>NC_136067.1:1243176373-1244398873 GCF_964261635.1 Lissotriton helveticus
AAATTCATTATAAAAAGGCTGCTCACTTTTTCTCCACGTGTAGACATGAAGACTTGCTTCCCTCTATACTTAGGTGCCCTCCTATGAAAACTAAGGCACATGTTAAATTTGCTCAAATATACCGGGACAGGTGGTGAACAACAACAATTAAAAACATGGATCTTCAGCCTATCTGACGAGTATGTGCTGGACACCATCTAATCCTGCCTAAAATCAATTTCCTGTACACTTTCCAGTCAGCGCCAGGATGCTTCTTCCGGAGCGACAGTCGCGCTTTATAAATACCAATACCAATACCAATACCAACTGGGACTGTCCCGGCAAACCCAGGTCATCCAGTCAAACTACTATACATTTAAAAGCTCCTTTTATTCTTAACTTAAAATGACAATGAATAAATGCAAGCCGGCCCCCAATCCACTGGCTGAAACGAGAAGTGAGCACCTTAACCTGGATAAGGAGATTCCCAATCATAGCTTGTTCAGCTCAAAGATTTTCACCAAGCAAAGCATCACGGCATGCATGCGGCTAAAACGTCAAAGTCCATGCATTTGCACCTTAACCCGGAAAACGTGTGCGGCGAGATTTCCTAAATTTTTTTGCAACGCAGCACAGCAGCCAAAAATGCTGTCCTGTGTTGCCTGAGGAGAGAGCAGACTAGCACCATATCTACAGAGATATAGCTCTCTCATCCTATCTGTGGTAATGCGCTTACATCAGCGCTCTAGTGTTCCGCTAGGCGGAACAGAAAGGGGAGCAGCGGAACCGGAAGGCGGCCATCTTAGGGCATTGGCGCCGACCGTTCAAGTGTAAGCGGTTGTGTTTCCCGGCGCTCCGATTAAAGAATAATTAATCTCCTAACGTTGTCCTCATTACTTTGCACACCACAATGGCGACGAGGGTTTAGGCGACGCCCACCCACGAGGAGCGTGCCGCGCTGGTCGAGCAGCACATGTGGAGGCTGCAGTTCCAAGTACCGGCGGTATCGACAGCATAGGGGATCACGACGGAGCGTGGCAGAGGGCCACAACGAGCAGCACACAGCGTGCCCCTCAGTCTGCGGAGCTCGGAGGGAGCAGACGGTGAAGGTAGGCCTGCAGGCACCCCAGTCACCGCACATTACGAGGCCTTTCACCACAGTCCCGAGCCAACTAGCCTCCACGCAGGCGAGCATAGCGATAGTGCCCGAGCAGAAGGGAGGCAAGCCGAGGGCAGAGGGGTGCACCGGCCTCAGTGTGGGCTATCCTGGCCTAGCAAGCTGGCGGACCTGAGAGGGGGCAGAGGGGAGTCATCTAACACTCGCCCTGAAGAAGAGGCAGACGCGCAAGCAGAGGGAGCGGAAGACACACAGACAATACCTGCTCCTGCACACGCAGGACGAGAAGAGGACAGTGACAGTGACCTTGAGGCAAGGGACCCGGCCGGGCAAAGCGCGCCAGGTAGCCCTCCCGGAAGGACTGTCCCCGTCCAGCCCACCAGACATAGAGCGGTCAACATGGCGGTACATTCGTCATCCCTTACGCAGCTCGTGCCTTTCCTGACCAAGCCAGGGGAACCAGAGAGGTTATGGGAGGACTGGAAGAGGTATTTCCTCAACTACCTCGACGCATTGGAGGAGGAAGCAGGCGCACCATACTCCAGCGCAAGAAGAAAAAAAATCTTGCTGCACAACCTGGGCCCGGAAGGGATTAGGGTCTATGACACCATCGTAAAAGAAGAGAGAGGTGCTGCGGACACTGATGTATTCAGCCACGCCATCGCCGACCTAGACACACACTTCAGGCCGGTTGTATGTGTTGCCATTGACCGTTACAATTTTTTCCAAAGGAAACAAAAGAGTAACGAGACTGTGGATGAATACGTAGTCGCCCTGCAAAAACTGGCGCTCACATGCAAGTTTGGGACACTACATGATGATCTAATCCGAGACCAGATCATCATGCATACTTCGAGCACCCATGTCCAGGAGAAGCTATGGGTAAATGGAGATGCCCCCCTCAAAGACATTTGGGCGATGGTAAAGAAAGTCGAGCTATCCAAACGCTGCGCCCAAGCCGCCAAAAAGGAAACAGGAGGCACGCAGACCGTGTGCAAGATAACGACGCAAGCGAGGGGAGAACGTCCCAAGCAGAGAGAGCCGCAGAGACACCAGGACAGCAGGCGCCCAAAATCCAACAATTCAGCAGAGCAGAGAGCGAATAAAGGAGGACGTCAGAGCTGCTACAGGTGTGGGAGTGCTACGCACCTTGGGAACGATAAAGTGTGCCCAGCGTTCCGGGCGAAATGTTCATATTGCGGAATATTTGGCCACTACGAAAAGGTGTGCCGCCGAAAACCGAAAGGAACGGCAGTCAAATACGTGGACCAAGAACAACAAGGCGAAACCACTGAATCAGAGGAGACAGAAGAACTGGAAGAAATACTGTACATAGATGTCCAGGTACTGGAAATGGAAGGGTCAGGAATCGACAAGCCCCGGTTGGACATGCACGTTGGAGGAGTACCATTGGAAATGATAGCAGACAGCGGTGCTCCCATCTCCATAATTCAAAAGAAGGTGTGGGAGGACAAGTTCGTGTCAAAGCACGGAGAGAACCTACACCCCATGGACTTGCGTCCCGTCACATACACGGGACAGAAAATCCCAATGTTGGGGTATTGTCCTCTATCATTTGAGTTCAGAGGTCGCCAAGCCATATGCAAGTTATATGTAGCAGAGAAAGGCTCATCAGTGTTGAGTTGGAGAGACCAGGGTGCCCTAGGGATTCAACTGAACCCGGGAGGAATCGAGAAAATCCTCCTTATGGACATGGACAGAAGAGAGGACATCGACTCGTGGAAAAGTGCGTACCCAAGAGTGTTCAATGGTCAAATAGGGGAGCTAACCAGGTACAAGCACCTTATCAAGTTGAAGGAAGGAGCGACTCCAGTGGTACATAAAGTGAGAAATATCCCTTTCCGGAGCAGAGAAGCAGTACAACAGGAGCTGGACAGACTCGAAAAGGAAGGGGTCATCAGAGCCATAGAAAGTGCAGAATGGCTTTCTCCGTTGGTAGTGGCCCAGAAACCTAATGGCAAGGTCCGGCTGTGCGTGGACTTGAGGGAGTTAAATAAGAATATAATCATCGACAAGTTTCCCCTACCACTATCAATGAAATGCTGTCAAAGACAAAGAACATCAAGTGGTTCTCCACAGTGGACCTATCATCGGCCTATCACCAAGTAAAGTTACACCCCTCGTGCAATCACCTTACGTCGTTCATCACACCGTTCGGCTGTTATGAATTCGTGAGGATGCCGTTTGGCCTAGCATCTGCGGCCGCGGTGTTCCAGAAGATGATGCACCAGTTGCTGAATGGAGTGGACGACGTCCAATTCTTTCAAGATGACATCTTGGTGATGGGTAAGTCCATGCACGACCACAATGAAAAGCTTCACAAGGTACTAAAGATCTTGCAGGACAACGGGTTGACGGCGGAATGGTCGAAGTGCAAGTTGGGAGTACAATCTGTCACGTACCTGGGCCATGAAGTAAGTGAAGAAGGAATCAAACCCAAAGCTGCAAACATAAAGGCTATTCTAGATGCCCCCACCCCGGGCAAGAAGGAGGACGTTCGGTCATTCTTGGGAATGGCCGAATACTACAGCAAGTTTGTACCCCATTTCGCATCCAGGACGCACCACCTCCGTCAGTTGCTAAAAGAAAAGAACAAGTTCCTATGGGGTCAGGAGGAACAAGAGGAGTTTGAATCACTGAAGAAAGAGATGAGTGCCACCATTCCCCTAAAAGGATTCGATCCCAGTGCAGAGTCAATACTCACGACGGATGCCAGTGACCGGGGCCTAGGGGCAGTCTTAATGCAGCGGTCGGAGACGGGCGAAATGCAAACGGTCAGCTTTGCATCCAGATCACTAGCCCCCAATGAAGAAAAGTTTAGCGTGGTCGAGAAGGAGATGCTGGCTGTTGTGTGGGCTATGGAGCGATTCCGCCAATACCTGTGGGGAGCAAAGTTCCTAGTAAAGACGGACCACAAGCCTCTGGTCAGAGTGTTAACCTCGAGTGGCCATGCACACGCCACACCCAGGATCGCTAAAATGACGCTTCGCCTCTTGGATTTCGTGTACGACGTGGAGCACATCCCTGGACCACAGAACAAGGTGGCTGATTTTCTCAGCAGAGCGGCAGCCATGGAAGATGCAAGCGGCCACGAAGAACAGAAGTGGGAAGGTTATGTTGTCGCCACGATCCAAGAAGTCGAAAAGGTGATAAGTATGCAAGAATGGGAGAAGGCATACAAGGAGGATGTGGATCTAGAGGCTATAAAGGGATACGTCATCCATGGATGGCCGGAGAAGAGGCATCTAAAAGAGGAACTCCGAAGATATTGGGAGGTGAGAGAAGAACTATCGCTGGCCGAAAATTCTACCTTTCTGTTGAGAGGGGACAAAGTAGTACCACCCCAAGGCATATTAGAACATCTAATGGCTGTGCTACACGAAGGACATCAGGGCATCACAAAAACCAAAGCCCTTGCCAGACAAGCTTACTGGTGGCCGGCCATCGACATGCAGGTCGAGAGACATGTGAGGCAGTGCGAATCATGCGCCAGGGCAGACAAGTCGCAAAGCCTAATCAGACCCCCTCTGGGAAAATTCCCAATACCAGACGGGCCTTGGGAAATGCTGTCAGTGGACATTTTGGGACCAGTCCTAAACAAAGCAGGGACACAGAAATATGTAGTGGCCCTGGTAGATAAATTTTCCAAATGGCCTGAAATTGAAGTACGAGAAGTCATGGACACGGAAGCAGTGGTAAATTTCCTGCAATCCACCTTCATCAGGGAAGGGATCCCGAAGGTCATCATCAGCGACAATGGACCTCAATTCACGTCGGCAAAGTGGGTGGCTTTCACAGAGAGAAATGGGATTGAAGTGAAGCACACGCCAATATATCATCCCTCAGGAAACGGCCAAGTGGAGCGGTTTAATCGCGTGATCATGGGGACCATTCAAGCAGCCATCAACGATGGTTTAGACTGGGAGAAAGAACTAGAAAAGATGATATGGGCATACAGGATTACACCAGGAAGCACCGGATACAGCCCCTTTAAGATCTTGAGAGGGAGAGAAGCATTCACCAAGGATAACCAGGCATGGAGGAAGCTGGTGGTACAGAGCAAGTGGTCCCCAGCAGTGGTGAAGAGAAACCTAGAGAGAGCACAGGAGATCTATACGACACACTTCAACAGGAATCACAATGTAAAGAGAACTGAACTAGAGAAGGGGGATTGGGTGAGAGTCAAACTGGCGGTCCTCAAGAAGAAAGGCGAGAGCAAGTTCTCACCGCCTTTACAAGTTCTAGAGCCGTATGCCCGATCGGCCTTGCTCAGCGATGGAAAGGTGTGGTCACAAGACAGGATGGCCAAATGCAGCAAGATCATCAAGTGGGAAAGTGAGATGGAAAAGGGACCAGAGAATGTCGTGGAAGAAGGGGAAGTAGGAAGTGGCAGAAGGAGAAGTGAGAACGTAGAAGGAGGTATGCAGAAAGTAGAAGAGGACGAAGATGGAGCAGACGAGAGAGGAGAGCAGAGGGCGAGATGCAATGAAGAGAGGAACGAGGAAGTGATGGACAATGATGGCGAAAGAGAGGTAGAGATTGCAGCAAGAAGGGAACAGGAAGGAAATGAGAGAGTGACGAAGGTGAGAACCAGAGCCGGGAGAGAGGTGAAGACGCCAGAAAGATTTAAGGACTTTAATATGGACTGGAAGTAAGAACTTTTGTTGTTGTGAATTGCATTGAGTAAAGGGGGGAGATATGTGGTAATGCGCTTACATCAGCGCTCTAGTGTTCCGCTAGGCGGAACAGGAAGGGGAGCAGCGGAACCGGAAGGCGGCCATCTTAGGGCATTGGCGCCGACCGTTCAAGTGTAAGCGGTTGTGTTTCCCGGCGCTCCGATTAAAGAATAATTAATCTCCTAACGTTGTCCTCATTACTTTGCACACCACACTATCTCCCAAGCACGGGCGCACAATCAGGCTGCCGAGCGCCACACACACACACATCTTTGCGCCATACTGCGAGGGTGTATGCCTTTTAAATCTTTTCCTACTTTGGAAGTGTTCCGTGCAAAGCAACATGCATGCAAAGTTGGAAAAAAGGAGAAATTAAAGCATTTCTCCTTTTAATGCCTGCTTTCAAACAGCGTTTATTTTTTATACAAAACCCTGTCTCAGCATTTTTGGTAAATAGGGTTTTTCCCTAAAAAGCATGGGTGGTTACATGGGAATGCCCATGTAATGACTCTTTGACGCCAGGTAACATAAAGCAGCTCTACTTTGTATTACTTTTAGGTAATTTCCAGCGCAAGTAAATAACAAAATAAAATGTGTGCTGATTTGCGTCACTTTTGTGACGCAAACAGCACAAATTGTTTGTAAGTCTGGCCTGTGGTATTTTTGTAGTGCCCCTAATTTCTAGGTGCACAGCTAAGAATTATGCAGCAATACTGAACTTTAATAGATACAGCATTCCGATATATCAGTGTTTACCTGGGGCAATATAGTGAAAGAAATACCAGGAAACTCGTAATAAGTCCCTCAGTGAGCAACCCTATCGGCAGCTCCAAAGTACTGGCTGGTCTTATTTAAGCCCCTGATGCACAGAAGCCGGCACGCATTGCCCAATGGGATGAAAGGGCTTCAGACCTCCCCACCCTCATCATATGCCTTAGCCCAGGCTAATGAAGCTTCCAGGACACACAGTTCTTTATCTCATGTGCTCTGGGCTGCTGCAGATGGGGCCTCAATGCCAGCCTCATACTAATTATTCCGCAGGTCATTCAGAAACTGAAATGCAAAAGCAAGTATGGAACTGTGGCTCTGAGTGCAATGAGACTGTCTAAAAGAGAACAAAATATTCTGCAACCAGTGGCGGCTCCTCTGCTAAGGCGGAGGAGTGCCGCCCCACTACTGCTGTGCAGTAGTAAAAAAAAGGAAAAAATAAAATGATAATAATGCAATGTTATTATCATTTTATTCGTCCCTGCTGCGGGTGGTGGGCACGTTAAAGTGTGTGTGATGCTCTCACAGCCCTCTCGGGCCGGCCACATGGTCATGTGCACTTTAGCATGTTGTCCATGCAGGCCGCATTACAGCCCGCATGGAGAACATATCCAGGACCCCACTCCCCGTCTGAGCGCCGAACAACAGTTTTCAGACCAATCACAGAGCTGCATTGCGATGTTGTGATTGGTTTAGGGGAGCCAATCACAACACTGCATTGCAGCATTGTGATTGGCTCAGAGGATACTGGCTGCTTCCTGTTCAGTGGAGAAGAGACAATGTGGGACAGAGAGATAAAGACAACTTTTTTTATTTTTATTATACCGCCTTACCCCCTCGACCTCCCCACCTCACCACCCCAGATCTGTGCTGGCCGCCACTGTCTGCAACGTTTTTGTTGGTCTTCCCCCTTTAGGTGACTGCATATAAAATACAATGCAAACTAGAGCAGCGTGGCAGCAAAGTGCTTACAAAACCTTTTTTCGCTATCAAAAGCAGCAGAACTTGAAATTCTGTAGAATAGGTTACCAAGGCAAAATAATTGCACAATCAAAACAATACTGGTTCCACTATTCGTTCCATTGTCCCAGGAACAAACTACTAACCATGCTGTCTGCATGGTGTCTTTCTTGTGCCCTATCACAGCTGCTTCCAGACCAAGCAAGTCGCTATAATCAGTATTGACATTTAGTAGAACTAAGGGCCATATGAATCAACATCCTGATTTGTGAAATCGCTATTTGAGAATTGCAAATAGGGATGTATGGAAAAAAATCACAATTTTTTAGCGATTTCTTAATATTCCTTAATTGCGATTCGCAAATACTTCCCATTCATTTCTATGGGCCAGGAGGCCCATAGGAATGAATGGGAAGTTATTCTCAATTTGCGATTCGCAATTTGAGAATCGCAAATTGAGAATAATTTCAAGGGTGCAGGGGTGTCAAAAGGACACCCTGATGCACCCCTGAAATAAGCATGGGTGCACATGTGGCACACATACATGCCCTAAGGGCATGTATGTGCTTCACATTGCACTTTGAAAAATGCAAAAAGTGCATTTTTCAAAGAAATCGCAAATTACCACCAACTTGAAGTTGGTGGTAATTTGCGATTCCTTAAGGTCAAATTGCACTTTTTTGGTGCTTCTTACGTTGCATTTAAGGAATCGTAAAATTTGCGATTCCTTAAATGCAATTGCAAAATAAGGCATTTGGCAAAATTGCATTCGCAAACGCCGAAATTCTGCGAATTTCGGCATTTGCGAATGCAATTTTTCTTGATACATATGGCCCATAATCATTCTTCTCAAAGGGATTTTGGAGACAAGTGTTGCATTTTATAATGCACATTACCCCTCCAGGATTTAAAAAGAACATTGATACTTTAATGGGTCTGACCTTTTATGTGCTGCAGGCTTCAGGACTGAATTAAATGCATGGATGTTGTTATTGTAATATATGCTATTAAGAGGCATGCTTTCTGTTGGAGTGCCGTCTTTGCAGGATAGTGCCCATCACCCGCACATTCTGTGTGTTTTGAAGCTTGATTGCATGCTTGCATCATTTGCATGCTGGAACACCATTTGTTGCAAAGTATTTCAAGGCAAGTACAGTTTGTTTTGCCTTTTCCTTAGGCCTAGTGGATGTAGCTCAATCATCGCATATGAGGTCTGTTCTACGCGGGCTGGCAACAACAAAGTTTTGAATTTTGTTTTAACATAAGGCAGTTTTTGGGCATGGCAATTGATGGGTCTCAGTATTGTAATCTGATTGGCACTCATACATTCAATCATGTGAGGAATGAAAGATGCCTTAGAACACAAACCTGAGACTTGCCAGTTCCATATCCTAAAATCAAGTATATTAGCCCCGTAAGGTCAATATTCTGAGACCTCTACATGTGTGCGGCATCAAATACGCATATGCTGCAACGCCACAATGAGTAGATTGAAAACGTACCTTTGGCCAACAGTCAGACAGGATGCTTTGTCTCAAGATGGAATTTAAAATATTTCATAAGCTCATTGCCCTTTTCTCAGTTTGAATTTTCAGTGTATTAGCAAAAAAATAAAATAATAATAATCTTGTAATAACATGCTGAAAAGGGATTCTAGAGTCCTATGCATTAAAAACTGTTGAAGCTGCTTTTTATTTATCACAACACTCAGTGCCTTTTTTAGAGATCATTGTCAGTATAAACATAGTCAAATCCACTGAAACATATTTACTCTTTACCTATTAGATTCTACCAATATGTTTAAAATGCACAATTTATCAATCCGTTTTTTTTTGTTTTGACTCTAAAGATAGCTCCACCTTTTGCATGAAGTCTTAGCTCCACCTCTAAAGGTTCATCTGTTAGCCCCTCCCCCCAAAGTTAAGGTCTAGTTGTGCCTCTGCACATAAGTGTAAAGGAATCTGCTGAAAATACACCACAGTGTGGAAGTGGGCGAATCAGGAATTGAACTCAAATGCACATAACTCTAATAGGCACCAGAGTGCGCCTTTAGTAGATGAAATACATATTTGACACCCAGTTTTTTTTTTAAATGGTGGTGGTCCCCTTCTTCACTTCTTTAACTGATCATACTCAGATGTTTTATAATCTGATCTAAAAAATAAATTCTGTCTCAAATGAAACATCCATTTGATGGTTCAGATGTCAGTATCTTTAAATAGCAATCAAACTGCGTCTCAGATATGTGTTATATCATGCAAGAAACCTGTGAACAGAGGCACGCATGTTCTTGTATTTGAGAACTCTGTTTCTTCAGATTTCATTTTTCACCTTATTCAGCAGTTGAAAGGTGTTAAAAAGGAACAGCACCGGCGTCAACACCCACATATTTACAACTGAGCTGGCCAGTAACATTTTCAATTGCATTATCTTAAGAGCCAACCATGGCTTTATTTCCAAAGATCTGTCAATTTATAGGAATTTGGTATAGCACAATTGTGTATTAAATATTTTATATGTGAGGTGTGAGAGACTGCATGAGTGATGTGCGTGTGAGTGAAAAAATGATCATATGTGAGTGAGTGAGTGAGTGAGTGAGTGAGAGAATGAGCACGTGAGTGCGCGGGAATGTAATAAACATGCTGCACAATGTCATAGTAATATTTGTGAAACAGGATTACCTTTTTGAAAGCCTCCTTTTTTTAATGTATCCAGCAAAAACACATCAAAAGAGTATGTGCAGTTTATAATTTTCTTAGCAGTTTATGGAATCTCTCTTGTTTGCCTGCACTCACCAGATGCGTGTTCACACCGACAGTATTTCAGAGTTAGCTATGCAGGTTTTGCAGAGGAGCGCGCACATTTAATTGGGCCACTCTTCCCCAGCATCCGATTGTCTTGAGAAGTGTTTGTATTAACTTAAGGACAAGCAATTCAAATCATGTTTCCTTTCGGATTCTCTGCGCTTTCCCGGAATCACGTGCCGATAATCAATATTTCTGCTAGCACGGTCTCCTTCTACGCGGTGCGTCCACCCTGAGCAGAGATTTTTAAAAGATCGAACTGCAAAGTCATGTTTTATGAAGAATGTTTTTATTGGAATTTTACATATGCGTTTCTCCCAGGAGGCTGTTTTGCAATATGGAACAGGAGACGGCTAGATTTAAATTGTGTTTGCACGGCTCCACCTGTGTCGCATCTGGCTTCGTTAAAGTGGGGGTGCTGGGAAATGCGTGAGGGAAGGGTCACGCAGCGGAAGGATTCACCGAGTCCACGTGCGCAGCACTCTCCAGAGCGCCACAGGGTGCTGCTATAATTGGAATGGATGGAGCTGTCATCTCCAGAGGTTTCATTCACCTTCTGAGAGAATCCTTCCACTGCATAATGTACTGTGGCTGTCAGCGCCGCTGCTGTTTGTGCGGCTCTCTGGCCCTGTCACGCTTTCTGGCAACCATCGTGAAGCTGGTGGAAAGCTGGAACTCAGGTGGCCGTAGGCATTGCTAGGCCAATAAAGGCAAGTAGCCCCCATTAATAGGGCGTATAGGCAAAACACATGCTACCATTTGGTTTGTCTTTCAAAATCGCCAGAACCATGTTGTGACTGTATGGAAAGAGAATCAACAAAGTGGGGAAAACACGTGTTTTTAATTACTCCTGTGTTCTCTTTCCACCAAGATGGCAGCTGGCTCAGGGGTTCAGCTATCATTGGTTGTCAAGAGAAATCTGACAATCAACGTGCCTTGAAGCTACCAGTAATTTGTAAATATGTATATATATATATATATATATATATATATATATATATATATATATAGATATATATATATATCTGTATATATATATATATATATATATATATATATATATATATATATATACCTACTGGCGGTCGCCAGTAGGTAGTTATAGTTAGGATCGTTTTCCATAGGAAATCCGCATCATTCTATTGGGAATAACTTTGGCGCCGAATGAGGGATCTGCCTGTAATTTTCCTTAACTTTGCCTCGCTGCGCTCCGCTCCTTCCCTGAAAGTTTCGGGGGTATGCGTCAAGCTGGGGCCGAGATAAAAGGGGGTCCCAAAACGTGTTTTCCCCATGTTAATTTCCATAGGACGGTTGGACTCACTTTTAGCCCGAACGGCTGAATGGATTTCCACCAAACTTGGCAAAATTGTAGGGACTGGTACCCCGATGTGCCTTTGCTATGTCTCAAGATATATGCTCCAGTGGTTTTTACGAAAATTAACTTTGAAAAAATATATATTGGGCTACATTGGGCTATATATATGTTAGAGCCCAAATGTAGCCCAATGTAGCCCAATGTAGCCCAAAGATGGCCACCAGAGACAAAAAAAAAACAAATGTAGCCCAAATATCAGCCAGATGTAGCCCAACTATAGCCCAATGACAGAATGTCCCAGAGTGTTCTAAAGAACAACTAGAGCGCTAACAGTCTTACTTATGACAAAAGTATGGCACACCTGAAGTCATCTTGATTGGAATAAAGTGTTAACACTTAAAACATTTAATTTGCAAAGGAACAAAATGAGGGGGTTCATTTTGCCATAGAAAGTATGATTAGTGCTGAACAAAGAAAAGCTAGGGCACATTTTGAGTGACTTCTCAAATCCTCTTATATTTCATTAAAATAATTCTGATATGCAGTCTCCCAAGATGGCCACCAGAGACAAAAGAGCCCAAATGTAGCCCAAATATCAGCCAGATGTAGCCCAACTATAGCCCAATGACAGAATGTCCCAGAGTGTTCTAAAGAACAACTAGAACGCTAACAGTCTTACTTATGACAAAAGTATGGCACACCTGAAGTCATCCTGATTGGAATAAAGTGGTAACACTTAATACATTTAATTTGAAAAGGAACAAAATGAGGGGTTTAATTTTGCCATAGAATATATATATATATATATATATATATATATATATATATATATATATATATATATATATATATATATATATATATATATATATTCACTGAAAAAACCATAGGTTTCACACCAGTTATAGTTAGGAATGAGTGATGTCACTGACCATGTCATGAGTGATGTAATATGTGACGTCATCAGCAGTGCATTGCACGCGCAAGTTATAGTGAGTCCAACTAACTATAACGTGGGAATTTCAATGGTTTTATGCGAGTAAAATTTCCACCTAACTATAACTGGTGTGAAACCTATGGTTTTTTCAGTGAATATATATATATATATATATATATATATATATATTCTTTCAGCAGGTCCCCGCCAATTACAGGAACCACTCGGACACTCCAAATGCTTGCAATAATTTATTAGGCAAGAGAAAAACAACGCGTTTCGGTATTACACCTTGATCACGCTTGTAATTTCATGTAAACGCCATCTTTAAATACACTTCAAACATAATGTGATTGAGCAACATGCTCACCCCCATGTGACTAAATGAGCAACTGTCGCGGCCATCTTTGAATGTGCAAAAATTCACAGTAGAATCAATATAAGTTCCACACCATCTATATACACTTAATATGGTTCAAAAATTAATTTTGAAAATGTGAAGTGGTATACACATTCTAATCAGATTAATAATTACAATTCATAGATGTAACCTACATTCGTGTGTTTAAGCACATATTCAGTGGCACAAATACAAGGCATGTTTGACCATATACAATAGTACATTCCTGCCGCATGATGTAATACCTAAAATACACATTATACTGATTCAAGTACATATCCGTTTAGTTAACACTTTCGCGTCTGTGTGATCACATGCGCAAGGCCACGGGATGTAAACAGTGTCTCAATCAATAACTTTATTGAGACCCGACAATCAAGCCCAAGTGGGCACACCCTGCAAAATACAATGTTTGCTGATGTTTAAGAATCCGTGGTTCAACAGTACTGCCCAAGTGGGAAAAATCAACACAAAACCTTATGTCATTACAAATTTCCAATGCCATGTTGAGCCATCTCAGTAGTATGTCCACCTGTATTCCATTGATGTTCTCTATCATACTTTCTGTATATTTGATGCCCCGTACCTATTTGTTCCACCAAGACTGTGTCCATGCAAATGATCCTTGCGTTAAGTGTTCTTTCATCGTTCAATCAACATTCCAACAGATGCAAAACAGAAGTGCCCAAAATCTGGAATAAAAACATGATTTAAAATATACAGATCAACTAACCGAATACAGCCATATACATCTTCTATTCATATAAATGAATTGCCAGTTCTTTGCTTACGTTTAGGCCTTTCGGCACTAAACTTTCCAAATCAATGATGTAACATGACTCCAACTTCCGCAATGATAGCTCGCGGTTCCCGCCCCTAACTCCAAGATTTACAGTATCAATGACCACCATTCGTAACAAAGTTTCATCATGTGTGTTTTTTTCAGCAAACTGTATATATATATATGCAGGGGTACACATTTGTTTTGGGGGGGAGCCTGCTGTGGCGCTCCACCAGGTACCTGCAAATGCCAGATTTGCTGAATATAAGAACTGTATAGGTTTGATTCCAGCTCTAGCCTCTTTCTTTTGCTGCCCTACATTGCTTGTCTCATTTCTTTTTTCATTCCGAATATCGAGGACAAAATATTGTGAAGGTTTCTATGTATTTTTTATAAAAAATATCTCCATTTGCATTTTTTTTCTTCAAAATTACAGATGACAGTGTACATATATAAATCAGGGGTCAGTTGACTACATCAAACATGATAGATAGTGCCATTCTCACTGCTGAGACCTGCCAGACTGAGCCTGATATCAATTGCATATAGTAGGAAAATAGCTGCATATTGTGACCTCCATGTGCTGCGTAGCGTTCAAATGTCAAAGAAGGTGCACTTTTATGTCAATTGGGATAGCAAGATACTTGTCTCGCCCTCTGTGGTGTTGTCATTTTATACATGCGCCCAAATGGTATTTCACGTGAATGTCTGTACCTGATTATGCAATTGGAAAGAAAGGATAATGCAAAATATGATACAATTTATAATCAAACAAACAAACAAGGCCATTGTCTACTCGCTACGCCTGGGTCAATGTGTATGTGGTGTAAGTGTTGCCTTCCCAACAAAACTGTGTCAAGCTCGCCACTCCGTCCTCGCCAAGAAAACCTGATAGGATAGTCGGCTTTGTAACCCCTCTGCTGATGCTTGTGTATCCTGAGTGCGGCCCATTTTCCCATGTCAATCCATGATCTATCCTGAGCTTGGAGTGTTATGTGTCTGGGGGTCCGTGTCCACATCCCATGTAGCAGCTGCTTGTGAGGAAATGTTTCCCCCCTCCCCATCCATGCGTGCCAAATCCTTGAAGGGTAAGTTTCTATATATAAACAGCATTTTGCTATATGTAACTCCCAAGATATGTACCTTAAAAATATATCTATCTTCAAGGTACGTAGATGTGGAGTTAAGAATAGGTAATTTATATTTACCTATGTGCAGTTACACTCTCGAAATGTTTATCTTCAATGTATTTTGACACAATATTCTGTCCACACAATATTTGTGTTACAGCTATTCTGTCAGTGATCCCTCGAAGCAACACACTTCTCTGGACTTGCCCATCAGTGCTGGTAGGCATGGCCATTGGAACGGCTATGAGCATTCTTGGACCCTAACATAAGCTTCTTCTGCACTTGCACTTGGTGGACAACGTACCTTTGCACCTGTTTAACATGAAATCACATTGTTAACAGTGCATGAAGGAACTCAGTAACAGTGTGAGTTAGAAAATGAATTTATTGACAGCATGGATTGAATATATGGAGCATGGTGGCCTCTCGGTCTGAATGTTTCGAACTGTGTTGTCTGTAGACCATGTTGTAGCACATCATGGTACCAAGTTAGTACATGTGGGGCTTCAACCGAAATAATTACAGTTCCGTTTTCCTCAGCGTTTAATTGCTCTATTCTAGTGGGCAAGAGAAAGCTGACAGACATTAAGGCAGAAACTTCCCCCCTTCTGCAATCTTCTCCCTGATCAGGCATTGATGACACTGAAAACAAATCCATGGGACAAAACTCCGCCACACTTGCAGATTGAATATCACTGTAAAAACTTCAATTGAAGCTGCTACTTCCATTTGCATTTAGCTTTATTCCACCAATGCTCTGAAATCTTCCTTCGCCAAATCTTTTTAATGCTGCTCTTACTTATTTTACCTTACAAACACTGGCTTTTTTTTTACCTTACAAGCACTGTTCTTGTAACTGAACTTGATGATGGCACCAGGGGCATAGCTTCAGGGGGAGTGATTGGGGTGTTGCACCCCCCTAATAAGTATATGCTGTAGTAAATAGTTGGTTATAAGTGCTTTAAATCCGGTATAGCGAGTTGTTTGTCGGATTTCACTTGGGATTTTTACATAGGCATGCAGACAAAAACACACACACACTCTTGTCTTTGTCTTAAAGGTCTTCAAAATGGTTATTTTACAAAATATAGAGTTATAAGCACTCCTTACAACCCCCACTCCTCTCCCTTCCTACTGCTCCTTAAGGCCGCCCTCCTTGGTTCTTGTATAATGTATTTTAACCAGCGTGATTATTCAGAAATCTGAATCTCAAACACCGTACCCAATCATACTGACCTAGCTGTTACCCTGGATGGCACTTACTTATAAAATGTGTTAAATATTGATATTTTACATGAACAGTATCTTCAGATACTAATATACCATGGAACTCTGTCATATGTGCACTCTACTGAGTTTATTGGAGAAAAATAGGGAAAATATTTTTTGTATCATACCTAAACTCTAATCCAGGAACAAAGGGGCCAATTCACAAAGGTAAAGTGAGATAAAAGTATAACTTTAAGACCTTCAGCATTTACAAAGAGCATTTAATACTCGTAAATGCCCTTTGTGAATACCGAAAGTCGTAAAGCTCAACTTTTGGTATTCATAAAGGGCATTTACGAGTGGGCCCTTTGTGAATACCAAAAGTCATAAAGTTAGACATTCGTCTCACTTTACCTTTGTGAATTGGACCCTAAGCTTATGGAGATGACCATCTGTAATGTGTAGTGTCACACTCCAAGGACCAGATTTACAACTAAATCATGCAATGAAGGCATAGGATTTTGGCACTAATTTATATCTATGAGTAAGAACACTTCCTACTGAGACGGTTGCTCTCACACCTTGTGCCATGTTAGAGATTGTATTGTAATGAAAGATGATGCGTAGTCTGGGTCTTGTAGTTACATCAAGTACGTTTATTCTTAAGTTACAGGAAGATAGTAAGTCCTTTAGATGTCTCTTAAGTTGTCATAAATGCTCCACCAGGAGCAGCCTCCTGGCTGCTCAGCCATCCAGATCAACTGACACTCTCCTCATACAAACCCACTCCAACATTCTACATGACCTCATCAGAAGCTGAGCAGGTAGGCAGAGAACTATTGAAAGGAGAGTGCAGCAGGTAAAAGGAAGACTACAACACATCTCCCCCATTATAATATGAAAGAACAAACAGAAAGTGTGAAGCTGTTAGACACACGTTAGAGTATAGAAGGATGTGTAGCGGAACAACAAATAAGAGTAAGGAAAAATGCATGAATTAAAATATGCCATATAACTCATCCTACCCCTTGATAACGCCATGAAATAAAACATACTACACATCCTACCCCTTTACTCAAAATTGCATAGAGATGGTAAAATACACAAACGGTAGAAAAGAGGATGCACTACAAAACATGTAATACACCCTACTCTCTGATAAAGTAAGGAAAACAGGGAAAGTAAGGTAAAAAGATACAACAAAAAACTACATACTGCGTTTCCAAAACAACACACTACACGGTGTACCTAAACGCCACATGACAGAGCCAACACCCATAAAAAAAAACTATGGGTAACTGTAAATCCAAAACAAACAAAGGAACACATCATGAGTTATTCTAACTCAAAGCAAACGATATTTGAGTCATTTGAACTCAAGATAAGCAAGTTATGAGTAACACTAATTCAACGGCAATCAATCTTCGGTATTCCTACACCCAAAGGAAAACAAATTATGGGAACAACTAATCCCAAGATAGACAAAATTTTTGGGGAATACAACACTCCAAAGGAAAACAATTTTTGGGGAATAAGTAATCCCAAGATAGTCAAAATTTCTGGGAATACATACCCAAAGGAAAACAAATTATGGAAAACGCCATGCCCACGGCAAACATCTGATAGGTTTCTTTAGACCTAAGGTAAACAGATTTTGGAAACTAAATCCAAGGAAAACAAAATATGGATTACTTAAAACCCACGGCAAACTAAGTTTAGGAAAACTTTTAAACCCATGACATACACGTACAACTGTATAAGGGACACTCCAACCGAGTCAAAGAAACTAAACACACACTTACCAACACTACTCCAGGAAATAAGAGACAAAAAAAACTACTAATGACCAGCAAAAATAAGAATGTCTCATGTTCCAGTGAGCTGTCCCAAGTAAGGAATGTTGTAAATACGGGAAGATTCGCGACGTCCTCCGCAAAACAACACAATTCCGACAAAACACACTTCAAGGTTACAAACAAACCAACAACAGTAACATGCCCCCAATACAATGTAGTGAAAATGCAGATGTAAAACACAAAGTAATATTAACACAACAAACTAAAACAAAAAACGTGGTCACCGTAGTCTAGGTAGATGAGCGATACCTCACCCGAAAGTCCAGTCCATAGATGAGCGATACCTCACCCGAAAATCCAAAACTTTGCCCAAAAGTCAAGTCATCATTCATCCATAGTCAAGGTGGTGCAGGTTAAATCCAGTATATGTAGAGATTTGTTAGAGGTAGCACCATCAACACGAGATCTCCTAACATAGTTGTTCGAAGAATGTCAGCTGTAGTCGAACACCATGAAATCCTCATTTGCGTTAAAATCCATGTAACACCCACGTTTGCCACAGCTTTAACAAAATTAACCTTCAAGTAAAGAGTTGTAAGCAAAAGTAAACATTACTCCCCTGTGATGTAGTTGCGCTTCAAACTTCAAAATAAAATGTCGTGAAACTCAGCATAACAAAGGGATTCTACCCAATGTGTCAAGATGGCCGCCACAGCTTCGTTCTGCGTCGCTTACTAAAGGAAATAGACCTCACTTGACGCTGTCACAAGGGTCACAGGAGACTTCCACCAACACCACGGAGGATTCTAACGACGTCACCACTTGAAGGCACAGAGGCTAACTGGAAAGAGCTCCATACAGCAACCGTCATTCTGACAAACGGTGAGTCAGCTGGCATAGGAAGAAACTCGGGCTCGTTTTTTAATTTAAAGTCTCTTTACATCTAAAACGCGCTGCAAACGTTACTCAAACCCAAGTCTTTGCGCCAGCAAATGAAGTCAGTACACAAAGCGCTATGTGCTGAATACGAAGAAATGAGCACTTCAAACGCTGCTTTTAAAACTGCTGCATGTTTACAAGTCTCTCTACAGTCAAAAGTAATTTTCAAATCATTAGCTGCGTGTAATTTCCAAGTCGGTAAACATTTGCTGCAGTTTAACTCATTCAAAAAACGATGTCGCTTTTTCCCAGTCAGCTTCTTTACATATTAAATGAACATCAAGATTTGCAGGTTGTCTGATCACATTAGGGAACAGTCACCCCAGTCCAGCAAATTCAATTGGTTAAATCACACATTTGGGGAAAATTAACACTCACCCAAGTTTAACAAAAACTGGCACGTCCACGTTGAGGCCGACCGGTCTTTGGTCACTGGTGGGGCATGTAGACAGTCAGTTTGCTTTTTCTTCATGAACTTCTTCTTTTTCTAATGTTTCTTCAGTTTCAGCAGTTTCAGCTTCTTTTTTTTTTTTTTGCTTGTGCTTCTTCAGTTTCATATGTTCAAGCCCATTCAATGTATATCATATAGGTTCTCCAACTCGTCGCCAGAATTGTAATGAAAGATGATGCGTAGTCTGGGTCTTGTAGTTACATCAAGTACGTTTATTCTTAAGTTACAGGAAGATAGTAAGTCCTTTAGATGTCTCTTAAGTTGTCATAAATGCTCCACCAGGAGCAGCCTCCTGGCTGCTCAGCCATCCAGATCAACTGACACTCTACTCATACAAACCCACTCCAACATTCTACATGACCTCATCAGAAGCTGAGCAGGTAGGCAGAGAACTATTGAAAGGAGAGTGCAGCAGGTAAAAGGAAGACTACAACAGATTGGCTCTCTGACACCCGCGTTCTCAGACCCACATGCTGCCTCCCAAAAAACTATTTGTGCCTGTGACTTTGCACTCGGGGTGCATCAGACAGTTATTGCGGTATTCTCCCCTGTTATCAGGAAACACTGAATTATCTATTTTTATCGACAACTATTGATTTGTACACTCTATCACACGGAATAAGTATATTTACGCTTCTCCATATATGAAGGAATTTGTTAGGCTCCACACCAGGACTTTTTCCTGTCAAATAACTTAGGATCTAATTTTGCTCTACAGTTCGGTTACTGTCCTGATGATGACCCAATTAATACCTCCTGTGTCAAAACGCCATCAACACCAAGGCTCATAACAACATTTCATTATTGAGTTGATCCACCAGCAGGTAGCAAGAGCATTGGTGGATTTCTTCAACTCCTTCCATTCCCAAATATAATAAGTTATTGTTTCAGCCCTATTATTGACCTCTGCATTGTCTAGTGACTATTTTAAAAGATCACCTTTTGTGATCCCTTATCACTACACTCACTTGCACTGTGATCACTTTACATCATGGAACACCACAATTGTTTTTGTAGTTCCTTGTTGTACAATATATGAACTTGAATGATTTAACATTCTCTGTATATAAAGGACATTTGAACTGGATACAGGTCTTTATTGGCATTCATTAGCTTGAGATTGTACTAACTGACAAGCATATATTTACAGAATCTATGTTGTTAAATGAAACCGAGAGAGATAGCTGTTGCTTTATGACTACAGTATACACTGTTATCTCTAGGTTTATGGGTTGCTTCGGTGGTGATTACTCTATAAAAATCTGAGACACTAAGTGCATCATTAAGGGATGTGTGAGTGGACTGCATTTATTGGTCATCAGAGCCAGACTGCCAGCCTGCCAAAACTGTAGAACATGCTGCACTGGTTTAAAAAATTATGTAATTTACTTCTGGAGTTTGCTACTCTCAGGAAAGCCTCACATTACGAATCAGATTAAGGCCCTGTTTTAGAATATGTCCCCAACCCCTCCCTTTCCTACTAATGAACTCTATAGTATAATACTCTACCAGAATGAAATTATTAAATTCTTGAGCTTTTAATGTCTCCTACGATTGAGAAAATGCCACACAGTGAATTATTTTTTGATCCTGTGACTGTACCATTAGTTTATGCCCGACTCTTACATTTCGGCTGACACAGCTTGCTATGAGAATGCAGTCTGGTAACAAGTAACACTAGATCAGAGGTGGGTTAAAGTAATCAATCAAAGGGGAAAGTAGAAGACTAGAGGGTTAAAGGTCAGGCCGGCGAAGGGGAGGGTACAAAAAAGGCTTTATTTGTGGTAGAACATAATGAAAGGAAAGAATCAATACAGTGCAAGATCTCATTAAATAGGGAGGAAGATGGCGGCGGGCTGACGCCGGCCGGGAGGTAGCTCCGTCCTAGCCTAGAGGTGGTCGGCAATAATACGCATCTTCGAATATACAACATCCGAAACACAACATTAAGCGGTGAGCATAAGCGGGGTTTTATGATTTTGCTTAGAAACCTCCGCTAAACCTTTGCTTTCCTTCTTTCCTTGTTGCTCGGCTTCGGTTTCGGCTTCGGAGCAGGATTGCTGGTTATGCGGCACTAGGACCCGGGATCTCCGACTGATGTTTGGAGACGCGGAGATTCGTGTCAGACGCTGCGACTCAGCTGTTCGAGGGGAGGCTGGTTTGGTGAGTCAGTCCGGCGTTTGGAGGAGGATCTCATCAGCGGCTGCTAGAGTCTACCACAGAGGACGCAGTTTTACGGCGGTGAGAGGGTGTTTTTCAGGGGGGTTAGGGACGGAAAGTAGTCCCCTGAGTAGCACCGTGAAATATCGAGTTAGGGGATTTAAAGGATATAGAGATACTAATCCCACCTGTTGTCCTCTTAGGGATAGAACATTGTTTGTTGCTGGCACTGTGAGGAACCTGCTTATAAGCCCGAAGGGGATGGACATAGTGGAAGTAATCGATGTCAAGAAGTCTGCAGCTTTCACAGGGGCTTTAAAGGAGAGAGCGCTAAATAAAGGGGACAGTAATCCCGAGTCTGTAGATCCACTTAAAGTATCAGAAGAAGTAACACTTTCTCCCCGAGTCTCTAAAAACAGATATCTCCTTCGCTCTCTGCACGAGAGAGATATACCAACTACATCTACATCTACATCTCTGGGTCAAGTCCTTATATCAGCTCCCATTCCCCTAGTCCCATTACAAAAAAGAAGAGAGAAAAAAGAAAGAAATAAAATAGAAATTGTTAGAAAGCAAAAGAAACCTCAAGTTGTGCCAAAACCGGCACCCTCATTAAAGGCGTACTTTCGAATAATGGAGAAAACTGTAACCGGTTTGGGTACAAAACAGGTGACATCGCAGACGGGTTTACAGGCAGATACCACTTCTGTCTCAATTTCTGATTCTACACCCATTCCTAAACCCAGCGTCAGCATGGATGTTAGTGTTAGCTCTAATCCCACTACTAGAGATAGCTCCTCCGTGGAGTCCCAGAATAGATATGGTCCATTGTTATTAGACCCAGAAACTGTTTTGGAGGAGTCTTCTGCTGGTACTACATTGGAAAAAACTGCTCAAGTAGTTGGGGAAAGCAGGGATCGAGCGAGCCAACAGCAGCATCGAGAGGAAGAGAGAGGTGGAGGGGGAGGCGGAAATCTGGAGAGTCTCTTCAGAGCTATGCATGAAGATCTTTTGGCGAAATTGATGCCTAAGTTCGAAATATCTGAAGGAAATCAGAGAGAAATAGCTGAGAAGTGCACTAATCTTGAGAGTAAACTGGATGACATATGTACTAGAACAGAAGCACTTGAGGGTGAAGTGGCAGCCCTGAATAAAGTATCACAGTCACACTCGAAAATAATAGCTGACTTGAAAGCTCAGAATAAGACTTTGCAGCAGGACATGGAGCGTCTTGAAATTCACGCAAGACGTAATAACCTGAAATTCCTTAAAATTCCGGAAGGAGCGGAGAATGGGGACGTAAAGACCTTAGTCTGTCGATTGCTGAGAGAAGGAGTTTTGAAGGATAGACCGGATATTAACTTAGAGAGCGAAATACAGCGTGCACACCGGGACCCCTTTAGACAGCATTCGGGTCGGAGTGCCCCCAGAAAGATACTTGTCAACTTTCTTTCGTACTCAGTTAAAGATTTGATACTAGGTAGGGCTCTCACTGACTCTTCTCTTCAAATTGACTCTACTAAGTACCTAATCCGCTCCGATGTGGGTAGAGTGACAGCACAGAGACAGTGGGAGTTGGGAACTCGGATGCAAGAGATTAGAGAGTTGGGGGCACAGGTTATGATGAAGTTCCCGGCTGCTTTACGAGTTGTATGGAAGAATAAGACTTACAACTTTATTTCCCCTCAAGAAGTGGATAGTTTCATCATTTCTTTGAAAGAAGCCCAGCACCAGGAATAGGGATAAGGATAAGGACAAGGATAAGGATAAGGATAAGGTTACACTAATAGGGTTAGACGAAGAACCAACATATAATTCCTATTTTGCTTACTAGATTACTAGATTCATGCATATGAATATTAAGAATTGACATAAATTGGTTGTTGAAAAAATAAAAAATAAATTTAAAAAAAATGGATACACTATAGGGGAATAAATAAGAGCAAATAAATTAGTAAGAGTTAAAAAAAAAAATGCTCACATATAACCTATAAATAAAAATATATATATATTTTTATTACGTCTGACTAGTGTTAGTGTTGGTTCAGGTGCACTCCGTTAGACAATCTTTTTTTTTGAGGGCCACAATCCAGGTTAGGGGTAGAGCCCTCGTATGGCGATACAATCACCGAGGTTGAAATGGGGGGGTTCCTCGTGGGTGGAGGGAGGTGGTGGGAGGTGGGTGTATAAAAAGAGAAAATATTTTCCTCATATACCTGTGTTAAATGAAACTGACCTGTTAAGCAGAGTGAAATGGAGGCAAAATACTCTTTCCTTGGTTATAATAAATTTGGATGATGGAGAATAAGACAAAGATAATTAGCTGGAATGTCAATGGATTAAGGGAAAATAGGAAATTCAATAGGATTTGTGAATTTATGAACAAGTCTGGAGCTAACATTATATTTTTAGAAGAAACCCACCTAGAGCAGCAGGAATGCAAGGCAGCATTTAAAAATCAAAAGTGGGTTCAGGATCTTCTTTGCTCTGAACAGACTGGTAGTACCAAAGGTGTGGCTATGATTATTAGATCCAACAGTGGGATAAGCGTGGAAAAACATCAAACCGATTACACAGGTAGATGGTTAACAGCATCCTTATTTATAAAAAACACACGGGTGACATGTGCTATATATTATGGACCGAATCAGGACTCTCCAGAAGCGCTAGTTAATCTAAAAACTAGTTTTCAGAATTTAAATGCTCCAATTATATTAGGGGGCGACTTTAATTTAGCATTTGATCCTAAATTGGATCGTACGTCTCGAGCTACCTCTGCCACATGATATAAATCCAAAAGAGAGCTCAGAAACATGATGGGGGATTTTAACTTACTAGACATCTGGAGAGTAAAGAATTCGAATAATAGGGACTATTCATTCTATAGCCATAGACACAGACACCACTCACGTATAGACTTTTTCCTTATTGATCAAGGGCTACTTCCAAAGACTGTATCTACCACCTACATTCCTGCTATCTTATCCGACCATTCTATGGTAGAATTAACAGTTGTATTTTCTCAATGTGTCCAGGTAAGACGTTGGACCCTAGATAGATCCCTCCTATTACAGGAAGGTTTAGAAAATGACCTACTAAAGCATATAAAGGAGTATTTTGAAATAAATAACACCACTGCGTCAGAACAAACTGTATGGGAAGCATTTAAGTCTTACTTAAGGGGGGTACTTTCTACCATAATGATACAGAGAAATATAAGTAGGAAGAAGTCAGAGGAAGATTCGCTCTATAAAATCAAACAAAAGGAGCAAGAGCTACAGATAGCCTCACTAGAGCAACAAATCAACTTGCCTTCCATACAGAAGGAGCTAGAGAACTTAAAAGTCAAATACCAGGCAAATCTTGACAAGACCATCAAAGAGAGGTGGGATGCTAGTAGATTGCAAAACTTCTCCTATGGCGAAAAATGTGGTCGTATTTTGGCTTGGAAGGCCAGGTCCGATCGAACTAGAAACCAGATAACCAGGCTAAAGATACAGAGCTCTGGCGAAATAACATTTAATAATGAAGAGCTATTGGAAGAAGTTAAGCTACATATGCAGAACCTATATACAGGTATAGACAATAAAACCTCCACTGAAGAAGCAGCTCACTGGCTGGAGGAGCTCAACCTCCCACACTTAACGAATGAGGATAGTTTAATGCTAGGCTCTTTGATTAAAGAGGGGGAGATTCATGATCAGCTCAAAAGAATGGCCAGAGGAAAATCAGCTGGCCCAGATGGGCTTCCAGTTGAAGTTTATCAAATGGGGGCAGCCATAGTAGTTCCAATTCTTACGTCTCTATTTAATAAGATACATTTTGAGGGACAGTCTATCCCACCGACCTGGCTGGAAGCCACAGTAACGTTAGTTCTAAAGCCCAATAAGGACCCGCTGACAGTTGAGTCATATAGGCCAATCTCGCTGCTAAATATAGATTATAAGATCTTTGCTGGGGTTTTGGCGACGAGATTGGCCAAAGTAATTAAGTCCTTAATACATGAGGATCAGAGGGGCTTTATGCCAGGCAGGCAGTTAAATGAACTGACCCATCAAGCCATTGCTGCAATAGACTATGCTTCAGAGCAAAAAAAAACCTTGACTATCATGGCAATCGATGCCGCTAAGGCCTTTGACCAGGTCCACTGGTTATATCTATGGGAGGCTCTGTCTAAGTTTGGCATTCCAGCTACTTTTATAGCATCCATAAAAGCCCTACATCATAGTCCTAAGGCCAAGTTCCTTGTAAATAATTTGCTAACAGATTGGGTTCAAATAACACGGGGTACCAGACAGGGATGCCCCCTGTCTCCTTTATTGTTTAATCTTTATATAGAGCCTTTGGTAAACCAGTTAAGATCTGATACTCTGATTAAACCCTTCCAGATTAATGAGTTAGACCTGAGATTTGCACTATATGCTGATGACCTCCTAATGTATACATCTAATCCTGAGATATCCATCCACCGTCTATTTCGTCATGCCGAAAGTTTTGGGGTGATCTCAGGATATAGAATTAATAAAGAAAAAACGGAGGTCATGCAATGGAATTATGAGGATAAACTTCCTGAATCTAAACCCCGGATGAGATACCTTGGAATCCATTTAGTTCAGAACATTGTAGAAACATCCAAGGTGAATTTGGATAGAGTTTACAAGGACATCTGTGGGACTTTACAACGTTGGTCTGGCTTACCACTAAACATCTTTGGAAGGGTTAATTTAATTAAGATGGTTATTTTGCCAAGGGTTACTTTCCTTTTTAATTCAATACCCTTGTCATTTGATCCTAAAGATATTGCCAAACTACAGGGAAGAATCGGATCCTTCATCTGGAATTGTAAATCGCCCAGAATTTCTTTAAAAAAGTTGCGACGGAAATTGAAAGCTGGAGGACTTGCCATGCCAGATATTTTGTATTATTGTCATTCTTTTCACTTTAAAAACTTTAGGTGTATGGCAGACAAAGCTGATACATCTTCTTTAGGACGGCTATTCCAGGCGTTATTACATGGCACCCCTTTAGGGCAAGAATTCTTTTTGTTTAAATTTGGGGATCCGAGATTCTACAAGAAGGTTAGATTAAAGGTGTTAGGAACTGCCCTGAGGAACTGGGTGTTTGTGAGAAAGAAACTGGGTATTCCCTATTACACTCCCCAGGCCCCTATATGGGATTCGCCCGGGACGCCAGAATGTCTCAGAGACCAATTATCAATTCCTCTTAAAACAGCCGGTATTATGCATTGGCAGGATCTTACGGATAATTCCCAGTTACTGGGGTGGGATTCACTCTCCAGGTTGACAAATGGAACTCTCACCAGATTCAAATACTATCAGCTATCTAGCTGGTGGTCTACCATTCCATGGGAGTTCACAACCAACCCAAAATTTGAATCTGTGATGAGAAAGGGTAGATGGAAAAAGGAGATTTCCTTTTGGTATGAGGCTTTAAATGAGAAGGATGAAATCTCAGAGAGTGAACTTAACAAACTCTGGGGAGGTATAGAGGACCTGCAATGTGATAACTTGTTAGCATTATGGGGAGACTCATTTAAATGTTTAAACAAAGTGGTGAAATCTGCCCCATTAAAGCGCAATCATCTGTTCACCCTAAACAGAGTCTACATAACTCCAAAAAAACTGGTTAAAATTACAAAGCTGGAATATAGCTGTCCACATTGTAAGGCCCCTGCAGTAGACGATATACACATGTTCGCAGAATGTCCAAGATTGTTACCCTATTGGACTAAAATTGGAGAGTTCTTATCTGACGTACTAGGCATAAACATTGAGATCTCCTCTAGGATAATTTTTTTTGGGTTAGGGGCAGAATACCAGCTTCAGGATCTGATGACTAAATTCATCTTTTATATAATTATTCTATCAAGGCGTGAAATTTGTAAGGCCTGGAAGTCAGAGAATGCCCCTACATTCACGGAATGCCTGAAATATATTATCTATGTGAGTGAGTCCGATATGGCTTGTGATAGTTCTAGTCAAGATAAGATCTGGGCGGCCCTTGTGGCTTGGCGGAACCGATGATAGTGTTCCTATGATTTCACCTGGGTACTGTTGGTGCTTGTTCTCCTGCCGAAGAAAGGGTTTTCAAGGTCGAAATGGTATGGAGCGGACAAAGCAAACAGCCAAGTCTAGAGCGGGGTCTTCGCCCTCCTTCTCTACAAAGGTCTAATCCTCGAGGTTTCGTGCATCGTAATGTAGGGAGGAGGAGATGCCCTAGCTAGAACACCCAATCTGGTATATGAGGAATACAAAATAAAAAAATTTAAAAAAAGGAAGATCTCATTAAATAGCATTATTAAAGCTTTCTTTACATAATTAAATTATCTGGGGTCATCTACAATGGGATATAGGTTCTAGGACACTCATGATACCTGCAAAAATGTATTTTTTGCCGGGGAAAAAAGGACATTTTTTAATATTTAAATTTTGCTTTCTTTTTGGTTTTGAGTTACATTAAAGAAAGCAGCAGGCCTTGATTCCGAACATGTTGGAATTTGAGAAAGCATTTCACACCTCCAGTAAGCATCCACTTCTCGGGGTGAGGTATTATGGGGTGTAGTGAATACCCCTGCTTCGACTTTGGGAAGTAGAAAATGAAGATTTGGGTGAAGAAAGACATTCTTTTTGTATTTATTGGAGTTTTTTCAGACATTTTCTCACATGAAAGTTTGGCAGGTTTGCTCTAAATTTGACAGATTTGGCCTGCTGATGTTTGACAGAGGTACGTTGTGGCGGTGTTGTGTTTACCACAAAATTCCAAATTCGGATCCCCGTGCTGATTCGAGTTTGGAGTGCACCATTCAGAATCAGGGCCTCGGACTTCCGGATGAGCCATTAAATGAAGAAAAGGAAAGACAGGAGATTTGTGGAGCCCGAAACATACTTTGGAAAGATGGAAAATGCTGCTGAGAGACCACTGCAAAATGCTTTTCATTTATAACGAGATAGATGCAGTCCGTGATATAACATGAAATGATGGGAATGCAGAATGTGGCGAGAGGGCCCCCTGAAACTCCTCTATATTCATAAGCTTTAGGTGGAATGGGGGGAGGGGGCTAAAG
Organism: Lissotriton helveticus; assembly: GCF_964261635.1. NCBI lineage: Eukaryota > Metazoa > Chordata > Amphibia > Caudata > Salamandridae > Lissotriton > Lissotriton helveticus. Next base: position 1,243,204,901 of record NC_136067.1, read on the forward strand.
GGTGGGGACCTCTGCTTTGCTGGGGCCGCAGAAGCCAGTGTTTCACTTGTATATGCAAGTGATATATAAGATGTAGTTTAAAACTGCAGTGCTCGGATTCTGGGGTCTGTTTCCTTTAAAACTCTATTGAGCCTTCAATCATGCCATTGTTCTCCGGATGATAAAGTGCACACAACTTATGTATTACACCATTAGAAGAAAGAAATTGTTCCATTTCTTTTGATATCAGTTGTACACCATTGTCTGTAAGTATTGAACAAGGAATACCTTCTCTCAAAAATGAACCTCTCAAACAGTCAATTACATGCCCAGAATCAATACTCGATAAAAAGAAAGTTTCCGGCCAGCGAGAGTACATATCAATGATAACCAGCAGAAAAACCTGTGAACCTTTCTCATTGATAGGCCCAAGATTATGTAATGCAATATCCTCCCAAGGACGTGAAGGTCTTTTCCTCAAAATCATGGGGTGAACTCTAGGAGACTTTGATTTGTCGCATGTCACACAAGGCATAAATTCGCGTATCTCCCTTTCCACCAACTAGTTCATTCCTGGCCATCGGTAAGACATGCGCAATCTCTCTTTGGTTTTAGTAATGCCTGGATGAGATATATGAGCCAACTTGATTAATTCATTTCTTAAGCTACTAGGAGCAACCCATTTTGTACCTCTAAATAACAAATCATTCTCCACAGGCAATTCATGTCTGGCATTCCAAAAAGGTCTGGTTCCATCAGCTCCCACTTTAGCATTTAACCAATTTCCCTTCAATAAGGAAATGACTTCCATTATAACTTCATCCAACTTAATTGCCTCACGCCACTTGTCCTCATTTATGTGACCATGGTCCACAACACATACCCAATCATAACTTGTACTCATCTCATCCTCATCCAAATTAGTATTCTCAAGAGAAATGAGACGCGAAAGCACAACCGCCAATCAATTTTCTAACCCAGGAATATATTTTATGGAAAAAGAATATTCCTGAAGCCCAATTATCAATGGGGCTCCGGGTAGAAACAAGATCGATACCTTTCCTCTCAAAATTTTCAATTAAGGGCTTGTGATCAGTTCTGACCTCAAACTGTATTCCCACAAGAATTTCTTTAACTTCCTTATGGCCCAAAAAACGGCTAATGACTCTCGTTCTACCACAGAGTACCTTGATTCTGGATCTTTTAAACCCCGGGACAATAACATAATAGTTTTCATACCTGACAGAGATAATTGTTGAAGAACTGCCCCCAGTCCCTTCTCACTTGCATCCGTGTTAAGTATGCATTTGAATTTTGGATCAAAGTTCTGAACTCAGCAAAAAAAGAAAAAAACTTGCAAGTGGACCATCTCACACTATGCACCTGGGTTCTGGAATTCAGCACACCTCACGTTGAAAGCACTCACCACCTTCAGAAAAGATATTTAGTCATCTCCTTGGCATGTCATGCCACCACTAAAATGAGGCAGTCATCAGTACATGGCACCCCTTGTTCTGTGTCAACTATATAATGCAGGCTCTCACATTTCTGAAGCATTCGTGTTTGCACTCTGTGCACTGCCTTCATAATATACTGCCACCCAGCCCAGATGGGCTTCCTATAGATGTCTTCAGACAAAACCCAACATTCTGGTCTCCTTTACTTACAAATGTGCTCCATACCACATATACAGTTGAAATACCCAGTTCCTAGAAGAAATCCATTATTGTCCCTATCTTTAAAAAGGGCGATAGAGGGCAACCAACATGCTACCACCCACCAAATTTATTTGCCTTAATTTGCAGATTTGGTTTGTTGAAAGATGCGTTCTTTGATTGTTTATGTGCCCGATTGGTAATTCTTGTCAGTCCTTGTTTCCGCTTGTTGCTTGGGCCGGTTTTGATTTAGAATTAGCTAGGCTGACGTTTTCCAGGAAATTCTCCCAGGCATTAATGCCATCGCTGTCTTGCAATTTAATTTCTTCCCAGCAAATTTTTGCCTCTGCCAAAAGTTTTTCCGTATCGGTCGTTTTGCATTTAATTCTTTCGCAGTTCAATGCTACTGTTGAGTTTTGAGCTTCAATTGGAAAGGTGAGTGCTGTTCCCTGAGCCAAAAGTGTAAGCTCTTGTGGCAAATGGTCACTGCAATCTAGCATTCCAATCTTAAAATCACGAACTGATTTGATACGTGATAGAGATAGAAAAGTATAGTCTATTGATGGGCTTGTCCGTGAGAAATGATAAGTTGCTGCTTGAGGGCGATCGCCAGGAAATCTACTGTTTGATGCTATTAAACCCAGACTTGTTAATTCCACCAGTAAATCTTTAGATACCTTGGTTTGTTTACCCCACTTGCTTTCTTCCTGAGGTGGGATCCCCCATTCGAGCAATTGATCTTCTGCCAGCTGGTCATTGACGGTGTTCCCTGAAAGGAACATATTGAAGTCTCCTGAGACAATGTAATTCAATGTCGCCTCTTCCGTAATAAGCCTTGTCAGTTCTGACACTAGAGGTTTTACACCAGTTATTTTCTCTCTCTTGGGTGTAGATAGGTGTTAACCAGTATTGACTGTTGTTATTATTTTCTGGGGCCTGCTATCTCCAGCTGTATTGCGTTAATTCCATTGCTTGATAAAATCTTCATCGTCAGTTCTTTGGCTGTGTTAACGGTTTTTATTGAGGCATACACGGTTAGGCCTCCTTTCAGGTGTCCAAACTTTGAGCTTTTGCTGTCTGGAAGATGATGCGACTTGTAGCCTTGCAGGTGAAATAGCTCTGCCAACCAGGTTTCTTGCAGTAGGATTAAGTCAAACTTCTGCAAATACATCAGTAGGTCTATATTCATGTTTTTAGATCCTAGGCCGTTTATGTTCCAGGAGCAAAGTTTTAGCTGTGGAACCTTCTTTTCTTGTTCCGTGATCTATCGTGGTCCTAAGTGTCTATTGTTGATAGAATTAGCTACACAGGACCAGTCTTTTGATGTATCCTTCTCAAATTTGTCCCGAACACTCTGGATGTGACTGACCATGGCTTTTACAGAAATGTTTCAGGCACCTTTCAGCACAGATTTTATAGACCCACCGGACCTTATTTTTTTGGGAACATTTTCGTTGTGCTCTTGGTGATATCGAAGTAATGGCTCTGGGTAGCCAACATTGTGATGGAGTTTTATACTGATCCCCCATGCTTCTAGTTGGAGATCCCCCTTTAAGATTTTCTCAGCTATTTCCCCTGTGGTCCAAGTAGTTCTTGTTATGTCTTGCTCCGACAGATGTTTAAATCGTTTAAATTCTATAGATTCCTGGTCATGACTAACAATGCCGGCTAGGTTACTGATGGAGGTTAGCAGTCGGAGAATATTACTTCTGTCTCCCCAGTCTTTTGATCTGAACTCTGGGATAAATAGAATGGTTTTTGAGTCCTTATGCCGATATGCAGCACATTAGGCTGTGCGCTGAAACAAATACTGTTCTTTAACATGGAGGGAAAGAAAGCACCTAACTGCGTGACACGCCAGGCAGCACATGGAGAGAAATATTGCCTTTCAGCTGGAAATGGTATTGTATAAAGCTCTGTTTTTAACATAAAATCAGAGACTTTGGTGGTCATATCACTGAAAATACAAGATTTGACAAAATATTATTGTCTACGGGTGCTCGTGGAAGACAATTTGTACGGACTGGAATCTAGAGAATGCTAAAGTGATTCTGGTATTTTACTGATCTCTTCTGGTCGTTTTCTATCAACAAAGTTAAATAGAGTCAGTTGCCAGAATATACAAAAAAAGAAAGTCCCTCAGCAGAAAGCAATTCTGGTATTTTACTGACCGCTGCTGGTCGTTTTCTATCAAGACACTTAAACAGAGGCAGTTGAACAGAAGAAAAGTCCCTAAGCGGAAGCAGACAAGTCCTAGATCTCCGGAACTCACAAAGTACTTACACATACAAGTATATAATAAGTATATACTAAAGTAGCATATAGAATGCTCGACCTAAAAAAAGAGTGGCAGAAGAGGGATAGAAGGCTGAGACAAGTGAGGGAGAGAGGAGATGGACAGAAATGAAAGCACAAATGTTCAAAATCAATAAAGTAAAGTAGGATAAGCAGGTGAAATGGAAGGAGAGAAACTAGGACTAGAAAAAAAGTATGTAGGGCAGGAAGGAGGGGCTGAGCGAAACAAATACAATGAAGACTGGAAGAAGCAAAATGAAGATGGCTGAGGAAGGAAGGAAGGGAGGAAGAGAGATGTGGGAGAGGAATAAATATAGGAAGGAGACGAGAAGTAAGAAGGAAGGAAGGTATGAGAAGGAGGGTACGAAGAAAGGAAGGAAGGAATGAAGGAACGAACATAGGAAGGAAATAGTAAATATTAGCAGGTGTGACAGTAGAAAAGAAGGAAAGGAAGGAAAGAAGAAAAATCACACAGACACTTACGCAAGCACACATGCTTAGCATTGAAACTGCAACAAAGGTAGCTCAGAAATTAAACACGGGCATAGCACACTGCTGGCAAGAGCGAGCACATGATCGAACTACGTCCTCCTAGAGATTATGACTCTCTTCCATGCCCTTGTGATATCAGATGCCCGCTTCTTTTTTAAATGCTAATCGAGTGTGCATTGCTTTTTAGCAGTGAATGTCAGACCATTCACCACAATGGAAAATATGCCCCATCCGTGGCTTTGATGAATACCTTGTGGGACTCATGAATCTTTCATGCCAGCCCTATATTTAGGAGCTTCCAGCTTCTTCAGATGAAAGGCAAAGCTTCGGGAGCACGTCGGTTCCTGCTGGAGCGCTGGCCCGTGTGCCGCCGAGCTGGCTTTCGGATGCATCAATGGCGTCCAGGCACTGATTGGGGACGCTACAATGGAGCAAGGCAGCTGTGAAGAGCTGCGCGAGGAAGATATGAAACAGCAGAGTGAAGGGAACCATCTGGTTGTATAAATCTCGCAGCACATACGCTCATGCGCGCGCACACTTGCGTGCACACGACAACACGCACTTGCAAAGACATGCAACCGTGCACAGACACACACTGTATGCATATCATCTTTTCTTCAACTGGGGTACAATAGCATTCTTGTCGAAATAGGGGCGGTGTCGAGCGCCTAGATGACACAGGCATGTACAGTTCTGCGGGGATTCATTTTTTTTTGACAGTTCTTATATTGCATTTTTATTTTGCAAGAAAATACATTATACACGTTCTGCTGGGATACTTTATGTAATTCCTTCGGACTCATATATTGGGAAAAAACGGCAAGTGGGAGTTAGAGAAGAAAAAGTAGAAGTTGACTTTCTGGGTTTTCTGTTTGTGGACAGCAGCCATCTCACCCTTTCCTTCACCATTCATATACAAATGTTTGCAATCATCTGGAGATAACTCTAGAGATAGTGGCACTGGGTAGTATCACTCGTTCTGATGTTGATTGTTCAGTACACAAAAGCAATGTCGAACATGTACACATCTTTTCAGTTCAGTTGTAAAGGTCCCCAGTTTATTAGGGATAACTGGACTAAATGTACATAAGGCCACTGGGCGAAGATACTTCACTCTAAAACGATATACATATGCTGCTCTTGGGAAAGGGGTTGAGTGGGGTATCCCTTCAAAACTACAGATTGTGTATGCTAGTATGCAGTCTCTGCTTTTCAAGGCTACTCCATGGGCGACTCTACAGAGCACCAGCTTTGAGGATTAGAGGGCTCTTCAAATTCAGTCCAAAAGAAGAAAATACAGGTGCATTTTGATGCCAAAAGACAAATGGTGGGCTGGGAGAGCTGGCCCAGTTACTGGGGGATTTTTATCCTTACAAGTGGTCTCACGTCATGTAAACTGCCACCATCTGGGGCTCTGAAGTGCTGTGTCATGTGTGTTATCAGATGTCCCTTTTGGGGACCATAGGAGCCTGGTTCCTTTTAAAATCACATACTGGTTCATTATTTTTTTAGCTCCCAAATAATGGAATAGGCTACTTTTCACATATCAAACATTGATGACAAGGCTATGTGTAGGAAACATGTTAAAATGTATTTTTCCGAATAGTATTTGGCCCTAGCATATTTCTGGTCTAATCTTCATTCTATCAGAGTGAGAAGGAACACTTGGGTGAATAAGTCTCCAACAATTTTTTTTACATAATATAACTTAAAATTACGTTAAGAAACAATGGTGACCTTTTTAGAACTTGTGCTTTCACTATAGTCGGGTACCATAATGCAGCACTGACATGTAATACAAATCTAAATTAGGAAAATCTAGAATGTACATGCTAAAGGTCTGATTTAGAACTCGGCGGACGGGGTACTCTGTCACAACAGCGATGGATATCCCATCCGCCGAAATATAAATCCTGTTATATCTGGCCCTAAATCTCATACTAGAAAAATTTAAAACCTTTAACTATTATATTTTGAAAATACATTTGCGGAGGTGGTAATATGTGATAAGAATATTTGTATATATTTCTTGTGTTGCATTTTTTCTATGTGGACATGTGCTGTGTTGTTTTGTGTTGTATTTTTTTGCTGCATTTTTGCCTTGGATTATTATTATGTTATTTTGCTGTTGTTGTGCTATCTTCTCTTTTCACTGTTTTCTTAAGGTGTGTTTTCTGTTATATTTTTGAGTTATTTTCCTTTGTGTCATGTTGTTGTGTTGTGTTGTGTTCTGGTGCGCACAGTAATTAAGGTAGAGATGTAAACAAATGCTGCTACATTTCCAGCCAAAAGCAGCACATGTATTTGAAGTTCCTGTCCCTAACTATCATTTACTATTGTCTAGGGTGGTAAAATAGGTTTGCCTCTGTTTAAGACGCCAGAAAGTATACAACTGTGACAGAGGCCATGCCTTAAATTAGCACTTTTAGTACTTATTTTATGTGATATGGGGTCAGATGTACAATACTTTTTTTGCGACCTGAAAAAAAGCATTTTTAAATGTACAAAGCCCTATTTGAGATTTGGTAAGCTATTACTGAATCGCAAATTGGGTTTGTGAGTCGGTATTAGGAAGGTGCGTGCCAAGGGCGTCCCTTCCTAATAGTGAGTCTCAGGGGCATGTATGATTTTGTTTGCGACTGAAATGCGGTCACAAAGCATTCATACTTTACCAACTCCATGAAGGAGATGGTAACCTATTCGCAAACAGGAACTGGGCCTCTTGGTGAATGTAGGCGGCAACATTTTTTAGGAGCAGGCAGTGGTCCCATGGACCACTGCCTACTTTAAAAAAATGAATAGGAAACTTTTCATTTTCCTTTTTCAAATGCATTATGTTGTCCTTTAAGGAGAACTGGCTGCATTTGAAAATAAAAAGCTGCTTTATTTAAAAAGCAGTCACAGACATGGTGGGTCCATGACCTCAGCAGGTCACCATCTCTGTGAGTGCTAGCCATTACCAATGGATCGCAAATAATTTGCGACCTGCCTCATGAATATTCATGTGGCGGGTCTCTTGCGACCCATTGGGAATAGCATATAGTGTAAAGCACACTGTTGTACATAGTTGTTTGCAATTTCCTAATAGTAAATCACAAAAAATGGGCTATAAGTAAGTAGCAAATGGAAGTTTATGTACATCTGTCCCATGAGCCCTGCTCCTTGCCTTGTCAGAGTGTCCCTTAAACAGGGCTGGAGTGGCTACCAGGCGTTTTGGTGTGCTGCCGAGCTGGGGGATAATTTCTCTGCGGTGGGGGCTGATTTTGTTGATGGGGACCTGCGTGTGCTTTGAAATAAAAAAAGCAAAACATTTTTTTCTTCACACGCAGGTCCCCATCGACGAAATCAGACCCCAGCTCGGCAGCACATCAAAACACCTGGTAGCCTGCCCTTAAACACTACTAGCAATTACATCCAAGGCAGGAGACCTATGCAATTTGACTCTGAACTCAAGATGAGAAAATATGTAGGGGAGGGGTGAGTGGGGATCGGGGACTCTGGGCGTGTCTCATTTGTAAGCATTCTTTTTTTGCAAATGCTGCATGCCTATTTTTAATAATGTTTCCGATCTTCTTTTCACCTTGTATTTCTTCTGGGTCTATTTTACTTTTTTTAAAACTTTTTTTACCATGTAATCATTAAATACAATGTCTTGTATCATTTTATTCATTTTTCTAAGAGGCTATTCTTAATCATGTTATTTTTTCTCATCTTTCCATCTTGTTTTTTTTTACTAGATTAGTTTTTTTTTCCTTTCTTTCTGTTTCTTTTCGTTTTATTATCACCAAACCAATTGAAGTTTGCAATTTATTTATTTTTGTAAAGCTCATTGGCTAAATATGCTATAGGAATTGCAATAAATAATGAACAACCTCTTTTTATCTAAGAGTCTTCACAGTGCATCTGTGACAAATATCTTCATGTCGCTCCTTGCATCTCACGCCAGAAATTGTGAGGGGAATATAATATGGTCTAGATTAACACTTAAACTTTGATCATATCTCGTGTTAACGCTTTTGGGGTAGGCTGTGATTAGACTTAGATATAATGTAAACCTTGATGTAAAAATCGCCTTTTGCTCATGCATCAATGAACATCTTCTGCAGATCTTGGTATCCTGCTCTGCTGGAGGGCAGCATGCTTCCACTTCTCAGGTCCAATTTCCCTTATTGCCCATTTTCGCGACTTAACACACCCAGTGGCATCCATGCAGTACGTGAAATCTTCCGCAATCCGCACTAATCAATGCTCAGGCACCTACGTATCCACAGTTGCGCATCATTTCAATTTTTGGGAATTGGATAAAGATGTAGCAGAGCTCATTAGTGAAAGCATTTTTATTCTGTAAGGAGTATCTGAAAGACCAAGGCCCTCTTTACAAGTGGTCGGATAATTCCGATAAGACCAGTACCTGGCATTACCAGACGCAGAAGAATTATAAGATCCCTGAGCACATTGCCTTTTTTCATGTCACCCAGAGAAGCTGGCTGCAAAACAAGGTAAAACTCTGGGTATGGGCACTTGCGAACATTTTCCCACGGGCCACAAAGTTTGATCTCAGTGGTGTAATGAAACTTAAAGGGGCCACGTGCAAAGTACATGGATGGGCCACTCTGCGGACGTAATCAGGAGCTCTAAGGTCAGGGTACTGTGCTGAGGGGGCCCCTGGAGCTTGCCCCCCCTGCATCACGGGGGCTGAGTGGCCTATGTTACTCAACTGTTTGATCTGTGATGTGACCAAGGGCTGCATTAATGCCAGTAAGGTGAAAGTCAAGGGTTGGGATAGGGCAGGGAGCTTGAGTGAGGTGGGTGTTGGATAAGATAGTGTCTGAATTGCACAATGTGAAATCAGAATCATGTGAATAATGTCGCCTTCTCCACTTACAAATCGTGTGATCTTAGTCAATTATTTGACCTTACGTTCCCTCCTTTTTCTATGTTATTACAAATGAGGACTTTGAATTACATGACTTGAGGATGTGTGCTTTACAAAACCACCTCCAGTGTTTAATAATCTATAATGCTGTTGTATAATAGAAACTCTTGCCACCCAAAGAGAGAACATAACAACTGACTTGCCTCTTAGTTCACTGTTGGCATTGTTTTCAGAGTGGGGTGAAGAATAAATGTTACAAATTCATGTTTGAAAACTATCCCTTTAAAAGTAAATACTTCTCAGGGCACTGATATATTCTGATGGACTAAGGAGAAACAGTTCTGCAAGTGAATGAAATGCACCCTTTGAATTTTGAGCAGAATTTATCACACTTTTACACTTTTGCTGCAAGATGTCTTTAAAAATGAAGGTATTTCTAAAGTTAAGCAGTGCAGGACATGCTAATGATTTCCTTTCTTTAAAGTTAATTGTGCTTGTAATTTTTCAATTCTAACTGGACCAGGAAGGACTCGCTTTTAATCCCCCTACAACTCTCTCCCCTAGATTTATCCTGCTATCTGAAGCTCTGAGTGAAGAGGTACCGGGATGATTACTTGGTCACTTATACTGAGGGTCTAAGTGCATAGAGCAAAACAATGTGGACTCAGTTTTGACCAATTTACAGAAAGCAGGATGGTGATAGAGAGACTTTAAAAGCATGCTTTTGAGACTGGTTTTTAGGTGGGAGATTGTTATATTACAACTGGAGGAATGGGAGGCAAAGTGATCAGCTCAGAATCATATCGTTTTGCACCCGAGCTTTGGGGATCGGGGTGAGTGGCTCTGTATTCAGTCTTGCTGCATGTTCCCCCACTGCTTCCTTAACAACGTGAGCAGGAGGAAACCCTTAGTTAACTTTGCAGGTGACCAGAGGACCAGATCAAGGTTAAGCATGCAGTGTTTGATTACAGTGCCCAGAAGAGATGTTTGAAGTTTACTACAAATGTAGGAATACTACCCTTATGTGCACTCTGTACCATTACCTCGGCCAGCGGGTGGCAATATACCAGATCATGCATATATGTTTGGCAGAAGGGATTTGATTTTACTAAGTTTTTTACTTCTTGCCAATGTCCTCTTGAGGCAGAGATGTATCTCTCTACGCCAGTATACTACCCAACTATCTAGTTTTAAGTCCTGGGCCACTAAAGTATTGTATCCAGACTACTGCCTACTAAAATAAATAGAAGCGTCAGTATTTGTAGGTATGTAGAGATTTACTGAACTTAATCCCACCTACATATACTTTGAGAGAAAATAACTTCAGGCTACGTAGACATGAAATTAGAACTAGTATACTTATCTAAATATTCTTACTGTCACAATATTTTAGAAATCAGTATTTAGGCTATGATATTTTAGTAGCACAATTTTTTTGTCCTCGACATTCTGGCGTACAAGCCCTGCCCACAGAGCATTTACAGTACATACGCCCAGCAATTAGTTGTGAAGGTAATTACATAATCAATCATCAAACTATGTGACTGGAAATGTTTCAACTAGAATATGCATCTAATTATATGTGCATAATGACATGTCAGTGAGGTTTGTATGCATTGGCGAGGAAGGTAATTACCATAAAGTTTGAATCACACGTAGACGATATTACGCACTCTGGCAAAAAGCACGCGATGAGTCCATGCTCTGAGCAGTGCAAAGGAGATGGAGCGAACTGTGAAATTCAGCGTCAGTCTTCTGGTTCTACAAATATGCTTTTGAGTAGACATGTTTTATTTCACTCTTCGGGGAAGACATCCGCTTTTATAATAAATCACAGAGTGAGAAAAAAAGCGTCTTTAGAGATTTGATACCGTAGGTGCAATGCACCTTTCTGTTCATCAACCCCTCATTCTATATGCTATGTGAGATAAATAGCAGCGCATGGCGAAGGTGCAAATCATAGTTACTGTAAGGCAAGAGTCATAGTTACATGAGATAACTATGACTGATGATTTTCGGTAATTTTGTTAGTGTAAAATTGTATGCATTAACTGACATTTTCACCTAACTATAATGTCCCTTTACCCTTTGTGTTTTTTTCAGTGTAGGGTTTTTTAAAATGTAACATAACATATTACTACAACTCCTAAACATAACGTTACTTTAACCTTTGGTTTTTCCAGTGAATTACTATTTTTTTAATGTAAAGTAAATGTGGATTGCCATGTGCACCATGGGATTTATCAGGCTTTTTGGTCAACTGTATGAGTGAAATCTTAGCCTAACTATAACATCCATGTAACCTTTGTTTTTCTCAGTAAAAAAATAAATAAATATATATATATATATATATATATATATATATATATATATATATATATATATATATATATATATATATATATATATATATATATGTGTGTGCAAAAAAAGAAGCAACAAACTCTAGGTAGTTCCCAAGTTTAGGTGAAAGGCAGCTCCCATATAGAGCACCCTCAACACTGGCGACACTCTAAATTTGCTAACCTCAAATGTCTGCTCTTCTGTCAAAGTTTTTAAGCATAGGATTAGCACAGTGCTATACACGCCCAGATAGAAAGGGACAAAGTTCTTCCTCCCAAACAAATCCAGGAAAGGCGACAACACACGCAGGCAGATTCACTGAGTTTGCAGAGTGGTGGAAACATAGTCAGTGACATTACTGATGACCTCACTGATTACATCTCAAATGACATCACTGATTACATCACTGACGACACCATCCAATGAATGTGAGCGTTTAAAAAAAAATTTATGAGCGGTAAATATATATACCAAGGTGTATTGATGAATCAATGGGTATATAAGTGCCTGTATGGATGATTCAATCGGTGCATGACTGACTGTATAAATTAGAGATTAGGTGCCTCAGTGAATGTATCAGTGAGTGACTAGGTTTTGAGAATGTCTGTATCAGTCTGTCAGATGTTGTCTAAGTGCTGTATGGGTTGGTGAGTGGGTACATGAGTGGCTGTATGGGTGATTTATAGGGTGTCTGAGTACCTGTATGGGTGTATGAATGTCTGTGTGGCTGGCTGAGAGGGTGTGTGACTGCCTGCATGGATGAGTGAGTGAGTCAGTGGTTGTATGGGTTAGCAATTGCATGAGGGGCTGTATGGGTGACTTAGTGTGTGTATGGCTGCGTCTGTGAGTGAATGGATATGTCTATGGTATATAGGTCAGTAACTGGATATGTGAAAGGCAGTATAGGTGAGTATTGGAGTATATAAGTGACTGTATGTATCAGTGAGGGATTGTGATAGCGACTGTATGGGTGAGTGTGTGCTTCAGTGACTGTATAGGTGAGTGAGTATGTGTTAGTATCTGTATGAATAGGTGAGTGGGCGTGTGTATAACTCCAAAAAGCTGTCCCTGCACAAACTCTGCGTTTAGAATTCTCCTTAGTCAGTTCTTTTGCCAGAGCGATCACTAATTTACTAAGATGGCCGTACAATTTTCTACACGCAGACCAAGGCACTTTAAGATTCTTACTAAAAAAAAAGACATTCAAGACCGAATCTACAAAATATACTCTAAGCCAGAACTTGATTATTGCTTTTAAATGATCTAATTGCACAATTGCACTTTCGAAATCATGGACTCCTGCCGAAATGAAGCTCTTTCTGAAACATCTGACGTCAGGGATTAGTTACGATCTGGACAACTTGCACTGTTCCAAATTACGTATCATCAATTGGTGGAGGGAGAGAGAGTAGAGATCCTTTCAATCTCCTTTCAATAATTATAAATCAATGTGGAAAGGATCACTGGTCCTGCATAACCAAGGTCTGCAGGTGGATCGGTAGGTTTCTCCCAAATAAAAGACCCTCATACACGTGTTTTTTCAGAGTCGTGTAGCGGTATATGATGTGTCCCCGCTTCTTGTAACACGTGTCCGTGCGTAATCCTTGGGTCAGTTTTTGTTTGCACCCTCCGCCAGGAGGTTGTACCATTGGTTAAAACAGTAGTGATGGTGAATAGGTGAAATAGTGCTATAAAGGTGTTCTAAAATACCCGGACAGCCAGAGGTTCAACTTTAATATTTCTGGATTTGGGTAGAAGGTTAAGGCGTGTCGCTATGGAATTATTTAGGAATTCTAGCGCACTAAACTTGTGAGGGTAAAAGTGGTCGACATGTTTCAGCCTTATCTGCCTGTTGGTCAGTCGGCTTTCCTCAGGACCATAAAGTGATTAAGTGAAAAAAAGAGAAAAAGGTAAATTTGTAACCTGATTCGTTTTGTGGTAGTAGATCATATTGTACCTCTACATTATGTAAGACTTGTCTCCTCGGGAACCACGGCAGTTAGGGGGAGGCTTCACTCTAGCCTTCAAACACCCGTCTAGCAGCTTGTGCTGTCTCTGCCCTTGGTGACCCGGAATCAATGAATTACACCATTATGAACATTATGCAGAAGTCATTATATACAAACAGGCCCAACAATATATTCGTTTTTCCTTAAGGCATGGAATCCAGCAGTGTATAATTTTATTGCGGTTTGGGTCACTCCCTTTTAATTCACTGACTTCTAAACGGACTCATAAAGAACAGGTTACCAACAATTGTGATCTTTGCAATGGTGGTGTGCAAAATATGAAGCACGTATTGTTAGTATGCCCAAACCTGACACTTGTTGAGGCTAGAAGACGCTATTTAAAACCAATACAATTTAGATATAACACTGCATCGGTGCAAAATCTGATCATGCTTTTTAACTCTCCCCCAGATGAATTCGTATGTCATAACTTGGTTACATTTGTAAAATCTTTTTTAAATTTGTATTGATTGTTTTATGTGTATAGTAATAGAAATAGTTTTATATGAAATGTGTTGTTCTCAGCAGAAAACTAAATCAAATGAATTAAACTTGAAACTTGTATAACTTTACAGGTGAGTATATGGCTGTGTGATTGACTCTCTAGGTGATTAAGTAGGTGTGTGAGTAGCTCTATGAGTGTGCGAGTGGCTGTATTGGGTGTATGAGTGGATATATCAGTAGCTGTATTAGTGAGTGAGTTGGTGTATTAGTGGCAGTATGGGTGACTGAGCGGATGCACGTGTAGTCCAATGAATCAATGAGTGGGTGTGTGAGTACTTGTATGGGTGTGTCAATGGTTTTGATGTGAAAAGGGGATTTCGTACTCATGCAGGCATCTCTCTCTCTTTAATTATTTTAAATCCATTTACAAAAAAATGTATGACTCAAATGACTAAAGACCAATACCTCCTTTCACATTTTAACCTACTTGTTTCATACCTATATTAACATCCAAGTGCTCATTTACTTCAAATTGCTTCTCAAGAAAGGCTTTAAATTTAAAAGCTATTTTTCCAACAAAATGAAGTTCTGGCGTGCCTCATGTCGATCTTGAATACAACATATTAGAGTTCTAGTTGTTCATTGTGGTGATGCTGCAGTTGATTAATAGGTAGTTGACTGACAGACTGCTACTGGAATTGGAAGGGCATGTTACTCGCTGCGTTTGAGAATGCTTACTAACATAAAGGAGAAAGACATTTGAGAGCCAATCAAAAATGTGTCCTCCTTTAGCTTTCTGGAACACTTACCATAATTACTACGACAAAATGAAGCCCGTCATTTTGTTAATTTCTGATGGGAATGCTATGAGTTGAAAGCCTTTGATTCCCTCAAGAAGGTATTCAGATGTGCCACGCTAACGTCACAAATACAGAATGGTAGCACTCTAGTTGATAAAATCATGAGAAAACAGTTTTCTCACTATCATGGTTCCTCAACCTCCTCTGCAGAGGATCAACATTTTTCACAGGGGTAAAATCACCTTAGAACACACAATTCCCCAAACTAGTATGGTACCAGTGATAAACAATTTATATTGTGACTGAGATCTAGTATTACCTTTTATATGTGTTCTTTTTTGTGACCTTCAAAAACAGTCTTTAATTACATTGCATTTCAATGGGGACACTATCCATGAGTCCAGTAATGGCTGCTACAACATGTGTGGCCTGCCAATCAAAGATAATCCATTTGGCACTACCCAACATGCTTCTGGAGGTCAGGGTGTTTTCCCCCACCCCGCTATATTTGTATTCCATTCCCAGGACCTGCAAAGGCTATCACAACATATTGTTCATGTTGCGGCCATCCATTAAGGCTTGATCAATCCCCTTTAAAGTGGTCACCCAGAGCATTTCTAGACCCCAAAGGTACATCTATCACCAATGGCGGCTCCTTTGCTAAGGCGGAGGAGCATTGTCACATTGCATTCAGCAGTGTAAATAAAGGAAAAATTAAATGATGATAGCTTGTTAATATAATTTTATTTGTTCCTGTGCGCCAGCTTTGTGGGCGGGGCTGCTCTGCTCTCAGAGCGGGGGAGTGGTGCTCACACTAAGTGCGCAATAATTGTTCGGCCCTCTCTGCATTACAGCCTGGGTGGAGAACATGCCCAGGGAGCCATTCCCTGGCTAAGCGCCGGACCACGATGCACAGACCAATCATCATTGCAGCGCTGTGATTGGTCAGGGGAGTCTGGATGCTTCCTCTTTCGTCCAAGCGGACGGATGATTCTGAGTAAAGTTCTAACTTTGTGCCAAACATTGGTGTACCTCCATCCAGCTGGGCTTTCAGGGTATTCACTGCCTACTTAAATGAGTTCCAGTTAGGTTCTGTAGTGTCTTTCTCAACCCGGCAGTATGCATAAGAAATACGCAGCACACCGAGCTCTGTAATACACGTCTGTAGTCTACAACATAAAACTTCCCACTGCACGCATTGCCTCATAACTTTTATAACCACACATTAACAACTCCCAGCAGAATATGTAATTCCTGTTTAAAGTCCACCCAGAACCGTCGAGGGTCCTAGTATCCATAATCTCACGACACTACAGATGTGGCCTAAATAAATCAATTTTATATGGATATCTTCTCAAATATAGCAGAGATCTAATCTTCCTAGGATCTATGTTAGACAACATCTACTGTGAACAATTTTACAGTACTAAGTGGAATTAGTGAAGGATTCCCGCTCGTCCTTTCTGTGTGCTAGGAAAGGCTACCTCTGCTCTGCATTGTCATTCCTTTCATTATTACCAGTTAGACTTCAGGAACAAAGCTATTTCAGGCTAATAACTTAAACCTGCTGTTTTAAACACACCATTTAAAACCGGAAAACCAGAAGCAAGGAAGACAGGAGCCATTAAAAAGTAGCATAAATGAGGCTATAAACAATGAGATGGGCAGACTGCAAGGAGGCGTCCTTCTCACTGAAAATGAAGGACAATCCACTGCTTCCAATTACAGTAAATGTCAGATGAATTGCCTGAAAGTTAAAACCATTTAGCAGGGACTGGATGGCTCAGCCTCTAGACTCCGGAGAAAAGAGGTATTTTGCCAAGTGCTCAATCTGAAAGAAAATGGCAGGTTTGCAAATAACAAGGCTGTGGTATCTTGATTCCACATCATGCCTCTTTCTTCCATCACCTCCTGTCTCTTTATCTCACTCTTGCAGTTTATCGCCCCCCCACCTTCTTGTCCCTTTGTCACTGTTTTCATATCTTTCTCGTTCTCCCATTCTGCCTTTCTCTCTCTGGGTCAAGGTCTGATCAGAAATAGATCTCGGACCCCAAAAATGAGTGGCAGTGACCCTCACCTGAAACCATAAGGAACAATTTAACACTGATTTTCTCCAGATGCTTAGATGTGGACCAGTTTCTCCCAGGGGCAAAGGCAAAGTGTAAACAAGAGGAGGGAAAGTGAAACGTGGAAGTGGTTGGAAACAGGGCCGGACTGGGAACCAAAACCGGCCCTGGCAAAGTGCTCGGCCGCCCCCCCCCCCACCCCCCAGAGGGGGGGGGGGGTCGACCGCGCTCTTTGCCAGGGCCGGTTTTCGGCCAATTTTGTTACAGGGCTGTTGCAAAAACGGCCCTGTAACAAAAACGGCCTCCAGGGGCCCAAAACCGGCCCCCACCCTTGTGGCGCACCAGGGGATTGCCCGGTGCCCGCAACGGCCAGTCCGGGCCTGGTTGTAAATTCAGTAAGTAATTGCACAGGCAACGTTTAACATTGGGTTCTCGGAATATGAGGAGCAAGCTACTTATCTGGCCAAAAAAAACACCCTTTATGAATAACAAGGCATGTTTGAGTTAATTCACTCTCCTCTTCGTATAGAGAATATGATCTGCCAGCTATTCTGTTGTGTATCTGTTTCGCAATGAAGAAAATTGGTAAACCATGGATAGAGAAAGTCCTTTGACAAGAAAGAACAGCACCTGGCAGCAGAATGATCTCCCTTAAAGTATCCAGTGAACTGAGAGTCAACAATGTCAGAGCACTGGTAAGCAAGCATTCCCCATACCACTCATTACCAGAAAACAAATCCCCCTTTTTTACTGCCCAATATGCATAAAAACCAAACCTGAGAAGAGTGTAGTAATATTCTGTTCACATAACAAGGCAGTGTTACAGAGAGTATAAAGCCACACGGCCTTCTGATTGGCCGTGCCAGGCCCGGCTTTAGGGCAGTGCGGCTGGTGCGGCAGCACTGGGCACTGACCTGTGGAGGGGGCGCCTACCTCAGGGGGGGACTCTGTGTTTATCAATAACTTATGATTGGAGAGATGAAGGGATTTGCAGAGGCATTGACTGCTGACTGACTTTGTGACCGTCTTGATTATCTTCAGCTGACCGGAAGGCGTTGCACTCTGGATGTTTTGTTCTTCCATTAGAAAATAATTGTGACGTGTGAGATAAGGGAGTATATTGTTGATCCCAGCGCCTACCAGGCGCCATGGGGGAGCAGTTTGAGGCCTTCAACTGTTGAACCTCAAAAAAGAAAATAAGCAATCACTGTTCCTTTGCCCTCGTCCTGAGGAGGCTGATTTAATTTCTGAGGCTGAAACGCGTCCGCGTCGATGATACGACAGTGGAGGAGTTCTTATTGAATACTGCATAAGTTATGGTTTTGTGACACAAGAGAGTGATAGGATAAGGGTTGTTTTACCTCTGTGGATGCACCATTTGACTACCTCCAAGTAGACTGCTTTAAATAAATGGGCAGACACTAATGTGACAAACAAATTTTAGGGTATTGGTAACACCAAGCTGTTTATATTAGGATTTATGTTGTGTATATATTTTGCTTTATGTACATCTGTATGTTTTTATATATTTAATGGTATTTTGATTTGAAGACCGGTTCCATCATGTATGTGTGCCCTATATTAAATTAGGTGATACATGTCTAATAGGATTGAAAGACTAAGGTGAGGGTAATTGATTGTTCCCTACACTTGAATAAAAGTAATATATCAATTCCTCTGTATCATTGTTCGCTTATATATGATTGTGTCCTTTACCCAGATACAGGAGGGAGAGTTGGGTATACCACGGATATATATATATACATGGAGAGATGAAGGGGGCACCTATGCCCGGTGGTAGCGAGAGAATCCAAGGAGGCGGTCATGGGGTCGCACCCGGCGCCACCAGCGCTAAAGCCGGCCCTGGGTCGTGCTCTGCTTCCATAGTCATATGATAAGGGTCCCTAGTTTCTACTACATTTAGGGCCTCATTTAGATCTCAGCGGAGGGATTATGCCATCACAACGGTGACGGATATCCCGTCCGCCGAAATATAAATATATCATAAATATAATTATGTCCAACGGGATTTATATTTCAGCTGATGTAATATCCATCTCTGTTGTGACGGAGGAACCCCTCCGCTAAGATCTAAAACAGGCCCTACGTTTCTTCAAAATATTTTCTTACTTGACATCTGCACCTTAACAACATTGTGTCATTCGTTCAATATCTTAATTTTACGCCCCTTATCCTGTAAATGAGGTAGGCATTTAAATAGTAGCGTTTAGGCGCAGTCTGGAACTTGTTGGAAAGCAAACTATGACAATTTACTATATAATTTTCTGGCAGAGTGAGTCAGGAAAGAGTATGCATGGAGTCAAGATCCATTATATAGGGAGATAATTGATTCACACAATCAAAACATATGACCTTATATATAGGGCACCAGAATTTTATTACCCGGTACACAAGGCAGGATGTCCAGGTTTTGGGACTTTTACATCTGGTATCAGAATTTTAAAAAGTATAAATTAGAAGGACCACACCATCATATTCAAATTAATGGTGACACTTTGGGAGGGTAAGATTAGGGCATGAGAAGAACTCACTTACAAAATGTCAAGAAAAGAATGGTTGATCTTGATAAGTGCCCACCTTTTACTTCATTTGGTAGAACCAACTCACTGAAAACCCAACATGGAGGCACATGCATGTTTATATGCATGCAAAGGTATTTATAAAGTGCAACCCTAGCTATAGTGCAATGGGCGACTGCATATGGGTGTGAGCCATAAGATATAATTCACAACCATTTAAAATGTGCTCATTCCTATCTTGTAGAGATGAAGTGGATGCCATTTAGGGTTTGTCAGGGTCACAGCTCCAAACTCTGGCTTGCCCCTTGCGACCCAGGCACTGCCATTGTGACCCCTGGCTTCAGCAGTGGCATAATCGGTGCTGATTACAAATGGACAACCTGCCCTTAAGGATATTAGGGCTCCACCCTCTGTGTTTTTGCCCAATTTTGTATTAGCCATAAAGTGTAATATTCTTTTATTCACCCTGAGCGTAAAACAGAATGTACCGCCAGGAGGTGGAAAAGTATCTTTGGTTACAGCTGAGGTAGGAAATAAATGCTTTTAAATGTATGTTGTCTGTATGCATGCACAGTGTCTGCATGATGCAGAACATCTATGTGTGACTGTGTCTGTATGGATGAGCGTGTGTGTGCTTGTGTGAGTGTGTGTGAATAAAAGTAAGCGGGTGATATTAGGTCAGCAAGAATGACAGCAAGTGAGAGAGAGTGAGTGAGTCGGATAGAATGAGTACACATGAGTGTGAATGAGTTTTAGAGTTAGACTGACTCGCTGTCACTCAATCTCAAACATTCTCACATACGCTCATTCTCCTGCATACTCTTTCACACTCTCTGAGTCACAGTGAGTGAGAATACACGAGAATGAGTGGGAGTGATGCAAGTGAGTGAGTAAATATGAGTGAGTCAGAACAAAAGTGAACAAATTTGAAGGACTGAGTGCAAGTGAGGGCGAATGAGTGACTGAGAATGAGTGAATCAGTGAGTGGGAATGTGAGTTCGAGCAAAAGTGAATGCAAGTGAGTAAGTTAAGCGAGTCAGAGTAAGAGTGAGTTTGAGTGCATAAATGTGAATGAGTGCGTGCAAGTAGGTGCAAATGAATGAAAGTGAGGAGAATTGATATGACTGGTTGAATGCAAGTGAGCCTGAATAAGAATGTGGCGTTATGCATATAAGCCTGGAGTTGGCCCTTGCAATCCAAAGGTAATTCTTGGCATATGGACACCCATGGCAAGATTCAGTCACTTGCCTACTGAAGGTAGTTCTTGGCATGGGATACCAGTGGAAAAATGATGACCTAAGCGTATTAGAGGATGTTCTTGGAATAGGGAGCACTCACAGCAAAATGTTGGTTCTGGTGCATTGGAAGCCAACCATGGCAAATGGGACGAGTATAGATTGGGTGAGAACCATGGCAAAATACCAACCTTGATAAACTAAAAGCAATTTTTAGCCTAAGGAGAGATGTCTGGAATATGGATGGCACCCATAAACAAATGGGGACCCTGGCACAATAGAGGTATGTTTTGGGGTAGATAGGCCCCTTTAGCGCATTTAAAAAAATGGCATCATCACCAAGGGAGTGTCAGGTTGCATTGACTTGGCACACTGTGCATGAAATCGAATATTTAATTAGTGCCCTTTTAGGGCCTATGACATTTTACCACAGTTTTGTGAAAGATTTCCATTTAAATGCACCATTTGACCCCATATTATTCAAAATGTTCTTGGCATGCAAACTTCCACAGAAGAAGTCAGGGTCAGTCACCTTGCTCTCACTACTATTCTGGACAAGTGTTATTATCTTTTAAAGGTCACCTGCCACCACTGCAAGAACCGTTGGCATTGATGAGCGCTAGTTACTTTCTGCAGCTTCTACTGGAATCAAACATTAGATTTACATTTAGCAAAATCAAGAAGTTCTGCAGAGCAATGCATATTCTTCAGATTAAATAAAAACTGAATAAAAACCATACACATTTTACACAAGTTGTTCCCATGTTTCATCATTGTAAATACATGAAAATTCCATGCGGGATGCTCAAGTGAGGGTGCCTTGTAAATGATCATAAATACAATGTATTAACAATAAGGATTAATTTTAGCCAATAGCGTAGTTCATATTCAAAATACGGTTAACATCACTTAATACTTGTGGACATAACTACAAATGTTTTTTTTTCTCTCTCTTTGTGATTTTTCAATACCTTTCTCATTGCGGTATACACACGGGGTAACTATGAAATCATAACAGTTGTGGGACAAATAATTTAGAACCCAGTGCTGTTCTGTGTTTTTTGTCACTACATCTTGTTCAAAGAAATACATAATTTTCCATACAATAAATCAGAAATGGGCAATGTTCCCGGTATCTAAAATTCACATTTGTCAGTGTTGTATTGCTATAGCAGTCGTGCAGTAATGCTGGAACTTCAGTGAGGTCATTTATTACACAGCTCCTTGATACTCCCCTGGGTGATTTGTCATGCTTTATAAATCACTGATTGATTGATATATCATCTGGATTAAGGACATGTGTCATTACTTCTTGAGAAAATTCAGGGTAAAAGGTCATATGATGTCACGTCCGCTACCCCTGAAATTTTGAGAAATCGACATCCATGCATCAGACCATTCAAATTGCAAGAGGATAATGGCATTTAGACCTGATGAAATGCCCATTATATCATTGAAGTATTTCTATGGACAACAATCAAAGACAGACCATCTAGGGAGGGATAAGCTAACCTCCCAACAGTTTCAGCTCAAAAGCTTATTTTGAGTTCTACCTGGAACAGACTTAGGGAAGGGTTCAGTCACAGTTGTGGCATTGGCTCATCACCCAATGGGAAGGACTATGAATGTCTGCAGGTTCAATAGCTTCAACAGATCAATATGCTAGGTGTATATTCCATTAGGAGTACATTATACGTTTATTAACTCCTACATGAACTTTCATTTTAATTATTCACTGATCAAACATTCTTGCACAAGTGATCAATGAATATGCCTTCGTTTTTTCCCCAATTATTAATACAAAGTATCATTAAAAAGCCCTTGGGAATTATGGGGCACTTCCAAGCTGGAACAGTTCATGGGAAATGAGTGACTACTCTACTCATTTCATATTCAGTTTGTCTTGTTTTATATGGGGACAGGGGCATGTAGCCACTCTTTCCAAGCCCTTCTATATGCCCTGGGGTCCCATCCCCTAAGGCTGATGTTTATTTTGAGCGGAAGGTGTTATGGGACCCCTTTCCCCAAGCCTTTTCAAGGCCCTGGGGACCCCATTCCCTGGGGCCGATTTCTTATTTGTTTTTAAGTCAGGGAAGAGGGTGTAGGGCCTTCCTCCGTGAGCCACTTAAGGGCACTGAGGATTGCATCCCCTAGAGCCAATTTAGCACTTTTAGGGCAAGGGCATGTGGCCCCCCTTCCCCGAGCTTCTCAAGAGCACTGTGAACCCTATCTCCTGGGGGCCTTTTTATGTTTTTGGGGACAGGTTGTGGGATCCTCAACCCGGAGCTTTGCATGGGCCTAATTACCACATCCTCTTGGGCCTATGCATTTTTGGGGCAAAGGGGGTGTGAGGCTTTCTGTCCCCTTGCCATTCACTGGCCCCTGGGACCCCAGCCCCAGGGCTGATGGCAAGAGTGTCTCAAAGACCTCAACCCCCAGACACTGCATTTCTCTGCCGATAAGATTGTGGGCTGAGAGAACGTAAGCTCCCTGACTGTGCTCTTGCAGACAAGATGCTCCGGCCCAGCAGGAGCAAGGTAAAGCTGCTCCCACCAGATGAAAACCGATAGAGACAGCTCCCATTGGACAGCAAAGGGTGCAGGTTGGGGAACCGACCAGGACCCCTTAGACACCAAGCACTGTGGGTGTCCTGGGTGGGCACCGGGTATGCACAGAAACTGCTGCTTTACCCAGGGCATTGAGTCACCGGGGCCTGAAAAAAGCATAGGGAGGCACCCCACTCCCCTAAAAAATGAAAACAGTCCTCGGGGGATAGAGTTATAGTCTCCACTCCAAAAATATGCACTCCTCTCCCCGCCAGGTACTGGCCCACCCTGAGGTTTATTTAAAAAAATGTTCACTGAGATTTGCAGATGGACCGCAAATTTGCAGTAAATTCAATGAAGTTACGGCAAATGTTATAGTGATATTATCAATTACGTTATTAAAGATGTCAGGAGTGTTGTAAAATATGGGGTAATTAGCTGTGCATGGCGATGGCACAAGTTATAGTTCTCTTAGGGTACGAGTTATAGCTTCTTGATAGAACTCCAACCATAGAAGGTGATTTTCTATGGTTTTGTACATTTAAAATGTGAGCCTAACTATAACGTCTTCCTTAAACAAATGGGGGAGTGGGGCCACACAGCCTTAAAGTGACCCAGGGCCCCCATCTCTGGGGGCCAGGCATTAATTCAATGGGGGATGGTGCCCAGCAGCCCCCCTTCCCGGACTGATTTTGGCACTAGTTAGTCCATCCCTAGCACCCAGCCATACCCATATGGGAGAGGGGAGCGGTGCAGCCCCCCTCCTTGGGCCACTGTCCTCCCCGAGGACCCGCTCCCGGCCATGTCTCCTGGGTGTCCCCAGGGTACCCCGTGTGCTATGGGACTGCGGGGTAAGCCTCAAGGCCCCCGCAATCCCAGCCAGCTCCTTACTCCTGCGGGAGCCGATATTGTTCCTGCAAGCAGGTAGCTGCTTTAAATAGCAGCTCCTTGCTTGCGGGAGCAATGTTTTCACCTGTTTCCCTGCACGCAAATATGTTTGCAGGGAAACAGATGAAAACTCTGCTATCTGCAAGCTGGAGCTGTTTGACAGCTCCTGCTCACCAAAAGCGGAGTTATGTTTGCTTTTGCTTGGTGGACCCATCAGCTCCCACCAAGGAAAAAGCAAACAGTTACCTCCCGAGGGTGGGTACCTCAGGAGGTAGCAGGAGCTGGCCCAGGGGGGTAGCGGTCCCCAGGGCCATAAATGGCTCCACGAGGGGAGCCGTGTGGCCCCTTTCCATCATAAAACTTTGCCCTGGGGAGTTAGTGGTCAACTTACTGGGGGACCCCCTAGATTAATTTATTTCAGCCCCAGGGAGGTGGTGGTCCTCCGGATAGGGGGGCTATGTAGACCCCTGCATTAATTGTATATCTTTTGCTCCAGGGAGGTGGTGGTCCCTGGGGCACAGGCTGACCTGCCAGCATATACATTTTTATAGTGCTACGGGGACGTGGCGGCCCACTGGGCTGCAGGGGGTCCCGTAGGGCCCCTTGCATTAATTTAACTAGATTTGCCATGGGAGGTCGATGTCCCTGGGCGTGGGCATGCCCAGTGGGCCCACAAGCATATACATTTTTATAGTTCCTCAACAAGGTGGACATCCCAGAGGCTGTGGGGGGCTGTGCAGGTCCCACCACATTCATTTAACTTGAATTGCACCAGAGAGGTGGAAATAGCTGGGGTGCGAGCGGGCCCAGCGGTCCGCCGGCATACATATTTTCAAGTGCCCGGGAGGGGGCGGTTCCTGGGGTTTCCTTAAGTTCTAGGGATGGGCCAGTGCATCCCCCTCCTTTAAATAATCGCTCATGCCTCCGTGAACAGACCCACCCAGGGGCTAAACATTAGAGAAGGGCATGAGTCCGTACTTCTTCTTTTTTTACGACAGGAGCTGCGAATCCTACGCATCTCCCACTAAAATCTTTTTTTAATGCTTTTTTTGGCCTTTGTGGCCCCTGTGGACCTAGTGGGTCAGGGTATTCCTACCCTGCCCCTTCTCTTTTTCAAAAGTTTTGTTTAAACCGAGTCCCAAGATGGCTGCCAACACTTCCTGGTTTAAGTTTTGGCAGGAAATCAGAAGATTTGAGCGCAGGGCCTGTTGGATCCTCGAAGGATCTGCATTCCTATATATACAGATTGGTTTTTTTTTTATTTCTCCAAAACCTATAAACGAATTTACACCAAATAACCAAAAGCATTCTTTCTAGACCAAGAGCTAGTTTTCTGCCAAATTTGGTGTAATTTCATCCTGTGGTTTGGGCTACAGTTGTGTTCAAAATCCCTACGGAAATCAACATTGTTTTTTTTTGATAATCAAGTTTATTGGTATTTTAGAGCACAAATCACAAAATACAATGGCAGCACAATCCGACACGGTATATAAGTAAATTACATCGGAAAGAAGGACGACAGAGACTTTTACGACACTCTTGGAATGGATAAACACTTGCATGTAAATATTCTTATACAAGATACATTCGCGCCCCTCAGGGCACTAAGTTGAACCATTTGCCCCATATCTTGCCAAAAAGCTTGGGGCAACCCCGGGCCTCAAAGAAGCGTTTCTCCTGAGTTCCACACCCATCCACTCCCTGTCTCCATTTCCGCATAATAGGTGTTTGGCCTGAGACCAAAGTGCCGCTATATTGTGTTTCGCCACCTCCGTTCCGAGGAAGCGCTTATCGGCCCGAGACCATCGAGGCCCTCAAACACACCCAGGATCAGGCGTAGCTGGTCATGGGGAACCTCCCACCCCAAGGTCTGTATAAGCTCTAGCTCTAACCTCGCCCAGAATGGTGCAAGAGCGGGGCATTGCCTTGTCATGTGGTAGAAGTCCGCAGGAGCGTGGTTGCAGCACGCGCAGGACAGGGACGTCGCATGCAGGTGCTGTAGGGTTGCGCTGGGGTGAGGTATGACATGTGGAGGTAGTAAAGTTGGACTAGGGCTGCAGGCGAGAGACTAGACGTAACTTGGAGGAGGTCGTCAGGGTCTTGGGAGCCATGAGGGCATCCCTCCAGTCCATATCTTCTAGGGGGCCCAGCCACCCCTCCCATCGGGCATGCAGCAGGTCCAGGGATGCGGGGCCATTGTTCACTTAGGAGCGATAAATCCAGGACACCCCCCCTCTGCCTAGGTTCCCCATCATCACTTGGGTCTCCAGGGGACTGAATACTGAGAAGGAGGCAGGAGATGGTATATGTGCTCTGAGGGCATGCCGTAGCTGTAAGTATTTGTAAAATTGGGAGGAGTGGAGGGAATAGCGGTGTTGTAGGTCTGCAAACGATCTAATATGGTCCCCTACCCAGACGTCCCCCAACAACGAGGTCCCGATGTGGTCTCCTCGGCGGAAGTCTTGGAATGACGAGATCTCCTCCAGCCAAACACACTCCACAGGGGCAGTTGTCTGGTGAGCTTCGGGTCCCTTTTCGTGTGGCATAAGGCCATACGTCAAGCCATAAGTACTGTTTGGGTGATAGGGGGAGGGCCTGTGGCACGGGGCCCCATAAAGGTAGGCTTAAAGCTGTGGGAAGTCCATTGACTGGAGCTCCACCCGGTATGCCGGGTTGGACCAGCCACCCGCGAACCAGTCATGAATCACAATGAGCTTTGTGGCCAGGTAGTATAGTTGGAGATTTGTTAACCCCATGCCACCATCGTAGGGAGGTATGCGGCAATGCACCAGGGACAAACATGACCTCCCGCCTCCCCACAGAAACTGGGTAAGGGCACTATCTATTTCTCGGAACCAACCTCCCGGGAAATGAAGAGTGATATTTTGTAAAATGTATAGAAAATGGGTTAGGACCATCATTTTAAAAAGGGCGCTCCTGCCAAGGGGGATTGAGGGGGAGGGATTGCCACTTCTTGCGCCGAAGTCGAGCCTAAGTCAAGCCCGTCTGCGCCCGTCCGCGACTGGACGGGACCAGGGGCTACTCCCTATGCCCCCGGTTATATAACATACTCCCGTACTGCTTTATTGAGTCTTCAGCCGCCCCCTGTACCTTGATTCAGAAAAGGGGGTGGTGATGAACAGAGTGCCTGAATTAAGCAGACCACTCTTACCCAGTCCAAAGATCAGGGCTTGATCCATCACCGTTTTTTAGCTCACTGCACCATCCCAGCTCAGAACTTGGCTATATGCAAATTAGTCTGTTCCTGTCCCAGTGCATGATGGGAACAGGGCAAACCAAACTACCAAGCCAATTCTTGTACTGGGAAGGAAACAAGCTTTGCTCCTTTACTCCATTGCCAAGATGTGCCGTTGAGTTGTCCAAAATGTGCTCTCAGGCTTGATTCTGTGATCCCTAATGTATGTCCTACCTCACCCATACTTTGGGATACTTCTTTTGTCACACATTCTACATTTAGTACTCACACGACTTGCCCTGATCTATGTTTTATTAGCTTGAATTGTTGTTCTCTCTCTAAACACAAGAGAGATATTTTTGACCTCCTTATGTCTTCAAGTCCTGCAGCCATGTTCGTGACTGAAACATGGCTAAATGAGAGCTCCGGCCCGGACATCGCCATGGCTCTCCCTAATAATTATACCTTTTTGGGGAGAAACCGAACTCACAAGGAGGGTGGTGGTATTGCCATCATTTTTAAAAGGGAATATTCCTGCAAATGGGAAGATTTGGATTTCCCCAATTGTGAAGCCGGTCTTTTTAAGCTTTTACTTTCTCCCAATTTTACTTTGACCGGAACTCTGATTTATCGTCCTCCGGGCTCGGCCTGTGCATGGGCATCTTCCTTCCCAGAACTCATTGCGCCCCTGATGTTACAATCCTCCAACTTCCTAATAGTTGGTGATTTAAATATTCACTTCAACAACACATCCTGCCCTATTAGTACGCGTTTGTTACAGGACCTGGCCGCCCTAGATCTACATCTGCATAATTCTGGTCCCACCCATAGAGCTGGTAACTTACTGGACCCCATCTTCTCTAATCTTAACACCATTACTTGTCTTCCCCCTCAGCCCATTGTCTGGTCTGACCATTTCATTGTATATTTTTGTTTAAATATATCCGACCACCATAAATCTTCTACTAGTTTACACCCACATAAAGCCAGTAGAAATTGGAAACGCTTAGATAATGATAAACTCAACATCTGCCTTGAGAATTCCAGGCCCGCGTTTCCTACTATCACTACTAGAGATGTGTCCTCTATCAACTCTTGGCTGATGACAGCTTTAGATTCTTGTCTTCCAGCTCAGAGGAATAAGCCTCATATCCATCATCCACCGGCCCCCTGGTTTAATGACACACTTCGACAGGAAAAATCTCACTGCAAGAAACTGGAACGCATTTGGCGCTCCAACTATTGCATCGATAATAAAAATAAATATAAGACTGCTCTTCAAGTATATCATGCTGCCTGCGACACTGCCAGGGCCAACCATGCCAATATTACTATACTGAACGCCCAAAATCGACCTAATGCACTTTTTAAAGTAGTAAAAGATCTATCAGGCATGTCCTCTGTACCCAAAGGTCCATGTCTCGATACAGAACAATGTAATTCCCTGGCCAATTTTTTCCTGGAGAAAATAGATAAAATGTATGCTAATTTTGGTGTTTCTTTTTCTGATGCATCTTGCTCTCATTTACAAATATCCCATTCCTTATTTGCTGAGGCATATATTGCTATTCTCCCTGCCCCCCAACTTCACTCCTGGGATTTGATTTCGTTCCCTCTTTTTCGTAAATATTTAGATGAAATAAAATCTGGCTCCCCCCTTGACCCCATGCCACCGCAAATACTTGGTACCCTGGATTCATCGACACTTCAGATTATTTTAGATCTTCTGAACGCTTCACTGGCTGAAGCCACAGTCCCCAAAGCATGGAAGCATGCGATGGTAGTCCCGTTGATAAAAAAGGCCAACGTGGACCCAAATAATCCATCTAATTTTCGGCCTATTTCTTTGCTTCCCTGTAATTCCAAAATTCTGGAAAAGCACATTAACTTTCTTCTCACTTCCTATGTTGAATCCTCAAATTTTCTTCACTCTTCACAATCCGGGTTTAGGGCTGGCTTCTCCACTGAGACCACTCTTCTTGGAGTATCAGAGACCATCAGACAACAGGTGGACAATTGGGAGACAGTGGCACTCATTTTATTAGACCTGAGTGCCGCATTTGACACTGTCTCCCATACCATCTTGTTGACCACCTTGAAATCTATTGGCATTGATGGTCCGGCCCTAGCCTGGATTGCTAGTTTTCTTTCTGACCGCACTTTTCAAGTTTTTTCCTCCTCTTCTGTTTCCTCTATTCACGTTTCTTCTCACGGTGTTCCCCAGGGCTCTATTCTTAGTCCCCTTTTCTTTAATCTTTATGTCAGACCTTTAGCCTTCTTGGCTGAGCAAGCAGGTCTCTCTATATACTCCTATGCTGACGATACTCAAATCGTCTACTCGCTCTCAACCAATAAACACCTTCCCACATCTTCCCTTCGGTCTGGTCTGGAACAAATCTCTGACTGGATGCACAGACATAAATTAAAACTAAATGGAGATAAAACGGAGCTGCTTCTGTTTGGTCCAACTTCATCGCTCTGGGGCCCACAACATTGGCCTCAGCAGATGGCCCCTATCCCCACCCCTTCAGTAACAGCCCGTAACTTGGGGGTCCTATTTGACAATCAGCTGTCAATGAAGCAACATGTGGTCAAAGTCTCAGCCACCTGTATTACCATCATCAGGTGGCTGAGAAAGATCACGTGGATGCTTCCAGCAGACACCCTGAAGACTGTAGTCCAGGCCCTTGTCACATCGTGGATGGACTATGGGAACATCCTTCTTTTGGGTGCCTGCAAGGAGGTCACCAAGAAACTACAGGTGGTCCAGAACATGGCAGCTCGCCTTATCTGTAATCTGCCCGCCAGGACCTCGGTCTCCCTCCATTTGCGCAATCTACATTGGCTGCGCATTGAGTGCAGAGTGAAATTTAAAGCTCTTTGTATAATGCATCACATTAAAACTGGCAGAGCCCCGAAATACTTGTCCTCTCTGGTACAGCATTATGTCCCCTCCCGCACACTGAGATCTTCTACGCAAAATAAGTTTCAGATCCCGCGTTTTAACAAAGCCAAAATGGGCGGTCGCTCGTTTGCGTTTTTGGCACCCTCCCTTTGGAACTCCATGCCTCAACCCTTGCGATCGGAAATCTGCTATCTTAAATTTCGCTGGGGAATTAAGACCTGGCTTTTTAATGCTTAAATCTGTGGCTTGACCTTCTCAGCTTCTCTCACCCTCTGTTTGCTTACTAGCGCCGGGAAACCTCCGGGTAGCTGCGCGCTCAACAAATGCAATAATAATAATAATAATAATAATTGAGGTCCCCCTTGGCCTTAATGACCAGTGGCGTAATGTTCAGGGCCCATTCAAGTTCTGGAAGGAGGGCGACCCACACCCCCAAGTACTTAAACGGCTGCCTGCGCATGGGGATGGTCGTTTGCCAGTCGAAGCACGCCCGCGATGGATGTAGGGGAACCAGTGTGGACTTCACTGGGTTGAGCTGGAGGCCAGAGACCGGTTCTACGGCTAGGAGGGCCTCCAAGCATCTCGGGCCTGAGCTCTCCGGGTCCACCAGGAAGAGGAGGACGTTATCGGCATATAGGGGGATCTTATCGATCTGGTATGGGAAGCCCAACCTCGGAGAAGGGGATCCTGATGGACAAGGGAGGCCAGGGGCTCCATTGCTAACGCATATAGGAGCGGCGAGAGCGGACAGCCCTGGCGAGAGCCCCTTCGAATGGGAAACGTCTCCGAAATCACGCCGTTAATGAGAACCCTTGCCCTAGGGTTGGAGTATAGGATCCGGATAAGGTGTCGAAACGGGGGGCCGAAACCCATCCTCCTCAACACGTCCCCAAGGTAGTTCCAGTCCATCGTATCAAATGCTTTTTTGAAATCAACGAAAAGCAGAGCCAGATACGGGGTAAGGTGGTGACGGTGTGCAAGGGCAAGATGGAGGTGACGTATGCAGTGCCGGGTGCCCCGGGCAGGCATAAAGCCTCATTGATCTGGGTGAACCAAATTTTGCAAGTGGGGGCGGACTCGCTGGGCCATGGGAGTGGCGAACATTTTTACCTCGGTATTTATAAAATTGTTAAAACACTCTTTTTGACTCATCCCCCTTTTACTTAGGCCCCCACTTGACAGATCACCCCGAAACTTTCCACGCAGAACAAAAGTCACTATGACACTTTTTGGGGAAAATCTTGTGAAGATTCGTCAAGGGGCGCCAAGGATATAGGCAAGTCAAAAAACGCTTTTCCTTTGGAAGGTACTAGCTACACAGCGAAAGCACCTATTAGCCCTAGTTACCTTTAATTAAGGTCAATGCTCATGAATACTAATGAGTTTGTGCATTCGAAATTTTCAAATTAAACTTGCCCCTTCCATTTTAAGTCGCAATCCCCACATATCTGGACTGAGCAGAATGAAGGCATTGACATAGGGCGTTGACATACCCAATGATAACAAAAGCTTGTGCGTCGAAGTGATTTATATTCGTTGGCGGGAGAATTTGTTTGGTACCTGTGTTTATTATACATCGCCCACCATCTTTTCTTGAAAGCTCTGGAGTCATCAGGGAATAGAGCCATTCATATTCTGACCAGTATTGGTTTTAACAGCAATTATGACCTCCTACGAGATGTGCAGTTTCCACATGACAGGATGGCCTCTGACGTTCCCTGCGACATTAAACCAAGCAAACATTTTACACAGGCTTCCGCGGCCGATTCTGCAGTAAGGCACGTGCCCTTGCAGTTGACATTGTGGATGTTCTTGGAAAGCGCTTCCTGGCAGCCCCGCCCTGAACACGCTGACGTTAAAACCTAAAAGGGCTGAGGAAAGCGATACTACATCTCCAGGCTTCACGGATTATTATTTTATTGCAAGACACGTCGCTAAAAAAGCAATAACATGCTGCAGCAGAATTTACATGTGCGCTCTGCTAGGTGCTGCTCAAACTATTTCTATTAAGGGCCTTTGAAATACGGCAAAAATGAAATAGCAACTAATTAAAGAAAAGGTGGAAGTGGGAGCAATGGCAAAGGGGACTAAATGCTAGGCCGTCTCTCCCAAAAAATGTTAACTATATGACTCTTTTCTTTCTAGTACTTCCTCGTTGCAAACGCTGTTAATTAAATTGTCTGGATATTGCAACTATTTCTTGCTGTGCACCTAGATGTCCTTAAAATGAACATTTTGTCTACTTGCAACATTGGCGATTTGTCTTTTTTAACTCGGGCCTGCGGTGCACCCACCAAGATATAAAAAGCCCAACATTTCAGATAGCCTCTCCTCAAAGGTCATTTTCCCGTGCACGTCCCCATTAGGTACACTCAAGTGCCATTGTCACCGGGCATAAAGTAGGGAGGACAAACGTACGCTTTTTTCTCAATCGAACTCAACTCCAGAAGCTTCCAGGGGGAAAGTGGAAGCACGAGGACGTGCACGGCAGTGATAAAAACATATGGAAGCCATGACCATCTTCCAAAGAAACTATTCTACTCTCTGTAGCCTTAATAAACAAGCATTTACAATGCAATGGTTTTGCCTTTGTTAAAGTTAGAGCTATTGGCATTGCTCTTGACATTATTTTTATTTTATTTATGTTTTGTTTTAACATAAATACATGGCATTGTAATTTACAATGCCACTAGCTTTATCTCTCGCAAATGACAGACAAAAACACCCACACAATGCCCTTCCACACACACAGCCACACAGAGCCCCCCACACACACAGCCCCCCACACACACAGCCACACAAAGCCCCCCCACACACAGCCACACAAAGCCCCCCACACACACAGCCACACAAAGCCCCCCACACACACAGCCACACAAAGCCCCCCACACACACAGCCACACAAAGCCCCCCACACACACCCACACAGAGCACTCTACACACACTTACACAGCACAAGCAGGCAACAGGGGCACACGAAGGCACAAGCAGGCAACAGGGTCACGAAAACGGAGGCACAAGCAGGCAACAGGGTCACGAAAACGGAGGCACAAGCAGGCGACAGGGGCACGAAAACGGAGGCACAAGCAGGCAACAGGGGCACGAAAAAGGAGGCACAAGCAGGAGACAAGGGCACGAAAACTGAGGCACAAGCAGGCAACAGGGGCACACGGAGGCACAAGCAGGCAACAGGGGCACGAAAACGGAGGCAAGCAGGCAACAGGGGCACACAGAGGCACAAGCAGGCAACAGGGGCACAAGCAGGCAACAGGGGCACAAGCAAGCAACAGGGGCACACGGAGGCAACTGCAGGCAGGACACTACCGGGCTGTGCCTTGGGACTGAGGACGCCGTGAAAATGGGGCATGTTATAGCGCCATAATTCTGTGAGTACTGACCCCCCTCCTTAAGGTGTGGAGCTCTCGGCACTGACCACTCGGCCACTGGTGGGCGTCATCACTGTACCAGCCCTCTCTTGGAAACTGGGAGCCCCGGCTCGTGCTGCTCTGCGGGGACAGGGTAGGTGGACAAATTCTGTCCGTGCAGCGAACGAGGGTGCGGCGGGCCTGCTGTTGCCCGGATCCTCCTGCTGAATACTGTGAGGAGCGAGGGAGCTCCGAGTGACCAGCCCGACACTACCTCACAAAGACTGAGGGCGGAGGAAGGTGCGGTAGTGGGAGCTGTAAGAGCGACATACACCCGACTCTCCAGGACCCCCTGAATGCGCCGCCGTGCACATCGGTCGGCTCACCGGCCCCCCACGCAGCAAGGGTCATACACGGATGCACGCTTTTGAGGGGTGCTGTGTGCTCGTCCCTGCCGCTGCCTCATGGTGTTTGCGGACGACATACACCCCATTCCACGACAGGGCCACCAGGGGAGGGGGCGAGAGAGAAGGAGGGAGAATCAGCGGGAGGGAACGGACAGACGGAGAGCGGGATGGGGGGTGCCGGGGCAGGAACGGACACACGGAGAGCGGGAGGAGGGGTGCACCCAAAAACCAACAAGAGAACGATGACATTTGCTACCACACTCCTCCATACATGATGTGACATCAGCATGCACCCTGGCCTTTTCGACAGTTCACCACTCATACCCTTACTTATTGCTATAGTCATCCACAAAGAACACAACTCACTGCATACCCTTCCTCTTCTTAGTAAAACCCATGGTGACCTGACAGTAGCTAATAATTGCACAGTTTTGCATGACCACAGATTGTCCCTAACAGTATCTACAACTTTAGCTCTGCACTGGTAGGCACTCTGCACACATCCCACTAAAACTTTGTTAAACATTGTTCATGACATTAAAGGTAAATGAACCTAATTTTCTATCAGAATAACACCAGATGTACCTTCTTTGTTAAATATCTCTAGAAAGAACCAAACAGCATTCTCTGTGATCACTTGATCCACAAATGTCACTTCCACTCACTTGTGATAAATGATTGATCATAGCTACTGTCTAGTTTCAATGACAGACCTAAATGTAGAAAGTAAAAAAAAAAGAGAACCAGCACCCACTGACTGCCACACACTTTCAAGGCATATAATAGAACCTTCAGCTGGAGAGATAATCACTAAATATTTATGAGTCGACCTTTCCATCCCATCCCTGACACCAAAAGCCATTCTTAATAATTATTTTGACCAAATTATCATCCAAATAACTATATCAACATGACCCCTCCGGTGTCACAAATGAAGTGAGCTGTTTCGAATCCTGGTGTAACTCAATTAATGTATGCTGCAGACATATCTAAAATTGTAAAAACTGAAATAACTTTCAATGTAGCTAGCATCTCATTGATATGCTGAAGCAGTTGACAATCCTCCAAATTTTGCGATTAAGATTGCGTAGATCCACACATAGACGCAAAGATTTACCTGCTTCAAGTGCCAACATAATTTGAGATAACTCCCCCTCTTCTATGGGCTCAATAACAGACATGGAACACAATTTGTCAAGTTCTTCCTTCAATTCTTGTCTAGGACAGAGAGGCACTGTTACAAATGGGGTTTCTGGTTCGCTAGGGCATGCACCAAAGCCAGGCAGAAACCACCACTCTAGTCAGGGCAAAGGAGGTACAAGCTGAAGATAACCCCTGCTCACCCCCTTCGTAGCTTGACCAGAGCAGTCAGGCTTTTCCTAAAGTCAATGTGTAAAGCAGTTGAGCAACACACTCATACATCAGCGACACACTAGGCACACCACAAAAGAAACTCCACACAAGGTAATATGAATTATCCATAAAAACACGTTAGAACACAATCACATATATATACTGTGCCACCAGGCTCTTGTCATGACTTCACAGGTAGTACATAAATCAGTGTGCCAATCGGGCAGTTGTCATAACTTTACATACATCACAAGACCAATCGGGCCACTGTCATGACCATTACAGTTAGGGATAGTCAATAACTATTTGTAGAAACTGTACTTAGTATAAAGCATTAGGCATAAGCATCACATAAGTCGCACATCACTTTGTCTCAGAGGAGGCCATAGGACCATAAGTCCCCCAGAAACATTTGTGCCCCCTAATGATATCCAGCACCAACATTTAGTCGTGCACCACAGCCCACTTGTAGCAGTGCAAACACCAATACATGAACATCCCAATCAGCACAACACCTGCGCTTTCCTTTGGGTACTTGGTGTCCTTTGTACAGGCTTCCGGGCCAGACACCCAACTACACCAGAAAATGCAGCAGTCCTCGTCCCCGGGGGCCTCCGTTGAGGTTTCACCCCGTTTTGGAGCACAACACCACAAGTAAGGGGTGCAACACACCCTGCCTTAACGCCAAAAATCTGGAGACCCCAATGTAGGCGAAATACCACGGGTAGGGGTGTCCCATGCTCTGCCCACGTTGACCGGGGACCTCCCTTCATGCCAAGGACTGGTCCCATGAGCGCATTGCATGGGGCTCATCAGCCTGAAGCTCAGTCTCACTTACCATTCCCTGGGGGCTGAGCGAGTGTAGGTTGCAGCCGCCCGCTGGTCCGGTCTCCTCACATTCTGCTGCAGGTCGCCTGGTGTGGCTGGGAGGCTCCTGCCATCGTTCACAATGCATGCACCCAGGGCTGCTATCCAGCTAGGGGGTCCATGTCGAAAGCGGCTGAATGGAGCCCGCAAGGCTCCGGTCTCTACTGTGTGTGTCTGGGCCCTACCCCCAACAAGGCTGAGGAAACCCACGGAGCACTCTTCCTCACAGGAGCCCCGCCAAGGACCAGGCTTCCACAGCCTGACTTCCAGTTGGCGTCACGGCTGCTCTCATCATGAGGAAGTAAGAGCCCACTTCTCAGGCTTAGAAGTTTATAGTTAGAAGCGCCCTACCCGTGCTGTACTAAGCAGGGGCGCACATCTTTGGGCCATAGGTTTTTTCAGTGCTTTCCCAGCGCACTATGATATGGGAAAAATGCCACATGAGCCCCACATCTGGGCTCACCTACACCGGCCACAAAAATCCTGGTTTCAGCACCTAGACACCGCAACAGCTTATAGTTTTGTAAAAGAGGCTGAGCTAAGAAAACACACCGCCAGTGGCCCGGGACCCGTGAGCAGCATCGGAGCGGCCGCGCTAGGATTGGCTCGCTCAGGGAGGCTCGTCTGAGAAGGACGCGCTGCCATTGGTCCACCGCCAGGGTCTACACGAAGGAGCTGCGCTCCTATTGGCCGAGGACCGGAGAGGCGTGCGGCGTCATCAGGGGCTCGTCCCGAGAGCCGCGCACGGATTGGACGCGCGCCTGTGCCCCTCGAGAAGAAGCGCTGCTGCCGGGGGAAGTCCTCCTGCCAGCCCCTGGGACCTCGCGTGACTGCTGCCTACCCCGCGTGTGGCGAACTCGTCACCAGAGATCCCCGACTGTTGTGGGGGCATAACGAGGAGCAAGGGGAAGGTGACCGGAAGCGCTGAGAGCGCAGGAGAGACGTGGCGGAAAAGCACTCACGCAAGCAGGAAGGCGGGTGCCGGCAATGCCGGAACAGATTCGGGGGCGTTCCCGGCTTTTGGCTGACGTCGCGTGACGTCGGCAAAAGCCAAAGAATCTCGGGAACGCCCCCGAATCTGGTCCGAGATTGACGGACGGAGCCCTCTCCCAATGGCTAGCCTCCATTTATGGAGCTAGCCAATCGGAGGAGGGGGCGTATCCCGACCCACACACACAACTCAAGAGGTTTTTTGGCGCATGCGCAAAGCGCATGGCCAGGCAAAACCTAATAAATAACTCAGGGTTGTGTGTAAGAAGCATTTTTGCTTTAGCGAACGGCTCGATACTCAGCATCGGGCTATTTGCGACCTGCAAAAATGCTTTTTTAATGTACACATACCAAATTGCGATTTAGTTGTTACCGAATCGCAGTTTGGGTTTGTGCAACAAAACCAGAATCGCTATTTGGGAAGTGCATGTTCAGGGCGTCCCTTCCAAATATGTAATCTGAATGATATGTGCTAATGTTTTGCAACCGAAATGCTTTTGCAAAACATTTGCACACTACCACCAATTAAAAGTTGTAGGTAACCCATGCACAAATGGGAAGCGGTCCCTGTGGGATGCCTTCCCCTTTGAGAATGTTTGATTTTTTTTCAAGAGCAGGAAGTGGAACCATGGACCACTGCCTACTCTGAAAAAAAACTGAATGGCTTAATTTTGCTTTTAAACACATCCTGTTTTCCTTTAAGAAAAACTGTCTGTTTGAAAAAAAATGCATTTTTTAAAAACAATCATAAACATGGTGGTCTGTCCCTGTGATGGCAGCAACTCCTAGTGGATCATTTGCGCCCTACCTCAATATTATTCATGAGTTAGGTCTATTTGCAACCCACTAGGAATCGCTAATTTGGAAATCAGGGCCAGATTTCACTTTAGTACATTAGTAACAGTGATTGCCATATAGCAATTCGCCAAAAATCATGATTTGGTAATCGCTATCAGTAATGTTTGTACATCTAGTCATAAAACAATATTTCACAGTGTGGTCATTTTGATCGGGAGAGAGTGGAGTTGGCGGCTTTGAATGCTTGAAAGAAAACAGTGCCTAAGTGATACATTTCCAGCTCTAGGACGGTGCAACCGGTGCAGCTGCATCTGGCCCTGACCTTGAGGGGCACCTTGTTTAGAAATAATTCAGGTTCAAAAAGCACCTGCTGCAGAGTTCCTTGTGTGTCCAGCAGCTTTCAGGCAATAATTAAAAACTTAAAATAAGTC
The DNA here is from genome assembly GCF_964261635.1 of Lissotriton helveticus. Classification (NCBI taxonomy): domain Eukaryota; kingdom Metazoa; phylum Chordata; class Amphibia; order Caudata; family Salamandridae; genus Lissotriton; species Lissotriton helveticus. Next base: position 1,243,243,381 of record NC_136067.1, read on the forward strand.
TGGTGATTAACATTCCTGCAAGAGAGATCAGTTTTTGTCTAGTGGCAATTTCCACTCCTGATTAAGTAGCGCAGAGGGTTTAGATACCTGCTGCAAAGAACTTGTACCACACAAACCACTTTATGTGGATTACTCAGCAGGTTACAGAATTGCTTAATTTGAGCCAATGGTATCCGGTGCCCAGAACCGGCACTTAATTCTCAACACCAGCACCTATGACAGTCCACCATCTGGTGGCTCTGTCTGTCTAACTTTGAGATGAGCAAAACAACAGTGTTTAATAATTCAATATACATAAAAAATAACAATTCAGACAATTCCACACCATTCTTATAGCTTTTTGAGGCCTGGAATAGTCTGAATTGTCACATTTGTAGGACTGTGATGGGTAGCAGGTGTGTTAGTACTGTAATTGGCAGAGCTGGAAGGTGCAATGGGTGGTGCAGACTGAAGTGGCCTCCTGAGAAGGGTCCTGGCACCTACATTTTTACACATTAAGCACTGGGTTGCAGTTTTTGACTCAGAGATCCTTTTGTTACTTGCAGTTCATAAGTTAAGTAAGTAAGTAAGTAAGTATAAGCTTTATTCGATTTTATCAAGAAAATCATAAAAGCATACAAATACAATTTATGCACAAAAATTTAAAAACAATTTGAACAAATTAAAAAAATAGTTAAAACATTTCTCTAAAATTTAAGATCTGCGAGTGATCATTAAACAAAGAGTCTCATATTCTGCTGATCAATACTGACATGTACCACTTAACACATTGAATTTCTAAATTTCATCACTGACTTCAAAAAGCAAGAAACAGCAAAGATAATATCCGCATCTTCTAAAAGCAATAATTTCAGATATGCAAGTTTACAAGTTCTTATCCCCCAGCGCTTAAGTAGTGGTAAAAGAAATATTTTCCTGGGGCTAATATACAGTTTACAAAAGAACATGATGTGAATATTGCTTTGTATTGAATGGTCATCACATGGACATATTAGTTTCAGCGAGGTCCAATCGTTCTGTTTCGGTAGAGTGACCATGCAGTGACTTGCAGTTCATAAGTTAGAATCCTAATACAGGACAGTGAGCAATGAATTGCCATCAAAGAGATGCATGCAAACTGCAAGGTAAGGTAAAGGTTAGAACATTATGTTTCTCCCCACTCTTTCTTTATCCTAATGGTGCTAAAAAATGATTGTTAGGATAGAAATGCATTCTTATTAGTAAAACCAAGCACTGTTGTGCATTTTAAATCCTGTGCTTCTCCATACCAAACATTCTTAAAATATACTGCCTACCACCATCGGTGACACATGACTCCTACGCCTTATAATCTACATTGTCGTGTATAGCATTTCCTATAGACTGGTTTACACGCATATGATTAATTGACTCTGCATAATGTGTATCTGATGTAAAGTGCTCTGACACCCTTCACTGGTATGAATTGCACTATAAAACAAATGAAATGCATGTGAGAGAGGTGCTGTGGAGAGATGAGGGGCACATGTAACGCGTGGAATTTTTTATTTTTTTTGTAGCAGAAACTGTCGCACTGGGAGCCACCATCACTAAAGGTGCCCCTGGCGATACCATCAGCGTGGTTCGAAAAATACTGGACCTCTTGCTGTATGGACGTTCTTATGTGATGTGACTTGATGAAAGGCAGGCACAGGAGTGACACCCTCTCATCATGAACTACCCTTTTGCTTGATCTCCATTATACAACTATATACTCAGTTCCAGGCCTTTCAATAAAGTGTTTTCATGTTCTGTCTCCTCTTCCTGCATAACTTGATATATGATATCATGATATGATACATATTTGGAAGGGACGCCCTGAACATGCCCTTCCCAAATAGCGATTCTGGTTTTGTTGCACAAACCCAAACTGCGATTCGGTAACAACTTACTGAATCGCAATTTGGTATTTGTACATTAAAAAATTATTTTAGCAGGTCGCAAATGGACCGATGCTGAGTAAGGCAGCGAAATGTATCCTGCCTCTCCTGCATTGCCAGGTAGCTCTGCTCCCAACATGGTGTGAGTTGTTGGCAAAGCAGGACAGGATCTGGAACAGCATGACGTGTTCTCCTCATTATAACCTGCCTCGCGTCTGCATTGGGCACCTTACACTGAATTTTTACTTGGCTAAGAAATCTTAAATAATGCTTGTTTACACATTTCAACCGTTTGTCATTATAATTTCTACGTTAGCTAAAAATGTAATCCTAAATACTATGGAGCAGATTCACAAAAACATTTATGAGTAAGGAAAGTGGTACTACAGGAGTTACATGACTTCATGAATCAACCACAAACCTCCAACTCTCTATCACTGACTGAGAGAAGAGGGCACAATTCTTTCCGTTTGAGTTAATAGTATAGAACACTTCCTGAATATTTCCATTGTATACCCATTTTAGATACCTTCACAAATGTATGTAGGAGTACTAATATCTACTTTTAAATTAATGTTTGATTGACTTAACAGAAAAAGCACCCTCAGGGAAGAAATTGGGCTTGTCTTTCCAATAACTTAATTGTAGGTCCAGGCAAAATTTAAATTACGCAGGTGTAATTCGTGTAATTTCAGGAATTTAACATTACGCTTGTCAGCTGAAAGTCCACAAATGATGCCATTACCCCAAGTTTCGTGATTACGCACCGTTCATTGAAAATAAATGACAGCAGGAAGTGGGAATAACAAGAACAGCAAGAGCATGAGCCGTTTTTGCTTGTACCCCTTTTTATGTACTATCTTTTACTGCGTAGTGTGTCCTCTTGACAATTATTGAGACAAGAACCCATTTTGTGCTAAAAATATGGAGCTAAAGGATAGATTTGAAATTGCTCTTCACAATATTATGTGTAATTCCTCCTAATCATTTTGAAATTTTGCATGATGATGTGAAAGCAAATGACTCAAATTTTGCACACCCCAACCTAATTAGCTCTTGTTTAAGCACCCCACAAAAGTAATCGAGCAGAGGCTCTGCATAGGTAGGAGCGCTCTAAGAAAAGGTCCACATCAATTATGACATGTATTTGCAACTGTTGTCCATTGGATGAATTTGGACTTTACCCCTTGACTCAATGATGAGCTCCAGATTCACCTTTCTGACCTTTTAATTTAACTTGCATGGTCCTTGGCAGGCATATCTCAGACAGCATTGACCTCTTTAGCAACAGCAGTGCAACATTGCCCAGGATTCCAACTGTCCCTGAAAGGATACAGGGACACAATCTTGTTCATCTGGAGGTCACGTTGTAGTAGCTGCTAGAATAACATTGCAACAATCTTGTGTTACCCTTTTCAGAATTACTTTTCGGGTCTGGCTTGACAGCATAGCTGTTGCCAGACATTATGTCAATAAACAAAAAAATGGCTTTAAGTAGCACCAGCAGGAACGAGGAGAGAAGATTTAGCCCCACAAACGTTAGTAGCCATGGGTAAATATTTTGATTGGGCAGAGGATGTGTGCTTTCACAAAAAAAGTGCTACTAACCTATCTAAGATAACTAGATAAAGTGTTGTGTTTGTTTTTCTCAGACACCAGCACAGATGGGAGGGGGAAGTCATTAACTTTAGTCTTTAAATGCTGTTTTGTGTTTGAGAGCCCAGGACTATCCTAATCTGCATGGATGTCTAGGTCTGGCTTGACAGGGCATTTGTCACTAACACTTACGTGATCAAGAAAAAAAGCTTTCAAAGTCCTATTGAGAGAGGTTCTTAGGCTCCAATTGCATGGTGGTTCCACTGGCTACAGGACTGTGTGGCCCACTAAAAAACGGCTTGTTATTTGTCTTCTGGCAAACTTTATACTCAATATAACAGGACTTCATTTTTTATGGTAGCAAGCTAATGATCATGGCTAGATGCCTGATCTGTTTATTATGAAATGTGATGATCAATTTTAAAATTGATAGACATTTAAGGGTAGATTATCACTACTATATACTAAAGCTCACAGAGAGGTATTATGTTACATGTGATCTCCCAAATTATCATAGTTGGTAATGGTTTTGGTGTTGATGACCAAGTGTGGCATATCATGGACATTAACAAGTTTGCTTTTTGAGAATCCTTGATAGGCCCTCTTGGGGGCTGATTGTATTTTGCAGAGCCAACCACATATTTTTTTAATACCTTTTTCTTGTTATGACTGTGTGTTTGATGGATGCCGTGTGGACAAAGCTTACACTCAAAACTGTGGGCCTAAATAGGTTAAAGTGACAAACTATAAGCTTGTTTGGTTAACTGGAAACGTTATCTCTGATGCCATAGGTCTGGTCTGCTTGTTATGATATATTATAACAAAGGCAATTGGTCTGGCTTATTAGTTGTAAAAAGCACATGTTAAAGCCAGGAAACTTTGTTGTCACTTTGTGTTCCAGGCTATAGACAGTTATTTTGTTACATGTAATCTCGAAGGTTAGCGTGGTAGGCAAGGGTTTTGGCATTTGCCAAGCAATCTGACAAATCTACAGGGGATTTTACTGTCATGATTCTTTTTAGGCCTTGTTTAGAGGGGTGGCATATTGTTTAGCAAGCTTAATTTTTCTATGAATTTGTAATTTTATTACTATATGCATGATGGTTGCCAGTTTATTTTCACTTGATTAGGCCAGTGCTGGGTAAAGTCCAAATCCTATAGTAAAGGGTAAAGGCTTCATCGTTTCATTGGGAAAAGTCATGGCAGATTTATTAGGTTTGATATATTTATTATGAAACATTATGACTAAGCCAGAATGCCTGACTTGCTTACTGTGAATTTCTTTTACAAAAAACAAGGGAACCCGATGAGTAGCTAAGGACCCCGGCTATCAATTATTATAGAAAACAATGGTCCTTAGAAAGGGAGTCAGGGAACATAAATGAGCCATAGGCCTGAATAGGTACTATGTATATTTTCAGTGTCCAGCCGGACAAAGAATTTTAATTTTCAATGAATTTGGAATTACAGGAAATACAAAAAAAAAATTATATACAGCGGAAGGCAATCCTGCACCCGGTAAATAGGACAACAGTCAAAGAAACAATACATAAAACAGTGTTCAGGCAAAAATTGGAGCTAAAGCGGCTTGCAGTGATCAATTAAGGAATCAAGCCGGCAATAATAGTAACCACTTTATATACACAATGGGCCATAGTGGTACTATTTTATATTGTCGACGACGTTTCCATCCCAAGCTCAATTATCCTACGGGATCATCATCAGGACTGAGAATTAGATTTTGACTGATATTGAACACAATGCCTGTTTGAATTGAGAAAGGGGAAAAACGTGGGAGGAAAAAACACAACAACGGTATGTCAGATATTGTGATGAACAACAACATTTGACAGTAAATGACAACATTAAGTGCATGTCAGCACCTGTTAATTATGGTGACAAGGCCACAGTACTCAGAGACGATCGGGGGCGGTAAGTCAGAATATTGTGAGAAGGAGATCAAAAGCTCTTCGTGCCACAGCGGTGTAGGAAATTTCGCAACATATGTACGAAGTGACTGCTTGTGGTTAAAATTGAGAAGGAGGATTTCGAGACAAAACGCAGAAAAAAGCAAAATTAAGAGAAAATAAGGAGAAAATAAGACAGACAAGGACAGCCGCGGGGGGCGAGAGTGGGTACACAATTGCCCACTGGTAGAGCAGTAACGTGCCGGTCGCGATGAAAAAGTGGTTGGCCGGGTGAGGTTACGGAAAAAACGCCGGAGAGTGGTGGCCGGGTGAAATTGAAAGTACACGACGGACAGTGGAGATCTACATTTCGGGCTTACCGCGCATGCAGCGGGATCTTGAACTGCTCCTTTTCCGTTGGTAGTTGGGATTAATTATGCACTGGGGTGGGAGGAAAAGGCAATAATTGGAGGTGGGAGTGCCTGAGTGCTTGGGGTTAATGTAACGTAGGGCAACGCTTAATGCCTACCTGGTAGTTGACAGTCTATGCTGGAAAAATGGCGCATTTACTTAACACAGAGGAACTCAAATCAATAAGAAGACTGGACTACATTGGTTTAAAGCACTATGAACTGGAGCTGTCTCAATTGCCCTCGCTACCTACTTGCATAAATATGACTAGCGGCACATTCTGCTACCCTCATGAGATGTTTTACAGTTATGAACTATTGTCATTCACAATGTGAACTACCAGTATGAATTTCCAAAATGCCAGACATATCGTTATGCACCCTGTCTACCAACACTCTGGCTCTATTCATTTATTCCTATATTCTTTCGCCTTCCTCTATATCCTATCTATACAATTCCCACCCTGGCTCGCCCCACAGGAGTTATAATCAAGTATCTTAGCCACTCGCAATTCCCTACTCGTCACTTAATTGGTTGCACATGCGGCGCGTAACTCGAGACACCACAATTGACACCGGGCCACAGTGGCAGTCCCCTATCTATCTCCCCTTCGGGCACCACTCCAAGATGGCTGCATACCCCACACATTGTAGTCCCTCCTCTAGTCCCCTTTCTTTGCACACTTGCGACACCGTTCCAAGATGGCGACGGGTCACAACGCATAAGAATGGACACGCGCGGCAGCCCAGGTTTTCCTGCCATCGCGCTTCGGAACGTCAGGCAGATCGTTGCCGCTCCTCAACTAAGGTATGACTGGCCACTTACTCTGGCTGCTTAGCTCTTGCACTCGCCCTACCTTGACCCACTTAGTCCTCATGGGCTTCCCTAATCGTTTTTCTGTTCCAGCCCTGCTGTTAAACCTTGTTACCCCTTCGAGTCAGCATTAACGGTATCCCAGGATTCTGCAGAACATTCTGCTCGGCAGATTTAGGTCGTTACTCACGACCGAGCATAGACTGTCAACTACCAGGTAGGCATTAAGCGTTGCCCTACGTTACAACAACCCCAAGCACTCAGGCACTCCCACCTCCAATTATTGCCTTTTCCTCCCACCCCAGTGCGTAATTAATCCCAACTACCAACGGAAAAGGAGCAGTTCAAGATCCCGCTGCATGCGCGGTAAGCCCGAAATGGAGATCTCCATTGTCCGTCGTGTACTTTCAATGTCACCCGGCCACCACTCTCCGGCAGTTTTTCCGTAACCTCACCCGGCCAACCACTTTTCCATCGCGACCAGCACGTTACCGCACTACCAGTGGGCAATTGTGTACCCAGTCTCGCCCCCCGCGGCTGTCCATGTGTGTCTTATTTTCTCCTTATTTTCTCTTAAGTTTCCTTTTTTCTCAGTTTTTTCACAAAATCCTCCTTCTCAGTTGTAACCACAAGCATTCACATTGTATATATATTGTGAAATTTCCTACACCACTGTGGCACAAAAAGCTTTCGATCTCCTTCTCACAATATTCTGACTTACCCCCCTCCGATCGTCAGTCACTGTATCCACTGCACTTGATACATAAAATGTAAGAGCTTACATCGCTCATATCTCTGATCGCTGGTCGTCTCTGACTACTGTGGCCTTGTCACCATAATTAACAGGTGCTGACATGCACTTAATGTTGTCATTTACTGTCAAATGTTGTTGTTCATCACAATATCTGACATACCGTTGTTGTGTTTTTTCCTCCCACGTTTTTCCCCTGTCTCAATTCAAACAGGCATTGTGTTCAATATCAGGCAAAATCTAATTCTCAGTCCTGATGATGATCCTGTAAGATAATTGAGCTTGGGATCGAAACGTCATCGACAATAGAAAATAGTACCACTATGGTCCATTGTGTATATAATGTCGTTACTATTTTTGCCGGCTTGATTCATTAATTGATCACTGCAAGCCGCTTTAGCTCCAATTTTTTCTTGAAAACTGTTTTATGTATTGTTTGTTTGACTGTTGTCCTATGTACCGGGTGCAGGATTGCGTCCCGCTGTATATAATTTTTCCTTTTGTATTCCCTGTAATTCCAAATTCATTGAAAATTAAAATTCTTTGTCCGGCTGGACACTGAAAATATACATAGTACCTATTCAGGTCAATGGCTCATTTATGTTCCCTGACTCCCTTTCTAAGGACGATTGTTTTCTGTAAGAATTGCTTACTGTGAAAGCATGCATTAAAGACAATGGGCCTCATTTATGGGTTTTTGGCTGTGGGACAGTGCAGCAGGCCTTGCTGCTGCGCTGTCCTATGGCAAAAGAAAAGGGCAGAAATTCACTGTATCTATTAGATATGGCGCATTCTTGTCCCCTGCAACAGCGTACAATAGACTGCAGTGCGCTGACTATTTTTGTGCAGGAAGGGAAACCTTGCTTCACAAAAACAATCACAAGAGGCTTGTACCTCTTCTATGTGTGCTTCAGAATGCAGCACACATAGAAAGAGGAAAACTGCAGAGAAATAAAGATATTTCTACTTGTTGTGCCTCCCTTATGCCTCCCCGTGTGAGGCATACATTTTTTGAGTGACTCAGACTTACAATTTCTCGTAAATCTGGGGCAGTGTCACAAAGCCATGGATGTTCCTGGGAACACCCCAAGCAACAGCAATGGAACACCCCTTTTACGCAGTTTTCTTCTTGAAAGGGGCACACATTTATAAGGCCATGAAAAGCCATGCAAAATGGCTTTATGTGGCCTTATAAATATTCCAATGGCACATTGCGCAACCGGAATGTCAAAAAAGTGACGTGCCGGCAGCGCAAAAGTAGCGGTAGGTTCTGATAAATGAGGCCCAATAGGCTTTTACAGATGAATTGTTATTACACTGTGTTAAAACCTGGAGCCAGGTATTTTGTTACAGGGAACTTCACAACTTACTGTAGCATGCAAGTGCGTTTTTTTGTAAGTGATCCTCTTGAACAAGTTGTGTGGATAGAAGATATGCACGACAATAATCCTAGTTAGACTCTCTTAGGAGAGATAGCATTTTGCTTTGCCAACTGTATGATTTGTATATATTTGCACTTTTATGATTGTATACTGGATGGTTGCCATTTGGAAGGTTTACTCTCAGTACAATGGGTGTGAGCTGTTATGGTGACAAAGGAATGATAAAGGCTATATGCCTGACTGTTTATTATGAAAAGTTGCAATAAAGGCAGTAGGTCTGACATATTGATTGTGAAAACTATATGTTAAAGTTAATAGGCATTTAAGGGTAGATTGTGTTTACTCTGAATTAAAGCCTACAGATAGATGTGTTGTTCCATGCAGTCACATAGATTACATTAATGGGCAATGGGTTGGGTGCTAGTTAACACCTCTGAAGATTTGCACTGTGCGAATGTTAAGACCTGTTTGGAGCATAGTATTTTGGTTTGCCAGGTGTAATTTAATATACATTTGCAATTTTATGACTTAATGATTGCCTTGTGGGAAAGAGTACAGCAGGCCTGGGATGATTATGGCGGCAGCCCAATGATTACAGCTATGTGCCTAATTGGTGTACAGGCAAATGTTATGCCTCATGCCATACGTCTGGGCTATTTATTAGGAAACGTTATTGCTGGGGCAGTATTTTTAGCTTTTTATTGTGAAAAGCATATGTTAAAACTAATAGGCCTCTAACAGTGAATTGCTATTACATTTTATGTTACAGGCATTAGAAACACATGTAATCTCCCTGATTTTCATAGTAGGCAAGGATTTTGATATGGGTCGCTCACTCTAACAAAGCCTTGGAGCAGGAATTCACTGAGATGATTCTTGTTAGGCTCTATTGAGAGGGTTTGTATATTGTTTTGCCAGCTGAAATTTGTACATATTTATAATTTCAAAAATGTATGCCTGATGGTTTCCATTTTATTTGCACTTCAGTAGGCCAGGGTTGTATATAGTGTCAAGTCATTAGTAAAGATTAAATGCATGTTTGGTTCACTGTGAAACGTTATGTAAGATTCTTCAGCCGAGAATTGCATATAATGAAAAGTTATGATAGGCTTTACTTACTTGTGAAAAGCCTGTGGTAAAGGCAATAGGCTTTTAGGGGTGGATTGTTATTACACTGTGCTCAAGCATGTAGCAGGTATTTTGGTTCTTGGAATCTCACACATTACTGTAGGAGGCAAGGGTTTTGGTGCTGGTGACCCACCTGAACAAACCATGGGAATAGGCAATTCGCACTATGGTAATCCTCGTAAGATTCTATTAGTAGGGGTTTTATATTGTCTTTACAACTGTATTTTGTACATATTTGAACTTTTATTACACTTAACTTCATTGCTGTTGTTACCTTGCGGGAGAATGTACTTCACAAAGCACGCCTTTACCATGCATGCCTTTACTATGACTGCCTATGTTTGGGGACCGAAACGCGTCATGGCGGCGGTGCTGGGCAAGAATATGAAATAAAAAATATTCAGCACGAAATTGGGTTCGCCTCGTCTCTTTGGAGATAATTCCAGTGGTGTGAGTTGAGAACAAAGATATATATATATATATATATATATACATTACCTACTGGCGGTCGCCAGTAGGTAGATATAGTTAGGACCTATTATGCATAGGAAATCCGCAACATTCTATTTCGAATAACTTTGGCGCCGATTGATGAATCTTCTCAAAATTTTCCAAACTTTTGGGCAGCTCAGTTCTGCTCCTTCCCTGAAAGTTTGGGGGTGTTTGGTCAAGCGGTGGCTGAGAAAAAAGAGGGGTCCCAAAACATGTTTTCCCCATGCAGTTTTCCATAGGTCCTTTAGCCACGGCTACAACCTGAACGACCGAACGGAATTAGACCAAATGTGGCACAGTGGTAGTCCTTGGTTCAGACATGTGCCGTTTGCTTATTTGGTGTAAATCCGTTCAGTAGTTCCTGAGAAAATGACAGTTAAAATCATTTATATATCTTTGGGCGTGGTGGATCCGCGGACCTATCCGCGTACCTTAAGCGCAGCCTGCACACACCCTGCCATGCACGAACTGCATGCTAATTGGCTGTCAGCAGTCAAAATCAGGAAGTGTTGGCAGACATCTTGTGCATTGGTAGAACCGAGGCACAAGAAGCCAAAGAAAAAACATTGCAAAACGTGAAAAGGGGGCAGGGTAGAAACACCCTGACCCCCTAGGCCTGCTCAGGGGATCCCACGAGGACCCCCGGGGCCAAAAAAAGCATTTAAAAAAAAAAAAAATCGGCGAGATTCGCACACCCAGCGCGAATTTCGGCTGAAAAAAAAAATACGAAGTGCGGGCTCCCGCGCATCGTTGCTATTTAGCCCGTGGGTGGGCCAAATCCCAGGGGCAATGTTTTATTTGTTATGGGGGGCCCAAAGGGGCCCGCCACCCCCGGTGCTTATTCAATGTGGGTGGGGGGATCTCAGGCCCCCCAGCCCCACGGACCACCATCCCGGGGCTTACTCAATTTGGGTGGGGGGCTCTCAGGCCCCCCCAGCCCCGGGGACCGCCACCCCCCGGGGCTACAAAAAATTGGGTATGGGGGCTCTGAGGCTCCCCATCCCGGGGGACTGCCACCGCCGGGGCTTCAAACAAATGTGGGAGGGGGGCCGCATGGCCTCCCTCCTGGAGCCCTCCATGGCTTTGGGGACCACCACCCCCCAGGGCTGGCTCCTGTAGTGTCTCGGGGTGCCCACCCCTGGGACACAGCTGTTTGCAATGGCAGGGCGGGAGCCTCGCGGCTCCCACCCTGTCATTGCAAGCTGCTTTGCTTCATTGAAGCGAGAGCAGGGAAACCTGCTCTCGCTTCAATGAAGCACAGCAGATTGCTTTTCCATATGGGGAACAGCATGTTAGCCGCTCCCCATATGGAAAAGCAATGCCGGCTCCAGCAGGAGGCGGGGAGCCGGCGGGACCGTGGGGGGATTGGGGACCCCCTCACGGTCCCCAACGGTGAGGGCCAGCCCCAGGGGATGAGGTCTCCGGGGCTACCAGTGGCCCGGGAGGGGGGCCACGCGCCTCCCCTCCCCATAAAAAAAAGCCGGCCTGGGACCTTGAAGTGGCCTGAGGAGGGGGGCTATGCAGCCCCCTCCATAAAAAAGATAAATGGAATTGGCGATTGCCCCGGGGGATGGGGTCCCCGGGGCCGGAATTGGCCACGAGAGGGCGCCACGCGGCCCCCTTCCCATAAACAAAATGAAAAAAAAATATTTGGGGGTTAGGCCCTGGGGGATGGGATACCCAGGGCCCAAAAAAAGTAAAATGAAGGGGGGCCACACAGCCCTCCTTTCAATTTAAAAAAACAAAAACAAAGACGCAATCATACCTAGGCCCCACCCCCTCCTTGCACCACTCTGCAAATGCGCCCCCTGGCGCGTTTGCAGAGGGGAAACAAACTCCCCTTGAATACTGGGGGTCCCTGGGGGCCAATTAGCCCACCAGGAACCTCCAGTATGCGCAAGGGGGCTGCGTTGCAGAGAGGTGTTCTGAGGCCACGCCCCTTTTTACACCTCTCTGCAAAGCAGCTCTGTGGCGCTTGCTGGAGGTACCTGGTGGGCTAGTTGGCCGCCAGGGGACCTCAGGATTCAAGGGGACTTAATCCCCCAACTTAAAACGCACCACGGGGCGCGTTTGCACAGTGGTGCAGGTAGGGACGGGGCCTGAGGTGGTATGTGTGCAAACATGCCCTGTGGCGCGTTTTAAGTTGGGGAATTAATTCCTATTCAATCCAGAGGTCACCTGGGGGCCAACTAGCCCACCAGGTACCTCCAGTAAGCGCCACGGAGCTGTGTTGCAGAGTGTTGTAAAAAGGGATGTGGCCTCTGAATACCTCTCTGCAACGCAACTCCCTGGCACATACTACAGGTACCTAGTGGGCTAGTTGCCCCCCAGGGGACCGCAGGATAGAAGAGGAATTAATTCCCCAACTTAAAACGCGCCACAGGGCATGTTTGCCCACATGTCACTGCAGGCCCCACCCCCTTCCTTCACCATTGTACCAATATTCCTTTAAAATCAGCCGAACTACGAATACCGATTTACTCAACTGTTATCAGGAGAGAACCCAGTGCGACATCTTTTAGCCCAGCACTGACCCTGAAAAGTAATTCTAAGGGTACTTACCAGTAACTTGTATTTCTTTCCATAGGAATCCATTGTGTGGTTTTCACCAGAAAAGTTTCTAAGTGTCGATTTTTGAAACGTACAAATATTCCTCTAAAATCAGCCGAACTACGAATTCCAATTTACTCACCTGCTATCAGGAGAGAACCGAGTGCTGCATCTTTTAGCCCAGCACTGACCTTGAAATGTAATTCTAACTATACTTACCAGTAACTTGAATTTCCTTCTATAGGATATCATTGCCTGCTTTTTGCTGGAAAAGTTTCTAAGTGTTGATTTTTGAAACTTACAAATATTCTCTAAAAATCGTGCCAACAATAAAAACGTAATTACTTGCCTGTTTTAGATAGAGGTCCCAGTGCTGAACCTAGGAGTCCAGCACTGGATTACAAAAGTAATGTGAACATACTTTACCTGCAAATTGAATTTCCTTCCATAGGATAACATTGGTAATTCCAACTGAAACAAAAATTAAGAAAATAATATAAATATATTAAAATAAAAATATAAAACAAAGAAAATTCAGTTTCAATATTCTAAAAAACATTTTCTTTTCCATTTATATTAAAAATATATAATGTAATTTAAAAAAATATGTAAAAATAAACAGTTAAAACACTGTAGAAAATCAGTATAAAAAAATACATATAACTATTATTACATTTAAAAATTATCATTTAAAAAAACCTTCGAAATTTACTGAAAAAACAATAGGTTTTAGACATGTTATAGTTAGGAATTAGCATTTAAAAAACCTTAGAAATTCACTGAAAAAACCATAGGTTTCAGGGCTGATATAGTTAGCTGGACATTTCACTCGTACGAAAACCATTGAAATTCCTCCGGTATAGTTAGTTCTGCTAACTATAACTCGCGCACCCGCAATCCACTGCTGATGATGTCACATATTACATAATTCATGACATGGTCAGTGACATCACTGATGACATCACTGATGACATCTCAAATGACATGACGGATGACATCACTGATGACATAATCCAGTGAATGTGGTTAGGTTTGTTATTTAAATATGTATTATATATATAGCAATGTGCATTGATCAATCCCACCGGACATGCTTCGTTGAAAAGTTTTTTATTGCAGGCAAGGTTAAAAGTATAAACAGCAGAACTATGAGTTTGTGCATCGATACGTTGGGTGCAGAGGTTGTGCATGCCGATGCGTGAGTGTATGTGTGCCCACCTCCAGGTGCATTTTCTTTTTTTTAAGAGTAACACTACGTTCATTATTTGCTTGGAACTGTGACCTGGAATGCATACAAATTCTAGATCCATAAAGCACCTGAATAAGTGTATACCCAGTCACATATGCACTTTAGGGATATTTGGAGTTCTTTTGGGATTCTTTTAGGTATATTTTAAGAATATTTGAACAAAACTTCACCTTTCCCGTCACGATGTAAGGCAATAGATTTTTATATTACGGAGGTTGCATGATTAATTCAGTATTGATGAGAACTTCCCACCATCTGTGAGACTCCTTGGACTTCAAATCAGTGCAATCAAGCTGCAATCAAGCTGACAGCAGGAAAAAGGCGCAGCAGCTGCTGTACGCATCAGTGGTACCTCTTTGCTTACAAGTGCAGGGTGCTGCAATAATTTATTTTAGTTTGCTTGACAAGACTACCCAGTTACATACTGGTAAGTTTCATTACTCTAATTCCACGTCTTCCTCGTCACAGTGCATGAATGGAGATACCCTCCTACGCAGGGACTGTCAGAGGAAGATAGTCGAGGAGGTAATATCTATTGTGAACCCCGGACTAAGACATGAACTCCTATGTGCATTAAGGAGGGCTGTGTTGAGTCGGGGAGCAACCGTATGAAACTCAGCCTTGGTCCTGAGCTTATGGTAACAGTTCTGGTCAAAGTGCAATGCATTATCATCTCTGATTGGAAAGTGGCACTGAAATTAAAGTGAACCAAGTCAATACCTGTGTGGAGCAGTTTGAGTCCCATAGTTTAGCAAGCATAGGCACGTCTATTAATATCCTTCACATTTAGAGCAACAAAAAAGTAAAATGTGGAATATCTGAATCAATCACAGCCATTGTAATTATTCTATGCTCCATTCCAATCCATCTCTTCAATGCTCCCACTACAGACATGGACCAAACTCATGGAAATCAGCATTGGCCCAGCTCCAGAGGCAACACTCCAGAAATACTGCCAGGCCACGACCCCTCTGAATGGAAACAAAAACAACTACACACTGGATTCCTCTGTATTTGACCAACATAGTTGATATAGAAAACATTGTGATATATTGCAGTATCCTGTATTTATCAAAAGTTGGACTGGCATGCTCTTTTCTAAACCATACATAAATATGGGTCGGCTGAAAAGAATTAAAACAGAATGCTTGCTGCTTTAGTTGACAGTGGTAAAGCCTGTGAGCCAGGAGCCTTTCAGAAAGGCCCCTGATTGACCTGGGTCAGCTCCTCTCATTTTTGGAATTGGTTAATGGAGTCAGATGAGATGCTTAGAAGATGAGCCTTCTTTAGATTAATGTGCAGATACTACTTTACAATTATATTTAAAATGTGTAGGTAGTAACATATTTAAGTTGTTCATAGTATTTTAGATTGCAAATGTATGATGCAATTCAGGGAATATACAGCTAGATTCTTCAAAGTCCCGTTTTGCGAGTCTGTAATAGCGATTCATAAGGAATCGCTATTAAGGACTTGCAAAACGGGATTCATGTAGGAATTGCAAAAAATATTGCGATTCCTACATCTTCCTTATTTGCGATTAGCAAATTGCTAATCGCAAATAAGGAATAACTCCCCATTCATTCCTATGGGCCTTTATTCCTTATTTGCGATTAGCAATTTGCTAATCGCAAATAAGGATGCGATTTCAAGGGTGCCAGGGGTGTCCAAAGGACACCCTGTAGCACCCCTGAAAATCAAATGTAGCCAGATGTTGCGCACACACATGTCCAAAGGACATGTGTATGTGTAACATACCACTCAGAAAAATGCACTAAAGTGCATTTTTCTGAGTTTTCGCTATTTACCACGAAGTCTGACATCGTGGTAAATAGCGCCCAGAAATTGCGATTTCGCAAATTGAAAATGGTTGATGAATTGCATTTAAGGAATCTCAAATAGAGATTCCTTAAATGCAATTCCTCGCAAATATGCGATTTCGCAATTAGCGATTTTTGCATTTGGGATGATGAATCCCAAATGCAAAAATTGAGCTCGCAAAGGGCCAGATTCTGAGAATCTGTCCCTTTGCGAGCCGATTTTTCTTTCATGAATCTAGCTGTTAATCTTTAAGCTTTTTAGAAATACGAAAAAGGATTAAAAACCTTTAAAAAATGGACATGGATAGCACTTCACACTAGACATTATGTTTTTAGAGTGAACTAGCTTGTTTCTACTTTCCCACGTGTTCCGTGTATCTTTACAACAGCAAATGTGCTATCTTAATTTTGTGTTTTACACAGAAAATCGCAACTTCTTCTATTGTTCTAAATGTATATATTTTTTTTTTAAGACGAATCAGCCAGTGTCACCATAACGAAATGCAGAAAGAAATAGATAAAACTGCAAGATAGTTTCACTAGCTAGACCATCAACTCTGTAAGTCACAGTCTGACTTTGAATATTGTTCCCCTTCCAGCATGCTGTTAAACATTCTAGAGGAGGAGCTCAGAACATAGTAAATCTCACATCTGTCAGAAAAACATTAAACATTACAGATGTGAATAGGACAGTCGTTAAATGAGGACAAAAGAACCAGACAACTGTCTTCTAATCAACCTAAGAAATCCTCTCTTTCCAAAAGAGATTCCTATGTTCTTCATTTTGACTCTCTCCTCTAAGGACTTTCCAGGGTCAACATGAAATGAACAAATGTCCATGAAGACTGCAAACCATTTGTGGTTAAATGATGTATGCTATTATGATCATCCCTGGAGTTAATGTTATGAATATCTCCCTACTTTTAGAAACCTTCCTCAAGATAATTAACGCCTTAACCGCGGTGGTTTTTCGGCCTCGGTGCCGGCGTTCTATTGAGTGGGCGGGGCTCCATCTGCCGTTGGCCGACTGCAGCACCTGCAAGGTAGTGCTCCCGTCGGCCAACGCCCGACGGGAGCACGGAACGGGTTAAAGATGAAAAGGTCTGTTGTGCACTCAGAATATTACAGTGTAGTGCTTGTGACCTGCTGCCCCCTAATGCTCCATCAACACCTCTATATGTACCCCCTTCTCTTCCTCTCCACTCTCTTCTTCCTCTTACTACCTCCCTTATATTAATGCAGTACTCGTGCAATACAATGTTTACTCCGGGGACAACACCTTCTGTTATTTTTTAACTGCAGAGAGTCGATTTCACCATTACAAATCAGCTTCATCTCATCTCCCCCGACCAATAACCTCTACGTGTTCTCACTGTTCACCAATTAGCCTTGAATTGTATTGATTTTGTGTTAATTTTGTTGTAACCGACCACGGTAATAAAATAAAATAGAAATATTTGAAAACTAAGAAATAAATGTGACTTTGCTCCTTTAGCAATCCACATCAGCCATAGAAACCTACAATCTTCAAGTTATAGGCAAACCTCCCAACTATGAATAATATATTTTGAATACAACTCCTACCCAATGTCCAACCAGCAGTCCAACAGTTGTACAAAATGGAGACACGCATTATAAACAATGTGGATGATCATTCAATATCCAGTGATGAAAGCAAGTATCCCTATTGGGCTCAATGATTCTCTAACTGCATCCAAAACCATTCAGCACAACGCTCTTCCCTCAATACAGGTGTAGATTGTTACTGCCCTAAAGATTGTGGCAGATGAAAACAGGAGCTTTGATCTCATATCCAATGTCCTCCACCTTTAAAGAATCTGTAAAGGAAAAATGTATCATGTGATGTGTATTCCCCTATTTTTCCCCTAGTCCTTTAGTTAATGTAAGTACTCATGTCCACTTGAGGTTTTGTGTCCGCCTGGACCATCCACAGAAACTAATGGCACATTCACTGATACTGAAAACTTGATGACCAAGCAGTTCCTGAAGCTGAACTCTAATTGTTCATTGTCACTATACCAGTTAAATTAGGCCAACAGCAAAAGGAAACTGAGAAATGAATGACTGACATTTAAATCCCAAGCCAATGCCGTACTCAGCATTCTAATTAGCTAATTGCATTTGTCAAACATATATTCCAAGCCTTACCAATCACGGATGTAGCTACTCTTTCATAAGATCCAGGGATTCATGGCAGACACTTGTAAGCCTTGCCATTGTTAATCCAGTACAATGCTCTACAGTCAGGGCCATATACATAAACAACAGCACTTTCAAGTGGACCACTGCAGATCACTGCCGGTCTTTTCACCACAAATTCTCCAATATAATCTACCCTCAAAGAACTGTATCTAGATCCTCTGCATCACCCACATACACTCCAATAATAGTGCTTCAAATCTGGTCCAGCTTATTAATGTGAGGGCAATGGTATTGGACCTGCAACAAAACTACCATCATAATAACTGCCTGCCAACCACATATCACTAGTCTCTAGAGGATATTAAGAGGTTTTAATTATGACCCAGTAAAATGATAGTCACTTTGTCAACCTCAGAATGATGAAAGGCTGAGTGAACCCTCTAGGATTCAAACCCACTTCAAGGTACTCACAGCCCTCTAAAATGGACACATCAGCCTAGTGAGCTTTCTTGCCAGTTATAATACATGCGTACAAATGATGTATTCTATACAGAGCTAAACTATTAAGCATCTAATCAAGATATATAGTATATTTTCCACCCACAACAACCCTTTGCTGCAGGGTATTAGCAGGATAACAAATGTAATCATTTATTTCTAGGAATCTGTGTCTTAATTCATAGAGTGATTATCATTTGAAGGGCTTCTGGTAAGCTGTTGATTGGGGTTCCCAGCATTGGGTAAAAATCGTATTATAATTTAAATATTATTGAGGGATCCATTTAATTGTCCATTGCATCCACAGATCCCATGATGCTTTCAACAGTTAAATTAGATTTTTGTCAAACACAGAAAAAAGACTGCACCCAGACTTCATTGCAGTGGTCAATTCAGCACCTTTCATGGGCGGTAAGCCAGAGACAACAAGTCCTCCAGCAACATAGCATCATAGCCGGCCAGGTGCCCTAGAATCCAAATATTGCTTAAAATTAATCTTCCATTAACATAAAAATGCATTTTTATTTTTTTAGAAAACGCTGATTAAATCAAGTTAAAAAAATAGTTAATGGGATCCGTAATGTACAATAACAAAGAGATTGTCATAGCTATAATCTCCTTGAATTTTAGGAAGCTTAATGTGTATTAGGGATGCTGTGCAGATGAGCTCGACAGTTTAAAAGTCTGATTTCATTTACGTAGTGCAAATCCCAGGAAATACCAGCACATGTGCATGAAGGAATTGCTGCATTTATGGGTCACGCTGCTATTAGAGTTCTTAAAACCTTTGTCGTCAGAGCGCAGAACTGTGTCTGCTCCCATCTTGCTTTGCGTTTGATAAGTAGGGACTTCCGTCCCACATGGACGAGGCGCACAGAATGACTTAAAAGACAGCACTCACCAACATAGAAAATGCAGACAAGAAGGCACTACGTGGCATCAATGAAATGGAACGTTTGCATGACACTTGCACTGTGTCCATTCCAGGATGTCATGCAAACCTTATTATAGATGTATTACCAAAGTACAGGCAACAGTCGTCGTTTTTGTGGTCGTTGTCGGCCTCAGTTTTATTACCCATATAGACATCCTCATTTTGTAAACCCCTGGGCATACTTTTCTGGCCAGGGTCATAAATCATTACATCATAAATTAGGTGTTATAAATCATTTTTGCCCTCATCATAAATCATGTGTCATAAATCATTTGTGGATCGTAAATCATTTGTCTCACGAACAGTCAAAAGTGGGGTCATAAGTCATTCTGCATTATTGGTCATAAATCATTTGCCATAAATCATTCATTGGTCATAAATCCCTTGCTTGTCATAACTCATTTGCATATCATAAAGTCATAAATCACCCTGACAGTTCGTTATTCTTCTGTTTTGCAGGCATATCTCCTTCCTTGCCACTTTTGGGGTCAAACATTGTTCTGTTGGTTTCGACGCCCCTTTGCGTTTGGGGTAGCCTCTCCTCGGAGTTAGGCCTCATCTCGCTACCTTGTAGGTCTCCTTTTTGTGCCCTGCCATCTGGCGGAGTGTGGGCTGCGAGCGCTGTCTCGATTTGCTACCCCCTTTTTTCAGTCCTACTCACCCTGCCGTAAGGCATCCCATTTCGAGCGGCCCTCTTTCTTCACACAGCCCTGTAGGTGTACCTCCATAATCAACAAAATGTACCCCTCTATTCCGCCAATGTACCCCTACCATCCACCAGCACTGCAACACTGCTGCTGCGTAGGTGTGGGTGGGTCTAGAAAATCCTTTGGCGCTGCTCCCCAGCTCCACAATGTAGTAGTGAACTATAATGCGGGGAACGGCGCCTTATATCCCCCCACGATTTTCATCGCCAATACTGGGTTCTCATAGTGATTGGAGGGGGGAGGTTCAGACATCACCTGGCCTCCTCATTGGCCATGTGTCTGGGTGCCTCTCTGGCACAAGTTTGCCGCAAGGAAAACGCCCCTTCTGCTTTGGGACGCCTCTAGGCAGCTGTAACTGCGTCCGGCCCTGGAGCCGGTTATGGTGCCAGCCCTTGAGGCCCCCTTCGAGGGTGGCCTCTGCAAGAATATCAGCTGTGTTAATTAAACAGACTTTTAAAAAGGCTGGTAACTAACTAGCCAAATCACTTAATCTCAACATGCGTAAAAAAAAAAACCCTAAAAGCTTTGCTCCCTCTGTGTTCAGTTGACCCGCTCTAAAATCCAGGACATATGCTGAATTTAGTGAAATCTACAGGGTCTGGGAATGTCCCAGCAAATCCAGAACCCCTGGTCACTATAAGTGAAATATTTCAAAATCATCTTTTACCTTTTCAGTGGTTTGAGGTACCTGCCTTGGAACTGTCAGTGGAAGTGTTCAAGCTGCAAAGATGCACATTATTTCCCTGGGGTTTCTTTGGGTGGATAGCACCCACATGTGGGACTGAAAGCACACAGTTGTATTGCCATTGTAAGATCAGCACAGCTGAGTTTGCAAATACAAACTAACAATTCACCATGCTCAGAGGTATGTTGTGAATTGCGGCTTGATTGTGAATTGTAAAGCACACATTGTGAATCCTTGCAAGCATCTAGTGAAAGAGGGCAGCACTAAGGTGTTCCTACAACCTGCAACTTTCAGGGTAATGGACAAATGTTTTGCAACTCTTACTGTGGTCACAAAGTATAGAATGTATACTGACTGCCTATGTAAACAATCAATTTCTAACAGCTTACTCTCTGTGTGTGCAGGTTTCAAGGCACCAGGAGATCTGGTGGTTCGCTGAGTACTCTACCAGGTTGTTACTTTAACACTAGCCGCCAGTGTTGTGGACAAGTAGCTGGGCGGGGGCAAGGAGGGGTATTATAGGGGTTGTGGGACGACAAAATAAAAAAATAAGTAAACAAAGTAAACTTACCGGCAGCTGGCCACATCGCACTCTTCTGCTCCTCTCCTCACAGGTTCCCAGACTGCCCTGTGGCCAATCCTGCAGCTGCTCTCATGCATGAGAGCAACTTCAGGATTGGCCTGAGCGCCCTGACTTTGCGCTCTCAGACAGACTGGGAGCCTGTGTCGGCTCTCTTGAACCCGGCCAAGCAGCTCGGGTTTGTCGAGAGCTTCAGTGCACATGACGGTTTGACCGGCCTGAGACAGTTGGCCAAACCATCATGTGCACTGACAGCAGTACCCACCACACCTCCTGTCATCCTCTATGGCCCCGCGCCAAAGACTCTACAGGAATGGAAAAATAAAACCTGTTAATTTAGATTTAATTATCGTTTTATTTTTAATTTCTTGCCGTTCTGAGGCAGCTGGCAAAGGGGTGTGGCGCTCCTCCACCAGGAGCCACCACTCCACGTTTTGTGGCATCGCGATTCCACCCATTTTCAGGGTCAGGGGTCACCGCAGCATTGAATGTTGTGACTGAGGTTTGCTACCCCTTTGCAGGCTCTTTCCCATCATTCCCAGTCGAGCACAACGTAGTGCAAAGCTGGTTCCAGACTAATAAATATTAATGCAGCATGCTGTTGGCATCTCATTCCTGGCTCACTCTTTGCACAGAGGATTAGTGAATCTTTTGCTGCCGAAAGGATGAGGATACTCACCGAGAAAAGGAAAACACGGGTAGAGATAAGTATGCACAAAGGCCGACTCATTCCCCTGCGTCCACACACAGCTTTTTGTAAAAAGAAGGGCAGACTCCATTTATGTGGTTAACATGATTGTAGGATCTTTTATAAACATAGCACTCTCTGCACCAATGTGCGAACAACACCTACTTTTGGGCAGACAAATAAATGAAGTAACACCATCATAAGCATTCCTCTAATTACATGTCAAACTAAGTATGCACATGCCTAGAAGTGGACTGACCTTTCAGGTAGTCTGACAGTCTGGAAATACAAGATGAGCCAGCTTTCATGGACCAGTGTGTGGACTGTTTTTTTTTTTAAAGTTGTGGTCGGTTTAGTGACCGGCTGGTCACCGTTCTAGTGTTTCTTTTACCAGCCACTCCCCGAGGGCTGGCTTACACTACCACCCCACACCCACTCATCACAGGTGTCGCAGGACATGTGACCCTGACAATAAAAGAGGCCAGGCGCACTTTCAATGGGCCAGTTCTAGTTACCAAATCCTTGTGTCTGTGTGTTCATTCCTAGTGCATGGGGGCCTAGGGCCCCAACCCTTTACAGTGGGGATGGGGTGAATAAAACTACAACCAACCCATTTTCCCTTTAAGCGGATCTATTTGGCAATGCTAGATTGGCAGACTATACGAAAGACCACTCCAACACTGCACTCACCTACCGAGATTTTTCTTCCAGTCCACACTTATGAAAACACCCGCCACATGGCATCTGCCATCCTTAATGCTTTGTTTGTTTAGGACTGTCTTGCCTTGTTTTATTTTACTGAGGTAATCCTTACATGAAGGTTTTAAATTGGATCAATGCCTTTTGCTGATTTCTGTATCACGTCTGTAATTGTAATACGGCTGTGTGACATTAGGTCAACTTTGTCTGCATTCACACTTAAAGTGATCATGTCCCAAGTGCTGCATCAATTAATGCCCCGTTCTGATCTGCTCCCTCATTACCAATAGGTCTTTTCGCTTTGAAGGACTGCCCTGAATGTTACAGCTGTCTGCTCAAGATGCAGGCCCAAGGGTCAGGCCGAAGGGGCGTCTAATGAGGGAGATGGCCGTTAATGGCCGCCTCTTATTGTACGCTAACACGTAACTTCCTCATTCAAGTGGGAAGGAAGACTGAGATACTCAATAAGACATGGCCGTCCAGGCGCAGCATCCTGCCCGTTAATTTCCCAGTGTTCTACTCCTGCCGCACTACAGGGCTTTAATGAACAACTCCAATGAGAATATTCAACTTTCATGACAAAAGCGAGGCACTTCCGTTTCCTACGGAGAAAACTGCAGTCAATGAACAAAACAAGGAGGTTCATTTTGCCTGGGGAATTATGGCTGTTGCAGTCTGAGAGTTATAATGAGGACACATTTACTTTAAGTTATCAAATATCTTCCTCAGGATCGGCCCTCTCCCAGCTAGGTGACCTCCGCCATGCCCAATGCAGTGGCGTAACAGAACTTGAGGGGGCTCCCTGCAAAGTACATGGAGGGGCCACACCTCCGCACTCAATCTCGAGCTCTAAGACCAGGGTACTGTGCTGAGGGTTCCCCCTGCAGCCCGCGGGCCTCCCAGCACTGCGGGGACTGCGGGGAGCCTATTTTATGCCACTGGCCCAAGGAAGCCACCAGGGCCGGACTGGGAACCACAACCGGCCCTGGCAAAGTGCTCCCCGCCCCCCCTCCCCACTCATTGCGGGGGTTGAATATGCCGCCGAGCTCTTTGCCGGGGCTGGTTTTTGGCCGATTTCGCTACAGGGACGATTTGCAGCTATGCTGCAAAAACGGCCCAGTAACAAAAACGGCCCATAGGGGCCCAAGACCGGCCCCCACCCGTGCGGCGCACCGGGGGATTGCCTGGTGCCCGCTATGGCTAGTCTGGCTCTGGAAGCCACCTCATAGGCTAAAGGACCACCAGCATGGCAGCAATCTTAAAATGGGATGGACTTTCTTCCACCAGTGCGTCTGAGGTGAAACCCTTGCCACACCAGCCGTGGACTATTTAGCTGCCACCGTTTACATAAGCCCTTCAAAGGCATTTGACTGAGTTATAGCTTGGCTCGGTTATTGCAGTGCATGTATGGATGCCTCTAGGCCCTGATTGCTGCTTTCCAGTCTTTGCGTTTTCAGCAGTCGGTGCACTTCTAGAAGTTTCTTTTGTGACTGTTCTGTTTAGCTTTCTATTCTTATGCTACATCTTAGAAATGTCCTATCATGGAAGAAAGGGTCTTGCAATGTCACTTCCTGTGACCCATTGGGAGGTGGAGAAGCGAAGATGGTGGGATTTTGGTGAGGTAATGCAACTGACGTTAGCATTTCTTAGCATGTGAGCAGCTATCATCGTCGTTATGTGCAGAATAAAACTTGCCTTCCTGTGGCTGTCCGCTGTGCTGCTCTGTTTCTTTGCCGTGGTTTCCCAGATGTATTGAACTTTTATTTTGCTGAAACTGGTTGATGGACAGATTGAGGTTAGCATGGGGGAGCAGTTCCAACTTCCAGAGTTTCTGCAGTACTTTGAAGTCGCGTTTGTGTGCAGAAAGGAGTCCATATCACTCCCCATTACTGCGATTTCCCCAAGCCCCTCTTCAAGGATTGTTGCTTGTGTAGAGGCCACCAGTGGATTGTGAGTCTGTAAATAAGTGATGAAAATTTAATGTAGAACCGGTCTTTTGCTGCAGCAGCCATCTTTAAAAATAGGCGCTTCCAATGTTGTAGCAGGTTATACAGCTGTGATACATTTACATACCATAACACTAACGGGCCTTATTATGACTGCCACTTGTCAGATCTTAATTATCACACCCAATAGAATTCGACACCAAGGTTTTTATAAGTTATCGGGTGCAATATTTATTGCCTATTTCAACTTTTTGGAGAATAACATGCTGACTTTGGTGCCTAATACATCAAAATCCACATGATGTGGTAAATGCCAAGCCTTTTTCCCAGGAAAACTTTTTGCTGGTTTGACCTGCTGGCTATGGTGTCATGCGATACATTTTGCACCACTTATAATTGCTATCTTTGTGAAAACAGGGGTTTGCACAGGGATCACAATTTTATTGTGGCACTCGGAATCAGGCCCTAAACGGAATTTATTTGCATAACTCTGTGTGGATCCAGAATTCCTGGGTCCAGGGCTTTAAGTGGACCGGGCCTTGCTTGTACTCATCACCGGCAGGTATCAAAACGGGTCTCTATCGGGCTCTCCATTGTTACCCTCACCCTCGTTGGAAAAAAAATCTTACCTTTGCAGCAGTGCCCGTCCGACGTCACTATGGGCATGTGCGGAGGACGTCCGGGGGCCGTCCGAAATCTGCCCACTCATTAATTTCCCAGCACTGCGGCGGAATGTGCGCTGCGGTCAAGGGGTTAATCTTATACAACAAAGATTGACAAAGTCAATAGTGCTGGCTTGATGTAGGTGTAATATTACTTGTTGTAGTATATGTCCAGATTCTGGATGCAATGACAGAAGCAGCAAAATACTAGTCAGCCGACCTTTTATACTAACTACAGATGTTTAGCTTAAGTGTTTTAAAGCCACACCCTTAATTATACCGGCCACGCCCTTTTGAGAGACCCCCCAGTTTTTTCTTCCCACTTAAAGCCCTGCCTGGGCCTATAATGCACTCCCTTCATTTACGACACCTTGATGCAGTCCCCAATGCCTTCAGATCTTCTATGCCAGCTGGCTTTTACTCCCCTGCACTGTTGTGTCCCAGAGTTCCCTGAGGTTGTGCTGTCGTGATCCCAATAAATAGAAATACAATAAAAGATGTCAGTGTTTTCGAAATGGGAACTCCTTTTTCACATGAACTCCTAGCTTAGCCTATTTGGAAGGCAAACAAAAGAAAAGCGCTGGAAAAACTGAGTAATCTTTTAATAGCAGCCCAGCAGTCCCTCAGGCTATGCAGGAGACTTATAATGAAAGTGTGGAGAATAAACCTTTGATCTTTCTTGGTGTGATGTTTACAAAGTGAGTAGTAATATCATATTTCGCCTGTGAATCTGTACCTTAGTATTCAGCAGATCATACAGACATTGCTTGTATTAGAAAACAAGCTTTGACAAAGGTAACAACTTTGGACTGTATAATTCAAAAGGTTACTTGAAGCTTCTCACACAAAGAGCAAATAAAGTGTATTAAACAGCAGTGCAGGTGTGACATAGACATTATTGCCCAAATGGGCAGGTGGATAACTTTTGACCTTAATCAACGGCGTTCTAAAAATGGCTTCATCTCTTGCCCTAAACACAGAGTAATACTTAGGCCCAGATGATGAGAACATGGTACGGTTGGGATGCAACGGTGCAACCTCTGCCCTAGTAATTATTGTTACTGTGCAGTAACACCACATTAGTACTGTGCAACTGTGAGGTGGAAATGGTAATTTTTGCAGGTTTACCTCCTCCTTTGTTTTTGACTTCATTTGTGTTGGCTTTAGGACTCTGAGCATTTACTACTGCAGACCAGAGCTAAAGTGCTTGCGCTCCTTTCTAAAATGCAATGACAATTGGTTTATATATGACCGGTACATCTGGTTCAATCATAAGTCACTAGTAAAGTGGTAAACCATATACCCAGGGCCTGTACACCCATTGCTACAAGTGGGCCTGCAGCACTGATTGTGCCACCCACCGAAATAGCTTTCAAACCTGACCCAGACCCAGGGCTTCACCTGCAGGCTCTGTAGACGCGGTTCACTGACACTTCTCATTTGAACTACTTGCCAAGGGTACTGTGTAAGTAAATGATAGGACATGTCCTGGTAGTCACAACCACCCAAGTTCATTTTCACTACTGCAAGGCCTGCTCCTCTCATAAGTTAACATTGGGAGTTCCTTAAATACACTTTTTAGGTAGAATTCCTGATTGCAGAGGAGGGGCTGCTTTATATTTTATTTCATTGGATTGGTAATGACAAATCTTCGTTAGTGGTAACGTTGGAGCTGGTCTTACTAATCTAGAAAAGCCACTTTTAGAAAGTGGACATTTGTCTGCACTTAGCTCTCTTGTGTGCCATACAACTGTCTACAATGCATGTCTGGGGTGGGGTGACAGCTTCACTTTGTGCATTCCCTCTAGACAGCCACAAGCACAGGACACTCAACTGCATCTGCATTCATCTACATACTGATGGGTCTTCCTGGGCAAGACTAGGTAGTAGCCTGGCCTCAAACAAAACACTGATTCACCCCTCACAGATAGGCTGACAGACAGAGCTGGGCTGAAAGGAGACTTGTGCACTACAAAGGCTTTGCTTTGTAGTCACTTCCACTTCAAGGACACATTTGGGTGGATGTATGACGTTACAACGCATGCTTTTACCACGCATGCTGTTACAACGCAGTTTTTACAACGCATACCATTACAACGCAGAGCGCTTTGGGGTGCTGGATAGTGAATAGTTTAATTTACTATTCCAACTCCAGTCCCCGTGGACACTAGGGAAGGTGTTGGATAGTAAATTAAATCTATTCCTCATTCTAGAGCCCCCCCACAGCGCAATGCGTTGTAATGGTTTTCGTTGTAAAACCTGCGTTGTAATAGCACTGCGTGGTGAAAGTTGCGTTGTAAAGGATGTTTCCCCATTTGGGTATATGTAGTGGGTCTGTGACCCCCCACCCTCACTAGTTCACTTTGGGGTTCTAGGGAGACTCTGCAAAGCTTCAGGAGCGACTGCCACTTTTCTAACTGCCTTGCTGTGCCGGCCTGCTGCCTACTGATTGCTGAGCTACAGGAGGGATTGCATTTTGCTAACTGCTCTGCTGTGTTGGCCTGCTGCCGGCTGCCTCTGACCTGGGCGGTGAGAAGGACTGGACCTATTCTGTACAACCTTTTGCATCACAAGTAACTCCAAGGGCTTGCTGGTGTGCCTCGTTCAGTAAATCTCAGGGTCATCAAACATTTAATTCGCACAAATGACCAGTGCTAGGCTCAGCTAATCTGGAGTCTGTCTGATATGCCCTCAACCAGTCCTGGGCCTTCGCGGAATGTCGTCAGTTTCTTTTGGGTATCCACACGCATCAGCGCGGTGCACCAATCAAGAACTGCCATGTCTGCCTACTGGAGCGCAGACAATCAAGTTTGTCAACTTTGCCGAAGCTGCAGTTCCCAAAGGCAATGCAGCGCAACCAGCATACTCTACATGCATCAAGGAAAGACAGGCATCTGCCCTCTGTGCCTGTAATCACCGCATAGTATCCAGAAAGGTGAGACTCCAGCAACACTGGTCCCGAGACTGAGGGCATCACTTCAATCCCCCGGGAAAGATACTGTGCACTCCTGCACTAACGAGGTCCCCGCTGCCCACCAGTTCTCTCTCGGGTGGGGCCGAATGGAGTGAGTAGATCAGTCTCCCACAAACTATATATTGCATTTTAACTGTAATAACTTTGGAAGTATCACTGACCCGGGGATAAAGTCTGTTCCCAATCAATGGCATGGATCGCTGTCATTTCCTTGGCTTAACTGTAAAGAACCTACTGAAAGCGCAAGGGCTCTTTCAGCATTGTACATTCTTGAAATATTTGTAACTTGAGACACTTTAATTGGTTTGTTATTGTTTTTTATTTTGTTGTGAAGAGTAAAAAGGTTATACTATTTTCATACCTCAATGTGGAGTCTTTTTTTAGGTGTTTTCACTGTGTTACTGTATCCACGAATGCACAACTGCTTTACACATTGCCTCTTATGTTAAGCCTGACTGCTCTGTGCCCAGCTACCAGACAGTGAGCACGGCTTGATTTAAGTGTGTGACTGACTTACCATGACTAGAATTGCGGTCCCTACTTGGACAGGGTGCATGCTTCTGTCTGCCAACAAAAGACACGATTTCTGACATGAGGTACACCTCACAGGCTAGGGAATAACTGTGCAGGCCTGGATTTACAGGGCAAATTCTGCATATTACTTACTTTTTCATGGGCCTTAAGGCAGACATTTACCACCTGCTCTAAACGGGTTTTAAATGTGTGTTGGGGAAATGAAAGGTTGGAGACAGAGGGAGGTGTGTGGGAAAGCTGACGGAAGAAGGGAAACATGTTGGCTGCAAGGGGGAGCATGTCATCTCCCCTCCATGCCTGATCTGAGTGCCTAGCTGTGATCAAGCAATGGGTCTGGCCTATCCCATGATGATTTTACTATCCAGATTTTCGTAATGTAGGCTGGGTGTCATGAATACTTGGGTACAGTCAGTGAGTGAACTGGTTTTACCCACCTCCAATTTTATTGCTGCTGGCGTTGCTTGGTAGCGATTAGACAGGGCTATTTTCAGGAGTGTTGTTTAGAAGTGGTAGGTTTGATGTGCTCCCAAGGATGGTTTAAGTGCATTGCCATACATAATACCTTGTACTGTATGTTTAGCTGCTCACACTTTGATTTTCTCAGTGTGCATCCGGAACAGTGCTTAATCTGAGCCATTAGTTGCAGGTGGGTTCCATCAGCACCCATTTTTGTTGACCAGCGCATATTGTTCCTCAACAGACTTTGGTCCAGAGCAAGAGGGAGAACAACTCCAAAGAGTGAAAGAAGGAGGAAGAGAAAGACAGGAAAATGGTGGCAAAGAGAGAAAGCAGGGGAGAAAAAGGACCAGCAAAGAGTCAGATAAAGAGGCCAGGAGTGTCAGGTGAGGGGAACATCCTTTACGATGCAACTTTTACAACGCACTACCATTACGATGCAACTTTTACAATGCAAACTATTACAACGCATAGCGCTGGGGGGCGCTCTAGGATAGGGAATAGGTTTATTGTACTATCCAACACCTTCCCTACTATCCACGGGGACTAGAGTTGGAATAGTAAATTAAACTATTCACTATCCAGCGCCTAAAAACACTATGCGTTGTAAAGGTATGCGTTGTAAAACTTACGATGTTAAGGTAGGCGTTGTAAAAGTATGCGTTGTAACGTCATACATCCTCAGGTGATGGATGAGAGAGGCATGAGGTGGATTCAAGACTACACAGCCTTGGCCCTCAGCAACTTGAACTTCGACAGTGCCACGCTCAGAATTCTCAGCAAAACTTTGGGCCCCAGCACGTACACTCTTTTACAAATTAAGCATTTAACTGGAAGAGGATCGCGTGATTGGTTTGAATTTTAAGGATATTTCTTGAGAGAAGTCGGATCTCTTTGCACCAGATATGCAGAGTGCTGTAATCTACCCGGTGGAATTGAAGTGTTTTTAGGACACTCGTGAGTCTGGTCTTGTCTTATGAAGTTTGAGTTCCATTTGGAAACCTAAATTTGTACCTGTTGTAGCCTGTCAATTAATTATTTAGGGGACATTACAGCTTATTCTAAAGCAGTCCTGAAGTGGATATCCGTTTTGCTTCAGAGTACAAGATTTTGGAAATAGGAGCCCGATAATGTCTGGGTACCCTCCTTTTTTAACAAGATATGGAAAAGATAAAAGTATATTTTTTGCACACCATTCTTTGCTAGTAGGGAAAAGTGACAGCTTTAATGAAGAAAGATCATATCAGAATTATCTTGAAAGTGCATTTTCACAACTGTGGGATTCTCATTGGGTTGCTGACAGATAGCACATTTTATTGTCATCCCTCTCAAACTTACCCATTTTATTGATTTTAGAAGGATGAGATGCTGAATAAACTTGCCTGCATTTAAAGGCTGACCAAGAGATCAGACACAAATCCCTGGAAAGGATGTATTTGTCCACTGAGCCACTAGACGTAGATCATGCCAGACAACAATAACAGATTTTAATCCACTGGAAAGCAAGAAGCATGAAGGAATTAAGAAGTTCAATCCAGTTAGAGAAGGTTAGAAAGATCTGGTTGACTTCCTCCACACACCTCCCATCCAATGGTCAACTTATTTTCAGTCCCACAGAAAACGGCCCGTCCCAATCTCTACTATCAATTCTCTTGCAGACAACTTGTGTACAGCTCCAGCGAAGGATGTTCGGAGCCACAAATGAAATAAAATATTGCTGTCTGGTCATTTCATGTCCCCTTGCAACAAGGGCATTTTTAGGCTTTCGTTGTAATCTGGCGCCCTCTTGCTGCCACTTGGGGTTGCTTTTGAAGGCTGCTACTTGTAGTCGCATCAATAAAGCATCCTCTCTTCACGCATGTGGCCTTCTTACCTTCCAGACCATAAAAAGTTCTGTATTGAGTATCTCATGCTTCAAATGCCCTTAAAAACATATCATTTAACAATAATTACATGCTCACTTTCTCATTCATGATTCATAGACTGTTATTCAAATTGAGACATAATTTGAAATGAGGTAGCGCCTGTGCTAGACATACAGATCAGTGTGTGGGCTGTTTCTTTGGCTGTTTGTGGGCCTGTTTTATGGTCTGCTGGGCTGGTTTATACTGATGATTTCCCTGATATTAAAAAAAAATTGACTGTAGTTTTTCATATCTTTACAAAACACGTATAAAGCTCATCACTTTAGTACAAAAAAGGCCACAAATCTGCAAACATGGGACACTTTTTTAGCTTGCTGATTCACAATAGGGGCCTCTTCAATTTGGTGCCTGGGTCTATTTTCAGTCCCATTCTGACTCTGGTCATAATTCGGCAGTATTCTCCTGTTGCCCCTGAGATTACAGTGTGTGAGAAACTGGGTTGGATTTTACCAAGTGAAATTGCTTTTCTGTAAAATAAAGAGCATGTTGTGTAGTGGCTGGGGGAATAGGTGTGGCCTGGCCCTTACGTCACTCCGCCTACAGTATGTTTGGAGGATGCCATGCTCAGTGGTTTAATACATCCCCGAGATCCAGGGGGCTCCCTCAGCACAGAGCCCGAGCCTGTGAGCTCCTGACTACGGCGGGGGGGCCCTCCATGTTTTTTGCAGGGGGTCCCTCAACCTATGTTACGCCACTGACCTTGCTCCTCCCAAATTCCCCATAGTCTCATTCAGGGCCGGAGTGGCCGTAGTGGGCACCGGGCAATTCCCCGGTGCGCCGCACTGGTGGGGGGCCGGTTTGGGGCCCCTGGGGGCCGTTTTTGTTGCAGGGCCGTTTTTGCAGCATAGCTGCAAAATCTGCCGAAAACCGTCCCTGGCAAAGAGCTCGGCGGCACCCACAACCCCCTGGGCGGGGGTGGGACACCGGCCGAGCGCTTTGCCAGGGCCGGTTTTGGTTCCCAGTCCGGCCCTGGTCTCATTAACCTAATAGTCACTCACTGCACACTCCTTCCAGAGGGATCTCTGTTGCCTTTAAGATCACTATTATTGCACACTAGAAGCACAGCTGTTTCTTGACCCCAAACATAGCACAACATCCAGTTGCACTGATCTAATCATATATTTTGTGGGAGGTGATTGTGTTATAACCACTTAACTAGAAGGCAAATCTGATTACTGACAACTCCATGCTGCCATTAAATTAACTCTGGGAATACAGAGGAACTCGGCTAACGTTTGCTTCATCTCTAGGGACTACTACATGGTGGAAATTACAGTGATGATGAAGCCCATTCGCAGCAAAATGACATGGCAGTGAATTAACTACGAATATCTGCAATAGCTCAGAAATGAGAAAATGAGAAACACCTGAGGTTTTAGTGAAAAGCAATTTTATTTCACAAACCCAATCATTTGTTGTTGATTGATGCTTCCATACAGATAATCGCGCATTTTCTGCACCGTAGGGCTGTCGATATGTTATTTAGATTAATTCAAGAAAATGCAGAAAAAAATATATATATATTTCGGGACAGATTTTTTAATTGTTGGCCAAAAGAACAAAATATTATACACTTTACTTTCTAAGAAGAGTATTCCAACGTCCTGCAATTGTTTGTTTTTTGCATTGCCCCAAGAAATCATTTAGGTTCTAAAAAATTCGCTTTAGGTCTCCGGACTGGAAAAAGAGAAGAAAAGGAAAATGACATCCATCCATCCATCTTCATGAAGCAATTTATGACTCCGGAGCGGCTAGCGGTGGTCTGTGGATTTGAAGCGCTTTGTTTGAAGTAGAGTATAATACATGCATCTATTTTTTCCCCTACATTTTAGAAATGATGCCTCCCTGCGCCATTTTTAGAACTCAGCTAAGAAATGAGGCCTATACATTGCTGACTCGGTTATAACATGAACAAGGAAGGCCTTACATTTTGACATATTCGGACTAGGTATACTTTCAAAACTTGAAGGTGGAGAATGTACTGCATTTGTACCATGACCAGCCCAGATTGTAACTTTTTAATCACCATCGAAACATCAGTAAGATTGTGTTTCATACTTTCCTTGTTGTACCAAACACACTTTCTAGTTCCCTGCAGAGCAATCATTCAAAGAACCTGACCTGCTTCAACAATTGTGTCACGATTCACTATTGTACATACGAAACTAATTAGGATAATACTGTCCCATTCAATCAGCCTATTTTTGTACGCACGCTACCCACATATACAGAGACGTTTTAAGGCATAGGGAAAGTCTGCAATTGCCCAGGGCCCCCACTTTCCAAGGGGCACCAGAGAAAGTGAACTTTATCTGTATTTCACATGATCTATTTCTCTATCATAATATTTAACATATGATTCAATTTTGCTTGACATCAACATAATTTAAAGTTGTTTCAAACAGGGACCCTAAATATATTATTTGCCCCGGGCCCCCAAAATTCTTAAGACAACACTTCACATATACAAAAGTGCATTTCTTTATCAACATTTATTATATTCACCGCAAAGCCTTATAAAACGATATCTTTCTAAAATCTGATTTATTCCGTCCTTGTATTTTTTCCTCGTAGTGTTCCCATAAACATTTAATGCATGGAATACACCTGAAATTTAGTAGAAATATGCATTTATCATAACCACGGACAACTTGCTTGCATTGCACTTTTTTGTTTATAGGAGACCAAGCCCAAACATTGGATTATTTAAGCAGGGACTCCTCTTGTTATAGTGGTTGATGCATTTCGTCCCATAATTGGTCAGGGCCTCCTCGGGACGATCACACAACGATGAATAACAACTGACTATAAAATTCGATTTTAATGCATGTGAGCTCCCCCTTGATCTTCTACATAACTAGCCTTTTAGTGTACTAGTATGGAATAGAAATTCCGTATTAGCTAGATTAAAATCTTAAAATTCGGAATATTTCTAGGTAGTGTCAACTACTCCACTTGTAAACTTCCAGACATCTTCGCGGTGACTACATCGCTGCAGAATTGAATTAAAAGTTCGCATTTCTTCTGGGCAGACAAATTCTTCAAGGAATGATTTGACATATCATATGATGCTGCCCAAGGCTCTGTGGTGGCCTGCCTGCCCTTTCCTTCAGGCTTATGCCTCCTTAGGTGTAAGATTTAGTGCCCAAAAGCTCTGAATAAGAAGAACATGGCAAAAGTAGTTCCAAGCACTCCTGATGCAACTAGGGGTGGAAGTGATGAGAAAACGTCAACTCAGCAGAGATGGTCCTTTGTGGAGACCCTTAACCCCTTCTACGCAGGGCTAATTCCCCCGTGGCGCGGTGTGGAGGGTCCGCGCGCGGCGCTGCAGTGCTCGTGACGAGCCCAGCTCGTCATGCTGCACAGTGGAGCTGTGCTCATGATTAGCTGAGTTCATCACGACTCCGCCCACTCCTGTAGAATGCCCGCACAGGAGGGGAATTAGCCCCGCGTAGGTGTTCCGTGGCAGTTATGACGAGCTCAGCTCCACCATGCCTCATGATGAGCTGAGCTCGTCATAAGCGTTGATGGTGTTAAAGTCTATTTCTCCAAAGTACTGAGCTCAGAACACATCTGCAGCATGCCATTGCTACTTGTTGTTATTAGAATAGTATTTGGTGATCCAGATGGAGAAGTTCTGGACAGGCTGTTCTACGTCTAGTAAGGCCTTGGCTTGGGAGGTGCAGATGGCGTGTGTCCAATGTGTTTCCGTTGCCTTACTTCAGCTGCAGTCGGTGAGGCTTTGGTTCTTGGTGAAGGTATGTTGTGTGCCGGAGACGGTAAAATGGATGATGGTGTGGTCGAACCATGTGAGTTCCGTGATGTGACTGAATTTGACTCTGTTGCTGGAGCTGAAGATGGGGTTGAGTGTGTGTCCGGCTTTGTGCGTAGTTTCTGTCACCGATTCAGTCAGGCCGATGTTGCTCATGTTCTCCAGGAGAGTGGAGGAGCTGGTGTCATTGATGTGGAAATTGAGGTCGCTGAGTAGGATATAGTGGCATTATTTCCCTGCTCTGGTGTTTTCCAGTTTTTCATTACTTATTAACGCCAATGATCACAATCACCACCCTTCTCATATCACTATGAATCTGTGTCCTCTAGTTCCTTGGTCTGGTTCAGTTACGGCAGGTACTCTTTCTTGTCCTTTTTTCCTGTTTCTGAGACTCATTGGATTCATACGAGGTGCCGTCACCATTTTTATGAGTCACAAATCAGTCCACGCAGAGTGCCGGCAAAGGCAAAATCCAGTCAACTACCCATTATGAGTCAAAGCCAAACCTCCTGCATAAATTCATTCTCTGTTACTGCATAATTCCAATGGACCTGCCGCTGCCTTACCCTTTCCTAAATGAATGAATGAAAATGATTTCTTGGAAGCCATATTTCAGTCAGTATTCAGCAATAATGCAACATTTCAAAAATATATGTTCTTGAACCATAGATTCAAAACAATTTTCTAAAAATATCTTGCAAATATATAATTTGAGCTGTAGCACATGTCTTCCAAAATATTATAGGACTATATAGACTACTGTACTCATTTCAGTCAATGACTACTTGGAGCAGCCATTTGTCATTGGTGTTGCACTTTATACAAATCAGAATTATTCCCCTCAAGCGAAAGAACAATGTTTTAACAGTTTTAAACCTTACAAATATGTCAACAATTTCACGTTAACCCTTTCACTTTCAAACATAACACTTTGCTCTGATGTGTTTTCTCTTATTTTCAAGCAACAATTTTAGAAAATGTAATCTACCACAAATTTATATAAAGATATTTGGTGATGGTGAGATCTTCAATTGACCACAGGCCAAAAGAAGTGAACAGGAATAAAGAAATAAAACACTTGAGAACCCAGAACTAGGCTTACTAACCTTTGTACTAACTCAAGCGACATCTATGAAGAAAACCATATGTGCCGTGTATACAATGTGCTGCCCAACAATGATGCCGCTAATTTGACACATTTTAGCAATGTCACATATGAATAGCAGTAAGCGTGATATATAAGCCCCTCATATTGCATGCCATTGTATAAGGGTGCAAGTACCATAAACATCCCGAAGGCCAGAAAAGCTGTACGACCTTGGTGAACTTTACAAAAATAAACCTATAAAGTTGTGAAAAGATTGCAGAAAAGAAGTGGGGCAGGAGGTGGACGAACTCTTTAAACATGCATAGAGTCAGAAGTGAATTTAGGAGCACAAAATGCAGCAGTTAGCCCACCTTGGAGTTAGCCAGTGCTCACATTGTAGACAGGGCCGGACTGGGATCACAAACCAGCACCGGCAATAACGTTGAACCGGACCCATGTGGGTGGGGGCACAGGGTAGCGGGAAGGGGGGGATGTAGCAGAAAAGGGAGGTAGCGGGAGCACTGCTGCTGCAATGCAGGCCCCCAGTAACAAAAAGCGTCCACCACTCGTACACAAGGGCCCCCACTCTTCCAACCCACCAAAGAAATGCCAGATGCCCGCTACGGCCAGTCCGGCCCTGATTGTAGATCGTCTGCAACTGCTGTTATTAAGAAACACTCCTGTTTCAGTTACATTAGTAACTCAGATCTCGAAAAAAGATACACCATGTTTGGGATTCTTCTAAATTGTGAGTGGGATTTTCAAATAGCTTTTGCTTTGAGAACAAAGTCCGTGATGTAACCGTTAGTTTTCTTGAATAGTGAATAAACAGTTTTCAGTAATTATGGATATTTTTTGCCACACCAGTATATTTAAGTGTGTATGTTTTTTGTTTCCTACTGAAGACAAAAGCCCTTCCCTTTTCCATCTCTTGCTGATATAGCACCACCTGGGCACCTCTTTAATCCTTGAACAAAGGCATCAATAGATGAAAGGTGACCAGTTAATTCAGTGTAGGCCTGGTGTTGTGTTGCACTCCATGGACAGGTTACTTTACTAACTATTGATTCGTCTGCACAAGAAGCAACACGTTTTAATCACAGTTGTAAATAATGCAGGAGATTATGACGTTTGTGGCAAGTTCAACTAATTCATAATTACCAGGAAAGCCCCATGGCCAGTGACTCATATATTATTCATCTTGTGCATCAAACAAAGATATCGCTACAGAGCACATTTGAATTGTGCCCCTACACATTTGTGATTAGTTCCATGTTTTATATTAATTCGCCTAAGATATCGCCTCATCTCTGGTTGAATTAAACTTGAGATAGTTTGGCTTTTGCTTGCCAAATTTTCTTGCAGGAAGATAATGAGTGAAAGTACACTTAGGACGTTTCGTGGAGATTTTGTTCACAGGCAACACGTTGTTCCTCTTCCTGAAGTTCCTGATTGAAAGGAGGGCGTCGGAAAACTTTACAGTGGAAAATGCCTGTAATAATGCGGATTTGTTTAGTCACAGTGCAATACGGAGATCGGCAGGATAACAAAACTAAAAATAGTAATCACTTTAGGGGACCTCAAGTCTTAGCTTCACCATGAAAGCGAAAAGAAAAAAGAAAAAATGGAATCTCTCTCATGATGCACTCCCTGTAAATGAATGTGTCTTTTTCCACACAAAGAGTAATTAAGACAACTGCGAGTTATGGTTACTTCAAGGGGCAGTCATAGCACCTTCAGTTAACTATAACTGGTGAATTTCTGTGTTTTTGTTAGTTTAAAATGTTATGTTGTGACATTTTCACCTAACTATAATGTCACTCTAACCTTTGTTTATTTTAGTAAATTGCTAAGGTTTTATTTTTACTATTCATAAATTTAACTGAAAGTGTAGCCTTTGTCTTTTTCAGTGAATTTCTAGGATTATTTTTAACCGCATGCGCGCTAGAGGTTTTCCCGCTGCGCGCTGCGATTCGCAAAAACCCTCGTTACATGATGAGCTCAGCTCGTCATCAGCGTACGGCAGGTTACGCCCATGACGAGCTCAGCTCGTCATCAGCCCCGAAGGGGTTAAAGTAAAGTTCCCTCAATATATGAAAGGCAAGCCTATTGGCTTAGCTAAGGAGTGACTACATCAATATACAAAATAAGTCTATTGGCTTTGTTGATGAATCAGGTCTTCATTGCAAATGTATGCCAAGAAATATTTAAATAAAGTAGTCGAAATAATATTAAACATTTGAGTCTTTCTTTTATGCTCCTTGATGCAGTCGATGCTCACTTGGTCTCTCTTACCCAGAACTAAGATTCCTTCTCTTCCTCATTAGGCCCCTGCTTAGAGAAAGTTGCCAGCTGGGTGAATAGCCCCTACCTTAAATAAAATAGAGACAAAACGGAGCTCATGATCCTTGGCAATATTCCTAACTCTCCTATGAGTCGTGGCTGGCCGAGCCGCTTAGGTCCCCTCCTTCCCCGAAAACAGCTATAATAGAGCCTAGGAATGTGGCTGGTTAAATACTTGAATTTTGATTCCCAAGTAGTAAAGCTCGCAGCTAGCTGCTACAGCATGCTCAGGATGCTTTGAAAAATGTTTCCTCTACTCCCTCCTACTTAGAAGAGGTTGGCGGTCCAAGCTCTCATTCTCTCTCACTTGGAGTACAGCAACTCACTCTATTTGGGAGCTCCAAAAGCCACAATAAGAAAACTGCAGGTGGTACAGAATTCCGCCGCTCGGGTACTGTATAACATGGGTACGCAAAAACATTTTCCTGGGGGCCACAAAGTTTGGTCTTTGGTGTGACCGAGTGCTGCACCGATGCCACGGGGGGGGGTGTAAAGTGGGTGTAGGGGAAGCGAAAAATGTATATCCACTGGCTGAACTCAATTGCTCAATGTAAAACCAGAAAACCTGGGATGAATCCCGGCTTCTCCACTTGACCAAATTATGTGACCCTGGGCAATTGTTTTATTTCTACTTCCCTCTTTTTACTTCACTATCACATATAAAAGGACCTCGAAATACATAACTTCAGCATAGTGCTGTACAAAACTATCTACTGCTCTTTGTTGTAATCACTGATGACACTGTTGTCGGGGTGGGGGTCGGGGGGAGCATGAACCTTTCTAAATTCATGCTTGAAAACCATCGCTTTAAAAAATAGTTCTGAATGCGCTGCTATAATTTGATTTACAATTTGATGTACTGAAGTGAAATGGTTCTAAAGGTCAAGGAAATGCACTTTTAGAATTTTGAAAAGACTATGGTATTTATACATGCTTGCTGTCTTTAAAAAATAAAGGTGTTACTAAAGCTAAGGGCCTAGTAACTTTTAACCTTTTGTTTAACTGCAATTGGCCTTTAAATAGGTGCTTGCTGTATATTTAACATTTTTTAAATGTTAGTGATGGTTCGAGTAAACAGCAGCCCATGCTGCTGCGCAGGGGGGCCCACGCTGCTGCTCAGGGGGCCCACATGTAAAGGTCAGGAGGGCCGCATGCGGCCCCCGGGCCGTACTCTGAGTATCATTGCAGTATAACATAGCCAGACATCAATCCACCTGACAAGCCCTGAGCTCCCTCCATTGGCCCTTGGTGGCCGAGGGGATCACATTTGAATCACTTTGTATTGCCCACAGAGCATTCCTTGACAAAGGACCTTTGAGCTCTTGTTCCTTCCTAGTCTCCTATTTCCCCAGGAGAACTTTGCAATTCTCTAATGTTCATTTGGCCAAAGTATCTATCTACTGTTGTAAGGGCAGAATATGGAGGGCAGTCTTTTGCCTATAATGCAGCCAAATTCTGGAACAGCCTTCCCCACTCTCTGGCCAAAAAGGAACTTCCCTTTTGGAAGCTCATTTCACTCAGACAGAGGGATTGGACTATAGGGGTAGCTACTATCTCCGGGTCAATGAACTACCGCCTTTGTGTTTCGATCCTGAATGACTAAGCAGGAACACATTCACTTCTCTCTTCCACCCTGATACACTTGCTGTTATGAAACTTCTGCAAGGAATTCAAATAGTTACTTGATAACACATCCTTCGCCTCAGCAAAGAGAGGGATGAGTCTGGGGTAAGGACGAGAACCAATGGGACAGGATCTAATACGGTCAGAGGTCCTGGCTCTTTGCTAAGATTCAGCTGCCATTTTCTATTTAACCAAATGACTATTCAGGAAAGAGCTCAGTGCATACAATTGAAACAACATGGAGGACATGCTACGTAAACATGCATTATGCAATGGCAAGCACTTAGCAAATTAGAGAGTGATTTAAAACACATCTCTCAAACACATTACGCTTGAATCTGGGAGTCTCCAGAGTATGAGCTTGCAGATTTTTCTTAAAGAGCATATGGTGTTCTGCAACCCTTCCTGGATGCCCTCGAACGTGAACAACCCTTGCAAGCACAGAACGGTAAATTACCGCATGATATTCGCTTGCCCTGGGCTCCAATTTCACATTTCCCATAGGCCCTTTTCGTGTTCACCCATGAACAGACTGCTTTCTCCTTTGCTTTTGGCTATGGCAACGTGTGTGCTATAAACATAGAAAAAGGACATCACTCTCCCTGCTAATCAAAAGCTGTTGACTAATCACTGTTGGATTTTGATAGCGATGTTTTCTCGCCCCTAGCCCTTAAAACTGCTTCAGTGGAAGTTTAGCTTTTACTGTACAAATAATAACGATGTTTAGCTGCTGGAGCCC
Organism: Lissotriton helveticus; assembly: GCF_964261635.1. Classification (NCBI taxonomy): domain Eukaryota; kingdom Metazoa; phylum Chordata; class Amphibia; order Caudata; family Salamandridae; genus Lissotriton; species Lissotriton helveticus. The sequence goes on from NC_136067.1 coordinate 1,243,284,393, forward strand.
AGTTGGGTACTAGTGAACACATTTATTTTTTAAATAAATATATTTATTATAAAGAAATGTTACTTTCTCTATTGCTACACTGCCAACCTATTTTACTCCTAAAATTAAACTTCTTGACAAATTAACTTTATTGTAAAGGCATTGTTTCTCAACCGTCACGATAAGTGGTATACAGGCCCATAGCTGTATCATTATCAGCAGGATGGCTAGCTGAATGCACAAAGGCAAACCATACTTCAAAACCATCCACAATGTCGAATGGTGTTATTCCACTTAAATATATAATTAGTATTTCCACTCGGCCTTGAGATTATTGATCCTTGTTGTACCATTAACTCCAGGGGGTGGAATACCTTGCCATTTTCCAACCAGCTTGTATTCGGGTCCAAAGGGGGTAAAAAACATAATACATACATAATAGATGCCATCTTGTACTCGGCAGAGTGGGTGCAAGCACATTCTACATTTTTGCTGCCTTTACTGGAAAAGGATATTGATGAACTGGGGCCGCTTGAATATGGTATTTGTTGACCGCAGGTCAACTTTAGCTCTATCCTTAAGGTGAAACTTGTGGAGGTATTAAAGCATATGGGTGTCACCATGTATCTCCTTGCCATTCTAATAAAACTGCACCCTACAAATAATGCACAAGTTAGATTTGGAAATAAAGGGGACTTAACTGACCCCTTTGCGATTTAGTCTGGTGTGGGGCAGGGTTGTGTCTTGGTGACGACCCTGTTTGTCCTTTATATCAATTATTTAGTTAAAGCACTGGACTTCCTGGGAAATGTTGCCCCTAAATTGGCCTCCCATAACATCTCCACCCTGTTATTTGCAGACTTCCTTTTAATGTCAAAAACTCCATCTGACCTAAAAGCTATAGTGGATACGTTTTGGTGTTTCTGCTGTGGCAGGGGATGGGAGCTGAATGTGAGTAAGACAACATTTATGGTTTTTAACCCATATAGAAAGGTGAGGGTGAACATCCTGATTAAAGAAACTCCACTTGAGCAAGTCCAGGAATTTGTCTATTTGGGGGTCTGACTAACAAACAAACGTTGTTAGTTAACACAGATTAAAAGAGTACCTGAAATTCCAGCAGGAGGCTGGCACTGTGGTTAAGTTGTGGAAGAAGACCCAGGCCAGCCCTCTAACAGCTGACGTGGAGATTTAAAATTATAAAAGTTAAAGGTGCAGCTATGTATCGTCAGAGCTATAGGGGCACGCAAAAATTGAACATCTGGTTAAAGCCGAAAATAAGTTTATTAGGAATTTCCTAAATCTCCTGCAGAGTGCTTGCCGCCTTACCCAGTTCCTTGATGTGGGGATTTTTCCGATTAGTTTCACCCTGCTGCTTAGACCCTTGCTTTATTGGCATAGGCTGTGGTCCACCAAGGAGTTGGAACTATACAGACAGCTGATCAAGTTGCTTCCCATTCAAAAGGGGTGGGAAAATATATCATGGCTTGCTTTCATTAGATCAATTTTGCAGTAGATAGGTCTACCAGAACTGTGGGAGAACTTGGATCAATGTAAGCAAGTATCACACTCATTGATAAAGGAGCGCTGTAGGGATCATCTTTAGGAGCGAGAGATGAGGAGAATCAAGCCTGGTAGGCTGACTGAACCATTTTTAGACTGTAAGCCTGCCCCGACATATGAGCCATTCCTTAACGTCATCCCGGGGTCCCATCATTAACAATTATTCTTGAAGTGAAGCTATGGCATACTCCCTGTTTTAAAGCTTCACAGTATACTAGGCGATTGACAAAGCTTACAATAGTAGGCGTCCTTTATGTATTCAGTAAGATGAGAAACTACATCATTTTGCATTTTGCTGTAGTGCATAGTCCCACCCATGGGGGAAATGGCTTAAGCCAATATGTAAGCTTTTGGGATTGAGGCACTATTGCACCGTACTCAGAGTCTTATGCACAGATACAAGTGAAGCAGTTGTTATTGAAGTATCTAAATACATTTATACAGCATGGCTTATATGGCTCTGCAGGGAACGTTTGAGAGAGAAACTCTTAGATGCTGGCATGATCCAGGGATGGAAGGTCCATATTTTATGGGTCACAATCACTGGGTTACTCAGGGAGTTTCTGTAAGAAGTTATCATCAAATCTCTACTAAGCACTGGCATGTTTTGATGAGAAAGGATTGCAACCTGATATTCTTCTGTGAAATTAAATTGATTGTTGTTTACTAAGCTTGTGACTTAATCTTTAGCATCATAAGCATCTTGAAGATGGTCCATGTTTTTACTTTTTTATTTTACATATTTTCCATCGTTTGTTTTTAAGACTTTTTTATTGTCGTGATTATTTATAATGGACATGTACTGCTTGTTTTTTGTAGTTTTATGGGTCTTTTTTGATCAAAGCATAAAATAAACTAATGAATGAATGAAAAAACACCTAGCCTGCCTCACTAGAATATTTTGGAGAATATTTCAAAATTGTAGCAGCCTAGCATTCGTTTTTTGGTGGGACCATTTTTGATTCATGTTTACAAAACACAATCCTTTTGCCATACCACTTAGAATTTTGACTAGCATCTGAAATGTAATGCATACATGCATATATTGTATTCATAAGAGCACATGGAAAAATGCAGATCACTAGATCCACATTGTTGCATGCCCAAAATATGTCAAAAGAACCTGGACAGAGTATTTCCTTACAAGTGCAGTTCGGAAGTATAAGTATAGAGACATATAAAGGGCAGATTAAGGTGGGGTTCAATATGAGGTTTGACAGAGAAGGAAATAGAAGAGATGTACAGAAATGCGAGCTGAGCTCACACATTCTCAACTGTCCACCAATACCAAATAAGCCCGGAAGTTACTTATCTGAGACTGACTGAAATGAACACACAATTTTTCAAGCAGATCATCATGAAATTCACATTAACAAGTTATATGTGAACCGTCAGACTTTCCCCTTACATTCCATTCCTGGGTCACAATCTTAACTGTAAAACATTCACGGCATGCCATTCCCTAGCATCCCCTGGGCCTTGCAGTCAAATACACCAGTGAGGCAATCCTCACTTTCTTTTTACCATAACTGGTAGTCCATCCTTCTTTATCAAATAATGGGCTACATTCCTTAGAACGTTACCCACTAAGATGCCTACTGCAGAATTTTTGTTTTAATACTCCTAAAGATGTAAATGCCATGAGATAAGTATTAAACCTCAAACCTTAAACTCCATAAGGAAGAAAGCAATAGTAAATCGATTATCAAAGTGTTAAATGGTATTAGCATTATCCATCCACCACAAACCCTATATTTTTGTTCTGCTAATTCTACATAACCAGAACCTCACACAGGAAATGTAGACAGTTCTTTTGCTTTTTTGTTTGAGATTGGTATGCACACTTCTATTACCTATTGTTGGACCGGACCCCTCTGCAAGGTCACCCCCAAACCTTTTTTGCTTTTACCCTTTGCTTTTTGCTGGTCTTAGGACTCTGTGCACATTACCACTGTTAACCAGTGCTAAACTGCTTAAGCTCTCTCCTTAAAACAGGGTAGGATTGGCTTACACCCAATTGTCATTTTTATTTGACTTCTAAGTCCCTAGTAAAGTGGCATTACATGTGCCCAGTGCCTTAAACTAAATCTGGCTTTCCTCAGGACCTTTTTAAAATAGAGTGTAGTGCAGGTTAAAAAGGAGTGTAATCCAGGCTATGTGTTACACTCACTAAGGTGTTTCTCTAAGTGTGAGAGGGGGGATTCCCTTCTCATATATGCGCTTAGATTTTGCAGCCAATGCTTCCAGGAGTGAAGCGGTAAGGGGTTGACCAGCTTTTCTGGTCAGAGCCTGCCTTGTACCTGTTGCACCGTCCTCGTACTAAGGCACTGGCTGAAACATGTCGACCAACTGATGGATGTAGGAGGTAGTAACTCGCCTCCCTTAAACATCCCCAAGCCTTATTTTAACCGCTGACGGGGGCCCAGTTATTAAAATGTAATTTACCCTCGGGTACTGGGACCCTCGCCAAGCCGTTTTAACTCACACTTCAATTCACACCTCACACTGCACTCTCAGTAAAATACCAGCTCCGCTGTAATCAGGCGTCGCAGCACACCCGGGACACATTAGGTGTCACTGGGTGGGCCCGATGATGAAGCATGCCACCAACCAGGTTGGTGGGTGAGGGCTTCATGAACTCACCAACAAGGTGCCCATGACAAATCCAATCAGAGTCCTAACAATATTGGTCATATTTAAGCTAGTCTCTTTTGATAACACATATAAACTACGGGGACTCGGACTAGCTTTCTAGTCCTCTCTCTCTCTCTTGATACGCGCATAAATAGACAGTCCCCATGATACTATCAACAATGTAGTGGTTTACAGATGCTGTCCCAGAGAGAGCACATCGAACTCCCGCCCCCCCAACACATAGTCCAATATAATCACATGTTTAACTGAAGGGTAAAAAGAGCTCAAGGTCGAACACGTCATAGCAGTAGCGACATGACTAATAGCTCGCCGCGAGTTGGAGTGCATCAAGCCCAATATGTGAACCTAGCCCACTCCAGCGGGCACCATTCCATGATCTGCCTGTGCAGAGGGGGCAGTTGCCGAGCTTGCAGATACGCCTTGAAGGGGCCCCATATGTCTTTGGGTCTGAAGCGTTGTGGCATAAATGTCACTATTTGTAGAGCAAGATGCCATACTCTATAGCCACCCCTTCACCGAAGGAGTCTTTCTAACACCCCTACTTTTAGAAAGTTGGCCTTTTCCTGCCTTGGTCATTTAATGCCTATAGCCTGTCTCTGGTCACATGACTAGATGTAGCTGACAGTTAGGCTTTGTGTGTTCCTCCTAGACAGTCACACACAATAGGATGCTTAGATGTTCCTGGATGGGACATCACTGGCAGAATGGAAGGGAGGAGTTGGGCACAGCTTCACTTACACCTGAATACGCTGTGTCCTGCCTCCAAACCAAGGGCTGCAACCCCCTAGCAGTTATTCTGGAGCCAGGACAGGGAAGGCAGGATACCTGGGGAGTTAAAAGGGAAACCAATAGAAGCTTCTCCCCGATTTCAAAGGCACACCTGGGTATAAATACTAGACCTCAGACACTAACTCTTCAGTACACTTCTGGACCTGTGGATACTCCGCTAGGAAGAAGGACTGCTGGGCTGCTGAAATACTGCCACTCTGCCAGACTTCGGCCCTGCTGGACTACTGCCTTTCTGTGCTGTTGCCTTTCTGTGCTGGCCTTCTGCCCCTTGGCCTGGGTGAGAAGGACTGGGCATGCATCTCTTAAACCCAGAATCCCAAAGTGACTCCAAGGGCTAGTTGGATAGCCTCCTGATCAGAAGCCCGAGGGACATCTCAGGCTTTGATCAGAAGCCTGAGGGGCATCTCAGGCTTTCATCAACATTGAACCCAGCACCTGGACTCTGCCATCTGAAAGTCCTAAAGATGCTCTGCTAAGCCTAGCTGCAAAGCAATGCAAAGCCCCGCAACGCCGAGCCACGCAAGTGCCAGCTTCATTGGAATTGAAGCAGAGCAATGCGTAGCCCTCCCTGCAAAGCCTTACCCCACAGCTTCCAGCCAATCGGAGCACACGAAAAGTGATGGAAAGCCCCACCAAGCTTCATCACACAGCTCACTACAACCAATGCAAAGGGACGCCAAGCCCCGCAAAGCCTTGCTGCACAATTTCCTTGGAACAAGGCCAGATGACGCAAAGTCTCACAAAACAACACCTCGCAGACAGTGCACCAGGATTTTAGGGACTATATTCAGTGGACCTAGGTGGGTCCCTGTAGCTGGCCCAAGCTCCGTTACAATCAGCCTGAACTCGGCCCGACGTTACCAGATTTCCACAGTTGCTCTTTGTGCTGTTATGCGCTATTTTCACTGAAATCTTTAAAATTACATATCTACGGATCTACTGACTGGATATTTGTTATTTTGGCCCTGTTTTAGTTATTAAAAATTACTGTATTTTTCTCATTCAGATGAAGGCTCCTTTTGTGGTGTGTTTTCACTGTGTTACTGTTTCAAGTGTTGCATAAATACTTCACACATTGCCTCTGAGTTAAGCCTAACTGCTCTGTGCCAACCCACCCCAGGGCTAAGCTCAGATTAATTAAGGGTTTGTTTGTGACATCACTCTGAGAATAATTTTAGTTGCTACTAGAGAAGGGTTTCACACCCCCCACTAACCAGTAACCCAGTTTCTTACAACTATCAAGCTACAAAAACTAGAAGAAGCACTTCCATATCCCATGAACACTGTGCTTGCACTTCTGGAAATTCAACTTTCAGTGCTAATATTGGTGTTTAAGGCCAGCGTGGCACCTGACCCTTCATTAGTCCGATGTCTTGCTCAGTTCAAATACGCTATGGTGTGATAACATGTTCCACAAACTTATGAAAGATTTACTTTCATGCTGGAAATGTAGGGATAGTCTTTGTCCTATGTAAGTGTGCATTATCTTGTATCATTGCAAATACGATGCTCACTAGAAATCTTCTTCCATGGGATGATACATTAATAAAAGAAGTTCACATCATGCAGAACTCTCAAATGGGCTTCCAATGATGCAGGTCTGTTAGTGATCACTCCTTTGATCTGCCTTATCTTTATGATTGTATTTGGTATTTCTTAAAATGCAAACCAAACTAAAAGGTTGCAAAGTGCTCTACAGGATAAAACATAAGCTTACATTCAACAAGTGATATGAGAGGTAGCTGGCTCGAGGATGGTTTATACATTGTAATGCAGTGTTTTTTAAAGAGGTGTGACTTTAACTCTGCTAAATTGGAGCATTATATATACACAGATTGCTGATGCTCCTTAATCATCAATCAAAATGCTGCCTCCAACACATTGTAGGGCTGAATTTTTTATTTTGAGATTAGACCATGCAGTAATATTAGAGACTGATATTTTTTTATCCACCCAAAAGGAAATGTGGATTTTATTTTGCTTTTTAGAAATGGGTGCATTATTTTACAATTTCACAAATTTGTTACTATTCATAAATAATATTTTTTGTGATCTGTGTGATTTATCAATCACCACTTTCAAGTATGCGAATACTCATCAACATTAATGAAAAAAATTACCAAACTTCTCCCTCCAAAATTCACACTTGTTAAATTTGCTATTCTGCAATATCCCCAGACAATTGCACTAAATGTCTGCCTCAGCTGCATTAGTATACATGTAAGCCTCTAATTCCATTGCAGGGCCATTGTCATGGAAAGTGATACAGACGCACCTTTGGACATAATGAGCGCATCTTTGGGCGGCTTGCTGGCTCTCATACATTATTTGTATCATGAAAATGGCTCACATGGCCCTTATTGAGTGAAGTCAGTACAATTACATATTGGAGTGGTTCCATGAGATTTTTTCGAGATGATTAATCACTTTGAGAATTATAATCAGTAATTATTCTTGGGTCTGTAAATTTATTATTAATTATACATTGATCCTAAAGATTGTTGTGGGAACTCCGAAGTATATCTTGGAACTGTGTTGTTTCTTCTTTAAATTTACAGGGAGACCAAACATACCTCCTGCATTCCCGTAATGAATATTATTTCCTTCTTTTACCTATAACCATAACTTTCAATATTTACAAGCATCCTCCTTGTTTTTTTATAATTATTTTCCTTTACAAGTGGTTACCCAGTTTTTCCATCTTATCCCTTCAACGTCTTTTTTATGTTCCGTTTAAAGTAAACTCTTTGTGTATGGAATAATTTTCCATAGTATTATCCTCACCATCAACACTTTTACCTTATTTCATTCCTTCCCAATTTTTTCCTTTTATTATTTTGGCTTGTGATTTAATCTTCCCGATAAATTAGAGGTAACTGAATCAAGAAAATGAAATGTAATCAATGAAGCACCCCATGCCTGTTACTCATGTGCACTAATGTAATTGGTTTAAGACCCAAAGTTTAATACAACTATCTGGACTAATCAAGACTGTGGACAGAATTGAGAAATGAAGACTGAACTTACAGAAATGAAAGTGATGAAAATAAATGAATGAATGAAAGTATTTGTAGAGCGCAGGAGCTACTCTAACAAGTGTGTTCTGGCATACTTTAAATTAAAAAATAGGAGGGACAAATCTACAGGAATAAGAGTAAGTCATTTGGCTCGGATCTTACATGAAAAGGGAGATCATTCCAAAACTTAGAGGCTCAGTAACACAATGATCACTCACCTAGAGGGGCCTTTTTATGGTCTTGCTTGACAGCGCAGCTGTCGCCACACAATTATGTAAGCATCACTAGAAAGGGCTTTTGGAAGCCAGGAGTAAATGTTTTGATTGGGCAGAAGCTGTGTTCTTCCACAAAAAGTGCTGCCTTCTACGCACCTGTGATTGATGTATTCATTTATCCAGCTGCCTAAGCTTTAACTTTCATGGGGCTCACAAAGATGACACTGGAATGCTTTTAAAGTGTCTTAGATAACTAGATAATGTATGCTGTTTTTCTCTGGCAGAAGCACAGATAGGGGGAGGGCAGTAATTTACCCACAAAGATTTTTTGTTCTGGGTTGGTAGTGCAAATGTTACCTGACCTTTTAACCTATACCACCATTATTGTTTGCTTTAACCCAAATACATATCTATTCCCTTGCTATTTCCTGTAATGTTTCACATTACCATACAGCATTCCTTTAAATACAGAACTACAGCACTGCAAATGCTTGTTTCCTCAAGGAGTTATGGGCAGATGCCCTGTTGCAGAGCAACGTAAAAGAATTAAAGCTGGGTGGTGTTGTGGCAGAGAGTGGATAGTCGTGGTCCCGCCCGACATTCACCCACTACTAGCATAAATCAAATATAAATCCACAACAAAAACAAAACAGTAAAAGGCCATGCAGTGGATATACCACTTTGATTGCAGAATTGATGGAGGTATCATTTTGCCTTTGTTGTGCTTGTGAGATGCAGGCCCACGCATTTGAAGTGATTGCAAGTGAGTTAATGCGTCATTGTACTACTTGTAGGACTTAGTACTATTAACCCCTTGCAAGACTCATCAGAGGTGTCTAATGATCTAAGGGGGGCTTAATTTCTGGCCCACTGGCATAGTTACTCTTCGAGAACTGGTCCCTTAAAATATGAAGCGGACGTAAAGCTTGACATATAACTATTGTGCAGGCATAAGGGCTTTAAGACCAAATGCATTTCAACATTCTAACTGGTGCTTTTGGATCATTTATTAGTTTGCATCTAGATGTCTGTAACTGAGAATTTTTAGTGTTATCCATTGTTTGTTTAAACTGTAAGGTGAAGGTTTTTCCCAAGGAGAGCAGGGGGCAAGAGGAAACCTATTGATTTATGCAACAGGACATAAGAAGGACCAAATCTACAAAAGGGGAGTTCACAGCTTTGAAGGTCTCCCAATCAGAGCAGTATTAATAGCAGTGTAGGTCCCTGGGCAAAACAGTGCCCTGGGTCCTGCCTACACAACCACTCACAAGAAGAAAAATGTTTAAGGGAAAATTAGTTTGAATATTGGCCTGTATGGGGCCCCTATTCTCTGCCCAGCGTGCCCATGCGTTGAGACGGCACTGCCCCCAATCTTTGCTTGGCTCACTCAAACCTAGAAGGTGGGAATGCTGAGTTTTTGAAATCAGTTCATACATATTGAGTTCATTTCTGAATGAGTTTTAACAGCAGCCCTGTATGTTCTACAAATATCCTTCCTGACACCACATCAATACTGCCAATAGCTTCCTGCCATTAGAGCACCCGGGTCCTCTGGTGGGAGATGTTGCACCCGGTGGTCCCATAATGACTGCCCAATAGGACGTCACATCACCCGAGGTCCACTGCTTTCAGCAGTGCTGAACAAATTACAAGATTCATACCCCTAAAAATGTGGACAGCAAGGCACATACCACAGAATATTATTTCACATGTTCTTCCGTTATCCTTTGAGGAGGCCTCAGACGTGAAGTATGAAGATGACTAAGTGACGTCAAGGATAACTACACTGCATTCTATGGGAGGCCAATAGTCACTTCACTGATGAGCAAAGAGTGCCCTGCGCTGGTGGCCCGGTTGCTGCGTCCGTGGGGAGCGTAGGAACAAGAGAGCGTTCCGCTCCCCACACCCCCTTTTTACAGGGGGGGCACTGGCCAGTCTAAACTGGTTTGTTCCTGCTGTTGTGTGCCCGTGTGAACCGGAAGCAAGTGCTTCCGGTTCACCTCGCCGTGCCACCCACTGTAGGCAAATGGGGGAGGTGGGGGTGGTCCCCCCTCCGCCTTTCTCCCGGGGACGAGCTCGACCGCCATAAGGGCGGCACGCACTATTCTAGTGCTGGGCCTGTTCAGTCTTTTGTGTGCTCTCTGTCCTACATGCGCAACTGCAGCCAAGGGCCTTGAGGGAATGAACACCAGTGGAGTGGAATACCCATGCAACTAAGCTACATTCAAGCAATTTCCAGGTTTCTATTATCTTGCGAATGCTTAAAAAAAACAACTCCACAAGCAGTGACCTAGAGAGACGCTTGCACGTGTGTTTGCATTGCCGGCTCTCACTTACCCCTCTGGCTTCCAGACCCCGTGCTGTAGATGGAAGGAGTTAAGTGCATCTGGTCGGGCAGTTTTTTCTTTTAGTGTCGTTATTTGAAATAATTACGACTCCACATGAAGTTTGTTCATGGTTCACTTCCACCAACAGATGCTCTCCTCTAGGCTAATTAGACCATAGAGCTGGCCTTGTTTCCAGAGCGGATCTGCAGAGTAAACATTTATTTGCTTCATTCGAGGAAATAATGGATTTTTTCTTTGTCTGCTGTGGGAGTCCCAGGGAGGGATGTAGCAAGAAGGTCTATTTTGAATCCAACTATGAAATGGGACAGTGTATTCCAATTCACAATAATCACTGCGCATTTGTCAACCTTGTTATGCAGACAAAGCACGTTGTCTTTGGTGCGAAGGATTCTTTAGTTTAGGTTCACCTCATAGAAGCTATTAGAGCACTCTTAAAAGAAGCTATGAAATCTCGGGGCTGCTACCTCCACGTTGTCTACTCATGCTGCAAAGTCGTTACAGTTGTACTATTTATCAGACTTGACAAATGAAACTGTCAAATTATTGGGTCCATTGTCCCTCGAAAATGCACATATATGGACTTTTCCATTGTTATCACCCTTGTTTATGAGTTCTAACCACCCTTTTCTTTGCCTTGTCGTCCACTCCTCATTTGTTTAAGGGCAGAGAACCAGTATCCCCTTTCCTTTTCTGCTGTCCCTTGTCTAACATACACAGCCCCCATGTCCTCCATCTTTTAAGGTTCCATTTGCCTCTCATGTTCACTCCACCCATCTCTCGTATAATGACACTATTTTTCACTTCCCCGTCTCTCTTCTGTTTCCCGACCTTTGCCTATTACCATTGCTTTGTTTCCTTGTCCTTGTCCTCGAAAATATTTGCTTGACTATTGGCTAATTTTAGACAGAGAAGACAGACCACCTCAGGCTAATCTTTTTAGGACTGACCTTTCAGACAACTATAGTTGACTTGCCAGACTATTGTTTTTCCAAAACATCATGCTTAATATATCTCCTTAGAGGGGCATTTGGTCAGGGGGCTTTATCTATTAATCTATGAAATTGGTAACCATTTTGCTTTAGCCCACCATATTATGAAGCATGGAGCAACGGGTCTGCCCAACTTATTAACTGGTCACTTCACTTTGTGTGAAAGTACAAAGGCTTGGCGCTGTGTTCCCTTCCTTCAAACAACGCAGGTTTAAAATGTGCTTTCTATTCCATCTATTTGGTATATTAACTTGAAATTCTAGCTATTTATTTTGTCTGCACTTAGTGTGCCCAATTAGATGGGGATTTATTTTCTGTCTCAGTTTTAAAGGTATCAAGTATTTCAATAGCATTATAGGGGCCTGTAATTTGAGTGCCTGGTTATATGGTGATTTATTTGTCTCTTTCACAAATAACAATAATAAAATGCATGGAACAACTGAAAAGGTTTTTATATAAAAAGCTTACTTGTAAAATGGCTACCTCAGTAAATGTTTTCTAAATTTAAGCATGCGGCAGCCACATTTAGGTTTTATTTATTTTTTGTTTTCTTTTAGTGGCACATGCCTGTAATAAAAAAGTTAAAACAAATTGACCATCTCAAAGCTTGCGAAAGCCAGGCCTGTTGGCTTTGCACATGCATGTTTCTACTGTTTCTGCTTGTTCTGTTTCCTGGCATTTGTTACTGTTTGTTCATCGAATTCCTATGCCGTTAGACTTTGTAAACAATATTTTCTTGTGTTTTCCCCTCTTGAGCACAGAATTTCAATCTGTGTCTGTGAGGAATACGTTTTGGTGTAAATATTTTCATATTTTCAAAAACCCATCCAAGGTCACATAGGTTAGACTGAGGCTAATGGGGCTCACTCTGGTGGTTAAAGTCACTTGCCACTGGGCTCCTAGTGCTCACTGTACTGAGGCTCTTTAAAGTGGGCCAACTACAACCCGTTCTGCACTTGACTGTCAGGGTAGCCGGAATGAGCAGTCCAAGTCTTCTGAGGCAGTTAGTGAGGGGGCAGGAGCTCAGAAGTCAACATTCAGCCAACAGATACCATAATGTGTTGCCTCAGCCAATGCTTTTCAACTAGGTAAAAGAAAGTACTTCAATCTCACAGCAAAACTAAATGCTACGCAGTACAACCGGAATGCAATTCTATAAATGTAAGCACAGTTATGATTCTCAATAAATCACTCTAGGGCCCTGCCAGTATTCTCTCTCCTCTATCTAGGAGCTATTGCATGACTTCAGTCCTCAATATACTCTGGGCATAGGCATGAATGTCGTGTAACCCTACTGATTAGTTTTGTACTCAGAGGAATGTCCATTACCCTTTGTCTTCACTCAGGCAACATAGTCTCAAGTCCATGTCTCACACTCTTCTGGACATTCTAGTCTCTCATTCCCATTTCAGGCTAAGTCTTCCTTTAATTTGCTGGGTAGATTTGTAGACTTTGCAGTGTATCAGGAGGCAGGTTGCATACCCAATCTTGTGGTGGCTTCAAATCTTATGGGAACAAAGTGATGACCACACATGGAGCAAGGACCACTGAGTGAAGTTGGTGCGGCAGCCCTGCACAGTAGCACTCATCTTCAGCAGTCGCTGCTGCCACCCCCAGGTTGAAGACAAATGTTCTGGTTAAACAGTTGCTGTCTCAGAGTTGTCTCATTTAGGATCATGTGTCTTTAGCAGTTGTGGCCTCTGAGCCAATCAGCACTTTCCACATTATCAGCAATGTGACTCCTCTTTCCGATGTCAGCAGTGGCAGCACCATTCTTTTGGGCTCACTGCAGATTGCTGAGCAACATGGTGGTACTTGGTACAGCAAACGTCTCAGTGCGGTGCACAAGGGCACTGCTAATAGACCGAGGGATCCCCTAATAGCATGGATCCTTCATAGCTTTGCTTTGTTTGGTATTCAGCATTCCCTGGCCAGGAACATGGTGGGCTTCTCCTTCTGGTCAATCTTCCCTCCTGCACGGCCATGCATGCTCTTTTCCTCTCTCAGTAACAAAGCAGACTTCTAGGTACTATAGGTAGACCCTTAGCTCCTCTAGCAAAAAGTGAAAACTTAATATGAGGCCCCCTCACCTGTGGCAGACTGGCTGTCATGCAGGCACCAACCATAGTTATACAGCAGCTTTTCAAGTACTTTATGGAGCACTCACTTCCTTGGTCAAGAATTGTTTGGGACAGGGACAAACTGGGGTTATTTGGATTCTAGTTTTATTCACATTTTCTAGACTTTTGGATTTCGATCTGCTGTCTTAAACTTCAGAACTGGTTTGAGTTGCTTCTCTTTCAAATATATTTTCTAACTGCAGGTTGCAATGGGGCTGACTCCATGTAGTAGTAGTATTCCAATCCTGGGCACAGTGTGAGACCTCTGCAACTAGCTATCCTCAGCTTCCATGAAGCATCAGTTAGAGACAGACAAAATAGACGTACCTGCCTAGAAAGTTCCTCACCTTGAAGAACAGTAGCTGCAGTTGTTAGACCTGCCATCCTTGACGTTGTTTTTCGGCTGACTTTTTCCCTTCAGACCTCCTGTTTTTGCCGGCTTCGCGTTTGCTGGCCTTAAGACTCGGCACACTTTATCACTGCTAACCAGTGCTAAAGTGCTTGTGCTCTCTTCTTAAAACATGGTTTAATTTGCTTATACCCAATTGGCATACTTAATGTACTTGTAAGTCCCTATTAACCTGCCACTACCTGTGCCCAGGAGCCTGTAAATGAAATGCAACTAGTGGGCCTGCAGCACTGATTGTGACAACCACTTAAGTAGCATTTTAAGAATGTCTCAGCCCTGCCATTGCAGACTTTGTGTGCAGTTTTAAACTGACTGTCATTTTGACTTGGTAAAATAAACATTTTGCCAGGGCCAAACCTTTATTTTTAATCTGTATAAGTCAACCCTTAGATAGGCCATGGACAGTCCCAAGGGCAGGGTACAGCATATTTCGAAAGTTGTAGACGTTTTTGCAAGTGCTTTATGTCCTGGTACTGAAAAACACTTTAATTCATTGTTTCACTACCGCAAGGCCTACCTCTTCCAAAGAATAGCATTGGAATTACCTTATCACATTTTGTGCAATTTCCAAATGGGAATAGGTAACCCATTCATGCTGGGTGTCTCTATGATCACAATTTAAAATAGTAACATGGTAAAGTTGGAATTGAAATTACAATTCTGAAAATGCCCCTATTAGAAAGTTGGGATTTTCTTGCCTCAGCCATTTGGTGCCTGCAGCCTAGCTCTGGGTCACATGACTGGGTGTGGGTCACAGTTGTGCTTTGTGTATTCCTCCTAGACAACCACACACAATGGGGAGCTTTGGCGTGACTGGAATCGCCATCACTGACAGGATGGGAAGAAGGAGCATGACCCAACCCCACTTACACCTGAATAGACTGTGTCCTGTCTCCACACAAATGACTGCCTACCCCCTGTAGTTAGCGTGGAGCCAAGGTCAGAAAGGCAAGGCACCTGTGCACTACAAAGGCATGCCTCTAGAAGTTTCTCCTCACTTCAATGGCACAACTGAGTATATATACTGGACCTACAACACCACCATATGAGTACACTTGGAGACCTGTAGATATTCTGCTAGGAACAAGGACTGCTGTGCTGCTACAAGGACGGCCACTCTGCTGAAAAAATTGCTGCCCTGCTGTGCTCACCTGCTGCAATCTTGCCTGGGTGAGAAGGATTGCATCTCTTGACCCCAGAACCCAGAGTGACTCCACGGGTTAGTTAACTGGACTCCTGATCGGAAGCCTCAGGTACACAACAGGCTTTAACAATCTTGTGCCTCTACCATATGTAAGCCTACCCTGCCAAGTGGTGCCACCCCAGTCCTGACCTCTTGAGAGTGGGCTTAATGTGCTCTGCCAGCCTCTGTGAATCCAGTGAAACCAACACAACTTTTCTGCTGCACAGAGCAGCCCGAACATATCTGATGCATTTCCCCTGTTGCGTGGATTGGACCCGTCACAAAGCCCAGCATTGCCACTGCAACCCATCGGAACCATCACTGAGCAATGCATTCTCAGTGCAGGGCCTCACATTCCCCATCAAAGGCAGCCTTGATGAGGATGCCGGACTCCGCATTGCAGTCTCACAGTTCTTTAGAACCGACACATCACCCTGATTGCGCACCGCATCCTTGATACAAGACATCACAAGCCCCATCCACGGGATCCTAACAACGATGCATCTTAGAACCAACTCATTGCTTCGGCAGCACGGCGCATCTTTGACATGGATCCTCGCTCTGCAAACCAAGCTTTAACATGCTTTTTTCAGTGGGCCTAATTGGGCCATCTAGCCGGCCTACACTCCATTGCGGTCAGCCCGAACTTGTGACTTTGTCCTGATCCAGCTTGACCAGATATCCACTGTTGACGCTCTGTTCTTTTTGGCGCTACCCACCCCCCACATTCACTAGGCAGGCAAATGAATGCTCATATGCTCTACATTAAATCAAACACAGCAGCATACCTCAGAATTGGTGGAGGCAGGGTCTGCCAAGTAAAATGGTTATATACACTACTATGAAGCAATCATGTCAAACCTTGTAGGAAATTGTTAACCCATGCTGTGTAAGAGCAAAATCAGCCGCTGTATTTACAAAAAGTAACAGTGCATTTCAAACCATAAGCACATCATTGCCAGCTATGAGTAAAATCAAATCATCACGATTTTTGTTTTAAGATGCGCACAACTCTTTATTAAGATCTAAAGGTGCTGTTCTTGCTTTTTAAAGGAGCGTGCTTGCTGTATGTGCACCCCTGACCCCCTCTGTTTTATCACTCATTTTCTCCTCTGACCTGAGCATCAGATAATGAGCTGCTCTTTGTCTCCAAAGCTTTCAGTAAAATTCCAAATGTGTTTCTTATTTTATGCTTGTGTGTCACATTATTAATAGGCATCCCTGGGGCTCTCTGGATTTCAAACCTTTTGCCTTTTTCGACTTACTTACATGGCAGGGACCACCAGGTTGAAACTGTCAGAGCTTTTATTTCGAACAGTGCACGCTCCTCTTCTGACTTCCATGACCTGTAAGCACATATCTCCCACTTTGCCTTTGACTGTGATATTTGGATCAACTTCACAAGGGAACAAAAACCCTGGCCTGCTCATCTTTTGCATCTATTTCACGGGGGAACAAATGCAGCAGCTCCACTTCTAACGGGGCCATCGGAGTGTAGCCAGGGCCTGGTGTGTCACAGTGGTGGAGGTTAGGGTGGCGAGGAGTCTTAGAACATTATACATAACAGAAGATTAGCATTTTAACACTTACCATTACCCAGGACAAACCAAAACACACGTTCATGCATCCACTCCTACGTGTGATGAATGGGAACGGCTGGGATCTATGCGTGGGAATGATGAAAGGATGCTCTCATGCAGGTAGGGAGACTCCAACGCCCCAAAACATGACGCTGACAGTGTCACTGGCCTATAGAGACTACTGCTATAGACTACAATGGCAATGATTCATTATGAAGGGCCTTAGAACAATAAGCCTTGCGTCGTGCATCACAGTTCAGAAAGTTGATTTACTGCCTGGCTTCCGTCTCCTGCTTCAGAGCAAGGCAGGGCAAGCAGCCTTGGACAGACAACCCAGTCTTAAATACATCGATTTTTCAGAGATACAATCGTATCTCTAAATAAATTGATCTATTTAATATTTGTACAGAAATGTGAAGGAATTTTAAGGGTGCGCAGCCCCAGAGCCCTAATGGAGAATCCGCCCCTGTTGCAGGGAGAACTTGACTTGCATTAAATAGCATTGTTATCTAAGTATCCAGACTTAGATCTAATGACATGGTACTCTTAGTTTCTAACACAAATGATTAAGTGAACTTGTTTTAAACATTATAGGTGAATCAAGCTTCTAATTTTATAAGTTATTTGATATTGATAATGGCTGATGTAAGCTTGCCTAGTGTATCTCCATTGTTGTACACTATTTGATAGGTTCTTAATGTATGCTACATTATCTTAATTGTATATCTGAAGATACTACCTGAAACAATCTATGCAGCTGCATTGTCAATAGGATTTGAAGTATTTCTGTTTATAGGGACTTCTTTTGTTTCTGTAGAGATTTTGTAGCCTCTGTGTGTGATGTAAGTCACCAAAGGTTAGATGCTTCACTTCCTGTGATAGGACCAAATCAAAGGTCATTCAATATCACTTCCTTTGATTTCATGGGGGTCTGAAGGGCAGGTGATGTCACTTTCTGTGATGTCACCAGGTCAAAGTTCATGTGATGCCGCCACTTCCTGTGACTTCATTGGGGTGGGTCAAAGGGCGGGTGACATCCCTCCCTGTGTAGTCATGAGGTCAAAGTTCATGTGATGTGATCTCCTGTGAAAGGTAGGGGTCGCATGGTATGTGATGTCACTTCCGCTATCTCTGACCTTTGTACGACTCGAGTGGAAAGATATAACAAACTATATTAACAATGGGATGGAAAACAAGTTTAGAAAGAGGCATAACTAGGAAAAAATGTGGGTTGGTCTGGACCTCCTACACTGGGATGGATACACCAGTTTGACCTACACATTATTATATATTCTAGAGTGAAGATCAGGTCACAGATGTAGAGAAATTAATGATGGGAAATTGGGAGAGATGCAGCACAAGTATTACAAGATAAAGCATTGTTGTGAAAGATTATGTTCGCAAGATCAAGCTAAGGGAAGGTGTTGTTCCGATTAAACATAAGGTTAGGAAGGTAACTGCATAACATGAGGTTAAAATGTGTTATCCTACATGATTTTGGGGAGAGTGGTTGAACCTGCAGAAGCAGTGGAAAGAATATCCCCACTTGTGATCACAAAGTAAGCCAATGAAAAATTGAGGATTTATGTAGACCTTCAAAGTCCCAATTGTAATATAATCAAAGACAGCTTTCAAATGTCCAAACTCAACAAGATGGTAATTCAGTTGGATGTTGGTAGGTTCTTCTCAAAATTGGACTTGTGAAGTTCCTACTCCCAGATGAACTTACACCAAGGTTCAGAAGCATTGACAACATTTATTACTCCAGAAGAGGTCTATGAATTTGCACAACTGTAATTTGGACTTGTCATAGTGGCGAACATGTTTCAAAAGATGATGAACAATCTGTTTTGCTATGGGACATCAATGCTGTGCCAACCCCTAATGATAAGGAGCAGATCAGACTATTTTCGGGGTTGGTGGAATATTATCACAAATTTAAACAAATCTTTAATGAAAACAGTGAACCAGGGAGGAAATGGAAATGGTTTGAATGTATAGAAAGTCAAAAGAATGCATTACAAATATTTAAATGTGAAATTTGTGAAGCTGGTATACTAATGGCATTCAGTGTGAAAAAGAAGATGGCCATAACAGTAGATCCTAGCCCCGATGCAATTTGGTCAGTGTTGTTACAATCTGTGATAAAAAGATAGTCACTGGCTGCTGCTTGGGTTTTCAAGTACTTTCATGCATGTTTGTGGGATTTGAGCGTGATATTAAAAACTGATCATAAACCCTTTATGAAAGTTTTATACCCTGGGGGACTTTAATGGTATCAGCATGACCACGAATACTTACGGCAAGATTGCATGACTTTAAATTTTAAGGTCATTACATTCCTGGCTGGAAAATCAAACAGACCGATGCCCTATTTAGGAGATGAAAAAGCATCCGAGAGTGCAGTATTTTGTGTGGCTAATTTGTGTGTTGGTGTCAAAAGTTCCCAGGTAGCATTTAAAAAAAAGACTGGCTTGAAGTAGACACGATACAAAATGTTTTGATTGGAGTCAGCGATTTGATCATCAAGCATGGTAGGCTCAAAGGTTTGTGGATGTGGTGGTGAGACATTTTCCCAATGTGCTGGATAAGATGTCCATTGGTGGGTAGAATTGTTAATGCATGGTGAAAAGCTTGTTCCTCCTGAGAATGTATGGAAGAGAGTAGTCATGTTCGCTCATGAAGGTCATCTAGGTCAGACTTGAACGTTACAAAGAGTACAAAAAAACTATTTGTGATCTGCATTGTATGACGCGGTGGTGAAATTTATGAAAAAGGGTAACACAGGAAATGTGAAAAGAGGTTAAAATTGGTAGGTGACAGGAAGCAACATGTGCAGAATCAGAGTAGCCACTGATTTCATTGGTGGTGTGTGCAGTTTGCCAAAGGTGAAACAGGTATACTGTAGTGCTGGTTGATATGTATAGTTGATTGGGAATGGATATGGGAGATTGCCACTGTCAGCACTGTTAAGGTATCCAAGAAAATATTCAAAGGCATTCCCAAATAGCTAAATACCGATAATGGGACTTAATTATGTTCTGAAGAGATGAAACACTTATTGGAGGAGTTTGCTGTGAAGGACATTACAATAACAATGCATAACTCAATTGTATGGTAATGAGGAAAAACCTATTAAAGGTTTGATAGAGTTCACGTGTAAAAGCAGAGTGCTTTAGACCAAGCTTTGGAGGATTTGGTGTGAGTGTATCAAAATTGTGTTAGTAGGGCTACTACATGTACTACATTTGCAATGATTCATGGTAGAGATGCTAACTAACACAAAGTTAGTATCACACTGGCACAAGAATGTTGTTGGAATTGATGAGCATGTTAAGGGTGAAATTGAGATTAATGGAAAAGGGAAGAAGGAGCTGAAAAAGGAGATTCAGTAAATGCGAAATAAAATCTAAAATGGACGAGGTTTGGCCAAGGTCAAACCATTGTTTCAAGGATTGATGGAGGTGACCAGGTGGAACTAGATGGTGATCAAACGTTGAATTAGAGAAGAATAGCTTTGTATTAGAAAGGTGCTGTGCTGGAGATGAATGATGATTGGACAGATGTAGTAGCATGATGTTAAAGACTGATGGAGAATGGTGTAAAGGCTTCAGAAAGCAGCAAATGATGGGTCAAGTGGTGATGATGACTTTGTGGATGCAAGAATGAGTATGTATGTGTTTGTGAGAGAGTGGTGCAGAAATCCGAACCAAAGAGGATGAGGTGAGCACCCTCAAAATCTGAGGCATAGATCTTCAATTTCTGTAACTATAGTATCTATGCCTATTTACTGTTGGTTTCAAACACTGTGAAAATATTTGTTTGTATGGGGTTGTGGGGAAACTGAGGGGAATATTATCAACAAATAGCGATATTTATCGCTAAGTAGGGTTAGCGGCAATTTTTTTATCGCAGCGCATCACGGGATTTTATTGCTGAGATAATGTGCTAGCGGCAAAATCCGTGAATATCGCTGAGAATACAGCGATATTCACGCATTATCGCTAACTGGGTCTTAGCCATTATATCCACCTCCCATTTGATATAATGGCTAAGAACTGGTCTGAGCAGGTGTTAGTTTTTGGAGATATTCGCGCTTAGCGCGGATATTTTCATCGCTACGCCTGTGTTGGTAATAGGCGATGCCGATGTTAGCGACTGATTTCAGTCGCTAACAGGTTGGGTACGCCCACTTTGCATGTCATTAGCAATAAATATCGCTGACATGCAAAGTGGGCCCCAAACCGCTCGCTATCGCCTACAAGCTGACGCTAACTGCTGTTAGCGACAGCCTGCTAATAGGGCGATAGTATTATCGCCGTTTAGTGGCCGAAAACGGCCGCTAAAGAGGCGAAAATTGACTATAGCCCCCCTTGATAATATGCCCCTGAGTTTCTTGTGCTTTGTTTTATTGATCAAATTGCCATGGACTTCTTATTGTAATTGTTCCTCTTCATATTCAAAATTTTTCCAAGCTCATACTTTTCTTTTTCATCTGTTTCTTTTTGTGTATTCATGTTTGGGTTTATAGGGAAAGGGGATGTTACAGCTTTAAATTGTGATTCTAATAACGTTTAGTGATATCAGGAGATAGCCGAATGCTACGACATAGGAGTTGATTCATGCTGGCCTAGGGAAAGGTACCATTAGTAGCTGTGCACTTGAAACTCAATACATCAGTCTTCTGATGAGTCCATGTCCTGTTGACGTTACTGCATAATTTGAATCCAGAGACATCCAAAATGGATTCCACTGGCCCCTTCTCAGAATCATGCCACATGCAGAGTATTACTACCTTCCATGGGTTACATATTCACTGCAAATTCATGCACTCAGCATGCACACTGAATGACAGCACGAGGTTCAGGGGGTTCGCATAAGAGTGTAACTTTACTCGAGAGGAGTCAGTGTACTGCTATCTCTCTGACCCAGAGAAAAAGGTCACACTGAAGAGTCACAATGCACTGCACACTGCTACCACGTATTTATAGGTCTCACCCCAGTCATGGAGAATGGCACTCTGCCCAATACTAGGGCACACATAAAGCACCACGTCAGGTCACAGGAGAGGTTTTGGAACTCGCATTACCAAGGATAGGCCTGTCTCTGTGCAAATGTTCGATTAGTGTGATGCTAGAGCCAAAATCCGAATACCAGGTTACTTGAAGTCTGGCACTCAGGGCAGGGGTACATGCTGTTTACATTGCAGGGGAAATTCCCATCCCAGCAGCAGTGTAATGTCATTCATCACGAAGCTTTTTTGTCAGATGTTGCTTCCTCAGAGTAGTGTTTACTCACTCTGACTTTCAAGTCCAGGGACACTATAATTCTTGTCCAGAAGTGCCAATCGTGGGTCCAAAAGGTCGGCTCAAGCCATACTTTCAGGATTACCACTGATTATGCAGCAAAGTTACCTTTTAATTCCCTCAATCTAAAATAATTTTGTGTGGGTATCTGGCATCTGACATGGGCGCTGCCCTCCTGCGCCTATTTTGTACATCAACGTCACAGCCACTGGAACACTTGCCAATCTTGGAAGGGTGACAGACAGATTGGCCCTGCACGTGTTCAAACATCTGATGTGCAGGCTGCCCAATTATAGCAGCAGTTAGTGCTTAGAAACACTGAGTTCTCCGATCACCTTCGCACTTGAAAGCATGTGCCAGCTCCTCGAGGTGTCCTGGAACCCCTCTGAGAACGTGAGCGAATTACAGAGAACGAAATCAAAGCTACTGTCTAAGGTAAAAGGACTGGCAAAGCCTCTAGGTGCGAGTCACCCAGAATTTTCTAGAACAATCTAGGAACAGAGGGTGATGAAGTTGAGCACACGTCATTTGTTCTTGGCAATCTTTGATTAGTGCACATATGCTTCAGTGTTTAAATTGCCACTCAAATTAATGAAATGTCGAAAACATTTACATGCTAATAGGCTGTTCTTCAGAAGTACATTGAGTTTTATTTTCTTGCATATGCTGTGTTGGAAAGGGAATATTTTAAATGGCCACCAAATTGGTTCGACTTTGTGTCTGCGTGCGCTGTAATTGTAATTAGTCGGAAGTCATGAAGGGATTAATAGGAAAAGACTGTATTTAAACTTTACTGCTACAACTATGATTACTGAGCAGCGCAGCTCTCTTTCTCCTCTTTGTACTGCTGAGGAAACTTAAGCTAAGATACACCCAACTCTCTTACGGCTCCTAGATTTCCATATGAGCCAATACATAAATTACCTATAGATTCTTCCAACTCTATCCATCTTATTCAGGGTGTTTTATTGATGGCAAATGTATATTCTGCTCTACCACCTACTGTAAACCCTTCCATTATGAGTGAGGATTACATGGGTGGGGATCCTGGAAGTATAGATGTTGAAATAACAGATGTGATTGCTGCCCTAAACACCTGCTCCTGGGACAAGGCACCTGGTCCATGTGGGCTTCTGGTGGCCCTATTCAAGGATGATATCAATCTTTGGGCCTCTCGGTTGAACAATGCACTTAGGCAACTGTCAAGCAAGACCCACCAGGATCATGATCTCATTCTGCGATTGTACGAATTTTTAAGAAGGGAGATAAAGTTGACTACAATCACTACAGGATCATACCTTTGATTATGCAGCTAGATTAATGGGCAGGATTGTATTAGATCACCTTGAGATGTGGGCTGGGGAGAATCATCTCCTCTCCGTCCTATAGTTTGATTTGTGCACAAGTCTTGATACTATTGACCAATGGCTGAACCTCTAGCTGCTGATCAGTAAGTTTTCAATAGCCAAGCAGGGTTGACCGTATCTGACTTTTATGGATTTGAGTTGTACATTCGACCATATAAATGGATCTAAATTGTGGTGCATTTTGTCCATCATGGGAGTGGGTGATCACATTGTTTGTTTTCTCAGGCAACTGCTTAATGAGATTACTGCAAGCATTAAATAGGGATCTAAAGGGGGATAGTACCAAGACAATTAAGCCTGTGAGTGAAGTACAGTAGTGTTGTGTACTTGAATGCCTCCTGTTCTTGCTTTATATTACCAGTCTTGAGAAACATCGGGCTGGTTTATGTGTAGATTCAGCTTGAGTAGGCACTTGTCCTATGCCGGTGCTACTCTTTGCCGATGATAGAATGCTCATTGCCAGAACTCCTGTGGGGCTCCAAAGGTTGTTTTTCCAGGTGTATGGCCGATTTACATTTTACAATAAACTAAAACAAACCCCATATCATGGTCTATGGTACCAAAAGGATGCAGCTCAAGGCTTACACTGTGAATAACTCCAAGATTGGGAAAGAACCTACCTTTTTCTAATTGCGGGTTCTAGGTGAGGAAGCCTGCAGTTGGAATCCACTAGGATGGGTAAAGTCCACTGAGTTTGCAAGGAGTATTGAGGCGCCTTCTGGCTTCGCTTCCAAGCTGCTGATTAAATCGCCCAAAGGACTGGTGGCTGTATATAAAGCTAAATGCCTCTCAGTTGCAACATATAGTGCAGGACTTTGGTGTGTGTGAGATTATCCTGTTTTACAGAAATTAGAGAATGGGGTTTCGAGGAAGTTGCTGTTGTACCCAATAACATCTAGACTTACTTGTGTCTTGCAGAGTTAGGGCAGGTTCCATTACAGATTATATCAACTTGCACCATTTGCTACTGTGGCTAGCTTTATGGACCTTATAGGAAACCAGCTATATTAGCTAGGTTTTGTATCACTGTCTAAAAAAAGACAGAGCTTTTAAGAATACTTGACTGATGTATATAAAGAAAGTATGTTGCAGTTGGATATGCCCGATTTGTTGAGCAGCCCACATGGAATATCTTTGCCTGGCAAGGAGAGCGTTAAGACCAATTCTTATGATTACTGTAATAATGTCAGAGAATGTTGTGAATTTCAGAAACAATCGGTAAAAGACTTGTTGCTTCTCCAAACTACCCTAGGAATGGATCCATATCTAATTTGGGTTATAAACATGCAACCCAAATATTTGCTCACATGATTTAGGCTGCAGTCCATACGCTATCTGGCTGCCTTTCCACCACCAGTTCATTATTGTGCCAAGTTCCCAGTATGCCCATGTGTTTCCTATTCCTCCCAGAGGACATTGCATTCTATGATGTTCTGTAGATTTTACATATCTCTGAGGAGGAGATGTTTGCTTCCCATTTTAAGAAGTGTTTTATTAAGGCTATGTATTCTTGCAGTGATTTTTATTCAGTCATTCTCTCCCATCCAAATCTTTTTGGCTGTGGCTAAATATATTCAGCAATCAATTTAACTGAGAGAAACTTTATGATTGGATCCAATGGGATACGATGAGTACCCCCAGATAATGCACTGTTTTGTACATTATCTTGCACTTTACAATTGAGCTGCTTTCATGTGTTTTTGTAGAAGAGTTATTATACTGTATGTTGTTCACCTCGAGGTTGGTAATATGTGTTATCAGAATAAAGGTCTAGTAATATTTGTTTTTATATACTGATGCATTGCTCTTATGCATTGGAGTTTTATGAGATGTCGCGCATCATGTTTATTATTTGCCTGTTTGACTACATATGCTGTTAATGCACTTGGCCCCCTTCTCCTCTTTCTATTGCTCTGGGCCTTTTGGCATTTTTTCCTACTTTTTCATTTCCTAGGCTAAAGTTTGGGAAAAGTATGAATTACCTCTAGCAACAAAAAAGTCCTCTTCCTAGAGTCTGCCCTGAGCACATACAAATACCTACATTGGTTCCCATATTCAATTCTCACTTTAGGGCCAAAGCACGAATTCAACTGTACATACATAACATTTTCTCTCTGTCCACGCTGGAGGATTCACGAGCTATACAATTCTGACACAATTCATGCAGTTTTGCTTGTATTATTTGATATCATGATAAGGTAAACATCACATGAAATTTTCTGGGAATTTCTCTTTGGCTTATGTTCAACTTCCTGTGATTCATTCCTTTCATTGGATGAAGAGGCATACAGTGGCCTAGACATATTAGAGAAATTGACAGCATGGGAGAGTCATACTTGCTTTTTGTTTGTAAAAAGATTGCTCTTGTAGTGAGTCTCTGCCACACACCAGGACATCTGACAGTGAATGATCTGCCTCCCATCCTTGCTTTATTGAGGCCAACACATCCATTTTGAATTGGACACTGAACAGAGGAAGGAGAATAGTCTACAGCAGGAAGTCTATTAATGAGGCAATGGCGTGCAATTATAAAATATGTAATGGCATTTTTGAATGAATCTTTTGCAAGGACTTAAACGATTTGTAAAAATAGAAAACATATGAGGCTTTCTGCTAGCATTGTATATGGCACCATAATTAGATATTTGTTAAAAAAACTTTAAACCATCTTTGAAGAGATTCCATAGAAGACAACACAGTTGTACTGTGTAGTGTGGCAGCACTGATTAATCACTTACATAATAGTGTTCTTCATCAAGAACTGACTGTAGACTTCCAAAGAGTTATGTAACATGGTAGATGGATTGAACTATCTAGTTGTTTTTCCATAATGATATCTATGGTGAGTGGCATGTAAGGTTCTTTGCTGTTAAAAGGATGATAATTCAATTGTGCCAGTGTTTAATTAATGAAGGATTTTTGACCCTCTATGTTAATAGCAAAAAGGCTTAGGGGCACCTTTACAAGGCCCCTGCGCCACAGGAGCATCACGTTTTTGACGCCCCAGTGGCACACAATGCTGAGCCATATTTACAAGGCAACATAAAGCTCCCCTTTGTGGCTTTTCACAGCCTTGTAAACATGCATTACTCTATGTGAAATGGGCGTTCCATGGGTCTTGCTCAGGGTGTTCCCACTAAACACTCATGGATTCTGACGCCTTCCCAAATTTGGAAGGCTTTGTAAACCTAGAAATGTGTCAGATTCAAACACCTTCCCAGGGGAGCCATTAACGGTGTGGAAATTGTATTTCTCCTTGCTTTTTGCTCTTTCTTTGTGTGCTGCATTCACACACATAAAAGGATAAAAATGCCATGAATAATAATCCATATTTGTAAAGCGCTACCATGTCAGCCCTTAATGTTTCAAGGCACTTGGGGCTGTCGGCCACATTAAGTGAGCTATTGCCCAGAGTCACATGATGCGAGGCTGAGCTGCCACCGGCGCTGGGGATCGAACCAGGAGCCCACGCTCCGGAGTCAGATGTTCTGGCTCCTGAGCCACACCTCTCACCATCAATGATTCTTTTTGTGCAGTGTGTTCCATCCTGCACACAACAACCATCCCTGCAATGCAGGCACTCATGCATCATGGTGCAAGGGTGCCTGCATTGGCGCTCGGCAGCCAATTGTGCTGCAGCACATGGGAAAGACCAGGGATGCGTTGCATTGCTATAAGTATGGCGCATCCCTGCACTTTCCTCATGATGCAGCTCGGTGCAGCAAGTTGGCTTGCAGCACCATGCTGTGTCATTTCCTAGTAAATGTGCCCCTAAGTCTCTGATCACAAGTGCTTCTGGTGGCTGAAGATAATTGTTACACTCAATAAAATCTCACATCATGAAGCTCGATATGTATCACGTTATTCACAGTTTATTATGAGTTTTGCCCTAAAAAATGAAGCATAACATGGATTTTGTCACTTCATTCCACAATCTGCATATCCCAGTATGTACTGGGAGTTTTCCCCTGGAATATATTGGCAACTTTGACCTGCTGATATGTACCTAAGGAAAACTATTATGTGAATTTTTAATTGCATCAGTTAATTACCGGTAGAGGCAAACTCCTCACAACATATAAATCTGATTCCTGTGAAAATCGGGGTTTGCGTGGAGGCTAGAATTATTCTGCCCACTACTAATCAGAGCCTTAGCCATGTTTATCCAACTCTTCATGTGTCTGTCCATTTACTTTAGGGTAGTGAGCATCATTTGATGAGTCGCTTGTAGTCTTGGAGAGGGCTGAGTAGCCTCCGTTTAGGTGAAGTCCCCCCACTTCCCATGTGTATTACAAGGCCAGCCAAAGGATTTACATGCATGTGAAATCATAGCGGCAATAGAGCAGACCCCTTCTTTGGGTATTCAAGAGACTCTTTTAAGCATGGCAGAATGAAGCTGTAATTGAGTGAGTAAAGGGCTTTTTGATCAGGATATCTTTATAAAGCATTATCAGCTTTACATGTGTTTCCAGTCATCACGTAGAGCTCCACACTGAAGGTCTTGACACAAATCACTCAAGTCAAACTGTGGTTAAACTTCACTTTGTCTAATATAGTACTTCACCATTCCACTATAATCTTCATGCTTACTGTTAAAGAATTATTGTACAATTAAAAATACTGATAGCCACATATATTTGCTTTGGGAGTGCTTATCACAATGAGCTTTGAAGCGAGGAGTTCAGTTTAAATGGAATCCTGTGAACCGGGTATATTTTATTTACTAATGTTGCTTCTTACTTCTTGAAATATGTCTTTCATAAGAAACTGACTAACAGAAAGAAGAGCCTTATCACTTTACTCTATGGCACTCTTCCATGACTCCATTGGATCTCTTGACACAAATCGTTCAATCAAAACAAAGCAGCTGCTATTCAGATCCTGCAGCTTTATGGTGATTAAAATATCCATGTGATATGGCCACAAAACTTCCTCTAGTGTCAACACTGAGTAGCACATAGAGCAACGTGCATGGTTAACTGTGTGATTCACAACTATGGTTAAACAATGTCTGTCCATTACACATACGTATCAATGTAGGAGCTGTTGTGTGGTACATTGGGCAGATCATGCAGACGTATTCTTTTTACAGGCTTCAGCAATCATTTTTGGGGACCAGGACTTATGTTTCATCTTTAGTCTTTGACCAACAGCAAGAGAGAAAAAAGCAGAAAAGGGAAGGGAAATAGAAGGTACAACTAGGACAAAGGGAAACAATAGGGAATAATAAGAACCTGCAAGAATGAAATGCAGAGACGGAGGAGTGCACTGCAAGTACAGATTTAAGAAATGGTCTCTGCCACAGGGGCTTCCTGGTTTCTTCAATTGTTGAATAGCTGAAACAGTATTAGTTTACCACCTTAAACCATGGTAAATGGTTGCTTCTCACAGGCACTTTAAAAGCATTTATTGCTTTTAGGAGGAAACCAGCAGCGGCTGGCACAGGTAAACACGGTGAGGCGGTGGGGCTGGGTGGGAGGGGGCAGAAGTCGACAGACGACTGAATAGGTATAATTAAATAAATAAATAATACCTATTCCATCGTCTCTCTGCTTCCCCCCTGCTGCGCCCTGCCCCGCCCTACTGCCCCACCGCGCTTACCTGTGCCAGCTGCAGCTGGAGGAACCTTTTCAGCATTTGTTGACATATCTAAATTAAACAACAGAACATAACACAATAGTATACTCAAAGCAACATAAAATCACAATTAGAACATAACAGCGCACAACATGAAGCACTGTCAAAATAAAATGCAACACAACAACAACCGCACAGGACTACATCTATTTGTTATACAGCAGCATAAAAACAAAGCAGCACAAAAAGAACTGAACACATCATCGCCACAACAAAATGCCACACAGCAAATTAGCACAAACATTCTTGTGACACATAACCTCCTCAACGTGCTCTCCATACACAAACACGCCATAGAAATCTGGGACCTACTCGACTCTCTCTCTCACGACATCGCCTTTCTCATGGAGACATTAACTAACACCGCCTCCGCCCCTGACATCAACACCCAGGGCTTAATTTGAGCCGGAGCTTGCCGGTGCTCAGCACCGGCACTTAATTATGGGGGCCGGGTCTATCACTCGGCATTAAAGTGCACCTGTTCTCTGCCTCATTTTCATTTTTTAGACTCGTGGCTGTCTCTGTCTGCGTGCGCACTGACTGGTGCGTGGTGATGACTCTCTGGCAGGCACAGAGTGTGGCGCTGCTGTGTATTACTGTCAGGCAGTGGCACTGAGTTACTTAAAGAAAAGAAGTAAGATTCAGAAGAACAAATTAATTCCACTTCCCCAGGCGCGGCGCGGATCAGGGCCCCAGTGGGCGCCGCCTGGGCGGGAGAGTCCGGGACTTGCCGTTGTAAATTGTAACTTTTGTTACAGCCTTGCAGGGGCCAGGGGCAGGCACTGGGCAGGGCTTTGCTGCGGGGGTTGGGGCTGTGCGCGCCAGAGGAAGTGACGCGTGCGCAGATTGCATGCAAATGCATTGCACGCGCATTTTCTCTGCTGCCCGCCCCTGCATAACCGCACGTCCGCACTCCGCACCTCTTCCCTCGCCCGCCCAAACTCCAAAGTTGCTGGTGGGGGAGTCGGGGACTGAGACTCGACTCGGAGTTGGGAGCGGCCGGCGACTGCGGAGCCTCTTTAGTGGTAAGAAAGCGCCATACAAATGCTGCAATGCCTTCAATAAATAAGCTGCTAGTGCGATATTACCAAGAAAAACACTGCAGGGGTGTGCGTGACGGGTATATCTCTGTGGCAGCACAGGTAGCCCTCGTGGTGCATGACACCCGGTACAGACTGGCATAGAAGGCACCCCTGGCCTCCC
The DNA here is from genome assembly GCF_964261635.1 of Lissotriton helveticus. NCBI lineage: Eukaryota > Metazoa > Chordata > Amphibia > Caudata > Salamandridae > Lissotriton > Lissotriton helveticus. Next base: position 1,243,314,753 of record NC_136067.1, read on the forward strand.
CCCCCACCCCCACCTGCTCCTCCACCCCCACTCCTCCCCCACCCCCTTGCTATGACCTAGTGTCTGGAACCGCTTCGGGCATTGATTAAAAAGGCAATGTAATTAGGAGCGCTGAGACCTGCTGCCTCAGATAAGCCACTGATGCCCCCACCCCCCCCTCGTAGGAGCCGTGAGTCGACCAGCGGCGGCATCCCACAGCCAACACCCCCCTAGAAACCCCTGCTACTACCAACACAAACTGCATGGATGCAATCCCCATTCCCCTATTTAAACTCATGCTACTGCCTGCACAAACTGCATGGATGTAACTCCTTTCCCCCTCTCCCCCGTAGGAACCCCTGTCGCTACCAAAACAAACTGCATGGATGTAACCCCCTCTAGAAATCCCTGCTCCTACCAACACAAACTGCATGGATGTAATCCCCACTCCCCATTGACCCTAATGCTACTGTCTGCACAAACTGCATGGATGTAACCCCTGCCCCCTGTAGAAACCCCTGCCACTGCCAACACAAACAGCCTGGATATAACCCCTGCGAGTGCTCACAGTCACTGCTCAGCAGGTGAGGGCGACCTGGGTGCGAGGCGAGCGAGGCAGGGCAGGGCCAGAGGCCTGGCAGTGGGGTGAGATTGCTTATTTAAATCCTCATATCTTTGCGAAAATGTGTATGTCTCTAGAAATCTCAGAGCTAGCCCAGAGGAACGCAGCATTTCACTGTTGGAGAGTTTCATAAACTTAATGTGTCTTTTAACAAAATTAAATAAGACAAAAATAATGCAGGTAGAGCATAAACGAGGGATAACATGAGAGCGGAGGCACTCGTGCTCTGACGCCCTTATTATAGATTATACTAATGGCTCGAATTTAAAAAATGGCACTAGAGAAGCTACATTCATGCTGACTGAAAGAAGACACCAGCTAGGAAATTACGTACTGAATCTTGCCAACACTGATTCTTATGGAGCCAAAATACAGGATTATTTTTCCCACATGCTGAAATTTGGTCGATGAAAAATATGGAATGTTTATGATTAACACTGCCAGCTTCAAAACTTATCGCTAATGTAAATTAGATTTTAGTTTTCCTTCCTCGTTATGCTCTTTTGTAAGCTAGAAATAAATATACTTTAATTGTTTCGTGAGTAAATGCAGATTTGAATACTCTTGAGTAACACAAAGTACAAATAATTATGCATATTTTCATTGGTGTATATTGTTAGTCTCAACGCTTATATGCAAAATTATACATTATACCCGCATTGATATTTCGATCCGTTTGTCTTTATAGACCAGCATTCTTAAAGTCCATAAACAAATAGCGAGACATGTGTGGTGAGTTTATGTATCTTGCAAGGCATACCGTTGATTCTTCAAAGTGATTAGGGTAAGCAGGCGGCCTCCCGAGAGCACATCTGAACTGTTTAAGATTCCCTTCATCCAACGGCACAGCTTGCTACCTGTCAGGAATTGGAATTGTCAGACAACAGCTGGTAGAAAGCCCATGGATGCTCCAATTTTCACTCTCTCATCAAACATGCTTTGGGATGCAGCCACAAACAGCTTTATTCAGGTGTGATGTTGTACACTTTGTGAGGAGTGTTGTTCTCGATTGTTAAAAATCACATGCTCCAGCCTATTGAACCGTGGTCCGTGGCGTGAAGTGAGCGTGATTAATTTACTGGTGGTGGCCAGACCAGTGAGTCGGGTTTTTTAACACTGTGATTGGTCGACCCGACCGACCGACTCTACCTACCACTGCTACAGCAGCGCTGGCGCTGCCCTGGAGGCAGGGACAAGATGGCCTGGGGCGGTGGGGCCTGGCCCTGGGGGTAGGCCGGCGCCGGCCGAATTTGAAATAAGGCAGGCAGCTGAGGCGGCAGGTGAGTGAGGTGAGGCGAGGAAGGGCTGGCAGGGCCTGGGGGCGGCGGGGGCCGCAGGCGCAGGATTACGTGTTTTTTTTAATTATCATTAATTTACTGGTGGTGGCCAAACCAGTGAAAATGTGGGTGGAGCCAATATAGTAAGTGGGTGGAGCCAGTGGATGAAGTGGGCGGAGCCAGAGAAAAGTAGGTGTGGCCTCTGGCAAACATTTGAGCACCTGCACTTCATTTTTTACAAATTAAGCACTGTCAACACCACCATCCCGGGCGGATACAAGATCCAGAGGTAGGACCGCCCCAACTGCCCAGGAGGGGGCCTCCCCATCACACACAAGAGCACCTTCCGCCTCACCACTTCCAGCGAAATCTTCCCCTCAGCCGAACACCTTCACTTCCAGATCCAGACCAGCCCTAACAGCACACTCCGAGAAACCCTCATCCACAGGCCCCCTGGCCCCCCAACCTCCCCGTATACCCTTCGCCAATGCCACCACAGATTTCATCGCACCCCATGCCATCGTATCAATGAACTACATACTCATCGGAGACCTTAACTTCCACCTCGACAACCTCAACGACCTCAACTCCGCCATCCTCCGGGACAACCGCGCCAACATCGGACTCAACCAAATCGTCACCGCACCCACACACAGCAGGACACACCCTCGACCCCATCTTCGCAGCAGGTAGCAGCGTTCATTTCAGCCATGCAACGCAACCACCTTGGACCGACCACCACTGCGTCCATTCCAACATCAACAATCCCAAGGCACCAAGACCACCCCCCACCCACCACGAAGGAACTGGAGCAAGGTTACCGATGAGCATCTGAACTCGCCCTCACCTTAGACATCCCCACCTGGACACCGGACACAAACATAGCAGCCACTGGACTCCACACCTGGATCTCCAGCTGCGCGGACAAGCTTGCCCCACTACGCAACCCCGGCAAACAGCGTCCCAGGAAAGCCGACTGGTTCACCACGATCTCCAAAAAATCAGGCGCACCTGCAGATGTTTGTAGAAGATCTGGAGGAACACCAAGACCACCAACAATTACTCCACCTACAGGCGTGCCATCACGGACTACCACATCCAGATCAGAACAACCAAAAGGAACTTCCTCCATAACAAAATTCTCGCCAAATCCAAGGAACTCTTCAGTGTCATTCGGGATTTCACCAACCCATGCAGCGAAGCCACAGACATCACCCCGTCCCAAGACCTCTGCAAAAAGCTTGAAACCTTCTTCCACCTTAAGATCAAGTCAGTCTACGATAACTTCGTCGACCACCCACAAGACGCCACAGCCGCTCCCGCCCCCCAGAGACACTAACCAGTGCACCATCTCCAGCTAGACACCAATTACGGTCAAGGACACCGCCCCAACCATGAAAGGCACCCACTCGGGAGCCCCCACTGACCCCAGCCCCCGCACATTTATCACAGGGCTGCAACGGACCATCAACACCACGTTCACAACAGGCACCTTCCCTGATGACTGGAAGTGCGCAGAAGTCAGACCCCTACTCAAGAAGCTCACGGTCAACCCCTCCGACCTCAAGAACTACTGGCCCATCTGCCTCCTCCTCTTCGCAGCCAAGGTGGCAGAGAAAGCAGTCAACAGGGAACTGACACGTTTCATCAAAGAGAACACTGTCCTCGATCCGTCCCAATCTGGATTCCGAAGCAACCACAGCACCAAGACCACCCTACTCGCTGCCACAGATGACATCCGCGCCCTCTTGGATCAAGGCCACTCCACAGACCTCATCTTCCTCGACGTATCGGCAGCCTTCGACACCGTCTCTCACCGCACACTGCACATTAACCAACAGACTACACAATGCCAGCATACAAGGAACTGCCCTGAACTTCCTCACCGGAAGAAGCCAAAGAATCAGACTACCATCCTTCCTCTGTGCCCCTACTGGAATCACCTGCAGAGTCCCACTGGGGTCATCACTGAGCCCCACTCTCTTCAACATCTACATGGCCCCCTCGCAGCCATCGTCAGATGTAGCAGCCTCAACATCGTCTCCTATGCCAATGACACCCAGCTCATCCTCTCCCTCACCAGGGACCCAATCACTGCAAAACTCAACTTCCAGGGAGCAATGCAAGATGTCGCAGTCTGGATGACCAACAACTGCCTAAAACTCAACTCCGAAAAGACTGAAGTCCTCATCCTTGGAACCACCCCATCAGCATGGGACAACACCTGGTAGCCCACCACCCTCGGAAGCCTGCCTTCCCCCTCAGACCACACCAAAAACCTCGGCATCGTACTCAATTTATCACTCGCCATGACTCGAAAGGTCAACGCCGTCACCTCCAGCTGCTTCAACACCCTCCACATCCTTCGAAAGACCTTCAAATGGATCCCACCTGAGTCAAGAAAGACAGTCACGCACGCACTCTTCACCAGCAAACTCGACTGTGGTAATGCTCTCTGTGCCGGCATCAACAAATCCCTACTCCGCAAACTCCAGACGATATAGAACACTGCAGCCAGACTCGCCCTCGCATCCCATGGCAAAAACACATGAGCCAACACCTGCGGAGACTCCACTGGCTCCCCGTGGAGAAGAGAGTCACCTTCAAAATCCTCACCCACGCTTACAAATGCCTCCACAACAGCAGACCCAAATACCTCAATGACAGAATAAACCTCCACATACCCAAAAGGAACCTCTGATCTGCCAACCTCACACTAGCTGAAACCCCGCGCATCCACAGAGTCAGAGCAGGCGGAAGATCATTCTCCCACATTGCAGCTAAAACCTGGAACGAGCTACCGACAGACATCAGACGTGCACCTGATGACCTGAACACCTTCAAGAAGACTCTCAAGACCTGGCTCTTCGGCTGAAACAGAGTTGCATACCCCCACAAGCGCCTTGAAACCCTCACGGGTGAGTAGCGCTCTTACAAATACCTGATTGATTGAACAACAACCAAAACCCTGGTTTTATAATACGATCGTAAAAAGGATTTGCACAAACACTGCCGTAACTAAGTAGTAGAAGTGCATCAAAAAAAGTATGGGAACCTTGATGTCATGTGCAATGGGGATGGAGCTGAGTGAGAATGGTGGCGTGGTCAAAGACTTGGCTAAAAAAAATATATATTTTCTGTAACTTTTTTTGGTCTTTCATCTTTAGATAACTACATATAAAATAATGCACAGCTTAAATGAAAAAATAAATGCAAGTTAAGGTAATCAGTGGGAAATGCACTATTGTACATTATGAAACCTCTATTAGTTAATGCACTGCAGATGTGTGTAACCAGAGAGCCACACAATTGAAACCTGGATGGTGCAGTGAAGAATAATGACTTGTGTATGTTTAGTATTATCAGGTCAGTCTGTGAGAGAAAGCATTGAAAATCTGTAAATCATTATTCTAAACTCGAATTACACACAATGTAAGATAGGCTACCTCAAAATGTGCAACAAGGGTTGAGATAAAAGGTGCTTCCAAAATATAGATTTTAGTAATACCCCTACTGTATGTAGAGCAAACATTTTTATAACTGTCTTTTAAAAGCATTCACTTCACGGGTCAGGTGGTAACTCCCTTGCAATACAACTCAAAAAAAATAAACCTGTGTTATCAGTACAGTTCAAATTAATCTGTTAACCCCTTCCATGCTCATGATGAGCTGAGCTCGTCATGAGTTGCGCCGCTCGCATGCTCATGACGAGCACAGCTCGTCATGTAACGCATTTTTTTTTTAAAACGCCGCACAGCGCGAAAAAAGCCGCCGCACGCATGCGGTTAATTAAAGTCAGTCCGGCTTTTCATTACCCTGAACATTTGCAGATTGACCAGTTGCTCACATTTACATTCCTTTCAAGCAAGCATGCACCTTGGTAAGAAGGCTTGTTTAGCGGTCTGCCCCTCCCTCGGTTTTATGAAGCAGGAGACTCCCTGCCTTACATTTCAGCGGAAGCATTTGAACGGTCGAAATAAACTGTCCATGTGCTGGGAGGGTTATCTTTTCTCCAAAATGTAGGGAAACTGTTGTTCGTAAATTAAAAAACCATGAGCATGTCATCCCCTGCAGATCCCACCCACTTCAACCACTGCATTAACTTGCCACCAAGCACATGAACTAATGCCAGTCATAAATGGTTTGCCATGCAGATGTTGATGTATAAGCAGGTGCAAGAAAGAGGGATAAGGTGAAAGCAAGACTAGGCAGCTTTGTTATTTGGCATCCCCTATGTTAGGTAGCCTGGGTAGGCACCTAAGAAACCTAAGAAATTGTTTGGGCCCCTATAAACATTTATAGATATCACACAACTGTGGCAGCATAATGAAAAATACAGAAAGGAAGCCATTGTTAGTTTTACTGACCAGGGCTGGAAGGTTTGCCTGCATCAAACACTAATCTGTCCACCAACATTCCCTTAAGATGCATTATTGCATTATTCACAGCTGCTAAGTTGGGAGAAAAACATTGCTGTTTGGCACAGACATTGCTTTTAGTTACTGAGAGCTGGATGTGGCGCTGTCTGCTCTGCTTGATTGCCAAGCCGGCACTGGCAGTCTCTCCCATTTTAGGATTAAATCCCCTCATCATTTTTCTGCTGCCAGGCCGCTCTCCCGACACCGCGATACTGCTAAACACAAGCTCCGCTGAACCTATTCACAGCATTGATCTTTGTGTTCCCTTCATTTCATCAACTCTTCATTGTGCCACTGAATGAAACTTTTATAACTTTTCTTATTAAAACTTTCAGGTTTATGTTTGCAGCTGTGTATCCATGGCACCTTAAATTCATTGCCCTGCCACTCATTCACAGTTGCCCTCTTATATCGTTGATTGAGTTCTCCTGCATCAGTATTACTAATAAAATGCTAATAATGCATGTGCCATTAACATACCCTGGGGCATATTTACAAGAGAATTGCAGAGCGCTGCGTTAAGCCAAAATTGCTAACGACATGCTCCGCCATTCTGAAAACTCAGTCATACCCTGCAATAACAAGAATGAGGTGTACCCCTGCGTTTCGTCTAGCACTGGCATTAATTTGAGCTGCCTAGCACCAATACGGGCACCGTTGCACCATAGCACTCAGAGAGTACACTTCGGGTGTGGAGTGGAATCTCCGCACTCGGGGTAGATATTCTGCCCCTAGTGCAGACATAAATATGCTACTTGTGGCTTACCTTTGTCGATACCGAAAATCGTCAACTTATACTTTTGATCTAAGTTTACCTTTGTGAATCCCGAAAGTTGTAAACTTACCTTTGTGAATCAGGCCTTTATGAATTAGACACATTGTAACCCCTTGGAAGGTACCAGAGGTAAGGTCAGTGGAAGTAAAAAGAAAATGAACCAATTGTAATAAGTGAGACAGTAGGATGTGGGAAAAATTAAGATAAAATTCAACAGTGAAGCCATCCGGACCAGGGGATTTCCCTTCCTTCAAAAAGTAAGCACCTTTGAGATTTCTAACAATGAGATATCTACTTCTAAAGAGTTGAAATCCAGAAGTATATGATAAGGTCAAGGAGAAAATTGGGGATAATATTCAATATGAGCAGATGTGGCTGGGGTGTAGGAGTGTATACATATTTATAGAAATAAGCAAATTCATAAAAAGCGTAACTACTTTATCATTAGGGTGCCCTGCGAACTAAGCAAAATCTATCTTTAGACATTGGGTCGCAATTTTAAGATAGTTAGCTAATAATTTATCATCTCTGTTCTGGCTACCTCAATATCTAGCACTACCCTTGAGCAAATTGAAGAAGCTTCTTTAGTCAAAAGATCATTGAATAGGAGCATAGCTTTAAGGAGATTCTGAAGATCACTATTTAATTGGGAAGCATAGTATTTCTGTTTTATGGAAGTTAATATATTTTTATGAACTCTGGCTCGTGCCTCATTTCTTTTTGAGACAATGATAAAACCGCGAGCAGCCATCTTCATAGAATCCCAGAAAAGCTGGGGGAAATATCAGGAGATTCATTGATTAAAAAGAATTCAGAGGTAAATGAAACAAAGGGAAAGGAAAATTCTGAATCTGTTCATAAGGAATCATCAAACTTCCATCGATGCGTATCAGATTTAGGGGGAACCAAGTCGAAATCTGTAATAATCATGGCATGGTCAGATTGCAAAATAGGACCAATAGTGGATTGTATAAGACAGTGGGATATGGGTTTACAAACAAAAATGTGACCTATTCTAGTGAGCGAACTGTGTGTGATAGAAATAAAAGAATATTCTTATAGAGTGGGATTCAAAAAAGGCAACAGGGTCATCCCCATCCATGCCTTCTGGAAGACCAGAAATACGCAAATTGGTTCAGAGGTTTCTGTTTTCCAAATCTTCATAGTGTTGCTTTAGTTGAAGGACCGCTTTATCAAAAATCTGTGATTTTATTTGTTTCATCCTGCAAATCACTAACTCGCTGCACCACTACTTACACCCCTGTCTCTATGACAAGCTATTTGAAGTCGAGATTGTAAATTCTCTTATTGGTCTCCTCAATGTCAGAGTGAAGGGCTCTAATTTCCTCTAACAAAATCTCCATTGAGAATGGAGAGGGTGACTTCTCAGGAGACTGAGGATCTTGCTTAAGACTCTTATTAGGAGCTGAGGATGTATGTGGTTTCTCTGAAGACATGGGAGCAGAAACGGCGAGAAATTACAGAGTGCACCTTTTATGGAGAATAATCATTTTTTTTTACTTAATTTTTTTCCTCCGCCTTTTAATTTGTTCTAAACCCTTCTAGGAACAGAAACATATCATCGAAGTGGCTTATTGGATTTTACTATGATGTCCTACAAAAACAAAAAAATTCCTAGATAGGAATAGAAAATGTTGGGGTGAAGGAGTAATAGGCAGCAAGATGGTGGCTGTGTAATCGCGGCTGCTCGGAGCCCTCCTGTCAGATCCATCCCATGACTGTGTTTTCCTTCTCTCCTTCCGTGCAGTATGTCCCAGAGAGTAACTGTCAGACAAGTACCTGAAATTTCCTGAAAATCCGCGGGAATGCCAGGCTGAAGAAGATGCGAGTTCCCAACTCCCCTACACCACTGCGCCAGATTTCTCTTGCCTCAGTGACGCCGGGGAAAGGGGAAGTGGAAGAGAAAAACAGAGAGACGGCCCACACAAGAATCTTCACCTCGTATGTTCTGATGAGATGAATGTTCTTCCTATAAGATTAAACAAACATTACTAAGTTCCTGCACATGTTTTAACAGTTAAATCTAATACACTTTCTCTCACTTTTCTATTACCTGTCTTAGTGTGGGAATTAGCCTCTCTCTAGTGAATCTCTGTATGGAACTTTACTGCAAGGCACTACAGCGAATATGGAATAATAGTTGAGGAGGAGTCTGCAGATAAGGTGGTACACAAGAATATATATATATATTTTTATCTACTTGAAGAAACTGTATGAAGTTGAGTTCACTGGTAACTGTGCTCCAACTAAATTCCCAAATGCCAATGTCTGAAAAGTTCTGTTCCAAAAGTAGCGCCAAAATTGGTCAGCAGAGGGCGCTCAAGTATATCCAATGCTGCTTCTAACTCCTGATATGTATATTCTTTAGTTTCACGAAAATGCAGGACTTCTCTTACCCATTACTTCATGAGCAAATAACCCTTCATGACAGAGACTATTAAATGCTAGTTCGAAGTCTTTACTGAAGAGAAAACAAACGATAATTCAGTCTTTGGCAAGATAAGTCTCTGTGTACTTGGCAGCAATACGCAGCAACTCCTTATTTCTAATGAAAATTCAAAACAGGAATGGTCTCACCCAAGGCACGGTGAAAGAAGCCTCTGATAATTAGAGCCTGAGGGGAAGAACGCTGACTCCGCTGCTGGGCTCCCTCTGACGAGGCTCTCTGCCGCCGAACTCAGGTAGACTGAAGCGGAGCACAGCGTGAGTAATCACCTGCTCCGAAGCTCATGGAAAACGAGCAAAACTCAACTGACAGCTCGAGGAGCTTAAGGACGAAAAAACAGTAAGGACTGGAATAGCGAGAATAATTACTCAGGCCCAAATAGAACGGACGAGAGCTAACGAACGTCCGTCTCAGGAAAATAAACGGTTGAAGTGCGACGTCAAATAAACGCTCGCGCTTCACATACAGCTGTGACCAATATCCCTGGGACCACTAGAACGCTAACCACTAGCGCATTCAGTGGCATCAGGGAAGTGCCTGCTTCCAGCGATATTGAGTGACCAAAGCGCACCAACCCATGGAAGAGCTAGGGGTCTTTGCTAACCTAGAGTACCTGTTGATGGGGGAACCAAAACGCGAATGCCCTACCAAGAAGCCATTCCTGACAGTACCCCCCACCAAAACCCCCTCCCTAGGTTTGTGCGGATAAGTCTTGTGAAACTCCCTCACCAACCTTGGGGCGTGGACATTGGAGCTAGGCTCCCAGGATCGTTCTTCAGGACCATACCCCTTCCAGTCGACCAGATAGAAAACTTGACCCTTCCTGATCTTGGAGTCTAGGATTCTCTTTACTTCAAATTCCTCAACTGAGTCCACTAGCAAAGGTGCGGGAGGAAGTACCTTACGAAGATTAGGAGGATGTTTCCTGATTAAAGAGACATGGAAGGTTGGGTGAATCTTTAAGGTTTTAGGTAAGTGTAACCTCACACTCACTGGATTTACCATTCTGACAACCGGAAAAGGACCTACAAACCTGGGTTGAAACTTTCGATTTCCACGCAAACGCATATGGCGCGTGGAGATCCAAACTTGATCCCCAGGTTCAAAAATTGGACTCTCCTTTCGACCTTTATCTGCCTGTCTCTTGAAAGCTGCCTTGGCCTTTACCAAATTAGAAGAGGCAACTTGGTAAGCCTGTTGCAATTTCTGAATGACCTCCCCAGCTGCTGGTACGTCCCCATCTACTCTGCCCACCAACATGTTGGGATGCCGACCAGAATTCAAAAAGAAAGGCGAAAATCCTGTGGCTGAATGTACAGAGTTATTGTATGCAAATTCTGCTGGGCTAAGCAAAGAAGGCCAATCTCCCTCCTGTTCCATAAGATACAAACGAAGGTATTGCTCTAGATCCTAATTAACTCTCTCCGTCTGTCCGTCGGTTTCTGGGTGATAACCGGTGGACAGACGAGAGTCAACCCCCAAACCCTTCAGAAAGGATCGCCAGAATCGAGATACAAATTGGGGGCCCCTGTCCGAAATGACTACCTTTGGAATTCCATGCAGTTTAACTACATGTTGTACAAACAAAGAGGCCAATTCAGGAGCATTAGGAAGATTTTTGAGAGGGACAAAATGACTCATCTTGGAAAATTGATCGACCACCACCCAAATAACAGAATTCCCTTGACAAGATGGTAACTCAACAATGAAATCCATCGACACAGTGTGCCAAGGATAAGGAGGTACTGGTAACGGCATCAGGAGTCCCTGTGGGGATTGTCTGAGACTTTTTCCCTTCAAACACTGTTCGCAAGTGGCAACATACTGTCGAACCTGAGCTTCCATGCCTGGCCAAAGAAAATTCCGCTTCACCAATTCCAAGGTCTTTGCCACTCCCTTGTGTCCAGCCAATGGCTGATCGTGGAACATTTGGATGATTTCTACTTGAAGCTTTTCCCCAGGAACAAATCTTTTGTTTTGAAAAAACGGTTTCCCATCTTTAACGGAACGACTAGGACCTTCAGATTCCCAATTCAAATAGTTTTCTTTCTGAAATTCCAGTACAATCTTTTCTTCCAACTCATCTACTACAGAGGTTGCCACAATCTTCTCCTTAGGAATGAGGAATTCTTCTTGTCTTGCTTTTGGATTTTCTCCCACATTTAAACGAGAAAGAGCGTCAGCTTTCCCATTTATCACTCCAGGTTTGTAAGTGAGTACAAAATCAAAATCAGCAAAAAACAGTGACCAACGAAGTTGTCGCGGAGTCAAGGTCCGAGCAGATTTAAGGAATTGCAAATTCCTATGGTCAGTAAACACAGTAACCACATGTCTGGCCCCCAGCAAATAATGTCGCCACTCCAAAAAGGCATCCTTGACTGCCAGCAATTCCTTGTCTGCAATGGCATAGTTGAGCTCTGCAGAAGACAATTTTCGAGAATAGTAAGCAACTGGATGAAGCTGCCCTGTCTTCTTATTGCGTTGAGACAAAACTCCTCCAATAGCCAAATTGGAAGCATCTGCCTCCACAAAAAATGGTTCCAAAGGATCCGGATGTTGCAAAATTGGAGCGGTGATGAAAGATTCTTTGAGGAATTGAAAAGCCTTCTCCGCCTCAGGCCCCCACACAAACTTTTCATTTTTTCGAAGCAAACGGGTGATTGGGCTCACCTTCTCAGAGAAATTCTGAATGAAACGCCGATAAAAATTGGCGAATCCCAAAAAACTTTGGATTTCTTTCACAGTACTTGGAGCTGGCCAATCGCGGATTGCCTTAAGCTTAGATTCGTCCATTGACACTCCATCTGGGGAAAGAATGAAGCCCAAAAATTCAACCTTGGTTGTATGAAACACACATTTTTCCAATTTTACGTAAAGTTGATTTTTTAAAAGGCATTCCAAAATGGTTCTAACATGCAAAACATGCTCCTCAATATTTTTGGAAAAAATAAGAATGTCATCTATATAGACGACTGCAAATCGATCCAAAAACTCCCGAAGGATATCATTTACAAAATGCTGAAAGGCTGCAGGGGCATTGCACAACCCAAAGGGCATCACCTGGTACTCAAAAAGCCCGAATCGGGTGCGAAACGCCGTTTTCCACTCATCCCCTTCTGCCATCCGAACCAGGTGATAGGCCCCCCTGAGATCTAGTTTTGTGTAGACATGGGCTTCCTTCACCTGATCCAAAAGTTCAGAGATGAGAGGCAACGGGTACCGATTTTTCCGAGTCACCAAATTCAAAGCCCTATAGTCTATGCAAGTCCTCAAGCTCTTGTCCTTCTTAGGAATAAAAAAAAGAGGGGAGGAAACTGGAGACTGAGAAGGTCTTATGAATCCATTTGCCAAGTTCTTGTCAAGGTATTCTTTTAAATGCAAATTTTCGGATTCAGAAAGAGCATAAATGCGACTGCAAGGCAGTGATGCTCCTGGCTCCAATTCAATAGTACAGTCGTACTCCCGATGAGGAGGAAGCTTTTGTGCTTCTTGTTCGTCAAACACAGCTTTCAAATCTTGGTACTGCACTGGGACATCTGGAAGTTCCACCAAACAAATCATCTGCGGTTGATTAGCCAGACAATAAGATTCACTTGATTCCTTCTCCAGGGGAAGAGGATGAAAGCAATGTTCTAGGCAATACTCAGAATCCAAATCCACAGTTCGCTTGGCCCAATCAATCTTGGGATTGTGTTCGGTTAACCAGGGCAAGCCCAAAATTAGCTGAAATTGAGGGGCATCAATTAAGCTGAAGCAGATGAAACTGCAATGTTTCCCTGGACCGAAAACCGAAATTACTTCTGTATCGAATGCTATCGGTCCGGAAGATAGTGGAGTACCATCCACTGCTCGCACAGGCTCAGGTTTGATCTTCCTTACAAAATTAATTCCCAAACTTTTTGCAAATAAAATGTCGCAAAAATTTCCGGTGGCTCCAGAGTCAATCATTATAGCGACTGTTGCACGTTGGTCTTTTCCAAAATGGATTTGACAAGAAAGAATGAGATGTGGCGCAGAGAACTGCATAGTATTGGACAAGGACTGTACAAAAGGAGTTGACTTAGATTCTGCATCCACCAGAGCAACTCCGTCTACTGGTGGAGCTTCTCTTTTACCCATGACGACGTCTTTGGTCTTCGAGGACACTCCTTGACAAAATGACCTGAACCTCCACAATACATACATAATTTTCCGACTCTTCTCTTTTCACGTTCCTCCTTACTCAAAGGACCTCGAACTGTTCCTATTTGCATCGGTTCCTCAACGATAGCTTCATCCTTGGGTTTAATTCCTTCTGAACGAATCCGATCAAATCTGGGAGGAATAGGTCGATTTTCCTTACGCCGCTCTGAACGCCTCTCAGCTTGTCTCTGGTCAATCTGAAGAACCAGGTCAATCAATTCTGAAACATCTGTGGGTCTTTTGGGAATCTGAGCTAAGCCATCCTTTAGTTCATCTCTCAGACCTCTGTAGAAAATCGCCGCTCTTTTTTCCGATGGCCACTTCGTTTCCACAATAAGTTTGTTGAACTGTGCTAAGTATGCCACTAATTCACGATTCCCCTGTTTCAAATCTAGAAGCTCATTGTCTGTGGTTTGAGAAATTGCTCTCCGATCAAAAATTCGTAAAAATTCCGTCTTGAACTCTTCAAAGTTGTATAACTTGGGATCATTGGTAGACACAAGTGGCAAAGACCAAGCCGCAGCATCCCCACTCAGGTACGACAGCATGAACGCCACCTTGGATTGGTCCTCTTTGAAAATTATAGGTTTGCAAAGATAATGCAACGAACACTGCGTGACAAATACTTGTGCCTTATTAGGATCTCCCATAAACCTTTCGGGTGGAGCTAACGGAATGGTAGGGGACATGGCATGCACCACCTGCGTAGTAAGCTCAGAGGAAGATGGAGATGGATTAAAGGTTTGAGATCTCTGACTCCCAAAATCTGGTCTAGGACTAACTGTGAGTTCATTTAAACGTTGTCGAAGGAAACTAGTTTCTTGATTAGATTTCCTAACTTCTTCTCTAGTCTCCATCAACTGCTTCTGTAAGCCTTCCAAAATGGACCCCAGGGCCTTAACATCTAATCCTTCAGCCATGGCACCCAAGCGGATAGCAATCGCGGGCACTTCAATCTGTCAGACAAGTACCTGAAATTTCCTGAAAATCCGCGGGAATGCCAGGCTGAAGAAGATGCGAGTTCCCAACTCCCCTACACCACTGCGCCAGATTTCTCTTGCCTCAGTGACGCCGGGGAAAGGGGAAGTGGAAGAGAAAAACAGAGAGACGGCCCACACAAGAATCTTCACCTCGTATGTTCTGATGAGATGAATGTTCTTCCTATAAGATTAAACAAACATTACTAAGTTCCTGCACATGTTTTAACAGTTAAATCTAATACACTTTCTCTCACTTTTCTATTACCTGTCTTAGTGTGGGAATTAGCCTCTCTCTAGTGAATCTCTGTATGGAACTTTACTGCAAGGCACTACAGCGAATATGGAATAATAGTTGAGGAGGAGTCTGCAGATAAGGTGGTACACAAGAATATATATATATATTTTTATCTACTTGAAGAAACTGTATGAAGTTGAGTTCACTGGTAACTGTGCTCCAACTAAATTCCCAAATGCCAATGTCTGAAAAGTTCTGTTCCAAAAGTAGCGCCAAAATTGGTCAGCAGAGGGCGCTCAAGTATATCCAATGCTGCTTCTAACTCCTGATATGTATATTCTTTAGTTTCACGAAAATGCAGGACTTCTCTTACCCATTACTTCATGAGCAAATAACCCTTCATGACAGAGACTATTAAATGCTAGTTCGAAGTCTTTACTGAAGAGAAAACAAACGATAATTCAGTCTTTGGCAAGATAAGTCTCTGTGTACTTGGCAGCAATACGCAGCAACTCCTTATTTCTAATGAAAATTCAAAACAGGAATGGTCTCACCCAAGGCACGGTGAAAGAAGCCTCTGATAATTAGAGCCTGAGGGGAAGAACGCTGACTCCGCTGCTGGGCTCCCTCTGACGAGGCTCTCTGCCGCCGAACTCAGGTAGACTGAAGCGGAGCACAGCGTGAGTAATCACCTGCTCCGAAGCTCATGGAAAACGAGCAAAACTCAACTGACAGCTCGAGGAGCTTAAGGACGAAAAAACAGTAAGGACTGGAATAGCGAGAATAATTACTCAGGCCCAAATAGAACGGACGAGAGCTAACGAACGTCCGTCTCAGGAAAATAAACGGTTGAAGTGCGACGTCAAATAAACGCTCGCGCTTCACATACAGCTGTGACCAATATCCCTGGGACCACTAGAACGCTAACCACTAGCGCATTCAGTGGCATCAGGGAAGTGCCTGCTTCCAGAGATATTGAGTGACCAAAGCGCACCAACCCATGGAAGAGCTAGGGGTCTTTGCTAACCTAGAGTACCTGTTGATGGGGGAACCAAAACGCGAATGCCCTACCAAGAAGCCATTCCTGACAGTAACCAGCATCTGCGCGAAGCAAACAGATGCCTCTTCGCTCACTCAGTCCAAATCTGCTGCTCCTGGAGCCGCCTTGCCTACCGGCTGGTCTCCCTCGCGAGCGGCACTACTGCTCCTAGAAGAGGCATACTCTTGTTTGATATCCCAGCAACACCTTCACCCAAGGCAGGTAAAGTTGTTAAAATCTACGCGTAAGCGGCTCAGCCGGAAAGAAAACTGCAATTAAGGCAGACTTGGGCTCCACTGTAAAAGGAACTGTAGCAGCACCAGAATTGAAAGGAACCTGGCCTGTTTTTTTTAAAAGCCCCCACTCACTACCATGACGGAGTCAGGGAAGACGCTGAACAGGAAAGAATCTTTGGCTCCAGATGTCCCTTCGTCGGTAAACTCGGCAAATGCAGCCCCACAAGACGCAAATTATAGATCCGGCAATCTTCACTTAACAGATGGTATGCCTTCTAAAATAACTCCGCAGCTGACCCCCACTGATCTAGAGGTGAGCCACCCTTTAAGCCTTGAAATCTCAGTGGGACAAGGGCCAATTCAGACTCCAGCTGGGGCTGGTCGTGAAGGGGGAGAATGCCTTTGACTCAATAAAGATGATTTGTCAGCAGCTGGGTGGTCTGACTTGTGTCAGGCGCCTGCTCCCATTGATAAGGTAGATGTGGATGGGGCAGATGGAGAACTTGTAATCAGCTAGGGGCATGAAACGGAAAGTGGTGATACATTTTTCTCCCTATCAGACTTTCAGATTTGTCTGACTCAGAGAGTCAGGGCCATGTGTCGGATTCTAGTAAGTCAAATGAGGGGCGAGATAAGACTCCGGCAAATACTGCCACATTCAAGAAGGGGAGGAATCCTCATGGTAGAAGCAGTAAAAAAGATGAAACAAAGACTCATCGTCTCCTTTGGAACTATTCTGTTTCTCCAGCATTAGAAGGGAATATCTCAGCAGCAGGCAACATGACAGGGACAGCACAACCTAACTCTTTGGAATCCATATATCAATGCATCATGGCCAACAGGGAAGAAACACATATTGAGAGTCGGAGAGTTCAGACAGCCTGCAAGAAGATCCAGGGAGCCATTCAAAAGTTCTCTAAGACTTGCTCCGAGTTTGTCGAAATAATGACTGAGGTGGAGAGAAGAGTGAATACGTTGGAAGATGAAGCCTCAACTCATGGAGAAACTACAGTATTATTGGAAAATCAGATGTCAGACGCTTGCTGGAAACTAGAGGACTTTGAAAACCGAATGAGACAGAATAACTTGAGGGCTCCGGGTATTCTGGAGGGGGCGGAGGGAGTGATATCCTAAAGTTTATGGTTCATCTTCTTAAGGGGGCTCTCCCTGAGTTACAAAACTGGGACTGGGCTCAACAAATACAGCGTGAGACAGGTTGCCGTTAAGGTAGAAGAAGCCCTTATTGTCAGCAGGGAATAAACCCCGGGCTATTCTGATCTATATCAGGAATTTTCTCCTGCGTCAGGCAATCTATGATCTAGCCGGGGCAGATCGACAACGCTACTTCAGTGGGCATATTTTTTTTGTAAGGCCAGATTATTGTCATTCCACAGTGAAACGTCGCTGGTGACCTAGCCATTTGATTCAACCTTTTCAAAATAAGGGGGCTCAGGTCTTTTTATTGAATCCGGCCAGGTTTAAAGTAATTTGGAGAAAATCTCCTTATTTTTCTTCGTCAGAAATCCAACCTAAGGAGTTTTTGCAATCCCTTGGATAAACTATATCAATGCCAGGGGGATGAATGTTAATCTTGGTGCTGCTCTCTTTCTTCTTTCTATATCTACAAAATGATTTTGTTTTTTTCTTTATAGTTACTGGCAAAATCGCGGACAGGGCGGGAAGACGGGAGGGTCACCACTCCATCACAAGACCTGGAAGGTCTAGTCGCTTGTGAGGGTTGTTTTCGGCAGGGGAGGGGTAAATGGGGGGTGGTTTCCCATGGGTTGGGTGGGTGGGTAAGGGGAGGAGGTAGAGGGTTATGCAGGTGTGGGTTGAGTTTCTTTTCTTTTTCATGTGTTATGGCACTTTTTTCATGTAAGGAAGAATGGAATGATTTCTATGATTGTGTATAATCAACTGTACTGTATAGAAAGATTTGGTATTGAGAATGCCTAACACAAGGATGACGGGTAAAATGCGTATTTGCTCATTAAATATATGTGGCCTTAATGATAGAAAAAAGAGGACCATGTTGGCCAAGAACCTTCGATTTATGCAGATTGATTTAATATGCCTTCAGGAGACCCATATACCTTGGAGTGAACATGGATGGTTGAGGGATTTGAGCTTTGATCTGATAGCTTGCACTCGCCAGGGGACAACAACTAAAGGGGTGGCATTTTTAGCAAGACATGGTTTGGGAATTTGTAATCGAGTTAAAGAAGATAAGCTGGGGTGCTGGGTTATTATTTAATTCATACTCAATAACGGCACTGTCTCAATTTGCTCTGTTTACGGATCTAATCTAGAAGATACCGATATTTTAAATCACTTAAATGTAGAATTGCCCTTATGGTCATATCCTTTGATCCTTTGTGGTAATATTAACATTCACTTAGACAGCAATTTTAATTTGAACGCTGACCTGCCATATCAAGGAAAGAAAGTCAGAGATTTTAACCCCCTTCAAGGATTGGTGAGGGAACATGGGCTGGCTGACACCTGGTGTAAGCATAGATCATTCGATTCCGGCCCCTCATAATAAACTAGTCAGGCTTGACTATTTCTTTTTATCTCTAATCAACTGACCGAAATAGTTAAAACTGAGACCTTTCTGAGGATCATCTCAGACCACAATCCTTTAGTGACTGAAATACCACTGAGTAGAATTTCAAGAGTGCAGAGGCCTTGGAGCTTTGAAAGGACGCTTCTATTTGATCAATCATACTGTAAGCACATGGCTAAGTGGATTGAGGAATTCTTCGATATTAGTAGAAATACAGCCTCTGAAGTTACTATCTGGGAAGCTTTTAAACAGGCATCAGAGGCAAGACCTTGAGCTTTTCTATATCCCAACAGAAATTACTACAGGAGAAAATTAGGAAATGAGTCTAGCAGTTAAGGACAGCCTAGCGTTAACTTATGAGAAGAATGGGGAGTCAAAATATAAAGGAATGTCAACAGCTAATTGCGATCACTAAATCTAAAATCCATCAGCATTTTGGTGCAGAGGTGGCAGCCAAATATATGCAGTATAGGGCCGAGCTATATGAAAACACAGGGAGGGTTCTGGCAAAACGTCTGCAACAGCCGGAAGTGGCCAATCAAATTAGTAAAATTAAAGACCATTTTGAGCAGATTCAAGATTCCCCGGCAGAAATTGTGAAAACTACTATAAACAACTATAAACTGAGGGAGTGAAGACGCCTGGGGCAGAATCCCCAGAAGATTCTTTTAAAGATCTAGAAACAACAGGTGTCACATAGGATCAAAATGAAGTCCTTGCAGGCCCGATAACATGGAAAGAATTGGAAGCTGCCATAACTTCTCTAGCTATGGGTAAATCTGTGGGCCAGGACACCATTCCCCTGGAGTTCTACAGAGCATTCCGCCAACCATTGCAGCAAGATATAACACATTTATTACAACGGCCAAAAAGGGCTAAATCCGCAATCCATGGCAGAAGACAGCTATAGTTGTATTTATAAAAAATGGCAAGCCACAACTAATTTCCGCTTCATATACACCTCTATCACTTATAAACTGCGACAGTAAGATTTATTCGAAAATACTTGCAACCAGGTTAGGAAAGATCATCCATCCTCTGGTTTTAGTGCGTCAACACAAGATTTTGCCCTTCTTGACTGGGCCCAGGCTCCGGGATCCATGCTGTGGGTAGCCCTGTTGGACGCAGAGAAAGCGTTTGACAGGGTCTCCTGGTGATTTCTGTGGTCTGTCCTATGATGGAAGGGAATATGTGGGGAATTTATTCAGGCTTTCAAGGCACTGTACTTATCTCCAGAGGCTGCGATTCTTATTTCAGGGCAAGAGTCAAATATGTTCAATATCAGCAGAGGTAGCAGGCTGGGTTGCCCATGCTCTCCTTTGCTCTGCGCTCTATATATTGACCCTTTACTCAAAAAACTAGAGCTGAATGTGAACATTGAGGCAGTCAGGGTCAATGATGTAGATTATAGAGCACTGGTATATGTGGACGACATTGCGGTACTTACCATTGATGTCGCCTCTGCACTTCCAGAGGTGAAGGCTTTAGCTGAACAGTTCGGCATCCTCTCAGGGTATAAACCAAATATGGATGAAACTCAGCTCCTTTGCTCAGGGAATATGTGCCCTGTAGGACTCCCAGTTGTTCCAGAAGCAATTTATTTGAGGATCAAAATTACAGCTGTGGTAGATAAAATTCCTGATTTAAATATCGCCCCAATAATAGAAAATATTAATAAAAAATTGGAGAGGCTAGACCACCTGCACCTCTCCTTATATGGGCGATGCAATGTAATCAAAATGCTGGTCCTCCCTAATTTGTTTTATCTCTTCAGTACCATAACTCTTGAATTGTTCTCGTCTTCTCTAGCTAGGATAGAGAAGATATGTTTTAGATTTCTTTGGAGGTATCGCAGACCAAGAAGAGTGGCTAAATGGAGGACTCACCCAAGACACTGGGGCAGATGGGCCATACCCAGTTTTCTTCTATTACTGAGCATCTTTTTTACAAGCGGGGGATAAGGCTGAAATCCCGTTGGAAGCTAGACCGACTATATATGAACTAGGGTTGGGGAGTGAACCTAAGGGTTGTTTGGTCAGGATATTGGAACCCAGCTTTTTTTACAAGACCAAATGTAAAATACTGAAAGCTGCTTATAAGGTGTGGAGACAGATACGGCGGAAATTGAAGATCCCAAACTTGAATGTATATACCCCACTCTCTGCTTCAAGCACCCTGCCACCAATTTTTCAGAATCAAGTCACTTTCAGATGGGGAGCAATGGAATTCACTCTCTGGTTGATTTTCATAGGGAAGGCCCACTTGTATTGCTTACGAATCTGCAGGAATAGTTTGGGTTGGGCAAGGGAGATTTCTTTAAGTATTTGTAGATTCTGATTTTTCTGGGGGAAATAAGCACAGATTGGCTTTAAATTTAGAAAAGATACCTTTGGTGGAAATAGTATGGAGGAAGTCTCGTATTGGGAAACTCTAGCAAAATTTGCTCGAAGCTTACCCAGACGATATTGATGTTCAGAATGTAAAATGTGAGAGTAGGCTTGGGTGGGGGTAGTAATTAATGTTGAGGATTCATTGGAACTATCAAATCAGATACTGATAACTGGAAGACTCAGGAGCCAATATTTTATGTCTGTCTTTGACCTTTATTACACCCCAGTAAAGATAGCTAAATGGGGGGTGGGGGAATGAGGGGAGGGAAATGAAGGCAGCAAATACTATACACATGTTTTACTCTTACCCTAAAATGGATATCATTTTACAGAATGTTGAAGTTTTTTAACTACAGTTTTAGGGGTCTCTGTATCAATCACGCCAACTCTTCTAATCTTGGGATTAGTAAATAATACAGAGTCAAATAAGAGGGCGAGGTCAGAGAAAGGGTTTGAGTTTATTGCAATGACCATTTTCCGCTTATGTATTACCTCACAATGGATAAGTAGTGACCCACCAATCTTCTCTAGCTGTCGGTCAAGGATGCTGACTATTTATAATATAGAATCCTCAGTATAAAAGTTAAGAGGACAAAGGAAAAAAGAGCTGGGGCAGAGAATCTGGGCTCCTATTGCAGGATTGGTGAATCAATAATGACTAGGTAAAACGAATCCGAAATACAACAATTTCTCTAAGTATTGAAGGGGAAAGTTGGCAAGGGTGCATCAGGCCAAGACAGGTATGGTCAAGGTAACTCTGTTCTTATCCTGTGATGCCTGTTATTTAGTTGTTGTGTTTTTCATTGTGCTTTGTGTTATGTCACTATGTTGCTTCATGTTGTGCTCATGACCTACTTTAGATACATCAGCAAACACTGCTACATTTCCAGTCCAAAGCAACACATTGCTGTATGGTTTCAGTAATAAACAACCATTTAGCACTGTCTAAGCTGGTAAAATACCACTGCTTCACTTATTCAGCTACTAAGGACAGGCCAAAATGGTGGCAGAGGCAAGGCCCTAGATTCATAATTTAAGTGTTGACTTTATGTGATATTTCCTTGGTTCTTGACGTTGTAATGTGTTCCAGTGAGTAATAATTGCCAATGTAGGTTTAGAAAAATGTATACTTAGTTTTATTATTTTTTTAAATTTTTTCTTCGTTTTCTGAAATCTTTGTTTTCGTAGCATATCCTTGCTTTCTCCACCCTCTCACCCACCTGCGAAAACTGTGGTGATGTGCTGTCTTTCCTATAATTTCTGCAGCATGCACATATATATTTTAATGATGTAACAATTTCTTGTTGTCACATAAGAGGGGGAGGGATGGATTGCCCCTTTTTGGGCACTGTCAAGACTTCATTGGAAGTGATTGACCCCTCTCTGTCAAGTGTTGCATCCATTATTTTTTGCATTTGTCAAAGGAAAATACTTTGTAAGTGATTTTGGACCCAATTTGGTATAAAATCTATCTATTTTTTGTTTGTTTATATTTGTTTATTGAGGTTTTTCACAAGAAAGTTCATAACTCATTGCACTTTTGTTATACATCTTATTACAGTTATTGTAAGGCATGCATTCGGCGCAGGTGAACAATTCATCATGTCATCATCATTCAACTAGTATAGTCCCTTGCGGTGGGGCGTAACATGCGGGGGGTGGGTAGCCCCTTTGTTGCGCTGTTCATGCTTTTTGCAATTGCAGTTGTGGGTGCGCTTGCTGTCATTGGACTTGTGTGACCCCACTATTTATGTATACCTGCTGCTGTGTGCAATGTGTCTGTGCTTGAGTGTGTTCATGTCCCCAATAAATTAACGGTGACATAATAACTTTTGGTGCGTAACTGTAAACCAATAACTGTTTGGGCACGGATTGGATGGGATTGGCAGGGGGCCTTCATAGGTCAGCAGAATGTAATCTGCAGTGTGGGGGATGGCGTTGTTTCCGTGTGATGTGGTTATCCCGTAACCTATAATCTGGTACGCAGGGAGGGGGTCCGGGCGTGGAGCAGGTCTGAGTGAGCAGGTTCGCTTGTAAGGGGGGCACGCCAGTACATCATATACGCTGATGTGGACCTAGGCGCATTCCTGCGCCCCTGAAGTGTCCGGGGCGGGCCCTATAGGGGATGCATGCGAGGTCTGGGGTTGGGGGCTTGCCGGTTCGGTCTCGGGGGTGATTTCGTGTGTGAAGGTATGTAGTAATTGTGCCCACTCGAGAGAGATGGGATGTTTGCGGGTACCTTTTGCTTCTTCATCTCGCAAAACCTCTTCCTCCGCCCTCCCCCATTTTTTCAAAGCTCCTATCTAGGCCGCCACCGGGGGGCCTGCCAGGGCTCGCCAGTACATGGCTATTCCCCTTTTCGCTAAGAGGATGGCAAGGGATAGGAAGCGATACTGTGTTTTGTGAGTCTTCCGTCTAAGGAGTACTCCAAGGGCGCACGCCTCCCAGGTGAAGAAGGTTGTGATGTTAGTTGTGGTTCTGAACGTCTGGTGGACCTGGTCCCAGTATTCCTGAAGTGTAGGGCAATCCCAGAACATGTGTTTGAAGTCTGCGCTCGGCAGTTGACAACGGGGGCAGGTAAAATCTGTGTCTGGATAGAACTTGTGAAGCCGGTGGGGTGTAAGGTAGGCCCGATGGAGGATGGTAAATTCTATATTGCGGAAGCGAGCATTCCTGGATACTTTTTTAGGAAACTCGAGGGCCATTTCCCACTCTTTATCATGCAGTGCCCTTCCTATTTCCGCTTCCCACTTCTGACGTAGCGGTTGCAGGGAGGGGAGAATGAGTGTCCTTATAGCTTTGTAAAGTCACGTAACTAGGTGGTGCCCTATCCCCATATATAAAATCTTGTGAATCACTGGGTGTGCTGGCGGTTCCCCGCTGTCCCAATACCTACGGCTACTGTCCATCAGCTGCCTGTGAAGTAAGAATTGTCCAGGAGGAAGCCCGTACTGTTCCAATAAGTGGGCGTACGTTTTAATTTGGCCATTCTCAAATAGGGCTACCATCTCCGTGATTGCCAGGTCAGTCCAGACTTGGAGGGCGCTGGCAGTGTAGTACAGATCGTCCCTGGGGAAACCTACCAGCGGGAGCAAAGGTGAGTATGGGGGCCTGTCTCGGGACATGCGATGGATGCGCAGCATACAAGTATGAGCTTTGGACAGCTGCAGAGGCAGCGTACGTATGGGCCTTGTGCCCGGGAGTAACATCCGGCGAATAACTGGCAGTGGCGTGCGGCCTTCCGTGGTTACAGTCTCCCCGGTGTGTCGCTCCGCCGTCCAATATGACAGCCATTGCAGCTGAGCTGCGAGGAAGTATGCCTCAAAGGAGGGTGCTCCCAACCCCCTTCCATCGTGGGGATGTATAGAGTAGTCAGGGCCACCCTGTGGCGTCCCCCACCCCATATCAGTTCAGCAAGCAGGGAGTCTAACTCCTTAAAGAATGGCCGTGGTGGTATAACTGGAATGTTAGCAAAGTGATAAAGCATGCGTGGGACCGTAATCATTTTGGCCAGTGCCACTCGGTCTATGGGGGCAAGGGGTAGAGATTTCTAGAACCTAAAATCTATCTATTGTTCTATCTTTAAGTATCTTGGCTGTTTAGATTATATGTACAGCAAAATACATGTAATTCTTATTTTAGGTATTAACTCTCCAAGTCTTGGCTTTTGGTTCCACACGAACACATTGAAGCAAATAAAAAATTTCTTAGCTGTGTATCTGTAGTTTTCACCTCAGGGGCACACTGAACAGAAACTATTTTGAGGCTTCAAGTGTTAATTGTACCCTTCAGCTTGTCACTGAGCTTACAAGTGCTTGCCAACTTTATCTGAACTTCACATTTTTTTAAATTAATTTTTACTTTGCTGTAAACATTTCAATAGCACTGTTATTTTTCATTTTTACTGCCAGGTTTTGTTTCAAATTAATCTTTTTCTTTCTAACAGGAATCCATTAGCCATTGCCTGACACTGCACCCAAGGTTCTAATTCCATTGTCACACTTATAGATCTTGTTTTTCAGGCTGCTCACCCTTTTTTTCTAATACCCACCTCTCTGTTTGAAATGTGAAAATAGAGGTCAGCATTGCTGGATCAATTGTTCTCTTAAGCCTGGGTTAGGGTGACTTTGCTGTATTCTGATCATTGCAAACAGCACTTCAAATGTAAGCAATGTCATTGTGCCGTTCTGTTCTGTTACATTATATTATGCTATCTGGTTTGTATGGACTATAACAGTCTTGCTTTCACTTAAGATACGAAGAGTCACCTAATTTGATAGATGCTGCATAAAAATGACCAGAGGGTGAAAGTTGGTAAATAGAACTCCTCAAGTGAAGGACTCTAGAAAGAATGAAGAAACCAGTTTCAGCTGGTTTGTGTGATGCTCTAAAGACTAGAACCACAGGGTACTGCTCTTCTACCTCCGATGGATACTTGACCAAAGATCACTGGAATGTCAAGGACTATCCATGCTTCTTCACTGTGGCATTACATTGCTCTTGTATTATCGAGAGTGGCTTTAGTGTCCTTATGAGGCATAAAACAGGCAAAATCAGCAAATGAGACGCAGGCAGAAGCATCGTTTGTAAGAAGACTGACGCAAAGGAAATATAAGAAAATCTGGTTTAGCACCAGTCAATAACACCCCAGCTCATTACTGATATTTACAAGCTGCTATCTTTAACCAATGTATGCTTTTATTATTTCTAATCTGGAAGAATAATACGATGATAGATCAATATTTTCCAATGTGTTAAATCAATATTTCCTTATTTGTCTTCTAGCTCTACATGAATTTCCCAGTGACATATTCTCAAATGAAGATAGAAGGCATGGAGCAATCGTCCTTCACGTCTTCTGTGTAAGTAACACCACACATTTTGTCATATTTATTTTATAGAATCCAAGATTCAGAACACATAGAATGTTTGTAGTTTTAAATTAAATATCTGCAGTTATCAATTCCTTAACTCAAAGTTAAAAATTTGAAACACTCTGAAGTTACTACATGCTTAATATTCTGATTCCACCAGCATGATGATTGTTACGAGAAAAAACCTAAATGGTTGATCTTACAAAAACATGCAAATGTCTCTTATTGAGATATTCAAAATGTAGATGCCTCATATTGGGTTAATCCTTTATCTCAGTTGACAAAGTGAGGCATATATTTTCCTATACACATTACCAACCATGATAGAGTTACCACAAAGCTTTTCATAACGGGAGTTACTGGAGGGACTATAAATTAATTATGTAGCTGTTAATTTTCAAGCAGCGCACATCACATTTTTTTTGTTTTTTCTAAAATAAACTCCCAAAGTTGGAGTTTGTTGTTAAAAAACAAACAAATAATGACCTTGACACCCTGGAAGTTTATGGTTTTTTTCTGTTCAGGACCACCAATTTTTTCTTTGTAGTCCAGAATAGAAAAAAAGTACATCTGAATATCTGCTCTAAATAGGGTGGATTGTCTGATGTACTTATCAATAGCGAGTGACTTGGGGCTGTTACTCTGATTTTTTTTGCCATTGAGCCAGCAGGACCTTCACACGTGGAAATGTGATTGCTTGCCTGACTCAAAATATAGCAGGCAAATGTGCTGGCCAAACTCTAGATAACCTCAACAATTTTTGCTCTTTCTTGTGAAAGTGCTAAGGAACTTGTCTGTACAAGAGAGAAGAGTGTTTGTTTCATCACTGATCAGCTATTTACAGACTTCTTTCATTTTGCAGATGCACTTGAAAACATTTCGTCTCAAGGGGTTTTGGAACAAAAAATGTGGTAAAACTGCACCCGTAGCAGGACTCCAACAAATGGGTGCAGATTTTTCTTTTATTGCTATTTATTGCTACACCACTTGCCATTTTAAGGCATACTACTGGCAAGGTCATCTGACAAGTGTTTACATTGCTATTTCCCCAGCACCAAATTATACACAAAGCACCTCCATGTGGTGAAGCCCCTTGCCATGCAAGGCTACAAAATATAGGTTGTTCACCTCCCCATCCTGAAACTGTATTTACTTCAACTCTTTGCTGGAGCAAAGCTTCAACAAGTTCCAAGGAGGGAAAATCGTTTGGAATGCTCACACCCCTATGCTTGTAAGTAATCAACAACTCTCAAGCTAATCCATGCCTTGGTTCACTCACGCCTTGCATATGGTTTACTTTTCAGTAATTGTATGCACCCCTCGTATACACTTACACAGCACTAAAGGCATTTATGCCAGCTAGGTATCCTTTTGTAGATATGTAGCCGCTGTAAAATAGAGCCATTTTTAGCAGTAAGCTTAATTTTATGGACAAAAACGGTTTTGTAAATCTCTCTCATCATACAGCAACACAGATACATGGATGATTGAATTTCCCACAGTGCTACAGTTGGATATGGGTCCACAAGGGGCCTTACTCAGTCTGGAAAAATATACTTCTGATAGAGGAGCAGGGGATTTCTGCAAAGTATCTTGTGGGCCAGGTTGCTAACTCATCAGTTTGTAGGACAGATTCAATTTTCTCTGTTTTAAATTGGAGTATAATTCTGATGCATGGTTTATGCCACTAATGATGGTTAGCATTACTCTTAATCCTTATTGCATTGCTCACTCTGCGGAATACTCAGTTAAGCCAGGTGTGCATCCCAGTATTTGGGAGCTTGTTTGTATTATACTAAGATATTTTGTCACAATTTACCCTATTTAGTATTATGAAATTCAGGTGAGAGGATGCTGACTTGCTCGTCCTAGACTGATGGTGGGATTGACTGAGGAGAAACTAAGGAGAAGTACTGCCCTTGCTGTGTGTCTGGGGTTGGCCTGCAGTTGCTGTTTCTGCCAAGGAAAGGAGAAGGACTTTGGTGTGTGCTGTGTCCCCTGCTTGAAGGAGATCTCCAAGGGCCTGAAGTGTGCTGGCCTCCTGTTCTGAAGTCTCAGGGACACAGACTTCACCCCAAGCTCCTCTGAACTCTGCTGCTGTGAGTTCTGACCTGCCAAGAGGTACCTGTGCCAGTTTTGGGTCTCTGGAGGTTGTTACTGCTGTTTGGGAACTGGAAGCAAGAAGAAACTCAAAGAACGTCAGAAATCGACGCATTGCTCTTCTTGAGGCTGTTTTCCCAACGCATCTCCACGTTGCAAGAAGAAAGTCCGCGCATCGCCTCACCACTGTGGAAACCGCCGCAGTGCCTGACGCCGCTGCAAGAATCGACACATCGAGGGATCGTGGCTGAAGAGGACCAACGCAGCGCCGCTCAGCGCTGCTGCATCGATTACGAACACATCCTGGATTTCCACGCATTGTACCTGTGCGGCAAGTCCTTCAGACGCATCAACCGAGGACAGGAACTGCCACGAAGAATAGACACATCACTCCCCGTACAGACCAGATTCGACGCAACTCTTCCTCTGCGGGCAGCGGGCCTGTCGCATCGCCTCCCCAAGGTCTCAGGAGTTTTGCACCTCTTTGTTTTCTCACGATGCGGATGGTTGGCTTGGGCACTTTGACACATCTACAGGTACTTTGGTTAAAAGTCACGCATCCGTAGCACGCATCCGTAGTTTTCTATGGTACAAGTTTTTTAACCTTTTTAAAGTCATATTTTTAAGTGTGTATGTTGGATTTTTGTCATTTTGGTCTAGGTTAGTTTAGATAAAGATATTTTATTTTTCTAAAGTGGTGTGGTGTCCTTTTGTGGTGTTTTCACTGTGTTACTGTGTGTGTTGCTACAAATACTTTGCACATTTCCTTTCGGATAAGCCTGTCTGCTTGTGCCAAGCTACCAAGGGGGTGAGCAGATTTTATCTAATGTGTATATCCCCCTAACCCAGACTAGAAGCAAGGGTCGCTATTTGGACAAAGGTACCTACCTGTGCCAATTAGAGATCCTCTTTTCTAACAGCTGATATTACCTTCTGCCTTCTTGTTAACAAGATCACTTATACATATTACCCCCTTTAAATGATATTAAGGAAAATGACTCCTAGCATCTGACGTGAAGGGAGAAGATTGGAAATTCAGGCAGTTAGCTCATCTTGTTTGAATTATGGGAAAGTATTCTTGCTTGACTTAATTAAGGGCCAGATGTACGACGGAAAATTTCTTGCGCAAACGGGTTTGCAACACATTTGTGCATGCACTTTTCTTCTGGGCCATGTACTAACACTATTTTGAGACTTGAAAATAATTTGTGACTCGCAAAATAGGGTTTTGCAATGTCCTATTAGGAAGAGGCGTTCCCTTCCTAATAGTGACTCACAAGCCATGTATAAATTTTTTGCACATTTAGTGCCCTCTTCAAGAGGGTGATAATGCAGTTCCAAATGGGAAGGCGTCCCCAGGGGACGCCTTCCCCTTCGCAAATGCAGGGGAAAATATTTTTTAAGGTGATGCAGTGGTCCCAATGACCACTACCTGCCCATAAAAAATGAAACGAAAACGTTTAATTTTTTGTTTTTAAAAGCATCCCGTTTTCCTTTATGGAAAACAGGATGCTTTTTAAAAAAAAAATGCTTTATTGAAAAGCAGTCCAGGACATGGAGGTCTGCAGAGCCATCCCTGGGAGGGCCATCCATTCCCAACGGGGTCACAAATTGCGAGTGCCTCATTAATATCCATGAGGCTCGTATTTTGCGACCCCCATTGGGAATCGCAATCAGTGTCTCTTACACTGTTGTACATTGTAAATTGCAACTCGCAATCGAGCACAAATTGTGAGTCGCAATTTACACTGGTCGTACATCTGGCCCTAAATATCTTATCTGTTGCCTTCAAATGCCCTGTCTGTTACTCAGTTTGTCTCAGCTTCTCTTAAATCCTTGTTGCACTTCCTCCACAGGTTATCAGTGAATAAACTGATCCTGTTTAAAACACTTTTCATGGTGCATGGGCATCTGTCCTAAATCTCTCAGTTCTTGGACTCAAGCTTACATATATTCTTAGATGTTCTGTTCCTCACATCATGCACTCTTGATTGTACACATGTTCCATTGCATTAGGTAGACACAGGCTCTTTCATGCTTTTCACTACCTTTCCAGTACACTAGAGGTAAAAATACTTTGCGTGTGTGAATGTAGGGTGAGTGGGTTGCCTATGAGTGAGCAGGTGAAGTACATTTAAAACCAGACGTATTGACATTGCCAATTGTTGTTCTTGGTGGATTCTGAGAGCATTACAGCCTCCAATGCCCCCTTTCGGCTCACTACCCAAGGTCGGCACGATAGACCAAGTCTTCCGATTTATTGCAACCTATTGGAAGACTGTTTCTGTCGGTAAAGGGTCATTATATCTGGCATTTATAGACCTAAAAACCGCCTTCGACCTTGTCCCTCGTATTAAATTATGGCAGGTACTCCAGGACATGGGTTTCCCGCGCTACCTCCTTGAGCTTGTTAAAAGACTGCACGATGGCACATATGCAAGGATCTGATGGGGGAGTGAGGGCCAACTAACTGACAAAATACCAGTGAATAGGGGGGTCCGCCAGGGTTGCGTGATGGCTCCCACCTTGTTCTCCCTCTTTATAAATGGGGTGGCAGGCCATTTGAGGGAGGACCCTGTGGATGCTCCCACCCTGGCAGGTGAAAAAATACCGACCCTCCTTTTTGCGGACGGCACCCTCCTCATGTCAAAAACACCCTCTGGTCTCCAAAAACTTTTGACCAAGTTTGATGCCTTCTGTGAGGAACGTGGGTTAACAATTAACACTACAAAAACTAAATTAATGGTGTTGTCCCAAGCAAAGAGACCAAGGAAGATTAATGTTGTGCTTGGTGGATGTTCACTGGAGGAGGTTTATGCATTTGATTATCTGGGAGTAAGGGTGAACCGGAGAATGAAGTGGGACTCTCATTTAGCAAAACTGCATTTGAATTTGAAAAGGACCACGGGAGCCATTTCCAGAGAACACCGAGCCTCGGTAAGCAGGCCCATTGCACCTGTCCTTGCCATCTATGAAGGGAAAGCATTGGCAGCAACAACATATGGGTCAGAACTTTGGGGCTTTGATAAGATCACAGAGTTAACTAAAACTGAAAATAAGTTCTTTAGAGACTTGGTGGGTCTCCCAGTCTCTACCCCCTTGAAACCACTGCTGCAAGATATGGGCCGCCGTGCAATTAAAGATATTGTCACCCTTCGACCTCTTCTATATTGGGTACGTTTGAGAAGGTCACCGGAACTGGCACACTACGCTGCAGTCTTGGACAAACTTATCACCCTGAACAAGTTGTCAAGAATTCCGTGGCTGGACAATCTAAGGGACCTGACTACCAACCTGGGGCTAAGTGAAACATGGTTGTCCCAGTCACCACCCCCGAAAGATACAATTAAAAAAATATACTGGGAATGGGTTCAAGCCAGGGAGCTCGAGAAATCAAACTGGGGAGTGTTAACTGACCGTTTTTTAGAGCATAAGCCGGTGAGGAAGTTTGAATCCTTTCTCGATGTCATTAAAGTACCTAGAGACAGAACTTTGTTTCTAAAGTTTAGACATGGAACACTTCCCCTGAACACTTTTACCAAGCATTGGAAATCATCTATGTCTAATCATTTTAGTTGCCCTGGTTGTTCAAACCCTAATGAGTCCTTAGCCCATTTCCTATTTGCCTGTAGAGCATATAGTGGACCCAGGAGAAGGTGGTTAAAGCCAGTATGTAGAGAGCTGGGAGTCAGGCACCATGTGACGGCACTCCGCATATTGACAACAGATACAACATCTACGATGGTTTTTTGCGGAGTTGCCAAATTCTTGGGAAAGGCCTGGCAGATACGTTCAATACTTGTAAAATGAGCATGGGGCAGGAAATTGTGTACAGTATATACCCACCAGAATATGTCTGATCCTCTGTCCTCTGCTCCCTGCTTTAGGACTTTATTTAATCTATTTTTAAAATTTTGTGCTGTTTTTGAAAAGATTTCGCTTTTTTAAAAGTTTTAATATCTCTTTTAGCAATGAATTGTGTACTTTTATGATAAAGTTTGTTTTTATCGAATAAAGTATAAAGTATATGAATAAACTGATCCTGTTTAAAACACTTTTCATGGTGCATGGGCATCTGTCCTAAATCTCTCAGTTCTTGGACTCAAGCTTACATATATTCTTAGATGTTCTGTTCCTCACATCATGCACTCTTGATTGTACACATGTTCCATTGCATTAGGTAGACACAGGCTCTTTCATGCTTTTCACTCCCTTTCCAGTACACTAGAGGTAAAAATACTTTGCGTGTGTGAATGTAGGGTGAGTGGGTTGCCTATGAGTGAGCAGGTGAAGTACATTTAAAACCAGACGTATTGACATTGCCAATTGTTGTTCTTGGTGGATTCTGAGAGCATTACAGCCTCCAATGCCCCCTTTCGGCTCACTACCCAATGTCGTTTGTTGTCACTTATACAATGGGAAACGCTAAGGGTTTCAAATGCGGCAAGCTATGTTGTAATAAAAAGTAACATTTTGCTGCTGCTGCGACCTTGGACATGTCTTCCTTGCTCTGTCCTAAATATGTCGTTTTTCAAGTTGTTTCCTTACCTGTACATCATTAGAAATTATATATGCTTACTACATCCTGTGTCTCCTTGTTCCATAACTGTGGTTTATGCTACCTGGTGGCAGAACCATCTAGTTTTTAATCGAAACTTTTCAAGTTGCACAGAACATGTGTCACAGTAATGATCCCTTCCATCACAAAGGTGTGCACACTTTCAAGTTCCATTTTTAGGTCTTAGCTTAGATGGTTGCACACTTTCCTGTTCCCTTATTAGGTCACAGCTGCCATTGGTCAAAGCTACTAAACTGGTAGCCTGCAATTCAAATCGGAGAGCTGATCAAGATGCACAAATGCTCAAGTGAGTGGAAAGACATCACATACACATTCCCCGAAATATTTATCTACCAGTCATGTATAACTGAATTAAATACATTTGAGAAGCATTTTTTATTCGCTCACCTCGGTAGTCCTTCCATTAACTGGCAGTATATCCAAAGACTAAGAATGGGAGAGACACAGTGGCTCAGACTAATAAAGCGACAATAAAGGTAACTTCATTCTCAACAGTGATTCCAGCCTGTTGTGGTTCTGACCTTATGGATTCTGTGCGGGGCCACATTGCCCCAGTGTCTTGACTTTATGAATGTGCTAAATCATTTCTGCCTGCTGTGC
This sequence comes from Lissotriton helveticus, assembly GCF_964261635.1. NCBI lineage: Eukaryota > Metazoa > Chordata > Amphibia > Caudata > Salamandridae > Lissotriton > Lissotriton helveticus. The sequence goes on from NC_136067.1 coordinate 1,243,348,072, forward strand.
AAATCTAAATCCAGCAGGGCCAAATAAAAGTGATGATAGAGGAAAGGTCATTTTATTTGAGATATTGATTTCATATAATGTAATAGACCCCACATCCAGGCAAGAAAATGATTTCTTCCACAAAGCAATGTATATTTTTTTTCACGGCATGCTCACCATGTCTGTATTTACTTAATTTAATGCTGCTGAATAATTCCATGCTTAAAGTTCAGAATGCTACATATTACTGTCTGAGTTTATGTATTGTCATGATAATACCTCCAGAATAGAGACTCTTTTATTGTGGCTTACTCAGCTGACTCAGCACACCATTTTTTCTGTGCTACCCATGACTAATGCTGCAGAGACCAACCTTGGTCCCATGGTCTTCATGTCTGCTATGTCTTGTGGAGACAGCAAAGTGTTGTGCTGTGAAGTTTTATTGTTGAGAAAGATGCGACAGGAAATAAGGTAGTCCAGCAAGATGTTCCAGTTAATTTCTTGTAGATAAACTCTTGCCACCTAGTCATGGTCTTCCTGCTCCCCAACTACTGGCCATCTATTTCCCAATTCAAACTGCAACATTCCTTGTCAGAATCCCATGGGAAAGAAAGTAAGGAATCCACAGCAAGGAGTGAACACAAGCTGCATCATGAGACCACCCATTCTTCCCCCACCAATAAAAATGAAGAATAAAATGAAATGAGACATCCAATACACAAACAAGTGGGAAAGGAAGTGCAAGCAAACATGTGGACCACAACATTTAGACAGAGGATACAAAACAAGAAAATTAACATAAAAAATGTAAAAAACATAATGGACTCAAGATAGAAACACTCATTACAATATAATTGTTTCTTATCGGCCACTATTGAACTAAGATTCCAGATGCATTTGTCCTCTAACCTAACCTCCTCGGACAACTTTGACCACTCTGAGTGAATTGCTATACTTAAAAGAATAGGACTAAAAGTGTTTCTAGGAACTCCCACTTCTACCTTTACTATTTTAACTGACTTGCGTATATCATTATAAACTTTCAATTGCACCTGTTGCTTTAGTTCCTTCACCCTATACAAACTCTGTAGATTTTCAAACTCTACAGAATCGCTTGTCTGACCCCAAACCCAAGGGAGCAAATCATTCCACATGGTCTTCTCTCCCTGAACATCTCAAAAGCAGTGACACCTTTGTTAGAATGTAGGGTAAACCTAAATTAATCTACTTGTTTGAGCAGTTCATCCTTTTAACTTTTCCACCTAACCGTATCATACTGAATAGCTTGCATGTATGTAACTTCAAAATGGTGATCTTGAAACCCCACAATCCACTTGCACTGGCACGAGTAAAACACGTTCCAGCCCCTTTTTAGCAATAACTTTGTGAAGAGGCTTGTGATCCAACTGAACTTCAAACCTAGCACACCACAAACATTTTTTACTTTTTTATCACCCAATACACAGCCAAAGCTTCCTTTTTACAGTAGAATACCTACTGTGTGCTCCTCTCAATGCCGCAAAGGTAAAAACATGAGTAGTATCAAATCCATCCTGTTTCTGCTTCAAAACTTTTCCAAGTCCCTTATCACTAGCATCCGTGACTACAAGACAGGGTGAACCTGGGCCAAAACCCCTAAAACTCTGAGCAATAGAAAGCAATATATCCAAAAATTCATCTTAACATTCTTCATCCCATGAACATGCTACTCCTGTCCTCAACAGTCTGTGAATGGCAATCGATCTACTGGCAAAATTAGGAACAAACCTTGAATGACATTCAGTCACACCTAAGAAAGGTTGTACTTCCTCTTTTGTAAGGATTAGGCAAATTGAATATGGCCTTCACTAATTCTTCTTTCGCCCAAACTACATCCGCTACTACTTAATGACTCCATACACTCGTTGCAACTACCTACCTACCTGCCATTGAAACGCTGCCGTGTGGGGAACGGCTCTTCACTGTACTACCGCCGCCACTTGTGTTTGCATTGCCGCCGTGAGGGGAACGGCCAACGAAGTCGCGTAAGACCACACCGCCGCAGGGACTCCATTTCCCATCAGCCCCGGCGGGTGTGGAGCGACCAACGTGACGCCGTACTCAGAGCGCCCCATAAGAGGGAGGCGCACCGAGCGCTTGGTGTGCTCGTTGCAACTACCTACCTACCTGCCATTGAAACGCTGCCGTGTGGGGAACGGCTCTTCACTGTACTACCGCCGCCACTTGTGTTTGCATTGCCGCCGTGAGGGGACGGCCAACGAAGTCGGGTAAGACCACACCGCCGCAGGGACTCCATTTCCCATCAGCCCCGGCGGGTGTGGAGCGACCAACATGACGCCGTACTCAGAGCGCCCCATAAGAGGGAGGCGCGCCGAGCGCTTGGTGTGCTCGTTGCAACTACCTACCTACCTACCCCGGAGCGCCCGGGATAAGCCCGGGACAAGGGTGGGACAGTCTGTGACAGTCCGGGACTGGCTGAGACTGGACTGGGCCAGGTACGCTGCCCAAATCATCATTCGTGAGTTCTTACCTTTGATTACATCCTCTGCTGCGATTATTGGTAATTATTCCTGGGCAACCTTATTAGTAACACGGCACCTACCTGTTTCATTGTACGGTGTCATTTGGGGGGAAAATAGTGTTATAATCACCTAACATGTCGAAATCAAAAACACCCCAAGCTGTTAATACTCTTGATAATTACCTAGTCCACGTTGTTGCGAAAATAAATAATGATAGAAGATCCTCCTTGGGCTTGAGCCTTTCCCCTCCATTGCCATCAATTGAAAATGTGCCTTCTGACATACCTGATCTTGATACTAGCAATGAGGTTTTCCAGCAGACCAACCACGAGAGTAATTCATTAACCCAGCTAATAGTAGCTCTAGCTGAGTCAGATGCTGAGAGCATACCCGATGAAGAAATAGTATTGTTAGAAGATGAGCCCCCAGTACCGGTACCAGCTCCAAGAGCTGCTAAGGGGGGGGGGGGGGAAAGAGTCTCCCGAAACGGGGTGGGCTCCGTTCAAGTAAAAAACGCCCAGATACCTCTCCACCCAAAAGGGTTGGAGAAGATGAGAGGGGTACTTCTGGGGGGAAGTTATTACTGGACGAAGATCAATTTAAGAAATTAGTAAACGCCCTAGACACTAAAATCAAGATCATAACTAAACCTCTTCTAACCAAAATTGACCATCTAACTGAAGAGGTGAATAGGTTAGGGGGACTCCTGCAAAAAACATTGAAGGAAGTGGCAAATATCCCCAAACAAGAGACGCGCAGAGTTGAGACAAAAAAAACCCAGACTGCCCCCAGGCCAGAACCTTTGGATAATACACCCCTCATTTCTGCGTTGAGCAATGATTCGGGAGGGGGGGTCTCCGGGGGACTGGGTGCAAACAATGGGGCCTATGAATGGCTGGGGCAAAGGGACAGGCCTATAGACTGCAACACAGAGAAGGGACCAGTAGAACTAATTGTAGCGGCTTCTCCCCTAGTATTGATTCTGGCTAATGTCCCTCACTTGGAACCAGGGCAAGTAGAGAATCCATCCTCCCTAATTAATAAATCATTGCATTGGCTATCACGGAATATGGCCTTCTCTCCGGGGGGCATGGACCAGCTGGCACAAGAGGTAGTTAAGGCAAGAAGAGTAGAATGGATCGGGGGTGGTAATAAAAAATTTAGAGGGGACTGTGTGGTGTTACACTTCTCAGACCCAGAAGTGTTGCCAAACATTTTGGCAAACATATATCCTCCCCAGCGCAGATCCACTGAGATAGTTCCTCTAACACTAGACTTTTTCTATGCCAGGAAAGGTAATACTCTAAATCCCACAGTATTGAGAACAAAATGGAACACTGTGGTAAGGAAGGGAAAGTCCTTGGGTACAAAAAGTAATTGGGGTATGTCTTTGGAAAACAGATACTCTGCCCTATCTGACCTCAATGAGTGTGACTGACTGAATGGGCCGGAGAGTGCTGCCCAAGATAGAATAGTCGGTACGCCAACTGGTGAGATTGACATTGCTGAGAAGAGAGTAACTGAATATAGTTCGTTTGTTGTCACCAATCCTCATAACGGGAGCATATATTCTCGGAATAGGTTTCAGCCTGGCATTACAGGGCATTCGGCTCTTACCCCCTGTTACACTGACAATTCCAGGGCAGCCAGCTCCTTACCAAATCTGGCCCAACCCCCCTACATCCAAAATGTATTGCCATCGCAAGTGAGGGTTAGTCCAGTTAAGGAAGGTCTTAAACTTTTATCATGGAATCTGGCTGGAATTTCTAATAAATTAGTGTCCCCAGAATGGTGCGAATTTATTGAGCTTCATGATGTAATCATGTTCCAGGAAACCTGGGCAGTTATCCCGGCCTATCGGCAGGGGTTCCTAAATTTCTTTGTCCCTGCAAAAAAGAATCCCAAAGGGCGGCCCTCAGGGGGGTTAATTATATGGGTACGCCAATCATTGGAATGCACTATTAGAGCAAGATCGGTTAATAACTGTTATATATTGCCAGTTGTGATCACCTGGGCTGATGGCCACGAGATGGCCCTCTACAATATATACGCCAGGGGAGTAGCAGGGGGTAAAGCTTCAAAGGTGGTAGCTGCATTAGACAATGATCTGGAACACCTCTCACCGCATATTACAATTTTGGTGGGGGGAGACATGAATACCACATTCGAACCATTGGGCCAGGTGGATAGTGAAATGTCCCAAGAGGAGGATACTAAATGGGGAGTCCCTCAATTAGATTTGCCCGCGATAAAGAAATGGACCGAGGTGGCAGTACAGTTAAAGAGTATGTGTTTGCCCCGGGGCCTGAGGGCAGCAAATGGACGTACCCCGTCCGACCAACGGGGGGCCCATACCTTTGACAATACAAGGGCAAGTAGTCGGATAGATTACATCCTTGTAGATGTCAGAGACTGGCACAAGCTAGTAGACATGAGGGTTACATCTAGATTGGAGAGTGACCACAACCCATTGTGTTTGCTCTTCCAATTAAACCAAGGAGCAATAGTGCCAAGTTTAGGAATGGGCGTTACGCCCCTGGACATTATCTCCACCAATAATCAACGCCATGTTAAATGGGCAATATTGTTAGATAAGCCAGAGAAAATGCAAGATTTAAAGGCGGCTGTGGCGAGTGAGATTAGTAGCTTGCAGGATCGTTGTAATGAGCCCAATTTTAACAAACTAATTGAAGAGTCACACCCCAAGTTTTTAAAAAAAATACAGGGGTTCTTTTTAAAACAAGTTAATCAAAAAAAGGGTGCACATCCCCCAACAAAGAAAGGATGGTATGATCAATCCTGTAGAAGAGCACGCCAGGAACTCAGCTTAGTGCTGAGGAGCAAAAGTAGAGAAGGTGTGCTGAAGGCCAGGGATGATTATAGAAAAGCACAAGCTAGGGCTAAAAGGCTGTGGGATGAAAATCAATGGCTGGATTTAAAAAAGGCCTGCGCAGCCAAACAGCAAAAAGAGTTTTGGGCAATCATAAAATGGGATAGGGGTGGAATAGCGGAATGCCCAAAAAACCACGTGGCAAAGGAATCCTGGATTGATTTTTTCAAGCCACAATACGCTTGTAGTTTGCCCCTCGGGCTTCACCCTTCCCCCCCTATGGTATTTTATAAAGATGAAGTGTTTACACTGGGGGATGTAAATGTAGCACTGGACGGGGTGACAAGAGGGAGGGCCCCAGGAATTGATGGAATACCGGCCGATGTATTTCTATGTGACCGGGCTAACTGGTGCCAATGTTTTGTTTGGCTTGCGAATTCCATCGCACAAGGAGCCTTGATACCTGCCTCGTGAAAGGGAGCGGAGATCATTCCAGTTTTTAAAAAAGGGGATAAGGCTTTACCAAGTAATTATAGACCCATCAGCCTTATTGACTCTGCACAAAAACTGATGGGTAGAATGATACAAAATAAAATACAAGCCTGGATAGATGATAAGGATGTTCTTTCCCCGTACCAAGCTGGTTTCCGCCCCCTAACTAGCTCTATCGACCAGGTATTCCATTTTTTAACTCTCTACTGGAAAAATGTGACCCTGGCAAATGGCCCATTGTATGCCGTTTTTGTTGACCTAAAGTCAGCATTTGACTTAGTGCCTCGTCAAAAACTATGGACTGTCCTTAGTGAGCTTGGAATTAGCCCCGAATTATTGACATTACTAGTCCGTATGCACGAAAACAACTACGCCAGGATTAGGTGGGGGACCCAGGGCGAGGTCACTGACTCTTTCCCCGTAGAGCGTGGGGTGAGACAGGGATGTGTCCTGGCTACCACCTTATTCTCCCTTTACATCAACAGCGTAGTGGACTATTTAAAGAAATCACCAACTGATGCCCCAATACTTGACGGGGTGCGGGTCCCAGTACTAATGTTTGCTGATGACACACTTCTGGTCTCGCGAACCCCTAGTGGCTTAGAAAAGACAATTAATGCATTTGGGGATTTCTGTCGGATTCGGGGCTTGGAACTAAACACCACAAAGACCAAGATTATGAACATGAATCCTGCATAACAATTCAAGGGCACAATAAACTTTAATGGGGCAGCGTTAGAAGAGGTAGATGCCTTTACGTACCTTGGTATTTCCTTACAGGGCAATATGAATTGGAAATCTCACATTGATTCGGTGGTCTTAAAGTTCCACCAGCTTTCTGGGGCCATAGCACTGAAACACAAATCTTCATTAACTAAACCTATTCATCCTGTCCTAGAGATTTATAGTATGAAAGTGCTGGGTGCATGTCTTTATGGAGCAGAGCTGTGGGGTTTCGCCAATGTGAGTGTGCTGTCAACTGCAGAGAATAAATTCTTACGCCGATTGGTTGGAGTCCCGCAGAGCACTCCATCGATCCCACTTTTATATGACTTAGGGAGGAAAAAGATTGAGGATTTGGCTCGGCTGCGCCCACTGCTATTTTGGAGGCGCATAAAGACAACACCTGAACTGGGCCACTATGCATCCGCACTCATGGACATTATCAGTTCAGACCGAATCCACAAAATAACTTGGCTCAATGAAATCAGGAACTTATTACAAAAACTGCATTTAGACCACTTATGGACTATCACTGACCCTACAGCCTTTCCATCTAAGGTGTTGTTGAAGAAAATGTACTGGGACATGATACACCAATCTGTTTTGACTTCCAATCAGCCGTCTATGTTGACATTTCAGTATCTGGAGTCCAAAATAGCCCCAACGTGCGAACAATACTGGGATTTGATCACAAAACCCTTGGACAGAAAGCTGTATTTTCAGTTCAGAGTTGGTTGCCTACCGCTAAATGCTTTCACTTTAAAATGGTCACCCAGTAATGTTAATACGTGTTGCCATTGCAAGGTCTATTCTGAGGACATTCCACATTTTTTGTTTGTATGCCCCCTTTATGCCGCACCAAGAAATAGATGGTTAAAACCAGTGTGCAAGAATCTGGGGATAAGAAGATCTTAAGATCAAATTGCTCCCCTTGTCTTGCAATTGCTCTAGCTAAATACTTGGGTTGGGCATGGATTATTCGCACCCGCACTTTAACTTCAATGAAATGTGATCGATGAATAGTATTATGTTTTTAGCTTGTTTTATTATCATGTGTACTAGGTATAGTGACTCTGTATTTTTAGCTGTAAAATCTTCTTTTTAAAGCATGAATTCGCCAGCAATCTGTATTTAATGTGTATTTTAAACTGATTGTAACTTAGTATAGTATTTATTCATGTTTAGATTAGGGTGAAAATGCTTTTATGACAATGCTGTCGAATAAAGCTTTGAAACTTGAATTGACTCCATACACCAGTCAGAGCTACAAATTTGCATTTCATTGCTTTGAGTGTCATGCCTCTTCTTTTAAACATTTCCAATTCTTCTTTGACCTTTTTTACATGTTTTTCTAGTATATCACTAAAAATTAAAAGATCAGTTTGGAAAACTGGACACCAGACAAATTTCCCAACAAGTCAATAATTAGTCTTTGAAATACTGATGCGGTAAAGCATTGCTGAAATGCCATCTTGCTACGCCTAACACAACCAAAAGGCATACTGAAAGATGTCGGTATTTTTTAATCATAACTCAAATGAACCTGATGGTAAGCTGAGGTCTAAAGTGGTTGCACCGTCCAACGTGCTCACCAGCTTAGTAATATTAGGCATAGGGAATTTCAACCACATCCTTTTTCAGCTGACCAGGGTCAATATTTAACCTAATCTTACCACTCCCCTGGGTCGCCACAAACAAAGGGTGCCAACCATTCGCATCCTTCACCAGTTTCAATGATTCCCTCCACACTCAAGTGATTTTACTCTTTATTCACAACATCCTGTAGACTGGAAGGTACGCTTCTTACTTTGCATGTAACCGGTATTGCACCCTCTTTCAAGCAAAGATGGTGCACATAACCTTGAACAAATGCCATTTCTCCGGGGAATACCTCACAAAACTCTTTGAATAAAGACTTGGGAAAAGTGTACATTTTATGTACAATCCTTTCTGAATTAGAATTTGGGCCTAGGGAAACTCTAAATGTTTTTCATGTGACCCACTCTCTATTTACTGCCACACACAGTTTACCATTAGTAATATTGTTGCTAAATGTAATATTTTGAGAAAACAACAACGGCTCCTGTGGATAAATATATATTTTTTCTGATAAGTGTAAAGCACAATGGCAATGTGGGTGTTATGTGGGATGTCAAAGAAAGAAGCTGCATATACACTTGGTGAATCTGATCATCAATTCGCATAGTTTATGTAAATATACGTAAAAAATGTTTACAAAGCATCTGCAATATTACATACATACAAATAATCACAAAGTGATGGTGTGTCCCAAGTGAATATATAAAAGAACAAACCTATACTACTAAAGTGGGAAGTGATAGTGTATAGAAAACAGGAGGTTTCTAGCTTACATTTGGTTTCATTGGAAAGAGGCAACCTAGCAACGTATAAACAATCAATATATAATAGTTGGAGAGTATAAGCAACTATTGTGCACAGTCTGTCTCTTTTTAGCTGTCGACGACATTTCGACCCATAATGGATGTCGGGTCTCCTCAGGACTGGTCAATGTGGAAACTTCTCTAGGTAGTGGTTGACAAGTGGGGCATTGGGAACAGCATTCCTGATTCTGCTGCGATGCTGCCTAATACGTGCTTTGATTGGCTGTTGGGTCTGGCCTATGTATGGAAGTACACATGGGCAGGTAATGCAGTATACTACATTCTTTGTGGTAAAGTTGGCAAAAAATTCTAGGATGTGCTTGACATATCCATGTTCAAATGTTTTTGTGTTACAGGTGAGTGTGCATGCCACAGCATTGCCCCATTTGTAGTTTCCTTTAACTTCTGGGAGGCCCCATGCAGTGTGCAGTGTTCTTGTTGTTTGTACAGGACCTTTAAGGGAAGATCGAATGAGATGGTCTTTTATATTTCTGCCTCTTTTGAAGGCGAACATGGGGACTTCTATACTTGGTTCTATGCTCTTAATGATGTGCCAGTTCTTGGTAATCAATTTGCGTACCTCCCCTGCAATTATCCAGTTTGAATGTACCACGGATCCTACGGACCGATAATTAACATTCGTTTCCTGCTTACTTCACCCTTATCAGAGGTAAGTGCTCATTCATGCCTTAAATGCTTTATGTCTAATTCCAATTACCTTGAGATAAGAGTCTTATACAATGATTTCTTTATCAAACTCCCTACAGGTCCCGGCAGGGATCCCTGTAAAGTTTTTCTGGCTTTCACTTGTACCTCACGGTGTCACCATTTTTTCATTACTGAGCAGTGCAAGCCCCTGCAGGTACACCAATACAGAGTTCTTAACAACACTACCTGACTACATTGTAGTATCTATCTCCCTTGCTGGCCCACTTAGCTAACATGTCCTTATCTCACTTCATAGGTGTCCCCACATTGACCAGTCCTGAGGAGACCCGACATCCATTATGGGTCGAAACGTCGTCGACAGCTAAAAAGAGACAGACCGTGCACAATAGTTACTTATACTCTCCAACTATTGTATATTGATTGTTTATATGTTACTAGGTTGCCTCTTTCTAATGAAACCAAAAGAAAACTAGAAACCTCCTGTTTTCTATACACTATTACTTCTCACTTTAGTAGTATAGGTTCGTTTTTTTATATATTCACTTGGGACACACCATCACTTTGTGATTATTTGTATGTATGTAATATTGCAGATGCTTTGTAAAAATTGTTTACGTATACTTACATAAACTATGCGAATTGATGATCAGATTCACCAAGTGTATATACAGCTTCTTTCTTTGACATCCCACATACCACCCACATTGCCATTGTGCTTTACACTTATCTGAAAAAATATATATTTATCCACAGGAGCCGTTGTTGTATTCTTAAAGCTTCATACCCAGGCTCCAAGTGAGTAGGGTTCCCTTGTTTCCTTTCCCAGCTAAATATAATATTGGCATTAAAATAACTAATTAACTCAATTGACCTGCTACCATAATTGTAAGATGTTACATCTGGTTTCAGCAAATTAACATTTTCTTTGTAGTGTTGTGCATTGTCTGTGTCTGCTGCTAGAGACAGCCGAGCACCTGAATCCATCATCATAGAACCTGCAAATATATTTAGAGATGTAATGTCTGTTCTTAACATTGCTTGATAACATAGTTAACATTATTGGTTACTTGAAGTGCTGCAACTTCTTTACCTGAAGACATTTCAAACAGTTTTTACTTAGTACACTTCTGCAAAACTTAGCAAGGTGTCCTATTTTACCACAACATTTACAATAGGCTTTATGGTCGGGGCATTCAATGAAGTTGGCCATGTGGCCTGGATTGCCCTAACAATAACATACTCCTTTAAATTGTGAAGTACTAACTACTTTCATTTGAGGTTTGGATTTGGTAGTAATGGATTGAATATTAGATGACAAATCTTTATTCTTAAGTAGGTCCTCCATCCAAGCCAGGGAATGTTCTACACTTTGTTCTATGTTAAGGACCTCATTTAATTTGGAATTGTCCTTAAGCCCAAGCTCGCCTTTAATTTGATCTCTTTTGCATTTTAATATGAATTGATTTCTTATACTTGAATATTAGATGACAAATCTTTATTCTTAAGTAGGTCCTCCATCCAAGCCAGGGAATGTTCTACACTTTGTTCTATGTTAAGGACCTCATTTAATTTGGAATTGTCCTTAAGCCCAAGCTCGCCTTTAATTTGATCTCTTTTACATTTTAATATGAATTAATTTCTTATACTTTCTTTTTAATATCTCCAAAGTTACAGGTAGAGTCTAATTTGTGCAAAGCTTTTACATAGTGTCTTCATCCCCTTGTTCTATCATACCAACATTATATTGCTCAGGTATTGTGGAAATCTTGGGTAAGAAATGATTACCTAGGTTTTTTTAATAGCACTATTAACATTATTTTGACTTGGAGATACATTAATAGCATCTTTATTTGACAAATTTGGTACATTTTCAAAAAACTCCTCTCCTGCATCTAAACACGCTGTAACACTGAGGCTTTTTTCAGGTGTTAAATTTCAACTACATGCTTTCAAATGAATAATAACACTATTCCATGGAAGTCCATGAAGTGAGGAAACGGCTTCATCCAGGAAGTCACCAGGTGAAAGTTGCTGATTGTTACTGTGAAAGAAGGAGAAGAATCATATTGCCTCTGTACCATTTCAATTGCAAAGCTTTATGAGAACTAACAGGGCATGCAGAAGAACATGATGGTCCTCCTCGGTAAACTTCAGCTGTAGAACGAGTGTGATTGTGGTGCTGGTGGTCAGGGCCAGCTCTAGGGCGGTGCGATCGGTGCCACCGCACCGGGTGTGGCAATGGGCGCTGACTTGGGGTGGGGGCGCCAAGGTTATTGTTTTAAAAGATGTTGAATAGAGAACAAAAGGAAATGAACTAATGGTGTGTTGTGCAAATCACACAGGGGGTCTCCCATCACTGATGAGAAGATTCCCATCAGTCACCACTCGGATCCGCCCTTCATCATCTGGGATCCTTCTCCCTCACTGATAAATTTGTGAGGCCCACAGTGGATTGGCAGATGGTGAAAGCCTAATCCTACATGTGGTATACAGTATGAGGGGAGTGTTAGATAAATGGTGAGGTGACTGAAAAGCAGTGCTGAATAAATGTGGAGTGCAAAGTGAAGTTGTGAGGCGTACTTCACTTTGCACTCCACATTTATTCAGCACTGCTTTTCAGTCACCTCACCATTTATCTAACACTCCCCTCATACTGTATACCACATGTAGGATTAGGCTTTCACCATCTGCCAATCCACTGTGGGTCTCACAAATTTATCAGTGAGGGAGAAGGATCCCAGATGATGAAGGGCGGATCCGAGTGGTGACTGATGGGAATCTTCTCATCAGTGATGGGAGACCCCCTGTGTGATTTGCACAACACACCATTAGTTCATTTCCTTTTGTTCTCTATTCAACACGTAGGGATGTAACATAGTTTACTTTTGCATTTGACCCCTTGCTATCTATTGTTCATAGTAGCTGTTTCTAGGGATTATAGTATTGTTGGGTCGTTAAACTGTCCCTCAGACCCTCATTCCCCCGGTTTGTTAATATTGTTTTAAAAGCACATGAGGTCACGTTCCATGTCCCAACAATTTTAAAGCATCAATAGAAATGTCAAGATAGCTCCTGTGGTTAATGTTCTTCCTGGAGAGAGACCGAGGCTTTGTCTGGTAGTGGAAGTTTTGTCTCATCCTAGCCCAGAGCGTTAATATGTCTGATGCAATGAACCTGTCCCATTCAGATCACAAAATCACATACTATAAATAGGTTAATAGGTTATCGCTTATGTCAGGGAGATTATTTTCTTCCTTGCAGTTTATAAGCTAAAATCCTAATACAGAGCAGTGAGCTATTAACTTTCATCAAACAGCTGCATGCAAACTGCAAAGAAAATATTAGAGCTACATGTTTTTTTTGCCCATTCTATCATTATTCTGATATTGCAAAAAGGGTTCATTTGGGTGGAAATCAATTCTTAATATGAAAGAAAACCCCTAAAAATGGTGTTACATTTGAAATTCGGAATGTGTGCTTTTCCAGAACAAGGACTCTTAAACTATACTGCCTATCTGTATGGATGACATGTGACTCCTACACCCTGCTGTCCTCTGTCTTATGTGACATTTCATACACACTGATTTACACATGTATGATTGTCTACATGCAATGTATGTGTTATGTAAAGTGTTCTGACACCTTAAACTGGCACGAGTCGGGCTAAACAACTAAATGAATCTATGAGGCAGTGGTTATGGAGACTTGGGGGGATTGTCAAATGGTGGTAGTGAGGGAATCTGTGGCGAGGAGAACATTGGGGGGGGGGGGCACCAACAAACATTGTCGCACAGGGTGCCACCCTGCTGGTGGTGAATAAATAGTTGGAATGCCGTGCGCTGCTGAGGAATTACATTCAACAGAACACTTGTTGCAGCAGGGAGCACGCTATTGTGCTTAATAGGCTGATCGATACTGTAGAGACACCACTTAATACTGAACAGCAAGGTGAGTTTGTCTGAATCTCCATTGCTTAACAGAAGGTGCTTAAATCAAGTGTTAATGAAAATCTGCAACTTTTGGTAAAGAATATCAAGTGTTCAGCTGTGGTGACAGCACTATGTGGCACTGCCAGTAATTTTTGTTGGTGAAAATTGTCTGAGTAAGAACAAAGCAGCATGTAGCTGAGCAAACATAGTATAGAGCAAAATTAATTTTATAGGTCCATAAGTAGAAATCCTAGTCAGATACATAGCATTCAGGAGCATAAGAGGCGAATATAGTGTGTACTGGACTGGGAGAGCAAAGTTGATTACAGTAATTGTCACCAATGTGAGATTTTAATGTTAAAAAGATGACTTAGAAAAGAAGGTAGTCCATATATATTATTCAGTTTATTTCTTGTCAAGAAACTCCAGCCACCTCATCATTCTTTTCCAGCTACCCAGCAACTGACCAGCTTGTATTCAATTAAACTCATAACATTTCTTGTCAGAATCCGAGGGGCTACAATGTAAGAAAGGATTTCACAGCAAGGACTAAGCTACATCATGATACCACACCTGCCTTGCGGAATGTATAACACATAACATAGGGCCATATGGCAGCTGCTTACTAACAAAAAGATACTGAATTTTGTTTGTGTTTCCAGGAATGTCATAGATATCCACGAATAGCTGTCAACTTGTTGGTTTTATCTTACTTTGAAATGGTGGTAAAACCTGAACTTTGCAAATAAGTGTAATAGGTGCAAATAGCATTTGAGCTTGTGTCCCAGAGCTATGTGTTCATTCTTCAAGTTGTATGGTATAATTGCAATTAGATATCTCCGCTGGTTAAGGAACTCACTGAAGATGCCACTGAGTAGTTTGCAAGTCACAGTGTCTATCCCATAAGAGTGTAAATTAGGCACTATCCTTTGCTAATGCTTATGTTAGCTGCAATGATCACTTAGATTTGATGTAGACATCATTCCTTCCTACGCCCTCTCTAAGACTAACTTTAGTTCTGACTCGTCATATTTACTTAAAGTACACTTTTCCTAGTCTCTTTTGGGGGGAAAACCACACAGGTCCTTGAAAAGTTTTCTTTCGATTACACTAAGGGCTTGATTACGAATGGACTGCCAGATTCGCGGGGGCGCAACGGTAGTGGTCATCCAACTGCCATATTACAATTAGGGCAGTCAGATCGTGCCACCAGAGAACCGCTATTCCTTGGAGGTGGTGCAGAGGTGAAGAGGCAGCAACATGCTTGGCGGGATCGCCGCATTCGCTCAAAGCATCAAATTTCCGCTCTGCCATGGTTTTCATGGTGGTTACTCCTCCATGAAAACTGTGTCAGAGAGGAAACTAAGGGGGCCCTAAAGGATCATGTGGATGCTCACAGTGGGTACAACATGGGCACCACTGCATGCAAGTAAACCATTTCCTGCATGGCATGGACTTTACAGTCCATGCCATGTAGGATCTGTTTTTGGCATTCCGAATTGTATTGGGTTGTAAGTGCATGCACATTTATTTTGGATATTCTGAAATGTGACATGGATTCATCCTGTCCAAATGGACGTTGGACACCCGCATTTCAGAGGTATTTGAGAGATCTGTGCTGAATATGCAATCAATCTTAAAAAAGGAAAATCAAGCATTGGCAAAGTCAATAGATCTCACCTGTAACACTGGAACACAGACCTGTAGGTCTTGCCGGTGCTTTTTTCTGATGGCCTCCATGTGTGCGCACATATTGAAGCCATCTTGAAATGCTTATATTTACCTTTACGAAAAATCATTCCCGGATGGTGATCATGTGTTCAGCTGACTTTACAGAAATTATGTTCCTGATTTCTACTTTCAGGGAATCATTGCTGCTTTACTCTGGTCACTCTAGTAGCATGTAGAATATAGTTTATTATTGTAGTAACTCCTCCGCTGTCTTTTAGAAAACAGGTTGCGATCATTCATTTCTGTTTTTCTGTCGTTCTGCTTGTTCTCCAACAACCAACCGCTCTGAGCTTGTGCATGATGGCAGTCTTCTTGAAATAGATTTCCGATATGGTTGCCCTCACAAATGCACACACAGCGGCCTTCTTTTATTGCTTTTCCTAACCATTCTAAGATGGCTGTCGTATACGCACAGGCATAATCATGGCAGTCATTTCAATTTGCCTTACAAACAAAATATTCCAAGACAGAATAGTTAGGGCAGGGAGACCGTCACTGATCTTCCCTGCCCAGCTCCGTAATGCAATGGAAGGCAGTCCTTTAACGTGACAAACATTGACAATGCCAATGGGTATTTCTTTAAAGGAATTTTGTTTGGTAACATGAAGCATTACAAGCCAATAGCATGGGAATATAAATGTATTTGTGTGGAAACAAAGCGCTGTAGAATAATATTGGTGAAAATGAAATGTCAGGTGACAGTTGCACTTTCAAGCCACATCTAAATATACATGTAGGTAAATGACTGCTCTTCTGCCATGTGTGCTACTGCCAGAGCAAAACACCTTACATTACAATGTCATGTGTGTGTCCATGATAGTTCAAGCTCAGGGAGAATGATAATTAAACAAAAAGATCACAGCTATGTAGAGGGCAAGCCCAATCAAAACAAGTACTCCAGGCTCCCAACATGTGGGTGAAGCCAAAGCCCATCTCTAGTGATGCTCACATATTTGTCTAGCGACAGCTGCACTGTCAAGCCAGACCATAAAAATGAATATTGGCCCTGATGCTGAAAAGTTGAATGCAATTTAGCACCATTGTTATTTATGTTTTATTGTTTTGAGAGTTTCTTTAGTAACATGAAAATGAACGCCAAACAACAGCCACTCAGTCACTGTCCTCCTACTCACTTCCTCAGTCACTGAGATGAATTTGCTGCTTGCAAATCTGATACCAACTGTTGATGACATCATTATCAGCGGCTTAGTATCATCTTGCCATAGAACCATCACTGCCATCTTTGGAATCCAGGATCCATGTTTTAATACATTTGTCCATGTATCTCTCGTGGTAAAGGTAAAGCCATTCACCGGGAATGGCTGTAGGGAGGTGGGATGACTCAAAAAAAGCATGTGGATGTGATGGGATGGCAGGGATAGTCAGCTCCTTTCTCCAGTGGAGGCTGAAACAGGGCAGTGGAGCGAGCTGGAAGGGGTGTTTAAAAATAAACAAAAGAAGAGAATTCCACTTACCTAGCCACCTCTTCTCCTTCATTCTTCTTCTGTCGATGACTACGCAGGAATAGGAAGCACCCAGGCTCCCTTACTTCCTTATCCAATAACGATGCTGCTAATAGCAGCGCTGTTGATTGGTCCACCCTGGTTCGGCGCTCAGCCAGGGAGTAGGAGCCTGGGCATGTTCTCCACCGGCAACACAGCTGTTGGAGAATATGTTAAGTGTGCATGACTCTTTTGCCAGCACAAGATGGATGGCTAAACCGTCATGTGCACTAAAGTGAACATACCCCTCCTCCCCTGCTGGCTGACAGCTCCGCCCACCCCGCATCTTAAAAAAAACAAGACTGGGCCAGTACGGGAAAAATAAAATGATAATAACATTGTGTTATTATCATTTCTTCCTTCCTGTGAGGTGACGCTCCTCCACCTTTGCCATCTTTTACCTGTTACATGATTAGAGGATTGTGCCATAATGTTAGCAACCAACTTTGTTACGTCTGCACAAATGCATTGAAAAATGCTTTATGATTGGAGCGAAGCTTAAACTTTAGCCTTGTGTTGACTGAACAGTCTCCAGATCACTGTGTCACATTATAATGTCTCCTTTCATCTGATGAAGAACCAATATCACTCAGCGGATCACAAAGTGAGGAGGAAATCCCTGCACAGAGTAGATTTCCAGCTCGAGTTTACATGTTCTAACACTTGATGTCCAGCACAGGTTTTAAAATCGGCCACAGACTAATAATCATTTGGGTTTTTTTTTTTTTTTGGGAAGGGGGGGTAGTAGCAGTGTCACTCAGGGACGACATCTTTATGATATGGTCAGGGACAGTAGAACAACTCTTGGTCTTTCATAATTGGCTCAATGGACGCTCAGCTGACTTGAAATTTACGATTGCCCATAGCAACTCAAGAATTAATTTCTTGGACCTGTGTGTTACGCACAAGGAAGGGAGACTAGAGGTGCGCCTCTATACTAAGCCCAGCGATCGTAACACCTTATTACATTTTACCAGTGGGCATCCGAGAACCCTTAAAGAGAACTTGCCATATGGGCAGTTCTTAAGGGTTCGGCGGAATTGCACCAATAAAGCTGACTATTTTGAACACACAGAAAAATTACAAGTTAAGCTTTGCAATAGAGGATACCCAAGAAAGTTGGTGAGAACAGCTCTTAAGAGAGTGTGGTTTACACCACTTGAATCCCTACTGGTTCCTAAAGATAAGCAAGACACAAATAGGATGACATGTGTCCTAACGTATAACCCCAAGGCAAATAAAATCAAGCAGATCATCCTTAAAACTTGGCAACTTATTCAATAGTTTGATATTCCCAAGCCCCTTTTTTGCGTTTCGTAAAGGTAAAAACATCTGACAACATTTGGTGAAGGCCACTCGTATGCCCCCTAAGAAAGGGGACATGAGAAGTATGTTAAGTCTTCCCCCTGTAGTAGGAAATGTTAAATGTAACGGATGTGTGGTTTGTACACACACAACCAACTCTAAATTTGTGTTAATCAATGGTAAGAAACATACCCAAACCAATCTCTTGAATTGCAACACCAAAAATGTGGTGTATTGCATTACGTGCCCCTGCGATAAGACGTATATAGTACAGACATCGCAGAACGTGAAGATGCGAATTATCCAACATCAATCAACAATAAGGTGCCAAACGCAGGGAGCCCCGTTGGTGCAACATTATTCTGAACTTAACCACAATGAGAATGACATCAGGTGGTCTGTGTTACTGGTGGTGAGAGCCCAGAATAAATTGACCTTACAAATGACGTTAAACAAACTGGAGGCGCGGATGATTTAAAAATATCAAACTGCGAGATTGGGTCTGAATGATCGTGATGAATATGGGCACTTATAAGATCATACATTTCATATATTGTTCTCTGATTTTCTGAATTCATGTTGTACACATGTATGATTTTGTTTGTTCAGTCTGAGTTGTGCTGTTTTTCCCACTTAATAATGTTAGATGTTTCTATGAATATGTATGTGTATTTTTGAATTTTGTTATGTTCTTGTATATAGATATATAGTTGGGCTGTACATATTTGTATATATGTACCATTGGCTCTTGATCTGTTCTAAAGTTTGCATGGAGGCTGGAGACTTATGTTATTATTATTATGCGTTCTTTTATAGCGCTCGATTACCCACAGGCATCTCGGCGCTTGCCTTGGGAACCCGTCCTGGCTTTTTTCCCTGTGAGATACCCGTAGTGGGCATCCCCAAGGTGGAAGCCAGGCATCCCGCCGCGGGGGGCCGTAGTGGAGATTAAGCAGGCTAATGCCCAGAGCTGCAGAGTGTGAACCCTGCCGCGTCGGGAATTGAACCCTGGTCCCGGGTCTGACCTCTGCTTCAGGGTCTGCCTCCTCTAACCAGTGAGCCACACTTCTCCACCTCCACACTTATGTACACTGTTCATATGCATTTAGACTGTTAGTCTGTCTCTGTGCTCTTGTGGCCCTGTGGTTCCTTTCCGTCACCAGTAGTTTTAAAATGAGGTCATGTTTTACCTTACTGCGATTATACACAACCTACCGAGTGCATTGGGTCTGTGGACCCTCGCACCCTTGTGCCCTGCGTTGTTTTTATTTTTATTTACAGGATTTGTTTCACTATTTGTTGTATTCACCTTTGTACCCGGCCCTTTAATAGTTTGGCCGTGTTGGGCGCATTAGGAAGGTGTTTGTTTCCTACCCCGAGTGCTTGGCATCCCATACCTTGCACCTGATCGAGGAGATTTTTTATATATAGTCATACTCTCCCACACTGGGATGGCCGAGGGAGGAATTTGTTCTGTTGGTCCCGTCAGATAGTCTGCTTTTTAGGTTTACAAAGATTGTAACGGCGTGGGACGCGCCGCGCTGCTTTTGAGGAGAAGAGATTTTCTGCATTCACACGCGAGTTCCGGTGGTGCTGTATGCAGATCCCCGGGAGTTTATAAGCGAATTGAAGCCTTTACATTAACAGGTGAGGAATCTTTGTGGAGCACGGTCCGTGTGAGCGAGGAGGAAATTGATCAGATCCTACGTGTAATATAGGTGGAATTTGACGTTTGTGGTTTGTTTCTTTTTTGTTTCCCGTGTTGTGGTTTGGACCTGGGATTATTCTCCCTACTGAAAGTGACGTGTGAGAGTGAACCTCACCAATGTACTGCACTATTTAAAAAGGTACGATACCCCGTTGAGGGGGTCCCGTTAAGTGTATGATGCCCAGTTTATACTTTAGAGGTGTCTATAGTGCGCTTTTTATTTATTGTTTATTCATTTTTTTATTTATATTTTTATTCATATCAATTTTCATTCTTTCCCCTGTAGAATTGTTCACTTGCTTTACATTATTATGAGGGGTGCTGCCAGATCGGATTTTTTTTGTAAGTTATCCTTTGGGAGCTGACCTTTACTACTTTGCATGTGTCGTTTTCTTTATGGCTGGCGTAGCATTTTCAGTCTTGTTTTTCTCTTCTGAGACATTTTTTTGTAATGCTTCACGTTGCATTTTGGATGGTTGGGACCTTATGTGTGTCCTCGGTGTATCGCCTATGAAGCACGAGTACACGGTGGTAGCTGTTTGATGTTTCCTTGTTGTTCCTTTACTTTGATGAGGTGGAGGTCCTATTTACTTTCTTCATAGGGTTGTTTCCCTTGGTGGCACGGTTTGATCACTCTTACATCCACATTAATTTTGAAACACTATTTGTTTTCCCTACTGGTGACGGAGTTGGTTTCTGGTGGATGAGGGCACAGAGAACTAGACAGATCACTAGAAGATGGTATACATCTCGTTGTATGTACTTTTTCAGATTTGTTTCACCCTGTCCTGAGGAGGCCGGATTGGTTGGAAGGCCGAAACGCGACCGCGTCGACACTTTCCATTGAGAGGAGTCTGATTCAAACTTTAACTAAAGTGGAATTATATTTCTTTGACACAATTTATTTTATATTTAGGTTCTATATTGTTTGTTTTTTAACCAATTGTGTCTGACTACTTCAGAGAGTAATAGGAGGACACCTAGCTTTTGCGTCAATAATTTTGTCTGGGTGAAGATGGATTTACTTGGAATTAAGTATTGTTTGTATTAACTCTGTGTATTTTGTCCCTTGTTGTTGTATATAGTTGTGTACATATGTATGTATATTTGTGTATAATGTAAATTTGAAATTGACTGAAATTTATTGAAGAATGTTTTCTTGTGATTATGATAATTAAATGTATAATCACGTTCTCCAATATTTGTGATGGTGTGCTTGTTGATTAAATAGTAATGTAGTGGACTAGTGCCACCAGTATAGGATAATTAGTTGTCCCCTATGAATTAATCATTTAGATATTTATTCCTCCTCTAGCATTTTTTAGAGTTTGCTTGCTCAGGGAGTTCAGGGCACAACGCCAGGGCCCCTCTCCATGGCCACCCTCTCAGAGCTAGTCTGTGAAGGGTTAGACAGTAATGGGCTCAACAGCTTGTCCCCTCAGGCCTCGCCTTCTCCAAGACCTCTCTCGCTCAGTTCACATGCAGAAAGTGTTTAGAAGTTGGTAGGCCTGAGTCTAATTTATCCTAAAAATGAATACGACCAATTAAGGGGCACAAAATATGTTTCAGTAGAAACAGTACTGTTGGTCAAGTCTATTCCCATGCTGATGATTGATTAGAATTGTTTTTCACAATTTCCAAATGTTGTACATCTTTTATTAAACTGGGCTCAATTTTATTCATGTATTTATTACTTAGTTTTTCAAAAGTGGTGTGCAAAGCTGTGAAGTTCCCTAACTAACAACTTTATGAATTATAAAGAAAACCTAGCATCCCTGATGTGAGAAGCCTGGAAAGTTATAACAATTAAAAGGACATCTTCAATGCCACACAGCAGGAAATTATCTGTTCTTCAGTAAGGGATTCCTCTCCTCCTCCAACAAAAAAAACCCACATATTTAAACAACATTGTTATTTCTAATGCCAATAGCTCAAGATCTCACAAATGCAAGACCACTTTGGTGGTGGCCGCGACCCTTTCTTTAAACGCTGCTCGCTGTATTAAGGTTACAGTGAGCAGTGTCTAAAGAAAAGGGGCTGGTCAACAGTAAAGTGAAACCACGTATGGGGCTCTTTCACCCAAAGCAACCCAAAAAAATTGAATTAAGAAAGCTTCCGTAGCGCATTGCTAAAGTGAAAGTGGCCCGTACTGCTAATTAAATAAATAAATAAGTGTGGCCGCTAGGTGAAAGTGGCCTGCACTGTAAGTTAAATAATTAAATAAGCACAGCCGCTAAAGAGAGAGCGACTGCGCCATCAATTAAATAAGCGCGGCCACTATAGTTAAAGCGGACCATTCTGTCACTTAAAAAAATTCATTACAATAATATAAAAGCGTGCGGCATGCTGCAATGTCATGGGTGGAATAGGGGAAGATCATTAAAGAAAAAAGTGCTCACAGACTACATAACGCAGACCGTGTAACAACACAAGTAAAAACTCCAGTTATTATGGTAGGTTACAAATAAAGACAAGGCGGTACCAAGGAGGGACTACTAACCCTATTCACAAATGAAAAGCAACGATTTTGCAAGGACAGTAACAGGAGCCAATTGAAAAGATGGGCGGGAAATGGGTGGAGCTTCTATGCTATACCTGAATACAGCATGCCTTGCATAGCAGTGAATGCGCTGTCCAGGCTTTACCTAAAAACAAGCAGTAGTACAGTCAGTCTCTTGCAGACATCCACAAGTGCGCTCACATTCTTACCATTATATTGCAGGAGGATGAGGAAATTGAGACAAGCCATCTGGCTTAGGAAAGAGGATATTTCTTTCAACACAGTGTTAGTTGAATAATACATTACATATTAGCATGATAAAAACCCAACTTGGTCAGTAGCAAATTGGTTGACATAATTCGCCTAACCTGTTTTCTTCATCATTTTAAGATTAGAACATTTTGCATCCCAAGTGGTAAATGCCTTAAATGTCAAAATGTTATTAGTTATTAGGCTTTTACTCAAAAATTTAATTTTTCACTGTGAAGGTTTCTTACTCCTACTACTCTGCTGTTTTCATCCTCTTTATCTTTTTTAAACTTCCCTTTCCCAGCCTAATCCCTCCTATTCTTAGTCCATCGCCTATGTCTATTTCCCATGGTCATTTACCCTTCTACCCATCCACCTTGATGCTATAGCTTCATGTGCTCATCTCCTTCTTTCACCTTTCTTAGTTGCATCCCCTTATTCTTTCCTTCACCGCTTCTTGCTTTTTATTTAGGGCCATTGATAAAATAGGAAACAAAATACTGCAAACTTTTACATTTTTTAAATTTGTTTAATTTTGCACCAGCTTCTTATTCTTCAGTTTTTAGTAACTGTTAGATGTTCTCGTGTATTTTGATTTCGTAATACCATTTGGGTTCAGGAGTTCATGCTAAGTAACTCCTGTTATTCCAAAATTTCTGACCAACTTTCCAAATTTAATGTGAGTCTTTAGTTAAGCCAGTGCTCACCAAATAGATTTTTAATCCAAACCACATTATACAGAATAACAATGTTTCTCCTTTTGTCGAGGCACCTGGGTTGTACCCAACACTAAATTAATTTACATTGGGGCAATCAATCCATGATTCTCTGGAGGTCCCAAACAGAGATGTGAGAACTGATGTGTTGCAGGCAGGCACTGAATCATTTCAACTCATTAATCATGATGTATTATGTTAATTAATAAACTAAATGTTAAAAACCTATTTCTGAGTGTACAGATAATCGAAAAGCTATTTAGTGAAAAGCAAAATTGATTTAAATACTGTTTGGTTTAAAATAAAAGCCAAGAATAATTAAATAATATTTTTTTTATTATTGATTGATTTTTTAATATAAACTTTATTGAATTTTCGGTATGGTAAAATAACCCATCAGAACATTGCGCCTAACCTCATACATTAGGGCCAGCAAATCATCCCAATAAACAATAAGACAGAGCAAATCCGTTATGGTTGTTAATCCACGAAGCATACATCATGGAGTCTCGCATCCCCCGACAACCCCAAATAGACTCCGCTCTTCCATTTTAGCTCACCAGTCCATCACCCTCTGCCACTGCAAGAGAGTATGTGGTTATGTACTTGACTTGACCAGTGAAGGGCAATGTCTCTTTTGTCCAGGAGTGTGGCCAGTCCTACTAGAGTGCTCTCCGCTCGCGTGGACCCAGTATCATCCAGGATCCCCAGAATAACCACCTGGGAGCTAAATCAAAAGGTGCCTCAAGGACCCCAGCAAGCTCTCATTGAATAGATCACCAATATGGCGCCAGGTAGGACCACACCATGTGAAAGAGAGGCACATTGTGATAGCTAAGAGATGGTAAGCTGCCTGAGTGCCAAAGTCTGTGGGGGTGTAATATGTAGTATGGAGATAGTTCAGTTGTACGAGACAGAGCCGGAGGGAAATGGCCAGGGTGCGTTGAGCCATCGGGACATCCCTCCAGTCCGCATCATCGAGGGCTACCACCTATCCCTCCCACCTGAGTTTGAGGTGGGGAAAAATGTCTGGAGAGTTAAGGATCAGGCATATGTAGATTTGGGAGGTCCCTCCTTTCCCCAGTGGGTCCAGAAGGAGCTTGGCCTTTAAAGTGCTGTAGAATGGGAGGAGTATTCAGATAGGGAATGCCACAGTTGGAAGTATCTATGAAATTGTGTGTTAGAGAAGGAAAAGATTGATTGCAGATCCTGAAAGGATGTCATTGCTGAACACTGCCAAACATCTCCCACCATTGATATCCCAATCTCTGCTACATTTACCTTACCCCTCCACCCAGGAGACCTGACACAGCTATGCGCCTCTCCAGAGCGACATCAGGCAGGTGGGCCTCAATGCCAACCCATCATCCAAGACCCCATTCTCCTCATCTCGGGACTGGTCCCCTATACAGTAAGTGAAAGATGCTGTCCAGCCCCAGGAGTGAGAGCTCAGCTTCATTGGCCGGGTCTCTCTGTCCCCTGTTTAGTCAGTCATTGATCACTAATAGTTGGAAGGCCAAGTAGTATAACCTAATGTCAGCCTTGCCCAGCCCCAGTTGTAGGCGGACTGACAACACTTGTCGCAAACTATGTGGATAGGTCCATTTGCCCATAGAAAGGCCTGTATGATCGCGGTCATACTGTGGAACCAGACGGATGGAATTGGAAGGGTATTTTTTTGTACAGTGAAAAGGAAGCGTGGGATGACCTTCATCTTAAAAACAGCTCTCCGAAGAAGCCATAATGGGAAGGTCTCCCAACATTGAAAATCTTCTTTCATGCATAGCACCAATGGATTTAAATTCAGGTGCTAGATTAAGGTGGGTTCCAAATTTCCAGGTAGTGGTAACTGAGTCGCCTCACCGGGATGGTGGCCAACCAGGAATCCACCTCTGTGCCTCATCCACTGGGATTACCAGGGATTTAGTCCAGTTGGGTCGAAGGCCAGAAGCATCCCTGAATAAGACAACGAAGCAGAGTGCTCGGCCAGACTTTTGTGGGTGGCTGAGATAAAGGAGGCTGTTGTCTGCATATAACGTGGTTTGTTCTTTATGTGCTGTTCCCCAGATCCAGCTCCACAGCTGGGCATCACAGTGGACAGACAGGCAAAGAGGAGGGGAAATAGGGGGCAGCCCTGTCTCATTCCTCTTTGAATCAGAACGGGTTCTTACAGCACCCCATTGACGCTGACCTGGGCAGCAGGTGAGGCGTCAAAAACGTGTACCAAAGCCAATTTTCACCATCGCATCTAGGTAAGCCCAGTCAACAGTGTCAAGTGCTCTCTCAAAATTGCTTCTTGGCTCGAAAGCTCACATAGTTTGTTATGTGAAAATGAATGGGTTGAATATGATGGAAAAGATTTTTGTCTTCAAAGAGTGAAGAGGTTTTTAGTCCATGGTTGGCCTTGTAAATGTTGTAGTACTTATATAGCGCCCGAATCACCCCACATGGGGTCTCTCCGGCGCTTGTAGGCATACCGCTGTGGAACCCTTCTGGCTTTTTCCCTGTGAGGCACCCACTCCTGGGCACCTCCAGGGTGCAGCTAGGCATCCTAGCGCTCTTGTGGGGATTAAGCAAGCTATTGCCCAGAGTTGCAGAGTGGGACCCATGATTAGAATAGGCACCAAGGCAAGAATTATCAGGTCCGATGAAATTGAGCCTAAGACCCGCCGAGGCAGGAATTGAACCCTGGTCCCGAGCCAGACCTCTGCATCAGGGTCTGCCGCTCTAACCATTGAGCCACACTTCTCCACAGGATCATGTCTATTCAAGACAAATGTTTTGGGCAAGTTGCTGCGGAATTATCTATTATTAACAATGTTTTAGTTCGGGAAGACAAATTTGTACCTCCTGAGGGTTTAAGGAGCAAAATCATTTCTCTTGCTTACGAGGAACATTTAGGAATTTCTAGCACAGTTCGTAAGATCAAGGATGTATACTGGTGGCCAGGTATTGACGGTCAAGTTAAGTCATTTGTGAATAATTGTCCTGAATGTTTATGTTCTGATAAAGATTGGTGCACATCCACCTCTCCTTTGTGTCCAGTAGAATGGCCAAAAGGTCCTTGGCAGAAGGTAGGATTAGATTTTTCTGATCCTTTAAACCTACTAGGGAGTGATAGTAAGTTTCCAATAGTACTTATTGATTATTTTTCAAAGAGGCTGTACTTTTCTTTTGTGAATAATTCAGATTCATGTTCTACAACGCCTATTTTTAATAGAAGGTTTCCCTGCAGAAATTGTGATAATGGCACTCATTTTACATCGAAGGAATTTGAAGATTTCATGGAGGATGTTTCTGTTAAGCATATTTTAGTACCTCTGTATAGTCCAGCTACAAATGGCCTTGTAGAGAGAGCAAGCAAGATGTTGAAAGGAGGAGTCCAAACAGCTTTGGCGAACAATGAAAAATTTCCTAGTAACCATGACGGAAAGTTTCAATTCTATTAAGGACTCGGAGGCGAGGATTATGCTGTAGCTTCCTTTATTCCTACAGCCAGCAGTGTTCAACTAAAACAGACAACAAAAAAATCAGCACTCGCAAGGTGCTCTAGACAGTCCATAATGTCCACCAATAAGCATGCCCCGTCAACCCCGAAGGCGTGTACTTCCTGGATCACCTCTCTTTCAAGACTGCGGCCAGAAACAATTACCAATCCTTCACTCGTTCTTGGCTCCATCAGATCCTGAAAGAAAGAACCAGAGGCCCATGACTCTGTTCTCCAGCCCTAAGATAATCAATAAGCCATAAACAACAGAAGCAGGATGACTCAAGGCATGCATCTTAAACAACCAATATATAAAATAAATACTTATACCATATGAGGCCTCGCTCACCCAAAGAAGGCAAAGCTATGAAACTCAATCCCGGGCAGGGACAGGAGTTTGTTAGAGCTCTGGGTGGGAATAATCCTCGCCTCCGCGTCCTTAATAGAATTGAAACTTTCCGTCATGGTTACTAGGAAATTTGTCATTCTATGGCAGGACCGGAGGCAAGGATTATGCTTGTTCAAAGCTTGTCCACCACCAGCGAGGCCATATCCACGACTGGTTTAAAATAGAATCTTTTAAACATCGAGTCCGATGACCAGTCTGCCGCGTTCAGGATATCCTCCAACATGGCACCCAGTGAGAAGGCCTTTTACACCATGGCCCCTCGCACAGAATGGGCACCAAACTGCAAGACATTTATGCCCGCTTCCTGCATCACCCATCTGATCCAACGTGCAATCGTTGGTGGTGTAACTGCCTTGAAGGGCTTAGGCAATGAAATCAGCAAGTCCAGGGCCCACACATCTGAGACCCTGTGACAGGAAACCAGGCATAAAAGCATTGCTAATTTTGCTGACAACTCTTTTCTGGACAGGTATCTATTAGCCTGCCAGGCCTGAAACAAACAAAGGACTTTGTTTACGTCCTACAAAGAAGAGAACCTGGGCTCCTTAGGGAGCGTCAAGCGAACACCCCTCAGCAACTTGCAAACCTTCGGGTGTTCTCCCACGGGCCAGCCCTGAACCGTTATATGCCCCGTGGAAATCGCCGAACGATAAGAATTAATTGTTCTATAAGCAAGGCCTTGTGACGCCAGGGAGCCCAAGAAATTGAGATTAGCTACCGCATCGCATTCCATGGGATCTTGGTTGTTCCAAACACACCAACCGGCCCATCGAGCCCAGTCCGATCTGTATCGCTTGTTGGTGCTGTCCGCCCATGCCACCCCCAGTAGCTTTTGAGCGTCTTGCGATAGTCCGCAGACTCTCCATCGATGCCTGAATTCCGCCACGCCACAAGTGGCATTCTCCCTTGCTGGGGAAGGGGGTGACGGAGGCCTTGGGAGTCCTCAAAAGAAGAGGATCTCAGGGTAGTAGGATTGGAGAATCCCAAGAAAGTTCCAGAAGAACTGGAAACCACACTTGAGACTTCCAATACGGGGTAATCTGCCTGCGAACTTGAGTCGTGAGTCGCATGATCTTCGTGAACGGGGGAAAGGCATGGCCCGCGTCCACTGATCAATCCTGCATGAAAGCAACCAAAGATGGCCCTGCCATTCCAGGCTTCCATATGGTCGAGCCACCATCTCATTTCCCTGCGCACCTCCTCCGTGAGAGGAACTTGGTCGGAGTAATGAAGCCCTCTGCGGAGGTGTGATGCTTTGAGGCACTAAAGAGCTCTGTAATGGAGCGGCCCAGGGAAAATAGCCTGAATGGACGAGGACAAGAGGCCCACCACCCTCGCTATCTGGCAAGGCGACATGAAAGGGGGGCCAAAGTGCGATGGAGCTCCCTGCGGATCTTGATGATCTTCCTGGGAGGAAGGCTCAGGGTCCGAGCCACCGAATCAATGGTATACCCTAGGAAGGTCACTTGACGGGAAGGGACCAGAAGGGATTTCTTGTCGACAAATTCCAGGTGCTGTAACAAGTCTGTTGTGTATTTGAGACGATCGGCCAACCGCTCTGGACACTGGTCCAGCAACAAAATATCATCTAAATAGACGATGAGACGCAGGTCTTTCCCTCGTAGCGTTTCCACTACCAGCTTGAGGACTTTCGTGAAGCACCACGGTGCTGACGAAAGGCCAAAGGGAAGGGTTGCGAACACGTATACCTGATCTCTCCACATAAACTGCAGGAAGCTCCTGTGAGGGGGAAACACGGGCACCGTCAGATACGCGTCCTTCAGATCCATGCGTACCATCCAATCCCCGGGTTGTAAGAGATCGCGCAAATGATGGATCCCCTCCATCTTGAGGTGGCGGTAGACCAACCACTGGTTGAACTCCTGGAGATTTATGATGGGGCGTTGACCGCCATCCGTCTTGTCCACCACGAAGATGTTGCTGAGAGAACCTCGCGGATGCAAGGGTGCCGGGAATATCGCCCCTTTCCGCAACAGGTCCGCCACCTCTTTGTCTATGAGAGTGGCCTTGTCCCGTGCAAAAAGCAGCGGTCGGGGTCGAGTGTCTTGCACAGGGAATCCATAAAACTCTATCTGGAAACCCCGTACAGTCTGCAACACCCAGGCGTCAGAGGTAATGAACTTCCAATTGCTCTCGAAAAGAGCCAGCCTGCCCCCACCCCGAATTGTGACAGAGGAAAGGCACTCACCTGAACCGGCCACCTGTTGGCCACGTCCTCTGCAGCCTCAGCCTCTGAAACCCCGGCAGGAGTGGGAGAACTCTTGCCGTCCTGGATCCACGGGTTTCTTTCAGCCTCTCTGAGGGCCTTGCGTGTAAAACTTGCCGGCCGAGCGGCTCCTGCCACGGCCGGCGCTGACAAAAACACGCAGGAGGAACACCTTCTTGATTGAAGTCTGCACCTTGTCCAGGGATGTAAAAGTAGAAACACATTTTGTCAATTCCTTTATAAAAAGATCTCCGAACAGGCCATCATCTGCTATTGTGCCCGCCTCCGAAGAGGCCAAGTCACCTAGCTTGGGAGCCACCTTGAGCAAGAAGGAGCGGCGCCTTTCCATAGAGAGGGCATTCCCTAAGAAAATGTCGCCCTTTGAGCCCAATTAGAGATGCGTTCAGGGGACAAGGCAGATCCTGAAGCCGGCAATTTTCCCAGGACCTGTTGATACCCTTTTTGGGGTCTCCAATATATTTCTGAAGGAAAGTCGCCATTTTCTGGTCGACCTCTGGGGTTGTGGCCACCTTCCCTGGCAAAGCCGGTCGAGGGCACTCAGCCTAAGGCAGGCCCTAACCTCATTCTTAAGAGGCTTGCGGAGCCGAGTCGCCACAAACGCAGACACTTTCAGCGATGGAAGCCAGGCAGATGATCGGGGATGCACTAGGTCCTCGGGACCAGCATGTCCACAGGTCCTTCAGGTTGAGCCGAAGGCTCCGATGTGGAAGCGTTGGAATACCAGGAGGTGGACGGGCCCGTCTCATCCAGGGAGTCCCCCTCCGAATCTTCATCCCCTTCACCAACAAAGTGCAGCTACTCCAGGGGTTTCCGGGGGCAAATCGTGCTCCAAACATTGAGTTTTAGCAAGGAATGCAGTCTTCAGATGCTCAGACTCCCCTTGGCCAGCTTCCGCTTCTCAGCGCACTGGGACTGCTCCGTTTGGATGGCATACGTGTATTTCATAATGCGTCATTCAATTGGCCCCATTGCCACCTTTACGGCCCTATGAATGGATGTGTCGACCGCATCGCAAAATTTGTCATCCAAAGGAATGACTTGGAGGGTCTCCTCCTCTGAGTATTCAGCCTCCATCCTTTGGCAGAGTATTGCTGTCACAGGGAAGCTGTAACCCTTTAGTATAGCGCCCAGAAGGCAGGAGTTTAAGGCGCGCAGCGCTGGATTTTGTGCCGCCCGGCGGCTGGTCAGAAAAAAGGGGGGAGACTCACCCTGCACTCACCGGGTGTCTAAAGTCTGGGCCTGCCCCCACCACATCAAGCAAGCTTCAGGATTTGTATTCCCCCACAAATTGCCTCACAGCAATAATTCTGACCCCTAAGGGTGTCCCGCTGTTGAGCTTTCAAGAAAGCACTCAACCTGCAAGCAGGCGTCACAGTCCCAGACACTACCGCAGAGTTGCTCCAACGAGTCTTTCCAAACTCGCGGGCACGCTCGAACTCGCTGGTCCCCGTCTCTGGAAGCGAAAAGGACCACCGAGATGACTCCGCGCCCCCGCGAGGTGACGCACAACTGCGGCTGAAGCAGGGGCCGCGAGTGGAGCTTCCCGTGAACGCTCCCGCGGCCCCTCCAAAAAGCACCAAAGCGATTACGAACCGTGCACCAGCGCCGCCTCACAGCGAAGAGCACCGGAGTAACAGGGATACCGCCACAGGCCGGAAGGCGGTCCCGTAGCGAGAGTCCCCCTCCTCCACGTACGCTGAAAGAGACGAGGCAGCGCCCGATAGAAAAACACACCCTCGAGTGTGAACAGTTCTGAGGAGAGTAAACACATTTAATCAGCACTCCAGAGAAAACACACGCTTGTATGTGAACCAGTGTATGGAACCAAAACGATCACTAGGCAGAAGCACTGCTAAAGCTTACACATGTAATCATTACCAACAAAACTGAGCTCTATAAACATATATAATGCCGAATTAGCTCATATAAAGCTCAAACATGAGAGAAGTAGGGAAAAACTAACTTAACTGCGTGGCAGCAAGAAAGAAAGAGGAGGTGAACCAGGAAGCACACGCCTTCGGGGATG
Source organism: Lissotriton helveticus (assembly GCF_964261635.1). NCBI lineage: Eukaryota > Metazoa > Chordata > Amphibia > Caudata > Salamandridae > Lissotriton > Lissotriton helveticus. The sequence continues at coordinate 1,243,379,499 of NC_136067.1, forward strand.
ACGGGGCATGCTAATTGGTGGACATTATGGACTGCCCAGAGCACCTTGGGAGTGCTAGTTTTTTTGTTGTCTGTTTGAGGTGAACACTGCTGGCCGTAGGAATAAAGGAAGTTATAGCATAATCCTCGCCTGCGGTCCTGCCATAGAATTTGAATGTGTTCAAATATGTAAGTCAAAAGGTTTGGAATTACAATACTACTCCCCATTCAACCACTGATGTGTCCCATTATGTATTATTGAGAGGGAGGAAACCTATTTCTCTTTTTAGTCCATCGTGGCTGAAGGACAAAGTTGGAAGAACAAATGCTCACTCTGTTGATTTACATAAAGTCAGACAACATGTAAAAGAAAAACAAAGACTGTATAAGGCGAATTATGACAAGAGAGATCATGTCAAAGTAACTCCTTTGTGTCCTGGTGATTGGGTTCTCATTAAAAAACCTATTAAGGTTATCAAAGGTCAATCTAGGTTTTCTGAACCTGTCAGAATTGTTAAAATATCCAAGATGGCGCTTATGTTACAGAATCGCGGATGGTGGAATCGTAATGCTGTAATAAAACTTACAGGAGTACAAGCAAAAATAATATGTAAGAAAGTCAAAACTCGAACTGATTCCAACTGGTTTGATCTAGGTGATCTCACTCATGAGCATAGTCATCTTAATGATGCAACTTGTTCTTCTCATTCTTTAGAGAAGAGAGAGGAAGGTGATCCTAGTTCTATTCCCAGCTGCATGGATGATAATGCTAATCCTGATAATTTTAGAGGATCTGGGGATAGTAAACAAGTGAGATGCAGTTTTCGAATTAGAGTCAATCCTTTTCGTACTAATGATTTTGTGTATTATTAATGCTGTTTAATTTATTTTACTTTCCTTCATTTTGTTTTGTTTATTAAAGGAAGGGGTGTGTGTAGAGATTGTTATTTAATTGTATATGTGTGTTCCTTTAAAAGTTGTAATAAGAATTTTATGTAGACAGGATTTTGTAATCCAGAATGTTTGTTATGCATTATTCATTCTGTGCCTGCATGTTACTGGAATTGTAGTGGGTCTCTGCTGTGGAAATAAACCTTCAAACTCTGCTTTACATTACTTGAAGTCTTTGCCTTGCAATTTCTTGAAAGGACTTTCTACAGTGGGCCAACGCCAGGTGTACGTGTTGAATACAGTGACGGGTACTGTGAGACGGCATACATCTGCACTGATCTGCATGTACCAAGTTCAGTAGTACAGTGAGGAGCCAGTGGCAAAGATTTTAGTGAAGAGTTTCAATTCGGTATTGATTATGAAAATGGGTCTATAGGTGGACCGTTTTTCACGTGGCCTCCCGAGTTTGTGTTTTAGGATGATAGTGGCTAGGTCCATCTCTGCAGGGAACCCACCCCTGGTCGGCTTCCCCGAGTACAGGGTTTGCAGGTGGGAACCTCACAAAACCTGTAGTAAATTGCACCTGGAAGCCATCGGGCCTGGCGTTTTCCTGGGATTTAGGTCAGAGAGAGCATCTCTGACCTCTTCCAGGGTCAGCAGAGAGTCCACATCAGTCCGTTGAGCCCAGTCAAGCCTTGGTAGAGAAATGTCAGACAGAATCTGGTGTTATTGCTCCGCTAAGGGTCATGGGGAATGGGCAAACAAGGAGCAATAGTGAGAAGAAAACAATTCTAAAATATCTACCACCACAGTCTGTCGTTATCCTGTGTCATCCTTTTTTTCAGGAATAATCCTGGATGGTGACTCTGAACATTGCCAGCCAGAAAATAAGTTTACCTTATTTGTCCCCATGTTCATACAGCTGTTGGGTAGTCACTTTCCAGCACTTACATGCCTCCTCAAGCACTAGTTGGTGGATGAAGCTTTTATGCAACTCTAATTGGCAGCACATGTTTGAGATGAGATCCAGGGCATACCGCCTCTTAAGTGTGAGGATTTGGGTCTCGAGCTGAAGGGTCCGGTTTCGACTTTCCCGTTCTTTACCATGGATGTGGGCTTTCTTCAGGCCCCTAATAGTCATCTTCCCGGCCTGCCACAGTGTGTCTGAGGAGGTCACAGTGCCCGAGTTATGTTTGTAATAGGCCTCTAGTTCAGAGGCTAGGAAGTCTGTGTATTCAGGGCCTGACAGCTACCAGTCATTAGGATGCACATTGGCCATCTAGACGCGGAGTGGGACCCCAGGCAAAGGTGGGCAGGTGTATGGTCTGAGACTCCTTGAGGAAGCACATTTACACTTGTGATGCATAGGGTAGGAGGAGCAGGTCGATACGCGAGAGGGTTTTGTGTGCACCAAAGATGTGGGTGTATTCCTTAGCCCCAGAGTGGCAGACCCTCCATACATCTCAAAGTCCTAGTGTCTGGGTCCAAGCCTGGAGCAATTTTGTGTATTACACTCTGTAGGCTGTCACTTCTGCTGTTGTGTCCAGGTGCCCCACAGGAACCGCATTAAAATCTCCAGCAATGGCCGTAATATCGCATCACTCTCCATACAGCCGAATTCGTCGCAACACGCCCGCTGCGTGCAGCAGGGTTGTCGCATCGCCTCCCCAGGGTCTCAGGAGTGACGCATCGCTTGTTTTTCGACGCTGCAGTTGGCACTTTTGTCACATCTACAGGTACTTTGGACTAAAACTGACGCGACTGTGGATTATTTTGACGCAAGCCCTAGAACTCTTTTAAAATCATATTCTTGAATTTGTATGTTGGATTTTTGTCGTTTTGGTCTTGTGTAGTTTAGATAAAGATACTTTATTTTTCTAAACTGGTGTGGAGTCCATTTGTGGTGTTTTCACTGTGTTACTGTGAGTGTTGGTACAAATACTTTACACATTGCCTTTGATAAGCCTGTCTGCTCGTGCCAAGCTACCAAGGAAGCGAGCAGGAGTTATCCAAAGAGTGTATCCCCCTTACCCTGACTAGAAGCAACGGTCCAGATTTGGAAATTGGTACCTACCTCTGCCAACTAGAGACCACCAGATCTAACAATATCAATACTAAACATTGCGTTCACAACAGTAGTTTTCTTATAAATGCCGCCGTAGACACCCTACATTGGATTCCAGACCACAATATTTAACAGCAATGTCTAGTTTTATTCATAGGCTTTTCATTCCCATTGGCAGGTGGGCTCCACCTCTCACCCCACACAGTCCATTGCTGTGAGTTAATCTTCCTTATTGGATTGTGGGGTCTGGGATGAGATGCATTTCTCAGGATTCATATTGGTTAGTAATGTGTTCATTGTGTTTCCCCATATCTTTAATTCGTCCACAACTTTCAAATTTATAGTAGACATTTTGAGATGTACTCTTCGGCCAGTGCCCATTCAATAACATTGCTTAGGGATGTACCTATACTAGGACCAAACGATGCCAGCTATCCAATGGCTGTATGTATCGTTGCATTTATTTTGTTTTGGTTTTGTAGTAATACTCAATAAGGAGCTTCCTGGAGAGAGCATGATGTTGACTCCAGTAGCTCTGTGTAGTCTCTCAGGCACCATGTGAGGTGGAATAAGGAGGCACAATCTTGTCTACATCTGGGACACACTGTTGATCTATGCACAATGGAGATAGTTAAAATGTAACAAATAAAATTGTGCATTACAAGAGACTCAATGCACTAAGGCACAAACTGCCTTTCCGTGTGACTCTGTAATCTGCTCTCCGATGTCCCTTTCCCACCCTTCTCTGCTCCTAAATTCAGGTCTGTCTCTATCTGCCTTTAAAACAATTTACATCAGGGTCATAAGATGGTGTCCCATGCCATATGTTAATACAGCATTAAGTGTATTTGCAGCAGGAGGTGCATTGGGGAAACCAGTTCAAATTTACCAGCCTGTAAGCGCCAATTTCACAAATTGAAGAAACTGGCTGGGTACCACCCAAAAAGTATCTTGTGCCTCTTGGATGGAAATAAAAACCTCACTTGGGGATAAGTCTCCTAGCGTGCTATAGCCCATTTTTCTCCCCTGAAGTACCAACATGGCTGAGGCCACACGCAGAAATGGTTGAAGGACACAGATGTGTTCACAAGAAAAAGTGGGTCCCTTCAGGACTCTGTTTACTATTCGTTTGAAGATTCTGCTGGTTTGATGTATAATATATGGATGTGTCCTCTTTTATGAGCAGGTCTAATAATGGAGTGTCTCTATTTTTTTCCCTTCAGCAGTCTCTTCTTCGCCCCACTGGGCCAAATGTTTCTAGACAAAGCCTATGCAACGATTCTCTTAGTAACTTCAAATAAAATAATGCATTATCTGCATTTAGGAATGTCAAGTGTGCAGTATCTCCCACCCTGATCCCCAATCCCTCTTGCTTTATTTGGACCCTGATTACTAGAGGTTCGAGGGCCAGTGCAAATATCACGGGCAGCAGAGGGCATCCCTCATGAGTTCCATGCTGGATCACTCCGCCTCCTGAGATGGTTCTGAGGCTACTCACTCTGGCCGTAAAGTCAGTGAAAAGTAATTGAATGCAACAAGAGAAAACAGGGCCCAACCCCATATGCCGAATGACTACTAGTAATTAGGCTCAGCTAAATGGTTGAAGGCCTTATCTATGACCACTGACACCAATGATAGCTCTTGTTTATGGTCAACTATGAAATGTGTAAACACAAGGAGGTGATGGACGGAGCGCTGAATCTTTTCAGACACTCACCCCCAGTCATAGATCTGAGTTGAATTCATCATCGTTCTTTAGCTGACTTCGCCACCCCAGTTCAGACACAGCCATATGCAAATCAGTCTTGACCCTGTGCCTCATGGAAACAGTCCAGCTCAAACTGCCAAGCCTTGTGGAGAAGTGTGGCTCACTGGTTAGAGGAGGCAGACCCTCAAGCAGAGGTCAGTCCCGGGACCAGGGTTCAATTCCCGACGCGGCAGGGTCTTGAGCCCAAATGTCCACGGACTCGATAATTCTCGCTTCGGTGCCTACTCGAATCACGGGTTCACACTCTGCAACTCTGGGCAATAGCTTGCTTAATCTCCACTACGGCCCCCCCGCGGCGGGATGCCTGGCTTTCACCTTGGGGATGCCCAGTAGGGGTTATCTCACAGGGAAAAGCCAGGACGGGTTCCCAAAGCAAGTGCCTTGAGACCTTTCGGTGATAAGGCGCTATATAAGAACCTTTGACATTTGACATTTGTCTTCCCTGGACTGGAATCAAGCATCTTGGGACCAGTTTCGAGGCACAGGGTCAAGACTGATTTGCATATAGCTGTGTCTGAACTGGGTTCAGCTAAAGAACGATGATGGATTCGACCCAGATCTGTGACTGAGGGTGAGAGTCTGAAAAGTTTCAGCACTCCATCCATCATCTCCTTGTGTCAACTATGAAATGTAACATGTGAGTAAGCCTAAGAATATTTGTTGCTGTGCTCCATCCAGAAAAAGACACATTTTCGTCATGCACCAGACCAACCACTACCAATTGCAATAATTAATAAGAATTTTACCAAGCATTTACAATGCAACGGTTTCGCCTTTGGAAAAGTTTGAGCTATTGGCATTGTAAATGACAACATTTGTATTTATGTGTTGGTTTTGAAAACAGATAAATAAATGGCATTGTCCTTTACATTGCCAATAGCTCTAACTTTTCCAAAGGCGAAACCGTTGCATTGTAAATGCTTGTTCTTCCTTCCTTGCTTCTCCCCTCTCTCCCGTACTTCTTAATTTATTTCCCTCTTTCTTGTCTTCATTCTTTCTTGCCTTCTTTGTCAAAGGCAGGGGTCTGGCAGCCAATGCCAGACAAACTGGCTTTTTAGTTCATTGTTAGCCAAGACCTTTTGATTGTAGTATAAATATGTTTACAACATATTTACTTATAGGGGTTTTCAGACCGACTTCATCCATTAATCTGCGTCATTTACGTTTTTCTTCCACCCACTCCAGCATGCATTAATGAGTGATAAATCAGCCCAATTCTGCCATTGGCTGACTTTACTATGACTATTTCATGCTTCCCTTTCACAAGGAGCACATCCATCCTGAAAGTAGTTGCCTTGAGTGTCAGGCAGTTCTATGGTATTGTCTACTTTTTTTGAGACGAAAAATCATTTTTGCCTTTCCCACTTTTTTTTTGATTTCTTGAACAATAAAGTTGAACAAAAACCATGGCGAAACAAAAGAATTGCCATAAGGTTAGCGACCGACACAGACCTATTGACTTTGTCAATGCTTGTTTTAACTTCTAATTAATTGTTCCAAATGGTGGTCACACATCTTGGATCAGTAAAATAAAAAAATACAAAGTGTGCAAAAGGGCATTATCGAGAAAGCAGTTACCAGGTAAACTGCAGCTGCTAGGCCCAAAGATAAAATAAAATGAGAAAAAAATATGGCGTGGTAGGAGAACAACAGAAAAGCGGTTGGAGAAGGAACCAAATGAACAACCACTAGCAGTAAGGAGCAGAGTGCAGAAAGAAATGAGGGATGAAAGGAGGAGCTGAGTGGACACAGGAAGAGAGTAGGGCGACAGAAGAATGAGTGGAGAATCTAGAAAAGGAATGCATGCAACAAGAAAAAGTCGTTCTGAATGTAAGCAGTGGAGAATACAAATCATCCAGTCAAATGGTAAAGAAGGTATGCATCACGGGAGGGAAAAACATAAAAGGAAGGAAACCATTGAAAGCAAAGTAAACAGAAGAGACTGACAAGAAAGTCAACCAATAATAAACTGACATAAACTAAAGCCCACTCAATTTGTATTAGTCTCATAAGTCTTGACAAAAATTCAGCTAAAGCGGTCTGTAAACAATACCTAAAAAGTGGATTTGATGAGGTTGAATTTAGGAGGGGCAACACTTGGACTACGATCTAATTTGTCCACGGGTGCGATCGCTTAGTTTTATCTACCTGTATTAATATTTTGAAGGGTTGTTATAGAAACAAATGTTGTCACTAAAAAATGAGACTCCGGCTCAGACCTTGTCAATAAGAATTACTTGGTCTGAGCCAGGGTCTCATTTTTTAGTGACTACATTTCAGTTTCCAAAACAACCCTTCAAAATATTCATACAGTAACTGTAGTGCAATGGGCTCTAGTGGAAGTTCACGGCCGGTCAGCATTTTTAAGGCAGAACACCCGCCCCCTCTTCACAGTTTTGACAGTTTCAGAAAGGCTGTAATTCGCGCTCTGCGTTTAATTGCGAAGAAATTGTAAGTGCACAAACAGGTAAATGCGTATCACCTTCTGTATTTACTTTACGAATGTGTCGGAATATGCAAAAAATAAAAACCTATGCTGGGCATTACTATACTGAAGGCGCGGTAAGATCATTGTAAGTGCACAAACAGGTAAATGCGTATCACCTTCTGTATTTACTTTACGAATGTGTCGGAATATGCAAAAAATAAAAACCTATGCTGGGCATTACTATACTGAAGGCGCGGTAAGATCATTTAGAGTCAGTCTTGACAGAAAGGAAGGATGTCGCAGTCCAGCAGCCTGCAGGAGTAAAACACCAGCGGCTTATCTGCCTTTAGACCCTATACGTATCTCCGCATCAAAAGAAAGAGACCAGCAGTTACTCCTGCGACTCTTTGGCCAGGCTGGTTAACTCGGCTCCCTCGCCCTAGCACTCTGCTCGCTCCAGTGCCGGTGAAGTAAAAGCTTAACATGGGTAGATCCTGTACGTTACAGAGCAGTCGGGGTAGATACAGGGTGTACAGTGGATTAGCTAGACTGCACCCGACCGATGCAAGATCAATTAATCTCACTACGTACCTTGTTGTCGAGGCTCAGCTCACCCCTGGGCCGGCGCTGCACACTCAGCAGGATTTCGTTGCCATCATCCAACAAGCACCTACGAGGACACAGGGGGCGGGAGAGGACACGGACGGCGGGAGGGGGCGGGAGAGGACACGGACGGCGGGAGGGGGCGGGAGAGGACACGAACGGCGGGAGGGGGGCGGGAGAGGACACGGACGGCGGGAGGGGGCGGGAGAGGACACGGACGGCGGGTGGGGGCGGGAGAGGACACGGACGGCGGGAAACGTGCACAGGACAGCGAGGGGGGGGGGCGGAAAGGCACACGGAGGGGGCGGGAATGGACAGACTTTCAGTGAAAGGGGAGGGAACGGGAAACAAGTCAGGTCCCGGGCCGGCCAGCCAATCACAGCGCGGCCCGGGAATGACGTCACGGGGGTGTCCCGGGCCGGCAGCCAATCGCAGCGCGGCCCGGGACAAAGGGGCGGGGCTTACAAAAAGCACCAGAAACGCCCCCGAATCGCGTTTTCGAGAGAAAGCGCGATTGACAGCCTCTGTCTCCCAATGGCTAGCCTCCATTTATGGAGCTAGCCAATGAGAGGCAGAGGCGGTGCCGACATCCCTACTATAGACAATAGTTTTCGATCTGGGAGTGGCACTGCGTGCCCCTCGCCAGGTCGAAACCTAAAAAGGGTTTTCACGTCCAAGTTAATCTTGGTTAAAAGGCGATAAGATGATGGATTAGTAGATTCTCCACTGAGGTTGAGCATCATGCACATTTTGCATTCCTGCATGCTGTCTGGGAGGACACTCAACTCCCCAACCTCCTTGAAAGCATCGAGCAGCAAATGCTTAGGAGAATTCTACCAGGAAGGCATCATCCCCAGTAGTCTTGCCCACTGTAATTGAATGCTAGACCTCTGGTAGCTCCTCTAGGATGATTCTCCCTCGAGCTTCTCCTTTATGAGCTCCTTACTATCGGGAGATTCAGATCCCCAAGATATGTATTTTCCTGGTCTATTATGTTGAGATTTGAGTTTCTCTACAATGTCTGAAGATGCATGCTCAGAGTTTAATTTAGAGCTGTCTGTGCCATGGCAGTAGAGCTGCCTGGCTAGAGTGAGAATCAGCAGTATATCAGCTTCCCATTTAAGTAACCAAGTCAACCATTTACTGGATGTATCCTCCTCTCAATGGAGTTGTTGCTGGCCGTCCTTCAATAGTAGTCTGTCTAGATATTCCCGTTTGCTTGTACTTGACTCCCAGGAGCTTCCACTGTCCATCTGGTATATGATGCATGTTAGCTCATTTATTCTTTTGATATTTGAGATCTACTTATACCTGCTTTTTAATGCCATAAATCTTGCCTAGGCGTGCCCCCTTAGGACGGCTTTCATGGCATCCGACTTGCTCTCCTTGGTTTCTGGCTTACCCCAGTTACCCCTCTCGGAAGGATCTGCACATCGTATGGATTGCATCAAGAAAAAAAACCATATCAGTCAAGGTACATGGAACCAGCTTGGAAGTGAATGTCAACCTTGCATCACAGCCCACTCCATACGCTGCAGATAAAGGAAACGTATCTAACAAAACTCTAGCCGCATACACTCTATAATATATATGAAGTGAGGCTGGATCAATATCAACACAACGATCTCATCTACTAAACGCGCTGTGGATAATTAAATGGCATGAATATGCTAGTGCCGTCGGGTGCATAACCCTCCATGTATCCATGCAACCAAGGATAGCCATCTTGCCCCATGTGCTAACAGGGGCGTAACACACGTCCCGGCAGCCCCTGTGGTGCGGGGGGCCCGAGCTGCAGGGGGCCCCCTCAGCACTGTACTCAGGCCTGACGGCTCCGGATTAAATCCACAGCGGGGGGTCCCTCCGTGTACCTTGCAGGGGGGGCCTTCAATTTTCGTTACGCTACTGCCTGGTTCAGGTTGGGAGAGGCCAAGGCAGTGCCTCCAGAAGGATCATCCATCTCTGGGACATGCTATGGGATCCAAATGAAGCATTCATTTGTTACAGGGTGATTGATTACTAGCAGCAGCTACATGCTGTTGGCCATGATGATTGGTCTTTCTTCTGCATAATTTATTTTTTAGATGCATGAAACTCTGAAGCAAATTTCTAAAAAAAAACGGTTGCACATGATCCAGCTTAAAAGTATCACAGATGATTTGCTAAAGCTAGTTTTAAGAATATAACACCTGTCTGAGGTCGTGAATAAGCAGGTGTCCGAATGTAAAGGATAACATTAGCCAAGGCCTAAATTACTTTCAACATGACTTTACACATTTTTCTAGCCATGTGGTGCTGTGCAACAGGTTTGGAGAAGATTGCAGCAACCTGCCATTCTCCCAGCACCATAACTGTTGCATGTGTGCTTAGACCAGGACTTCCATGCAACATGTGGAATGCTCAGGGGATAGGGCAAGGCAAAGACAATGCAGAGCAGTGATGTGATCGGGAAGCCGTACATGTGGGCAAGCAGTACATGGGGAGCAGAAGACACACGCACTCTCAGAGGATGCTCAGAAAACAAATCCCTGATGTGACATAAATCATCCACTGAAGTAGATGGTATACAGTCTATACTCCAAGAGAAGAAAAAGAAAGGAAAGCCATCGAATAAGGTAAGCAAACGACATTGACAAGAAAGGCACCCAACGATAATCAATGGTCTGATTGGAAGCCCATTGTAAGCACTGGTGTTGTAAACAAAAGGCCTTAGACAAAATACAGCAAAAGCTGTCTGTAGACGAGACCTGAAAAAATAAGTGTGTATGGTACCAACTACTTAAGGGGCTATATCATGATGAGCTCTTCTGGCCCAGCACAGAGCTGAGAGCCTGTGTTATTCAACTGCAGGGCATACAGTGAATTTATTTTACTTAATTGAGTTAGTGCTTTACATGTAGATAGTAGAGCTTATAAACAGAATGAGGCACACCTTGTGAATTGTTTTTGAGCTGTGCTATCTGAAAATAAAGCACTAATTCAAAGAAATACAACCTACAAGAGTGATAAAAAAAGAGACAGGAAGTATAGCATGGCAGAAGAATGATTTTGAGAGAGGAATCAAAATATATATATATATATATAGGATCTTCTTAAAAACACACAATTAAGCAAAGAGATGTTAGTGGATTGACATTTTTTTAGTGTTGGCACTTCGGACATTAAGCATAGTAATGTTTGACCTCCTTGCATTTGAGCTTTAACATCTGTCATGCATTTACCTTACTTTGCGGCTGGCTTAAAAACATTATAATTATTTTTTATTTCTTGTTTAAATAATTGAAAATAGCTTTCTTATCATGTTTTTTAAATATTCAAATATCTTATATTTAAACCGTCTCATACCTTGAATGTTACATTTGGGCACCACGTGCCAGCCACTGCACGGACCCATCATTCTTTTTTATTTTCTTAGCCTAATATGCCTTTTTAATGTTGACATTTTTTGGGGTTATAAGTAATCTACACAATAAACGTTGTACTTGGATATATATGGATATATGTATATTATATATATATTTATATAGCTATATATATATATATTTCTGTTCAAATTAAGCACTGATCATGACGTGGACAAAGTTATCATTTTTAAAGCAGTGTGTGCCTTTGAAGCCCACGAACAGAGAGCAATGCAAGATAGAAGATGTTTATTTCCGTCTTGATCCATTTTACCCTTTAGTATTCTGGTTCAGTAAACCCCTTAAAGAAATCAGCCAGGCAGCTTTGCTGATCTCATTAGCTGTTCATTGGAGGCAGTAATTCTTTTAACACAACGTTCAGCATCACTAGAGGCACTACAACTGCGACATCACATATAGATGTTATTAGAACAGGACATTTTATGTTCATCGACGGTTTCGTACATACAAGGTCGTCATACATGGGAAAGGGTGTTAGATGCCCTGTAACATACCAATGTCTGTTGTTGCCACTTACTCTGATTCCAGAAGGCCAAAAAAAATTGATTGTCGGGTGCAAGCCACACCGGACTAAGGAGGAGTGAGAGAGGTGTGGCGCAGCGGTCAGGGTGGCTGACTCCGGAGGCGGGGCTCACAGTTCGATTGACAGCGCTGGTGGCAGCTCAGCCCAGAACCCTGTGACTGTGCAATAGCTCGCTTAATCTCCCCGACGCCCCCCAGTTCCTTGAGACCCTTTGGGGTGATTAGTTTGCGCTTTACAAATACCGGGTTAAAGACTGTCGGGAGAAGACAAAAAATGACTTCATCAGTCCTCATTGAACGCAAATCTCCCAGATATGTGCTACCAGGAGGGAAGTGAAACAACTTACTTTATCTTCTGAAGAGAGGCGTAATCAAAACTCGAGTGATTTCAATGAACGTTTCCAGCGACTGCATTTTATAGGCTTCCTTAATGTTATTCAAGTCGTCTTACTTTGCGTGATTACGCATGCTATATCTTAAATTTATCTCTCTGTGACCTGTAGCGAGCGTTGATTTATATGGGGCTGTATTATTTAGAATGAAGTAATGTCTCTGCATCTGATATGCCTAGTGCAGGCTGGGATGTTTGTGGCATAATATACACTAAGGGGTATATTATCAACAACTAGCGATATTTATCGCTAAATAAGCTTACAACAATTTTTTTATCGCCGTGCATAGCCGGATTTTATCTCAGAGATAACGTGCTATTAGCAACGTTTATCTCAAATGCGATAAAATATCCGGCGATAGCAGCTTTATGCGTGAATATTGCTGGAAATCCAGCGATAGTCAGCATTAACGCCAATAGGGTCTTAACCTGAATATCAAACTCCCATTGGATATACAGGTTAAGAAGTGGTCTAAGCAGGCGTTCGTTTTCAGCGATATTCGCGCTTAGCGCAAATTTTTTCATCGCTATGCCCACTTTGCATGTCATTAGCGATACATATCGCTGACATGCAAAGCGTGCCCCAAACCGCTCGCTATCACCTAAAGCTGTCGCTAACTGATGTTAGCGACAGCTTGCTAATAGGGCGATGAAATTATGGCCGCTTTGCGGCCGAAAACGCCCACAAAAGCGGCGATAATTTCATATCGCCTGCCTTGGTAATATGCCCCCTAATTTGCTGTCTACATTGCAGGTTCAAACGTATACATTCACTTGGGGGAGTTCATCAAGCATAGGCAGAATGGATGTTTGAAGTCACTGGGCTGTCTTTAAATGCAGAAGGGCCAGCAGCACTTTAAGGAAAGGGTGGAGGCATGGGCGTCATTTAGGGATCACCAGGGGTCTCTGCTGCGACCCCTAGCATTCCCTTTGTGACCCTTGGCTCTGCCTTAGTGACACCTAGCTTCAGCAATGGCAAAACCAGTGGCAGGAACATAAGCAGCTACTCCTTATGGACTTTGTTGTGGGCTTCACTTATCTTGTTTTTTTGTACTTTTTTAGATTATATCAATAGTGAATAATATTACACTATTCACTATTAGCTTAATTAAAAAAAATGTAAAGAACGAACAGCTGGAATATGACTTTCCCTGCCAGCTGAGGTATGTGAAAAATGCTTCTAAATGTATGTTTGTATGTTTTGTGCGTTTTTGCAGTTTTGAGTGTGTTTATATAAAAGAGTGTGTATGTGTGTGCATGTGTAGCCAGAGTGTGTATGTGTGAGTGTGTATGTGTGAATGTGTGTGTATGTATAAGCATATGTATGTGTGAGTGAAAGTGAAGGTCAAGGGGCCTGTGAAGTCACCTCTGTTCCCCCTGGCATTTTGGTGAATTGATGTCCGTGGGTGAAGGTCTACACGGTGACAGGTGCAGTGTGTGACGTCACCCAAATTAGATGGGGAAGCACTGGTTGCTCCAGGGGACTCTTGTGCCCTCCTCCCAAGGTGTATTGTCAAAGAGGCACATGCAGTTACATGACCTGTAAATAAAACACCTGAAGGGCGCAAATAGTCCAGCCCACCTCTTAGTCACAGAGAGATACGCTAGAATCTGACCCAGCGCAACCAGCAGCGGCCGGTGCGTGTAAGCGGTGGCGGGGTGTGGGGAGATGTTGACAGACGACGCAATAGAGAAAATTAAATAAATAAATAAATCCTAAAATTAAATAAATAAATAAATCCTATTTCCGCCCACATCTCCCACCCCAAAGCCTCGCTGCGCTTTCCTGCACCGGCTGCGGCTGGATGTCAAATTCTCATTCAAGGATGTATGCAGTGCTTAATGGATGCAGCTGGTTGCAAATGGTGAGCAAAAGCAGGCATTTTTGGGGAACCGGGGCTTATTTTTCATCTACGGACTATGACCCATAGATAGGGAGTGAAAGGCAAAAAAGGGAGAAAGGAGGAAGAAAAGAAAGGGGAAAACAGTGACAGGGAAAGAGCACAGCCATGAAAACCAACTTGCAGGGGTGAGATAAGCGACAGGAAGTGGTGGAAGAAAGAGAGATGGGACGAAATCAAGTGTTCGCAGCCCCTGCATTCGGCAGCGCTGGCGTCAGACTCCTAATAAAAACCTACGGCCTCTGCTCCTTTTGTCCCTGCAAATTAAGCACCGAAAAAATGTACGTCTGCTATACAAAATAGCATTTAATTTGAAATGCCCTATCCATTTTCTTCTTTAACAGAAAAGCGAGCACACAAATAGCAAAAGTACCATGGATCTAGGGCCCACATTTATGGGATTTTGGTGTCGGGCAGCGCAGCAAGGCATCTTGTGGCTCTGCCCTATGCCAAAGTGAAAGGGCAGGAATGCACTGTATTTATGCAATACGGTGCATTCCTGTGCTTTCTCTCTTCGCTGGTGCCGTTTCGGCAGCCTAGCGCCAATGAAGACACCCTTGCACATTGTGTAAGGGTGCCTCCGTTGCAAGCAGGACTGTTTTTGTGCAGAAAGGGACACCTTTTGTGCAGCTCACATAGAAAGAGGAAAAAACGAGCAGAAGTAGAGATATTTCTAGTTACCCCTCACCTTGGGAGGTGTATGGATTTGGATCTTCCCCATCTTGTAAATCTAGGGCAGCATCAAAATCCATTAGTGTTGCATGGGGAAAACCACCGCAACGCCCATGGAACGCCTTCAGGCTGCAGAGTAAAGTGATGTAGCGATTTGCGTTGAGTTGCCTTACTCTAGATTTATGAGGCCGTTGAAACCCACGCAGGGTGGCTTTACGTGGCTTCATAAATTGGATCGAGAACCCTGCATCTTGCATGTACCACTTTACGTGGTGAAAAAGTGATGCAGGGCTCTCATAAATAAGCCCCAAGGAGAGCTGGATAAGAGAGCAACTATTTTCCTGTTCATTTGACCCACCAAGAGTCCACTCTGCAGCAGGAATGGTGTTTAACTGCCAATAGTGTGAATTAGGGAATACATTGAGTCAGATGTCGGCTGCAGATTGAAGTAAAGAATAATTGAGGTCTCTGTATTCTTCTGCTGTTCCATCTGCTCTCCAGTCCTTGCCCCATGTGCCCCGATCAGAGTTAATTTGCCACTGTGAAGATCCCCTGGCGCTGTCAAAGGAGAAAAGATTTATGAAGAGGAACTAACCAGTGCTCCGACCTTGCTCTGCCTTTGTCTCATTAAAGGATGTTTCTTGTCATTTTTGCTCACAGGCACTTGAGGTTACTGGTCATAATATGTGCCAACCCCCTAATGGGACAGGATGTAGGTCCAATCGTTCATATAAATTGTTTTGCTGGCAAAAAAATGTGCACTTAAAGAGATTGAGCTCCAGAAGAGTAGTTTGCCAACTTAAATCTACAAACCGTTCTTTTACTTAATTAATGCTTAATTTTTTTCTACCCAAACGCCTGGATGTCAATTAGTAGAGGTCAGGGCTAACATCAGCGAATTCTGACTTGCCCTTTGCTAGCCATGGGACAGTCCTTGCTGTTGCTGGTCTCAGGAGGCTATGAAGGCAGTGGTCTCAGAGGAGTGGGTTCTTTATTTGGTCTCCTTCCTTTGTTCTTCCCGTACTTCTGCAGCTTTAAGTAGGTGAGCACATTAGGGTCAGAGCTTGATTTGTGCCAGTGGTTCCCGATACTCGGCACCAGCACTTAATTTTCAGCACTGGCACTTATCACAGCTTGCCACATGGTGGGACTGTCTGTCTAATTTAGGTATGAGCTCAACAACAGCTGTATATGAATTTAATATACATTAACAGTGACAACTACCTGCCACCTAAGCCATTCTCATAGCGTTGGGGGCCTGGAATAGTACGGCTTGTCACACTTGTAAGAGTGTGATCGTAAGTAATTGTGTTTGGTACTGTCATTGGCAGCACTGGCAGGGGCAATGGATGGTGCAAGCTGCAGTGTCCTCCATACAAATTAGTTACTGATTAGGGAAAAGTGAAGGGAAAACGTTCAACCCTGTGATGTTATGGGGAGTCAAAGGGTGCAACGTTATGTCCATTAACTCTCGTATTTCGGTAAATTTGCCTATGCTCAATCACTATATTGAACTATTGCGCTATTGTTTATGTAGATGTGACAGAGGGGTGGTACAGGAATTTAGCTGATTCACTGTGCAGACATAATTTGCAGACTCCGGCCAGTTGAACTATATTAGATTTCAGTGGAGTTACTCTTAAACTAAGCTCCTCCTTCTTTTGGGGTGAACATTCCAAAACGGTGGCTGAAAATTATTTTGGCAACATTTTCTGTTTTCTTAACATTGTATTGATTTTAACCATTAACCCTGGTTGAATTGTGTCTTTACTTGAAGAAGTTTGCTCTGTCATTGACGGTTTTGTTGTAAGCTTAGCTATTGCTATTCTGTTTAACCCCTTCGACGCTCATGGCGAGCTGAGCTCGTCATGAGGTACACCTCTCGTACGCTCATGACGAGCTGAGCTCGTCATGAACCGCGGGATTTAAAAAACTTCAGCGCACAGCGGGAAAATGCGCCACACGCATGAGGTTAAGAGAAGTGCTAGAAAGGAACCTGGGGTCAGTAAAAGCAGTTCTTGACATATGTGTTTATGTGTTTCTTTCAGGTTAGAGCTTGCCAGGAAAGCATAGCTTTGTACAGACACACTTAGGGCACCCAGTAATGGCATATACCACAAATTTGCCAGCTTAGAGTGCCACATAAATTATATTAACAAAGTTGTGAACGCTGGGTAGGTACTAGCCTTTGTATTTTTTTTTAGCTCACTGTGTATAGCACTTTTGTGCTTAAAGACATACAGGCAGAGAAAGAGGTGAAAGTATTGCTCCTGCATGCAGGGAGCTGCATAATTAGCAACTACCTGCATGTGGGAGAAGAAGCACGGACCGCAGGGGCTTCCACTGCGGTCCCCAACAGTGCTCCTAAGGTGCCCTGGGGGCTTTCAGAGCACCCAAATGAGTAGAAGGAGGCAAAATAAAGGTTAGAAACGAGCAGGAAGAGGCAGAATAAAGGTTGGAAATGAGCACAAAGAAGCAAAATAAAGGTCAGAAATGAGTAGATAGATGCAGAATAAAGGTCTGAAATGAACAGAACGGACAGAGTAAAGGTGTGAAGCGAGCCTAAAGGGGCAAAATAAAGGTCAGAAACAAGCAGAAAGAGGTAGAGTAATGATCAGAAGTGAGCAGAATGAGGCAGAATAAAGGTCAGAAACGGGCAGATAGATGGAGACTGAAGGTAGGAATGAGCAGATGGTCCCAAACAAGCAGAAAGAGGCACAATAAAAGTCAGAAACAAGCAGAAGAGGCAGATTAAAGGTCAGAAACTGGCAGAAAGAGGCAAAATCGAAGTTTGTGACCTGCAGCAAGAGTCAAAATAAAGGTAAAAAAACAAGCAGAAAGAGGCAAAATAAATGTCAGGGGCAGGCATTAAGAGGCACAATAATGGGCAGAATGAGCTTATAGAGGCAAAATAAAGGTCAGAAATAAGGAGCAAGAGGCAAAACAGATGTCAGTAACGAGCAGCAAGAGGCAGAATAGAGGTCAGAAACAAGCAGCAAAAGGCAAAATAAAGGTTGGGAGTGAGCAGAATGAGGCAACGGGCAAAACAAGCAGAAAGAGGCAAAATAGAGGGCAAGGGCAAGCAGAGAAGAGGCAGAAAAATTATCAGAACATGAGCAGAGGAGGAACAAAAGCGTAAGCAGCAGAGGATAGTGAACTGCAGGCAAGCTGGACAGAAGGATCACTAAAGGAGGAGCTGGCACAAGCACCTGCTCCCATGTGCCACCCTCCTTTTGTTTCTGCTATCATTGACCAACCCACTCATACACTCATGCACCCACTCAGAGACCCACTCACGTGCACCCATTGACAGACACACTCAGACACTCATGCACCCGCTGACACTCAGACACTCATGCAACAATGCACCCATTGACACACACACTTAGACACTCATGCACCCACTGACAGACACACTCAGACAGTCCTGCACAAACTAACAGACACCCTCAAGCACTCATGCACCCACTCACAGACCCACTGAAAGACTCATACACACTCAGAGACCTGCTCAGAGACTCACACACCCACTCACACACTAATGCACCCACTCAAAGACTCAGACACCCACTCACAGTCCTCCTCAGAGACTCTTGTGTGCTTTCACAGACCTAGTCGGACACTCATCCACCCACTCACAGACCCACTCAGACACTCATGTTCCCATTCAGATACCCACTCAGAGACTCATGTGCCCACTTAGAGAGCACACACCCACTGACTGACCTACTCAGACAGTCACTCACTCACAGACCCACTGAGAGACTCACACAACCACCCACAGATGCACTCAGACACTCTTGCACCCACTCACATACCCAGTCAGAGACTCACTCACGGACTCACAGACCCACTCAGACACTCATGCACTTACTCATATAGCCATGTACACACCCATACAGTCAATCACATCCCCCTCAGAGACCTATACTGCCACTCACACAGCTACTCTCAAAGGTTGTAGGTTACAGTACGTAAAATACATCTTTACAAATGTTGAAATTCTCAGAAAAAAATAAAGGTTGAAGGGGTAGAAAGTCACTTAAAAAAACCAAAGGTTACAGGGACGATATAGTTAGAATCAGATTTTACTTGTTAAAATATAGCAGTTATAGTTACCTCAGCTAACTTTAACTTATGCCCCGGCAAAGCACTGCTTATGACCTCACATATTTCATCACTCATGATATGGCCTTCATTGTGAGAAAATGTCACACTAGCTCTTCTTCGTGGGACCGGGATTGATATCTACTCATATACCCTCATGTGTGTCTTGTCTAAAAATTCAAAGCAGGCCGGTTTACCACAATGATGTTTGACAAATGTTCAAACAAAAAGTGAGATAAGTCAAGGAAGTGCCTTATGTCAGCAACACTCTGGGAGCAGTTGGCAGGCACTCACCAATTAGCTCACTGTGTCATTATCTGCACTTTCGAGACAAAAATGGAAACCAGCTCCCACAAATATATAAGTAAGAAGGAAAGCAGTGTGACATGTGCCTGATATTTATCTAAGTCCAAATAAACCATTCCCTAGAGACCCCCTATGAAAGAGGAGGCCACTTGTAGTACTCCCAAAAGGTTAAGATTGAGTTACGAAAACACAAAGCATCTATCTTTAATTTTTGTTGTGTCCGTACTCATTTAAAACAACAGTGTCATGTTTAGACCATGTTAACCTGAATGGCCGACATGTTTCATTGCCATTCATTTTGTGGCAATTTCATCAGGGCATGGGGACCCAATTCCACCTCAAGGATGCACCGGACCAGATAGTTGCCAGGTGGAATCCTACTAGCAAGCCATCATTTAAAATCACAAGGACAGAGTCACCTCGATTGCTGCCGGATCTTCATGAGTCTTCGAGGTGACTCTGTCCTTGTGAGGAGAGGGGTAGTCACAAGGGGTGAAAAAAGTGGTACTGAACATTGCAAGGCAGGGTTCCAATAAGCCCTTTGTGTTGTGAATCCTTTGGGGAATATCTTTGCTGATGGTGGCTGACTCAGGGCCCCCATACACTATCAATGCATAGAGAGTGTGGAAAAAAATCTTTGTCAGTAAAAGTTGTGGCTATTTGGAACCCACTGACATTGCTACAGAGAGTTATACTGGAGAGAGGATACACCCCGTGGGGTTCAGACAATTAGTCTTTAGATTTAAAAACTGGCATGCGGAGTTTAGACTTTTAGTGGCCAAGGAAGGGCTTTCAGTTTTAGGCTGGAAGGATCAAATGAAGCATAATTCTGGATCCTACTAGGGTGAGTGGGTATTTGTGGCTTGTGAGGAGGAAGACATTAAGTTTTTTTTAGGAATTTCCTGAAGCTTTCCAAAACAAACTATGTCTCCTGAAAAGTTGTAGTCATTGCTTCCAACTTAAGTAGGGGCTGTACCCAAAATTTATAAAGTGCAAAATATTCCTTTCATCGTCAGGGAGGAGGTACAAAAATAATTGGAGAAATTATTAGAGTTCCATATCATTGTACCTGTGAAAGCATTTGAATGAGTTTCTCCATTGGTCGTAGCATGCAGCAGAGTTTGTGTGTGGACTTGAAGGTGCTGAATAACAATATTGTTGTGACGCAGTTCCTACTGCCTCGTATTGATGAAATGATGTCCTTGATTTTCCACGTTGGATTTGTCCACCACGTACCACCAAGTGTGATGGATCACAGCAGCAGACATCTCACTATATTTTGTACACCGTTTGGTTGTTATCACTTCAAACGCATACCATTTTGATTGGCATCGGCCGCAGCCGTGTTTCAGAGATTGATGGCACAAATGCGGGGACATATTCCTGAGGTTACTTTGTTCCAGGATGACATTACAGTGATCGGTAAGGACAAAAGAAATCATGATTTGTTATTGCGGAAAGTATTAAGCATCTTGGAAGAAAGAGAGTTTTCAGATGAAGGCAGTAAGTGTAGGTTCATACAGAGAAGGTCACTTATTTGGGCGATTAAATCACTGATGAAGGTATCAAGCCAAAGAAGAAGTTAGTGAAAGCTTTTGGAGCGCTCCATCCTGAAAATCTAAGGATTTTCTAGAATTTCCTGAATTCTTTGTCACACAAGACTCATGAAATGAGATTTTTATTGAAGAATAAAACTAAGTATGAGTGACAGTTGTCAAGAATCGTTTTAAGAGATCAAGCATGCAATTGCTAATGCTCTGTTTTTATAGGGTTTTGATCTTAAAGCTATTGACACTACTGACGTGAGTAGATAATATTTAGATAGTGTTCTGACAAAGACAGATGTACTGGGTAAATAAAGAATATGTTATTGTATTTGCATCTTACCTTTTTTATCCCACACTGAGGAGAAATACTCTGTGAGAGAGAGAGAAACCTAAGTATGTGTGTGGGCTTCCGAGCATTTCTTAAAGTTCATTTTGGGGATAAAACCCAGTTTAAGGTCTGATCCCAAACCCCTTACAAATTTGTTGACCACTGAAGACTTATCCAGGGCCTGAGCACGACTCGCTAGATTCTCCATTAGACTCCAAGATTTCTAGTATGATGTACAATATGTACCTGGAGTTAAAAATGTTACCACAGATTTTTTAAGCAGAATGTCAATAAGTCTGAGAGAATTGGACGAGGATCCCTGGAATGAGTGGTGTGTTGCAGGGATCTTTACTGAAGGGAATGCCAGTAGTATACAAAAAGTGGAGTGGTTGGATATGCACAGTGAGCATGACGTTTTAAAGGAGGTAAGGGACAAGATTATGAATGGATGCGGTATTACCGAAAAAAGGAAGGTGAAGGAAGAATTGATAGCAATCTGGGAGGTAAGAGATTAATTAAGTGTGGATGATGTGTTTGTGTGCAGAAGAGAAAACATGATTCCTCCCTGTGGCGTCAGGCAGAGGATTATATCCATTGGACATGAAGGACACTCTGGCATTACACATACTAAAAATAGCATAAAAATGTATTGGGGCCTAAAGTGGACTTAGAAACAGTAAGGTTTGTACATGAAGATGTTGATTGTGAGACGACAGACAAGTCTCAGAAAACACGGAATCCTCCTATGTCCGTATTGGGATGTCCTGGAATGCCATGGGATGAAATAGCTTTGGATACCATGGTTCCGGTTACATGATGTGATGGCACATTTAAGATTATAGTAGTTCTGGTGGATATGTTCTTCAGGTGGATAGAACTAGCAGTGGTTGATAATATTAACCCAAGTGTAGTAATGAAATATTTTTTTTAAGTTTGAAAAACCTTTATTAAGGGTAGAAAAGTGTGAATCACAGCATACTGCCTACATCCCTAGTAGGGCCGGCATTGCGATGCATCATGTACAGAAAAAGTATAAGGAGGAGGCATGGGAATACACAGCAAGCCGCTTACAATGACATGGTGCCAGCCGCGTAAGTTGGAATGATAAGCTTTAAGGGCAGTCGGATCTATATATTCATATATGAATGAAAATGTACTGTAAAAAAGAAAAAGATTAACATTGCCGCTAATACTCTCTATTCGAGGTAAGTAGATCTGGGGTGATGACGCACTCTGCACCAGGGGATAAAGGGAAGTGCACGTGGTGTCCCGTATTCTCCAGGAAATAGTGTGCGTGTACGAGGGTAGGGGTTTCCTCTGTATCATGTCATATTTCTACTGGGGAGTTGCAGATTCTTTGCCAGTGGTGTGCTCCAAGAGATGCGTTTGTAAGAGGCCCCAAACATCCTTTGGTCGAGCTGCAGGGGGATCCGCATAAGTATGTAGTTATTCTTGGCAGTAGATAAGGTCTTGGAGACAGTCCTTAAATGTTGGTGCCCTCCCTCTACGCCACCTACAGGCGATCCGTCTCTTAGTAAGAAGGAGTGCCAAAGAGGTGTATTTCCGCACCTTGGCATCGATGGGTTTAGTGTAACCCAATAGTGTGGTCAGGGGAAGTGTTGTAATCACATTTTTGAGGGAAGTGTTCCTTAGGGAAAGATTTCCAGCATCTATATTGATATACAATGGTGTACAGTTCAAGCCGGAGGAAATGAAAATATTTGTGAAATTAGCAGGCATAGAACAGTAATTTACAGCTTTGTATTATCCTAGATGCAATTCTGTAATGGAAAGAGTAAATAGAGTGATTAAAGGAATAATTTAGTTGGTGAGCACAAAACAGAAAAAATTGGAAATACAAGCTCAAGCGGATCTTATGGGCATTCAGACTGACGCCTCGTAAAACAGTGGGAGAAAGTCCATTTGGTTTGATGAGAGGCAGGTTGCCTTTTTCTATAGTGAATCCTGGATGGATGAGTAGGAGTATGACATTGAATTTAGAGGAAGTGAGGAAGTGCATTTTGGACTCACAGGAAAAGAATAAAAAGTATTTTGATGTTAAGCATGGAGTGAAGAAAGTACATTTGAAAGTTGGTCAATGTGTTTTTGTGAATTTAGGCAAGAAAGTGGCTAAAGGTGATTGTAAATTCAGTAGTCCTAAAAGAGTAAAGAAAGTAAGGAAAAATACTGTGGAACTAGAAGATGGTATTATTTGTCATACAAGTCATATTACTGTAGCCCAAGGTGGTAAGGGTAGAGGGGAAAAGGTAGAAGATGAAATGCAAGGTGATGAGAGAAACAAGTATTGGTGGTTGGTTATGTCACAAAGAATGGAGGATAGTAACAGGATTGCGGATGTAGGGGATGTGTCTCGAGGTATCCAGGAGGGTATGCACCCATAATATCGAGTCATTTATTTCGATTGGACCGAATATCGAATAAAAAATATAGAATGGACATAATATCGACTAGACATAATATAGCCAACAAAAATATCGAATTTAAGGTAAGTTAATAATAATTTTAATTTTTTGTGTAATATAAGTCTGTAGCGGGTTGTGGGTTTATAGGGGAATAGGGTGGGAAGTAATTTAATTCTAATTAATTAAATATGTTAATTTATTTATTGATATTTATTTAGAATTAATTGTTAATTAATTATTAATTGGTAATTAATTAAAATATAATTGGTAATTGATTATAATTGATTAATTGATAAATATTTTAATTTTAGTAATTTATTTTCTGTAGCGGGTTGTGGGTTTATAGGGGAATAGGGTGGGAAGTAATTTAATTATAATTAATTAAATATGTTAATTTATTTATTGATATTTATGTAGAATTAATTGTTAATTAATTAATAATTGGTAATTAATTAAAATATAATTGGTAATTAATTATAATTGATTAATTGATAAATATTTTAATTTTAGTAATTTATTTTCTGTAGCGGGTTGTGGGTTTATAGGGGAATAGGGTGGGAAGTAATTTAATTATAATTAATTAAATATGTTAATTTATTTATTGATATTTATTTAGAACTAATTGTTAATTAATTATTAATTGGTAATTATTTAAAATATAATTGGTAATTAATTATAATTGATTAATTGATAAATATTTTAATTTTAGTAATTTATTTTCTGTAGCTGGTTGTGGGTTTATAGGGGAATAGGGTGGGAAGTAATTTAATTATAATTAATTAAATATGTTAATTTATTTTTTGATATTTATTTAGAATTAATTATTAATTAATTATTAATTGGTAATTAATTAAAATATAATTGGTAATTAATTATAATTGATTAATTGATAAATATGTTAATTTCATTCATTTATTTTCTGTAGCAGGTTGTGGGTTTATAGGGGAATAGGGTGGGAAATAATTTAATTCTCATTAATTAAATATGTCATTTAAATTATTGGTATGTATTTAGAATTAATTGTTAATTAATTTTTATTAGGTAAATAATTAAAATATAATTGGTAATTAAAATTAATTTATTAATTTTTAAATTGTAAATTAATTTATTGTTAATAGGTAATTAATTAGTATGAGTAGGCAATTTTTATAATTAAATAATTTTATTTTGTATTTATAAATAAATATTTAATATTTTTTATACACAAGTAAAATATTTTATTTATTTGTAATTGGTTTTACTATTTATGTTATTTATATCTATTTGTGAAGTATTTACTTTCCCTATTATTGCACTCTCTGAAGTTGGAATAGTAATTTCAACCCCTACGCTATACAACACTTTCCCTACTGTTGCACCCACTGGAGTGGGTATGCAACGTTTACAACGTAACTTTTACTATGCACTACTACTACAACGAAACTTTTACAACGCAAAAACTTTTACAACGCATACATTTACAAAGCATGTTTTTACAACGCAGATACCTTTACAACGCATACCATTACAACGTAAGTATTGCTAAATATATAATTATTTTTAAAATGTTATATGTTTGGGTTTTTGGGTAAAGGGGTATTTTTAGGGTTCAGGGTCAGTTTTCAGTTTTTGGGTAAAGGGGTATTTTTAGGGTTCATGGTCAGTTTTCAGTTTTTGGGTAAAGGGGTATTTTTAGGGTTCAGGGTCAGTTTTCAGTTTTTGGGTAAAGGGGTATTTTTAGAGTTCATGGTCAGTTTTCAGTTTTTGGGTAAAGGGGTATTTTTAGGGTTCGGGGTCAGTTGTCAGTGTTTGGCTAAAGGGGTATTTTTAGAGCTCATGGTCAGTTTTCAGTTTTTGGGTAAACGGGTATTTTTAGGGTTCAGGGTCAGTTTTCAGTTTCTGGGATAAAGGGGTATTTTTAGGGTTCAGGGTCAGTTTTCAGTTTTTGGGTAAAGGGGTATTTTTAGGGTTCAGGGTCAGTTTTCAGTTTTTGGGTTAAGGGGTATTTTTAGGGTTCAGGGTCAGTTTTCAGTTTCTGGGGTAAAGGGGTATTTTTAGGGTTCAGGGTCAGTTTTCAGTTTTTGGGTTAAGGGGTATTTTTAGGATTCAGGGTCAGTTTTCAGTTTCTGGGGTAAAGGGGTATTTTTAGGGTCCAGGGTCAGTTTTCAGTTTCTGGGATAAAGGGGTACTTGTAGGGTTCAGGGTCAGTTTTCAGTTTTTGGGTAAAGGGGTATTTTTAGGGTTCAGGGTCAGTTTTCAGTTTTTGGGGTAAAGGGGTATTTTTAGGGTTCAGGTTCAGTTTTCAGTTTTTGGGTAAAGGGGTATTTTTAGGGTTCAGGGTCAGTTTTCAGTTTTTGGGTAAAGGGGTATTTTTAGGGTTCAGGGTCAGTTTAGGGTTTTTGGGGTACAGGGGTACTTTGTAAAAACAAAGTAAAATTACATTTAAATTACATTAATTAAATACAATTAAATAAAATTAAATTATATTATAATATTTTAAATTAATTTATATTAAAAAAATATTATATACTTACCAATACTTACGTTGTAATGGTATGCGTTGTAAAGGTATATGCGTTGTAAAATCTTGCGTTGTAAATGTATGAGTTGTAAAAGTTTTTGTGTTGTAAAAGTTTTGATGTAATGGTAGGTGTTGTAAAAGTATGCGTTGTAAAGTCATACATCCATGGAGTGGGAATAGTAATTTTAACCCCTACGCTATCCAGCGCTTTCCCTACTGTTGCACCCACTGGAGTGGGAATAGTAAATTTTACCTCTACGCTATCCAACAGTTTTGCTAATGTTGAACTCACTATAGTTGTTACAATAAATGTTAACCATTGTCTATGCTACGCTAAAAATGTTATATATGTTTATTTAATAATATGTTTTTATATATATATATATATATATATATATATATATATATATATATGAGTAAAACAACCTTCTTCACAAAAAAAGAAGCAGAGGCCTCGAGAGGGGAACACCAATGAAGTTGTTTAATGACATGATGTGGCGAATGCATTTCGGCGTATTTAAGCCTTCCTCAGCGCCCAAGCAGTCACGCTACTGTCCTTAGCGCAGATACTAATCCTGCCACTTATGAGGAAATCCACACAAGCTCCGCCCCCAACAACGATGTCAGCCCACCTGCTGCTGATCCCGTGATCTTCCAAGGACTGCAGCACCCAGGATGCACTGTAAAGCTCCAGGTAAGGTGTGGATGAGGGAAATAATGCCAAATGGTAGCGCTAGGTGCAGGATACTGCGCAAAGTTCAGAAAAATGTTCCTGCTTGCAAGTCACTTTAAAAACAACCCCCTCGGGTCCCCAACTGCTCCAACCAGGAATGCTCGAGAGTCCTTACATTGGGGGCAGCCAGGCAATGCTCGCCGCCCTGCATGAGGTGGAATACCTCACAACCAGCTGCTTCTAATATGTATTATTGTATTATTGTATTATTTTTGGTGATATAATTTTTTTAATTATTGAAATTATTTATTAAAAGTAAATTTTTAAAATAATTATTTCTAAGTTTATATTACATATATTTATTAATATATTAGTTTTAACTTAATTTTAAGACATTTAAAAAAATCGATATTTTGACAGTCTATATTTTTGTAAGTCGATATTTTGGAGTCGATATTTTGGTACTTACCTGTTTGTAGATAGGGAGTCGATATTTTGTCACTCGATATTTTTCACTCGATATTTGTGTATCTCGATATTTGTGACGTCGATATTATGTCAGTGATCCATGGAGGAGAGTAGTAGGACCAGAGAGGAAGGAACGGAGGGTGAGATTGTGGGATTTCATCTGAAAGAGAGAAGGGAGAATATGACTGGTTGTGAAGGGAGAGCAACGACTTTTGGACAAATTTTGAGAAAAGCTTGAACGTTAGAACATTTTGTTTGTGAGGAATCATTAATGTTTTAAAAACGATTTTTTGTAAAAGTGGGATATTTATAGCATTTTATGTTTTTAGTTTTAAGGGTAAGGGATGGTTAGTAATGGGGTAAGTTATTGTATTGGTTCCTTTAAATCTGTGGTACTCATCGTAAGGCCCACAGGCCGCCAGCTGCCCAGTAGGCCCTCCTTGGTGGCCCGCGGACCTTGCAGATAATGTACCCATGGCCCCCCAGAGAGAGTGGAGAGAGAGAAAGTGGAGAGAGAGTGAGAGAGAGAGAGAGAGAGAGAGAGGAGAGAGAGAGTGAAGAGAGAGAGTGGAGAGAGAGTAGAGAGAGAGAGACTGACTGACTGACTGACTCAGAAACTGAGATACTGACTGACTGAGAGACTGACTGACTAAGAGAGAGACTGGCTGACTCAGAGAGAGACTGACTGACAGAGAAAGACTGACTGACTGCGAGAGACTGACTGCCAGAGAGAGAGAGAGAGACTGAGTGACTGAGAAAGAGAGACTGACTGAGAGAGAGACTGACTGGCAGAAACAGAGAGACTGACTGACAAAAAGAGAGAGACTGACTGAGAGAGAGACTGACTGACTGTGAGAGAGACTGGCTGACTTAGAGAGAGACTAACTGACAGAGAAAGACTGACTGACTGCGAGAGACTGGATGCCAGAGAGAGAGAGACTGAGTGACTGAGAAAGAGGGTATACACCCGTTACGACGCAACTTTTACTCCGCACTACCATTACAACGCGGGCATTACAACGCATGGCATTACAACGCATTGCGCTGGGGGGCGCTCTAGGATAAGAGGTAAGTTTAATTTACTATCCAACACCTTCCCTAGGGTCCACGGGGACTGGAGTTAGAATAGTAAATTATACTTACCACTATCCAGCACCCCAAAGCGCTATGCGTTGTAACGGTATTCGTTGTAAATACCGCGTTGTAATGGTACGCGGAGTAAAAGTATGCGTTGTAACGTCATACATCCGAGAAAGAGAGACTGACTGAGAGAGAGACTGACTGGCAGAAACAGAGAGACTGACTGACAAAAAGAGAGAGACTGACTGAGAGAGAGACTGACTGACTGTGAGAGACTGACTGACTGAAAGAGAGACTGACTGACAGAGAGAGAAACTGACTGACTGACTAACAGAGAGAGGGAGAGATTGACTGACTGAGAGAGAAAGACTGACTGAGAGAGCGACTGACTTAGTGAGAGACTGACCGAAAGAGAGACTGACTGACAGAAAGAGAGAGACTGACTGACAAAAAGACAGAGACTGACACTGAGAGAGTCTGACTGACTGACTGAAAGAGAGCGACTGACTGACAAAGAGAGACTGACTGACTGAGAGAGAGACTGACAGAGAGAGACTGACTGACTGACTGAGAAAGAGACTGACTGACAGAGACCTACCAACTCACTGAATGAGAGAGAGGTGACTGAGTAACAGAGAGAGAGAGAGACTGACTGGCTGACTAGGAGGGAGCCTGACTGACAGAGACTGGCTGACTAAGAGAGAGAGACTGACAGAGAGAGAGAGAGACTGACTGACCGACTGAAAGAGAGTCTGACTGACTGACAGAGAGACTGACTGCCTGACAGAGAGAGAGGGGGACTGACTGCCTGAGGGAGAGAGAGTCTGACTTAGAGAGACTGACTGGCAGCAAAAGAGAGTAACTGACAGAGAGAGACTGACTGACAAAGAGAGACTGACTGGGAGAGAGAGAGAGAGAGAGAGAGAGAGACACTGACTGACTGAGAGAGAGAGAGACTGACTTAGAGAGAGACTGACTGAGAGAGAGAGAGAGAGAGACTGACTGGCTGAGAAATTGAGACTGACTGACTTTGATAGAGACTGACTGACAGAGAGATAGACTGACTGAGAAAGAGAGACTGACTGGCTGAGAAAGAGAGACTGACTGACTGAAAGAGAGACTGACTGACCAACTGAGAGAGAGACTGATAGAGCGAGAGAGAGACTGCCTGACTAGGAGAGAGAGACTGCCTGAGAGACTGACTGACTGAGAGAGACTGGCTGACAGAGAGTGAGACTGACAGAGAGAGACTGACTGGGAGAGAGAGAGAGAGACTGACTGCCTGAGAGAGAGAGACTGACTGACCGACTGTGAGAGAGTGACTGACAGAGGCTGACCAACTGACTGACTGAGAGAGAGCTGACTGACAGAGAGACTGACTGACTGACTGACTGACAGAGAGAGAGCGAGAGAGGCTGACTGACTGACTGAGGGAGAGAGAGACAGACTGACTGACTTGGAGAGAGACTGACTGAGAGAGAGTGACTAACAGCGAGAGAGAGACTGACTGAAAGAGAGAGACTGACTGACAGAGAGAGACTGACTGGCAGAGAGACTGACTGACTGACTGAGAGAGAGAGTCTGACTGACTGACAGAGAGACTGACTGACTGACAGAGAGAGAGAGGGACTGACTGACTGAGGGACAGAGAGTCTTACTTAGAGAGACTGACTGACAGCAAGAGAAAGTGACGGACAGAGAGACTGACTGACAGAGAGCGACTGACTGGCGGGGAGAGAGGGAGAGAGAGAGACTGACTTAGAGAAAGACTGACTGACAGAGAGAGAAAGACTGACTGGCTGAGAAAGAGAGACTGACTTAGAGAGAGACTGACTTAGAGAGAGACTGACTGACAGAGAGACTGACTGACAGAGAAAGAAAGACTGACTGGCTGAGAAAGAGAGACTGACTGACTGAGAGAGACTGACTGACCAACTGAGAGAGAGACGGACTGAGAGACTGACTGACTGACTGAGAGTGACTGACTGAAGGAGGGAGAGACTGAGAGTGAGAGACGGACTGGCAGAGAGAGAGAGACTGACTTACCGACTGAGAAAGAGTCTGACTGACTGACAGAGAGACTGACTGACTGACTTACAGAGAGAGAGAGGGACTGACTGACTGAGGGAGAGAGAGTCTGACTTAGAGAGACTGACTGACAGCAAGAGAGAGTGACTGACAGAGAGACTGACTGACAGAGAGAGAAGGAGAGAGAGAGACTGACTGACTGAGAGAGAGAGAGAGAGAGAGAGAGAGTGAGAGACTGACTTAGAGAAAGACTGACTGACAGAGAGAAAGACTGACTAGCTGAGAAAGAGAGACTGACTGACTTAGAGAGAGACTGACTGTCAGAGAGAAAGAGACTGACTGACAGAGAAAGAGAGACTGACTGGCTGAGAAAGTGAGACTGACTGGCTGAGAAAGTGAGACTGACTGACTGAGAGAGGGACTGACTGACTGCCCAACTGAGAGAGAGACTGACAAAGCGAGAGAGAGACTGACTGACTAAGAGAGAGACTGAGTGAGAGACTGACTGCCTCAGAGACTGACTGACCGACTGAGAGAGAAAGTGACTGACGGAGACTGACCGACTGACTGAATGAGAGAGAGCTGACTGACAGAGAGACTGACTGACTGACAGAGATAGAGAGAGAGAGCGAGAGAGAGGCTGACTGGCTGAGGGAGAGAGAGAAAGACTGACTGATTTGGAGAGAGACTGACTGAGAGAGAGTGACTGACAGCGAGAGAGAGACTGAGTGAAAGAGAGAGAGACTGACTGGCAGAGCGAGTGAGACTGACTGGCAGACAGAGAGACTGACTGACTGAGAGAGAGATTGACTTAGAGAGAAACTGACTGACAGAGAGAGACTGACTGACAGAAAAAGAAAGACTGACTGAGATAGAGAGACTGACTGAGAGAGAGACTGACTGACTGAGAGAGAGACTGACAGAGAGAGACTGACTGACCAACTGAGAGAGAGACTGACTGACCAACTGAGAGAGAGACTGACTGAGAGAGAAACTGACAGAGAGAGAGACTGACTGATAGAGCTAGAGAGAGACTGTGATGGAATTGGGGTCAAAGTGTGTATGAAGCTATGCAATGCCTCTTAAGATTGCTATTGTCTGCTAATAAAAATGTATTATCAAAATGTGCTCTTTGTAGTTACATCTGCTTTTGAAATACAGCATTGTTCCATTGTCTAATGGTTTGAAACTGGCTTGATTTTTTTACCATAGCCCCGCTTTCCCACTGACCCCGCCCCCCACTGACCCCACCCCCAACGGTGCAGCCCTCGGCCACACACCACACTGTAATTTTGGCCCCTGACCGAATGTTTGTGAGTACCCATGCTTTAAATTGAACCTATAGAATGTAGAATGTTGTATGGTTCTCATATATAAATGGAGAACGTGGAATGTAATGATTCAGGGCCAGATGTAGGTCGCCAAATACCGGTCGTTAACGGACGATTTCGGCCGTTACTGACCATTATTTGGCTTTTGAGATGTAGGTGGGTCTGAATTTACAGAATCGGTATATTTACCATTCGGTAAATTTACCACTTCGGTATTTTACCGAATCGGTAAATATAACGATTCTGTAAATCCATATGTAGGTGACACTCCTAATAGGATTGGGTGGTAAAATACCGAATTCAGGTGTGCATGCACATCTGTGCATGCACACCTGTGCCATGTGACACACAGACATGCCCTTAGGGCATGTATGTGTGCCACATGGCACACATGCCTGTACTTGGGGTGCTAGAGGGTGTCAAAGTGACACCCCCTGCACCCTTGCAGGATTCGGTATTTACCAACTCTGTAAATACCGAATCGGTATTTCACATTGATTCCTATGGGCTTCAAGGCCCATAGGAATCAATGTGAAATACCGAATCGGTATTTACAGAGTCGGTAAATACCGACTCTTACAGATTCGGTAATTTTTTACCTACATCTGCCTCCTTCATATTTACCGACTCTTAAATACCGATTCGGTATGAGTCGGTATTTAAGAGTCGGTAAATAGGAATTACCTACATCTGGCCCTCAGGGCCCAGATGTAGGTAAAATAGATTTACCGATTTTTAATTACCGAATCCTACCGATTCGGTAATTAAAAATCGGTAAATCCAAGGGGTGGATATGTAGGAACATCCAGATGTTCCTTTTACCGATTCGGTAAATATCTGTATTTACCGATTCGGTAAATACCGACCGGTAAAGCCCCATTCATTCCTATGGGCTTTGAAGCCCATAGGAATGAATGGGGCATTACCGGTCGGTATTTACCGAATCGGTAAATACAGATTTTGACAAGGGTGCAGGGGGTGTCACTTTGACACCCTCTAGCACCCCCAAAAAAGATTTGGGGGCCATGTGGCAGGCATACCTGCCCTAAGGGCAGGTCTGCCTGTCATATGGCACAGGTGTGCATGCACACATGTGCATGCACACCGGAATCGGTTTTTTACCATGAATTTGGATTTCATGGTAAAATACCGATTCTGTAAGGCTTGTGGGACTCAGAAGAGTCCCACCTACATATCAAAAATACCGAATAGGTATAAATACCGATTCGGTATTTTACAGATTCGGTAAATTTACCGATCGGTAAATTTACCGAATCTGTAAAATTCTGGGCCCTACATACCATTTACTAAATACCGGTCGGTAACGGCCGAAAATACCGATTTTCGGCCGTTACCGACCGACCTACATCGGGCCCTCAGTGTCTTAGCAGTGCGGCAGTTATCTTATGCTGCTGTGTGCATCCTTTTACCAATGTATCTTGAATAAACAACTTCCTAATTCATGAATGTGGACAACATTACTCCAAGCTGCCAGGGTTCTAATTGAAAAGCATTTCTAGAACTTCAATCCAGAACGCATATTATTAAAGCCATACAACTTTTTTAAACACTTAGGGGCAGCATAATAAAGGACACCAGTGAATAACTCAGTTTGCTCTTCACTTACCCAAAAATATTTGAAAGTAAACCCAACTACAGATGCTGTTTTACAAGAACGTCCTATTCTGAAAAAGTAGAAAAGAATACTTGAATAAGATCATTTACACACAGCCTTGCAAATCACACAAGATATGGGTTTACACACAGTCAGTTAGGAACTAGGAACTACCTTTTTATACAGTCTCTATTGGGTGCTCAATTAAACTTTGATTGTAAATGTAAAGTTAATTGGAAATATATTTGAAGGGCGCAATAGTAGATGTTCTTCGATGCCATGCTCAGGGAAGTGGTAATTTCACTCAGTTTATAATGTGGAACCATAACACCCACTGGGAGTCAATACGGGTAGCAGGCAACCATGATTCAGGCGCAAAACAAAAAACAAGTATTGCTATTTCGTTAGAGAAATTTCGAACGGGGTTCCTACTCCCTCCCCACTTGTAGACGTGAGTGGCAATATTAGTCTTCAGTCTGATCCTTTATGGGGGGGAAATAAGACATCATATTTTCTCCAGACACTGAATAGTGACATTTTGGTTACAACTCTTTATTGGTTTTATTCAGCCTCCTGCCATCAATACCACGGTCAAAGACCAATCTCAAGCTCCTTGTGTTACATTATTTTTCTAGGAACGCCGCGTAATTGCATCTTGTGTGGTAACTTTGGGCATTTTGCATAACAAGCGTAGCGCACAATTCATGAAGTTATGCAAGTTTATGCTGAGTAAAAGGAATTTAATCCAGGCCTACTCAAAAACAACCCACTGCTGGCTTCACCAAGGCACAAGCGGTAGAAGGGAATGGTGGCAGTTTCTATGATCTGGGTGTACATATATTCAAAACCTGCTTCTACAAACCTGCAGTGCTTAAGTAGTAAAATATTAAGAGCCAGGACCAAATTTTTGTTCAGAAACCTCCGACTGGCATTATTGAAAATTGGATTGTAGAGTAGTCCAAGGCTGTGTAGTCTTGATTCCATCTCATGCCTCTTTAACCCCTCCCATGCTCGTGACGGAACCGTTCCGTCACGAGCCTCGGGTGGGCTGTGCTGGTGACGGAACGGTTCTCTCACGGCCCGCTCGCCGCGCCTGCGCGGCGCGAATTCCACGCCTGCGCTGACGTTATAATGGGCGGACGGGTCCGTGACGGAACCGTTCCGTCACAAGCACAGCTCACCTTAGGGCCGTGACGGAGCGGTTCCGTCACGAGCACGGGACCGCCGCGCGGCCCCGCCTCCCCCTTAGCGCTGTGGCGGAATAGCCGCCGCAGCGAGGGGGTTAATCCAACATTAGAAACACTCCACCTCTTTATCTCACACTTGCTGATTCTATATCACCACTGAATTCACCCATTGTCACTGTTTTCTCCATCTTTCTTTCCTCCCTTCCCTCTTTTGTTTTTTTCTCTCTCTTGTTCAGGATCAAGGCCCATTGAGTCCTGGTACACACTCCCCTCCCCCCGCAACCACCAGCTCAATTTAAGCACTGCACTCCTGCATATGGTGGTGAAGCTATCAATCAATCAATCAAAGACATTTATAGAGCGCACTACTTACCAGGAGGGTCTCAAGGCGCTATGTCTCTTACTCAGAAGTCTGGCAGTAAAAAACACAACTCTGGTAATTCTGTTGTCCTTTAAGCTCCCTTAATAGGCGTTTTATATCTCTTGCACATTCTTTGGTAGGGCTGAGTAAGGCTATGCTCACATTCCACAGCTGCACCGCTTCCTTACACGGTGAAGGAGCTGCCTCTGAGGTGGATGTGCGGCCTTGTATAAAACGACTACTTATCGCCTTCATTCCACTGTCCTTTATCCCTCTCTCTCTCTCAATTGATTGTTGCAGCAATTGAAGCTGTCGTTTGAAATATGGCTTGTACTTCGGTGTTCAGATAAGCGAGCAATATTGGTAGAGAAATATGAACTCTCTGAGTAACGGAGTAAATCAAGCAATAACACGATGTGATGGCGGCTGGAAACAGGTATGCATCATGCAGTCTGAAGAGCAGGACAATTCCAGCTATTCATTACCTGTACATTTGTCATCGGATTTTCGCCGGATTTATACCAGAAATAAAAGGTCAGGTTGCTGTTATTCTCCTGCGTGTCATTCTCTCGAGGCCGCTGACTGTGGCGCAGCCGTTGCAAGGGCGTTACGCACTGATGCGTCACAGGCCACCAAGCAGGAAAAAAAGCTACGCCACCTTAGCCGGCTGCTTTAGGTCAAAATGTCAGGTGAAGGTCGGCCACCTAGCAGTTGTGGTAGTCAGGCTGACATAGTTGCACGATTGTTTAACTTATTTAAAAAAGCAGGCCACAGCAGAAAGGCAAGCTGCTAGGGTCCCAAGCAGCATCAGCTTCAAGTTACCTATTTAGCTGCTGAGTGATTCTTTTTCTTCTCTGTATATGATCCACACCAAAGACACCAAGTAGCCTCCTTTATGAGTGATATCAAAGGATGTGAGGTAACTAAAGCAACCGTGTATTTGCAAGTGTTTTTAAAGTTAATCTTAAATGGTTGCTCCAGTTTGATAAAGCTTGAAATTGCAATTTTGCCTGCGGAAGACATAAGGGTGGCATTTGAGAAGAAAATTAAATATCTACGATTACTTTTCATCAAACATTAATTCGCTTTTAGCTAATAAGCGGGCCCAAAAAACTATGGCTGTAAATTTTTCTTTCAGAACTGCTAAAAATTGTAAATACTTACAGAGAGAGTTAAGGATAGTCATTCAAAAGAACGTTCAGAAAGATATTCTTTTCATTGGGAAATAGATGAATTTATTTACGGGTACTTTGCTACCATTAAATAGGATTGGGAAGATGAAGGTCTGTAGGATTTCACTGAAACCTCTTTGTGGTTCCAATGCAATGGGAACGTTTACATATTTCAGGGTCCTCTGATTTGACTGTGGCTGAGCTTTCTGTTAGGAGTTCATAATTAGGGTTCCAATTTAATTTGTGATGATGATTTTAATATGAAACTGAATCTACTTGATTTGGATTGTATATTTGATTCTAATCTGAAATTGTTAAAAAATTCAGACGGGCTTGGCATATTTTCTCACACACAGTCATTTCCGAAAAGTTGTCTCTTCTCAGAAATATTACCTGTATTTGTGATAATGGGCCATATGTATGAAGGTGCCTTTCGCAAATTGGTATGTATGTAGAAAATCACATTTTTTTTGCAATTTCTTAAAATTCCATAATTGCGATTAGCAAATTGTGAATCACAATTATGGAATACTTTCCCATTCATTTCTATGGGCCAGGAGGCCCATAGGAATAAATGGGAAGTTATTCTCAATTTGAGATTCGCAATTTGAGAATCGCAAATTGAGAATAATTTCAAGGGTGCAGGGGTGTCCAAAGGACACCCTGTTGCACCCCTGACATTAGCATGGGTGCACATGTGGTGCACATACATGCCCTAAGGGCATGTATGTGCTTCACAGTGCACTTTGAAAAATGCAAAAAGTGCATTTTTCAAGGAATTCGCAAATTACCACCAACTTGAAGTTGGTGGTAATTTGCGATTCCTTAAGGTCAATTTGCAAATTTATTTGATTTCATACATTGCATTTAAGGAATCACAAAATTTGCGATTCCTTAAATGAAATTGCAAAATAAGGAATCGCAAATTTTGCGATTCCTTATTTTGCACCCAAATTCTTTCATACATACCATTTAGCAAAAATGAGTTCGTAAACGCCGAAATTCTGTGAATTTCGGCGTTTGCGAACCCATTTGAGCCTCATACATATGGCCCAATGTATCTTAACAAGTTTTTTTCCAATATGCATGTAAGATATATTGGACTAGTAGAAAGGGAATCAAAGCTCGTGAATTGCAAATCAGCTTACTACCTTTATTTTTATTATCTTCATCCATGGTATGTCATGCTCTAGAGGCATTCTTTGTTTCAGCAGTAAATACAGATATCCAATGAAATATTAGAGCTGTGAGATGCCCAATACTGGTTAGTCCCCGAACCCACCAAATCAATGGTGAGGTGTAGGTTTAAATTGAAAAAGATTGGTGTATTAAAACAAATTATTGTTGAAATTGATGGCAACTGATTGAATTGCTTTATAGAATTATCATTTGTAAATGATTGTATCTTTCTGAGTGAAAGATGCTTTATACGTTGCATGTTCAATCTAAAATAAACATGTTTCCTTATTATGTATTTATTTATTGTTTATTTATTTATGCATTCTTATTAAGTACCCTCAACATAAGGGTATCAGTGCCTTCTACATAAACCATAGCGAAGACAAGCTTCAGCAATACCTTGAACTGGCCACTGCCCAAAATGTCCCTGAAATAACAGAATGCATGAAAGGTAACAGGAGTGTGGAGTATAAAGTGATAACCTTAACCTCGGAGATCAAGTGGAAGAAGGAAAACAGATAGACAGAAGGATAGAACCAAACAAGCTAGAGCAGTGAAGGAGCATTCGGTGAGAGCATTAGCATGCAAGCCCAGGTAACTCCTAGGTATTCGTTAAAAAAGAGAGGTGTGCTAATAAGATGCTGTTACAGGAGTAATCAGGACAGGGGAGAACAGACATTTATGAGTCAGGTGGGAAAAAAGGGTGGGTGAAGTGGAAAGGAGGAAACACGGAGTGAATAAAGGATAAAGTCATGCTGAGTAGATGGGTTCAATAATCCAGAATTAACTCATAGGCCCTCATTACAAGCCGACCTGTGTTAGGTACGATACTTAGATAATAATACTGAAGTGTACGTTATTTATGGAGTATGATAAACCGGGCCTGTTCTGAGTTTTTGGGGAATAATGTATAGATGTTTGTGTTTACCACACTAAAAGCTGCTTATCATGGTAAATACTGTTAAGTTCTGTCAGGTTTGACCAGTCGGAATCAGCCGCTGGCGCGGCAGCTGCAGGTAAGAGCGGTGGTGCCAGCTGAGGGGGAGTTTGAGAAACGACCACGAGGGAAAAATATTTATTTATTTAATTTTCCCTTGTGGTCCATAGCTCGAAATCCCCACCCAGCCCGCCCCACCATTCTTACCTGCAGTGTCTGGCCGAAATGTAATAAAGGATGAGGTACTTAACACACCCAGTTATTATTGTGTGTGGTAAACATCGCACAACTAGGAATCCCAATCCCTCAGCAAACAGGGATCCCAAATTAGCAGGGCCGGACTGGGAACTTAAAACAGTCCTGGCAAAAATTCTAACTTCAGCCCACTCCTAATCTGGGCTGCTGCACCGAAAATTCAGTATGCATTATTTACATGTAGGTCAAATACATAGATTTCACTCTTTCTGAAAAGGAGTCTGATTGCCTGAAACTGACTGGTAGCGAGTTTCAAATTGTTGTCAATGTACCAGAAAAGGCTTGGGTTGCATTACCTCCATTATCAGTTATGAGAGGCTGCTGACTGATTTTGGTGAGTGGTAACAATTGTGTTATTATATCTCAATTTACTTGGAGGAACTGACTGGCAGTTCCTTACCTTGGTGATCAACTTGCATAGGCAGCTGACTGTGATTTAGGTGACTAGTTACAAAAGGGGTGTTATGTCTTAGTTGATAGGAGGAATTGACTGATAATGGGGACTGCTACCAAGAAGCACCGCTTGTTACATGGGCCGATATTGCAGTATTGCTGCACAACTGGCCCCCAGTGACGAAACCGGTCCCCCGGGCACAAAACTGGCCCCACCCCTCCAGCCCAGCAGGGAAATGCCTGCTGCCAACCACAGCCAGTCCGGCCATGTTTGCAGGCAGGTGCAGTGAGTGACTGCACCCACCTGCAAGGGGGTGTCTAAGGGGGAGTTCATGGGACCATCTTGCCCCCATCTAGAGGGCTGGCATCCTGAGGCTCACTGACAGTGTGCCACCTTGTTGTGAGGCACATTCAATATGCCTTCCGACAGCTTCTTTGCCTTTGTGCCCATAATACACCAGGGCACAGAGTCATATTTAGGGGCAGCTTGTAAAAGAGAACTATATAATTGTGTTGTATTATTTCGTGTTCCTACTCTGCCTGCTGTACCTATCAGATCTTGCCTTTTCCGTCTTTTAGAGGCCAAAGCCTAAGGCCTCGACTTCTGTGTTGCATGCAACTGTATCAGCAAGGAATCTCATGCATAAAGGGCAGATCTGCCCGAAATGCACCCCTGTCAAGGGCAAGAATAAATGGCTCGTAAATATAGGGCTTAGAAGGGGACTTCTTCAAAGCTGATGGAGGTGTAGTGAAGGTGTTTCAATTAGAAAAAAATATATAAGCATGTTTTTAATAGCAAATGTACTTTGTGTTACTTTTTTTGAGGGTAAATACTGGTACTACTGGGAGGGGATACATTCCAATAACACCGAGTGTGGCATTTCACGTCGGAATAAGTATTGACTTAGTATTGGCCGTTGCTGTAGCGTCCTAGCATGGACACGGTCTAGTGTTCAGGAGTGTTGTATCATACTTTACACCCACCCACCACAGACGTCATGGTGTCACATGACGCTGCCAATAAAAGGGGCCGAGCGCACGTGCTCGTGGCCATTCCCACTACCCCTAACTGGTGTCCGTGTGCACGTCATTGCTGCTGTCCACCATGCGGGCCTAGGGCCCCTCGCAATTCTACAATGGCGACGAGGCCGGTAGTGCAGCCCATGCGTGCCACTACCATCAGCTCAACAAGAAGAAAAAGGGGAAGAGAGCTGCCCGCCTGAAGGGCATCCCCTGCAACAGGGCGCAGCGCGCCGAGAAGCCGGTGGGCACGTCGGAGCCCCACAGCAAGCCGACCGGAGCCCACCCACGTCGACCGCCACCAACGAGTGCCACCACGGAAGAGCGGACCGTCCAGTGCCCACCTGCGACGGCCGCGAGGCTGAAAACCCCACCGGAGAGGTGCACGGGCCGGGCGGAGCCCACCCGCCACGACCGCGACAGAACATCTGGCCCGCCGGCCGAAGGTGAGCCCGGGAGCGGGAAGTGACTCCCAGAAGACTGTGCACCCAAGCGGAGCCCACCCGCTATAGACACTAACATGCCCAATTATCAGCAGGACCAGCGGAGCTCACCCGCGGCCTGCCCGAGTCGTCCCCTGCCCCCGCCGCGTGTGTGCCTAGAAGCGGTGGGGCACAGAGACTAAAGACGGCGTGGGGAAGTGCGGCCGGACCCGCCACAACCATAAACAACGAGGGGGAGGGAGCGGAGTAGCTAACCGCCTCCCGACCCCCCCTCGCAACGTGGTCTGGACCTTCCGCAGGCCAGCGGAGCCCACCCGCGGCCCGCCGGTAACACCCCCGACGAGGACACACTGCAGAACCAGCGGAGCCTACCCGCGGCCTGCGAAGTCCATGGCAGGTCTCTGCCGCGCAGCGTGTGCAAAGTGAAGCTGCTGCGGCGGGAGACCGGAGAGTGGAGCCTCATCAGCGTTTAAAACAGCAGGGCCGGCGGAGCCTACCCGCGGCCTGCCTCGAGCGCCCCCGCCCAGGGAAGAGTGACAGGAGCGACGCGCTCCCCCGCCTGAGGGAAGCATCAAACCCCCCCCCCCCCCCCTGCCCGCGTGAGGACTGCCGAGGCTACCGCGGGCCGGGAGGGGAAAGCAGAAGAGCATGAAGCGCCTGCATGCGGCCAGCGCCGCTGGGAACTAAGGTGCATCACCTCGTGGGCTCCATGTGAGGAGCAAAGTGCCTGTAAGCGGCCAGCGCCGCCAAAGTTAAGCTCAAACCTCAAACTGGGCAAGACACTGAGCCGTTTTCCCGGCACATCACCTACCCAGCAGGACACCGAACGCCTCCCACCCCCCTCCCTGCGCAAACAAACCAAAACTGGGAAGGGACTCACCTGGAAGGCAGCATAAGGCCAGGTGAACAGCAGCATCTCCAGCCCCTGGCATCCAGTCCCTCGAGGCCGATTCACAGCAGCAGCTCCAGCCCCCTGTGCACTGAGACAGTAGAGTGCACATCAGGGGAAGACAAGAGCCACAAGACAGGCTGCTACCAAATCCAGCATCACTGCCACCCAGTGGCCAAAAGCAAAAGTGCACCTGCATCCATAAGAAAAACAAGCAGTGCACAACACAAGCTCAATCAGCAGCAGCAAGGGGCAACAGACTGAGTAGCGCCCCCCAAGGAAGCATCCAAACTCCCGCAGCAAGTAAGTGCGCAACGGCGCAGGTAACACCCACACACACCAGCAAGGAGTCGGCGGCTGCCACTTCCAACGCGACGTGGGAAGAGGCACGAATGCCTCACTAAGCATCCAAGCACTGACGTCTGGAGGAAACGACTGCCAAGCACTGGAAGAACGTCCAGGGAAACGAATGCCGCGATCAGAGGACGGAGAGAGCAGCGACGCCTTGTGGCCACAGGCGCTCACCGCAGCATCAACTACTCCCGCCAACGGTCCAAAGCATCAAGTACCTGACAGCCAAAGCAGCAAGTACCCAACGTCACGCAACAGGCGTCCCAGAACCCTGAACAGTAAGTGCGCAAACAACGCGCCACGTGGCGACGCCCAGCCACCGCAAGCAGAAAGAAGAGCACATGCAGCGCCATCGCGCAGAACAATTATCGCGGACGACCACACGACATAGCGCCTCCCAGGAGCCGATCCGCAGAATGATCGTCCATCAAGTGCTGACCCACAATGGGTCCCCAATAACTGTTGTAGCGCAAAGTCCGACAGGACGACCGAAAGCAACCTGCCAGGCATCGGCAGAAGTAGACCGCCAAACGGTCCAGGACGTTCAACCATGAAAAGGTCTACGGACGTGGACCCACGAACGTCACCAACAAGCATCAAGAAAAGAAAGCATCAAGAAAAGAAAGTTCGCGACACCAACTCTGGCTGCTGAGGAAGAAGGAGAAGGTGTCCCCGACGGGGACAAGACCAGGGGTACACATGCAGAGTGCGCGCACTGCATGGAGGACCCAGGTCAGGAGAGAAGACACAAGATCGGTCCAAGTGATGTCGCGATGCAGAAGGAAGAAAAGGAGAGATCCGAGTGGCACGTCTGCCACCGCGAAAAAGGAAGGAAGAAAAGGAGAGATCCGAGTGGCACGTCTGCCACCGCGAAAAGGAAGGAAGAAAAGGAGAGATCCGAGTGTCACGTCTGCCACCGCGAAAAGGAAGGAAGAAAAGGAGAGATCCGAGTGGCACGTCTGCCACTGTGAAAAGGAAGGAAGAAAAGGAGAGATCTGAGTGGCACGTCTGCCACCGTGAAAAGGAAGGAAGCATATCCATGTGGCCTGTGCCACAGTTAAGAGAGGAAGGAGAAGTCAGTGCGAAGCAACGTCCCCACGGTGAACCAACTAAGGAAAGAGAGAGGAGTGCAGGAAGACCACTCACACTCCCAAAGAGAAGGAAGGCGACAAGTGCCAAGACAACAGTGCGAGGAACACGAGGCCGGAAGAACACCAGTGGCAAGGAAGACCAGCTGATCGACGATGTTTCCGCACACCCAGGATCTGCGGAGAGGAGCAAGCGAGACCGTTGGTGACATCCACCTTTGGGGTCACACGGACACTGGACAAATGCCAGCCGTGGTGACTCAGGGGCAGAGGCCTCCGGGACACAAGTCCCCGCGACGAGAGACGGTCCTCCTACGCCCATCCGAAAAGGTCCGGGGAGGGCGAAGACATCGCAAGCAAAGACAGAAACCAACAGCTACCTCGGGACAAGGCTGCGGAATCTGAGGTGAGGCACATCATCTCCTCCCTACCCCCACTGACGGTGGCGTAGGAGCAACCTGATGTGGCACATCCAGCCCAGCGCAAATCCGAGAAAGAGGACCTCAAGGATATCCCGTGGCAGGGGAACACCGACGAGAGGGGTCATCCTGGTGAGAGGGATGCCTTGCAACGGATCTGCCTTTTGCCAAGTAGGACACAGACTACAAGTGAAGCTAAGGCCGAGACCGGAAATCGTGCATCATTCCCCGGCGAACGACAAGAACTCTAACTGCACCCGTCGCCATGGAAGTTAGCAAAAGAAGGACTGTGAGGACAATTCTGTCGCAGAGTCGTCAATAGACTGGTTCCATCGAGCATCCCAAACCGGTGCCACTGTGAACTGACGTTCCCCGCAGCAGATTGAACATCGTCTGTGATTCCAAGCAGCGGCGGATAAAAGGACTCAGCGCAAGTTGAACACTTTACTGCATCCTGATACAGTTTGTTTTCCCACAGGTTGATTTCTGTATGTGGGTTTTTGCGATTAAAAAATGGGAGGGATGTAGCGTCCTAGCATGGACACGGTCTAGTGTTCAGGAGTGTTGTATCATACTTTACACCCACCCACCACAGACGTCATGGTGTCACATGACGCTGCCAATAAAAGGGGCGGAGCGCACGTGCTCGTGGCCATTCCCACTACCCCTAACTGGTGTCCGTGTGCACGTCATTGCTGATGTCCACCATGCGGGCCTAGGGCCCCTCGCAATTCTACAGTTGCATCCCCGATAATCATTGCTTATGCATCTTTCTCACCATTTTTCCCCTTAGTCACAGCTAACAGACTTTCTGGACGAAAAGTGTGGCGGATAACTCGGGATGTGTGATAATTAGTACAAAACTCAGACTCCCAGTTCCAATGCAAACTCCCAGCTGTGCCTCAATAAGGTACTTGGACTGAAGCCTATGCATTTCTTTTGTTCGACAAATGAGTTGGAGGCCAAGATAGAACCCCTTAAGTTTGCTTGCGCCTGGCGACTACCTTTAATGAAAAAAATAATTTGTGTTGCTATTCTATTTCTCAACGAAACAAAAGAGAAGTTCTGAATCGCACTAGAAAAGGCAAATATTACATACATCTGAGCACCTTCTTTTCTTCTCAATTACTCCGTCAGCTACAGGATGAACCTGTACATTCTGTGAGGGAGGAAGCCCTCTGCAGTGCATCAGTATGATGGATGGCCTGCCAGTGAGGTGTCAGATGCACCCTGGGAAATGATCCAGACATGGACAGTGGCTAATCAGCGCCTTCCAAGGTGCTCGCGGTCTGATTAGATTCACGAATACTTGACCCACATACAGCACTCACGGGGGAATAGACCGTTGTATTATTTCATTGTGTGCTCTTTTATGGAATTTCACTATGGACATCTACAGCAATTGAGAAAGTTAAAGTGTTTTTAGATGCCTTAGAAATAATGAGGCACAAACACATTCGGTGCTGACACTAGATTACTTCTCATGTGCTATGTGAACTGGGTGAAAGTTTTAATCCAGGGTGTCCAACATAGAAGAACTGAATTTATTTCTGGTTATTAGAATGATCATTGACTATTTAAAGGAGTTGCATTCACATTCATGGTATTTGCATTCATTTTACATAGATATGATATGTGGGATTCTGGAATCCCTATGTAAAAAACTAGCCTTAATTTGTTTATAATCGGCAACTTGTGACTCCCCCAGTTGCGAATTTCAAAGAAATTATATCAAAATTCAACTGTAATAACTTATTACAGTTGAGTTCTGACATCACAAAGACTGCTGTCAGAGCAAGCAGCTGAGTGAAAAGGCAGGTTAAATGAAGGGGCATAATTAAAACGGCTGTTTAAAGAATGAAAATGAAACTTGTTTTTCTTTCTTCTATTCTGTTTTTCTAGCTGTACACTGACAATCATAATGGAGATATTTATGGCAACATGTTTATTTTTGTACTCTTTAGGTAATTATCGAAATGTTAGAATCTTTCTTCAAGTTTCTACTGCACATTTTTTTTTAAAACAAACTTGTGTTAAGTTGCTTTAAATATTATTTGCAACAAATTTCTCACAGCTTTTTTGATGTATTTAATTTTGCTCTACATTCTATTTTTATGCTTCATGTTCAGAAATATG
Source organism: Lissotriton helveticus (assembly GCF_964261635.1). Classification (NCBI taxonomy): domain Eukaryota; kingdom Metazoa; phylum Chordata; class Amphibia; order Caudata; family Salamandridae; genus Lissotriton; species Lissotriton helveticus. Next base: position 1,243,424,376 of record NC_136067.1, read on the forward strand.
CTCTCTCTTACATATGAAAGAGCTACAAACCAAGTATTTAAACGTTTTGTGTAAAAGATGATGGTGTGACCATGTATTATAAGGAGCAAAGTACCCCCTGCCGCACATGATAAGAATTTTGCAAGTCATCTTGGATTTCCATAACCTTACAAAGAAACTCAGCCTTCAGCCTTGTTCCTTTATAAAGCGGTACAAAAGGGGGTGGTGATGGACGGAGCATCTGAACCAATCAAACACTCACACCCAGTCAACAGATCTGGGTTTGATCCATCACCGTTCTTTAGCCCACTCTGCCACCCCAGTTCAGACATGGCCATATGCAAATCAGTCTGACCCTGTGCCTCATGGGAACAGTCCAGCCCGAACTGCTAAGCCATGTCTTCCCTGGACCGGAATCAAGCTTCCGAGGACCGGTTTCTGCCATTACAGCCGTCTTCAGCCGGACTTGCTTGAATCCAGTGGCAAAGTGAGCAAGGGACTCACGTCTGAGCATACCTTCCAACTTATGGCGAACCACCCCCTTTTGTACCGTTTTGTTCCTCTATAAGGCATGAAAGTCCTCGGTATGTACAGTACTTGATCCCATATATTAAGAAATCTGGCATAGGACTGTTCTTCCTGGACCTACATTAGACACTTTTGCCTAACTTCTCACACTCCATCAGGCCAATGTGTTATTTTGTAATAATTTAGCACTCCATCAAACAGTTAATTTTGATTCCTATGTAAAAGAAGGGGCTCAGTCCAGAGATTCCTGTTTTGTGATTAATTCAGTCACTGTTAAAGAAAGTGAAAGATAAAAAAAGTCTTCTTTTGCTCAGTCCAAAAAATTGCAGAATAGTAAACTTGTTATTTAGCACTATATTTAAACATGGGATATGTCAATTTTCAATGCAACAACACATTTCATGCTAAAAGAAAGTAGCACCAAAAACGCCAATGTAGTACATGACAGCTGCTCATGTTCTGGTCGCTCTCATTGCTCCTCCGCTGTAAATAAGCTGCAAATGTGGCATAGTTACGCAATTTATGTTAATGGCACAATTTAATGAATTCTGCATATCATAATGCTGAATTCTTGAAATTTCACCCTGGCCTAAAGGAGGAAACTCTCTGCTTTCAAGGATAGATGGATAAATACATAGGATTTCAGTTCTCTTAGCAAAATGATACCGTGTACCTGCCAATGATTGAATATTATTAAACTCAGCATCAAATACAATTCAGGTAAACTCATATTTGGATGACAATGAAGCAACTATGTACACTCTTAGATTCACCACCAAATCAGCAAATATAACTGAAACAGTGGGCAAGTTATGAGAATAACACGCAAAAGTGAATGGAAAAATTGTTGAGAAAGTTAGAAGAAAAGAAAACCAACCTCTTCCTTTGACCCATGGAATTGTGTTGAAAAACTTGAGAATAGAAGACAGCAAAAACATCTTCACATATGATTAGCCTATAGTTGGTTAAAGAAAAAGCTTTGGTTACAAAGGCGGATCATTAAACGCAAGTTTACATATTGATTTTCAATTTCTAGGCTGATGAATGCAAAGATTTTGTATTTTTAATATGGCCACAATCCTGCATCTAATTCCTCTCATCCACTCAAGTCAGTGCCACACATGTAGATCACTTTTCCTTATCTAATGAAGACAGCAATGGTGCATGGACGCAGTGGCGGTCGGTCATACTTAAAGGTGGATGGTCATCAAGCCAGTGCCAAACCCAGTGGCAGGCACTGAGATAAATCATAACGCCTTTAGGCTCACATTCCAAAGATATCAATTATGGCTCGTTAACAGATTTTTTAACAGCCATCACTGAGAACACTGGAATGAAGACTGAAAGCAATGGGAGTTTCTTACAGTAACTGTGGAAACTTGCCTTTTTCGACTTGATTGTAGTCGGTGCGAGTCCCCCTCGAGTCTCAGCCAGCTCCCATCTCAAAATCCGGACGCTGCTTTCATGCTACAGATGAGCAGCATCAGTGCAGCACCAGGATTGGCTGGAGCGGACTGCCTCAATGCTCCAGCAGGTACATGGGGCCTGTGCCTGCTCTCCACCCAGCTGTCAAACAGCTAGACAGAGAGGTTTACACTGCACATGTCAGGCTGGCCATCGCAAGACAGCCGGCCAAAGAGACATGCAAAGTGTAAACTGGTGGAGTGAGCACCACTCCCCTCACTCCAGACACCCAAGGTCACAATCACAGAGTCACAGAGTATCAATTGTTGGCTCTTGACCTGCCTAATTTAACATATTTTCGCCCAGCATCACTTTATTCAGACTAAACACTGCTCCTGTCTGTGCTCTCTGAAATGCTAAGATCTGACATATAGTGCAGTATAAAATTCCTAAATAAATAAATCCTTACCTTGAGGAGAAGCCTTAATGAAGCAATTTAGAACAAATGAACTATAGGGTTTGAACCGGTAGACAAGAAAGGAGGAAGATGGCAGCTTTTAGAGGAATTTCTTTAAAAAATATTAGTGATGACATTGAAATATAACATCTACGTGCAAAACATAAGCCACAAATTGTGGAAAATCGTCATTCATAAAAAACGGAAAGAAATAAAAAAAAAACACCCATGGACTCTCTATTAATAATAAGTTAAGGATAAATGGTACATGCTAGTAAACGATGTCCTTTCAGAAGTTCAATATGCGGGATAAATGGGGCGTGGCATTTATCAGAAGAGTACTCTATCAATCTGCCTACAATGCGACAATGACTGCACCCATTAGAATCTGACAGTGAGATGTTCAGAATTTAATTAGTGGGATACATATTGCCTGTTCTGAATTGTGCCCTGAAAATACGGCATAAAATGAAGAGTTTAGTACTTAGCTCACCATCAATAGTTCTTTTTGCATTTGTCACCCCGAGTGGGACGGGTATGCTCAGACATGAGTACTGTGCTCTCCATGCCACTGGAATCAAGCTAGCCTGGCTGAAGAGGGGTGAAACCCCGAAACCGGTCCTAGGATGGTTGTTTCCAGTCCAGGGAGGACCTGGCCTGGCAGTTCGGGCTGGACTATTTCCATTGGGCGCAGGGTCAAGACTGATTTGCATATGGCTGGGTACAAATTGGAATGGCATGTTTGAGTAAAAAAAAACTATGGATTTAGGCCCAGATCTCTGTACTGGGGTGAATTTATGACACTGTTCTGCATTCTGTCCATCAATAGTTCTTTTTGCATTTGTCACCCCGAGTGGGACGGGTATGCTCAGACGCGAGTCCCGTGCCCTCCATGCCACTTGAATCAAGCTATCCTGGCTGAAGAGGGGTGAAACCCTGAAACCGGTCCTAGGAGGTTTGTTTCCAGTCCAGGGAGGACCTGGCCTGGCTGTTCAGACTGGACTGTTCCCATTGGGCACAGGTCAAGACTGATTTGCATATGGCTGGGTCCAAACTGGATGGCATGGTGAGCAAAAAAACTATGGATTTAGGCCAGATCTCTGTACTGGGGTGAATGTATGACATTGTTCTGCATTCTGTCCATCAATAGTTCTTTTTGCATTGATCACCCCGAGTAGGACGGGTATGCTCAGACGTGAGTGCAGTGCTCTCCATGCATGAGGATGGGATCTGCGTGTACAACTTCAGTGGATCTCTACAATGAACATTAACCAACTAGAAGGTAAAATAGTATTTTTGGGATTGAAAGCTGTGATTTTCACGCTTACTGGCACCCCTGAACCCCACTGGTGACATTTCCATCGGTCACCCTTCAGTGCCAATTCCCTTCAGACTTTCTTTCCCTTCCCTGCTGCCTGCTACGTTGAATGGGTTATTCCCAAATTAACCCAAATGTGCTGGTTCCTGCTGCATCTTTACTCTGCCTCCCTGTCTTGCTGCTACATTGAGAGAGTGTTTTCCTGCCCTGCCACCATAGAAGTGGTATCCCTGTCTCAGTGTCTCCCTGACCATCTCCTGTGAGCTCTTCTTCCATTTCTTGTCTGGAGTGCCTGTGTACATGGGACAGCGTTGATCTGAGCAGTTGGCTTCTCTGCCTTGTATTGGTGTGGATTGGTACTTCGTGACTTGGGGCTAAATTGAGGCAAGCCTATACTCTGGCTTTTGATGCAGGAACTGCTGGTGAAGCATTGGCAGGTAGTTGTGACTTTTTTGCCAATTTCTAAATTTAGCGTTTTCTGTTTGCGATGCACCTTAGCAGTTTAACTGCTGTCCCTGTGGTTTAAATAACTATCAGCGTGCGCCCACCTACCTTCATTTTTGGCCTCGCGCGGATGTCCTGCTGATCTTCAACACTCCAGGAATCCTCAGGAGTGACGTTTCACTCCCCTACATTCCTTCACCACTGTGCAGCAACGTTTGGCGCATGGTCGTGCCTAGAGCCACTTGGCTCACCGTAAGTTTGCGTGCCGCCATATTTGGTTGTGTAGGTGCTATAACATTAGTCTTGTCAACCAAGTTTTTTTTTCTCTGTTGCGTAACAATAAAGTTAATTCGACCGCCGTCTTGCAGCATGTTCTTCGCACATCGGACTCTGCTGTTTTTCTCCTGGGTCTGCATGTTTGTTATGTCCTTTCCCATTTCTTTGTCATTTGTGAGGGAGACTGAAAGTCCTGCTTTAACAGCAAGTACGATCGTGGATGAAGGCACTGTGTTTTTGTTGTTGTTCACTGCTTCTTGTACATACATCACGTCGGAGTCATACTTTCAACTTGGCATATTGCACATGAGGAGCATTGTTCACTGTGTGTCTCTGTCAGAAGTTTGACTTTACCGTCACGCATTACTACCTTGAACATTTGTCACTCAAGTGAAGTTATGCAGTTCTTGTTTTTCTACTTGACTTTGTGCATCTTTTAACCCCTCCCATGCTCGTGACGGAACCGCTCCGCCAAGAGCCTCGGGTGGGCTGTGCTGGTGACAGAGCGGTTCCGTCACGGTCCGCTCGGCGCGCCTGCACGGCGTTGGTTACACGCCTGCGTGGCGCGTTCTATTGAGCGGTCGGGGTCGGGCCGTGACGGAACCGCTCCGAGCCAGCACAGCCCATCCGAGGCTCATGACGGAGCGGTTCCGTCATGAGCATGGGAGGGGTTAAAAGATGCCCCAGCCAGAGTGGCTGGGGAAACGAGCGGAACAGGAGGCAAAAGGGGCTCAAAAACAGGGAAAAACGAAGTGGGACAGACGGCAGAAGGGCACCAAAACGAGTGGGACAGAGGGCAGAAGGGCACCAAAAACAAGGGGGGAAAAATGAGTGGAACACAGGACAGAAAGGGACAAAACAAGTGGAACACAGGACAGAAAAGGACAAAACGAGTGAAACACAGGACAGAAAGGGACAAAACGAGTGGGACAGAGAGCAGAAGGGCACCAAAAATGAGTGGGACAGAGGGCAGAAGGGCACCAAAAACAAGTGGGATAGAGGGCGGAAGAGCACCAAAAACGAGTGGGACAGAGGGCAGAAGGGCACCAAAAACAAGGGAAAAACGAGTGGAACACAGGACAGAAAGGGACAAAATGAGTGGGACAGAGGGCAGAAGGGCACCAAAAACAAGGGGAAAAAACGAGTGGAACACAGGACAGAAAGGGACAAAATGACTGGGAAAGAGGGCAGAAGGGCACCAAAAACAAGGGGGAAAAAAGAGTGGAACACAGGACAGAAAGGGAAAAAACGAGTGGGACAGAGGGCAGAAGGGCACCAAAAACGAGTGGGACAGAGGGCAGAAGGGCACAAAAAACGAGTGGGACAGAGTGCAGAAGGGCACCAAAAATGAGTGGGACAGAGGGCAGAGGGTCACCAAAAACGAGTGGGACAGAGGGCAGAAGGGCACCAAAAACGAGTGGGACAGAGGGCAGAAAGGCACAAAAAACGAGTGGGACAGAGGGCAGAAGGCCACAAAAAACAAGGGAAAAATGAGTGGAACACAGGACAGAAAGGGACAACACAAGTGGGAGAGAGGGCAGAAGGGCATCAAAAACGAGTGGGACAGAGGGCAGAAGGGCACCAAAAACGAGTGGGACAGAGGGCAGAAAGGCACAAAAAACGAGTGGGACAGAGGGCAGAAAGGCAAAAAAACAAGTGGGACAGAGGGCACAAGGGCACCAAAAACGAGTGGGACAGAGGGCAGAATGGCACCAAAAATGAGTGGGACAGAGGGCAGAAGGGCACAAAAAACGAGTGGGACAGAGGGCAGAAGGGCACCAAAAACTATTGGTATTTGGCTCCGCAGACACGCGCGGTTTGGTTCCTGGCGCACATAGCCATGGTTGCAGCGCACAGAGACCCTCCACTGCCGCACACAGAGAAAAAAATTAGAGGGAACATTGGTCGTGACTGTATAAAGTTTTAGTTTATTCCTTGTCTTTCCTTGCTGAAAGTTTTGCCTTACCATTACTGCATGAAATTTCTTTTAGTTTTTTTAACTTATTGAGCATTGTTGATTTTAAGCCTATGTGTACTCCTCGATGTTCATGTTTCTTTCACAGTGCATGTCATTATTTCCAGAGAGGTAATTCAGAGTGAATGTTATTTTCTTATTTTGTTCTTGGTGTTTTGCAGTGTTTTCTCCCATGTGTACGTGGTTACAGCTTGTTTCTGTCGTTGTACTGTTCTGGGATTGTGCACATTATTATGTGGTGGTACTTGCTTCTTTGGGAGTGTTTTTCCCTTTTCCCTTGCACTTCTAGGTTTGCATTGTGGAGTCCCTTTGCACATCACAACCCAACTTTATATTTGGGTGGAGTTTCTTCTTGGTCCGTTCATGTTACCATGTTATTCTACATTTTGTTAAGTTTGCTACCAAGCATTCCCACTTTACGTGGTTATGGGTTAGTGTGGTATAAGCACCCATTGTTGTACGGATCTCTTGGTTCCGTGTGGTATCCTTTTCACACATCACAACCCAACTTTATGTTTGGGTGGAGTTTATTATTGCTGATCAGTGTGATCTTTACTTGTTCTGTGTAGAGTGTTTTCTACATGTCACACCCCATCTTACATTGGGGGGAGTTTCTTACATTTTAAGTCAATTGATGTGTGCCTTATTGGTTCAGTGTAGACTGTTCTCTACACATCTCACCCCAACTCTAGGTTGGGGGAAGAGTTTTGTGTCCCTACTTTTTGTGCATTTACTTGCATAATTTCCAGATTACTTCTTGCTTCTGTTTGTATTGCACTTTTACTCCCTTGGACTTCAAGGTTTACTTTGCTATATTTGTGCTTTTCCCTCACACGCCAGGGTTTGTGTTAGGAGTCCTTTTGGTTCTGTGTGAAGCCCCTTCCACACATCACAAAGAAAGGGGATGTGTTATACTGCTGCTGCTCAGCCTGGGTGACTGTGTGTGAGAATGTTGGTGAGTGGAATGTTTGTGAGTGTGACTGTCAGTTGGAGATGGGCTGAGCAGCATTGAGGCTGCTCCTGGTGGGGTTCTCCATTGTAATATCATCTTAAATAAACCAACTTGAAGATACTACCTTGAATGGACATTACATTTATTTACAACAATTTCCTTTAACCTGAATGGACCTGGTCTGCCACTGACAATGCCGCCTCCACCTCTTGCCAGGAAGCCACACCAGAGAGGGCAGAACTGGTTCTGGCTGGGCACAGACACTCTCTGCCTGAGAGGACAAAGGATTTTGGGCTATAAAAAGTGGGGCCAAAACCCCTGAGCTTTAGAACTCTTTTGGACCAAGAAGACTGCCAAGAAGAAGAGCTGGAGAAGCTGGGAGGAGGAATTACCACTTTGCTGAGTGGTTTGCTGTGTTGGCCTGCAGTGGCTGCTTCTGTCTTGGGCAGTGAAAGGACTGAACTGAACTTTCTGCAATATATTTTTGTGAGTTTCTCCAAGGGCTTGCCCCCGTGTTCAAGAAGTCTCAGGAACAGCAAGGACTTCAAGTTCTTCTGCCCTCAGCACTGGGGACTGTGTGTTTTGTGCTACAACAGAAGAAAAAGCAACCTGACATCATCTGCAAAACCGCTGCCAACTCCTTGTCCTGAAGGCGCCGCAGAGAGCACAGCGGCAACTCGACTCTGATCTCACCGACGCCGCCTGCTGACGCCACCACCAAGCCACTGCTCCCACCATGGCCTGTGGGCTCTGCACTCTGCATCGCCTCGCTTCACGACGCCACCTTGGTATCCCCGACGATGCCGCTCCATGCCGAAATCGACGCCTCTGCTTGCACGGCAGTTTGAGGGCACCACTCGTAAAGTTACATAACGCACCACCTTCAGCCCGCACCGCAGCCTTGGCCTACCGATGCCGGTACCATCGACTCCAGTTCATCAGCCGACGACATCGCTTCAGCAACGCTGATGCCGCGGCTCGCACCGTGACCTGCCAGCACTGCGACGAGCGTCGCATCACTTCTCATCGCAAACCTGGTCTCACCAGTGACGCCATCTGATGCCGCCACCGAGCTGCTGCTCGCACCATGACCTGAGGGCATTGCACGCCGCACTGCTGCAGTTCGCACTGCAGCACCCGATGCCTGCCAACGCCCACACTCCTGACTTCAACCGTAAGTAGTTCGATCTGCAACTCGTGTGACTTCAAGGGCCTGACCACTCCTACACCGACCTCCGGAACCGACGCCTACGGACTCCGTGCATTCGGAAGCTCAACAAAGAGGTAGCCGAAGCCCTGCATTTCTAAAGGTACTGTTTTGCAGGTCTTCTGGACACCCTAGTTGGCCCGCAACACCACGGTCAGCCAGAACTGTTTAGATTTGTTTGTTCACGACGCCGTGATAGCCACAGAGGGAACTATCGACTTCAAGGAACTGTTTTTCAAGGTTATTTTGATAACTGAAGATTTCTAAGTACTGGATTGTGAATTTTTATCATTTTGGGTCTTGTCTTGAGTATATAAAAATCTTGAATATTTTTCTAAACTGGTGCGGTCTCCTTTTGTAGTGCTTACACTGTATTACTGTTGGTTATGTGCAAATGCTTTACACGCTGCTTCTAACATAAGCCTGACTGCTCATACCAAGCTACCAAGGGGGTGAGCAGGGTTTATTTTAGGAGGGTAACTCCCTTATCCTAACTAGGAATAAGGGTCCCTACTTGGACAAAGGTGCAAGCTCTTGCCAACTAGAGACCTCCATTTCTAACAAGTGCATATCCATAGGTACCACTGCCCATGAAAACGATCACAAAAATATACAACTACCGGGCAATGTGTTTTCTGAAATGTTAATGGGACATATTTATTATTCTTTCATGCAAGGCAGCAATGCAACTTGCTGTGCTGTGTTACATGAAAGGGAAAGAACACAATTGTGCCATATCTACTAAGATAAGGTGCACTCCTGCTCTCTCCCAGCACTGGTGCACGGTGTGCTGCCTAGCACTTACGCAGGCACCCTTGCACCATTGTGCAAGACTACCTGCCTTATGAGCAGGATTGTTTTTGTGCTCAGAGGGTTATCTTCCTGCACAAAAACAATCCTTAAAGACATAGTGCCTCAGTTATGGGATTATGGCATAAGGCAGCGAAGCAAGGCACCTTGCTGCGCTGCGCTGCCCTACACCAAAGTGAAAGGGCTGGAATGCACCATAGTTATGCAATACAGTGTATTCCTGTTCTTTTTCCCTGTGCTGGTGCCATTTCGCAGCCAAGCACTAACGTAGGCACCCTTACACCCTGCTGCAAAGGTGTCTTCATTGCATGCAGGATTGTTTTTTTGCAGGAAGGAGCACCTCCCTCCACAAAAACAATCAAAAAACAAAGTCAAATAAACATATTTATTCCTCGTTATGTCTCACCTTGGGAGGCGTACGGATTTGGCACTTCCCCAGGTTTATGTGACTTTGTTATTCTGGGGCTGAGTTAAATTCCATGGGTGTTGCATGGGAAAACCCACTGCAACCCCCATGAAACGCCTCCCAGGCATAGAGTAAGGTGATGCAGTGATTTGTGTTGTGTTGCCTTGCTCATGATTTATAAGGCCACTCAAAGCCACTCTGGATGGCATTGCGTTTCTTTGCAGGGCTTTATAAATCGGATTGCAAGCCCTGTGTCACTCATGTACCACTTTATATGGTGCAAAAGTGACACAGGGCTCTCATAAATAAGCTCCATCTCCCTCTTTCTCTGTATGCTAAATGGAAAGAGGAAGTAATGATTAATAAAGATATTTCTCCTTGGTTGGGTAGGTGTACCATTTTGGCACATAACTAGGTCACAAGTCTTTGTAAGTCTTGGTTTGCATCAAAATACATGGGTAGATGCATGGCAATGCCATGCTCCTCCGTTGTTAGGCCTACCCGACACAAAGTAACACAAGGCCACCCGATGTGCTGCATTGTGCTACTTTGTATTTATTAAACCATGCAAAGCCATGTAAATTGATGTTGCATGATTTTATAAATTTCAAAAAGGATTCGAATCAGGGCTGCGCCAAGGTTTCCATTTGACTGGAATGAAAGGAGAAATCAAAATAATATAGCAAACCCATGACAATGGTATTCATTTGATGTGAAAGTTCTAAAACTCAATCTCCAAGAAACTAAAGCTTGCCCCCATTATACCTCGGGCTGGTGTACTTGATAGGGTGGGGAAATAACTGATTATTATCTAAATATCGGAATAAATCTATACAAAATTTGTGATTGATGGAGCGACTGAAAAAAGCACAGGATGCAACATTTTGTTTTAATTGAATTTAGTTTTGCCAGAGTGATTGACAAAGGTATACTTTCTATCCATTGAGACCTTATATATGTAGCTACTAGGAAGTGGCTACATAATATTACTTCATTATTAATTAAATAAAAAGCAAAATGAACAACTTTTTAGGCTGTTCACAAAATGATATGCTGAAAGGAACAAGAACATTTTTAAAGTTCAAATCACGCCACATTTCCAAGAAATAACATAGTCCTAGTCAATGACAGAATAGCAGAGAAAAATTCGGACTGCTGTGAACTTTAAAAACAATTGCTTTCTGTCAGTTGCACACTGAAATTGATTGTAAGTTAACACAGAGAAAAAAAACAGAAACTTACATTCCTGGTCCTTTTGGGCAATTTAAAGCTTTACAGTTTCTCTAATTTTCCCAGTCTTGTTCCCGGGGCTTACTCAAGAAATTTCCATTTATAGGTTTTTGCTTTAGACAGCTTTAGCTGCCTGTCTGCCTGATCTGTTGTTAACAATACATGACATATGCACAGCATGGGATATGGGTTTGCCCCTTTCTCATTAGTAGATGGTATTGTTGTCTATCTCTATTATTTTCTTTTAATTTGATCATTTGTTTCCTATTCTTTTGTCTGTTTTACTCAGGAGAATTTAGTCCTCACAGTGTTCTGATTAGATGAGTTGTATCCTTCTATGTCCTAATTGTAGGGATTCTTGTATTTCTTTGCTTGCTGTTCAGCACTTTATGGTAATGCATGCAGCTCCTAGGTCCCCACCATTTTCCTTTTCATTCACCTCACCCACCTACACATTCTTTTTCCTTACCTTCTTTCCGATGCTTCTCAATCCCTCCCCCTCCAGCTCCACATCCCACAGGCCAGGTTTAATTTTTATTTTATTTTTTAAACTGTTTTTAGGGTTCAATAGCTACGAAATGCTGCCAGGCCTCTCACTTTGCCCCTCTTTTATCACATTTTAATTTAACATTCTAACGTAGCCATAGAACTCCTCATGCTGTTTGTGCTTTGAGCTGGGGTCAGCGATAGAATAATAGGACTGCATCTGATATTGGCACTGTTGCAAATGTGTGCACAAAATAGGACATTTTAGATGACTTCTTAGAATAGTGTTTTTCATGCCATATTCTTAAAGTTTGAGTTTAGATTCACTTTAAAAAATATTTTTTTCTGTTTCTTATACAGCATTGGAGCTGGTGTTCAATTTTTAATTACCTAAAATAAATACATTAAATACATATTAAAATCATTTACAGTAGTTCGGTTGTGGCAACTATGTGTTTATAAGGATAACAATGAATGAAACCTGTTTCTGAACTTCATAAAGTGATTGAGCCCCCGCATCTTGCTCCAACCATACTGGATCTTGTTCTTTTCACTTACTGAGACAAGCTGAAAGTGTATCACCAGGGACTTGTGGCAGGGTTGCTCATTATGACCTTGCATTTTTGGCCTGTATTTTATTTGATGGTGTAGCGCAAGCACAATGAGCCAATAGACACCAATACCTCAGTGACATAGGTGAGTTCGCTCCAGCCGGAGAAGTTGTGGATCGAGGAAGGTTTCGAGAGCCTGTACACATGAAAGGGTTAAATAGTCCAGGATTATTGGTAGAAATAAGCACCAGGAGCTGGTGTTGGAAGGGTTGACAGATAAATTCCATCAATGTACCCTCTTCACCTTATTCTAGACCTTTACCTCAGGTAATGTGCAAGCTGCAGAAATTAAGGTAACTGGCTGGTCACGTGTTTCAGTCTCAACGTTAACTATTGTAATCCTTTTGGGGTTGAGAAGGTAAACATGTTTAAATTTCACTAAGTGTAATGTGTGATGTGTGCCATTATAAAGATTTAAGAATGAAAGCAAATGCTCTGCTGGCAACAATTGAAATGATGTTGCACTCCAATGTAAGGAATATAAAGAGGCTACCTCCAGGAGAAAGAGGCTATTGCTACAACACCAATGGGATACACTGGTATTATTCACCTCCGAAAACAACAGCGAACTATTTTAGGGGGCTGTATCAGATATGAAGTGCTTGAGTCAAGTAGCAACTCTGATTAGCTGTCACATCATCAGTGGGTCATGGGAATCACACTATAGTAGTATCTATGCTGCCACTCAGGCTTGGAGCGATCTCCCTTTGGGGAACAATTTTAGGGAAATCTCCGTAACCCTGAGTGAGGTGGAAGATGCCATAGGACAGAGTAATGGATGTAAGGCCCCTGGTCCGGATGAAGTACTAATCAATCTTATAAAATACATTCCTGAGTTCTGGGCACCTTAACTAGTGAATAATTTTAACGGTCTTGCACACTGCCCACTACCCAGCTCGTTGACTACCTCCATCGTCGTACCCATTTTTAAAAAGGGTGATCATTCACAGCCGGGCTGTTATAGGCCTTTTTGTTTAATTGACACCACAGTAAAGATTCTTAGAAGGATCATGTGCAATAGTATTAGGGTGTGGGCAGAGGAGAAGTCTATTTTGTACCCCTTCCAATATGGATTCAGAAAATAAAATTGGTATCATTGAGCAATATTTAAACGTGTGCTTGATTATTGGGAAATATAGCATAGCTACGCAATCTCACTTATATTTTGCTTGCAGGGATTTGACCTCAGCATTTGATTGCGTCAATCACTCAAAACTGTGGTCAACTCTATAGGCCAATAGGATGGATGAAACACTTATGCACTTTCTAGTATATTTGCACATGGATATGAAAGTCCGAATTAGAATAAACTCCGAGAGGTCACAAAAGACAAAGGAGTTTTTGCGGAGTGAGACAAGGATGTGTCTTAACCCACTTTGATTTATTTTATATATTAACAATTTTCATCCTTTTTTAATGAGTATCGCACCAGATGTCCCAAAAATGAAAGGCTCCATGCTACCCTCACTCCTAGGTGGGGATAACACTGTGCTAATGGCATGGACATCAAGAGCCATGCGCCTCCTAGGCCATGATTTTGTGGATTTTATGGGCACATTAGATTGGCAGACCAATTTTACAAAATCTAACATTATGGCCTGCGGCCCAAACAAATATCAGTTGTCCACCCTTACAGTTGCCAATAACAGCCTGAAATGCACCAGCACCTTTCCATACCTAGGTTTAACTTTTGTTGCTACTGGATCTTGGGATCCACGTATTGCACACTGTAGGACCAAATTAACAAAGGTTACTAGCACTTTATTTAGACTACCACACCCCAGAGGTTAGGGTGAACTTATGCCTCATTTTCAAATCTACAAATCACAGTGTATTCCAACAGCAACATATGGAGCAGAGCTATGGGGCATCTATAAATATGAATTCATCCCGTCCGAAGAAACTAGGTTCCTTAGAAAGGTCCTGGCGGGTCCCATCTCTTCCTTACACTCAATCTGTCATAGAGAATTGAGCATGCCATATATAGAAGATTACATTAGAGCTTGCCCTCCTTTACTATGGCTAGCAGTATGGAAAAATAAAGAGGCAGCTCTAACAAGAGATATCGTTGCGGATTGCCTCAACTGTGACAAAGGCTCTGAGATTCCCTGGGTAGCCAGTGTGTAATCAAGCCTTATTAAGAGTGGTTTTCAGCATGTTTTATGGACCCTGAGGGAGCCCCTAGCATTAATAAAAAACAGTTACAGCAAGCTCTGTACAATCTAGCAATACTGAAAGAATGGCCATAGAGCGGGGGAAGACGAGCGTGGTTAGATACTTGAACTCCGTAACGATCAGCCTGACCGCATCGTTTTTGACAAGATCAATGGGTCATTGGGAGGGAAGTTTATTGCTCTGTTATTGGGTTGGCACAATAAAAAATCTATTGTGTTTTCTACTTGGTTTTAATCCTAATCTCAGTTCTTTACCTTGCCATTGTGATGGTAAATCTGTACAATGAATGCTGCATTTCACTTTTTTTTGTGGGTATTATTCTATGTATTCAAGACATTTTTTGCTTCTTCTTGTAAAAAGGCGGAGCATTATCAACTTTAGGGTAACTCAGTATTTTCTTTCAATTTATAGCTGAGGAGGTAATCGGCCATGTAGGCTCCTTTTTGAGAGTAACAGTATGAGCTCGTGGAACCATGAATACTGAATAAGCTTGCAGAGACGTTTGTTGCACCGCTTGGCACATTTTTATGTGATTTGAATTTATTATCGAATTGTGTTTTTATCATGCACTAGATGTATTTTGTTGTACGTTTTGTACTTTTATGTGTACTTCTGGTACTCAAATACAGTTTTTGAACAGAACAGAGTGAAGTTATTTCGAAGAACAATGCTTTGCATAGCTGCTTTGCTGAAGACAAGATAGGAAGGGCTGGTTTATGAATGGAAATAGCAATGAGACCAGATGTACAGATAATACAAAACAAGTAAAACACTTAATGACATGTTAACACTCGGAAGCTTCCTCTTGCCATAGTCCCCCAGCAAGCCGGTGGTAGGAGATCAGTCTGTAATGATTATGGGGGTGGTGCAACAGACGTGGAGTATTGCACAATGATGGAGCCCGCCTGCACAATGTGATGAAGGGGCCCCTGAGTTTCCCATGTGTCACAAATATTCATTGGGTTTGGTTTGAATGAAGACCCCCTAAAGGGTTGTCTCCACCGCTTTAGCAGCTAAAGGCATGGGTCTGCACAGGGGCGTAACACAGGCCCCCGCAGCCCCCGCGGTGCGGTGGCCCCCGACCTGCACTGTACTCAGGTCTGAGAGCTTCGGATTAAATCCGGAGTGGGGTCCCCCTCAACTTTCGTTGCGCCACTGGGTCTGCATTACACCCCTGTGTAATAGAAGTGGAGCTGGGCATGTTTAAATGTTAATCAGGTGTTACATCTTTCTTCTTGGAAATAGCACTGTGGCTAATGGCCAGTTTCAGTGCACTCCTGCTGCCTCAGTTGGGGATAAGGGACATGAAAGAGCAATGCAGATTCCAGTAGAGCTCGATGACAGTCGCAATGTAATTCTTAAGTATACAGAAGTGCTACACATGCTTACACAGAGATGACTGTATCCCATGCGTGTGGTCTTTATTAACCCCTTCACTGCGGCGGCTATTCCGCCGCAGTGCTAAGGGGGCGGGGCGGCCGCGCGGCGGGCGCATGCTGGTGACGGAACCGCTCCGTCACCAGCCGCGGTTGCGCTGTGCTCATGACGGAGCGGTTCCGTCACGGCCCTGCCCGCTCAATGGAACGCTCAGCGCAGGCGCGGAATCCGCGCCGCGCAGGCGTGCCAAGCGGGCCGTGACGGAACCGCTCCGTCATCAGCACAGCGCGACCGCAGCTGATGACGGAGTGGTTCCGTCACCAGCAGGGGAGGGGTTAAAGACAATTTTTCTACTTCGTTTAGTGAGGTAATCTCAAAATATTGAGATCAAGAGATCTTCTACAAAAAAGCATAAGACCAGCTGTTTGCTTTCTAGTAAGCATACCATTTTGCGTTTATTTCAATGAGTAAGTATTGACAAAAATACCACAAATGTATTACGTCACTTAACAAGGGGAGCCTTACAAAAAAATGATGAATTAAGAAGTGTTGGGGATTCAGCATGTATACTTACCTCTGGCCTGCTCTTTTCTTGTTTTACTCCTCACACCTTTCCTCCCTCAAAAATGCTTCTTGTCCCACATGGTGTTTTTTATTTTCTATTTATTTTTTTCATGCATGCCCAGCATCTGCAAAGTGCTACCCGGCATCTTGCTTCTTATGACTTTGTTTTCCTCCTAGTTTACTTTGGAAGTACCACTCTAGTATGGGTATCGACCATGTTACAATGCTAAATTAAAAATGTCCACCATGTTACATTACATAGGCACATGCCTGCCTCACATGTGCATGCATCACATTGCACATGTGTGCATGAATCATTGTGCGTGTGGGTTAGAACACAACAAAACAAGTAAACCACTTAATGACAAATTCACACCTGGAAACCTCATGTTCCTATATCCCCCCAGTATGAGGGAGGTAGAAGGTCAGTCTATGATAAATATGGGTGCGGTGCAACAGTAACGGCATAATGCAAAATGATAGGGCCCGCCTGCAGAATGTGATGAAGGGCCCCTGAGTATCCCATGTCTCACAAATATTCATTGGGCTTTTGGTAAATGGGGCCCCTGAAGGGTTGTGCCCCCTCTTGTGCTGCAGCGGCTGCAGGGGCCGCTGTTACACCCCTGTGCAACAGAAGAGGGGCCCGGAAGATGGAAATTGTAAATGTTTAAGAGATGTATGCGTACGTATAATGACACAGGCATCCGCAAGCAACTGTCAATAAAAATATATTGGCAAAGTCCACTGCTCAGCCCTATAGAGCTGGAACCCATTGTCTTTCCCTATCCTTGCTTTGTGATTGACTTTCCTCAACAATATGCGAATGGTGCCTACTGTAAATGTTTTGCCACAACAAATATTTAAGCAATATTATCCAAGAGGGAGGGCACTTCAGTTAAGTACTGGCTGTTGTGGAGTAAGAGAGTACTGGGCAAAACAAATGGCCCAACTCAACCCCATCAAATTATTCTGGGAGTGCAGTTCTCCTTGGATAATATTGATATGTAAATCACACCCTTCGCATTTGAGGTGAAATTCACAGAATTATTTGTTAGATGGTATGTTTTTCATGGAACTATTTAGGTGAAAGATTACAAAAAGCACAACTGTTTTACATTTCTTTGTGCTAAGGTGCTGCCATTTTTGTACCATTGAAATGCACTGTAGTGAAAGCCTAGTTTTGAGGTTTACAAAAAGAAGCATATAGAAAGAGCTGCAACCACTTTTAGTCACAATATAAATCATTTATTGGGGTTGACAAACTAATGTTAAGAATTGTGGGTTCTAAGGTAATTTCATCATTTGACAAATGCAGGGATTTGATGAACCATGATTTAGAGAAAAAAATAATTTGCACATTATTTTCTTATGGCAATGATAGTAAGCGTCCCAGAAGCTAAACTAAGGACATATTTTCAATAAATATGCAAATATCTTCCTTAACCATTCTAGCAAAGAATCTGATATGAAGAATAAAACATGTATTTCCCACAGCTGCCCTAGTGATGAGTGGATTGATACTATAGTGAGGCTTGTCTCAGTTACTAGCTATGAATCTCATGGGTGAATAACGACCGGATAGGGGGCGATCAAAAAATGCAGCATTTTTGGTAGCGTACATCTGGTTAGCAATAAAAAATATTTTATGTTTGGCTATTTAAATTTAACAAATAGCGATCATTTCAGACACTCATAGATCCTCAAGACAGTTGTGTATTCCATGGAAATTACAAATATTTTCGCTCTCTGAGATAAAATTACCTATCTGTAAATTATTTTTAAAAATTAGTTACATTTATTTAAAAGTGTCGATAATAAAAAATGAAGGCCTGCATTGCTCTATACGTACTATAAAATATGATTATAGGACATTTCACATGACGTTCTACAATAAACTCCTAGCTCAAACAATTTATTTTTTCTTCTTAAACCATGGATACCTGTGTCTTATACATCAACTGGCATTTCTGTTTTTTATCACTCTTCCACTCTGGCTAACATGTGTCTAATCCATAGTTCGTCCCCCAGAACTCTCCTCTTGGTTTGGGTTCAGAGATGAGTGGAATACATTTGTAGTATAAATAGGAACACGCCGCTAACAAGAAACAAAGGTAGAATTTGATTCTGTGATCAGGCTCCATATTATGATTCTCCTGTTTTTGCCTTGTCTAGCTCTTTATTTTCATTCAATTATTTTTATTTTTATATTTTTTTATATATCATCCCTTGACTTTTATTTTTTAAATAGATGATGCTACATTTGCAATCCTCCTCAATGCTTTTTCTGATGTATTTGGGGGTTGGCATAAAAGAAGACAAGGCGGGCACCAATGTTGGGTTGTCTATTATCAAGGTGCAGCTGTGAACTAGCTGTATACCAATAATAAAATCTAGGGTTTCTGTTGACATTTACCAGTCACATAGTATTTTTGCTGTGTTGGCCTATTGCCAAAACAAATTCACTCCGATCGAAATATAGGAAGCAAGACATAATATTCCAAGGCCACTAGGCATTGGCTGGTCTATTCGGTGATTTACACCACGTTGACCTCAGCGCGCAAAAGCAAACTCCACCACAAAGAAAAAAAACAATGACAATAGGCTTATAAGACTGTCAGAGTATGCTCATGTCCAATTGAGTAAGAGTCACATCATTTAAATTGGTATTCCCCCGTGTAAGAATAACTCATTTTTAATACCCCCATCATCATTAGTAATACTTTCAACGTGTTTTAACTTTAGTCACTGTTTCCCTTGTCCCTGACTAGAGCAATTTGCATTTAGTTTCCCTCGCATTTAAGGTAAATCATTCTAATTTAATAACTGTTCCCCCCCAGGGAAAACATCTCTCCCAAGAAGCTGCCTCTTCCAACTCTGAAGCACAGACAAGCCCCCGGGCTGATCGTGCACTAAACCTGACAGACATGAATCCACATCTAAAAATATTTCTGAAACAAAAAGCTCATTGGCTTGGCTTAGCGAGGACTTGTTGAAAACCAGTATTTGTTCTTAAAAATGAGAGCCAGAAGGACTTGGCACTGGCAAGCCATGGTTCCTTCTATCACTCAGACTAACTGAAGGGACTATCAGCCAGATTCAAGAACGAAAAATCGGCTCGCAAAGGGCCAGATTCTCAGAATCTGGCCCTTTGCGAGCGCAATTTTTGCATTTGGGATTCATCATCCCAAATGCAAAAATCGCTATTTGCGAAATCGCATATTTGCGAGGAATTGCATTTAAGGAATCTCTATTTGAGAGTCCTTAAATGCAATGCATTAACCAATTTTAAATTGCGAATTCGTAATATTTGGCCGCTATTTACCACGAAGTCTGACTTCGTGGTAAATAGCGAAAAAATAGAAAAAAGCACTTTAGTGCATTTTTCTCAGTTGCATGTTACACACACACATGTCCTTTGGACATGTGTGTGCGCAACACCTGTGTAAATTTGCATTTCAGGGGTGCTACAGGGTGTCCTTTGGACACCCCTGGCACCCTTGAAATCGCATCCTTAATTGCGATTAGCAAATTGCTAATCGCAAATAAGGAATAACTCCCCATTCATTCCTATGGGCCTGTAGGCCCATAGGAATGAATGGGAAGTTATTCCTTATTTGCGATTAGCAATTTGCTAATCGCAATTAAGGAAGATGTAGGAATCGCAATATTTTTTGCAATTCCTACATGAATCCCGTTTTGCAAGTCCTTAATAGCGATTCCTTATGAATCGCTATTACAGACTCGCAAAACGGGACTTTGATGAATCTAGCTGTATATCCCCTAATGAAGGTAAATGAATGAAGATATTTTAGTAGAAAATGTCGATTGACAGGCCTCTTCATAATGAGCACTGGCTGTGCCAACATGTCACTAAGATGCCTGTACAACTTTGCATTAAAGTAAGAGAGAGGAGATAATGCTGACAAAGCTGCAAATTGATTATGGAATTGTGTTTTATATTATTCTTTTTCATACGGACAGCACAGTTTGCCACTCGTGGGGCCTTGTTCCACTGCTGAATGCCTAGGCCTGAGCCTGGGCCATCCTGCGATGATAGGTTCTTGGTTGGGTGCCCTGATCAGTGTTTGGTGACAATTTCATCTTTATTGAGCCGTGGACATGTGATTTGGGTTCGAAGAGGTGTGCTGCTGTGTTTTTAGTCAATTGCTTACTGATCTCTTAGGCTAGTAGCATGACTCTTCCTTAGGGAATACAGATATGTTAAGTCTCATGTTCTGAATCTTTCTTTGAACCTTTTTGGCATAGAGGGTATCTGGCGTGCTCTGTTGTATGTTTGGCCGGTGCTGCTGGGTCTAGTTTGAGAGATGGCCATTAATCCTGTTTTAGGGCGCAAGGCTAACAAGCCCCTCTGGAAGATGGAAATTGTGCACGCCTGCCAAAGCGCATCCTTCACCACAATTCTTTAATGAATACCTCATGGGTTTGTGTTGACTGCCAATGACTTAAAATGCAGAGGCATGGCGTAAAGCAGTCGCCAAACGTACATCATGTCAATAATCCTTTTCTGATGTCTCTCTTTGACACTTACGTTTCATTAAGCAAACAAATGTACAACTAGTTTGAAACTTTGCGGAATATTTATTAAGATTGTGCTTTATGTTGGTGTCACAAAAGTGACGCTAATCAACGCAAAATCTTTTTTTCCTAATTTAATTATGTTGAAAGTATTGCAAAGCAGCGCAAAGCACTGCTTCGCAATGCTTAGCGCCAAGGGGGCATTCCTTGGGTGGTGCATAGATGGTCACATGCAACACCATAAAACCCTATCCACAAAAAAAAGTAGACAGGATTTTGCATAAAAAGTAACACCCATTTCAAATAGGCACTATCAAGCAGAAATGCTTCCATTGCTCCCTTCTTTTCCAACTTTGCATGAGTGCTGCACCATACGGGAAACAACCTTTACAACACAACTTTTACAACGCACTACCATTACAACGAAACTTTTACAACGCAACATCCATTACATCGCATGCCATTACAACGCAACCATTACAACGCATGACACTACAACGCATACCACTACAACGCATGTCATTACAATGCATACCATTACAACGCATAACATTACAACGCATAGTACCCTTACACTATCCAACACTTACCCTACTGTTGCACCCCCATGGAGTTAGAATAGTAATTTTTACCCCTACACTATCCAACACTTACCCTACTGTTGCCCCACTCTGGAGTTAGAATAGTAATTTTTACCGCTACACTATCCAACACTTACCCTACTGTTGCACCCCCATGGAGTTAGAATAGTAATTTTTACCCCTACACTATCCAATACTTACCATACATGCAATGTAATGTTATGCGTTGTAATGGTATGCGTTGTAAAGGTAGTATGCGTTGTTATGGAATGCGTTGTAAAGGTAGTTTTTAAAAATTCATTGTAATAGCATGCGTTGTAATGGAATGCGTTGTAATGGATGTTGCGTTGTAAAAAATGCATTGTAAAGGTATGCGTTGTAAAAGTATGCATTGTAACGTCATACATCCCACCATACAGCACATGTACAAAGTAAAAAGAAAAAAGTTTAAGTTAATCTAACAATAGTATTTTGTACCGGAAGTGTATCCTTCCAGTACACAACCTATGCTAGACTCATGCAGAGAACCCTTGCTCTACGGTGCAAAAGTGTATGCGCGGCACATGCTGCCTGACTGTGCGCCAGCGCTAGGGAGACTAGAGGAGAGTACCACATCTCTGTAAATATGGCGCTCTCCTTCTCACGCAGAGCAGCATTTTTGATTGCTGCGCTGCATGATAATTTGGTAGAAGTCACATTAGTCACATTAATGCTACTCACTAACATGTGATCCAAAATGAACTAGATCTTCCCTCGAAACTAGTAAACAAAAAATCAATTATTACATGTTGTGTTCCTACAAAGGTTGTATTTGTCATCATGGCTTCCAATTTTTGTCTTCAAAGAAAGAATAAGAAAGTACGATTTTTATGGTCGTTTTTTTCTAGAAGAAGTGAAAGTACAGGATAGCCTTCCACGAGATAAGCATAAGATTTTTATGTATCATATTATATTATTGCACATTCTTGATTAGGGAAATGTTGGTAATAATAGCCAAAGATCTGAGCATTGAATTAAATGCAAAAGCATCCTAGATTATTAATTTAGGTCCGTGAACATCTCACTTCTGTCTGCAGATTTGAGGTAAAGAAGGTCTCTTTGTGTGGTTGTGTCTCAACTAAACTAATGCCTCATGGCTTAAATAATTGCTCTTTAGCACAATTTCCGACATCTTCCAAATGTGATATATTGCTTTTGGCGTATCAGCTATTCAATCATCTGGCCAGACAGGGAACAGTGAAAATATATGCAGGGAAGGCAGTCCCAGTTGACCTGATTGCCTCTTAGAGAAGTTGAAATGAAAAGTAGGAAAACCCAGCATGGCATGCAATAGGGAGGATACATGTCCTTAGGAGAGGGGTTAGTGCTGAAATTAGAACTTTTGTAAATTTGTAGATGTTCTGGAATAATCTCGAAAATTGAGCTCATGACATCAGTGGTTAAATGTATGCACAGTGACTGGGAGCTCATGCATCAGCTGGTAGACATTCTGTTTTAGTTTCAGCATTGGAGATGGTGCGTGTGCTCTTGAGCCTGTGTGGAGATGATCACTTTAGTGACATCATTGGTGAAGTCATGAACAGTGCGCCAACCCTCCCCCACCACTTTCCCTCTTTCATTCTTTGTCTACCTCCGCTGTTGGATGTATGACATTACAACGCATGCTTTTACCACGCATGCCTTTACAACGCAGTTTTTACAACGCATGCCTTTACAACGCATGGGGTGCTGGATAGTGAATAGTTTAATTTACTATTCCAACTCCAGTCCCCGTGGATATTAGGGAAGGTGTTGGATAGTAAATTAAATCTATTCCCTACCCTAGAGCGCCCCCCAGCGCTATGCGTTGTAATGACATGCGTTGTAAGAGTTGCGTCGTAAAGGCACTGCATGGTAAAAGTTGCGTTGTAAAGGATGTTTCCCCCGCTGTTCCTATCCCCTCTCCACTGAATCTATCCCCTTGCCTGCTTTTTCCCTTACGTATAGGTTTTTCACACATGTAACTAAGCTCCAGCAACGTGTCACTATGCTCTGAAACTCTGTAACTTGTAACTATGTAACTTGTAACTATGCTCTGTAACAATGCTCGTCCTCATGCAAAGCGCTCTGATACCGGCCAGCGCTATATAAATCTTTTCAAATGAGTAAAAATAAATAAAAGGTATACGTTGTGCTAGGACCTTGCTGCGCCTTCTTGTGACCTGTCAATGCACACATCTTTTGCTCAGACAAAATGTAAGAAAGTGTAGGGATGCATCTTGTCATTGACCCTGTCAAATATATGGCAACAATATAGGAAAGACCCAGCAGCTCTGACATACCAGCCCTGGCAATGAAATTTACACTTTTTCCGACGGCTGTGCACATGTGATCAGTCAAAGTGCATCATTCACAGTGCAAAAGAATCGACCGATGGAATAGGCTGACTTAGTGCCCCATGCTGCAAGCTGTGGTCGGTAGAAACAAAATATGAATGACATTTGAAAAAACAGTACATTAAGAAGTTTGAACTAGGGAACATGGTCTGGAAACTAATATGGCGGATGTATAGTCCTGTGTCTCTACAGACTAATCTAACCATCCATCATAATTCTGCCATACCTGATGGACGTCCTTATGACCAGACTACTTGCCTGCTCGCCACTATGGACATCACAGCTCTCTATACTAACATCCCTCAACAAGCAGCTTTAGCTTGTATGGAGACAATCTTGAATCAGAGAACGGCACCCCATAGGGTCTCAACGGAGTTTATTATCAAACTACTCACCATAGCTATGACCAAGAATTTTTTCATGTTTCAAAATAAATATTATGTACAGACCAAGGGCGTAGCAATGGGGGCTAGCTTTGCCCCAAATTTGGCAATAATCTTTATGAGTGAATATGAACATGAATATGTGCTGAATCAGAATAATCCGTATCGTAACCACATTTCTACGTGGGTCAGATACATTGATGACGTCTTCCTAATTTGGGAAGGCGACAAAGAACTCTTACAACAGTTTCATGGATGGCTCAATGCTTGTTCAGAGGACATCCAGTTTACACTTGAGTCTGATAATGTCTCCATTAATTTCCTTGATATCCAAATTAAAGCAGAAGCGGGCACTTTATACACAAGCCTGTATAGGAAGAGCAGTGAGAGGAATACACTCCTTCGATACACAAGTCATCATCCCCGTAACCTCAGAGACAATTTGCCGTTTGGCCAATTTCTGAGGTTACAGAGGAATTGCACTAAAAAGAGGTCTATTTTGAGAAATCATCTCTACTGATCAGTAGATTGTTTGAACGGGGGTATCCGCTACGTCTTTTAAAAAAGGCTCGTAAACGAGCGTGGCATAACCACCGTGAACATCTACTGAATGGACAACAAAAGGAGACAATTGAAGAACGATTAGTGTGTGTAACTACATTCAATACTAAGAGCAGCGCGATAAAGAAAACGATAAATCGCCACTGGCCCTTAGTTAAGGAGGAACTTGGGGGAATGCCCCCTCCTTTACACGCATTCAGGAAAGGTAAGAATATCAGAGATCATTTAGTAAAATACCTTTTGCCCACCACACAGCTAGTAAGCCAAACAACCCTGTGAGGTCTCCCACCGGTTTTAGGACACACTAAATGTGGTGTGTGCAAGGCATGTCAGCTCACTTTGGAATGCACTACTTCACCCACAATGAGCAGGTATACACACTGAAGGATCACAGCAACTGTAATACCACAGGGGTAATCTATGCCATCATATGCCCCTGTGGTTTTATGTATGTTGGTCAAACTATTCAGAAAATTAAGTGTCGAATTCTGCAACATATCAGCAGGATACGCTGCAAAACACCAGGGCCCCCTTTAGTGGAACATTTCACTACATTTGAACATGATCCAAATAGTTTAAGATGGTGGGTCATTGAAAAAGTGAGAGCAAATCCAAGAGGGGGAGACCTCAGCATTGTTTTGAGTAAAAGGGAGTGTAAGTGGATACATTCTTTGGATACCGTCAACAAAGGGCTGAATGAGAAGGAGGAGATTAATAGACAGGTGTCCCTCTTGAGGGTATAGAGGGATGTATCTATTGATTTACTATACGGTTTAATTGATCTAATATGTATTCCATTCCATGAGACATGCTAGAGATTTTTCACCTGTTCCTTTTGTGTAAAATATATTTTATGTCTGAATCGTTATATGTATGAGCATGTTTTATTGTATGTTTGTGTGATGAACATCATGTATAAAGAAATTATCGATGCCCCATAGGGGACAGAATTTACATTGTATCAACAATACTACAACATATGTACCTATAAGTTATATTAGCCGTACTGAAGGATTTTGCACAACATGTGAATTGCTGATTGACTCTTTTTCACCGTTCAGTTTTTAGAACGATAGCTGCAATGTGCAAACGGCAGAACGATAGAATTATAAAGGTTCTCTATATTCGAAAATGGCGACCCGTCAGTATTTAATTATCGTAGTAGTGGCCATAATCTAGTTTTATTTTTAATAATTGACTTTCCGAAAATGGTTTACCAGTGAAGAACGTGTCACTTTTCCTCTATGATTTTCCCGTTAGTTAACGATAGACTCACAGCGTTCTCCCATTCCAAAATGGCGACCACGGGAGTATTTGATTGCCGTAATAGTAATCTAATTTGCTTTATTTTGATATTTACTTCTTCGAAGAAGGTGAACCACTGAGCATCTTGGGACCCTATTTTCCCGTATTCAGAAGCCTTTTGACATAATTAGAAATACGTAGGAGGTTACATTCGCAGTCCCCTTTCTATTTCGGATTAATATGTCGAGCAATTCAGAACGCCGTTTCGATGCGAACAGGCACGAACCTTCAGTAATCAAACTTACTGATTAGAAGGCGATCGAGCACGGTAAGCCTTTTGAGAGGTCACCTTTATTATAATGGGATGATATAGGGCACTACAGTTCCTAATATCTGACCCTTAATCTCCTTCGTAGTGGCCAGATATTGACAGGACTACCGCTCCATTACACTAAAAACGCCACCTATTTTTGGATCAGAGAAGCCCTGCCATCCACGCGATTAACTTAAACAGGTAACGATATTGTCTTTTATCCCCGCTCTTGGGTGATTGACATAGTTGGCGATACATAAAATGGTTTTTATTAATTTTTAGGGATAACATTATTCACTAGAGAAGACTGAGGACTTCTAACTGATCAAAATTCCTCGAGCATTATCACCATGATGAAGGCCAGGTACTACCCACCTATTGTTTAAATAAGTAACCTGAAATGAAAACTTAGGACCAGTTTTTGAATAAGACTTTATTGTCCTCATTGTCTTGTAGGAGGGAATACCATTGATGGGAACATGGAAACTTAATACATGCACCACCTCCTTCCTGAGGGTAAGCAATCAGGGTCCCTTTTTGGACTTTCATACCCTCCGTTTTTACTTTAAATACAACAGCTTACATACACACATCTATTCTCTTTCCCCATAGGGTCATCAATAAAGGTTTGGTTGCCCGTTGTTTTATAGTCCTGATGAAGACTCGCATGGCCCAGGCCTTATTCACCGTTAGGCCCTAAGTCGAGTCGAAACGTCGACGCCCTTAATAATGAACCTGGACCCACAGTTCTCCGTTTGATATCTATGTGCAACATCATTTATGACACATATGTGTGCTTCCATTGAAAAACTATGATAATTATTGAGTAATTTGTATTTAGGGCTAGGTTAAATAGTACGGATAATTGCGGATCCGTTGCTGTCTTGTATAAAATGTTTTTGAATATTTTATGTCACTAATTCTTGGAATTTCCTTTCATCCTTTTATGTAAATGTAAATGTACAGGAATTTATATAGCGCAAATCACCGAGCGGTTTCTAAGCGCTTGCTTAGGGAACCCGTCCTGGTATTCCCCTGTGAGATAACCCCGGCAGGGTATCCGCAAGGTGAAAGCCAGGCATCCCGCCGCGAGGGGCCGTTGTGGAGATTAAGCAAGCTATTGCCCAGAGTCGCAGAGTGTGAACCCGTGAATCGAGTAGGCACCGGAGCGAGAATTGTCGAGTTCATGGACATTTTAGGACTCAAGACCCCGCCGTGCCGGGTATTGAACCCTGGTCCCAGCCTGACCTCTGCTTCCAGGTCTGCCTCATCTAACCAGTGAGCCACACTTCTCCACTCAACACTCAACACTATTCAGTTCACCCTTTTCTAGTTCTTGCACGCTCATCTTGTGGGCAACCACTATGATTCCTATGTATTGTCAGTCAATTGCACTTTTATTCAGAGGCAATGAATGAATAAATTGCCCTTGATTTATATGTATGCTGTTGTTTTCTCTGTATTGTTGCATTCATTGACTTGGAGTAGATTTTCATACTCAAGAAATGTTCATTCGGTGACTAAGTACTGACTAATTGTGGTATTGAGAAGAAATTGTCCACGGACCATTGTTTATTAATACTGTATGACACCCAGGTCCAGGACCATTTGGGTTACCCCATTGTATTAATGGATACCTGAGAGCCAGCGTGGCCTCAGAACTCAACCGTGGACACCTGCGATCTTCCAAGCAGCGGGACCAGGCTCAGGGGTGGACAAGGATCAGAAGGCGAGGAGGCGATCGAATGCCATGCCACAGAGACTGGACTTCCCGAAGATGGTAACCATAAAGTGGTGATCCTGAAGCGTGGGAGTACCTGCTCTATGTGGGAGTGGGTAGACTCCCCCGTCACCATACTCAGCCAAGATGATCCAACATCACTTCTCCGTCCTTGGGCTTTTGCAGACGTGCAGGATAAAAGGGAAATACTGCAGCATGGCCGGTGGAGGAGAAGCATTCTGGGAAGTTCCAAGTGGGAATGGAGGAAAAGCAGGCAGTACTCCGGCCTGTTGGTAAGGATAGGTCGTCAGCCACCTCAGTGAAATAGAGCAGACCCTGTGCTTCCACCTCCGGGTGGTTGAGAGAGGAGGATGGCCACACTAATGCGGGGTGCCTCTAGAGCCAGACGAGCCTCCATAATGGTGGCTTGTAAGCAAAAGGCCTTACACCGGGGAGCAGCAGCAAACTTAGCCCTCCTCAGGCAGAGTTTTACTCCTCCAACCAAAGTACACACTAATGATGACCCACATCCACTTCCTGCCTTGAGTGGAGGCATGGATCGATGGAAGGCAAGCAGCAGCACCGCCAATATAAGAGCCACAATATTTGGGACAAAAGAGGACAAAGCAAGAAGGCACAAAGGAGAACCAACCGGAGCTTCTAATGGAAAGTAAGGAAGGCTCCAGGTGATATGGAGCAGGGCTTTCTCACCCGAGTGGTTGGGCATGTGAGGGTGGAGGGCCCACAAACTAAAGAAAACCTCTGGCCTAGTTGGGGCTGAAGGGCCCCTAACATAACTGGCCAACCAGGTCCCCCTTGATCTGGATGCGGGTAGAGGAGACATATGAAAGTGCGAGACTGGGAGATCCACAGAAAAGTCTACAAGTGCCCCCTTCAAGCACACCAGTGGCGTGGGAGCTGGGTATCCCTCCAACACACAATTATAAGAAAGGCCAACACTTAGAACAAGGCTGAGGGGATGAGACAGATACTGTGCACGGAGGTCACTGAGAATGAGTGCCTTTCGCCATGGGCAAAGAAAAGCGGCCCGTCTCAGGAGATGATAGAAAGGTACAGCAAGGGTCATTGGAGCAATGGGTATGGGATGATGGGGGTTTGCCTAACCAGAAAAATCTGCAACAGAACTGGGAGACTCATCCCAATCTGCAGGACTCATCCTACAAGACATCCAGGACTCCAGGGTTGCTATGGAGAGCAAGATGGAAGAAATCAATCAGAATAGGCCTGCTCTGGCAAGACCTAAAAAAATGACAGAGAGGCTTTTAGAAGCAGAAACGAGTATTGTGGCTGTTAAAGACGATGTTCTGAACACTAAAAAGGAAATCAGACAGCTCCTACAGATCTTGAAATGCCTTGAAGAAAGAGTTGAAGAAGCAGCAGGTAAAGCACATAGGAACAACCATCATTTCGTGGGGATCCAAGTGGGAGTAGAGTGGCCCTTAATGATCCAATTCCTGGGGAAATGACTGACATTGTGATTCCCCAAGAGAAATGCTCCCAATGCTTCATCAACAAATGGTCACACAAGGCTCTGTCTGCCCGATCGGTGCCAGGGCATCACAGAGACCCATCATTGCCTGTTTCTTGAACTATATGGACAGGGACATGGTCCTGTGGGAATCCAGAGTCAAAGAGGAACTCTTCTTTGCAAACAAGAAAGCTCTGTTCTTCCTGGATAACACACGCCTTGTCCAGCAACAGCGCAGATGGCTCCTTTCCATCAAGCAAAAATTACAGGCAGTGGGGTTCCAATACACCGCAATGCTTCCAGCCAAGCTAAGAGACAGCTTTCGAGGTAAAGTTCTCTTTGTCGAGACCCCCAGCAGAGGAATGGGACTGGTGGAAGTGAGAGATGGACAAACAGATGGAACAAAGAGCCCAGATAGATTTCAGAGGGACACACCCAGAACCCAGAGACATGGAGAGGGCTGGTCATTCTAGTGAGGCCAAAAGGCTCCCATCCTTCATAACTGGGAAGGATGTGTAAGATACAGTCACTCAAAAGGAATAGAAAAGCCTTAGACTCAAATGGAGCCCATCCTAAATCCACAGAGACATAATAGAGGAGACACTCCAAGAATGGGGAGAGGAAACAAGGAGCAGGCATGACAGGGAAGCCCCCGACAGATGACCACATCTTGACTGGGGTCATTTGCTCCCCTGCAACCAATCATCTACAGACTAATGACTCTGGGATTTTGCAGGTATCAGGTGATGCAACACACATTGAGACACTCAGGGGAGAAGGCACTCTTCCACAGAGTAGTGTTAAATGTTGCAAGGGGTTATTGGAAGGGAATGACAGATGGTTCTTAAATGGAAGTTTCTGGGAAGGGAGCAGTTGTGCTACAAAGTTAATTGTGAAGTGGAGGGGAGGCATTCAGTGACTCCCCCGAAGCATTTGGAGTTGAAGGTTTAAAGTGGAAAGCTCATGAGGTAGTTGGAGTGGGAGGTCAGTTCCATTTCCAAAACACATGTACAGGACACACACCAAAACATAAGACGACTGAGAAAGGTGGAGTGGGGAGGGGAGAAAGAAGTGCCACATCGAAGTGTCCCAAAGTTCCTTGAAGAGCCCCGGTACACCCATCACCAGATTTTGAGGAACTTTCACATTTTAAGCTGCAATGGTAATGATATGCTCAACAAACTAAAAAGAGGAGTAGTGCACCAATATATTCATAGACAAGGGCAGGTCCTTGTTGTCCTGCAGAAGACTCATTCAGCGGGCAACTACTGCAACTGCCTAAACAGGGGACAGTTTTGTACTGCACACTCAGGCTTCGATATGGGATACAGAAGAGTAGTGCTCCTGGCAATGAAAAAAAAACCACCATTCCATTTAACTAATACTTGGTAGATACAGGGGGTACCTATGTTGGGGTGCTGGGAATTTGGCACAGAGAATCCATGTTTATAATAAACACCTACACCTCATTGGCGATGCAACAGACAGTACTCAACAAGCTAGGGCCACTCCTCCTGGAAGCAGAAGTACAGGTATACTTCTTAGAAGGTGACTTTAACAAAGTTATGAACTAATCCCTAGAAATATCAGCAGCGACGTTGATACTCCAGGGACACCCCACTAGAGTAGCAAGGTTTGCATGGGCAATGTGTTTGATTGACGTGTGGTGCAGCAAACACCCAATAGCTAGAAAATACTCATTTTTCTTAGGGCCTTCTGACCCTTCTCATGACTAGACTATATACTGGTCCTAGCAAGCAATGTCTAAGACATCTATACACCAGAGTAAAGGGTGCGAGCATGTAAGACCATTCCCCATTGTGGATAAAGATGGGACTCACAAAAAGGTGCAGCATGAGATCATGAAGACTGGACATTTGGGAACTGCAGGACCAAGAAGTGGACACAGCTGAGGGCTGACACCTTTCACTACTTCACTAAGAATAGCCAATCAGTAACCTTACTGACAATAGTGTGCAAAGCCTATAAATCAGTTTTGAGAGACAGAGCTCAAAAGATCATCTCCCAGAAACGTAAACACAAAACTAAATGAATTTCAGATCTTAAAACTGAACGGTAGTCACTGGAAAGAATATATATAGATATGATGTATGATATGGTATTAGGTTAGATAGAGGCCCTACCAGGGGAATGTCACAAAGTCACACATGACTACACAAATATACAGGATGACAACACACAAGCTATATGGCGTAGGAAACAAAACAGGAGGATGGCTGGCCTGGTTGGCTAGGTGGGAGCAAGGAAGATGGTTATCAGGACTCCATAGGAAAAACAGCACATATTGAAAAGGCAACAACATAGCCTATCAATTTGTGAACTAAGCTGGAAAGGCTTGCACCACAGAAGAAGATACTCAGTCCTTTCTGTAGGAATTACTACTCCTGTCTCAAGACAAAGAGAACAGGTCTACTCTTGATCAGGAGATCACACTGCAGGAATTAGCAGAGGCCATAGAACAATGAGCAGTGGCAAGACACCAGTGTCCAATGTGATACCAGTTGAATTTTTCAAAAGATTCTCCTCACAACTGAGCCCCATCTTTGTATGCATAAAGAAACTGAGGAGAGAGGAGAATTGTCACCTGACTTCAGAATTGCATTCATCATGTGCCTCTATAAGAAAAGAAAACCTAATATTGAATGTCCCTTCCATAGACCGGCCTCCCTATTAATACAGGGTTTCATACCTGATTATTCATCCCTTCTCAATAGCAAGATACTGAACATGTGGCTAGCCAAGGTACAATTGACCATAGACCCAATTGCAGGGCTTATCTTTGACACCAAGGAGGTGTTCGACTCACTCGACTGGGCCTATCTCTTCCAAGCCCTAAAAGATTTGAACTAGGTCAGAAGTTTTCCTGATGGGTGGCCTTACTATATATTGACCCAATGGTGACAGTTAAAGTTAATGAGCACTCCTCTTGAACATTCCAACCTGCGAGATGAACCCGAAAGAGCTGCCCATCTCCTTCTTGCTCTTTGCTCACTGCATGGAGTTGCTGGCGTGCTGGATCAGAATGAGAGCTGACGTGTTTGGCTTCCCAGAGAAGCTGATAGACATCTTACTATACTTGTCAGACTTGGGGACTTCAATCCTCAGGGGACTTTCCATTTATAGTAACTTTGAGAAATTTTCAAGATTCCAAATAAACTGGGACAATTTAGTCTCATACCAAATGGTCATCTTGTGTGGACTAGAAGATATCCCCTCAAGCCTACAAATCTCACAGATAGGCTTTTGATACCTTGGTATTCAGATCAAAAGGGATCAGGTGGAATGTATTAAAAACAACATACAGGGGGTCCTTAGGGAATTCTGAATACACACAGAGATATGGAGAGAGTTGCATCCATCACTACTGAGATGAGTATAAATATTTAAGATGGTGATGTTGCCCAAGTTCTGATATGCCTTACAGAATACACCCTGGATGGTCCCAGAGACCTTTGACTGAATAGATCAAACACTCCAGACTTTGCTCTGGGTTGAGCAGGAATGCACAGAACAGTCAATGAACTTTAGAAAGATCGTTGGATAGTGTGGGCTTGGCACTTCCAGACATCTGAGCCTACTACTGGGTGACACAACTCAAAGTTATAAATGACTGGGGCTTCATACCGAGTGAGGACACACTGACCAGAGGGGAAAAGGCGAACATGGAATAAAAGACATATGTCCACTACATATAAAGCGGCCCATTTACCAGACAAGGTCTACTAATTCCTACTCAAAGTGCACTGTTGGCCTGGGATGCCATGGTAGGATATGTGTGTGGGAGGGGAAGGGTGTCTAGGGCAATTCCCCTTAGGACAGGAGCACAGTTAATGGAAGTAGCGAAGATTACAGGTTTCTGGCAATAGAACCTAATGGGGATCTCCATGCTGGGAGATATGAAACAAGAGGGTAACATTAAACTAATAGAATCCCTACAAACTGAATACGAACTGGCCCCCCAAAAATAGGTCTCCCTTTGCATATTATAAAGCCGACCAAATGGGACAATCAAGGCCGCTGAAAGAAGCTGAAAACTGAAGCATTGCTGATGTACATAGTGACTGTGACCACTGTGCTGATTTACGACAGTTAAAACTGAATACAAAGGTTTTTTATAAAAAAGAAAAGAAAAGAAGGCTGAGCTAAGGCCCCTCAGTGTATGCATATATAAAAGTTTATTTATTTTTTATTACATTAGGCTTTCAAAACCAGTACAGTGGTCTGTAGGCCAGACCTAAAAGTTCCCTATGACAGGGGAACAAAAGGATGCAGTATACTCAACATGTGCTCTTCAGAAGTGGAGTGCTGTCAAAGAAGCACATCCCTAAAAGTAGAATGGGGTGGGGGGAGAGGGCTCTTCGGTCCATGCCAAAGGCATTGTATTGAACTTAGTATGGGCTGATATTGTGATTCCTATGCATCAATGTATGGCACAAAGAGTGAACAAAAGGCTTGATATTAACTATGGGTTTCAAAATACTGGAACAGTATTTTTGATGTCAGTGAAGAATTTACCAAACCAACCTAAGTACTTATTAAACAATTAAATAATTAAAGTAACTGTTTCTAAACTATCGATTAGGAAGATGAAAATAGTAAAAACAACTGTACGTCCAATGTCTAATGTCTATATTTTCCAACACAACATCACAATGCACAGGGGAGTTCATATACTTATTGTTACAAACATCTGTACTACTCCTTATATGTAAAACTTTCAACACTGTATGGTATGTTCTAATAGTGTGTGCTTCTGACCAGTATGTATGTTGCAGACCAGTGCTGTTACTCTGGGTAGTATAGGGAGGTACGATACACACAGATTCTCATTTGGAGGGGACCTAGGCAGGACGTTTGAGCTGGACTGTTCTTATTGGAGTAGGGCCAAGACTGATTTGCATATTTCTTATTTCTGCCTAGAGTGGCACAGTGGGTGAAAGATAATGAACTGGAATGCAGCCTCATTTCCAAATGGCTGGTCTCTCTCTAGCACAGTGGGTAAGATGTGATGGACTAGAATGTGGCCCAAGTGATCACAAGTGGCTGAGATTAATTCACTCATTTCTTCCATCACCTTGTGGTTTGTTGCACATCGTCTCTTGCAACTTCATCTATTATGAAGAATTCAATAGATGATGAGCTTTACATGTATGTTCAATAGCATATTGTATGAGATTTCTTCATAGAAAACATTTATGTCTCACTCTTTCTAAGAGAAGTTACCCTCTGCTTTCCTAGTTAATGAGAATTAGGAGACAAAAGACAGGATCAAAAATAGTGTGAAACACGCTTAGGTTTACTCTCTTTTCATTACCTAAATGTTCCCAATGGTTACTCAAAGACAGAAACGTAGATAAGAAGCAACACACCCTTCCAATCAGACCATTTGCATGCCTTATGTTGACACAAAGGCTCTGCATGGTTTCCAGTATTAGCCTTACTTTCGTATTACTAATATTTTCTGTCTGCTTTTTTCATTTGCATGTGCTTTCTAATATCACTATTGGAACAACTTCTCAATAAGAGTTCATTTCACTGAAAAAAGGTGTCTGCTATGATTGTATGTTATAAACATCAAATATATAGGGATCGACCTGCAACAATATAGACTGTAAGATATTGACTTTTACATTATCGTCAAGGCATGATTACATGGGGGAGTGACAACCCACTGTGACAACCCACTGGGATTCGAACCTTGAGATCCTTGGCCTGGATGAATACAAATTTTCAAATTGTCGAATATGAACATAAACAACTGCTTACGTCCATTCTGGTGTTCAGCATCCCCTTTTATGACTGGTTATCTAAATAAGTCACCATGTTGATAGTTCATCACAGGACCTTACCATTCTGCCTTTATCCTTATGTTCATATACCTGGAAAATTAAAAACAGTACTGTATGTATAATACTAAAATTCAGTTGGACAGCAACAGCACAGCTTCCTTTTCCTCCAAGTTATGTCTCCTCCTATGCCCAGCACTATTAGTCTCTGTCTCTTTGTGGTATTGTTACATTGTTTCTATTTGACCTTTAAGACATGTTTGCCCCAATTATTTACTTTTCTTTAGTTATCTTCTGGACCTCACCTCTCATGTGAAATTGCTTCTCTGGATTTCTGTGCACTAAATGCATGCTTTGTGTTTGTCTGCACTGACTGCGATCTCACTATTTCAGCTTCACTAAAAAAATATTCAATTTTTTCATTTACTAGGCGCAATCAATCCTACTGTAGGGGCTTTTTACATAAAAAAAGGCTGAAAGGTGGTTAGGGGCTATGTGTGAGCCTCAAAAGATGAGAGAGCCCTTAACACAATTTCAAGGAAATCCAGAGACCCTACACAGAAAATTCCGCACAGGAATTCCCACACGAGACAGAATTCAAAGTACCAACCCTGAAGTTTATTTTAAAATTTAAGAAGTCATTATAGAAGGGGGGAAGATTATGTCTATTCAATCAGTTCACAATACTCAAAATGTACATAATGCTAGTCAACAGTGGCAGTGGAAAATAAGCTTTACCGTAGTCAATATTAAGAACAGCTGACAGTCTAGCAGTAGAAAATAATAAGCCAAGGAACATTCTGTCATAAGGTCTGCTCATTATATGCTGGAATAGGAATATGAAATGTATTTAGGGCTCCCGGTTTTATGGTGTTTATTTTTTTAACAGTACTGTCTGTATCTATCCATATTTATTTTATGGCCCTTTTATTGGTATTTTGCCATATTTATTTTGTGTTTTGAGAATAAATGGAGATTTAAAATGGTATTTTTCCGCATTTACTTAACCTATAAAGATGCAGTCATACTTTGATTCCTGTCACTTTGCCGCTAATTAAGCAGCCAGCTATAACAAAACACTACACCCACAGGTAAATATTAACATTATATACAAATATTTATTAACATGTTTCTAAGGAAAATTTATGTTTTTTTTTTTTTTTATTCTCCATGATGTCTATCTGCTCAACTGTTGGCCTAGAATTGATGAAGGACAGCATGGAGAGTCACTCACATCAGGCACAATTTTCTGTACTTTACTGCTCTTAAAAATAAAAACAGACTGCAAACACATTGTTTTCTGTCTGTAGTTATCTGTAAAAATAAGTAAAAGCTGAACACTGGGAGCCTTCAATATATTGTAAGTGCGGATTGATAAACAGACTAAAGGAGAGTCTGCTCCCAGAAAGAACTAGAGGAAAACTTGGATCGTCTCCCAAATGGAAAGCTTTTGTACATTTTTCAGGAGAGAAATCATACAGTCACCATGGCATGATGCAAGAGTTACACTGAGGTATCTAAAAGTAAAACAGAAAACACATCACATGAGCGTAAACCGTTGCTCTGCTGCTAGTGAATAATAACCCTATATTATTCTTACAAAAGAAAATGAAAGAACATTACAAAATGTGAACACTTCAGCACAGCCAAAGGAAATGGCCTTCAAGTGTATACCCTTCAAATCTTTTTTTCCTCAGTAACAACATGAACGGAAAATAATATATGTTATAAATGTCACAGTGCAAGCAAGGCTATAAAGGTAACTGAATGTTGTACAATTAATATAATACTAAAGTTCACATTTGAGGCTTCTTGGGGCACAGGCACAGAAAGAGAAAACAAGGCAGTGACTAACACTGCACATCACACACATTTTAAAGAGCAACTGAAAACGGGTCAAGTCCTATTAAATTTTGTTGTTAAACACTGAATAAACATTGCATTTGCATCTCTCTTAAACACATTAAAATACTGAATTATTAATTGTGCAGTCTGCCACCACACTATCTTTATAATACTTGCATCTGTATACCATATCATATAAGAATCTTAGTGTAAGCTAGTCTTAGCACCTTTATTCACTTTTTGAGCATGTACTGAGTAGAGATATTCAAGATTGATTTAAACAGGGTTAGTAGCCTCTCAACCAGAGCACAGGGGCTTGATTATGGAAATCAATAATGGTCCATCTTTGCCCATGAAATGAGTGTTCAGTGTGAAAACCCTGGCAGTCCTGCTGAAAACAGGCATTGGCAAAACCAGAATGTCAGTTCTCAGCTGCCAAACTTTCGGCTCTGCCTGCGCTTGTTTTGTTTTCCATCATTTTCCTGCAACATTATTTTTGGGAGATCTGTTGGCCAGCACCAATATCAAATTTGCATAAACATATATACGTGATTTGGTCTCGAATAGAACACATTGCCTTAGTAGTCCCTCGTACAGATGGGAACTATTTTGTGTGTGGATGTTCTCCTTGCAAAATATCAAAAGTTAGCCAATGGCAGGAATTAGCCAATGAATAAAGTGGGTTAACCCATGCTGTATGCAGTAGCAGTGGAAGAAAAATTAGAGTGACACAACATCAGACCAATCTATGGAGAGTGCTGACTGATGAGCCAAAAGGCAGTTTAAGTAGAATGCACAGCATTTGTAATCTTGACTCAGATCCTCTTCTAGATGTTCTGGAAATTGTAGCTAGTTGATTAGCTCTTTCATGCCATGTTCTAGTCTTTTTTAGGCATAGCCTTGTACAGAGTCAGTACACCAAATAATTCAGAGCAGGATTTAGACTCCACAAAACGGTTGAATGTATGTAAGTTGTTATAACCCGATCCAGAACGCTATATATACATACCGAGGACCCTTGAATTGATTAGAGTGCCTGTTGCTGGTAGTAATGAGTAAAATGTAATTTTATTTTGGAGAAACTCAGTTAAACCCACTTTTATTTGTTTGTGTTGTCACCATATAAAGTTAATGTATTTCTTCTTTTTTTGTAGGCTATGTACATGTTCTATGCACTGGCTATCGTCTGTGATGACTTCTTTGTCCCTTCTTTGGAAAAGATATGTGAAGTAAGTAACCAGTATTTGAATTAATACTATTGATCAGGTTTATTTATTTCATTATGTAAGAAAGAATATTTCAGCTCAGCATAATCATCAAAGAATTCTAGCACTGAATATTTAACCAAGGAAATGTAATAAAAGGAAAAAGATAGACATCAAAGTGAACAAATTGCTCCACTGACACTGACTGATTTTAAATTTGGTCAGTAGCAGCTGGTGTTAGGGCAGAGTGGTGAGGCGGGGTGGGAACAGGGGTAGAAGTAGTGGGGGATTGAGAAAGAAAGAAGAAAAAAAACATTTGCAGCACCTGCAGCCCGCCGCATTGCCAGTCTTCTGCTCCTCTTGTAGTTCCACTGCAGGGCAGGCAGAGGCTACTAGGCTCCCAAGTGACCGATCCCAAAGCACCTCTTATCCAATGATCGCCCTCGATTTGTGCTCCCAGGGAGCTGTCCCCAACCCAGCATCGCAGTTCGGGTTGGAGACAGCTCAGTGTGCATGTGGGTTTTGCCTGTCTGAGATGGCCGGCCAAACCCACATGTACACTGATAGTCGTGCCTATCACTCCCCCTTGTGACTGCCCCAATGGTGACCCTGCCCCCAGAACCCAGCACTCAAAAGTTGAAAAATAAAACAATGATAAACTTGTTTTTATTATTGTTTTATTTTTCAACTTTTGAATCTGCTGGGGGGGGGGGGTAGCGATGCTCCTTCACTATAGCGGAGGAGTCACCTCTGAATTTGGCAGCTAGCCCACTTCCCATCAGAGTGCCATAGGATATTATGTGTGTCACCCAGACAGACTACCGCCTTGCAAATTTAGAGATCACTGCTGGCCTAGTGGTCATCACTGTACCTTCAGAGGAACTGCCATCACTGCTGTTCCCCTAAAGATATCAAAAGCTTGCTGAAAAGTCAACATCGGTTTTAATGCCCATTCACAGAATGTTTTTCTTTTAAAAAAATTCCAAGACTGGGCTTTTTTTTTTAAACACAAGTAACTAAGGACCCTCACACCCAAGGGTTTTTCCCGGATCGTTGCGGTGGGGGTCATTATTTCAATTTCTCTCTTCATCACTGCAGTCTTTTCTATTGCACTAATGGACAATAAAACAGGCATCAGACCATGAGCTCTTAATACAGTGGGTGGTGATGGTCAGCATTGCGTCAGGCTAATTGATACATTTTCCATCAAAAGAGCCAACGAGACATTGCCTAAAGAAACTGGAGGGACCCCCTCGGGGGAGGGGGCAACTAAGAATTTGTCTGACAGTGTACACCGTCACCTTTGTAATGGAATATACTCCCCACCAAACTCTAAATCAGGCCCATGTTTGTACAGTTAAGCAGGGGCGTAGCTAGAGCTTGTGGCGCCCGGGCTATCCTTCAGATTGCCGCCCCCCTGGGTGGGTGCTGGGGAAAAAGGACAGCGAGCACCTGAAAGAGGTCCGAGAGACATGTAGTATTGCCGCTAATAGTTACCTCGATCATGCAAGTTACATGCACATACATGACACGGTCCAAGGCTAGACAGCCCCCATCCGCAAAATAGTGCCTCCTGGGGCAGAACACCCCCACCTAGCTACGCCACTGAAGGAAAAGCAGCAGAAGGAAACCCACAACTTACATCAGTTCTACCTACCCTGTTTGTGACATCTCACTCATAACATCACAGCTTGTGCAGGGTCCTTGTCCCCTGTCCCCTATCTGCTTAGTTTGGCGTGCAAGCAAATCCTGCATTGCAGACCCCTGGTATGTTGCAGCTACTACTGCTGAAACAAGCCCAATGGAGTAACCAATGGGTGAGGCAGACTGGCCTCAAGGACGGCTTTATCGCTGGTGGATCCCTGTGCCCCCCAGCGACTCCCTACACCACAGATTCCCTCACTACCACCCTTTAACAGTGCCCCTCAAGTCTCTGTAACCACACTCTGGCTCAGATGCATTTAATTTGATTTACAGCACCACTGATACCAGTGTAGGGTGTCAGAGCACTTTACATGACACACATTACACAGAGACAATCAATAGTACGTGTGTAAATTGCTGTATAGAAAATGTTACATAGGACATAGGACTACAAGGTGTAGGAGTCAGATAACAATCATACTAGTAGTCAGTATAGTTTAATAGTGATTGGTCTGGAGAAACACAAACTCAGAATTTAGAATGTAATACCATGGTTGGGGGTTCTCTTTAATAACCAGAATTGATTGCTTTCCAAATGAACCCTTTTTGGAATATTAGGATAATCAAAGACTGGGGAAAACCATAACACTCTAATTTATACCTTGCAGTTTGCATGCAGCTCGTAGATTACAGTTAATAGCTCGTTGTTCTATGCTAAGATTTTGACTTCTAAGCTGCAAGTAATAAAAGGATCTCACTGACAAAAGCAGTAGCCCACTGACCAATTTACTTTATGTGCACTTTGTGACCTGCATGGTACATGTTCTTTGCAGCAGGCACATTAAAGTCTCTGCACTACCTTTCCACAAGTCAAAACTTCCACTTGACAAAACTCCATCTCCCTCTAGGAAGAACATTAATCACCAGTTATCATGACATTTGTATGTTTGCTGAAAATTGCTGGAGGCCAGGAAGGAGGCAGGAAGTGCTTTTAGAAACATAATATACTTGCAAAAATGACGCCCCCACCTGAAGTCAGCACCTGGATCGCACTAATCGCACCGCTCCAGAGCCACCCTACTCAAGGGTCCTGTGACTTCAGTGTCAGAGTCACTGTTGCTCTAGGGTGTGATGCGTCATTAGCCTGTCGGCAAGACTGGAGCTGAACTTCAGTAGGAATTGCGGATGTCAAGCCTTCAAGGTTAACCCACCCTGGCCACCGCTAGGGTCCACCTGCTGGTTCCAATGACACCAGGGCTTCTAAGGTCTAGTGGGGCCTTCTAAGGTCTAGCATGGGAATGTGCTCCCTTAGGAGAGTGGTCTGGGGGACTGGTCATGAAGGCTGAACCGGGCTCCCCAGTTCCAAATTCGGCAGCTCTGGCCATAGTCCCACATTCTCTCCCCCACTGAACACTAAACTGCCCCACTAAGAGAAACTCGCACTGCCTTCAACTACAACCCAAATGTGCCCCGCTATAAACACTTGGACACAGTTCAAATTGCGCACGCGAGTAAAATGCTGCCTGAAAAAAAAAAAGCAATAGCATCCTGGAAAAAGCAAACACTCATAGGGTATTCAAGTTTAAGTAAAGCATGTGAAATGTAAGCAGAAACATGACTACCTTATTGGTTTCACATTCATTATTCAGAAATTAAGAATGTGTTTTTGCCTTAAAAGGTTACAGACATATCTACAGGGCCTGGAAGGAACCCGTTTCAATGTCCATTTCTTATATCCTTACAAAACGTAAGTGGTATAGTTTAACAAGACCACATCCTTGAACACACAGCGGGGGTACACAATTTGTTTTCTAATCCACCCACCAAGAATATATTGCGCAGTACCTCCAGCAATGGTGCACTTCCCCACCCAGGGAAAACAATGTTAAAAGAAAGACAAGAAAACAAAAGTAGCGCTTCACTGGCATACTCTGTAAAGTGGCTCTAACATGTTTGGGTGTGAATAACATCAATCTGGCCACTTTGCGACCACTCTTTCTTGCTCTATATTGTTATTTTTCACATTTTGAACTTTTTATTTTTCTCCATCTCCAGGCTGCACTTTCGAATAGAAACATGTCCGAAAAAGAAGACATGTCCAGTAAAAGTGTTTTACTTTTTTGGATCCATTTCACAGGGAAACAAATAAACGAAAGGATAGGAAAGAGGGTGCAATAACCTTTTCTTGAAGTCATGGTTGTCAGTAAGTGAGGAGGAACAAGATAAAAACAGAGGGAGGAAGAGTAAGAAAGAGGGAGGGGGGGAGGGCAGCTGACCACAGCAGAGCAGGAGAAATGGACACCGCACTTGTCTTCTCTGAGCAAGAAGCAAGAAGCAAGAGAAAAGCCTATTCCTTCTCTGCCCGAACGGCCAGGAACACCTGGCCTTATCTATTGGCTTTTTCTGCCGTCCTGGGATGAGAGTTTAAAACAAAAAAGCAGGGGAACGGAATCCATTAAATTATAGAAGTAGGGGCACGCCATGCCCTGCCAATCCCGCCCACTTCTACCACTGAGCTCACCTCACTTTATGGGCACTCATCACGCATGAGGGACCTCGGACCACACATCGCGGGAACATGCTGCTGCCCAGCCCTTCTGTCCTCAAGTTGGCAGCAGACCTGGGGGGGGGGGGAAGGTCGAGGTCAGTCAGCAGCAAAGTAATCAGGGCACTGCCACTGCAGGCAACGGAGGAGAGAAATAATTCCCGGAGCCTCAGGGGTGCTGCGCCACAGAAGAGTTCAAAAGGGCAGAGGCAGGGGGCGGGTGGGGCCTGTGACGTCCCCTTCCTCTGCCCTTTTGAACTCTTGTGTGGCGCAGCACCCCTGGAGCTCCGGGAATTATTTCTCTCTTCCGCTGCCTGCAGTGGCAGTGTACATCATGATTCCTGTGCCAAGGGGTTACTTAGGCGCGCTCATTGCCCCTTATAAAGGCTGCCATAACAGGCCAGTGCAGCGCGGCCGCCGCCCTCAACATAGTGCCACCTGGGGCGGACCGCACCCCCGCACCCACCTAGCTACGCCACTGCAGATAAGTGTGGTGTTTTAGTAATGATTCTTTGAATGAGTATGTCTATAGCACTTTGAATAAGGTTAGAAGTAAGAGTTTGACCCCCTGGTGTGATGCATTATTTTAGTGAACTAAGGGACATAGTTTGCAACTTTGGTCTTGCCTCCTCAGTCACCAAATTCTGCTGCTGATTTTTCATGGCTGTTGGTCGATTGATGAAAGTTCACACCTTTATTAGTGATACATCAGATTTCAAATCAAGTACAGGATTCCAGATACATGAAGAATAAGTTAATTACAACATTCGAGAAATGGCCACATCTCTTGGCTTCTGTCACCTGTCTTGTGGAAAATTGGTATACATAAGTTTATATATGTTCACCGAAAAAACCAAAGGTTAAAGTGACGTTACAGTTTGGGAAAATGTCAGTGCTGACGTAACATTTTAAACACAAAAAAACACTGAAATCAACAACTTACATTTATCGTTAGTAACTATAACTTGCGCCCTAATGCAACTACATCTCGCTCCCCCTCAATGCACAGTTGTGTCATCAAAGATGTAATTTCAGATGTTGCAGTGATGTTATCAATAATGTCATAGAACATGCCATGAGTGATATAATATGGGAGGTAATTAGCAGTGCATGGTAAGGTCA
Source organism: Lissotriton helveticus (assembly GCF_964261635.1). Lineage (NCBI taxonomy): Eukaryota > Metazoa > Chordata > Amphibia > Caudata > Salamandridae > Lissotriton > Lissotriton helveticus. The sequence goes on from NC_136067.1 coordinate 1,243,467,946, forward strand.
CTTTAATCTTGCAACTCCCTGCCCCTGCTCTGCTCTGAACCCTGCACTGAGGCTGGGCCCTAAGGCCAACCACTCAGTCAAGCAAATATATTAATGTGGGAGGGGACCACATGTACCTCTCCCCACTAGCTAATCTGTGGCCCTGGGGAAGGAGTCTCTGGGGCCCATTTGGACTTAGGGAGGGGGGGCAGTCGCCCCCTCCTCTAAAAGTAAACACTTTGGCCCCAGGGAATGGGGTCCCCAGAAACAATCTCTGGCTCAGGGAGGTAGGGTCCGCATTCCCACCACCCCCATATAATATAAATATTTTAACCCTGATGGGTGTTTGTTTTTTTTTTTTTTTTATTAATCTCATTCCCGCAGGAGACCCATAAGATTGCCACTTCACTTTTTTTTCCTAGCCTCGGGACAGGGGAGTGAGTCCTGGAGTCCTGTAATGGCTTCCTGCTGCAGAGAGCACATTAGAGCCTTCCTCTTAAAAAGCCCATGGCCAAGCAGAAGGCCCTTTTTTAATGAGTTTGAGGGCCCCTCACAAACATTCCTCAAACCCAATTGTCCAGAATTACAAATGTTTTTGAAGCTTAATATCTCCAAAACTACTGAATGGATTAGTGTGTATATATATATATATATATATATATATATATATATATATATATATATATATATATATATATATATATATATATATATATATATATATATATATATGTGTATATATATATATATATATATATATATATATATATATATATATATATATATATATATATATATATACTAGCAGCCCATCCCGACGTTGTCCGGGTATGAAATAGAATGTGTGTATTTGGCAAGGGCAATTTATTTTAAAATCTCGCGGTAGACAACATTTTTTGTTTCATTAGAATAGGGACGGAGAAGGCCCAGCTGCAGCCCTGGTTGATGTTAGCAGGCGTGTGTAATTGGTGTAGTGATCCACCTCCTGAGCCCGGCTACAGCCCTGGTTGATGTTAGCAGGCGCGTGTAATGTCGTTGAATGAGAGAGTTATCAGCCGCGGGTAAATCCGTTTAATGAGAGAGTTGAGTGACAGCAAGTAGGAGAGGCTGCAGTAAATGTTCCCGCAGACACGCTCATTTGCGTGTTCCCCCGCTTGAGGCCCAGATGCAGGCCTGTTTGATGTTAGCAGGCACGTGTTCCCCTGCTTGAGGCCCAGCTGCAGCCCTGGTTGATGTTATACGGCGCATGTAATTAGTGTAATGATCCGCCGCCTGAGCCTGGCTAGAGCCCTGGTTGATGGTAGAAGGTGCGTGTAATTTTGTTGAATGAGAGAGTTCAGTAACAGCGCACAGGAGAGGCTGCAGTAACGTTACTTACCAGGCCTCCAGGTGAACACGTTTGTCACGCCCCCAGCACACGGCCACAGCAGACGATCTTCTGATTAATGTTCGACCCACATGGCATGAAGGGTGGAACGTAGCACACGCCCCCAGCGTTTCTCACGCCCCCAGCGTGCCCCTTGATGCGACGCAATTGCGTTCACATGGCATGAAGGCCGGACACACGCCCCCAGCGTTTCTCACACCCCCAACGTGTCACGCCCCCAGCGTGCCCCTTGATGCTGCGCAGCAACGTAATTGGCTCTTGAATGTACGACTCACATGGCATGAAGGGCGGACACACGCCCCCAGCGTTGGTCACGCCCCCAGCATTTGTCACGCCCCCAGCACACGCCCACAGCACAACGCAGACACGCCCACAAGGGACTACTTTGCTGGCACGATTCTTTTACCTTTTAAATGTATAGAGGAGTTGGCCTAACGGCTAAGGCGCTCGACCTCGGACCTGGGGATCTGGGTTCGAGTCTTGGTAACAACGCCAAACATCCTGTGATTCTGGGCAAATCACTTAATCTCCCCGTGCCTAAAAAAAATGAATGTGTGTCCTCATGTAATGTAACTGGTGCTATGTAAAGCGCTCTGATACCTGATTCAGTTCGGGTCAAGTTCGCGCTATATAAAACTCTGCAAAAAAAATATATATATATGGTGACCGCCTGCATAGCCTATGTCCTTCTGCTGCAACTGCCCTTTCCAACGCTGTATTGGGTGTTGTGATTGGTGCTGTGGTTACTGAGATTACCCGCCTCAAAGGTTTGGGCTCTCTCTTTATAATATTAGTATGGATGGATATATATATGTGTGTGTGTGTTTCAGCGTTTCAGCAAAAGAAAATTATATACAATGCTGAAGTATCTATTGGACCTCCAGCCCTTGTGTCGGCGCTTGTTTTCTATTGGAAATCGGAAGTGGAGTATATATATATTTATATGACTTTTGAGAAAGTTTACCACTTTTTCACTGTTCACAATTTACAGGTGTAAATTTACTCAAAAGGTGTATCTTACATGGCTCTAGCTAATTAAAAAACCTGGGGCTATTCACAATTTGCAGGGGCTATCCAGAAAAGTAACTTACACTTTGAATAATTGAGTACTCTTAAATATTTGAGTAACTTTACTACTTTTGGATCTTCACAAAATACGAGTCGAGGGTACTCAAAAGTATATGAGTATTAAACATGTGCAAATTATTCAAAAGTGTTAGTTACCTTTCTGAATAGTAGTTATAGCTGGTGGGTGTTACCAGGGTTCACACACAATTGGTCAGGACCCATATTTGGGCTGTGGCACATACCAAAATGATGGTTTCACCCAGAGACCACCTGCAAGGTCACTGTTAACATGGTGTTTGGTTTGTGCTCTTTTTTGTTCATATAGATTTATAGGGTGAATACATCCTCAAATTTTGTTCTGGACATCTTTTATACTGAAAAAAGTTGAATACTCTTTTGCTGTGGAATTTTCTTCTTTATTTGAAGACATGTACTAGTGGTAAAGTAACAGGTGAGACGTGTTTCGCCCAAAGGCCAGCAGGCCAGGGCTTTCACAAGGCAGCAAAATCTCTGTTAATTAGTTGTGTTCCAATTTATTTGAGGGACCGATGTGCCAGCAGTGGAGTGACTTCTGTATTCTCTGCTCTCCCTTGAATTTAGACCACACAGAATACAGAAGTCACTCCGCTGCTGGCACACCTTTTCAAAGAGCACTTGTTTTCAAATAAAGAAGAAAATACCACAGCAAACGAGTATTCAACTTTTTTCAGTATAAAAGACTACCTTTCTGAATAGCACTCAGTTCAGTGCAGACATGTGAGTTACAAATGTACACTCAGATTTTGGAAGAGATAAAAAGAAGAAGCTTATTCAATAGTGTAAATTACACAGAAATGCAACTTACTTTTGTGATTCGGTTCAGTTTCCGGTCATGTATTCAGGTGCTGTAATTCCTGTATCATCCTATATTTAGTAATATTGTGCATGCTGCTCAAAGTGGAACACTTTTGCAATCAACTCTCAGTGCATGGGTCCTGTATTCCCACATTTTCAGCACAAACATCAGTAGGCTAATGAGCTAATATTCAATTACCACCCACTGTTCAAGTTTCAAGTTTTTATTAGTTTAGCACAGTTACTTAAAACCATTGCTATACAAAGTCTACTTTAGCACGAGTATAAAATTTTGCTTTTAGCGCATTTATCAAATAAAAACAAGGCTAAAGAACAATTTTCAAGGCTTAGAGACCAATATGCTTATTGAGGAGCAGCATTATAGTTGCCTATGTGAGCGTTTTGCTATGCTTGGCCGGATAAAATAGTTAAGACAGAGAGTACTGGGCCAAAGGACGGAAAAAGTCTGTAATGAGTCTTTGAGGGGGAGGGGGAGGAAGCATGGCAACCAAGGGAGGTAATAGAAGATTATCCAAAAGTCTCACAAATTTTCCAAACCTAGCGAGCACTTGAATGTCAGTAGATGTAAAACACAAGGCCGAGGCCTCCCAGCACGTCCTGGCGCCCCATTTTAAGAACAAGGGTTTCAAAAGGGACCTTCTGGGGGCTGCTAGTGCCGGGCAGCAGCACAGGAGATGCAGCCATGATTCGGAGCGATATTTACACAGCCTGCAAGCTCCCCCCTCGCTTGTTGGGGCCCATTTGTTGAAGGCCGTCGAGCGCAGGCCTAGAAGTCGCATAAACATTATGTTCTTCCGAGCCACTTTGCTTAAGTTTTCCTGGCAGTATGCTTATGGACGCCCAAGAAGATACGAAGAGTTCAAGGGGGGCAGAATGGTTGATGTCTTTAGAGCCTGCAGATCCATGGACTGAGAAATAAGTTTGACTTGCTTATTGATGGTGCTTTTCCAGGCCGAGTATGGAATAGTGACTGAGGGGAGAGATGACTCGTCAATCTCTAACACTCTTATGGCATTTATAATCTGGGTATTCCAGGGATTGCCAGGGCTAGACAGGATTCCTTTTAGCTGGAATTTAAGAGTGTTATCACCTGCTTTTAGGGTCCTAATAAAATATTTCAGGATGTCAGCCTTGCAGTGAAGAGATTGTCTTTGTAGGCCCAGCTCCAATCGTAGTCTTGCCCGCTGAATAAAACTTGGCAGATGGAAAAGTTTTTTGTAGGTGGAGATTTGGGCGAGCTCAAGACTGGAGGAGCACGCTCCAGGAAAGGCCTGGTGTCCGTAAGTTAATGCAGGAAGTAAAGTAGCTTTAGCCACCTTCAGGATGGCTTCTGCAGAGGGGCTGCTCCGAGTTTGGTTCAGCCGGGTCAGGGAGTATGTGATTGCGCCTGCTCTCTTTTGCAAAGCAGCTAGGTGAGCTGTAGGCCTGGACGTCTCGTTGAACCAGACTCCCAAGTAATTATATTTTACTGTTGTGTTAATCCTGGCGGGCCCGATGTTCCATGCCAGCCTTTTCTTGTTCTTACATCTGCCAAATACCAGTACCTTCGTCTTTGCCTGGTTGATTTTCAGGGCATTGGCGGAGTTATATGTATGAAGCATACTTAATGCCCGTTGGAGACCTGATTTTGCTTGGTTCATTATTACAATATCATCTGCATATTGTAATATGTGAAGAGGCTTTTTAGCGGGTCCCAGTTTTGGCGGGAGAAGATTACTATTCTCCAAGAATGTACCGAGGTCGGCTGTGTAGAGATTGAACAACAGCGGGGCTAGAACACAACCTTGCTTTAGCCCATCTTCGACGGCAATTCTTGAAGAAAGTGTCTTTGGGCTGGTTTTAATTCGCACCCACGTGTTTTTATGCAGGGAAATTAGTGCACCTAGTAGGTCATGCGGAAACCCCCATTTGTTCAGCTTCCTCCACAAGATGTTCCGAGACACTTTATCAAAAGCCGCGCTGTAGTCTATAAAGCAGCAATAGAGTGGAAGATGGTTTTTTTGTGCTGCTTTTTGACTCAGAGCGGCTAGAGTAATGATGTTGTCTATTGTGGAGGCCGATGCCCGGAAACCCAGTTTGGTAGTATGGTATTATGTTATTTTCTTCGACCCATTTTTCAAGCAACCGAAGAAGACATCGAGCGTATGCCTTTGCCTCCAGGTCTAATAGGGCAATGAGGCGGTAGTTAGCCGGTGACGCAGGGTCACCTTTCTTGAATATGGGGCATAGAGTCGAACCTAACCAAGAGTCTGGGAGCTGGCCTGTCGCGAAAACGTTGTTAAATAGGGGAGTCAGACGGTCCGCCCACTCTTCCGGGGCGCATTTAAATAACCCGGCTGGGAGACCGTTGGGCCCTGGAGCTCCGTCTTTTTTCATGGCTCGCAGATACTTGGTGACCTCGGCTGCAGTGGTCAGTTCGAAAGTTTCTATTTGAATGGAAGCAGCACAATCTCTTAGTTCTATCACCGCGGGGTTGCCAGAGTCACTGCGATACAGATCGGACACATGCAGGGCCCAGGCTTCTTCACAGACTGCATTTCCTCTCGTCTTGTTGGTGGAGCGGAGTTTGTTCATATAATTCCAAAACTGGGACTGACTTTTGCTCTTGAGAAGGGCGAACATTTTTACCCACTCAGACTGTTCTTTGAGTCTCTTGGTCTCCCATAAGGATTTCTTGTAGGTCGTCCGCAGCAATGCCACCTTTTTGGCGGTGTGCACGGTTCCAATCAGTTTGTGCTGGCAGACGGCCTCCCTGAGGGTCTTTCTTTGGGAGGCTAACAATGGGTCATGGGTTTGCTTCGGATGTGGCCCGAATGTTCTATGATGGACCACGGGCCCTGCCAGGAGATCCTGTAGCTTAGCAATAGAGTTATCCCACCGGTGGTGTGATTCTGTCGGGGCACTATGTCTGAAGTTACGCGTTTCGCCCTTGAGCCAGGTTCCCACCATGGCGGATCCCCGTGAGTCCCATTTGATTCTTCTAACCATAGTGTGCAATTCAGCTCGCGTTGAATGCCCCACATCTGTCGTTTCGAGGGCGACTTGCACTTGCAGGTCCAGTGTGGCCACTATGGGGTTATGGTCACTCTCCAAATGATAGGGAATTTCCATCCTGGCCAGACGATTACCCAGAAGCGGGGAAAAAAAGATGTAATCAATGGTTGAGATTCTCCTGAATGTTGGCAAGAAATGAGCGTCCGGGTGCAGTTCCAGCGAGATTTGCTGAGCCGAGCGGAAGTTATGGGTTGTTAGAAAAGTGATCATCGCTTCTTGCTCTTTATTTTTCCTTGCTAAGAGGCCGTTGGATGCGAGGTCTTTGATGTTGAAGTCTCCTAGTAGCAGTACCTCCGTGGATGCAAATTCCGCTAGAAGGTCTTCCAGTTGTTTTATCATCAGATCCGTTGCAGTTGATTTTGCGGTTTTTGCTGTATTATGATGAATGTTAATTAGGAGGATAGAGCGTGCCCTGCCTGAAAAAGACAGACCGGTAATCAGAACCGTATGCCCTGCCGTCAGGTTCCGAGTGCTAGGTGTGGCCGTTAACTTGCACCTGTGACTGATGAAAATGGAGAGGCCCCCTGAGGGTCTTCCATAAGAATTGACCTTAGCGGCCGGTTGAAAAAGTTCATGATAGCCAAGCAGAGGCGATGGGGATAGAGACCAGGTCTCCTGAAAACAAATTATGTCGCTTTTGTTCAGGAATTCAACGGCTGATTTTGAAGCAAGGGTTGACTTTAGCCCGCTCGTGTTCCAAGATGTGATAGTTAGTTTGGAATCGGGCCAGTTGGTGTTCTTGTTAGGAGGATCGCTGTTGCTGGGCAAAGTTGATTGACGACTCTGGGACTAAGTCTCCGTAGCGCATGTCATTGACATGGGGGACAGGGCGATTAAATTTGCAGCTTATCATGCGTTGATTTTTATAGCATGCAATGTTTAGGAGATTGTCAGCTTTCGACGCTTCTGGAAGCCAGGCATGGGTTGCGCCCCGGGACCCCTTCAGTACGCCAGTGAGCTGTTTCGCAGGGGCCTGTGGGAGAAGGACGTGGGGGTATTTTTGCTGGATGGGAACCCACATTTCAATGCCCCAGTTTTCAAATTGGTTGGCTTCCTTAAAAATTGCATTCCTAATGGATTCCTGGGACCACATTGTAATGGTGGCCTCTGAGCCCCCTCTCCCTGGTATTGTGGAGAACTTGACTGATGTAAGGTCTGAGGAGGTGACCCCGGCCAGTGCTGGAATGCAGTTGAATAGGCGGAGAAGACTGCGTCTGTTAAGAGTATCATGTAGGCCCTTATGCTCGTAGTGTGGATAAAATACTAGTTCTGCTCTCTTTTCCGGGCTCTGGTGATCCTGACTCCTGGCTGTTCCAGGTAGAGGAGCTGTCGCCATCAGGAGTTGGAAGCGTGCTTCAGGTGGGTAAATAGACCCCCCCGATTGACTTGTCATTCCCGAAACTTGTGGCACTTGAGGCAAAAAGTAACTCTGCGGCTGTGGATGGAAGTCCCAACAGGCTTTGGTTAGGTCTTCTAATTGATGGGGCGCACTGCGGTCTGTGACAATGCCCACTATTGGGCTGTGAAGATCCGTGTTCGTGATTTCTGCCATTCCCTGGGGTTGAGGTGGACTATTCCGGTCTTCCATTATTGCTTCAGTGATCTGTACAGGGTTATTCTGGTTCCCAGCGCTGTGGTCTTTGGTACTTATTCCTGTAGGTTTGTTTGGCAGTAATACATTTACTGTGGTTGAGGTGTGTGCTTCTGAGGCTCTTGTGATCCCGGAACTGCCCAGGGTTGGTGACCCGGGCTGTTCGCTGATGACCATTGAGCCAGCGGGGGACTTACTTTTCTCAATGTTTTTTATTTCGGGTTTTAAAGGTGGGTTGAAAATGGGGAAGTAGGGGAGACCCCTTGATTTATTAACTGGTAGACTGAGTGCCGCTAACCCTTCGAGCCCCGATCTTCTTTTCAATAAGCGTTGTTTTTTAGATTGTTTTTTAATTTTTTTCCTTTCCCGCCTTGACAGTGAGGTTTTCGTTGGAGGCTTAGAAACGCTGTGAGTGGCCCGTATGGGTGCTGTCGGAGCGATCGGATCGCGTGGTTAATACTTGCGTCGGTGTGGTTTCAGTGAGTTCCAAGCCCGCTTGGAGCGGGCCGGGGCTGGTCCCTAATGAAAGGCTGGCCGAACTTTTAATAGCTTTGTCGGCACAAGGGGGTGTATTTTTTCTCACAGGGCATGGGCCGGCTGGTGAGCCGGAGCGTAAAGGGTCTTCGAGGATAGATGGAGTTTGAAACTCCTGCATGGGCGTAGGCTGAGATGTTCCTTGTCTGCTGCTGTGGCACTCAACACTGTTCAAGATTGCGCCCATGATTTCGGGGAGGGACGAGAGTTTGTTGATTATTGGGCTGCAGGGACAAGAATTCCGATTGCCCATTGTCCCCGCCAGGCCTTCGAGGGTGCCTATCCTGGAACCCAGATCCGACAGTGTTGATGCCAGAGTTTGCATTAGATCAATCTGCAGCTCCATTTTCTGCGACTGCCATAGCGTGGCCTTGGCAATCGCGTCTTGTTTGGCATGGAGGGATGTCAGTGAGACCGAAATAGAGTTTATGGGGTCCGACAGAGTGAACACGGATGATTCCTGGTCCTCTGGAGGGTTTCTGAAGAAGTTTGAGGAAGGACTTAAGCCTGGTGAGTGGGCGAGTGATTCCTCAATTCGACTTTCTAAGGAGGCCAGGAATCGGTTGGATAGTTTGTGAGATAATGAGAGGCCTTCATTTTTCGGGCTCTTGTTTGAAGGTAGGGGGACGTTCCGGCTAGTTGAAGGGGCCCCTGAGCATGCACTTGGACTGGGTTGTAATCGAGCCTTCGATGTTAAGTCTGCAATATAACAGTTGTCAGTGTATTCAGATAGTGAAAACAGAGCACTGCCATGGACTTGGGCTTGGACTTCTAGCTTAGTCGCGTTGTTTAAAGTCGTGATATTTGTGGAGTCTAAGCTGAGGGCTGGTACGGATGGATTTCCTGGAGCTGCAGAGAAGGCGCTCAGTGAGAGGAGGGAGCTGTCATGAGTCGTGACGGCAACCTCCTGGGAGAGGATGAGCAGCTGATGTGTCTTATGAATTGACTCATGGAGTGTCTCATGTGTGATGGAAGATTCGGGTGAGGGTAGAGAGGGTTTCTCCGGGGTTGAGTTTTTAACGTGGGCAAGTCCGGGGGAGCCGTGGTTATCAGTCTGGACGTCAGCTTTTAAGTCTGTATCCTGCTGAGATGATTGGGTAGAGGAGAAGCCCTTTTGGACAGGGGTTTTAATAAAAAAGTCGCTAATCCGAGGTTGCGATCGCCTGTGTTTGACGTCTCGTCTTTGGGTGGTGGCGACTCCTGCTGGACCCCTCCGGGGGAGGTAGAGCGGAGGGTAGTACCCTTCCTCCGTGGGAGTCTTCTAAGTTGCTTGGGGTTTTCCATGGCGGACCCCCGAAGTGTTAATCACCGGTTTAACAGGGGGGGGGCTGCACTCCTCCTAACCTGTCAGGAGTGGTAAGTGCACGGAGATTTAGGAAGAGAGCCAGAGAAGAGGGACCAGGGCAGGGCTTCTCACCTGTTAACTGGTGGCCCCCCTTGACCCCCTCGGGCTTGGCGACTTGGTAGCGGCTTGGTGGCGGCTTGGTGACGGTGTGGCGACTCCCCTTAACGCCGGGTCTTGCCCTTCCGGATCGTCCTGCGGGTTTGTCCAGTGGGCGTTAGGCTTGGAGCTTTGATCCCTTTGGACTACTGGAGGGCGGGAAATGGGTAGCAGAATGAGTGATGGAGTGCCGGGGAGGGGTTGGGCGGCAGCGTGATGGCGGGTGGTGGAAGGTGGTAGAAGGGTGGGTTGGTGAGTGGCTCACCTCACCTCACCCCAGCTCACCTCAGCTCACCTCAGCTGCTGAAGCCCGCACGCACCACGCACCTGCCGCGGCTCACAGCAGCTCTCTGCTCTCTGTTCTCAATGTGCGGGGAATACCACTCCTCCTCCGCCTTGTGCCTGCCTTGCGCCTTCAATGCTCCTTCAAGTGCTCCTCACCTCAAAGTTCTTTATGATCTTTGTGATCCCGTGTTCCGGTGGGCAGCTCTGCGCTGTACTTTACTCTGCAGATGAGGCCGAAACCAAGCTGGGGCCGGGGCCGGGACCTGGGGCTGGGCTGTGCTGTGGGAGGAATAGTCCGCTTCTGCCTTCTGCCCGCCCTTTCTCTCGGCGCTCGCGGCTCACTTGGTAGGGGGAGGCGCAGGCTCCCGCCGAGCCGTTTGCCCCGTGATCCCTCGGTGGCGGCGGTACCTCGGCTTAGCTGCTCTGGGTGAAGCCCCCCCCGCTGTGTGGAAATTGCGGGGGGGGGGTAGCAGGCTGGGAGCTGGGAGCTAAAAGTCGGATGCCGATGCCGGTGAGCCAAGACAAGACAAGAGCAGCCGGCGTCTCCCTCGCGTCCTCCTCGCACACTCGCTGACTCAGGATCGGCGTGAAAACACGGACAGAATTACCACCCTCTGTGTAAGTAGTGACGTTTTATCAGGTGGTCTGCATTAGTAGTTATAATGTGCCTCATTTCTGGGTCTTTCTGAAATAAGAGGTGCAAGGTAGGTTGTGGCTATGTTTGGAGCCTTGTGTATGTCTACCATTTAAATACATTATTTTAAACACCAGTGTCGAAATCAAAATTATCCTCCGTTATAAGAACTAAGAAGTGACAAAACCAATGCAGATTGTATTGCTCTTACATCAGGGAAGTAAAAGAATGTACTCTAAACCTAGTTTTCTGATGAGCAGTGATATAACTTCTCTTCCATGTCTCTGGAGATTGGGGTAGGAAGGGGATTATGGGCAGCACTCTTGCAACCCCAACTACCATCTACCCAGTCGGCCATAGGTCTGTTCAGACACACGCTGTCAGGAAAAAGCAGGGCCAGTTGACGAACGATGCTGAAGGACCTGCTGTTGGTGGGACTTTGTTCTCCCTCTCACAGTGAGAGCAATTATGAGGAGGGAGAGATGGCAAGGCAAAATAAGTTGTGGGCAAGGATGTAGGATGATAGGCACTTTTTTGTACTGTGGAGACAGACAGGAGTTTATTGCTGGTGATTGATGGGGAGAGTGGCATCACAGGTCAATCAATCAGCAAGTATTTGTAGAGCACTGCTAATCGCATGTGAGGGTTTCCAGGTGCTAGGCTGTTGGGCTCAGTCAAAAAGCCAAAGCTGTTCCAGGACTTGGCAGCAAGGTAGGAACTGCCTCCACTGAGGCTACGGCAGATGCACAGTGTCTGTGTGAGGACGAGGGAGGCTAGTGAAGGTCTCTGGATGGTTGGTAGAAGTTCAGGTGATATTTCATGTATGCTAGTCCTTGGTTCGAGGAGGGCTTTGTAGGCGTGCGTCAATATTTTGAATTGGCATCTTTTCTTGATGGGGAGCCAATGGAGGTTCCTTTGTTGTAAAATGGAGAGTGGGTCCATTTGGGCAGATTGAGGATGAGTCTGGCAGCTGAGGTCTGTATTGTCTCATGAGATAGGGGTTGGTTCCGAAGTACAGTGCATTGCCATAGTCCAGCCGGCTGGTGAGTAGGGCTTGGGTGACTCTTTTTCTCGTGCTGATGGGGAGCCATTTGAAGTTTTCTTCGGATAATGCGGAGAGTGTGGAAGCAGGTGGAGGAAACTGTATTGATTTGTTATTTAATTGTGAGTTTGCTGTCCAGGATGATGCAGAGGTTTGCCGGCATGGTCTGTCGGTGTGGAGTGGGTCCGAGTTTGGTGTGCCACTAGGTGTCATTCAAAGGGGATGTCCTTTTGCCAAAGATCAGGTATTGTCAGTGTTGAGCTTCAGACAATTGGCCTTCATCCAGTCAGAAACACTCTTCATGCAGTTGTGGAAATTTGTCTTTGTTGTGGTGGGAGGCTTCTGAGAGGATTAGGTGGGTATTGTCAGAGTAGGAACTGATGTTGAGATTGTGGGTTTTGAAGATGTTGGCTAGAGGTGTTATGTAGCTGTTGAAGAGGGTGGGGCTGAAGGATGAACCTTGAGGAATGCCGCAGATGGTGCTCTTGGGTTCTGAGGTTAAAGGAGGTAGGAGGATTCTCTGAGTTTGTCCTGTGAGGAAAGATGTGGTCCATCTGAATGCGTTTCCCTGGATCCCGATGTGGTGCAGACTCTTGATGATTGTGTGGTGGGAAATGGTGCTGAATGCTGCAGGCAAGTCGCAGAGGATCTGGGTTGCTGATTCTCCCTGTAGTGTGGTGTGGATTTTGTCTGTGGCAGCGATCAGGGGGGTCATGGAGCTGTGGTTGGCGTGGTAACAGGATTGGGAGGCGTCTAGAAGGTAGTTTCTCTCCTTGTATGTTTTAGGCTGGGCTTGCGACATTGCATGAGCTGCATGTACTCTTGCTTGCACGATGTTTTGGTTTATAATAAAGGGCTTAGAATCACTCACTGCTTACCAATTGTTGGCTTCACTGTCATTTTTCTCTGATGCCTCCAAATTTGCCAGCGCAGAACAAGCGTCACTTCCATTCCTTACTGTGGTGCTTGAATCAAGCCCAAATTGACTAAACTTAATTTGTTTCCATCGGCTGCTCACACTGTGATTGAGGTCCTATTTCTTCTTTCCCTTCCCACCATTCTTTTTATTGCTGTCCCCATCTGGAGCTTCCTTCCTCCTTCCTCGCACCTCCCTCATGTTGCTTTTCCCCTCTTGCTTAATTTTAACATATTGCACAGAAGCACGAGATGCTCTGAAACTTGGCTTAAAAAAAGCTCTCTGATGCGGTAAACACTGGGCACGTCAAAGAGCTTTTTTCCCATGACTTCAAAGCATTTGCACAGCAGCTCACACTGCGTGCAACATGTCTAAAAGAGATTAACAAAGCCAATAGATCTCACATGGGTGGGACCAATTGGTTTTGGCAATGCTTGTTTGAACTATGTAGTGTAGGTGAAATGGGGGTTTCACCGAGGGCGGATACGAAGGTTCGCAATTCACCATGTATTTCTATTTCAAAATGGAAAAAGGGAGAAATAGTTCTTCTGGGGGTGGTCGGGGAAGGTAGCATGATGCCTGGTATTTTTTTTTAAATATTTGGGCACGGCAGGAGAGGAGAGAGTACTAGAAGGTGGTGGGTTGGATGGCAGTGCACCAAGTACATTTCAAGAGGACTGAAAAGTGTTCCCCAATAACTCAACTAACCTTGTGCTACAGATCTGAGCAGAAGACGAGATTTTAGAAGGGCTTACTCAACATAAAATGTCAGTACCATGGTTGTTTTCCACTCTTGTTTTATATTTACTCGACTCTGTTGAAAAACAACCCCACTATTGACACCTCCCTGAGTCCCCATCTGCAATTCTTTATATTGCTCTCATGCACCTTAAGGCAGCTGAATATTAATTGCTGTACCCTTTCATTACGTGCACCCACCCTAAAAGGTATGGCACGTTTTTTATTCAACACACATATATTTAGAAGCCAGCAGGGTAGCATGTGGACAAAAGGTATTCTGTTCTATTGAACATCTAACTTTAAAGGTATGTGGGGGCTTTGTGTGAAGTAATGCTGTTGTGAACCTTCAATTGTGCATTTTGATCTCTCAGCCATCTTTTTATTTTTTGACACTTTCCATGTCAAAAGATATCATGAAATATTGCCTGTGCCTGTAAACTATTTTGTGTCTTATTTGCGTGTTATGTGGCACGACTTTTAGACTATAGGTAGACCGTAGTTGAGTTTTAGAACTATCTTTTGAAAAATTAAAGAGTATGGAGACATTAATCTCATCACTTAAACCGCTGGATTTAGTGTTTGTATCTCAAAGAATCATGTTTGTGATTAATTGTCATTCAATTGTGTCAAAGTGACATACAGCCAGATTCATGAAGCAAGAATCGTCTCGCAAAGGGCCAGATTCTGCGAATCTGGCCCTTTGCGAGCGCTTTTTTTGCATTTGGGATTCATCATCCCAAATGCAAAAATCGCTAATTTTAAAATCGCTAAATTGCGAGGAATTGCATTTAAGGAATCTCTATTTGAGATTCCTTAAATGCAATTCATGAACCATTTTAGAATTGCGAATTCGCAATTTTTGGCCGCTATTTACCGCGAAGTCTGACTTCGTGGTAAATAGCGAAAACTTAGAAAAATGCACTTTAGTGCAGTTTTCAAAGTTGGATGTTACACACACACATGTCCTTTGGACATGTGTGTGCGCAACACCAGTGTAAATCACCATTTCAGGGGTGCTACAGGGTTTCCTTTGGACACCCTGGCACCCTTGAAATCGCTTCCTTATTTGCGATTCGCTAATTGCTAATCGCAAATAAGGAATGACTCCCCATTCATTCCTATGGGACTTTTGGCCCATAGGAATGAATGGGAGTCATTCCTTATTTGCGATTCGCAATTAGCGAATCGCAAATAAGGAAGCGGTAGATATCGCTATTAATTTTGCGATTTCTACATGCATCCCGTTTTGCGAGTCTTTAATAGCGATTCCTTAATAATCGCTATTAAGGACTCGCAAAAGAGGAGCATGATGAATCTGGGGGATATTCTGATATGAATAGCAAGAATGTACAAACACTGTTCCTGACAGGATTAATTAATCGGTATAGTCGTTTTTTGTCTCAAAAAATCGTTGTTGCAGAAAAACTATATATTTTTTTCAGATATAGGAAGATTATTGGCTTTTCTGCACTGTCATGACAAAGTAATGTGAGTCCTAAAGAACGTCTTTATTGATTTATAATCAAATATCAAACTAAACAAAAAGTGTCGAATGTCTAATATCTTGCATCTTGTTCTTGCATGTATAATTCATTTGACAATCGCTTCACAGAGGCTTCCCAAACCCACGTCAAATCTAAAAAAAACATTTTCAAATAAGACCAAAAATAAACTAACGTCTCCAATTACGATGTGCGTTGGTAGTGACAAAAGGAAACATTTAAAACTGTCTCGAGATGAAATTCAATTAGATGCTGCCAGATGACATGTGTGGCTCCCTGCTGCGGAAAAGACAAACTGATCAGATGTCGGGAAGCCAAAAGCAGCAGGTACATTTTAATAGACATTCTTTGTTGCCCTTTCTGAGATTTCCGATGTTTAGCGGGGTTGAGCACACGATGTGCATATTAGCGACCTTTTCTCACAAATGGGTTAGCCAGATACCTAGGGGGAGATTTACCAAGATTTTACAAAAGTGACGCAAATAGGCACAAAATATATTTTTTTCTGTTTACTTTCCAGCGCTCAACTTGTTTAGTGCTGGAAATAACGTGACAGTAAGGCAAAGCTGGGCAGAGTGGGTTTGATTTACTTAGCGCCAAGGGGGAGTACGATGGGTGGTGAATGGGCGTTCCCATGCAACCGCCCAAGGTTTCTGATGCTACACCCTATTTACTAAATAAAATGGACAGTGTTTAGCGTCAGAAAACTGCGCCCTTGTGAAGTAGGTGCAAGGAAGGATAAATGCTTTCATTTATCCTTCCTTTTCTGACATTGCACGTGTGCTGCACTTTACAGCACACAAACAAAATGAGAAAAGGATAAAGTTAGTCTAAGCCTGGTATTGTGTCCTGGAAAGCTATCCTTCCAGTACAAAGTCTATGCTACACCCATGGGGACACCCTTGCATTATGGCGCTAAGGTGTCTCCATGGTGCACAGCAGCTGATTTCAGCACTGGCGCCAGGGAAAGGGGAGGAAAGAGCCCTATTTCTGTAAATATGGTGCTCTCCTACTCTCTCCTTTACACACACTCTCCTTTTCACTCAGCGCGGCATGAATAAGTGTTAAATCTGGCTACAGTGCATTGTGGGTGAATTTATAAAATTCCATTTATGGAAGGAGGAGCATTTATTGTAGTTCATTTCATTTAGAATATCAGCCCGTTACATTTCGTGAACATAGGCTTAAAAGATTAATAAGCAAGTTACAGTGGTCAATCATAAATACACAGCGAGCAACAGCTTCTGTTAGGAGTCAGTTGTATAGTTGTCCAGTTGTATTTATTGTAGATGCATTCTTTGCAGGTGCATTGTTAGCAGTTAGGGCAAGAAGGTGAACTCTGGCACAGTTGTTTTGCTGTGGATGACGTCATTTGATACATGGGGAAAACAAACCAAAAGGCAGGCCTTCTGTTTCCAAAGCCAACAATTGTTCTACTTGACCTTACCATTACTCCTCCCCAAATAAAGATAAGCCTGTTACCAAAATTCATGTTTTCTAAAACAAGACATTGCTATATTAAAACATGCTCCTCATAAGAAGACGCTACCTTCTTGAAAAAGTTTCCTTCAGTTTCATCGATAAATAAAAGTATAACTAAGACTTGCCATTTTGGAACTTTATAACACTCTGAATAAGTTTCCTTAAGTCTTTACCGTTTGCAATTTGTGATTCACAGAATTATATACCCAACAGAATTGTGAGCAATACAGAATATCCTAGAGCATAACGCCACAAACTGAAATACTTTGTGAATACAGCCCTCCTAGGCTTGTATTCCTGGCTTGGTACAGCGTCAATAGAGAACACACAAAATAAACTTCTTTCTAATCTTTTTATTTTTTATTGGAGTACATTTTAAACAGCAGTTGATTAGCAAACACAGAAAATTAAATAGATCAGATCGTATTGATAAAGGAGAGGTGAAATCCATATCCCCACCAATTTAGGGCCACATGTATGACCAATTTTAACGGTCACAAACTGAAAATCGGGCCATTTGTAACCACTAAAATGGCCTTTAGCATGTACCAACCCTATTTTGCTAGTTGGTAACCTATTACCAACTTGCAAAATAGGGCTTGCGGGTCAGTTTTAGGAGGAGGGGTGCCAAGGGCGTCCCTTCTTAATAGTGATTCGCAGGGACATCTATGAAGGTTTTACGGACGGAATGTGGTCACTAACATTCAGATTTTACCGACTCCTTGAAGGAGGTGGTAACCCATTCGCAAACAGGAAGAGCCCCCCAAAGGACCCCTTCCCCTTTATGAATGGGGGTGCCAACATTTTTTAGGAGCAAGCAGTGGTCCCATAGGCCACTGACTACGCTTAAATGTTGAAAGGTAGATTTCCATTTTTGGGGGGGGAAATACATCTCATTTCCCTTTAAGGAAAACGGGCTGCTTTTCAATAAAAAAAATGCTTAGTTTAAAAAGCAGTCACAGACCTGGTGGTCTCTGACCCCAGCAGGCCACCATCCTTGTGTTTGAAGGCCATTCCCAATGAGTCACAAATTGCAACCTACCTCATGAATATTGATGAGGTAGGTCATTTGCGATCCCATTGGGAATCGCTAAATGTGTCTGTGACACATTAGTACATCGCATTTTACAAGTCTTTAATTGCGAGTCACAAAATTCACAATTAGAGACTCGCAAAATGAAATGGTCGTAGAGCCGGCCCTTAGAGTTCACAAAATATTCTGTTACTTCCTACACTCTTAAAGAGATAAAGGTGTGAAAATGGAATTTTAAGAGTAAGAAATAAAACAACCATGATAATAATTTTTATTATCACATCAATCACTCCCTCCCAACCAATGCCAGTATCGCTTTCCTGTATCAACTGATAGGTAATCAATAAAAACATAAAATAAAAAGGCTTTTTTAAGTACTTATAAACAGAAGGAAAAGAGGATCAAGAAAAGCTATTATTGGGTAAGTCCATATCTGCGTGCCAGAAGAAAGTATTTTAAACCATGGCCCTCCAGACAGGTTCCTCTAGCATATAGGAACAGCTGTGTGGTTATTCTGTTCGTATTTGATCTGCTCTAAATATACTATATTGAAAAAGTCATAAATGTATTCACTTTTAGTGATCTTAAATGTATATTTGATTTGGTAAATACGTACAATTTGTAGCTGTTTGTTCAAAAATCTAAGATGGACCTGAGGTCAAATAAATTCCTGTAGGAGGTACATCATGGTACTTGTGCAACTGTATGGTTTGGCATGATGGGTGAAATGACTCCCCTTTAAATAAACGAGCAGGAATAAGGCATACCTTTGCTCAAACGCTCACTTCCTTTGGCCTTTATATAAATGATATGGATGGATATTTAAAAGATCAGAAATTGCTAAATTAAAGGATGAATAAGAGACAGAGCACTAATTTTATATGTGGATTACAAAATACCTTGTTGCCCTAATAGAGCTATCGTTGCACTGGTTACTCAATGTCTTTCGCCAATACTTCCAAATTAGAGATCCTACTATAAATAAATGTTTAAAAAAAGAAAATGATGGCAGCTAGTGTGACAATAATCTTAATATCATTTTTAATAAAGAGTCAATGGAGAAGGTTGCTGCATTTGATTATCTAGAAGTAAGCTAAATGGAAAACCTGTCCAGGACTGAGAAGATTCAGAAAGCTGTAAGCATACATATGAAAAGAGCTGATCCATTGGAAAGACTTTTGGTGCATATACTATTTCCCTGGCATTGACAGTGTATGTTGCTAAACATGTACCCTCTTTGATGTAAAGAGCTAAGATATGTGGTTGCAGCGTGACAAAGAGATTCAATGAGACTGGGTTGCACAGGAGCCTGTTGAATCTAAGACTAGAAATTCCCAAAATAAGATTACATTTAGGATTAACCTCTCTAAATTTGAGGCTTGTCTTACTTTGGACACACATATTTTCAAATAAACTTGGAGTGATATAGTTAGACACCATTATAGCACCATAGACCACTTCTAAAGGCAATACCCGTTGTTAAAGGCCCTGATACTGAGTTATAGTTCTGAGCCACATGCTAGGACCTACAACAAGGGACAGGGCATTTAACAACTGGTATAGCACAGGAAGAAGTTCTATGATGCTATTAGAATATTCTACCCACTGAAGGTAGAATGTTTTCTCACTCCTTGGGATGTGGGAAGCCTATCTGAGGAAGTTTGACAGACCACACTTTTGTCCTCATGGAAGATGGCTATTTCAGCCTGCTATGGCTACATTTAATTTAAATACTTTCAGAGAGCTATTCTATCTGGGTTCAATCATGTAAAATGGGACAGGACTTCTCCTTGACATTTCTGATGTGTCACTTGCTGACGTTCCCTTTTTGACGGCAACTTGGGATTACCAAGCTATCCAGGTATCTTGGGTGTGGTATTCAAGATTTTATTGAAAGTTCTGGATTGACTCATCCCCACGCTCCCCTAAAATGTCTCCGATGCATGTCTTCGGTGGCCTTGATGCAAACCAGTACATCAGGGTGCTCTTGCTCATGGGTAAGTTCTTGCTCAATTTGATACTGTCCAACACTAACCTGAGTGAATGGTTATGCAGAAGGGATAATTGTCTATTTCTTGACAAGCCTTATTATGAGGCTGTCTCAGAAACAAGGCCCTGCAGTTTAAACTGGGCTGTTCCTATTGGAGCAGGCTCAAACACACTGACCTGCATGAGACAGTTCCTCGTCAATAGAGGCACAGAGAGCAAAAAAACAATGAAGTGTAATGAAGCTCAGAGCTGATATTAAATGAAGCATTCCTTATATTGTTGCTTGTTGCAGTGTTTGCCCAGATGTGGGTCCCCTACTCACTGTGCCACAGGACTCAAGCTATGCTTTCCTGACTAGGCCTAAGACAGCAGTTTGATAATTGTTCTTCTTTGTCTTACGTCATGCTTAACTCAATTTCCACTAAATGGCTGCTAGTCTCAGCAAATGGTGAGACACTTGTAAAGCGCGCTACTTACCCGTGAGGGTCTCAAGGCGCTCGGGGGTTGAGGGGCCCTGGGGGTTGCTGCTACTGATCGAAGAGCCAGGTCTTGAGGAGTCTTCTGAAGGCCATTAGGTCTTGGATCTGCCTCAGGGTGGTGGGGAGGGTGTTCCAGGTCTTGGCGGCGAGGTAGGAGAAGGATCTGCCACCGGCGGTCGTTCTTCGGATGCGGGGGACTGTGGCGAGCACAAGGCCGGCGGAGCGGAGCTGATGGGTGGGGGTGTAGAAGCTGAGTCGTCTGTTGAGGTATGCTGGGCCGGTGTTGTGGAGGGCTTTGTGTGCGTGGATGAGGACCTTGAAGGTTATCCTTTTGTTGATGGGGAGCCAGTGCAGTTCTCTCAGGTGGGGTGTGATGTAGCTGCAGTGGGGGATGTCGAGGATCAGGCGTGCTGAGGCATTCTGGATGCGTTGTAGTTGTCTCAGGAGCTTGGCTGACGTTCCTGCGTAGAGGGCGTTTCCGTAGTCCGTAGTCCAGCCTGAGGGCCTGAGTGACTGTTCTTCTAGTTTCGGTGAGGATCCACTTAAAGATCCTGCGGAGCTTTCGGAGGGTGTTGAAACAGGATGAGGATACGGCGTTGACTTGCTTAGTCATGGAGAGGGTGGACCACTGACCATGCACGCAACCTAGGATTCATCCTCGACTCTTCCCTCTCTATGTCTAAGCAGGTCAACGGAGTCTCCTCCTCCTGCTACAACACCCTCCGCATGCTCCGCAGGATCTACAAGTGGATCCCGACCGAAACAAGAAGAACGGTGACACAGGCCCTCGTCAGCACAAGACTGGACTACGGCAACGCACTCTACGCAGGAATCCCAGCCAAACACCTACGACGATTACAACGCATCCAAAACGCCTCCGCCCGACTGATCGTCAACGTCCCCCACCGCAGCCACATCACCCCCACCTGAGAGACCTAAACTGGCTCCCCGTCAACAAGAGGATCACCTTCAAGCTCCTCACCCGCGCACACAAAGCACTCCACAACGCCGGACCAGCCTACCTGAACAGCAAACTCAGTTTCTACACCCCCACCCGCCACCTCCGCTCTGCCAGCCTCGCCCTCGCCACTGTCCCCCGCATCCAACGAACGACTTCCGGTGGCAGATCCTTCTCCTACCTCGCCGCCAAGACCCGGAACACCCTCTCTACCCACATACGGCAG
Source organism: Lissotriton helveticus (assembly GCF_964261635.1). Lineage (NCBI taxonomy): Eukaryota > Metazoa > Chordata > Amphibia > Caudata > Salamandridae > Lissotriton > Lissotriton helveticus. The sequence continues at coordinate 1,243,489,142 of NC_136067.1, forward strand.
ACCCAAGACCAACTCGCCTTCAGAAGACTCCTCAAGACCTGGCTCTTCGAGCAGTAGCAGCAACCCCCCCTCCCCATGGCGCCTTGAGACCCTCACGGGTAAGTAGCGCGCTTTACAAGTACTCTGATTGATTGATTGATTGAGTCGAGGATGACCCCTAGGTTGCGTGCGTGGTCGGTGGGTGTAGGGGCTGTTGCTAGTGTTGTCGGCCACCAGGAGTCGCCCCAGGCTGAGGGGGTGGAGCCGAGGATGAGGACCTCCGTCTTGTTCGAGTTTAACTTCAGTCGGCTGTTGCTCATCCATTCGGTGAAAGATTGACAAAGACAGAAAATGAAGACAGAAGGACGATGAGGAATAGAGAAAAACGGGGCATGAGTTTAGCAAGGATGCAAAAGAACCTGACAGAGTGAGATGAACAGTTGGGAAGTGTAGGGTAAGAAAGAGATATGAGGTGGGACTAGGCATCTATTATATTCATCAAATCCGACAGTGCCAGCGAAGGGCTTTTTTAAATTAAAAAGGGAGAATCAGAAAGACAATATTGGATGCTGCGGTAGGTCTATTAATAACGCTATTGGTCCCTAATCACTTCATCATCTTCAACAGAGCACTCAACAATCCATAGAGGAAGGTGAATTCAACCAGAAAGTCCACCAGCTTTAGCGCAATGGTAAAAAGGAAACAATACTAAGAAATATTTTTCTGGGTGCCATAATGCACATGTATGATTGAATTTAACATTCAGGACTAATAGTGGTGTTATTAACATCTCAGATTGGTGTGCCTTTCTGAACTGAACTGAGCACTGTATATGCAGTTTTGTTTGGCTATTTTACTTCTGTCATCTTTAAAGTAATAAAGAAGAAGGTAATGTACACATGCATGGTATTTATGCAAGTTACACATCTAAAGAGGCTGTAATTATTTTTCTCCTTTTCTGCCCACTTTATTAAGACTGAATTGGCATTAACCCCATTTTTATAACCATAACATTTCTCCTTTTGCACTACGTTTTTATACTCACAGTCATTTCTACTGTGGATACAAATGTGGTGCTAAGGACATCTCTGCAGCTTAAAATGAGAGAAGAGGCTAGAGAAAATTGTTCTTCTGAATGTGCATGTGTGAATAAACTCTATTGAACTTTTGTGTTTACTATAAAATTGATATTCTAATTATGCCACTTACTAACCTTATAGATTGATTAACATTTCTACCACTGATATACCTGTTTGTCACCATTTCAAATGATTAACCATACATTTGACTTATTTTGTATTGTACACTTTTTACTGCCTTACTCTATATTGTAAAGCATGATTGTATTTTGAATATTTGTCTTTTACATTTTGCTAAGACTGAAGTCAATGCAAATAAAATTGAACCCACCATTATCTGTGGTAGCATTTACTACTGATCGCAAAAGATCTTGACAACTATATCACTCACACCAACCATCCAAGTTACTTTCTTTTCATGCTGACTCTCAAAAGAGAACTACATTAAATAGCTACAGCTTACTTCAGGTCAGGTGGTAGTAAGCTCGAAAATCAGATGATCTTTGACACTCTCATTGGTTACAATCAATTCCATTTTCAGTTAGACTTATTTCTTTTCAAAAGAATATAGATATATTTTATTTACAGGTAGATACATCTATGCAAGTAAAATGATGATCAGATAAACAAACCAGTAAATTATAACACTTTCTGGGGTCATGATAGGGCTGTAAACCATTTTGTATCACGTATAGTAAATGTAGGAAATTGGAGTATTAGCTAGTGAATCTGGGTAGTCTTCACTATGTAATATTCTCACAAACCTGAAGATGATCCTTGGATTCATAATAATAAATCATTAACTCAGTCCTGGTAGAGTGGCAAAGAGCAGTCATGCTTTACTAGAGGAACATGTGTTTCAGAGTATTCACATGACAAATAAGTAATTGACACAACTCGAAACAAATCCAGCACCAATTTATAAAAATAAAGCAGATTTTTATATAATTTTAGACACCTCAACAAAGTCAACCAGATATGTATAACTGGAGTTATATATTTTAGAAGCTAAATTAAATCAGTGCAAGATTGCCATGTAGAACTTTATCATTGCAGTCAATGTAAAATATAGGGCTGGGTGTGGTTTGCGAAGTAGCGCTTCGCGAAGCTACGCAAAGTGCACTTCGGGAAAACGGCATCTTGCACAGTGCGAGCTGTAGTTTTCTGCCGCTCGAGTAGATTTTTACTCGAGCAGCAGCTTTCTCAACGCGGACTGGTAGTTTCTCATTGAGAGCGGTCGCGAGCAAACGCGACCACTCGCAATGAGAATCCTGACCTCCCTGCATTGAGAATCTCGCCAGGAGGTTTATTTTCCACGCTCGCGATCAGCAACTTGATGTTGCTGATCGCGAACGAGGAAAAAGTCTCTCCGGGTTGTCATTTTGCTTGCTCGCGGGCGCCAACTTGACGTTGAGGACTGCGAGCAAGCAAAACATTACCGCTGCACTATGCTACGCGTGTTTGCACTTTGCTACGTGCAGTTTGCGTCATGCGAAGTAGCGTAAACTTCGCGAATTAAGCGAGTGTAGCGTAGTGCTTTGCCCAGGCCTAGTAAAATACCATTAGTGTCAATTGGCCAATTGCAGGTCGAGTTGAGTGGAACCCAAGTAGGGGTGAGGTGATGTGTGTCCCAGGACCAGGCCACAACAGTCAGTTCAATTTTACCTGGCTCGAGAAGCCCGTGTGCAGAGTTGTCGCGGCTGTCCGAGGTGTTGATGGGAGCCGCGGGGGAACTGGTTTTATCGCTTTCACAGTGCTGGTGGGAAACAGGGTACAAAATGTCAAACAAAATGAAGCTGCTGTTGATGTCGGATGAAGGTTTTGCGGTGTTCCTTCAAGGTGCAGAGTCGAGTAAAGGTGATGGTTGCCAGAGTAGTGACCACTAAGCCTTGGCAGCTGTAAGCACAGCAGAAAGTTATTTCAATGGCCGGAGGGCCAGGGGAACATGGTAGCCACCTGAAATTTCGTGGAGGGCAGGACTAGGTTTCCCACAATGCACTGGATCATCTACTTCTGGGTGATCCCTCAGGGACCTAATGCCAGCAATTCTTTGGTTCTGGTGCGCTGTGTTTGCCACTAGTCCAGGGGAGACTGGTGATGCCTTTGGGTCTCAAAGGGGTCTCTCTGGCTGGGAGAACCGAACGTTGGTCCAGGGCGAGTCGCAGCCATTGAGTTCCAGGGAGGTTGCCACAGGTACAGAGTACCATGCCTTTGCTTTGTGCAGGTTCTGGTTTTCAAAACACAGGTCTTCTTGCAAGGTAGATCAGAACTGAGGTTCTGTTACGTGTGGTGGCCCTTAAATCCTAGATTTGGGGGCGCTTGGGGTGTTAGTGCAAGTGACCAGTGATCTTCTAGCCCCAGCTGCTAATCTGCCCCTGAAGTGACCATAAGTGTAGGTCACTTTTTCTACCCAGAATTCTCCATTCTATCACTTTTAAAAAAGGCTATAGTCTTCCTCAGCTTTACACACCAGGTACCCCACCCTAGAGATGTGGGTAGCCTTTTGGGGGTGTACACCTCTTGACTACATTCCTTTCCACATGCCTGGATGCAGATGTGCCTGGGGGCAGGGCGATGGCTGTTCCTTCCTTTGGGTGGCAGCTTGAATGCATGTCAGAAGCGGTGAATGCTTTGAAGCTCACCACCTTGATGTGCCTACTTCACTAACCATTCTGTCAAGGAGGGAGGTGTGACCTCCTTACCGTCCAGACTTTTGTTTCTGTCTCCTGGGAGACGCAATCCTGTCTTGGCAGCAGCAAGAGCGGGCTGGCAGCCAGAGAACAGGAAGGGTGGGGCAACCAAGTGAGCAATTTCTGAGGTATCCACCTGGGTGCCTGTAACGTCATCCTCAACATGAGATCTGTGTCAGGGCTGAGGAGGCACGTTGTTTGACACAATACATGACATATTTGGTGGTACCATAAATGAGATGCCAGCCTTGGGTTTGCCAAGGAGCCAGCCCATGTTATCCTATGGACCCTCTATCACTTCTAGTGTCCTTTTATGGTAAAGGCCACTATAGGTACATATAAGCTTGCACTTATATGGGTTCAAATATAATGCACCATGTTTCCTGGACTGAGGAGGTCCTCCTGAAGGGTGATTGACATATATTAAAGATAGTGATTTGACCTTGCCAAACATGGTGAGGGCAAAGTCGAGTTCGAGCAGTTTACACTGCTCCTGCAGTCAGCAATGGCTGGCCTGCTGTCAATAGTTTACTTATGTTACTAAGGATGGCACCATCAGTGCATCAGGCCCTGGTGACCCCATTAACACCCATGCTCTGGGTACCACTGTTACCAAATAGTAGGGACTTATGAGGGGGTTCAAGTCCTAGCCAATTGGGGTTACCAATTCAGACACATCAGTTTTCGGGAGAGAGTACTGGCACTGGGGCCTGGGCAGCTTCAGAGTCATAACCATCAGCATCGGAGCAAAACATGGGGTTGGTGACCACACAAAAAGGACACTTTTCTACTGTAAGATACTATAGTTCAAATAATAAGGCAGCTATGGGCACTTGTCTTCTGTATGACAGAGATCTCATCACCATCACTGTTTGAGACAATACTGGTTATTACACTCTCAAGCCATTATGTTTCCTGCTGGTCCTCGACTGTCTTACAAAGTGAATGTCTTTGTCTCACTTTTGAATCATTAGGTTTAAAAATCCTTGTGGATTCTAGTTGGCTCATTTCCTTAACACTACCTCCATACAAGGTGAAGCTCCGTGAGCAAGGTTTATTCAGATTTTGGAATCAATCGTTACTCAAAGCAAAATTACAGTTAGACAGTTTAAATCTGCATCATTAAAGCTCATAAATTAATAGAAAAGTAAAAGTATACAGTTAAATGACTATCCAACATAGATACTGTCCAGCATGAAAACAAGGAGAAGTCTAAAGGGTCGCCCCCGCCAAGCCGGCGGTAGCCACCGCCGGCCTTGCGGGGGCGATCAGCCCGCCATCCTTGCAGGAATGACCCCCGCCATAATATTATGGCTGTGGGGTCCGCGGTGGACGGAAAGACCGTCCGCCGCATTTCCGCCACGGTGGCCTTGCGACCGGGACGGAAAAGGCTGCAATATGGTGGCGGTGTTTGTTTGACACCGTCAGCCATATTGCAAGGTGCGCTGGGGAATGCCGCCACGGAAAGGCATGCGGAGTCTACCAGAGGGGGCCCGTTGCGGGCCTCAGGGACTCCGGGGGGTGGGGGGTGCACATGGGGGCATTTCAAAGAACAACGTGGCAGGCACCGCGCGGTGCCTGCCACGTTGTGCTTTGAAATGCACAACATGTATTCTTAGCATTGCGGTGGGCGGTGCTTTCAGCACCGCCCGCAGCAATGTTAAAAATACAGGATACGCCCGCCACTGTGGTGGGCGCATCCTAATTTCCCCCACGGGAACCCCGCCCTTATGGCGGGCGGTCCCTTTCTACGATGGGATGGCGGGCGGACAAAGTCCGCCCATCATCCTAATGGGCCCCTAAGTGTGGAGACAAATAACAGACTGCCAGGTAGCCTGTCTACGAAAAAATTAGCCAAGGGACTTGCACTCATCCTAAAAAAGGCACTTTTTATAGGCTTGAAGGGATTGATTGCCACACTCTCAGCATGGTGCGACATGGCACCATAGGACTGCACTAATAAAATTACTTGACATAAACCAATCAACATTGCAGTAATTGTGTTACAACATTATATTCTAAAGACCACCCATACCTTTAAAAATGAGTTATCTATCCTACTAACAACAGAAATGACACTGCACAATTGACCAATAAACCATTTAAATGAATAAACAAACAATTGTGTCTGTAGGCAGCAAGAACATTAGGAAAACATCTCTGGAATAGCTTCCTTAACAGTAGAAGTTAGATACAGTAGAAGAAAGTGCACCACAAAACAAATCCCATTTTGATTATTTTCTTGTTAAAAAAATAACCTAGCAGGTTTATTTAAGTGTAAAGATTAAAGCAGCATGTCAATACTGCCAGGCTGAGGCCCAGTATTGTCAACTCGATGTCTAGTTATGCTAACTTAAACACACTCAAATAAGCATTTTTTTAAATTATTAAATCTGTTTTAACAATATAAACACCCAAACTGCAACTAAAAATGAAGGTACTGGTAGAAACACAGGGCATGCTAAGTTCATAGTCTCAGCAAAGCAATGTAGACCCCCCTCCAGCCGCAGTCGGTGGTGGGAATACTGGCAGGGCGGTGATGTGGGGAGGGGGAGGGGCAGGGTGGGGGTAGTGATGTATGGATTACGGACTTAAACAGGTAAGTAAACATATAAATAAATAAAACGAATTTCGTTGCACGCACTGCAACGCATTTGGTGATGCAGTGCAGGCAACACAATTCGTTATATTAATTTATATGTTTACTTACCTGTTAAAGTCCGTAATCCATACATTACTACCCCCCCACCCTGCCCCTCCCACTTCCCACGTCACCGCCCGGCTGGTACTCCCACCACCGGCCGCGGCTGCCCCCATCTTCACATATGTTATGGGGTACATAGTGGTTTTTATCATGGAGGGATAGTTTCTCTCCTCTCAACCAGGGTTGGAGGTAAAACACCTGTGCCACTGAACTGTTTACATGGCTGTTACCAAACTCCAGTCTCCCCTTAGTCTTGTGTGGAGAAATAGTAGCCATCTTTTACTGTTGTTCAGAATATATTTTGGATGTTCCCAATGACCAGCAAAGTCTTTTGCTCTTATGTTGAGTGTGAATAAACATTGAGAACTCTCAGTGAACTGACAGTTTTGTTAAGAGCATAAAACAAAGCACAAGCTGGAAAAAGTCAAACGGGTAGGGTGGGACAGCTTTCCAAACAGTGAAAGGACTTTCATCAGTATATATGTTTTGCCACATATCTTGCCTTTTTCCCTTTTTTACTGATTCAGGTTCGGCCTCGACTAGGTCTGGCATAACCGGGTTACCCTTGTGACCACAACGGCAGGTCATCTGGAGATAGGAGAGGGTGACAAAAGACCTCAGGCAAATCAAAACTCCAGTTCGCATCTTAAACAAAGAGGATGCAGATGGAGCTGCTAAATGTCAATCAATTTCACCAGTAGGAAAGATATGTTGCCTAAAATGCATTCAATCAGTTAACAAAGACTTAACAGAAAATGGCATCAACATGGCCTATACTGTCTTGAGCTATACTCAACAGTTCAGAGGCACCATTGCAATATATATGGTCACTACAAAAGCAGGGAAAGAGAGGTGTTGGTCCCTCAGAGAGCAAATATAGCAGACAAAGTGGGATGGAAGTACAGCTCTTCTTCCTTACATTGCCTAGTATGAGCTCAGCTGTGCTACTTGGGTTCTTAAAGAATACCAACTAGTTTGAAAATGGCAGGGAGGTACCCCTAATGCATTCCTACCTGCCCCTCCTTCTGTGCCTCACTGTGGCGGTCGGCACAGGTAAGCGCAGGGGACGGGTTGGGGTGTGACAGGGAGGAAGTTGACAGACGACAAACTAGTTATTTGTTTAATTATACATATTCTGTCGTCTGTCGACTTCACCCTCCGACCGCGCCCCTGCACCGCACCGCCCACTGCCCTACTGCGTTTACCTGTGCCGACTGCAGCTGGTTCCTCATTATGCAACTATGCACTGCATGAGTGTTCTATAGCAGAGGAAATCTACAGAAAAAAACCAAGATGGTGGAAGGCTCTCCTGATAACAAATAGCTTTTCCAGTACTTTAAACACAGCCATTGTTTACCACATGTTGTCCTCTCCATAGTAAAGGAGTTTCAGCTTCTTATGTCAACACAGCAGATAAGGCTCCTACAGGGAAGAAAACAAGTTAGTCTCAGAGATCTCAGAGCCAAATTGAGGGCGGTACCAGAAAACAATCCACACCTACCTGCTAATTTAAGCTCAGAGAGAGAAATCCCTCACCATATGCGCTTGTCTTTACATAGGAAGCCTTTGAGATAAGAATGGCCCAATTATTAGGTTCATTTAAATAGAGCCATTTAATTCGGCTAAGTGAGTTTATTCTCCAGCTCAGAAGGTGTGATTGGACATGTTGTGCCCAGGCTGGATAAGCAACAACGTAGATCATATCTCACATCTCAGTAACATTAATGGAGAGTTGAAGCCTGTTTACTCCTTTTTGACCCAAATTCAATGAAAAGCCCGTACAGAAGATTTGGAGCCTCTACCAGGTATATTATATCACTGTAGTCCAAATTCGCAGTTCTACTTTAGAACAACGACTGCAGGCAGCACTTGTCACTTTTCAGTGTAGCTCATGCAAGGCCACATTAGACATTTGACTTTATGAGGAAAATCGTCTTGCTCACCAATCTAATAGGTTAACACGATGGTGTCTATATATGGTGACTCTACAAGCTTTTGTTTTTCAGCATACTGGTGGCTGAAGATGTGTTTACTGACCTCGACCACAGGAAAGATAAACAATCAGAGATGCTGAAAGCAAAAATAACAGATGCAACATCATGGGGAGATGGAATGCTTTAATGATGGACCTTTTTGTCTGGCCAGTGTAGAATCATAAATAGATGTATTGGTACTACCACATTCAAATGGCTTCTCACTCCCACCTCTGCCAGAAGTAAAATGCTAGGAACATGCCTATCTAGTTGCAGTAGGGACTTGAAAATCTATTCTCTGTTGAAATCAACTGAGTGATAGCAATATAACTCTAGATCGACAGAGGCTCACCAATATTTTGTTCTGTGTACTTCAGTAGTGAGGCGCTCAAGTAACCAATGATTCTCTAATTACTTCTGGTTCTAATCATTGACACAGTTCTTTTTTTTAGTTGAAAAAAGAACTTTAATGATATAATATGAAACATCTAAGGCATCTAAGGTAATATAGGAAGGTCGGGGAGGAAAAAGAGAGGGGACGGGAAGAACGAAGGAAATGGCATTCATGCAATATTAATTTTCAACATAACCACTTATATACTTAATACCCACTTTATTGCATAATAAAAGAAATGTGCACAGAAAATACATAGTTGCGTTGTCCAGAAGACAATACAGCTGAAGTGGTCAAACTAGGAGTGAGTTTGTTGGCGGAGAGACGAATATTAGATGCAACTACCAATGTTTCCTTATTGGAAAGTGATGAATTGGTGTCAGAGCTCTCCATAGTCGTGGAAATGACAGAGTAAGGATTGTGGTCTGCGAAAAAGTAGTGAAGAACGAGTAAAACGACAAGTAGATGTTGTTCTCCCATAAAATGCTGAGTGAAATTTGAAAATACTGAAACTAGCAAAACAGCGTGCCAAATATGATGAAAAAATGCAGTCTCAGAGTAGGGACATAAGGTGATGTGTCGACGTCGTAGCAGAGATTGCCCATTAATAGCAAGAATAGTGGGCCCTGAAATATGGTCAGGCACCCAAAATTGCATGAAGAAACTCTTGTTTTATATCTTTTACAGAATGCAAGCTGTTTCAGCAGAAACAAAATGCCGGACGCGAGTCCCGTGAGGGGAATGCTCCCGCCTCAGCTAAATGTTAGAAACAGGGCATCTGGGGTCTTTTACCCTACGAAATATTGCATTAAGAAGGGGCAACGCAGCAGTGGTCTGCAAGGAAAGCTGCCACTACCTCCGAGCTGCACGGAGCCCATCTAGTGAGCAGCCATCCTCACTTGGCTCCAAGCCACGCCCCTCATTGACACAGTTCTTAGTGATTGCATCTTCTCCATATAGTTGATTAGATGAGAATTTGAAAAAGAAACCATGCCTCCAGCTAGTTGAAGGTTGAGACAGTACACAATCTACAAATGTGAAAACATACATTTGTTTAGCATCTTTGAATGACCTTTTTATAAATGGATGTTTGACGTTACAACGCAGGCTATTACAACGCAAACCTTTACAACGCGGTTTTTACATCGCAAACCTTTACAACGCATAGTGCTTTTAGGCGCTGGATAGTGATTTATTTAATTTACTATTCCAACTCCAGTCCCCGTGAATAGTAGGGAAGGTGTTGGATAGTAAATTAAATATATTCCCTATCCTAGAGCGCCCCCCAGCGCAATGCGTTGTAATGGTTTGCGTTGTAATGACCGCGTTGTAATGGTAGTGCGTTGTAAAAGTTTCGTTGTAAAGGTTGTTCACCCTAAAATATTGGTGGCCAATTTATTTTTTAAGATAAACTTTGAAATGCTGAATGTATTTGTGTATGGCTTCCAGCGCTTTTGCTGAGGTACATCCACTCTATTTGTTTCAAAGTCAGGCCCAATTTATTTATATATAGATTGCAAAGAGTTGGAGCCAGTCCGCGACCATCCACAACACAATCAGGCTGTAGTGTAGTTCCTATCTTCCCAATAGGCTCTGCGCATTGGAATAATACCTACAGCAGTAAAGGCCTAGGCCAGACGTTAACTAGGTCTACTACTGTCGATACTAGACTTAAGTTTTGGGTTTGCCAGCGTAGCTCAGAGTTCGCTAGAAACTTTCTCGAATGTTCAGGAAAGAATTAACTCCCCTGATTAGACAAGAAGGGATTTAGTTTCTGACAACCATAGAACATGACAACATTGCTCTCCCCTAATCAAGAGTGTATCTCCAGAGTCGTGTGAGCACAAGGCAATTATTTTACTCAGTCAGTACGTGCATTCTTAGTCTCATCAGATTGTAGAGAAAAGAAAGAGACGGGCGTGTTCAATAAAAAGGTATTATTTATTGATCAGTCTCTTTTCTCGTACAAGAGAAATGGATCGATATTATTGCAATACTTATAGTTAAGTAAAGTGCATACATTAAAAGCAATAGTATAAAATAATACTGTAAAAACATTGATATGGTTTCTGAGCCATATGATGTTTAAAAATGATTAAAATATATTTACATACACATATACATTTGACTAAACGTACTCAACTGGTGTTTCTAAATACGCCTACCCCGTGTACCTGACCTAAGTCTAATGCGTGGGCGGGAATAGAAAGTTACAGTTTAAGTTAAGTTTGTTTTTGCCAAGTGAATAGCTAAAGAATTCTCTGTGAGGGGTTATTCAGTTCTGTACCTGGAAGTTAGGATGAATGAGGAATGGTATCTCTTTCTCTGCTCTCGATATTCCAGGCTGCCTGCGAGGGCTGCCCGAAAGCGCCGGTGCTGGGTCTCTCGGCAGGAGATAGCAGCGCGTCTCTCAGCGCGTCAGGAAGGCGGGGCTGCTGCCAGCGGGGTCTGCTCTGCTTCTGGGCTTCGGCAAGTATGGCTGCTCCGTCTCGTCACCACGCGTGTGTTTGCATAGGGCAAGATCGGCAATATTTATACCTTAAAGGTGCCGAGATTGACGTAAGGATGGACATAGATACGTCAATAAAGATGTCATACGACTTGCTCGTTAGCACATTCTTTTACTGAAGTTCTCTGTGAAATCAAAACAATGGCCGCACGGATTTTCCAGGTTGTCATAGGTTTGATTTGTTATGAGAACGTCGTATGCCTTATCAGGGGCTGGAGGAATGTCGCTTGTCTAATTAGATCTCAAGCGTTATGACCTAATCAGATAACACGTTCCTGTGCCGTAGTGTGACTGCGTCAGATAACGGTATCTGCATCATGGGGGCTTTTCTTGCCTCATGGGCTGACTGTTAGTTAACTTGATAGTTAGTTTAACCAGAATAGGGTCAGGAATAGGGGGATCGATTCAGAACCTATAGGAATACATGACACCCACTCCACGCTAACTATGGTCATATTTACTAATCTATGCATAGTATAACATAGTACAACATACTATAGAGTATAGTGTATACCTCCCCACCCCAAAATACATAAATGCATTTTGAAATTTTCAAATATACTGAAAAATTGCAGTCATATATATTGTATGCACTTAAGCTATGAATTAAACGCTAAAGTAAACACGCATTTGTAGACATTATTGCTCATTTGGTATATGAGAAATACACATGAAATGGCTCTTAATATGGCTATACAGAAAGAAAGTTCGAGACCATTTCATCACATAATAAAATATTTTTGAACATACCAGCGGGCAACTAAAGTTTATAAAGTATCTAAAAATAGAAATCTTAGTTCTCTAGGAATAGTTTCTTACTTTAAGCAGAAGATAAGTGTCCCGAAAATTTTGTAAGAAATAATTTGGGGCTGCTAAAAAATTGTTGTCCGTGAACTGGTGGGAAAAATTGTTCATGTGACTTTATTTTTAAAGTTGAAGGCCGAATTCAGGGAACGCCGTGTGCGAGCTTGCTCAAAAGTCTCTATTTCTGTTCTGGAGAGAACATCATATCATTAAGGCTTTCGAAAAAACTGTCAACAGCTTCATGGGAAAGTTCCACTAAGTCGGAAATAGGTGTAACCATGCATTCGTGCGCATGATTGTCTCCATTGACATTCTGATTCGCATTGCTGACAGAAGGTCGTACCTGATCGATGCTGCTTTCATCTTGAACTTCACTACTCTTCAATCGTAGTGGTGAAGATTCCACGAATGCCGTCATCAGGATTGGCAGCCTTTGAGGGCAGCACAAAGCGTGAACCTTGGTAGGAACCAACAATGTATCTGCATCCACTGGCGCATCCGATTGTAGCGTCAGACAGGTGTCTAACACGCATTCTTCTCCGCATAGCAGACACCTCAATACAGGTAAAACACATCTTTGCCACATTGGTCGAAATGATAGAAACCAAGTCATGTTCAGGTCTCTAAGCCGGGAGAGTCCCAGGATTTTTGATATCCGGTCCCGGTATCCAATGGCTAGGATTGTTTCTTCCATTTGTCGCGAGAGTTTGATCTGTGACATGGGTTGCCATAACGAAAAATAAGGACTAAGAATAGGATTCCTGCAATTAGTCCCAGGATCAGGGGAAGTCCGCCAAAAATCGAATGGACGAAATCTGGAAAAATACCCAGTATGGTTTTGAATGGTGTTAATGCCATCGAAAATACTGTCTTAAATACCTTTGAGACCCCAGTGGTATCAGAAATATTTAAGATTTCGCTCAGGATTTCCGCGAAATGTACGGGGGAATTAGTCGATAATAATGTATGTATCTCCGCAGTCGTCCTTGCGACTTGTAGATCATACGTTTCTTTTGATGACGTGAGCCTTGTAGGCGTCTGAAGAAGCACTGTTTTCATTCTGCTTAAAGTATCTATTCGAATAGAAGTAATTTTCAAACTGGGCCATGCCCTTGCCTCCCTGTCTGGAAAGGAGCTGGGGAACAAAGAACGTCCACAGCACTTGACCTTCGCAGTCGTAGTGACTAGATAAGGAGTCCCGGGCATAAGACTACAACATTTGCGGTCTACAATAAGAATGTAACTCCCATTATAGAGTCTTTGAAAGAATGGTTCTATTTCAGTTGCAGGTGCGCCTTGCTGGTGACATGAAAGGTTGTATGAATTCCCTTCACAGGCTCCATGCAAACTTATTCCGTTACACAGAAGCGTGCCGCTTAGTGACATGGCACAATTGTTGCCACTAAGAAACACTTTCTGTCCTTTATTACTGACACATGCATGTGAATAGGGCAGGATCCAAGTTGTTTTAAGGTACCCCTTCCCCAATTTCTCGTACATGCCAGCCTGTATATATTTTTGGCAGTATTGAAACCTGAAGGTTGAGATTGGAATATTTATGATTCCGTGGATTATCCATTCACTGACAGGTCGTTCTGACATTGTCATTGGTAATCTTTCTAGTTTTTCAATGCTCAAGATTGTATAATCAGCACCCTTCTGCGCCATACCGATTTGTCTATCAGTAAGGTTAAAGATTTGGAATAGTGACGTTATGTTGATTAAACGCCAAGGCACATAGCCTGAACGCAGATTTTGTAACGTCCAGCCAAGCTGTACAATAGAACGCAATTGTGACTGACCATGTTGTAATAACAGTAAGTCTTGCGATAATATATCGATTGCTGAAGACACAATGCTGTCCAATGAAAAAATTCTGGAGGACAGAGTCATTAACCCATTGTCCACTACAGAAAGTGATTTTTCCAAATTATTCCGGTCAATTTCCCGTATTCTCTCTGCTGTTTCAATTTGATTAACCTTCCAGGCCTCATTGTATGCTGCATATACAGAGGCTGCTATGAAACGCTTTTGACGCTGTTTGCGTGGTCCCATTATGAAATCACGCAAGTCAGCACCATCAGTAAGTAAAGTTAGGTGTTGCTTAATTTCAGGCAGTGTGGAAGTTTGTAGCCACTGAAGGCATAATTTGCCCACACTGTAGGTTGTTATTATCCCTGGGTGATGTCTTTGGGGATATCTAGGGTCTGGCCTGGTCATTTTGAACCCCTGTGTTTTATTCAGGAATCTGTCTTGACAGTTATTTGTATCTGTGGGCCAGATTAACCATTGTTTCCAATCAGGATGTGTTCTGTTTTGGTTTAATATATGGTTTACGTCTATCTCTTCATCCGTATCAGAGCTATTGCTAAACATTGTTGGCTTTGGAATAGACGGTTTATTTAAATCTTTGATTTTGGCTAGGCCAAGACAGGTGGTTTGTTGAACAGTGTCATTTAAAAATATCATTTGTTCTGGGATCATGCAAGCTCTAAACAAAGCTTCTAAACCCTGTACTTGCCATTCTTTTGTACCCCAAACACTTTTTAAATCAACATTTTTGTCCCAATAATCAAATCCAAAAGTATTCATTTCTTCGAAAAATGAATCTGAATATATCAACTTTGTGTTGGTTATCATGGTTTTCATCCCTGTCTTGTTTGACAATTTAAAATAGAATGTTTCAGCATTACTTGTGTTAAAACCTGAAAAATATGAATATTTGTCGTAAACGGTTCTTGAGCTCCCTTTTGGAGGTGTTGCACAATGTTCCCATTGATTATAATTTAAAACATTTCTAGGTTGTGCAGATTTATGTAAAAAATGGTTACCATAGTGGTTATAGCAATACATACTATCATAATTTGTAGAACCTTGCAAATAATCATGTTTTGTAAATTTAGCAGACATTACTAAGTCAGACATCATGTTATTAATGCTTTCGAAGTCCCAATCATCAGCAAATGAGTTTGGTTTTGCAAGGTCACTCAAGGAGATCTTGATTTGGTGTGGATATTTCAGGATCTCCACCGGACCATAAATTTCATAGTCAGTGTTGTCCCAGGCTACCCCACCAGGTATAGGATTGGCTGTGAAGTTGGCTGAAGAAAGTTCTCTTTTCTCGACGTGTGAAGATGTGTGTGGTTTGAGGACCAAGTTGATGTTCTGACTTGCTGTGTCCATTTTAGCATATTTTCCCTCAATGAAGCGTCCCAAAGTTAATACCATGATGAGCCAAAGTATGAGGATAAATGCACCAAAACCCACCCAAAATTCAATCCATGGAGAAATCAGATATGTTTCTTTCAGTTGGTTCAAAAGTTCCTTAGCTTTGTCTTTAAAGGATTTTGATGATGGCTGTGTCTTTGATTCACTGAGGCTTTCAGAGGAATCATCGAAGTTGATGAAGTAGCCGGATGCAGTTCTGTCAATTGTTCCAATTGCTTCAGGATTTTTGTTTCTTGAATTGTCACCTGGTACTTCATTATAGATTGGTGTGTCTCTGCTAAATGTTTTTATTTGGGTTTTCAGAGGTCTGAGTTCTATTGCATTGTTGCATAGTCCTTGTTGTTCTTCTGTAGGCGTTTCGAATGTGATGAGCCTCTTTGTTAGGACCTCTGTACTGGTAGCAAACCTTGGTGTTCTGCTACTTATTGGGAGTCCACTTGGCCTACTGTTTGTTATCGGCCACATGTTGTGGTTTTACCAGGTCGATGGATACAACTCGGTTCTCCTTTTTACCAGCAAGTGGCGGTAGTACAACTGATCTTGTCCCGTTGACAGACAAGACAGGAACTGCTTTTCTGTAAGAAGGCCCAAATTCCTTCTTTACCGCGATCTTCTCCCTGACTAGATCCCCGACTTTTGGAATCCAGACAGGTCTTGCTGGGACAGGTGGTGATTCTTCAGTGGTTGTTGGCTGTTGTTTCAACTGTATGTTGCTCAGGTCTTTTCTTGTTTTGTTTAAGTCCTGCAAAATAGCCAAACGGTCTTTGACATCAAAGCTTTTTTCTTTAACCACTGAAGTCTGACTGTCGAGGTCAGAGATAATCATTCTAGTTCCAAATAATAATTCGTACGGACTGAATCCCTTCAGAGAATTTCTTGGCAAGTTATTTAGACTACGTTGGACACTTATTAGATGTTTGACCCACCCAGCTCCCGAACCTAATATCCTTTCCATTATAGATTGCTTTCTGTCTTGGTTTTTTCTTTACACCATCCCGTACCCTCAGGAAGGAAGTGAGAAGATTCCCGCTGGGCTATGCTCATTTGGCCATGTTTCCCCCCCGGCCGGAGGGCTTGAGTGAAAACAATGGTCGAACGTAGCATGCTCTCAGCGTATATGCCATTTAGACTCGCAAATCTTTGTATAACAGTCCGGACGTCAGCCGAGTGCTGAGGATCGACATTATAAGTGGAAACTAGCCTGTATATGTTAATCGCAAGCCCTGCTTTTTATTGGTCATATTATCTGCCTTGATACGACGAGGTATTAAACTGTTTCTCTCCCCACTGCGATCTCTGTTGCAGTTTGGGCAGTTTTTTACAAACATGGTGTGATGCAGGCTCATGCCTGGCCACCAGTACCGTGATTGTAATTCTTCCAGAGAATCTTTCAGTTTAAGGTGTCTAAGACCCTCGCCCATATGTGCGTCTGCGATTAACAAGCTTCTCCTGTCCATGTTTGGAATCACTCTATCCCCCACTCCAGGGATTCGAGCAAAAGGGACGGAGTTTGCATCGATTATGTATGTATAATTGAGTGGATAGTTGATCGGTAATGCTGAGCAGTCGCCTTTTGATGACGTTTTCACTGCCAGCACTGTTTCACCGTCAATGTTTTTTAATGTACGCTTTTTTCGAACTACGGGAGCCGATTTAGCGGCTGCCGCTGTGGCTGTTTCAGCCAATGAATTCCCTACAACGTGAACGCCATCACGCTGATGACTCAGTGAGTGTGTCACGTGAGTCCTTGGTAGTTCTTTTTGTAAAAGAGCTATTTGTTCCCAGAGCAATTTCTGCTTTATTGGTGCATCTGTGTCATCTTTGTAATCGTTCTGAATCCATGTCTGCAAATCCTTGTTATATGATTTGACGCAGTAATATGAATCTGACACTATAAGTGTCGGGAATTCGCGATCCGCATTATCTAGCGCCATTTTCAAGGCTAATATTTCAGTTTGTTGTTCTGAATTAGTTTCTACAGAGTGTGTCTTTGTTAATAGAGGTTTTAGTTTACCTCCGCGCCACACTTCTTTTGTAATCTCACATGTGGGGTTGTATGCTTGTTCTCCCCAAACGGAGGGTTGAGCATGTCCATCTGTATAGATTACACAGGCGTAATGTCGTAAAGGCAGAATATCGATTGGCAGAGGATATGTTTTTTCATATTCTAGATTTTTTAATTCTTCTAGTTCTGGATCAAAGTAGTAGTATACTTTGTCCGTTGTGATTGAATTCACCCATTGTATCCAATCCGGATTCAATGTTGTTGTTGGTAAATTACACGGTGTTGTTAGTGCCTCAAAGGCTGATTCTGCTGTTCTGACTGTGATATGTCTACCGTCAGCTATGTCTTTTTCTCTAGCTATTGCGGTTTGAACTGCACAAATGATTTTTTCTGTATTACTGAATTTCTGTTCAGCTTCTGTGTACAAGTGTGATTTGAATGCAATTGGTACCTTTTCTCCCTCATTAGAGGTCAGGTATGTGAATCCGCATCTCCCTGGGATGACTCGAATCACAAGATTGCGTGTGTTATCACGTGTTTCTAATTTTGTTTTAATTAGCATGTCTGTTTGTAAGGATCTCAAAATTTCTGTGTGTGTTTGAGTCCAATTGGATCTTTTAAAGTCTGGTTTAATTAGATCATAAAGGGGTTTGACCCTTTCTGCGTAATTTGCAATGTATGTTCTTCCGAAATTTAGGAAGCCTAGAATTGACTGTAGGTTTTTTAGTGTTTTAGGAGCTTGAATTACGGCACATTTCTCTAGGAAATTGTCTGCCAGGCTTTTACCTTCACTTGATAACTCATATCCTAAGAATAGGACTGTTAGATGGGCAATTCTGGATTTTTTAAAGTTGAATTTGTAACCCTCTGCTGCGAACCCAAGTATTATGGTGTTCACTCTCTTCAAGTGAGTCTCCAAGTCATCATCTGTTAAGTAAATGTCATCGACATAAGATAATGCTTCATCATCATATAGTTGTAGTAATTCTGTTACTCTCGCTGAGAATACCCCCGGGCTGTTCTTGTACCCCTGGGCTAACCGACAGAATTGCTTTTGAGTGCCATTTACTGAGAATGCAGTTAAATATCTGCTCTCTGGTGCTATGTTTTGACAAAAGAATCCATTGGAGATGTCCAAGGTTGTTTTTTTATTTTTTGCGCACTATGTTATTCATTAGTGCAGCACTGTGTGAGTTTTGCACTGCAAAGGTTTTGCAACATGTGTTAAGGTGTCGGTAATCCAAAACTAGACGATATGAATTGTCTGGTTTGGAAACCGGAAACAAAGGATTGTTCATTTGTGAGGTGCAAGTTTCAATCACCCCCTGGTATTCTAGCTGATCTAGTATTTCATTTACCTGTTTTTTAGCTTCTTGCTTAATTGGGTACTGCCTTTGTGCAGTAGGTTGTGATTTTAACTGGATTTTGTGAGGAGGAGAATCCTCATCCCATCCTACGTGATTTTTATATAAAGCAGGTGCTAAGGCCACTGCCCACTTTCTAGCAAGTGTATATTTTTTATGAATCGGGATTTGATTCGAGAAGGCAGGCATAATTACTTCTTCGCCATGAGGGCACTCCCTGACAAACTCTGGTGGCCAGTCTTTTTCAGCTAGAAGGATGTCATAACCCTTGGAGAGGTTGTCCCAAAATAGTCCCCTTATTTTCCTAGTCTTATCTCCCTCTATACGTAATGTTATCTCGTATATCTTGTGGGGTTTGCTAACTCTGGTGTCTGCAGTTTCCACTTGAAGGTATTCATTCGTGTCCACTGTCTCCAGATGATTCATAAGGACTTTGCGAGCTATGCTCACTTCTGCTGCGCTGTCTAGCATTGTCTGAGCCCACTCTCCGTTTTTCAGTTGTGTCCTCAGTATTCTCGGCATTGTTAACTACCTTGATACTGGCTACCTTCTTTTTTGGAAATTGTAATTTCTTTTTTTGTTGAGCAGGTTCCTTGTCTTTGGACTTGGCGTGCTCTTCTCTTTGTTCTGATCGTCCTCTTCTTTCCGATTTCTGCGATTTCTGAGAGGAAGTCTGAAAAGATTGAGAGGGACGTGTATCAATGTCTTGATATCTATCAGGTTTTTTAATATTATCCCTATTTCTAAGGTTATATCTTTTCCCAGAGGGGTCACTCTGGGGTGACCTGTGTCTCTGGTTCGGAGATTTCTCCCTTCGCCTAGGAGACCTTCCTCGGGACTGGAATTTCTTTTCTTTTGGATTGGATTGTTTGTTTCCATCCCAGTTCTTTTTTGGTGAATTATTATTAAAAAATATTTTTTCTGGACTTTCAGTCAGTTGCGGTTTTACTGCTATTCCACCTAAACTATCTCTACCTAGTTCCTCATAGGATTTTTCTATGATTCTGGCAATTTCAGCTGGTTGGTCTGCTATATCTGTCTCTTTTAACCTCTGGCGGATCGCCACGTTTGCTGCTTCACCTTTTATATTGGCTAATAATATAGCCGAGACCTGCTTGAAGTCTTTCAGTAATTTCATACCAAGAGTTAAAGCTGGTTCTGGACCGTATTCATCTTGAATTTGTTTTAGCACATCTGGTATTACCGAAATGGATGGAACACCGTGCGTTTTTGTGTAGATTGAAGCAAAGACTGTACCCCAAGTGTCACAGTCCTCTATGTGTGGTGCGATTCCCATTGGGAGACATATAGTCAGAATCCTGTGTTTTTCTAGCGGGGTGGTGTCAGGAAACACCGCCTCTATTTGGGTAATTTTCTGTGCCAACCAGAATGGTATTTGTTCCCGTTTAGCCGGAACTTTACCTAGGCAGGATTGGATGTTCTGTGGTGTGATTTTATTTGTGTTCCCCTGGTGAGGGGTCAGCTGTGGAAGTTTAATCGCTGGCTGAATTGTTGAAGTCCGCATTACATACTGGACTAATTGTCTATGAATTTTTAGTAATTGTTTTAGCTGTATTAACAGCTCTCCTGTAGACATCCCTTCGATGTCTGGGTGTGGTGTGTATCCGGCTAAGACCGGCCACGTTGCTCCTGGTCTTCCTAAAGGACCGAGCCTGGTGATGTGATTATTATGTTTTAGGGCGCCATCAAATAAGAGCAAATGCTCTTGGAATTTGAGTGGTACTTCCACCTCCTCGAAAGGAGTGTACTCATTAGGAGGTTCCTCTATTTTGTAATAGTGGAAGTACTTTGTTACAGCATTTGCTGCTGGAAAATGTATCCATGAATAATATACCTCTGTCTGCCGATATTCGTGTGCCTCAATTACGAATATGACTGTGCCACCTCTAGGTGTCAGTCCATTTTCTATAAGTTTTATGGTTATAGATTTCCTTTTGGCGACCGGGATGAGTATTATATCCCGGTCTGCGTCTTGCATGGTAGCATCAGCTACTGCGAGTTCAGTTGCTAATCTAACTGTCTCTCTTTCATCATCACTGTCTACCATTTTACTGACAGGATGGTTATTTTGTTTGTTTGCAGATCAGGTTTCTTATGGAACAAAGTTTAGATGCACAATATTTTGGAACAGTGTATCCTTCAACGTTGACTTGTACCAAGAACCATACATAGGAGTTCCCTCCTGCGAGGTTTTGGAGGATATTACCTTTCACCCACTCCAGACGTCTTTGGAGTATTTGGGAAAAGGGGTCTGAGTGAGAAAGCACGACTGAGTTACTCTAAATGTCTTACGTTAGTTTTATCGCCCTTTCCAAACGCGTTGGGCGCCATGTAGTGTAGTTCCTATCTTCCCAATAGGCTCTGCGCATTGGAATAATACCTACAGCAGTAAAGGCCTAGGCCAGACGTTAACTAGGTCTACTACTGTCGATACTAGACTTAAGTTTTGGGTTTGCCAGCGTAGCTCAGAGTTCGCTAGAAACTTTCTCGAATGTTCAGGAAAGAATTAACTCCCCTGATTAGACAAGAAGGGATTTAGTTTCTGACAACCATAGAACATGACAACTTTGCTCTCCCCTAATCAAGAGTGTATCTCCAGAGTCGTGTGAGCACAAGGCAATTATTTTACTCAGTCAGTACGTGCATTCTTAGTCTCATCAGATTGTAGAGAAAAGGAAGAGACGGGCGTGTTCAATAAAAAGGTATTATTTATTGATCAGTCTCTTTTCTCGTACAAGAGAAATGGATATTATTGCAATACTTATAGTTAAGTAAAGTGCATACATTAAAAGCAATAGTATAAAATAATACTGTAAAAACATTGATATGGTTTCTGAGCCATATGATGTTTAAAAATGATTAAAATATATTTACATACACATATACATTTGACTAAACGTACTCAACTGGTGTTTCTAAATACGCCTACCCCGTGTACCTGACCTAAGTCTAATGCGTGGGCGGGAATAGAAAGTTACAGTTTAAGTTAAGTTTGTTTTTGCCAAGTGAATAGCTAAAGAATTCTCTGTGAGGGGTTATTCAGTTCTGTACCTGGAAGTTAGGATGAATGAGGAATGGTATCTCTTTCTCTGCTCTCGATATTCCAGGCTGCCTGCGAGGGCTGCCCGAAAGCGCCGGTGCTGGGTCTCTCGGCAGGAGATAGCAGCGCGTCTCTCAGCGCGTCAGGAAGGCGGGGCTGCTGCTAGCGGGGTCTGCTCTGCTTCTGGGCTTCGGCAAGTATGGCTGCTCCGTCTCGTCACCACGCGTGTGTTTGCATAGGGCAAGATCGGCAATATTTATACCTTAAAGGTGCCGAGATTGACGTAAGGATGGACATAGATACGTCAATAAAGATGTCATACGACTTGCTCGTTAGCACATTCTTTTACTGAAGTTCTCTGTGAAATCAAAACAATGGCCGCACGGATTTTCCAGGTTGTCATAGGTTTGATTTGTTATGAGAACGTCGTATGCCTTATCAGGGGCTGGAGGAATGTCGCTTGTCTAATTAGATCTCAAGCGTTATGACCTAATCAGATAACACGTTCCTGTGCCGTAGTGTGACTGCGTCAGATAACGGTATCTGCATCATGGGGGCTTTTCTTGCCTCATGGGCTGACTGTTAGTTAACTTGATAGTTAGTTTAACCAGAATAGGGTCAGGAATAGGGGGATCGATTCAGAACCTATAGGAATACATGACACCCACTCCACGCTAACTATGGTCATATTTACTAATCTATGCATAGTATAACATAGTACAACATACTATAGAGTATAGTGTATACCTCCCCACCCCAAAATACATAAATGCATTTTGAAATTTTCAAATATACTGAAAAATTGCAGTCATATATATTGTATGCACTTAAGCTATGAATTAAACGCTAAAGTAAACACGCATTTGTAGACATTATTGCTCATTTGGTATATGAGAAATACACATGAAATGGCTCTTAATATGGCTATACAGAAAGAAAGTTCGAGACCATTTCATCACATAATAAAATATTTTTGAACATACCAGCGGGCAACTAAAGTTTATAAAGTATCTAAAAATAGAAATCTTAGTTCTCTAGGAATAGTTTCTTACTTTAAGCAGAAGATAAGTGTCCCGAAAATTTTGTAAGAAATAATTCTGGGCTGCTAAAAAATTGTTGTCCGTGAACTGGTGGGAAAAATTGTTCATGTGACTTTATTTTTAAAGTTAAAGGCCGAATTCAGGGAACGCCGTGTGCGAGCTTGCTCAAAAGTCTCTATTTCTGTTCTGGAGAGAACATCATATCATTAAGGCTTTCGAAAAAACTGTCAACAGCTTCATGGGAAAGTTCCACTAAGTCGGAAATAGGTGTAACCATGCATTCGTGCGCATGATTGTCTCCATTGACATTCTGATTCGCATTGCTGACAGAAGGTCGTACCTGATCGATGCTGCTTTCATCTTGAACTTCACTACTCTTCAATCGTAGTGGTGAAGATTCCACGAATGCCGTCATCAGGATTGGCAGCCTTTGAGGGCAGCACAAAGCGTGAACCTTGGTAGGAACCAACAATGTATCTGCATCCACTGGCGCATCCGATTGTAGCGTCAGACAGGTGTCTAACACGCATTCTTCTCCGCATAGCAGACACCTCAATACAGGTAAAACACATCTTTGCCACATTGGTCGAAATGATAGAAACCAAGTCATGTTCAGGTCTCTAAGCCGGGAGAGTCCCAGGATTTTTGATATCCGGTCCCGGTATCCAATGGCTAGGATTGTTTCTTCCATTTGTCGCGAGAGTTTGATCTGTGACATGGGTTGCCATAACGAAAAATAAGGACTAAGAATAGGATTCCTGCAATTAGTCCCAGGATCAGGGGAAGTCCGCCAAAAATCGAATGGACGAAATCTGGAAAAATACCCAGTATGGTTTTGAATGGTGTTAATGCCATCGAAAATACTGTCTTAAATACCTTTGAGACCCCAGTGGTATCAGAAATATTTAAGATTTCGCTCAGGATTTCCGCGAAATGTATGGGGGAATTAGTCGATAATAATGTATGTATCTCTGCAGTCGTCCTTGCGACTTGTAGATCATACGTTTCTTTTGATGACGTGAGCCTTGTAGGCGTCTGAAGAAGCACTGTTTTCATTCTGCTTAAAGTATCTATTCGAATAGAAGTAATTTTCAAACTGGGCCATGCCCTTGCCTCCCTGTCTGGAAAGGAGCTGGGGAACAAAGAACGTCCACAGCACTTGACCTTCGCAGTCGTAGTGACTAGATAAGGAGTCCCGGGCATAAGACTACAACATTTGCGGTCTACAATAAGAATGTAACTCCCATTATAGAGTCTTTGAAAGAATGGTTCTATTTCAGTTGCAGGTGCGCCTTGCTGGTGACATGAAAGGTTGTATGAATTCCCTTCACAGGCTCCATGCAAACTTATTCCGTTACACAGAAGCGTGCCGCTTAGTGACATGGCACAATTGTTGCCACTAAGAAACACTTTCTGTCCTTTATTACTGACACATGCATGTGAATAGGGCAGGATCCAAGTTGTTTTAAGGTACCCCTTCCCCAATTTCTCGTACATGCCAGCCTGTATATATTTTTGGCAGTATTGAAACCTGAAGGTTGAGATTGGAATATTTATGATTCCGTGGATTATCCATTCACTGACAGGTCGTTCTGACATTGTCATTGGTAATCTTTCTAGTTTTTCAATGCTCAAGATTGTATAATCAGCACCCTTCTGCGCCATACCGATTTGTCTATCAGTAAGGTTAAAGATTTGGAATAGTGACGTTATGTTGATTAAACGCCAAGGCACATAGCCTGAACGCAGATTTTGTAGCGTCCAGCCAAGCTGTACAATAGAACGCAATTGTGACTGACCATGTTGTAATAACAGTAAGTCTTGCGATAATATATCGATTGCTGAAGACACAATGCTGTCCAATGAAAAAATTCTGGAGGACAGAGTCATTAACCCATTGTCCACTACAGAAAGTGATTTTTCCAAATTAATACGGTCAATTTCCCGTATTCTCTCTGCTGTTTCAATTTGATTAACCTTCCAGGCCTCATTGTATGCTGCATATACAGAGGCTGCTATGAAACGCTTTTGACGGGGTCTGCTCTGCTTCTGGGCTTCGGCAAGTATGGCTGCTCCGTCTCGTCACCACGCGTGTGTTTGCATAGGGCAAGATCGGCAATATTTATACCTTAAAGGTGCCGAGATTGACGTAAGGATGGACATAGATACGTCAATAAAGATGTCATACGACTTGCTCGTTAGCACATTCTTTTACTGAAGTTCTCTGTGAAATCAAAACAATGGCCGCACGGATTTTCCAGGTTGTCATAGGTTTGATTTGTTATGAGAACGTCGTATGCCTTATCAGGGGCTGGAGGAATGTCGCTTGTCTAATTAGATCTCAAGCGTTATGACCTAATCAGATAACACGTTCCTGTGCCGTAGTGTGACTGCGTCAGATAACGGTATCTGCATCATGGGGGCTTTTCTTGCCTCATGGGCTGACTGTTAGTTAACTTGATAGTTAGTTTAACCAGAATAGGGTCAGGAATAGGGGGATCGATTCAGAACCTATAGGAATACATGACAAGGCCTGTTGAAAAACTATGTTTGATGAAGACTTGAGGTGTACTGAAATGGTACAAATTTGAGTTTCTATTTTTTGCGCTCTTCAAAATTGTTGATCATGTTCACTCTGGGCAAGAAACCTACGGCCGGATATACTAAGATTTCACGCAATACACTGCAGCAAGGGAAGTTACTGCGCTGCGTTGCTTGAAAGGGAAAGAGCAGAACTGCCCCATCCTTACACATATATGGTGCAGTTCAGCTGTCTCCTTGCACTGGCACACTTTAGACTGACCTTCACCACTGCCGTGGTGCAAGAGTCCCTGTGTTAAGCTCAGATAATGTTTGTATGGGAAGGGGTACCTTCCTGCACAAAACCCATCTCTTGATTCTTATTCCTCTTTGTTTGTCTACTGCAGAATGCAGCACACATGCAAACACAAAGTTATAGAGAAATAAAGTCATTTCTCTTTGATATATCAACCTCAGGTAGGCGCACCATTGTGGCACAAACCCATGTTTACAAGTCTTTGTAAATATGGGTTTGCATCAACATGCATGGGTGGATGTGCAGGAAAGCCTATGCTCCACCCATGTAACATCTACCTGAAACAAGGTAACACAAGTAACGTTATGCGCTGCGTAGAGGGCTTTACGTGGCTTTATAAATCTCCAAATAGATTTTGCTGCGTGACTGCGCCATAAATGTGACCCAACCCTGACACAAATAGTGGAGAAGTGTGGCTCACTGGTTAGAGGAGGCAGACCCTGATGCAGAGGTCAGACCCGGGGCCAGGGTTCAATTCCCGACGCGGCAGGGTCTTGAGCTCAAAATGTCCACGGACTCGATTAATTCTTGCCTCGGTGCCTACTCGAATCATGGGTTCACACTCTGCAACTCTGGGCAATAGCTTGCTTAATCTCCACTACGGCCCCACTGCGATGGGATGCTTGGTCTTCACCTTGGGGATGCCCAGTAGGGGTTATCTCGCAGGGAAAGCCAGGACGGGTTCCCAAAGCAAGCGCTAAGAGACCTGTTGGTGATTTGGCGCTATATAAATCGAAATTAACATAACATAACATAACAAACATTTAGTAAATCTGAGCCCCAGCATTTGTCACGGAAACATAACTTATGCTCATCTGCTTCTATTTGTGTCTTTTCAGCGCTTGCATCTCAGTGAAGATATTGCTGGGGCAACCTTCATGGCAGCTGGAAGTTCTGCTCCAGAACTGTTTACGTCTGTAATAGGTAATATGCATTTTTTTTAAAGCAGACTCATTTCACATTGCTATGTCTGATGTCTATTTATTTTATTTGGAGATTTTAAAAAGTGCTATATGTCTCCTTTTTATAACGTCATAGTAATTAAGAGCCGGATTGCTTGATTCAATTGTGTTATCACCTGTGCTCTTCTGACTACGTAATGGATACATATTCTCAGTGGCGGCTCGCAGAGGGAGTGCTGCGGGTGGTGGGCAGGGCAGGGAGGGGCAGGGCAGGGCAGGGTGGGGGTTACTGGAGTCAGACATACGATGGCAAGGAGTAAAGCAAGTAAATAAATAAATAATCCTATTTACCTTGCGCTCTCTGCATAGCCAACTCGGCTATGTGCAAGCGAGTGCAAGGTAAATAGTTGTATTAATGTATTTACTTACTGTACTCCTTGCCATTGTATGTCTGACTCCGCTACCCTCTACCCTGCCCCTCCCTTGCCCTGCCTCACCCCACCGCCCCGCAACACTCCCGTTGCGAGCCACCACTGCTTTCTGAATGCGCCACAGGACAAGTAGAATGGTGCTAGATAAATGCACGTGACATACCATAACAGTCCTACTCACTCTATATTATCATGTTAAATGAGTTGTTCAAAATGTATCTGTTCATAATGTTAGGTTCGATTAAAAAAAAAAAATAGTTTGATCAAATTTCAAAGAGAAATGCAACATAAAAGAAAGAGCAAGACAAACCTGTGGTGCACGATACATTCATTTATTCGTAACAAATAAAACTAATAGAAAATGGAAATGTTCAATTTACTTTTAGAGAACATAGCTGAAACAACATACCTCATTTGCTTACAAAGTTAAGTTTGTTTGTGACTATGCAATATTGGATGATATCTTTAAAAATTGGTTATGTTGAAAAAAACAGAAGGGAATATTTCCGGGCAGGAAGACCGAGCATAGAGAGGTCCGCACATGGAATTTCTCCTAGATTCAACCTCTAGCTTTTTCATTTTCTCTTTTTTGAAATACGTCTCCAGGTAAGTTTTCATTTAATATCTATAATCTTTGCCTTTTCCTGGAATACAAAATGTCCAAATAAATGCTTTGGAACAAATATAATAAACCACAAAAACATTTGACCAACAGACATTTGTTTACTTAGGCGCAGATGTTAAGGTCAATGTGCTTTTTGAGAGTCAAACTGTGTCCTCTGGAATTATTGGTGTTTGCTGTTTGCTGCTGTTCATGTAATATGTACATTTCTAGTTACTATAATTCTATACATTTTTCACAAGGGGCTTTTGCTCAAATATTGCACTTGAATGGGCAGGGAAAAAGGTGTGCTTTGTGGTTTGTATCTAGGGTGTGAAAGGAAAATTCATAAGAAATGTGTGATTAATTGGTCTAAAATTCGGTTAGTTGTTTAGCTTGGTGGCTTGATAGACACAGGTGTAGTTAATCTCTTATTCGATATGCTTCGGTACAAAGAAAAATATATTAATATAATAATACAACTCTACAGATCATAGGTGAGGAGCATTCCAATGCATTCATTTTCATTTTCTTATGAGAATGATGCAAAAGTTAGTTTTATGAACTGTTTTCCAAGTTTATTATAGTTCATTATAGTTTAATCCATAGTTAAATATATGTATTGTATTCACGAAGGAACTCTCCAATCCCAGGTCTAACGCCAATGACATCCCGCCGTCGCAAGACCTATGCGACTCACTGGCTACCTTCTTCCACCGCAAGATCATCGACATCCACGACAGCTTCAACGCCACGACCGACCCGACGACCACTGCCCCCACCACCACCGCACGCACCAACCATCTAATCTCCTGGACAAGCGTCAATGACAAGGACACCACCGATATCATGAAAACCATCCACTCCGGCTCACCGCTAGACCCATGCCCCACCATATTTTCAACAAAGACAGCGCATCCATCGCACCCCATCTCAGCAAGCAACATCTCCTTTGAGACAGCAACCTTCCCGGAAAGCTGGAAACATGCCGAGATCAACTCCTTACTCAAGAAACCAAAGGCGATCCCCAAGTGCCTCAAGAACTTCCGGCCCATCTCCCTGCTCCCATTTCCGGCTAAGGTCACCGTCAACAAACAGCTGATCCGCTACCTCGAACACAACAAAATCCTGGACCCATCCCAGTCCGGTTTACACAGCAACCACAGCACCGAAACCGCCCTCATCGCCGCCACAGATGACATCAGGTCCCTGCTAGACAGCGGAGAAACAGCATCGCTCATCCTCCTGGACCTGTCAGTCGCCTTCGACACAGTCTGCCACCGCACCCTACGCACACACCTACACAACGCCAGAATCCAAGGGAAGGCCCTGGACTGTACCACATCCTTCCTCTCCGGCAGAACCCAAAGCGTTCGCCTCCCCCCTTCCACTCCAATGCCACCGTGATCATCTGCGGTGTCTCCCAGGGTTCGTCCCTCAGCCCGACGCTGTTCAATATCTACATGGCACCCCTCGCCCACATCGCCCATCAACACGACCTCAATATCATCTCCTACACCGACGACACCCATCTGACCCTCACACAACCAAAACTAACCTCCAAGAACGAATGAAGGCCGTCGCCGACTGGCTGAGGAACAGCTGACTGAAGCTGAACTCGGACAAGATGGAGGTCCTCATCCATGGGTCCACCCCTTCGGCCTGGGACGACTCCTGGTGGCCGACTGCACTGGGAAGCGCCCGACTCCCACAGACCACGCATGTAACCTGGGGGTCATCCTCGACTCCACCCTCACCATGACTAAGCAGGTCAACACCATCACCTCCTCCTGCTTCAACACCCTCCGAATGTTACGCAGGATCTTCAAATGGATCCCCACTGAAACAAGAAGAACAGTCACCCAGGCCCTCGACGCCAGCAGGCTAGACTACAGTAACGCCCTCTACGCAGGAGCATCGGCCAAACTCCTAAGACGGCTGCAACGCATCCAAAACACCTCGGCACGCCTGATCCTCGACATCCCTTGCCGCAGCCACATCACTCCCCACCTGGGAGACCTACACTGGCTTCCCGTCAACAAGAGGATAACCTTCAAGCTCCTCATCCACGCACACAAAGCCCTCCACGACACGGCCCAGAGTACCTCAACAGACGACTCAGCTTCTACATCCCCACCTGCAAGCTCCACTATGCCGACCTCGCCCTTTCCGCTGTCCCCCGCATCCGAAGAACGACAGCTGGATGCAGATCCTTCTCCCACCTCGCCGCCAAGACCTGGAACACCCTCCCCACCAACCTACGACAGACCAAAGACCTACTGGCCTTCAGAAGACTACTCAAGACCTGGCTCTTCGATCAGTAGCAGCACCCCCCCCAGCACCTTGAGACCCTCATGGGTATGTAGTGCGCTTTACAAATGTCCTGATTGATTGACGTTTGTCCTATTGTTCATTTCTTCAGTCATAATGCTCTTTCAACATATAAAAGTAATATTCTTTAAAAACATGCTAGTAGGTACAGGTGTAAAGGGAGGTAAAATCAAACCTATAAGAAGAAAAGGCAAACATTGGCAAAGAAAATCATTTTGGCATTTGTATAGTCAGAACGCTCATTTTACCAAGCTTCATTAGAATTCTTCAGTATGGCACTAGAACATCCTAACCTAAATATCACCTAAATAGGACCTAATTTAGAGTTTGACAGACAGGATACTCCATCACTAACATGGCGGATTTCCTGTCCAACCTGTTACAAGGGCATAGCATTTCAAAATGGCGGACGGGATATCTGCCATTTTTTAACAGACTATCCCATCTCCTAAAGTTAATTAAAGCACTATCAGCCTGATTCATGAAGCTAAATTGCGGGCGCAATAGCTGCAAAAATGGCATTGCGCCCGCAATTACCCAAATCGGCATTCATGAAGAAAATAACCAAAGCGCAAAACACAGATTGCGAATTCGCTAATAATTTGCGCCAAAGCACGGAATTAGAGAATAAAGTTAGCGAATTCGCAATACTAGCGCAATCGGAATTCATGAAAATTCTCTAATAGCGAAAAACCTCAAAATCTCCATTAGCGCCGCGCAAATTAAGGACAACCCAAAGCAGGTGGTAACCATAAAAGTGATTTGCGAAAATTTTGAAAAACTGTTGGCCAATCAGGAACAGGGACAGGGCTGACCAAACACACATAAGGAGACACAGCAGCAGCAGTTGGTGTCTCACAATGCCAGGAATGTACATGGTGGTCAGGCGGCGAAGGCTACAGCGAGCAGCACGGAGGAGACGCAGAATACAGGAGAGGATATTCCGCCAGCGGATCACCCTGCTGGGACAAACCAGGGAGCAGATCTATGCGAAGTACCGGTTGAATGGGGCCATGATAATTCAACTCATACACGACCTTGACCCCCTGATGCAGCACCCAACAAGGCGGACCAATGCTGTGCCTACACATGTACAGGTATTGTGTAGCCTGCACCTCCTGGCCTCTGGTAGCTTCCAGGGGATAGTAGCCGCAGCAGGGGGGATATCCCAGCCCACCATGTCACGCTGCCTCCGGACTTTTGTTGACGCAATGCTCACCCAGCTACACCGACACATCAGATTCCCCACCAGCCAACAGGAACTGGACTTGACAAAGTTAAACTTCTACAATGTGGCCCATTTCCCATCTGTGATAGGATGCATAGACTGCACCCACATTGCCATCTGCCCCCCAGCTGCGACGGAGTACAAGTACCGGAATCGAAAGTCATACCACTCCCTCAACATACAGATGGTCTGCAATGCCAAGACTACCATAACTGACATCGTGGCCCAGTACCCAGGGAGTACCCATGACTCTTTTATATTCCGGCACAGCGGCCTCCACACACGACTGGCCAGGGGAGAATTTGGGGAAGGACACCTACTTGGTAAGTACACATTGTCAACAAATACACATTGCAATGATGTAGCTGCGCAGCTCAGGCACTCACCCTCTGCTCCTCACATGCAGGTGACAGCGGCTACGCCCTCCGGGAATACCTCCTCACCCCATACCTCAACCCGGCTACACCACAGCAACGGCGGTACAATGTTTCTCACATACGGACAAGGAATTGTATAGAACGGACATTCGGCCTACTCAAGAGCCGGTTCCGCATACTGCACAAGACAGGTGGGGCCATGTACTACAGTCCTGATGTGTGCTGCCGCATTGTGGCTGTCTGCGCAATATTACACAACATTGCAACCAAGCGCCGGATACCAGTCGAGATCTCTGGCAGTGAGTCTGAAGGGGACGACCGTCCACCAGCACATGTGCGGCATGCACGCGGGGAGAACCCTGCTGAAGGACACAGACGGCGCAACCACATCACTATGAACAGTTTCTGAAGGCCACAATCCACTCACCCAACATTCACTCCTGCATAGCAATGTAAAAAATGACAGGAGGCCCATGTATGTTGCATGAATAAATATTATTGTTAAATCCACAATAATAACGTAAAGTATACATTCATAATATTGCAGCAGTATTGCGCCATACTGCTCCTAACTAGCCACTGGACATGCTTGTTTCATCAGCATTATCTAGGCAACTTGCAAGGAACTCAATTGCGCCTCCGCCGCGCAGCCCCCAAACGACGCTCTGGCTCTTCCTCTGGGACGGCACGTGTCCCTGCAGTGGGCCTGGTGCTGCGGCGTAACACGCCAACCATTGAGGCAGACAAGCTGCTGGCACTGGAGGCGCACTCACTGGTGTCGTCCCTCCCCACATTGCCTTCACCAGTAGGATGGAGTGCCAGTACCGCAGTGGTGACCTGCTCCAGCACCCGTCCAACATCCTCGACACATTGTATCAGCTGCTGCTGCTGCGCCAGGCACCGTCGTGATAGCTGGGAGGTGGCATTCCCCATTATGTAATTTGAGCGGGTGTAGGCTGTCAGGCGCGTTAGGAGCTGCCGGTGGCGTCGGCGGGCGGAGGTGCGCTGCGATATAACTGCAGCAGTGTTGGCCTCCATGGCCGTCGCCATGCGCTCAATACTATCACCCACATTGGCCACATTGCGGCCAATTTTATGTAGTTGCAGCTGGATGGCCGCTTGCCGTCGTGCCTGCTGTTGGTGAATGCGTAGCATCCGACGCTCAGTGCTCATGCCTGGCTTGCGCACAGCCATCCCCCTCCTGCTGCTGTGTGATGTGTCATGGTGGGAAGCCCTGACATGGCTGCTCTGCTGGCTGTCCACAGTGGGTGTGTGCACAGTCACCGCAGTTGATGCACCAGGAGTAGATGGTGCCACGGGTGGTGGAGTTGTGCTTGGCAAAGGTGCAGCACCTGATGGTGCTGAAGCTGTTGGTCTGGCCCTGCCTGCAGGGTTAGGTGCAGCGCCGGATGTTGCTGGCACTGTTGGTCTGGCCCTGCCTGCAGGGTTGGGTGCAGCGCCGGATGTTGCTGGCACTGTTGGTCTGGCCCTGGCTGCAGGGTTGGGTGCAGCGCCGGATGTTGCTGGCACTGTTGGTCTGGCCCTGGCTGCAGGGTTGGGTGCAGCGCCGGATGTTGCTGGCACTGTTGCTCTGGCCCTGGCTGCAGGGTTAGGTGCAGCGCCGGATGTTGCTGGCACTGTTGCTCTGGCCCTGGCTGCAGGGTTAGGTGCAGCGCCGGATGTTGCTGGCACTGTTGGTCTGGCCCTGGCTGCAGGGATTGGTGCTGCCAATGATGGTGCTGGACCTGTTGGTGTTGGCCTGGCTGCGGTGTGTGGGGCTACGCCTGATGGTGCATGAGGTGTTGGTGTTGGCACCTCCTCCGCATCCTCTTCTGACTCAGCGATCTGCAGCATGTCGCTGTCGCTGCTGTAGTCGCCGCCACCTGTGAGGGGAATTGGACTTACATTAATGCCATGTATCTGTCACACGTACAGCTTAGCGATAGCTCATTTTGGGTTACGTCTGGCTGCTTTGGGGTTATTTTACATTATGGGCAGTGTACATGTCCGACATTGCTTGTGGCCATGATCTCATGTGCATTGTTTGTATGACTTGGAATGCATATGGGAGGCTATAGGGCCATGGCCATTGGTAGGGGACAGGGTCGCAGTCGCATGCCACTTACCTTGGCTGTCTTGGCTGGGTCGGGATGAGTCCAGGTTGGTGACACCTATGCATGCCTCTGTCTCGAGGGTGTCCTCCACGCGGTCCTCCATGGGGGTATTGGGAGGGACAGTAGGGTCTCCGCCCCCAGTACCAGATGTCTCGCCCAGCCTCTCTGCCACCCTTTCCTTGGCACGACCTCGGAGGTCGTACCACCTCTTCTTTAATTCGTCCAGTGACCTGTGTGTCACGCCCACAGCGTTCACTTTGGCAGAAATTCCTAGCCAGATGCGACGTCTCTCCATCTCTGGCACCCTCCGGGAGTCCTTTCCGAAGAGTTTAGCGTGGTTTTCAACCACTCCCTCGATGAGGTGCTCCAACTCCGGCTCGGTAAACTTGAGCTTTCTCTTGCGCCCGCTGTCACTGGGCCCGGGTGCAGTCTCCTCTGTCATTGCTACTGTCGCTAAAGGGTGACTAGCGCTACTTTGGAGGTGTCCCGGTAGGAGCTCTCAGTTTCGCTGCAGACTCGCGGTCAGCCTCGCAGTTCAGAATGGGTGTGGCAACTGGCTGCTTCCTGGTTGCGACGTCATCACGGCGCTCGTAAAGCGACTTCCCGTTGGTGAGTTCTCGCTACTGGCGAGATGTCGCAAATGTGGATTTGCGTGGCGCTAAATAGAGACGGAATATCTGGGTTTTTGCGACTTTTTCGGCGATTTCATTTTCTCGCTATCGATTTTAGCGCCCGTGTGCGAATCGCTTAGATTACTCGCTATCTATGATGAATTCCGATCTGCGCCTTTCCATTTGCGATTCGCTGTGATTCGCTAGTTGAGAGTCGCTGTTTCCTTTCTTGATGAATCAGGCTGTTAGTGCCTGATTATGAGTTCCTCGTGCTATTTCGACCCATTAGTATTTACACATGGGTCAGAATGAAAAATTAAGTAATTTAACGCATCCGCTATTTATCAGATGTGTTAAATACCTTCAATATTTGTTAAATTTCGGCAGGTCAAACCTGCCGAAATTATTCAGGGAATACGTACAGTATTTACCACATCATGCAGATTTTGGTGTGATAAACACAAAGATCTGCATTTTATTCCCCATGAACTCGCAATAGGTGTTCTTTATTAAAAAAGTACCTTGTGGTATTGATATTTATGAGAGGTGATAAATAACACATTTGATCGTAATCAGGCCCTTCATGTCCCAATTATAATGAAAATTATAGAAGTTAATGGAAATTTGAATTTATAATGCGTACTAATACCCAGAGGTGTCTAGGCACAGGTACTCCGCTTGGGAGAGGAAGGGCTATTTAGGATGGTACAAAGCCAGAAAATTATAGAAACGCTACTTATTAAACAACCAGGTGTTTACGAGTTTACGAAAGGAGAGGAGGTGAGATTCTTTCTTGAGAGCCAGAGGCAAGGAGTTCCAGCTACAAAGCTTTTACCCTCCCCACCCCCAAGAGGCTGCTTTGGCCCTGGGGATCACCAAGTTAAAAGCCAATGAAGAGCAAATCTGCCTGTTCGGGACATACCAAAGAAATCTTTGTTTAAAATAATCTGGACCAAACCCATGCAGTGCTTTAAAGTCAATGTAGAGGAACTTAAATTCAGTTTGTCTTCTGACTGGAAGCCAGTGCAATAATGGCAAAGCGTGAGATACCGATTGATATTTTGGAACAGAAATCAAAAGGCGTGCCGCCACATTTTGAAGAATCTGCAATTTGTTTAAAATCTTGATTGCATGTTAAATAGAGTGCACTGCTGTAATCGATCTTTGCCAATATGAGTGCCAAAACTACAGATTTCTGCAGGTCAGAAGGGATAAAGGGTAAATCTTTCCTAAGAGTTTTAATCATAAGAAAATAAGAAGTTATTGCATTTACATGGCCTCCAACAGAAAGTTTGTCATCAAAATAAACTCCTCAATTTTTTTTACCTTGGTGTTTGGGATGGGAAACAACCTTTACAACGTAGTCAGTTCATAACACTACCTTTACATAGCAGTCATTACATCGCAACATCCTTTACATTGCATGTCAATGCAACGCAGCCATTACATTGCATGTCACTACAACATATGTCATTACAATGCATGTCACTACAACGCTGGCATTACATCGCAAGTCCTTACAACGCATACCATTAAAACGCATGGTACCCTTAAACTATCCGACACTTACCCTACAGTTGCACTCACTGGAGTTAGAATAGTAATTTTTACCCCTACACTATCCAACACTTACCCTACTGTT
Organism: Lissotriton helveticus; assembly: GCF_964261635.1. Lineage (NCBI taxonomy): Eukaryota > Metazoa > Chordata > Amphibia > Caudata > Salamandridae > Lissotriton > Lissotriton helveticus. Next base: position 1,243,525,045 of record NC_136067.1, read on the forward strand.
GCACTCACTGGAGTTAGAATAGTAATTATTACCCCTATACTATCCATCACTTACCTGAAATGCAATGTAATGGTATGCATTGTAATGATATGAGTTGTAAAGGTATAATGCTATGTAATGGAATGCGTTGTAAAGATAGTTTCTGAAAATGCGATGTAATGACATGCTATGTAAAAGAATGCGTTGTAAAAGATGTTGCGATGTAAAAACTGCATTGTAAAGGCATGCATTGTGAATGTATGCGTTGTATCGTCGTACATTTGTTTGGGATAGGAAGAAATCCCATTTTCTGCGTCCCTTAATTTGGTTTCCAGAATGAGGTGTCCCATCCAAAAAGTAGAACCTCTGTCTTTCCCGAATTCAACTTAAGATAGTTACTGGACATCCACTTTCCAAATTCATGCATACACTCATGGAATCTTGAAGCTGTGTAATCAGGACTACCATCCAGAGATGCCATAATTTGCGTGTCATAGGCATATGACACCACTGTAAAGCAAAATGATTATATTAGAGTAGCAAGAGTGGTACATAAAGGTTGAAAAGTGTCAGGCTTAATGATGAGCGCACACAGAAGAAAGAAGGGGGTAGAACTAAACTCCCCTAGCTCCACCAACTGCTCTCTATCCAAGAGGAAAGACTTTGGAAGTTTGAGAGTTTTACCTCTGATGCCCAAGGCAGAAGGAAGATCAATAAGAAGATCATGGTTGACCGTGTCAAACGCTGCGGATAGGTCTACAGGATCAAGGCGATCTTCTCACCCTTATCCAAAATGTGTCAGTAATCAGAGCCAACTCGGTACTATGTTGGCTTCTAAAGCCATACTGTGTAACATCAAGGAGATTGTTATTCTTAATGAAAAGTGAGTGTTTGATATTCATTGCAATTTTTGCGGGAGAAGGGAGCAGAGAGATTGGCCTTCAGTTGTTAGGATCTTTGCCTTCCAGATTGGGTTTCTTCACGAAAGAAGAATGGAAGCCCTCTCCCACTCTTTGGGGAAATAACCGTCCAAAATGATCTGATTAAAAATGGCTCTAAGATAATTAGCGATGACGTCAGGCACTAAGTGAAGAAACTTTAGAGGACAGGGATCCCAAGGGGATCCTGACCTTATTTGAGATAGAAGTCTCTGGACAATAAGTTCAGAGAGAGGGGAATATAATCTACTAGAGTGTCCATGGAGTCAAATGAGTCATAAACTGTTTATACTTTAGTCAGGAAGAAAACTCCTAGAGAGTTACGAAATTTTTGATCGGCTCCGGTACGTTTGGGTTCAGGAAGCTTGCTCAACTTTTTTACAGTTCCAAAAAGTTCTTTAGGGATATTAAGAGACGCCTTGATTTTGGTTGTAAAATAACATGTTTTAGCAGTAGCGACCTTCCTCTTATAGTCCTGAATCGGCTTTCTATAGGAGATGTTATGCTTAGAATTTTACTGGGTACGCCATTTTATTTCAAGCCGACGACAAACTTGTTTCTGAGTTCTAAGACTGTCATCGAACCTGGGATCCAACGGTGAAGTCCTTTTATTGTTAATGGCTTTTATAGGAGCCAGTATGTTCAGATTAGTGGTGACCTAATCTGTAGCCTCATCCAGGTCAACAGGAATTTCGGGTAAAGAGTGAGTTAAATGCACCTGGAAGGTCTGCGGGGTGATTTTATGCCATGGGCGGCTTATAATTTTTTGGGGAATAAAGCATACAGAATCCCCTTCAGATTCCAAAGTGATGTGAAATGTGACCGCCGAATTGTCAGACCAGGCAAGAGGCAGAATGGAGGAGACTATAAGGTAAGGATTGTCAGAGAAGATGACATCTAAACAATGGCCAGCCGCATGTGTGAAATCTTTAACTAATGGCATAAGACCCACGTTTTCCAAAAGGTCTGTAAAAATATTATCTCTGTCTAAAGTATTTTCTAAATGCAGGTTAAAATCAACGAAAATGGTGAAATCAGGGGAATGCACTTTGATATCCATCAGTTGGCTACTGTTGTTCAAAAGGTTGCTCTAGGGCCCTGTGGCCTATACATTAAAGTCCTATTAAAAGAGTAATGGTGGTGAGGGATATTGTAAAAGCTAATGCTTCACAATCTGGGATAGCCCGTAAAGTCCCAAAAGAGGCTTTTAGATTGTCTTGATATCTGATCGCTATTCCCCCGCTCCTTTTTAGGGCTCGGGCCTGCCGTACACTGCGCATGAAGTGTCGCGCAGCGAGAGTCCTATTCCCGGCGTTTTGAAAATGGACCTGGAAATTCCACGCAGTTCGTGCGTGTTATTTCCAAGGTCCATTTTCATTGTCCTTCGCGTGCGTGCTGTTTTTTAACAGAACACGCAATCGGCCATTGGCGGTCGCGTAGCTCCGCCTATGGCCTATTGGTGTCTGTTATGCGCACCAGAGGCCATATGTTTTGAATTATCGCGGCTTGACAGCCACGATAATTCAAAACATATGCTCGCAGTGGCGCGCGCGCACCACTGCGGGCTTTTTTTTTTTTTTACAATTGGATCGCTTTCGCGATCCGTTGAAGTGCTGCTTGCTTTGTACTGGTTTTACTTGACCATTGATAAACTGGTGGATTCTGAGCATAGTCCAAAGTCCAGCTCTTCATAACTGTGGCCCTCGTGCTCGCTTTTCTGCATTAGAAATGAGGCAATCTAAAAACCACGTGCTAATTATTGACTCACATTCATTAACAACATAATAGGAGCGGGCTCTCACGCGGCGCATACGCAGAGGCCGACTCTCTTCCAAATCCAGGCCTACTCGAGTTCATAATCAATCACTGGGCAAATCCTCTCCTGACAAGAAGGAACACATTCACAAATTGAGCGACGGTGCTCCCATCCGCCCATCGGCGCTGACTGTAAAGGAGAACTTTTGACCCCGCCGCCTCATACATCACCCCCTGGCAGAGGCTGGCCGCTGGTGCCGCTGGCTGAGGCCCATCACACGGCGCGGCCCTGCGCGAGAGGCCGCTTCCATGTGCTAAGTGACCCCTTCCAACCAATAACAATGCGGGCCGCCCAATGTGTGAATCTCCACAGCAAAGGGCTGCGTCATTAAGGCACGCAGAGATGAAAGGCTGCCGGGTTCATCCCTCGTCCCCATTAGTTTACATAAGGCATTTGATTTTGGGGATGGGCACAAGCTACCCTATTCTTGGGCGGGAAGAGTGAGGTGGCCCGTCCCCTGCCCCCTCACTCCTCCACTGTCCCCTTTACTCTCTTATCTGAGAAATTTTGCACATGCTCTCTGCCCGGCATCTTCTTGCCGCGCTCTGTCGTGCTCTCTTTTCTCTCTTCTGTGTTTCCTGCCCCTCACTTTCTCTCCCTCCTTCACTTTCTCTCGCCGGGATTCACCTGCCCTCCCCTTCTGCCCAGATCTCCTCCTGTGCCCGGGACCCAGGTGTTAATGATTCTTGTGGAGGAGTGTTGCCATTGGGGGTGGGGGGGGGGGGGTATGTGTGAGGTTGGTTTCCCTTGGTGTTGGGGCTCAGACCATCACGAGTCACATTAGCAGGCTTTGCCGCCTCTCCTGCCGCTTCTCCTAACTTGGCCCATTTAAACCTGGCACTAGGCAGCTAAAGGGGTCCCGGGAGGACTGAGCGATGAGCGGCTCTGGCACCTATTCAGCGCCCTCCCTGGGCGAGCTCCGGCTTCCCACACACATAGGACGAGTCTACATCAACCAACAGTATGCGCGGCACGGGGTGTTCACAGGAAACGGAGGGGGGCCTCCAAACTAGTTTTTTTCAGATTAACATACTGTCTTCTGGGGGAGGGAACCCGTCGGGAGTAGACCGGGAATACAAAATGCAGGGTGAGCAGTGTGAGAGTGTGCATGGTGAGCAGTGTGTGTGTGTGTGTGTAGGGTGAGCAGTGTGTGGATGTGCAGGGTGAACAGTGTGTGAGTGTGCAGGATGAGCAGTGTGTGAGTATGCAGGGTGAGCAGTGTGTGAGTATGCAGGGTGATCATTATGTGAGTATGCAGGTTGATCAGTATGTGGGTGTGCAGGGCCAGCAGAATTGTGTGAGTGTGCAGGGTGAGCAGTGTGTGAGTATGCAGAGTGAGCAGTGTGTGAGTATGCAGGGCGAGCAGTGTGTGAGTGTGCAGGGTGAGCAGTGTGTGAGTATGCAGGGTGAGCAGTGTGTGAGTATGCAGGGTGAGCAGTGTGTGAGTGTGCAGGGTGAGCAGAGTGTGAGTATGCAGGGTGAGCTTTGTTTGAGTATGCAGGGTGATCAGTATGTGAGTATGCAGGGCGATCAGTATGTGGGTGTCCAGGGCCAGCAGTGTGTGAGTATGCAGGGTGTGTGAGTATGCAGGGTGAGCAGTATGTGGGTGTCCCGGGCCAGCAGTGTGTGAGTGTGCAGGGTGAGCAGTGTGTGAGTATGCAGGGTGAGCACTGTGTGAGTGTGCAGGGTGAGCAGTGTGTGAGTATGCAGGGTGAGCAGTGTGTGAGTGTGCAGGGTGAGCAGTGTGTGAGTGTGCAGGGTGAGCAGTGTGTGAGTATGCAGGGTGAGCAGTGTGTGAGTATGCAGGATGATCAGTATGTGAGTATGCAGGGTGATCAGTATGTGGGTGTCCAGGGCCAGCAGTGTGTGAGTGTGCAGGGTGTGTGAGTATGCAGGATGAGCAGTATGTGGGTGTCCAGGGCCATCAGTGTGTGAGTGTGCAGGGTGAGCAGTGTGTGAGTATGCAGGGTGAGCGGTGTGTGAGTGTGCAGGGTGAGCAGTGTGTGAGTGTGCAGGGTGAGCAGTGTGTGAGTATGCAGGGTGAGCAGTATGTGGGTGTCCAGGGCCAGCAGTGTGTGAGTGTGCAGGGTGAGCAGTGTTTGAGTATGCAGGTTGAGCAGTGTTTGAGTATGCAGGGTGATCAGTATGTGAGTATGCAGGGTGATCAGTATGTGAGTATACAGGGCGATCAGCATGTGGGTGTCCAGGGCCAGCAGTGTGTGAGTGTGTAGGGTGTGTGAGAATGCAGGGTGAGCAGTATGTGGGTGTCCCAGGCCAGCAGTGTGTGAGTGTGCAGGGTGAGCAGTGTGTGAGTATGCAGGGTGAGCAATGTGGGAGTGTGCAGGGTGAGCAGTGTGTGAGTATGCAGGGTGAGCAGTGTGTGAGTGTGCAGGGTGAGCAGTGTGTGAGTGTGCAAGATGAGCAGTGTGTGAGTATGCAGGGTGAGCAGTGTGTGAGTATGCTGGGTGATCAGTATGTGAGTATGCAGGGTGATCAGTATGTGGGTATGCAGGGTGATCAGTTTGTGGGTGTCCAGGGCCAGCAGTGTTTGAGTGTGCAGGGTGTGTGAGTGTGCAGGGTGAGCAGTGTGTGAGTATGCAGGGTGAGCAGTGTGTGAGTGTGCAGGGTGAGCAGTGTGTGAGTATGCAGGGTGAGCAGTGTGTGCGTTTCCAGGGTGACTAGTGTGTGCGTTTCCAGGGTGAGCAGTGTGTGCGTTTCCAGGGTGAGCAGTATGTGGGTGTCCAGGGCCAGCAGTGTGTGAGTGTGCAGGGTGAGCAGTGTTTGAGTATGCAGGGTGATCAGTATGTGAGTATGCAGTGTGATCAGTATGTGGGTTTCCAGTGCCACAGTGTGTGAGTGTGCACGCTTTCTCCGGGCACAAACACCACCAGCCATCAGTGCACACTTTCACCAAGCACAAACACCACCCGCTGTCAGTGCACGCTTTCCCTAGGCACAAACACCACCATACGCCAGTGCACGCTTCCACCAGGCACACACCACCAGATATCAAAGCACACTTTTCACCAGGCTCACACACACCACCAGCCGTCACTGCACGCTTTCACCAGGCACACACACACCACCAACCATCAGTGCATGCTTTCAGCAGGCATACACACACCACCAGCCGTCAGTGCACGCTTTCACCAGACACACACCACCAGCCGTCAGTGCACGCTTCCACCGTGCACACACCCCACCAGCCATCAGTACACACATCAATTGTCAACGCATCCACAATTAACTATTGTAGCAATCGCAGTATTGCGAACTTTACTTTTAAACATAATCATCTAAAGCTCAGCATGCTACCATTGCTACAATTCCAATCCAACCCTCATAATTCCACTACACACCACATGCATACACTCCATAACACATGGCGAAAAGACATTACCATTTACAATGCCATTTGCTCTAACTAAAATAAATCCGAGACCTATTGCATTTCCAATGCTTGTTTTTTTTAGCGATCTAACTTAGAGATGGCAAACTCAGGGGTAGAGTCCATAATGAGTTCTGGGGCCGACGCAGTGTCAGCCCAAGTCTCTGTGATGTCCAATGCACTAGAGTCTATAACATCTATGAAATCTAAGGCATTTTTTACAAGTGATCTGGTGTTTATGAGTGTCGCATTTAAAATTGTAGACCTAGAATTAAGAAGAGTGGAACAATGCTTGGCAGGGATTAAACCTTGAATTTTAATATTAGTACAAGTAAGATTACAATGAGTGCAGGTCCTGAGATTTAAAGGAACCAATAACACCAACGTGGGTCCTGGATACTGCTTACCATGATCCATAAAAGAGAGCAATTTGTGTTGTGAGTAACAGAGAAGAGTTACCTGTTGGAGGGGAAAACCGGCAGAGTGGCTGGCATTGCGGGCACGAATGAAGTTTTTAGAGGACAGTGGAACCTTCTCACTGCCAGCACCTAACCTACTAGTGCCCCCTAAAGTCTTACCCCTTCTATTCTTATAGGGGTTAGTGTGCACACCAAACGGCACCCACTGTCACAATGCCTATTCCCTCAGGAATTTAACAATTTGAAACAAAAAAGCACAGGTGCACTAAATCAGTAGTTCAAATAGGACCGATTATAAGGTTCAAGACCAATAGATAACGTAGGCAAAGATCTTCAATTTGATTTCTTTATTCCATTTTCTCGTTGAGTAGAAAAAACAATACAGCCAACGCGTTTCGTCCTATTATAGGACTTCTTCAGGGCTGTTAAACAAACAAATACATATATATGTACATGAATAAATATTTACAACTAATATATACAACACTGATTACAAACTCACATACAGACAGTTTCTAAAAACATTATAAGAGCTTAGTGCATGACAAAAACATCCAGAAAGACAGACAGGCAGTTATGACATTTTAAACTGTTTTACAACTGTTACTATTTTGATTCCTGAGTTATAATCCACATTATGGGTTTACAAACTTAAAGGGCCAGTTGTTCAAGATGTCCTAAAGTGGTAAAGTATGACAATTGTGGTATCCCACTTATCACCATTCTTGTGCATTGATTCAGTTTTTATTAATATATATGGTCAGCATTGAAGTTTATTATGGTGAAAAGCTCCAAAGCTTTGTGACTACAGAAATAGGCTGGCATTGCGGGCAGTCCGAGCGCAGATGGGAGCAAACGGGCTTGCCTTTGGCGTGCCGAGTGGCGCGCCTATTGTGCGTATCTGCTATGCATACATGCCCCCAGTCCGTTTGCATAGCCCAAGCAAATAACAGGGTATTAATACCCACTAAAAGATGTCGCCCTGTCCTACAGGAGCCAGGTACCTTCTGAAAAGGGCACCAAGGTGCCTACCAGGAAAATAATATGGCCAGTGTGGTAGGAGTAGGCAACAATACTTTCTCAATTGGAGTTAGAAATAGAAAACCTACACTCTACGGGACAATAACCTTGTAAAAAATAAACAAACATTCAAACAGAGGATATTTTTGTTACTGATAATCTGACATGCAAACCACACAGTATCTAGTATGGGCAGCAGCAGTGCAATGTCCCCTCACACAGAACAGACACATCACAGGCAACAATAGTGCACATTTCCTCAAACAGGTACAGCATGTGCAGCAGAAGTACAAGCTTCTTCACATTATATGAAAAGCTGCAGTCAGGCAACAGCAATGAAAGCTTCAGTGAGAATGAGTGTGATAATCTGGGTATGCTGAGGCGTGATGGTATGCATCTTTTTGTGAGTCTGTTGGTGTGAAGTGTGGTGGTATTATGGTGTATGAGGTGGTGTGATTGCTTGTTGGTGCATGTATGTCATAATCTGTGGGACTGAAGGTCAGAGAATCCTTCTGAACCCCACAAATCCTGTCTCACTTCTCATTCATTTCATGCAGTCCATAAACGTTTGATAAGGAATTCTGCCAGAGAATAGAATATTTCAACATCAGCTTTGAGTTCCAATTGGCTGAGAGAACATAACCTTCAAACCAAATTAAAATGATGAACAATGCAGGCAGTATGGAAGAAATGGGCACTTTAAAATGGATTTGAGAAAGGCGCTTAAAAGGGAGATATTTTAACCCATTGTTACATAATTTCAGATTGAGCAGTACTATCAGCCTTCTGGTAAAATAAGATGAACTAATCAGAAGAGATACACAGTTTACCTAGAGATTCAGAATCCTGCAATTTGATCAGTAGAGCAGGCACTTCCCATGATGTGCAGTACAATACATCAAATTGATCAGAGGAGAACATTGTTGCCTATAGGGCCTGTAAGAGAGTTTCACATATTGACAGTGGGGACAACCACTAAGACTTGATTAGCAGTAGAATACTGCATAGTGTTTGTAAAAGAGAAGCGCAGTGCTCAGGCCTACAGAAGAAAAATGCAGGCAGGACACTGCAAGTTGATTAGAGGAGACCACACTTTTGCTGGTATATGACTGAGAATGTTTTCATATTTATCAATGTAGGCAATCAATATGTCTTAGTCTACAAAGGTACACCACACATTGATTGGAAGAGGCAGCTACTTCACATAGGACTACAGTAGAAATTCAGTAATCGTTCAAAGGCGACAATTGCTGGGTCTCAATAAGGAATGCAGGATCAGCAGAGGAAACAATCACTTCACCCTCATCTGCAGGGGAACACAAGTCATAGGACCAATGGGCAACCACCCTCTGCGACTTACAGGAGAGTAGTGCATACATATTAAAGGAGACAATCAATGAGTAAGCGTGCTGGAGAACTGTGCACATATTTCAAAGTAAACAATCCATTCACCCTGGCCAGCTGGAAATATCACAAATGGATCAAAAAAGACAATCATACCATCCTGACTTGTACTGGCACAACACAAATTGCTGACAGGGGGCAATCACTGTATTCTTATTTCCTGCTTATTTCTTATAGGGAGAGTTGGGCATGGTCTGGTGGACCTCAATATCAACTGTTAGTTCTAATGGGAGAGCCGGACATAGACAAAGAGAGCAAGAGCAAGTGTATGAGTACTCCTAAAAATCACAAGGTTTGACTCTGCTCCTCAACCTTGAGCATTGATATGAGAACATGTAAGACATGTCAGCCTTAGGGCGATCTTCCACTAAATGTTTTGCCTTCCTTCTCTATTTTTACTGACCTTGTTTTTGCTGGCCTTACGGCTCTGTGTCCTTTACCACTGCTAACCAGTGCTACAGTGCTTGTTCTCTCTCCTCTAAACATGGTTACCTTGGCTTATACCCAATTGGCATATTTAATTTACTTACTTATAAGACCCTACTAAGGTGGCACTACATGTACCCAGGGCTTGTAAATTAAATGCTAATTGTAGGTCTGCAGCACTGATTGTGCCACCCACTTAGGTAGCTCTTTAAATATGTCTCAGGTCTGCAATTGCAGAGCCTGTGTGTGCAGTTTAGAATTGCTACTTCGACCTGGCAAAATAAACAATTTGTCCCGTCCAAACCTTCTGTTTTAATACATTTAAATCATCCCTATGATAGGCCCTGGACAGCCCAGTTGGCAGGGTACATTGTGTAAGCATGGAGAGCACAATATAATCCACATTTGTAAAGCGCACAATCACCCGTAAGGGTCTCTAGGCGCTGAGGGCCTTGGGAAGATTAAGCAAGCTATTGCCCAGAGTCACATGGTGCTGGGCTAATCTGCCGCCGGTGCCGGGGATCGATCCGTGATCCCCAGATTCCCGAGTCAGTCGCCCTAGCCGCGGCGCCACACCTCTTCCATAAAACTGATGGATTTAGGCCCAGATCTCTGTACAGGGGTGAATGTATGACATTGTTCTGCATTCTGTCCATCAATTGTTGTTTTTTTCATTTGTACCCCGAGAGACGCGTATGCCCAGACGTGGGTCCCGTGCTCTCTGCTATCCGGGCCTATGAGGGGTGAGACCCCAAAACCGGTCCTAGGATGCTTTTTTCCAGTCCAGGGAGGACCTGGCCTGACAGTTCGGGCTGGACTGTTTCCATTGGGTGCAGGGTCAAGACTGATTTGCATATGGCTGGGTTCAAACTGGAATGGCATGGGTAGCAAATAAACGATGGATTTAGGCCCAGATCTCTGTACTGGAGTGAGTGTATGACATTGTTTTGCATTCTTTTCATCAATTGTTGTTTTTGCACTTTTAGAAAGCTGGCATTTTATTTACTTAGCCATTTAGTGCCTGTAGCGTGTTTCTGGTCACATGACTTGGTGTAGCTGATAATTGAGCTTTGTGTATTACTTCTAAACAGCCACACAAAATTGGGAGATTAGGTGTGCCAGGATGGAAGGGAGGAGATTGGCACAGCTCCACTTACACCTTAATAGGCTGCATACCCCCTGTAGTCTGGCCTGGAGCCAGAACTGGGAAGGCAGGATGTCTGGGGACGTCAAAGGGAAACCTCGAGAAGCTGCTCCACCACTTCAAAGGCACAAATGTGTATAAATACTAGACCTCAGCTACCAACTCTTCGGTATACTTCTGGGCCTGTGGATATTCTGCCAGAAAGAAGGACTGCTGTGCTGCTGAAGGACTACCACTCTGCTGGGCTCCTGCTTTTCTGTGCTAACCTTCTATCTTCCTGCCTAGGTAGGAAGGACTGGACCTGCATCTCTTAAACCCAGAACACAGGAGTGACTCCAAAGGCTAGTTGGCTGGCCTCCTGACTTGAGCCTCAGAGACGGAAGGCTCCAACAACCTTGCACCTGCACCCAGACTCTACCATCTGTGGGTCTACCCTTGTAAGTGGTGCTCCCAGTCCTGGAACCTTGGAAGTGTGCCTAACTTGCTGTGATCCAGCGGAACCGATGCATCTACTCTGCTGTATGGTGCAACCCAGATCAGAACCGACTTTTCCCTGCTGCTTTGTGGACTAGACCCGTTGCAAAGACCCACATCACTGCCGCATCCACATCATCTTCTGAACAGCCGTTGCATAATGCATTTACGCTGAAGGCCCTTGCATCCGCCGTCGAGAGCAGCCTCGAGGGTGATGCTGGACTCCGCATTGAAGCGTCACAGCTTCTCGGAACTGATGCATCGCCCCGGCTATGCGACCCATCCCCGACTTTGGACTTCTCATCGCAAGCCCTTGTCGATGGCGGCTCCTTTTGTGGTGTGTTTTCACTGTGTTACTGTTTGAAGTTCTGCATAAATACTTCATCCATTGCCTCTGAGATTAGCTTGACAGCTCTGTGCCAAGCTACCCAAGGGTTAGGCAGACGTTAATTTAAGATATGCTTGTGACTTCACACTGAGAAGAATTGTGGTTGCTGCTTGAGAAGGGTTTCACCCCCACCCATCCTGTAACCCAATTTCTTACAGAACAAGACTGGAAAAGGATGGTCAATCATAAACTGAGTTGCTAATGAGAGCTAATGAGAAAGGCTCATCCTGAGTAAGATGAGACAATCACACATGGGTGGTGATGACAGGTCAAGCACAGGTTCAGAGGGAGCTCAGCCTGTATCTCCACTAAAAGGTCAAACATAGTCTGTACCAGGACTCCACGGAGTGTTTATGAGGGAGCAGGAGAATGCCTCATGGAGCTCAGGATATCACCAGAGAATTGCAAAACGATTAACACCTTGGCTGCTTGAGATATTCCCCTGCTGTGCTGGACCATAATAGAAATGGGTGTGGTCATGACGAGCTCAGCTCGTCATCAGCACACAAGCACTGTGCCTCATGAAGAGCTGAGTTCGTCATGAGCACCGAAGGGGTTAATAGATCATATCCACAGTCTGAGGTATCTCACCCTGTCACCAAAGGCTCATGATGACTGGAGTTGGACAGCACCAAAAGGAGTTCATCACGTGAACAGAGTTTTCTCTGAGGAGAAGTCAGGGTCTAATGTAGATCAGCATGGCCCATGAGGGAGTGTAACAGAGATCATAATATCAGGGCCAGAGGCAGCCTGTGTCCTGAATGTGATTACCAGAGCTTGTGACAGATTCTATCACATATATGACCTGCTGGAAAAATAGGATAAGGCTGGAACGGCACCATATCACCTCCAGATGCCCTTTCCCCTGTAGTCCGATGCCCCTTGTTTACATGTCACCCTGGAGATTGCCATAGCTTGAAGCCTGATGCACCCTCCACCTACCACTGCTCCATGGTCTGTGGGGGGACACCCCAACTGAGAGTGGAGACAGCCATCAGACCTATTCTTTAGGAGAATGCTTTAAAGCTTTCAAAAGAGAGGAGGACTTTGCTCAGACTCGCAGGAAAAAACTGCAGACTCATCAAATTAGTTAATAACTACATCTGGAATGTAAATGTGGGATACTTGTAAAGCGCACTGTTACTCTACCCGAGTGTCCTGGCGCTGTAGACCGCTGGGGAACCCGTCCTGGTTTTCCCTGTGAGATGGTCCCTTTCTGGGTATCTCCAGGGTGAAACCAGGCATCCCCGGCGTCTGTGGGGGGCAGTTGTAGAGATGAGGCAAGCTTAATGCCCAAAGTTACCGAGTGTGTTCCCTGGTTAGAGAAGGCACTGAGGCGAGAATTATCGAGTCCGTTGACCCTGGTCCAAGACCCTGCCGCGTCGGGAATTGAACCCTGGTCCCGGGCCGTTCTCTGCTTACAGGTCTGCCGCCTCTAACCAGTGAGCCACACCTCTCTGAATGAGGCTACTACAGCCTGATCAAGGACAATCGCCATTTTGCTTCAACAAGGTAGAGAACACTTCATATTATTCATTGGAGGGTTACTGTATTCTAGCCTGCAGGGCAACATCACACATTTTTCAGGAGATAACCACTTCATCTAGACTTGCCAAAGAATGGCAATTAACATTCAAGATGGGCAATTATTGCACACTGGCCTCCAACAGGATGCACAGATTGATTATAGGATACAGTCACATATCCTAGGCTTTAATGAAGTGGACAAAAGGTTCATGTCCACCTCATTTCTTTGGAGGTGGAGTGAACATGAGCAGTTCATCCACTGCAGTGTCAAATAAAAAAAAACTGTTGGAATGCCATGGAAAAGCTACCAGTATTTTTCTTTTTTGGGTTACAGTGATTTGCAGTGTGCCACAGTAACCAAAAAGGAGGGAGGTGGGAGACACCAGAGAGATTTGGAGAGGCCCCCTAGACATAGGCAAGTGTTCCTACATTTTAAAGACAAATAGAACACGCTTTCTGCCCCTTGGTGGGGTGATTTGGGGCTTTACTTTTATTTAGAAAAATAAATATTGGAATGAGGTGACCCAGCCAGGCTTTGGAGCTGACCCGCACCACTAAAAATGCCCATAATCCTTCTGTCCTCAGCACTCGGGACATATTGGAGGTGTACCTCCAATCTGCCCGAAGACACAGACCAATTGGTCTGACACAGACCAATCTTTCTAATGCAGGTTTGGGTCGAACTTGTAGAAGGGTTTCTCGTGGAGTAAAACGCGCTCTTTTACAGGAGTGCTTCAGTAACTTCTTCGGATACCCTCTTTCTTTCATTTCATTGCTAAAGACTTGTGCATTGGACGAAAAGTCTTCCACGTCGGTACAGTTTCTCCTGATACGTAATAGCTGTCCATACGGGAGATTGGATTTCAAGTTGCGGGGATGTGCACTCTTGTAGTGCTGGGTAGTATTTCTATCCGTGTCTTTTTTATAAAGGGAAGATTTCAGTACCCCTCTATAGCATGTTATTTCCACATCAAGGAAAGTCATCTTTTTGTTGCTATGTGCGATTGAGAACTTGATGTCTCCATGTCTATTGTTCAACCAATCGTGGAACGCCGTCAAGCTGGTCTGGCTCCCCTGCCACAGGAGCCAGACATCATCAATATATCGGTACCACTGCACAATATGCTGCTTAAAGGGGTTGTTGATTTCGATAAATCTTTCCTCGTATTGTGCCATATATAATACGGCCATTTCCGGAGCATAAGGGCACCCCATTGCGGTGCCCTTAACCTGCATGTAAAATGCCCCATTAAATGAGAAATAATTTTTCTTCAGTGCAACCTCAGCCAGCTTGAGATTAAAAGCAGTGGGAACACGATGCGGTCTTTCTCTCATCTCTAAGTAAATCTCCATCACCTCTAACGCTTCTTCCTGTGGGATCTGCGTATAGAGGGAGGTCACATCCATTGTTACCATTAGTTGGGTGTCTGTATTAGTAATTGATTTCATTTCATGTATTTTTGTATAGTGTAAATATGTATAATAGATAAGTGTCTTTGTGTGTTTTGATGTACCTTCTTCGAAAAATTTTGATAAAATTTAAAAAATTGTTTGGTATAAATAAAAGTACCTTGTTGAATTTGACAGTGAGCGTTTTCAACTTTCCATAAATGTGGATCTAAATGTAGGTGGTTAGGCAAACTTTTTGGTGTTTTTGCTTAAGATAAGGTCCAGCCTTCCCACCTGTCCTTATGGGCCTGGCTCCTTTTGTTTCACTTATCCTTGGAGCACACAGCATTCTCCTCCCCATGGCAAGCAACAGGTAATGTGAATATGTTGAGAGTACTTTTGACATATGGGCTGGCAGGAAAAGAGTAAATCCCAATTTGCTCTCAGTTGCCATAATGAATGCCTGCACTGTTTGGGCTTTGGTCCGCTGACAACCATCAAACACACACAAGCCACCCACTCCACAGGAGATTACATTTTTTGTCAGGATAAGTGTGAGAATGCTGGAAGTTCTGAATGTTGTGGATCTCTGTATATTCCGACATGTTTCCCTCAGAGAATGTAAGGAAAATGTTTGATGTTAGTCAATGTTTAAGGTTTGAAGTGACTTTTGGGTACGAAAACCTGGTGGGATCCATGTAAGTCACACCACCCTGGACTCCCATCGATATCTAGTTTTCAGAACTGTCCAGTTTTAGTAGGTTTTCCTGGGTTGTGGCAGTGCTTGGGCCCAAATTCTGCAGCTAACCACATCACTAAAATGGGTAATTTTTCATGGTGAACAGTTGATGTTTCCTCATTCTATTTTGGGTCTGTTCCAATTGCAGAAGATAGGCCCTCCCACACACGTGTGCTACAATTTTTATCAGAAGTTTGGAGTTGCTGGGTGGTAGGAATTTGGTGGACCTACAAAGATTCTGTTGTTTTTTCTGAGAGATATGTGAGGGAAATGTGTGATTTTAACCAAAGTTTGAGGTTTGCAGGGTATTCTGAGTGAGAAAAAGTAGCAAGATCCACGCAACTCACACCACCCTGGAATCCCCTGGATGTCAAGTTTTCAGAAATGTATGAGGTGGGTAGGTTTCCATGCATCGTGGCCAAGCCAAGGCTCAAATTCCACAGCTACCCATATCAACCAAATTGGTTAATTTTCATGATGAAAATGTATGTCTCCATGATGCATTTTGGGGCCTTTCCTTTTGCGGGAGATAGATGCACTGATACAAGTGGGATAAAATTATATTGCAAGAAGTGTAGACACTCTAGGTAGAAGGAATTTTGTGGCTACCTGCAGATTCCAGAAGGTTCACTCACAGAAATATGAGGAAAAAATGCATTATTTTAGCCAAAGGTTGAAGTCTGCAGGACACTTTGGGTAAGAAAAGGTAGCATGAAAGTCACACCACCCTTTACACCCATTGATGCCCAATGTTCTGAAATGCCTGGGTTTGGTAGGCTTGCCTGCATGTTGGCTGAGCCCAGGTCCAAATTCTGTGGCTATCCACATTGCCAAAATAGATCACTTTTCATTGCAAAAACTTGATGTCTCTGTTCTGCATTTAGGTGTTAAGTATTGGTGCATTTCCTGTCATGGGAGACAGGCACACCCACAAACTTGGAGTTTTCTATGGAGAGGAGTGTGGAAAGGTTGGGCCGTATGAATTTTGTTTTGTTTCCGTAAAACTAATTTTTCATTCTTTAGAATTTACTATATGAGCTGTTGCATGGTCTATACACAATGAAATATCATTATAATCTAGAGCTGAGATGGACTGATGGATGCAACAGTATATTAATTTTGTAATTTCGCAATGGTGGCAAGAAATTATTTATGAATGTGTTGTCATCAATTTCTCCTCGCAGCATGGAAAAATTATATGGTCTCCTTGAATAAAAATGCCACATTATTAGCTTTTAAAGAGACATGGCTGGCAGCTCAAACTGCAGCCATGCCACCTTATCCTCCCTATACGATAATGTGTAATTATTGCTCAGATGCAAGTTTTCTCTCTTGTGACAGCTGAAAGTATTTGACTAATGTTCAGAAATATATTTGTGTCTGGGAAATCCAAATTTGTAATTGCAGTTTGATAACTCTTTCCAAAAAAGAGTTATCAGAGCAAATATAATTACCTTATTGTTCAGCCTCAGATGAATGAAAGTGAATTTGCATCAGTGTCTGGGAGAGGTACGTTAATTACAAAATGCAAATGTTTTATATTAGTCATTTTACCTCCTTTAGAAAACACCCATTGAAAGCAATGAGCTGGAAAGAGAAGAGAGATTGAACCCAGTAAATGTTACGTCTACCTGAACTACTGGGTACTACTTATCTCACATAGTCTATTTATGCTGAAGGTGAAAGCTCAGTGTGAGGAGTCTGTGTTGACAATAAAGTATAAAAATGCTCTTTGTTCTGCATGGGGCTAGCTTAAGTAGACAGAGGCAAGGTTTTGGGCTTGTAGGGAACACTGACACAGGGAACCTTTTCCTCACCCAGCTCTGCTCTTTGCAAAGGCCTCTAGGACATTTCAGTGAAAATGCACTCTAGTGGTGCAGAACATATGTAACACAACTAAAAGTGGACATAGGCTACCTAGGAAGCGTGGGGTGATTGTTTTTTCATTTTCCATCAGTTTTTATAGGATGGCACTCTTCAAATATACTTACCATTGAAACATTCCCTGACCAATCCTGGAACTTTGAAGAAAAAGGAAGAACAACTATCTCTCTCAGCCCTGCACCAGTGAACCTCCTACTGGACACCCTGGTCAAAGGTAGCTACTTGGCTGCTAGACGCTGTACTGCTTGCAAATAGCTTGTTGAGCTGTGGATTTGTTAATTGCTATTGACAGCCATCCTGCCTTGTGGCTCCTTTCCTGTTGACCTTTGGGTTCTGGAGAGTATCCAGCAGTCTAAATGCTGTGGATGGTTCCCTGTCCCTACCTACCATCTGGATATTGCTTAGTGCAGAGTGACCTGTGGATCTTCATGAATGGAAGCATCCGCAGTGTCCACCACCAGAGATTGAATAAACTGGTGTTGGAAACGGGATCCCCGGCTGGCCAGGGCTTGCGCCAAAGTCAGTCAGAGACCCCCACCTCCAAGGTCAGGGCAAGGGAGTTACACGCCAAGATAACCCCTGCTCACCCTCTAGGTAACGTGGCACGAGCAGCAAGGCTAAACTTGGAGGCGATGTGAGTTAAGTATTTGCGCACGCACCCCAGCAACAATACCCAGGCCCACCACAAAGGAAACTCCACACCAGGTTATATAAAAATAGTCTTTGTATTATAATAAAAACACATTAGATAAAACACATACTGTTACACTGTGCCAACAGGCACGGGCAGAATTTACAAGGGATTATGTACAGGACAGGGCCACCTGGACCACTATCAGGGGTATGCACTTTTAGAACTTTGCACTTGTAGAAATAATAACTCTGTAGGAATAATACTCCGCACATAAATCATATAATGACCTTAGCATCAAAATAACACATGTAGCACACAACCAGGACTTCCTGGTAAAGGGTAAACACCTCCTACGTAAACCTAACCACTCTAGGAAAATCACGCAGGGAACTAGGACCTTAGTATCAGGACCTATGGAAGGAAAAGCAATCACCTAAGCATCAACACATAGCAAAGGGAAAGAAGAGCAAGACACATGATGCATCAATACATTCAGAGGTGTAGCAATAACCATTGCGCAGAAATCACATTTAGCACGTAAATCATAAATGCACCAGAATCACCTGGCACAACACTAGAACTGTCCTTAGTCCACAATGTCAGGCAGGCTGAGCAGGAAGCCAAGAACACAAGCCTAAACGTGGCAGTTGCCCACAAAGTGCTGGGCAACTGGTGTAGCAATGATAGGGCAACGTTGGAGCCTCGTGGGCTCAAGAACACAAAGTGGCACCCGGAGCCTCTCTGGGCTCGCAGAACAAATCTGGGCTGTGAGCCTCTCTGGGCTCTGAACAAGAACTGGCCCTCCTGAGCCTCTCTCAGGCTCTCAAACAAGGAGGCCGCCTTACTGGGCAGTGGGGTCCCTCACGGGGGACCCAGGAACAACTGGAGAGCCTCTCGGGGCTCAAAGAACAAGTACTGGCACTCGAGCCTCTCAGGACTCGTAAACAAATGGGGGCGGGAGCCTCGGGGCTCGGAAACAGGTGTGTCGCCTCGAGCCTCTGCGGCTCGGCAACCAATGACGGCACTGGCGGTGGAGTCCCTCCTCGGGGGGCTCTGCAACAAATGGGGCCCCACGTGCCTCTCAGGCCGACGGCTCTCGCACTGGAGGGGAGGGGCAGGCACCGGCAATGTGCCCCGACGCCCTCCTCCCTTCCCCCGCTCACTAGGGCCCCACTCACCGGGTCTGACGGCAGCTCTGCTTCTTCTCCCGGGGCTCTCCCTTCGCTTGGGAGCCTCGGCAGGGCACGGCAGGCTGCTTCCTGCTCCTTCGGTCCTCCCCCGATGATGCGGCGGGAGGCTCGGCCGGCTGGGCTAATCCCAGCGCGGCCTTTTCGTGACGTCGGCGGCTGCTTCCTTTCGGCCCGGTGCTGCGGCGGTGAACACGGGGCAATGCCGGGTGGGCACCGGCTCTTAAATAAATAATCAAATCAAGGTGGGCACTCGATCATGGCCAAAAGCACAGCGCCAGGTCCCTGGTAGGGTGGGCACCTGCCAGGGGACCCGAGAATCGGCAGAAAGCGGCGTGGGCAGCTGCGAAAGGAAAACGAAAGCGCTGCCACACGCTATAAGTAAAATCAAGCCCTCTCAAGCGCTAGGCAGTCAAAATAAAGCGCTTCCAGCGCTAGGGGCGAAAGTAAAGCGCTATAAAGGCAATAGAGCGCTCCCAGGCGCTAGGGGGTCAAAGTACAGCGCTCCCAAGCGCTGGGGGCAAGGACAAAGCTCCAGCAGGGTCTGGAGGCAGGCAGGGGGGCAAGGCTGGGCCCAGAGCCAGCTCACTGAGTCTCCAGGCAGGGAGACAGTCCAAGTGGCGGTCCTCCTGGCCCCAGCAACAGCAGCAGCCCCCTCTGGCAGGATCCTGGAAAAGAACAGAACAACTTGTAAGGGGACACAGCCCCTTCTTATACTAAGAAAACCTTTGTCTCAGGGTGCAGGGTGGGGGGAAACCAGTCGCAGCTGGTTTTGGAGCACCCTTGATGGCCCAACCACCCCTTTCATTCACTGGGGAGGCTAGGGTCATTAGACGCACCACAGGGGGGCGGAGCCAGCATTGTGTGGGAAAAGCCCAGCCCCATCAGGAACCAGGTGCAGCCCTCCCACACATCACTCAGGCTGATCTCTCCACTCACTCCTGGGCAGACCCATCCAGACTTCCTGGAGCCAGGCTTGCCAGCCAGCTCCAGCCAATCATGCTCCAGCACCCTCACTGCACACACACATCAATGTCTAGAAGTGGCACTTCCCTACTAGACACATACGAGCCGCACATACCATCGTGCAGCATTCACTCTCACGAGTTCACACATACCAAACTCGAGCCTGCACTCCCCACACATCAGGAACTAACATGGACACACACATTCCCCATGCATTCCTATGGGAGGGCAGGCCAGCCATACTACACGCACGCACTTTTACTCTAGGACACAGGGAAAAGTGCTCAGAGACCCAAAAATCACTACCACCAATTCACAAGTATAAGCAAAAAGTTTAGGGGTGAACCCGCCTTAAGGGCCAAGTCCAACAACTGGTATAGCTTTCAACTGTTTCATCAAGCAGTTCTTTCTCCTGTTCAAAAACCCTTTTACTATCTGTGAATTACATTTTCTTTATAACAGCCCCAGAAGATTAATAACTACTGATCTAGTTTTGATCATTTTTAGACCTTCATTGTATTTTGTCAAATTTGAGACAAATTCAGAAGGAATTCAGTTTTGTTAGAATTACGTTTGAAATGAGCTATCATTTAAGATTGTAAACTATGTACAATTGGAGCTACTGAAGCAACATCAGCAGACAAGAAACCTTTGTTTAAAGCTGTGCCATAAGCAGGTAGGTAATGTGAAAAAAGCCAAACTCTGATGATGAAGGCCAATGGATCGCAATACAGATTAAAGATTGCTGGGGCTACATCAGTCCCCTGTGGTTCAGAAGCAGAGATGAAAAGGGAACTTTCTAATTTGCTCATTTTATAATGGTTAGTTAGGTAATATTTAACCTAGTCCATATATTTTCCTTTGAAACCCATATTTTCATTTAAAATAGAAATAAGGTGCTGGCAATGGTGAAAACTGTTAGATCTGTTAAACAGACATGAGTCACCATTGTGCAGAATATGCAGGTCATCATCAATAATATGAACGATGCGGAGTTTGTTACTTCAATTAGTGCTAAAACTGAACTGGAAGTCATCAAGGAGATAGGTATTAACCAACTACTTGAATTGGTTGTTCATCCATCTTTCCAGAGTTCTACCTAGAGAGGGTAGGGCAAAAGATATTTAGATCAGCTGGGTCACAGACAATGTATAGGAGAGATATCCCTTGATCCACCTTTAAACATTCAAGGAACACTGCTTGCAAGAGGGAAATATTAATTAGGTTAGAGAAGTGAGGCACACAATTAGTGTACTTGTCATTACCTAAGTCACACAGAAACAGGTCTAGGATATTGTTGGAGCAATTAGGTTTGAAAATGGAAAAGACCTGTTTGAGACATCTGTTTACATTTATAATGTCTGTTTAGAGATATTTTGCATTCGACGGAACAGGAAGAATTGGGAAGAAATTGATTCTTTCAATTGCCTTGACCTTGGTATAAAAAAAGCAACAATATATATTTTCATGACCTTTGTGCTTCAGCTATATACAGCTTTGACTGGTTCAATTATCTGGATATACTTACCTTCAAAATATTTTGGTACTCTATAAATATCTGTGATATTTTAGTAGCATGATAAGTTCGGTGCACTCATACTCATATTCTCTAGTGCAGTCTCTCTGGGTCATATAGTATTTTTTCTGCTCATGCCATGAATCTATAGGTATGTTAACATACAAAACAATCATGATTTTTACAACAAATTTAGCTATCAATGGAGAAAAACATCTTCAAAAAATGTTTTACTAGATTTTCTCATTTAGGTATAAGATCTCTTTATTACTTACTACAGCAGAAACAAGACACAACAATCAGCCCACCTACATCTAATGGCTGGTGGGGAAGCATCAATAATCAGTAACGTGAGGGCAAAGGAACAGGAACGGAGGGAAACATACAGGGTAATACGTGAGAAGGGTCGGTGAAAGCAGGAGCAATCTGAGGGTTAGTAGGCCACCAGTCGTAGCGTAGTGATAGCTGTGGTGTATGGATGACTGAGATTGCCACCAGTTACTAGTTCAGGGAGGTTCAGGGTGCATTAGTCGGAGGGCCAGCATATATAATGGTCACTTCAGTTCTTTAAGTTCGTCCGACAGGTACCGGATGCATGGCCCACTGGTCTTGTCAAACAAAGGCAGTGCATGGGTTTTTACTGCTGTCAACTTCTCCATTTGCACAAATTCCCCTAGTTTGTGTAGTCAATCGAGTTGCGTGGGGATCGCTTCTGAACCCCATCGGGAAAGTAAGATGTGTTTGGAGGCTCCTACTGCTAAGGTGATTGCGTGGCCTTTACAGACTTCAGGGGGTACATTAAGAGTTAGGGGGGTCCTAGTAGGACTTAGCTGGGGAACCTGGAGATATCAGTGCCAAACATGTCATTCACTGCAGTCAGTACCTCATTCCAGAAAGAAGATATCTGTGGACCTTGCGAAGCAGAAGGGTATAAGTGAGGGTCTTCCTGCAGTGTCACCAGTATGCGCTGTCCTTATTCACATTCTATTGACCCTGGCCCAGCTAAAGTACCAATAATGTGCAATCTTTAGGAACATTTCTTTATTGAAAGTATTATGGATAGAGGCATGGGCACAGTGAAGAATGTTGCTCCACTCCTTATCAGTAAAGGTGTGTTCACATTCCACCTCCCACCTCCCTGAGCTGGTGTCAGTTTCCGCAGGGTAATAAGGAAGGTGTAAATATCTGAAAGGATGCGTTTGTCAGCAGAGCAAGTAAGGAGTCATTTTTCGAATGGGGTAAGTGGTCGGCTGGCAAGGGAACGAAGCCAGAGCTGTGTCAGCCAATGGAAAATAGCCATGTATTGCCAGTGGACTGTGGATGGGATTCCGAAGGCTGACTGGATGTGGGGAAAATCCATAAGGCTATTGACATCAAATACATCACCTATCTGTTTGCAGTCAGCCTCCTGTCATGCAGCAAATGTGGAACCACAATGTGCATGGGAAAAATCTGGGTTCCCTATGATCAGTGTCTGGGGGAAAGAGAGGTGGAGAGTCCCTGTTGAAGCTGCACCTTGTCCCAAAAATCCCAGAGTGGCTTGGAGCACCGTTGAAATGTAGACCCCAGCAGGCTGGTGTGGTTTTGGTAACCGTGGAATCTTCCAGATAGGAACATCTGCCTCTGGCCGATCAATGTGTTTTTTTAGACCACTTCACCATATACCTTAGCTGTGCTGCCTGGCTATAATACTTTAAATTAGGAACTCCCAAGCTGTCCTCTCGCTGAGAGAGATATGCCTGCGGCTTAGCCATCCGTGCCTTTTTGCCACTACAAATGAAGTCTCAAATGAGGGTCTGCAATTTTTTAAGCATCCGTGGGGGAGGTTGGAGAGGAAAGCTCTGCATTGCATATAGGATTTTTGACAGTAGCGTCATCTTGACCACTGCCAAGCATCCAAACCATGAGAGGCTGTGACCCTTCCACCTGAATAAATCTAATTGTGTGTTTGTCAGGAGCCTCTCGTAATTATGTTCCACAGTACGGTCTGGTGTAGGGTGTATCTGCAGACCCAGATAACTTATCTCATGTGAAACTCATGTAGACGTGAACCCAGACTCCAGCTGGACTTTTCCAGCCATGGTGATGGTAAGGTTGAGAATAGAGGACTTGTGGAAATTCGTCTTGAAACCTGAGGTCCCCCCAAAAGTTGCCAGCTCCCCCATCACCACTGCAGAGAGTCAGGAGGGTTTGAAAGTATTAAAAGGACATAGTCGGTGCATAGCATTATTTTGTGTTCCCGGACCCCCATGCATATGGCAGTTATTTGGGGGTTATTGCGTATCTGTTGTGCAAATGAGTCCATGTATAGAGCAAATAATAAGGGTGACAGGTAGCTACCCTGTCGGGTGCCCCAAGCAATTTAGAAGGGCTGAGATAAGATTAATTGTGCTCGTCCCATGGCTCTGGGGGAAGTATAAATGCACTGAATCCATTTACAAAACCACGGTCCCAAGCCGAAGTGCATCCACACTGAGCAGAAATATGGCCTGAGGAACCAATCAAAGGCCTTCTGTGTATCAATAGACAGGAGAAGACCCTGTGTCCGAGAGCACTGTGTTATGTCCAGGAGGTAACTAATATATTCTGTATTATCACTGCAGCCCCTTTCAGTTATAAATCCAGTTCGATTGGGATCCACTGGAGCTTGCATACAGAAAGCTAATCTATGCGCTAAAATACCCGTAAAGATCTTAGCATCCACATTTAGTAAAGAAATGGGGTGGGGGGGAGCAGTGCTTAGGGTTTTCACCAGTCTTGGGAATCACTGTGATCATTGCAAGCTGCATTGTTTCTCACAGGGTGCCGGTGGTGCTCAAGGCATTGTATAGCATTGCAAATATGGGGGCCAGCAACGTGCTAAAGGCTTTATAAGAGTCTGAGCTATAACCGCCATGACCAGGGGCCTTACTCAGTGGCAAACGTTGTATGGCCACAGAACCTAATTTGGAGTATTATCTCTATAAAGGGAGCAAATGTCAGTCTGCAGGATGCAGGTCAGGGGTTGTAGAGCCAGATAGGCGTCGATGTATTCAGCCTCAAGATCCTCGTCCAAGCAAGAGAATCTCAAATTCTTGGGTAATCAACTCGTCCTGGTACTATGGGGTGCCATCAGAACCTGTCAGCTCATTCACTCTGTGGTGTGCAGTCTGGCGCGTACGTGGTGATCTACCAAGCAGCCCACTTTGTTCCCTCCCACATAGTATTACTGCTTTACCCATAATAGAGCATATTCTGCCCTGTCCATATCCAGTGCTTTTATTTGCTTGTTGGATGCGGTTAGTTGAAGTCGGATCTCAAGCTACCCAGTATGTTTATGGGAGTCCCCTAACTCCTTAACTTAAGTTTCTAATAGGGATTGCAGGCCACGCATGTCTTTATTGTAGTGTCCCCACACCACAGCCTTCAAGGTTTCCCAAAAGAGTGTGTTGGATGTAATCAGCGTATCATTAATCTCTAGGAATGTGGTGTTAGTGTCTGAGATTTAACTGAGTATGTGCTCATATGTAAAAAGCTTTACATGAAGACGCAAAACAGTTGCAGTTGGCAAAGCATTCTGAGGGGTGTAATGGAGGGTGACAGGGAAGTGGAGAGAGCAGCTACACCAATATCCACTTCTGTTATTGCCCTTGTAATGTGAGGGGAAGTGAAAGCAAATTTGATGTGGGCGTATATCTGGTACACTGGTGGAAAAGATCATGTAGTTTGTTGCGGATGGGTGGGTATGTGGCCTTATGTTCATCAAACCAGCATCTGCAGCAATTGTCTATATGCAGATGTGAGGGCACAAGTCTGCCATGGTCGTTGTATGGATCTATCCCTCTGTGAATCGACCACTATGTCAAAGTCCCCTTACAATAATATCTGTGTCTGGGGTGTTGAGCACTCACCTCAAAGCGCCACTAAAAAGGGTTTCTTGGTGTTCATTCGGTGCGTAGAGATTCACCAGTGTGATCCTATGACCTTTCAAATCAATACGCAATGACAGGAGCTTGCCAGGCAATTCAGTATGAGTTTGGGTCACCCACACTGGAAAGTGGGTTGCTAGGAGCATTGCCACCCCCACTTTCTTTACCATCCCGGAGGAGAAATATTGGCAGTCAAACCCCAGGGTGTGCAAATGCTTCCAATCGGTTTTGAGCAGGTGAGTCTCCTGCAGTACACAAACATCACATTTAGCATCCCTGAGGAAAGAAGGGGAGCAAGATGCTTCACTGGTGTGTTAAGGTCTCTGAGGCTGAGGGTGGTGATCATCTGAAGGTAGGTATGGGTGGCCGGATAGTATCTGAGATAGCCCTAAAATATACACATATCCCCAACATGAGTCGAAGTTATGTGGTCTCAGGAATATGAAAGAATGTACAGAGGTTGCCAGATAGAGAGAGGGGAGGGGGAACAAAGAACCATTACAAAAGGAGGTTCCCCCCTAGGAACAATAATAACCAACAGGTAAGGGTTCATGTGTTTGGCAATGTGTCTCGTCGATCTCTGGGGTGATGCAACTTTAGAACTCCACCACCCTAGGTCAGCATCAGAGAAGGGGAGGAGCAGCTGCCTTAAATGTGGAGACTGGTACCAAAATAAAAAGAAGTCGGGCCCTCTTGCCAACATGTCCACAAAGGAAAAAAGTCCAGCCCATGGGGTCTTCGGTGGTCGCTCTCCACCTCTGTAGCACTATCATGACGCTGTTACTGTCGGAGCAACACGGCCCATTCCTTGTGGCTCTCGGTTTCAAAGGGTTTATACAGCGCTATCTGGCGAGCAGAGAGGTGCAGGTCCAGCATTGCTGAGGCTGGGTCCTGTGAGGGCGACTGGCATGAGAATCCCCTAGCATCACCTGCATGTCCAGCAATGATTGGGCTTCCTTTAAGGTTTGGACACTGTGCGTCTCATTGTTCCAGACAAACTGGAGCTAGAAGGGGTATCCCCCATTTGTACCTGATTCATTTCTCTTATAGAAAGTCTGTCAAAAGCCAGAGTGATTTAAGTGCTGTAGAGTTATCGGGGAAAGATTTTGGTAAAGCCACAGTTTTAGACCCTCAAATTCAATTGTAGATTTATTACAAACTGCAGTCATGATGATCTCTTTTTCCCTACAGTATTGAAGGCAAGTGAGGATGTCTTGCGCTTGGCCAGGAGCATGGGTAGGATGGCCCACTCTATGCGTACAGTCGAGGATTGTTTTTTGGTCTGCCTGTTCTGGAGGAACATGGTGGAAAAGATGGTTAACGAAATCCTGCAGATTGCCGGGTATCGCCTCAAAGTGAACCTCTTTGATGTGAATACTGGAGCACTGACATCTGTTTTCGAGATCTTACAGTTGATAACAAAGCTCCACGTTCTTGTCTCGTAATTCTAGGAGCTCCCAACAGTGTCCATCCAATTCCTCTTCCCGGGAGATGTAGGTTTGCTCCAAGGAATTCACTCTTTGACCCAGATCGCCTAGTTCTCATCGGAGATCTTTCACTTCCATTGCTATGCACTGTTTGATGATCACGAAGTCTTCCTGGAAGAGTCCGAACAGGTGCTTCAGAAATGCCCTCATGACAGGGGCCTCACTGCTGTGCAAGCCTCAGCTGCAGGCTCATCGGGGGTGCCTGGGTCAGAGATGTCTTCCTAAAGTGATTGGGTTTCTTCGCCGATGTCTTACTAAACAAGTCCTTAAGTGCTGTGCCCTTTTGCATGTTGCGTTGAGTGGTCATGGTGGCATGAACAACAAGCTCCTGCGTCAGCAGTTATGGGGAGCACAGAAGTGTGAGGCTCTGTCACTGGCAATAAAAGAAAAGTTAAAACACCCAGAGTTCAGGGCCCCACTACGGTCGCTCAAGGTAGAGGGATGCACTGGCAGTGGGGGCAAAGAGCAGCACCTGGGGTGGGAGAAGGCTGTACAGGTCAGGGTCCCAATGCCTGGGTGTAGGAGGCACAGGTGTGTTTGGAACGGTCTACGCTACGTCAGGCATGAGTGCGGCCTGGGACGCCCACCTCTGTGGCCCAGGACAACGTGCAGGGCATTTGTATAGTGGTGGGCCAAGAAGAATTAAGGGCGCACAAAGTGTGGCAGTGGACCGGAACCCAATGTCGGTGGAGATCGCCCTTGCAGTGTATTCTATACTTGAGCAAGCGCAGGAGTATCAGGGTGGCACTGCTCTCTTTGTACTCAGAGTGGATCTATTGGGCTTGTCACCGGGGTGCCGCAGGCACGCAAAGATTTCACCAGCCCGTCATGGACCTCTCACAACTGCTGACAAAGGCGGCGAACGTGACATGCCAAGCCCACTTCAGTTCCGTGCATTGGAGAATCTGAGGAGGAGGAGGGCATGCGTGGAGGAAGGACAGGCTAAGACTAAACCTCGCCCTTCGTTGTGCAGTCACTCACGGCACGTTTCACCCGACCTAGGTAACAGGCACAGGCCGGTTCTGGCAGACAGCCGTAATGGTGTGCGAGTCTCAGGTAATTCAGTGAGTGTCGATGGGGGGCGAAAGGCACGTTGAATGGGCTCAGTGTTCACGAAGCCAGAGAGTAGTGTACTATGGCCTTCCATTGCCCACCTCACAGCTATGCCATCAGGCGTTGTGGCCCGCGGCACCCGCCATCTTGGCAATGCAGCTTTAGAGCTGCTCCAGTGCTGACCTCCCCAACTGGAGGTTCTGCACCGCTCAAGCCCCCAGTATCTCCAACAATGTACAGTTAGCGTTCCGGAAGTAGTTTCAGGTGGAAAGGGCCCCAAGAGAGGTTGTTATCCGCCCCAAGAGATTGCTCTCACTAGGGCACTATCTTGGGCACTTCCCCTCCACCCCAATTTTCTAATTTAAAGCTGTAATATTAACACCAACTTAGGCTGGCACTAGCAAACTGTTTTTTTTTGCATGGTAAAATGATAATACCGCTTTTGTGATTCAGTTACACCAGTTTAGTCTCAGGTTTAACTTTGTTTTTTTGAGCCCACGCAGAACAGTATCTCTAGAAAACTAACAAACAGTAAAAGTCATGGACAAAATATAATGTAAGAGGACCAGTGATACTTAAAGTAGAGACATCCAACTTTCCGATAAAGGTGAGAGATGGTTAAAACAAGGGAAAGAAGGAAGCATGGTCATAGATGATCATACACAGAAACACTCATCCCTACCACATTCCACCACCCTGTGCAGAAAACAATGTCTTTTAAAAAGAACAGAGTATAAAGTACACAAATATCTCATCAAATAATACTTTGGAATCCTGGTCATTTTGATCCCTTCATTTAATCTCTAAGAAAGCAATAGTCTCATATACCTGTGTGAAAATATGTGTCATGTTACCCTCCACACCCTTTAGTTTGGCAGAGTGCCACAAAGAAGAAGCCAAATTCAGCTGGATATGCTTTTTCTCACATGTTGCATGCCCTGCCTTGAGGCTGCACATTTCACAACTTCGAATTGGGCTGGGTTGGCCATCTCTACAGTAATTGTACTGGTCCCTTAAGTACCATGACTAGTGCCTCTTGTACAGATTATAGCAGTGTTTTGCACTTTCAACTCAAGATCTATCTTCTCACTGAGCAGCTTTTTGCATCAATTAAATATGAGCCACAGTATCTATTCTCCAATAGTGCTCCTGTAATTACTCTACTGGGGTCACCTACGGTGATTTTTGTTACCACCCTAGATGGCCACAGGTGGGACCCCAGTGGCACTGGTTCACTAGTGGCTAACATACGTCTAGAATAATCTTTGGTAGGGGTAGATGGCTGTGTCCCTCATTAATCCACCAAAAAGGAGAGACTTGCTGCATCGAAAATGCCGAGTCTGAGCACCTTCACTCAGGGCTTAAGCACAGGTGCCCAGGTGCAACAGTCTTTTGTGATGACCCCCTAATCACCTTCTCCCACAATTCCCTCACTACCGCCTCCAAATTTTCCCCTCATCTCTCCAGCGCCCGTCTCTAACATACATTTCATTTTTTATAGCGCAACTCATAGTTCACTCACACTTGGTTCTGTGATCCGCATGGTATACGTTGTTTGAAACAGGCACCTTAACCTTCTGTGCTACTTTAGGATGAGTCAAAAACGCCACTAGACAGACCTCTGATCTCTCCCTAGGAGGAACAATAATCACCAGAGTAATCTTGACATTTTTAAATACACCCCCCACTCCGTTTAGCGCCAGGTGAGGCTGCACCTGTCGTACTTCCCTAATGCCGGCCCTGGCTTCATTTCCCCAGTCAGTTTTTTCACTCTCACCATGCCATACTTTCACATGTTCCATCTACCTTCTGCAGCTGTACAAAGCCCAGCTGGAGTGCCACTAAGAAGCATCTTCTACCCATTGAGGGAAACGCAGCTCCCTTCTGCTTTAAAAAACAACACTTAGATAAATTCGAAAATTCACTTACCACACATTTAACACATTGTTTACACTCTAGACTTTTTTTTACTAGTGAGTGTCTGACTTACCCTCTCAAACCTTAGATGATTCACAAGCTGTTACAGAAAAAATGTTCAGGCTGTCTAGAATTTTCACCAATATTATAAACGTACCCATCGACTATACATGACAGCTGTCTGTTTCTTCATTTGGAAGGGTCATTAAGTCCACTTGGGGATGACATTATCACAACGGGCATGTGTCAGTGTTTCATGTTATGCTCCCAAAGACACAAGGATGAGTCAATTATTCATTTGGTGTACAAGTTTTCTAGCAAAAAGAAACTAATCATGCTGTTAAATTGTAATTTACCAATGACAAAAACATGAGCTGCTTACCCGACAATTGAGAGAATAAATTAGCTGTTAGGTGCTCTCTTCCATCAAGTGTTAATGTCTGCAGACTTGGAGTTTGATTCAGAAGAACATTTATGAGTATGGGAAGTAGTACTACAAGAGTACTGTTTTACTTTCTCTTACATAGTTTTGTGAGTCACCCCGGCAACATCCAATTAGTAAACATTCAAAGATGAAAGTCCTTGTGTACTTATTTGAATAATCCACTTGCAGCTCTCTATTGTTTAAACTCTACAGTGCAAATTGCTGTAGCTGTGTAGAGATCATGTATTTACTAATTATGGATTTAAAGGGGTATAACCCTGGTGATAAGTTACCCAAACAATATATATAATAAGGTCTGTGTATTATTTTGAACAGCACATCTTTTTGCATTCACACTGCTGTCTGGCATACATATTTGCAGTCTCCTTTTATGATCTAATTTCAATATATTATGATATAATGTGATATAATATAAATATAATCATGACACATCCAAGCACAGGGTAGCATATCCCATTAAAACAATTCACAACATGTGAGTTGAGTGGGAAAAACCATCAGGAAGTCCAAAACACGATTTAATGATAATAAGAGAAATATAAGACCAGGCACCTTGAAGGCATTAGTGGTGCTCTCCATGAAAGGCCAAGGACATAATCTCAATCAAATTGGAGTTCAAATTCTGGAAATCATTTCATCCCAAAATGGGAGGGGGATATTGAAAACAATCCTTGCACAAAGGGTTTTCTTTTTAGGTCAGTAGGTACCTTACAACCAGAAAGACTCAATAATAAAGTTGAACTTAAATGTTTTACTTGAATTTAATTAATTAACATGTGTTAGTTATATTATTATGAGACTAGTCAGGAATCAGATATAAAAATGTTTGTTAAACCAGAAGGCAGAGTATCTTATTCGCTATTAATATATGAATGAAAATCTAGGGTTGGAAGTGTCATGAATTGTAAGTGATTGAGTCATTTAAGGAGATAGTTTCACTCAGCATATTCCAACAACATGGCTTGTAATTCATAAACTAAAACTCGAAAGGGTTGACAGTAACACGTAAATAGGGGTTCTTTATATTGAGAAAAATTCCCTGCACAATAAATTGGCAAGTGTAATCTAAGACCACTGAATCCTATTAGTAAGGACCAGTGGAAAAGCAATAGTATACTCAGACATTTTCTAAATAATTGCCAGACCACATGGACTGCAGGGATTGGATATTATTTGAAGTGGCAGTAGATTCATCAAGCCTCAAATAGATAAGAAGTATTTGGTTCATCTGTCGACTAGTCTGCCCTTACATCCAAACTAGATCAGTAGTGTTAAAGCCACATAGGCCTTTGCAATGGTATCATACATTCAGGACATTTCTTTCAGGACGTGTTCTCTAAAACTTTGCAAGCTTACATCCTTTGCATAGGTTGCCAACAATAAATTGTGTAGATTTCAGGAGTAAAATCATCAAAAGATCACTTTTAGTGGACATATTCTCTTGTAGAAATGTTTGCAAGAAAATAT
This sequence comes from Lissotriton helveticus, assembly GCF_964261635.1. Lineage (NCBI taxonomy): Eukaryota > Metazoa > Chordata > Amphibia > Caudata > Salamandridae > Lissotriton > Lissotriton helveticus. The sequence continues at coordinate 1,243,556,560 of NC_136067.1, forward strand.
CACTCCCAATGTTTCAGCAAAAATGTTCCCTTATAATTTTAAAAAGCATTGAACTATGTAAACTTTGCAGAAATGTGCAGGCAAAATTGAAAGCCTCTCCCATAGAAATGGATTACTGTCTTAGCAGAACTTGCGACATCAAAAATAAACAATTCATACACATAGTGATTAAGAAACAGAGTTCAAAGAGCTATATGCCCCATTTCATCCTTCTGAAGCATGATATAACTCGAACCAACATGTCTTCCTTTAATAAAGAGGAAGTGAAACTGATTGCCATGGAATCAGACCAGTACTGTGCATTAAGGAATGAAAGAGTGCAGTGAATAGAGGTCAACCTAAAGCGAAAAAAGGAGATATCTCTCCCTGGGGTGAACAACACCTCATAAGTATATCTCCAGATTAAATGAGTTCTGCACAAAGCATATGCATGAATTGAAGGCTTAAGAAGCTCAGAAACCTTGCGTGAGCTTATACCGTTTTTTAAAAATGTGCTACCTAACCCTGTTTTTATCTAACGTAACAATGTTTTCATGGTTAGAAAAGAAAGAAATTCTTGTGAGGTTACTAAAATACGATTTAACTAGTTTCAGCCAAGGAATTTAGAGTGCATAAGGCGACCTAAAATAATCAACAATATTAGCCTTATTGGAAGAACCTGTAGGGATAGCCAGATTGATAGCCTTAACAGCAAGGGTTTGTTTGGGGCACAAATGTTTTCTCAATACATGATGATATGTCTGTATGATACATTGTACTTGCAGCGACATTGTGATTAAATAAGAGTGTCCCTTCTAAATATATGGATTTTTCTTGTGTATATATATTTTTTCTTAGTCTCTTTTCCTTAAATACACTGTGTACTGGGACCCCTCTTTCTATGTACCAGATTTCACCCAAGTCCCAGTGACTTTAATGCGTATACCCTTTTCCCGTAACGAACCATATTGAAAAAGCATATACAATTATTAAAGTCACTTAGTTCAAAACAATCATAGTAAAAAATTAAACAAACAGAGCTGAAAACCATTTTCTCAAGAAATAAGAAACGGTTGAATGCTTGAGTGGCAAATGCTAAGAACACTGACAAAGCATTTAAGAGATAACCTGAACCAGGTTGGAAGCCCCTCCTACTTTGCCCAGAAGTGGATGGAGAAGAGAGCATGTAATAACAGACAAACTCCACTCATCTGATACGGCCCATATTTGTTGAAGTATAACAATGTCAAAGTCTCTCAAATATGACAACCAACTGGCCAAACTCAGCTTAGAGTCCACTCTTGCTATGGTCCAACTAACAAGATGCAGCAGGCCAAAAGACCTGATGCAAAATCAGAACAAGGAAGAATGCTGTGTGTGAAGACTTTCTCCTTGATGGGGACCACGCACAAAGCAATACTGGAAGCAGAACAGATGATATTGCATATGCTAGAACTTCAGTCATTGTGATCCAAGCAAACCTAGAGCTACAAAGCGATAGTGAGTAAGTACAATAGAAAATAGTGAGGCAGAAATAGGCTGGGAAACATTGTTACACATGGTGCACATTACGTCCAGAGGAGGGTTTATAAATGTGGTAGTTGCAGCGTTTGCCCGTACACCAAGAATACCAAAACATTACAGTTGGAACCAAATAAGATCTGGACAATCAGAGGGCAGACAAACTGCAATAGTGAAAATGTCATCTACAGACTCACATGCCCGTGTGACCTACATTACGTAGGAATGACGAGTAGGAAGATCAAGTTACGGATTGGAGAGCATAGAAGCACTATCAGATGCAAAAAGGCTAATACCAGACTCACCGAGCATTTTTTGTCCGCAGGTCACACACCAGATGACCTTCAATGGACAATTATTGAACAAGTCAAACCAGGAGCCAACCTGACTCAACGATTATTCGAAAAAGAACAGAGGTGGGTTTATAGACTCTCCACCCACAAGTCAGGCTTGAATGATAATATCCCGTGGAACAGTGTAAGGACTTAAGACCTGTCTCCATCAGCCATATGTACAGTAAAACTAAGCAGCTATCCTCAACTGCCAATTGCACTATCCATTGATTACGCAACAAATATTGTGCAACTAATCCCTGTAGTTGTCAATCCTGATTCTGTCCTCTGTCCTAGTAAATTCCCACCAATATTGAGAACTCGCATGGTAGGCCTCGATACCATTTTAAACAACCAGCGCAATCTCCATGGCAATGTAAACAATCCTCGAACCGGCTTCCGGGGACGGAGTACACCGCCTACCTTTCACTTCCAAATGATTTGATTGGCCTGTAACAACTCACGTGCTGAGACCACGTGACGAGGCCACGCCCAACCAGGAAATGCTACGGGTTTACTTTACCGGCAACCACGGATAACCCGGGCATTCCTCGGGGCACCTCCAGCCGGAACCAAGTAGGTTTTCCGCCTGATGATCAGAAGCTGCAAGTAAGTACTATTGGGCTGACCTGAATGCGGGAACGATTTACTACACAATCCCGCAGGCTATACCTAATCGCCCGACCCGATCAGCCAGTAAGCTCACACATGGCATCTGTTCTCTATCATTTTTCAGGAGACGGACTCTTGCCGTCTTGGAAACGCTGGTGCCCATGAAGCGGTAGTGCCGCAACGAAGCTTAAGCTAAAAGCTAAAAACAAGTCGCGATTCACGATAGCGACGCAACGACTGCTCACAACCTTTGCAGCCGTCCACATCGCAGCACCATTAAGATCACTCTCCCATAGTACGCCCCCTTTTTTCACATTATGTTCCCAGACGCCAATACCAGTCCGACACCTCATCTTTTGGCGCTGGTTCTCTATTGAAAGGCACAGTCCGGTAAAAACACTGAATCACTGTTGCGTGACCGCAATAGATGGATCCTATTGTTTGATTCTAAACGCTGGCATGACCCCATCTATTGATTTGAATGGGGTAAAGACTAGTAATATATGTGTTAAATGTAGTACATGTGTATTGTCTACCCCGGTATGTGACCCCTTCCTGTCTTTTGTTTTCCTGTTTCTTTACAGGTTTTTTTCTTAAAAAGAAAAACGCACTATTTTACCCGAGTTCGCAATTTGTGAACTCTAACTTGGACTAGGGCAGGACGCACCTTAGCGTGTGCGGACCACCCAGTTCAATATAACACGGTCCTGACGAAAACCAATGAATATATACAATGGTTGAAACATGTAGACCTTTTAACTAATAGCGTTGTAAATATCACTTCTCACATAGCACACTTTGCTATTTTTAAACACTACTTTTGACACCAAAGCCTACCTAATTAGGCACAGGTGCCACACATTTTTAACAAGGGTTCAAGCACTCAAGAATAAATACTTGCAGTGAGTAGTTTTGGCCCTTTTAAACTCACTTTTTTGATCGTTATGCACACATAAAAGAAAATACTAACCAGCTCCACTGTAGTCAGGTCTCGCAGCACACCCTGTAGGCACTCGGCCTATGGGGTGGGACCCCGATGATGAAGCATGTCACCAACTAGGTTGGTGAGTGAGGGGTCTTCTATAAGGATATGCATTATCCGCTAATAGGTTGGGGCATATTGTGCTGACTAGAGCACTTAAGCCTATGTCCAGAGAATAATCTCTCTGCCCACGAGGGGATACTCCTCTTTTGTTTTTGTAATTAATCTCGGGGACCAGGAGTTCCCACCTCACATAAGTATTTGTAAATTTCCCTCACTCTCTCTTTTGTTATTTAAGATTTAGGCAGCGCACAGCTGCGAGAGTAAAACACAGTAGATATCATTACACCACACCGGCAATATCCATTGTAAATATGGCCGAAAACCAGGGCCTCTCCTACACCTCTGCTGAGATAGAGGAGATAATGAGTGATCTATCGGTGTTTGCGGACGCAAACATAGCACAGAGCATTTCCACAACGAAAGATTGGGAAAATCTAACAGAACTTAAGAGGAACAGAATCAGGACTATTCTACACGGGACGATACTTAAGCAATATTTGAACAACAACATGGCACCCAAGGGGCTACTAGTTTCCAATGCACCTCGCATCTTCCTTGAGGATGAAATATTCCAAAAAGACTGGGCAGCCATAGCGTGGCATTGCACGCATGACTGGATAGTCTTGATCCTAAAAACAGCTCTAAAACTCTCAGAGAAAATCCAGGTAGAGATCCAGGTGGCAGAAGGGAATATGAAGACTACCATCACAGGTTTCAAGAAGAAGCTTGATGAGCTAAATAAGGAGATGACGGATTATAAAGAGAATCTGACACAACAGAAAGTGCAGAAGTTCCAGAAGGACTTGAAAAGATTCTCAATGACTAAAGCATATCCATACTCAGACCCAGAGTACATACCACCATCTAAAGGAGAAGACAACTCAGATGCCTCCAGTAATGCATCAAGCAATACATCTAACTCCAGTGGAAACTCAAGTGGAGGAAGTACAAAACAAAGAGGGAGAGGGCGTGGTAGAGGACATGGAAATTGGCCATCCTTTAATCCAATGCAAATGCAAGGGCTTCCTGACCCTTACTACCACCCACAAAATATTGCGATGTATGGTTGGCAACCACCCTTCCAGCAACCATTCTTTCAACCTAATCCCTATAGACTGCCTTTTTTGTACCGGGGCGGAAGAGGACGGGGAAGAAGAAAAAAACAGAATCAGGGGGGTCAAGTGCATTGGGCACCGGAAGATCTGAGTGCGAACCAGAACAGGCACAACCCACAGCAAGCGGAGCCGAGCAATCGGAGAACCTAATAACAAATCTCTCAAGCAGACCCTTAAGCATAGCCGAGGGATCAGTACTAAATAAGGGCTTAGGCTTTGTACCCACAGCGAACCTGGATAAGTTTAGACTTCATTGCGAACTCTCATCTTTCGTTCGTAAATTGCGACTGAAAGCATTCTTTGAAAAAAGACCTAACATAGAAGAAAACCTGGATACAAATGAAACAGGACTTAGGAACAAATCCAAGTTTACCCCACCACCACACCTGATTCCTGTGGAGATCTCCACCTTCGAGCAAGCTGTCTTCAACGATGTTGAGAATACGAATCCCAAGAAACCATTCATGAACTTGACTAATCAAGAAAGAATTGCCCTTGAAAATTTGCGAAATTGTGATACCATTGTCATTAAGCCTGCAGATAAAGGCGGAGGCATTGTTGTGCAAGATCGCACAGCTTACCAAAATGAATGTCTCCGACTTCTAGCAGACCAAAACAGCTATCGCAGATTACCAATGGACCCAACAGAAGACCTGAAAAGTGAAATAAAATCACTAGTGGAACACGGTGAGACAGAGGGATTCATATCAAAACAAGAGGCAGATTTTCTTTGTAGAAGTGAGGGGAGAATCCCCTACTTCTATACACTCCCCAAAATACATAAAAACAAGACACCACCCCTGGGAGGCCTATCGTCTCTGGACTAGGGTCGGTTCTGGAACCACTTTCGCAATTTTGCGATGTGTTCTTCAAGGTTATGGTGCAAAAAACCAGCACGAACCTCCAAGACACCAAAAGTCTATTACAAATCCTGGACCAACTCACCGTGGACAATGATACAATCCTGGTGAGTTTTGACATTGAGAGCCTGTACACCAGCATCCCCCAGGATGCCACATTGGATGTATTAGGACGAGCGCTAGAAAAGGAAGAGTGGACATCCAGAACCCCCAGACAATTCATCTTGGAATGTGCCAGACTGGCACTCAAAAGGAATTATTTTGAGTTCGAAGACCAGATATTTCTACAGACGGGGGGCACATTCATGGGCAGCTCTTTTGCGCCGAGCATAGCGGGATTATACGTATATGATTTTGAGGAAAAATATATCCTCAGTGATACCAACCCCTACAGCTCCAATATCCTATTATGGCGTAGGTACATCGATGATGTGCTGACCATATGGAAAGGCACCGAGGATTCCCTAACCTCCTTCTTCAACTGGATCAACACCTGTGATGACCACCTAAGGTTCACCTATGAAAAAACCCCAGATACATTGTTTTTTTTAGATGTAACTATCACAAAAAAGGAAGGAAAACTGACAACTGTCACCCACTACAAGCCAACCTCCAAAAACAATCTACTGCGATTTGAAAGCTTCCACCCCAGACCCGTACGTGAGAATTTACCCTATGGGCAATACCTAAGGATCCGCAGAAATTGCAGTGAGTTGGGAGACTATAAGAAACAAGCCCAGGATCTCACTCAAAAATTGCGTAACCGGGGATATCCGAACAGAATTCTTCATAAAAGCCAAAAGCGAGCGCGGAATCAACCGCGTGCAGCTTTATTGGGAATATACAAACAAAACAGTGGAAGAAATCCCCTTGACATGTGTTACTACTTATAACACCATATCCAATGATGTCTCCAGAATAATAAAAAAACACTGGAATATTCTAAATACAGGCAATCTGAGATGGGAGAAACCCCTATTCTCATTTAAAAAAGCACGGAGCATAAAAGACGCAGTAGTCAATACAAGACCAATAAAGGTGGCCCCAGAAAAAGAAACACAAACCAACCTATGGGGTTTACCAAAGGTGACAGGCCACTATAAATGTGGTAGTTGCAGCGTTTGCCCGTACACCAAGAATACCAAAACATTACAGTTGGAACCAAATAAGATCTGGACAATCAGAGGGCAGACAAACTGCAATAGTGAAAATGTCATCTAAAGACTCACATGCCCGTGTGACCTACATTACGTAGGAATGACGAGTAGGAAGATCAAGTTACGGATTGGAGAGCATAGAAGCACTATCAGATGCAAAAAGGCTAATACCAGACTCACCGAGCATTTTTTGTCCGCAGGTCACACACCAGATGACCTTCAATGGACAATTATTGAACAAGTCAAACCAGGAGCCAACCTGACTCAACGATTATTCGAAAAAGAACAGAGGTGGGTTTACTCTCCACCCACAAGTCAGGCTTGAATGATAATATCCCGTGGAACAGTGTAATGACTTAAGACCTGTCTCCATCAGCCATATGTACAGTAAAACTAAGCAGCTATCCTCAACTGCCAATTGCACTATCCATTGATTACGCAACAAATATTGTGCAACTAATCCCTGTAGTTGTCAATCCTGATTCTGTCCTCTGTCCTAGTAAATTCCCACCAATATTGAGAACTCGCATGGTAGGCCTCGATACCATTTTAAACAACCAGCGCAATCTCCATGGCAATGTAAACAATCCTCGAACCGGCTTCCGGGGACGGAGTACACCGCCTACCTTTCACTTCCAAATGATTTGATTGGCCTGTAACAACTCACGTGCTGAGACCACGTGACGAGGCCACGCCCAACCAGGAAACGCTACGGGTTTACTTTACCGGCAACCACGGATAACCCGGGCATTCCTCGGGGCACCTCCAGCCGGAACCAAGTAGGTTTTCCGCCTGATGATCAGAAGCTGCAAGTAAGTACCATTGGGCTGACCAGAATGCGGGAACGATTTACTACACAATCCCGCAGGCTATACCTAATCGCCCGACCCGATCAGCCAGTAAGCTCACACATGGCATCTGTTCTCTATCATTTTTCAGGAGACGGACTCTTGCCGTCTTGGAAACGCTGGTGCCCATGAAGCGGTAGTGCCGCAACGAAGCGTAAGCTAAAAGCTAAAAACAAGTCGCGGTTCACGATAGCGACGCAACGACTGCTCACAACCTTTGCAGCCGTCCACATCGCAGCACCATTAAGATCACTCTCCCATAGTACGCCCCCTTTTTAGGTCTCGCCTAGACGAAAGCAAAAAGCGAAGCTTTTTACTGTCTAGGGCGAGACAACTTATGTTGTAACTTCTGGGGGAATGTGGACAGCAGACTGTTACGAGCTTCTCCTGCCGGAGATTTGATCTCATGGGTGCGCACGTCGCCGTGCCTCATATTTCCATGCGCACACAGGCAGCCCCCACACCCCTGCACACAGATTACACAGGCACACGCTGCAGCCCCCCACCACACACACACATACAGACATGCACGCATACACACGCCGCTGCCCCCTACCTTCCCCCCCTGCACAGACACACACCCCCGCCCCATGCATCGGGAGATCGGCCATACCTTCAGGGGAAGGAGCGAGAGTGGCAGCAAAACCGGCAGCTTCCCCCAGACCGGGGGCGCATCCCCGCCAGCCTCCGCCAACATCGCTGAGAGCTGCGGTGGCAGGCCCCCAGCGTAAGAAACAGGCCCCCGCACACTGGGAATAGCAAAAGGGGGCGAGATCCATGGCGCGCGACACGGCACAGGGAGGCGGTGCGCGCCACGCCTCCGTCGCTGGCTGGAACGTGTGCGCGTGCTCCGCAGCCTCTCGCGAGCACGCCTCCTTCTGGTTGTGGTTTCAATGTTAGATGCAATGGCAACAGAACGGAACAGGCTTGCCGATAACATCTGCGGTCTGCAAGGTGATCGGCTTGTATTTATTTATTTCCCCCTCCACTTTTTACTTTATTTTAATATGCGCGGCGCACGCTTTAGGCATCCCGCAGACTTTTTTATTTCCCGCTCCACTTTTCTCGTGAAGCCCAACGCTCCATTCCTCTCCCTTCTCAACATAAGCATTTGCAATGCAATAGGTCTCGCATTTATGCGAGTCTGAGCTATTGACATTGCAAAGGACAATGCCTTTTATTTACATTTTAAAAACGAAAAGTAAAATAAAAGGCATTGTCATTTGCAATGTCAATAGCTCAAACTCGCGTAAATGCGAGACCTATTGCATTGCAAATGCTTGTTTCACATTATGTTCCCAGACGCCAATACCAGTCTGACACCTCATCTTTTGGCGCTGGTTCTCTATTGAAAGACACAGTCCGGTAAAAACACTGAATCACTGTTGCGTGACCGCAATAGATGGATCCTATTGTTTGATTCTAAACGCTGGCATGACCCCATCTATTGATTTGAATGGGGTAAAGACTAGTAATATATGTGTTAAATGTAGTACATGTGTATTGTCTACCCCGGTATGTGACCTCTTCCTGTCTTTTGTTTTCCTGTTTCTTTACAGGTTTTTTTCTTAAAAAGAAAAACGCACTATTTTACACGAGTTCGCAATTTGTGAACTCTAACTTGGACTAGGGTAGGACGCACCTTAGCGTGTGCGGACCACCCAGTTCAATATAACACGGTCCTGACGAAAACCAATGAATATATACAATGGTTGAAACATGTAGACCTTTTAACTAATAGTGTTGTAAATATCACTTCTCACATAGCACACTTTGCTATTTTTAAACACTACTTTTGACACCAAAGCCTACCTAATTAGGCACAGGTGCCACACATTTTTAACAAGGGTTCAAGCACTCAAGAATAAATACTTGCAGTGAGTAGTTTTGACCCTTTTTAAACTCACTTTTTTGATCGTTATGCACACATAAAAGAAAATACTAACCAGCTCCACTGTAGTCAGGTGTCGCAGCACACCTTGTAGGCACTCGGCCTATGGGGTGGGACCCCGATGATGAAGCATGTCACCAACTAGGTTGGTGAGTGAGGGGTCTTCTATAAGGATATGCATTATCCGCTAATAGGTTGGGGCATATTGTGCTGACTAGAGCACTTAAGCCTATGTCCAGAGAATAATCTTTCTGCCCACGAGGGGATACTCCTCTTTTGTTTTTGTAGTTTATAAAAAAAGGCCCAGTGGAAGAACTTAACTGAATCTTTAATATTACGAATGTCACCAAAGCTACATTTACGGACAATATATCTTATGCAGACAAAAGTATTTAAAGTTAGCAAGCACACAATCTCGTGATAACTTTTAAGTGGGAAGCTATCCAAGGGACTTTGCCTCACAAGCAAACCCCTATCATAGACAGCAAAGTTTAACATTTATTTTAGTGGACAACATTGGCATCCCCTTGTTCTTATGAAGAATAAGCTTCAGTAGGGAGATACGGTGTTGAAGGTGTAGAAATAGGGGAAACATCCTTTACAATGCAACTTTTACCACGCAGTGCCTTTACGACGCAACTTTTACAACGCAAACCATTACAACGCATTGCGCTGGGGGGGCGCTCTAGGATAGGGAATACGTTTAATTTTCTATCCAACACCTTCCCTAGTGTCCACGGGGACTGGAGTTGGAATAGTAAATTAAACTATTCACTATCCAGCACCCCAAAGCGCTATGCGTTGTAAAGGTTTGCGTTGTAAAAACCGCCTTGTAAAGGCATGCGATGTAAAAGCATGCGTTGTAATGTCATACATCCTAGAAATAGATATGTTGGATGGAACGATGATGTGAATAGTAAAAGTAATAAAGTTGGAGGTAGTCTTTTTGCTGAAATGCATAAAAGATTCAACTGTCCGGATAGCGGGCAAGGTGGAACAAATGCCAATAACAGGTGCAGAAGCACAGGCCAAAGAAGCACCAATGTTAGGCACAAAAGAGCCTAGTAAAGCACTACTGGCATGAGATGAATTAGGTGCAGCAACATAAGTACAACCATATAATTCCAGACAACCTGTCTTCTATGATTTTAAAACGCAAATCAGTCACTGAAGTGATTTTTCGCAACACATTATCCATGCAACTTTGAAATATAGGCTCTAACAGGGACTCTTCTAAGGTATTTCAATGGCACACAGGCACTTTATAGAGTGATTTAGACTATTTATTCTTGTGTTTGACAGCACAGTTGGCAAGATGAGAAACATTAACCTCATTGTATTCAGGAGGTGGCACTGAGTCAGAGGCCATGCCACAAACGAACATGTTCAAAGAAGAAGAGGGCCTTGCAGTTGGAAGTGTTGCAATTGATTATGTGTTGGAACTGGCCCTTTTTGCAGGGTTATCCCCAAACTTTTTGCTTCTTCCTCCCTTATTTTTCTTGACCCGTGGTTGTTGGCAATAGGACTCTGGGCACTTTACCACTGCTGATCAGTGCTAAAGTGCATATGCTCTCTGTGTAAATTGTTATTGTGATTGTGTATACATGATTGGCATATTTGTATCACCAAGAAGTCCCTAGTAAAGTGCACTGGGTGTGCCAGGTCTGGTGATGACAAATGCTACTAGTGGGCCTGCAGCACTGATTGTGCCACCCACATGAGTAGCCCTAAAATGGTGTCTCAGCCTGCCACCGCAGTGCCTGTGTGCAGTCTGTGAACTGCCATGTCCTCCTGGTCAGTGTCCCCACTGACCAGGTCTAACCCATCCCTTTCTGTGCACATTGGTCACCCCTATGGAAGGCCCAAGGTACCCCCCCCCCCCTGGGCAGGGTACAGTGTATGTGAAAGGTAGAGCATGTACTTGTGCAGGTGACATGCTCTGGTAGTGAATTACAGCCATTTTCGTTTTTCACTGCTGCAAGGCTATCTTGCTCCATAGGCTATCATGGGGGATGCTGGCTACAGTGGCTACCAGCATATCTTCCCATAAGAGAAAGATAGGACATACAAGTCTGGTATCCCTGAACTTAGAATTTAATAACACATCTTTTAAGAAAGGTGTTTTTTAACTCCTGTGTTTGAGAATAGCACTTTTAGAAAGTTGCTGTTCTCTTGTCTGACCTTTCTGTGTGCCTTGGCCTGTTTGTGAATTGAGGAAACCTGGGTAACTCATTACAATAAAATAGGGGAAGAAAATACCATTCGAGTTCATTTACCAGAGGAAACCTGGGTAACTCATTACAATAAAATCTTTAACCCCAAAGAGATATTACAGACTGCCACCTTGGAGGAGGATGATCCCTGTAATATTAATATGGAATCAGCCAAGAAGCTTAGCGAATCACTAATGCTCTCAGAAGTAGAGCTAGCTTTGATTAAGGGGGCGTCCTTAAAGGCCCCTGGCCCTGACTCAGTACCCTTAGATCTTTTTAAACACAATCGGGAGGTTTGGTCTCCACTACTCTTGAATGTTTTTAAGGCATTAATACTCGGGCCTATTCCGTCCTCCTGGAAAGAGGCCGTTTTGGTCCCAATTTTTAAAAAGGGTGATAAGCATGATCCACGCTGTTATAGGCCAATATCACTAATAGACTCATCATGTAAGCTAATGGGTAGGGTGATATTGGCACGGCTGGAAACATGGGCAGAGTCGTCGGGGGTTATTGTAGAATCCCAATATGGTTTTAGGAAGGGGAAAGGAACTAGTGAGCAGTGCCTGAATCTGGAATTGATTATGGGCAAGTACATGGGTGCCAAGAATGGTTCTATACACTTGGCATTCATGGACTTGTCCAGTGCCTTCGACACAGTATGCAGGGACAAATTATGGTGTATGATGGATTCTATGGGTTTTGAGGAGCCTCTGGTCACCCTGCTTAGCAGGTTACATACCGCTACAATGGTTAGAATTAGATATGGCCGTGGAGGAGAGAAAACAAGACCTATATTATCCACCGAAGGTGTCCGACAAGGATGTATTTTAGCACCTTTTTTATTTTTGGTCTATACGAATGGCTTAGAGGGCTTTTTATTAGAAACGACTGCTGACTTTCCAAAGATAAATGGTAAAAGAATCCCAATGTTGTCTTATGCAGATGACACTGTTTTAATGGCACTTACCCCTAACAGCATGCAGATTTGTCTGAATGCTTTTGACATGTTTATGGGTAAACTAGACCTAGGTGTCAATTTTACTAAATCTTTTGCCATGACTTGTGGTCAAAAAAATGTTAAAATACGGAAATATCTTGTTAGGAATGCTACTATTGAGAAAGTGGATAACTTCTGTTATCTGGGTAACCTTTTTAACAAAAAACTGAATTGGGAACCTCTGTTGACAGCCCGGGTTCAGAAGGTTACACAGTCAACTGAAGCTCTCTTCCGTTTCGCCAGCAAATTAGGCCAGCAACGTGTTGCTGAAATTACATCGTTATATAAAGCTAAGTGTGTTTCTGCCCTGACTTATGGTGCAGGGGTTTGGGGATCACAAAGCGGTGAAAAAATACAAATTATGGAAAATAAGTTTCTAAAACGTTTATTATCCGTACCATTGGGCACATCTAACACATTTTGCCACGGAGAAGTTGGAATTGAGTTTATAAGTGATATCATTCACGTTGCACCTCTAACATTATGGTCTAAAGTTTGGCGATCTGAAGAATTTAAATTAACAAAAGATATCATTCAAGACTGCCTTAAACTTGACCACTACACCCAAATCCCGTGGCTACGATATGTTAGAGAGACTTTTTATAAAATAGGTTTGGGTATTATGTTTACAAATCCTGAAATGCTTAGTAAGGATGCTAAGGAAATTATCAAAAATGCCTATAGTGTTAATCTAGGTTCTTTAAAGACAAATGATCGGGTACTACATGTACGGGGAAGACTAGTTTGCCCGTTCTATTTGTCATATATTATGAACACTCAATGGCGTTTTTATCTCACAAGATTACGCCTTGGCACTTTACATTTTTTATTTGCATTTCCAAAGCAGGGGGGTTGGTGGGAGAAATTACCCTGTTGTCCTTGTAATAATAGGGTTTCGCAAAATACTCTCCACCTTCTTCTTTTCTGTACTTTGTATAAGGTTCCAAGAAACATCTTTATCAAACCATTATTGGTATCATTTGGAACGTGTTACTATAAAGAAGCTTATGACCTTTTATTATCTCTGTCAACTGCAAATATCTGTAATGCTTTTTTAAATTTCATTAGATCAGCTTTGGTGATTAGAAACAGATAATGAGTCTTGACGGAAATTAGCTTTAAAAACCTGTATTGTGATTTTAATTAAGATCTTGTAAACATCTATTGTGATTTTATGGTAGATTAATTGCAATGTCTTTTTAAAAAAAAAATTTAATGTATACTTTTATGATTTCTATATGGAATCGAAATAAAGTTATTTGACTTGACTTGACTTGAATTGACTGTCTGGTTTGAGAGTGACAAGGGCTGGTCATTCCCCAGGAGGCTGACTGAGTCAGACCTAGGCTGAATGACTGAATTTGCAACTTGAGTGGTGGGATGACGTAGCACCTGAGCCTGAATAGGGCTGTGCCTGCCTTCCACAATGCTGGCTCCACCTCCTGCTGGGCGGCTGACGACCCTGCCCCTCACTCTGAAAGGAAAGTAGAAGCCAGGAAATACAAAGTGCTCAAGGAACACCCAGAACTGGTTGAGACCTGGCTCAGAGCCCTCCTGCACAAAGGGAACAAAGAATTTTTTGGGGATAAGTTCAGGACCCCTGACTACAGAAAATTAGATCATCCTGGAATCAAGAAGGAACCTCTGCCAAGGAGAAAGCTGAAACTGAAGAAGGAAGACTGTCCTGCTGTTGCTCTGCTGGACTGACCTGCTGTTGCTTTGCTGCCAAGGAGAGGGTAACAACTTTGCTTTGTGCTGTGTCCCCTTGCTTGAAGGAATCTCCAAGGGCCTGAGAGAGAGCTGGCTCCCTGTAATGAAGTCCCAGGAACAAAAGGACTTCACCCCAGCTTCCCTGAACTCTACTGAGAGAGTTCTGTCCTTCCTGGAGTGTGTGGCCCATGTGTGGTGCCTCTAGAAGTTGTACCTGTGTTGGGAAGCTGGAAAGCAAGCTTTTAAAGGCTTTCTGCAAGTTTTGTCTCATCGCTCGCTTGCGGAGCGCATCCCCGACAGTGCATGGATAATCCCGCCGCTACGATGGTTGAGATCGTCGCAGCGCCTGTTGCCGCTGCCAGAGCCTACGCATCCTTCGTTTGTGGGACGCACCAGAACGGTGCGGGAAGATTACCATCGCTGCGAGTGTCGTCGCAGAGCCTGTCGTCGCTGGGTGAGATCGCCGCACCGCTTGCTTGCGGACCGCATCACGTGCACTGCGAGTGTCGTCACAGAAGCCATCGCATCGAGGAGCTGCGAGAGAGAGATCACCGCTGGTCCGCGCATCGTCGCCCCGGAGATCATCGCAACTCCAAAGATCATCGCATCGTGCCTTTGCGAGAGAAAGCTTCCTACGGAACCTACGCACCGGAATCCATACAAGTCTGCCTTCCTCCCCATACAGACCGGATTCGTCGCAACACGCCCGCTGCTGCGGCGGGGTTGTCGCATCGCCTCCCCAGAGTCTCAGGAGCAACGCATCACTTGTTTTCCACCGCACCAGCTTCTGCTTTGGAACTTTGTCCCATTTAAAAGGTACTGTTGTCTAAACCTGACGCAACTGTGAACTTTTCACGCAACTGTGGATTATTTTATCGCAACCTTAAGAACTCTTTTGCAACCATATTCTTGAACTGTGTATGGTGGATTTTTGTTGTTTTAGTCTTGTGTAGTTTAGATTAAATACCTTTATTATTCTAAACTGTTGTGGAGTCAGTTTGTGGTGTTTTCACTGTGTTACTGTGAGTTTTCGTACAAATACTTTACACATTGCCTTTGATAAGCCTGACTTCTTGTGTCAAGCTACCAAGGGGGTGAGCAGAGGTTATCTAAAGAGTGTTTCCTCCTTACCCTGACTAGAAGCAAGGGTCCCTATTTGGACAGTGGTACCTACCCCTGCCAACTAGAGACACCCAGTTCTAACAGTATGTATAGGGAGAGAGGGAAATATTTGGGAGATCCATCCACCATTAAAGTCCTCTCCGCTCAATTCAATTTCTTGGGTGATTATGCCAATGGTAAACTCATAAAAACAGTAAGGGTGGAGTAAGAGTGACTGTTATTACCCAGCTTAGAGTTACCTGGAGTCTTAAATGTCCCCATTGAACAAGAGAGAGAGAGATAGGGAGGACAAAAGGTAAGGGAGGCACTGCTAAGATATTTCCAGGCACTGCTGACTGCTGACGGGTCCACTCTTGGCCATATATTCGCCCAGGCTCAGCCAGGGCACATTCCATTTGTGTCCCACACTGTGAAAGAGCAGACTACACTATGTAATGCCTAGCTCCTACTCTGTATTCACCCCATCTTCAGAGTCAACCGCAGCAAAGTATCGTGGGAGGTGTAGTTCTTGACTCTCTCCCAAGCAAAAGTCCAGCAATCACCAAAAGAATCTTGCGCTGCAGTAGAACAGGGTTCACTATATAGGGCCTAGATGCTACTCTCATTTTCTTCATCTTCAGGGTCACAGCTGTAGGGTAATCTGGGCGGTGTAGTTCTTTCCCTCTTCCAGGCTAAAGTCCAGCAAACACCAATCCTCTGCCCAAACATATATGACCCACATATGTGCGCCATGCTTTCAACCTTAAATAATGACTTCCAACGTTCCGAAAATAATGAAATCCTGCCATATTCCTGCAGGAGGTATGGCCTTGTGATGGTGTGACTATATGGTTTCGTCCCACGTGCCTCATATAACTTTTTAGGTCTGGCCTCAGACTAGTTAGTTGCTTTGGGCCAGCCCACTTGCACCCAATGTCCAGAGATAGCATCAAACACACTTTGGATCATGCCAGACTAGTATTTACTTTTGATTGGTGCATTAGGTTTAAGAGAGATCTTATGTGGAACCTCCACCTCAAATGCACGGAAAATAAAAATGTGCCATTATGTTTACTCTCCGTATGATGCTGCTGTAGGAAATTACATGCTAATTTAAGTCATTAATAATTTGGACACTAAATGAGAATAACAGCAATGTCACAGAAATGTGTACTCACTTTCAGCATGAAATATGTGCTTTACCACAGTTTCCAGGGACTGCAGAACCCAGGAACCTAGAAGTTGGAAAAAATTTAGGATGTCAAGATTTGGCCCCAAATCATGATTTTCTTTTATCCAATTCTATTGGTCACATCTGATTACTAAATACGAAGTTGAGATTTGCCCAGTCCCTTGCAAAACAGCTACGGGTTACGTTATGCATGTCGAAAAGTAACATTTGAAAGATATATTTAACTTATCTAGTTTGATACCTCAGTGGATATAGAACCTCAGTGAGTATAGAACCTACTGCAATACACTGAAATCAGAAGGTCACAGATTGGAGATCCAACGTGACACATGCATTCGTACATCTCCCAAGGGTCATGAAAGGAATACCCTTGGGTTTTGCTACAATACTAATAATTATTTAGATAACCCTGATTGTTTTCATAGACAAAAAACGTATTTTCACAAAGGTAATGTATTCACTACACAAGAAAATGCTTTTCATTGCTAAATGTTATGGATTACACAATTTTTCCTTATGCCGAGAATGTGTAAGAGCAAAGTCTAAATTCACAGATGATGGGAGACAGAAAGACGCTGCAGGATACCGTGTAGGTGGGAAACAGTAGACATCTCGGTGACATTATTTAATTTACAGCCCCACTAAAGGAAAGTGCTATAAGTTTCTCATAGGTGATTTTACCAAGCATAATTCCCCCCTTTATGTTTGGTAAAATCACCTATGATCTGGTAAAATTACCAGATACCCCTCTCTTCTGATTGAGACACTATCATTGGGCTTCGGAGCCTGTATTGTATTGTAATTTTATTTATATAGCGCTTCCCTATCCCCTGCGAGTAACAAAGCACTGTGGTCCTGCAATGGAAGCAGAGTACTGCGAAGATTCCCTGAAGTACTCACGTTGCTTGATGGCAAAATGGAAGTACGCTGTCCTTCTGTGGGTTAGAATGCCCTGGGCAATCTCCTCCAAGGAGTCATGTGTTCAAAAGGACCTGTGTGGGTTTCCTAGTGACCCGACTGCAGTTCCCATAGGCACACCATATTTGCAACCAGCAAAAGGTGGATTTTCCAGTAGTGTTGGGCTACTCTGATTTTGTCAGATGTGTCATACAGCAAAGCACATTGTTGTGACCTCTTGCTGTCTTATGCATTCTTCCCACAGAATTTATGTTTGGTGCTGCTCAGCCAGTGAGTAAGGTCACTGTATGGTTGGAATGTTTAGAGTGTTTGTGCTTGGATGAGAGGACAGTGAGACGGGCTGATTAGCAGGTTGCTGCTCCTGGTGGGACTCTACCTGTAACTTTAACTAAACCTAATAAATCTACATCTATATAATTTACAAAGATCCATCTCTTGATCATAACACACATCACCACTGAGAAGAAAGCAGCGGGGGACCTAATTTGCATAGACAATGGCCCTAGCCAAATAGTATTAAAGTGACCATGAGAATGTGTTCCCTCACTTGACCCACTATTTCCTGATGGGTAGTAGCATACTTCAGATACATAATCAAAGTCCAAACAATCTGTCCACCTTTCATCTGGATTACACTTTGGAAAAGGATGCAATATGTAATGTCTCCAAATGTTGGGTGTCTCATGTGTTCTCCTCCAGGGGGATCCTCATCAATAGTCAAAAGCACATGAATATTCCCGCCCGAGCGCAAGAATATTCATGTGCTTATGACTTTGATGAGGATACCCCTGGTAGAGAACTAGAATTACAGGTAAGTAACTTATCCTTCTGTGCACTACCACAGGTCAAGTACGTTCATTGATAGACGTGCAATTTTAAGTGGTGTGTAGTCAAAAATGTTTATCTCATTACCAATGAACACAAGCATTGTGGATTACATCTCCTAAACATCAATCTTTCCCCCCCTCACAGGCGTTTTCATCACTAAAGGCGATGTGGGAGTGGGAACAATCGTGGGCTCTGCTGTATTCAACATTCTATGTATCATCGGGGTCTGCGGCCTCTTTGCAGGACAGGTAAGAGCAAATACTATTGAAAGTGCAATATTGCATGAACAATGTGTCACTGGATGTGAAGCTGCAACTGTTGTAACCGAATCAAATTGGCAATCTTGCAGACATACAACCGCATGAGACATACTTTGTAAAAGACACTAATTTGCTTTATTTCAAATGCGATTGAACCCTGGTTCATTGAAACGATGCCCTGAAGCAAATCATTAGCAGGCTTCCCTGCGGGTTTTGATTATATTTTGAGTTGCATGCTGTGAGAGGCTTCTGGATATCATTTCTGAAATTTAGAAGAGACTTGCCTTGCAATATTTTGTTGCTGAGTGTGTCCTACTGTGTCGCCTGTGACTGTGAATTACCTCTCCACCCCCATTGTTTCATGATAGGGCAGTTCACCTGCTGATAAATATTAATGAGGCATGTGAAACAATATATAATCTCTAGGGGGCAACTAAAAGACCATATTTTGACTCCCTATGCAAAAGAAATGCCTGAGATTAGATTAGGAATGTGGCTTAATTATTTACTAAGAGGATTTAAAACTCTTCCTAATTATATCGTGCACCACACCTTCATACGTCATTATTCAGACCCGCTTGATGCGCACTGTTCGGATGCTAATATAGAGGTCAGAGAAAGCAGGGTATCCGCCAGAAGATACCACCCTCCCAGCCCAATTCCTCCCTTTTTAATAGTCAGAGAAAGCACTTGTGTGTTGTCAGAGGAGCCTCATCTTTCTCAACCTATGGAAACACTCTGCTGGGTTTCGACCACAGGCCTGTCAGCTTAACAGTGCCAAAGGACCAGTGGCGTAGCAAGAGAGGGATGCACATATGTGACTGAACGCGTGACCAAAAAGAAACCATATTCAGAAAGATACATTATGTTTCAGGCATGAAATGATGGGGGTAAATTACTTGATGGCGAGGTGCAAAGCCAAGAGATTTGGAGGATGTTGGTTGAGGCAGGTTTTTTGGTTTGTGTTTAAAATTATTTGGGAAGTTAAATAGTCCCTTGGTCCCTATTTCAGCGGTAAATTGATGAGAAGATATAATTTGTTACATGGATGTACTTCTAACTGGGTGGGAGTGTACACCCTGGCAAGACTATATTCAACTTTATCTACACCGACCCAGTAGGATTGCTGGAAGCAGATGGTATACGCAGAGTCTATTTGTTGTGTCTATAAGTGATTCCCGTGATCACTCGGTTGTCTTTAGCCTCCAAGTGTGAACTGCAGCTTTCTTGAAATAAATCATGCGATGTAAATTGCTCTAGCACCACAAGTCGTCAAATATAGTTGCTGCACAAAAAATTAACAATGACCCATAATTTTTAGGGTAAAAGGTTTACGCAGGTATGAGGACATTTATCCAGTTTGCCACAGCGAAACACAGAAACATGTACCATCTGTCAGGGTTGGATGCTTCTCACCTCACTACAGGGCGAAACGGATGTTCAATTCAGAAACCAATTTATAGATTAACTAGCAGCCCGTCCTGCCGTTGTCCGGGTATGAAATAGAATGTGTGTATTTGGCAAGGGCAATTTATTTTAAAATATCGCGGTAGACAACATTTTTTGTTTCATTAGAATAGGGACGGAGAAGGTCCAGCTGCAGCCATGGTTGATGTTAGCAGGCGCGTGTAATTGGTGTAGTGATCCGCCGCCTGGGCTACAGCTCTGGTTTATGTTAGCAAGCACGTGTAATGTCGTTGAATGAGAGAGTTATCAGCCGCGGGTAAATCCGTTTAATGAGAGAGTTGAGTGACAGCGAGTAGGAGAGGCTGCAGTAATTGTCCCCGCAGACACGCTCTTTTGCGTGTTCCCCCGCTTGAGGCCCAGATGCAGGCCTGTTTGTTGTTAGCAGGCGCGTGTTCCCCCGCTTGAGGACCAGCTGCAGCCCTGGTTGATGTTATCAGGCGTGTGTAATTAGTGTACTGATCCGCCGCCTGAGCCCGGCTAGAGCCCTGGTTGATGGTAGCAGGCACGTGTAATTTCGTTGAATGATAGAGTTCAGTAACAGCGCGCAGGAGTGGCTGCAGTGACGTTACTTACCAGGCCTCCAGGGGAACGCGTTTGTCACGCCCCCAACACACAGCCACAGCAGACGATCTTCTGATTAATGTACGACCCACATGGCATGAAGGGCGGAACGTAGCACATGCCCCCAGCGTTTCTCACGCCCCCAGCGTGCCCCTTGATGCTGCGCAATTGCGTTCACATGGCAGGAAGGCCGGACACACGCCCCAGCATTTCTCACGCCCCCAGCGTGTCATGCCCCCAGCGTGCCCCTTGATGCTGCGCAGCAACATAATTGGCGCTTGCATGTACGACTCACATGGCATGAAGGGCAGACACACGCCCCCAGCGTTTGTCACAACCCCAGCACACGCCTACAGCCAACGATGTGATGGCCGTACCACACGCCCCCAGCGTTAGTCACGCCCCCAGCCCACGCCCACAGCACAATGCAGACATGCCCACAAGGGACTACTTTGCTGGCACGGTTCTTTTACCTTTTAAATGTATAGAGGAGTTGGCCTAACGGCTAAGTTGCTCGACCTCGGACCTGGGGATCTGGGTTCGAGTCATGGTAACGACGCCAAACATCCTGTGATTCTGGGCAAAACACTTAATCTCCCCGTGCCTAACAAAAATGAATGTGTGTCCTCATGTAACGTAACTGGTGCTATGTAATGCGCTCTGATACCTGATTCAGTTCAGGTCAAATTTGCGCTATATAAAACTCCTCAAAAAAAATGTTTTAAAAATAAAAATATGGTGGCCGTCTGCATAGCCTATGTCCTTCTGCTGCAACTGCCCTTTCCAGCGCTGTATTGGGTGTTGTGATTGGTGCTGTGGTTACTGAGATTACCCGCCTCAAAGGTTTGGGCTCTCTCTTTATAATATTAGTATGGATGAGTGTAACTGTGGTGCACGTTGTTGAAATTAGTTGATTTAATATGTCTTTCAAATTATTAAATGGGTGGAAGGTGTAATGGTGGGTGAGGAGTAAGGCTTTGAGTAAGGATGCAAATAGGAGAAAGATCACTCCTAGTCAATCCAAAATGTACAACAAACAGTTACACATTGAGTACTTATTTCATAAATTAAACACAATTAATGAAAACCACAATAAACAAGATAATTTACTCAGTTGAACATACTATGTTACAATATGCCTGTGTTATAATAATGCAAAAAATGTGCAGAAGGCAAGCAAGTTCCAGGGGAAAAGAAGGAAGGGATCATGGAGTGTGGTAAAGCATATCCACCAATGACAACCACAAACTAATACAAATACAGATGTAAATCAGCAAAGCGCCCACTATGAAAGGGTGAGAGGCCGCTCCATAGGTACGAAAGCGCTCCTTATTAATGAGTGATGGCATCTATGCTATGGATGAAAATGAGCATTGTGAACTGGCCTTGAAGTTCTTGTAAGTAATCATTTTCGTTGTTAAGGTAGTTGAGTGGTTAGCAATTGGTTGGTGTTTGGTGGTCCCCAATTCTCCAGTTTTGGAATGCACGCCCGTTTTTAGGACTTCTTTGCAGATGCTGTTTATTATGTCTTTTAATGTGTGGGATTTTACAATCTGGTTTTCTTTCTTCTCACGTGAACGAACACATGACATATTGTGTTCTGAATTGCACAGGAGACAAAAGAAAATCGCAATCAAACCACACAAAGCCTGTTTCCAACGCCACTGTAAAAAATGTCATTTCAGATGTACCCAGACACTCTGCTTTTTAGGACAGATAGTTTATTTTTGGCTATCACTGTGATCACTTGCTACTGAGTGCACGTGCACATTGCCATCTTGTACCTAATCTTCTGTTTTGTTGAGTGCCGAAGGAAGGAACAAGAGAGCTGTCTGGATTGTCAAGCAGTCTGTGACCAAGGTTGCTTATCAGTTCTTGCCATTGCATGACTTTGACATGAAGGGCAAAGACAGCAGATGTTGCCAATTACTATTCTTAGCGCTGTACAGTCAGCAGGATCAGAATTGGGTGTCACAGAAGTAAGGAGGGTGTTTCTGTGTAACTGATTCCCCTGTTTCTGTCTGACAGGCACTTTGTGTTGGGGAATATATTACTGCGATGGTGACAACCTGTGCACTTTCATCGTTTTTAATTTTGTTCACAAAATAAAAGCCCTATGCTCCTGCAAAACACCTACAGGATGGAAACTCGGCAAGTCTGGCAACACAACTCTACAAAAGTGTGGTTTTTATGTGTTTAAAAAAACATAAAATAACATTTTCCAAATTCAAACAGCGTCACCCTACCAGTTCATTTTTACTTTTACCGAAAGCAGAGAGAAGGTGTTGCTGAAATCCATTATTTACAAAGGTTATTACCCCCAGGTTTTACGTCCTGCTGAATTCCTAATCACAGTTGTGTCCATTTGTGAGATGTATACATATGATGGACTGCTTTCCTTAGTTACTTTATAGTTAGAATTCAGTGGGTATGTATCCTAAGACAGAATTAAGTGTGACACGCTCAGTATCTGTATGGCTTCCCCAATGTGTGAACATCATTAGCTCCATATGATCCCATCAGCGGTCTTCGGTCCACGCAGCTAAAATGATTAAAATTCACTTAAAATCAATTCTTGTTTAAAACATTAGCATAGTAACTGCGAACCAAGCTGGCAGCCAATCAATTTCCGTAGTTCATTAAGGCTTTAAGTAGGTTGAAGAACCATCATATTTTACGATGAAGTTGGACTGATGCTCATGAAAGACATCTCAGTCTACTGCCCTACTAAAACCATGATCATTCTCTTGTTCTGGGGTAGTAAACCATATGGGCTAAGCAGTGCGTGCCCGATCTGCAATGTCATAGTTAAAGTTAACACTGTTGTGATGTCATTAGCTATATGCCTCCAAGATATTTTTTAATGTTACTTTATTTTCAGTAGTGGCTGCTGCCGGGGAGTAGTGGTGGGATGGGAAAGAATGGGGGTGGGGGTAGGGGGGAGGGGGTGTTAAATAAAAGAAAAAGGGTAAAAAGAAAGAAAAATGCACTTACCGTCCGGACGGCTCTCCTCCGTCCTCTTCATCCACAGCACAGGAACAGACAGCACCCAGGCTCCCCTAGCCAATCACAACGCTTCCTTACTGCAGGGTTGTGATTGATCTGAGGGCCATGGTTCGGTACACAGGTTCTCTCTTGTTGGCATGTTCCTCTCCAGGCTGTGTTACCTGGTGGGGAACATGCTAAGCGTGCATGACTGTTTGTCTGGCCCAAGATGCTGGCCAAACCATCATGCGCACTTTACAGAGTGCCCATCACTCCTCTCCCTGCTCTGTGGCCAGCACAGCCCGCCTTCACCTTTACAGCCCCAGCCAATAGTGAAAAATAAAATGATAATAACATTGTTATTATCATTTTATTTTTCCTGTGTGGCAACACTCCTCCACCGTAGTGGAGGAGCCACCACTGTTTCTTTTATTTTAGGTTTTTGTATATCACCACTAACTACACTAAAGTGGCCTCAGAGTGTTTTGGGTAGGCACATGCAAGAGAGGGTGGCATGTAGTGTAATATTCCATATGCTAGAACTGGTGTTTTGTGGAATGAGTCTAACATCCAGCATCATCTAGCAGCAGTGGTCAGTGTTTGTAGAGTTTTTCTCCAAGTATGACCCATTTAGGTGACAAAGTCTTATAGCCCAAGAGTCTCTAGAGCCAGGGTGAGGAGGTGGAGCCAATATTAGGCATCAATGCAACTCTTCTCTACATGCCTATATTATTTTTCAAAAGTTGAGTAGGAGAGATTTATCATCTGACATAGATCTAGAACAGCTTTCTTGACTACATCTAAACGGGATACACAGATTTGCTATGTGACCACCCGCAGACCACTTCCCATTTTTGCTCTATATCTACTGTGGGTTGTTAGTTTTCTAATATTTAATTCTAGAAAGCATAACTGACAAACAGCATGGCTCTAAGTGAAATTGATGAACATTTAGGCCAACCTTGATCCGAGATCTAGAGATAGAAATGCTCTTGAACGAAAGTTGATTTGCATATGGGTGGGTCCAACCTGGAATGTCATGGTGAGCCAAAAACACAATGGATTTGGGCCCAGCTCTCTGTACTGGGGGTGAACGTATGACATTGTTCTGCATTCTGTCCATCAATAGTTCTTTTTGCCCTTGAATGAAAGCTGTCACATTTTAATACAAACCTATTGGGAGTGATTTGCAAATTGTAGTATTTGGGATTTTAGCATAGCTGCATACCCCCAGGCTTGATGTCCTGGTGAATGCCTTGGTCAAAATGAAAAAAGTTCAGAAGTGGAACCACTACGGCTGTAAGATTAAACAGAGCATGGCTCAAGTATTTCACCTTAAAAAATCGTAAGAAGTGAAATGGAAATGGATCAACAACACCTTAACTGACATGAAAACAGGAGAAATACATAATGTACCAAAGACCAATTAAAATCTACGACTTATGGTAAAACCCAGTGAATAAGTACTCTCAGTACTCTAGCATATGGGTTCTCAGGGCTGATCCAACTCTCTATAAATATCAATCCTGTCACACACTCCTTTTTGGAGATATATTGCTTAATGGTCAGATAGAAGCACGTCTTTCACATCAGCTTCAGGGCAAGGATGGGCATGAAAAAGGAGAACAAAACTATTTTGGAGTTGTTCATGCCTAGAGCAGCTGTGTGGTATGTACACTCTTCAGTTCGCCCGTCAACTCCACAGTGTCTACCGTCTATTCTTAAAGGGGGCGGAGACTTCTAGACAATACTCTTGACCCGAAGCTATTTTTTTAATATCTTTATAAAACATGACTAAAATAAGACAGCACCACACATTTAGGGCAGTTATTGTTGGAGATGTATCTGTGAAGGTATAGAACTGCCCATGTCTGAAAACAGAAAGTGTTAACTGATTGTATTTTGTAGAGTGGGCCGTAGGACAATGATTTGCTGTCTGGATCTGTCATATTGACCGTCACACGTCAGTGAAAATCATGTTGTGCTACCGCCTAAGAGTAAGGAGAAATTACTGCCTGACTAGACGAGCAGGGTACTGGGCTCTACTTCCTGCTTCCCTGTTGTTGGTAGGAGACAATGATAGATTTATTATCCAGAGTAAAGAGACAGCAGGCTCTTAAGGAGAATATGTAGGCATATGATTCCTCCCTTTTTTGCCATTATACAGCACACAGCAGTGGAAGATTTCTCAAAGCTATTTTCTTGACGGGATGTAAACATATCAATATACAAATTGGAATTGGTCTAGCGGAATCATGAAATATGTGTGTTTCAATTGAATTTGTTAGGAGATATCCACAGAGGCAAATCCCAATGGAAGTGCACAAAATAGTTCCTTTCGCACACAGGCATCTTTTTACAAACGTCCTGTGGTGTTCTACACACAACACACATACATTTGAGATAGACAGGTGTCTTCAAAAGTTGGCATGTGCAGGTCCAGAAGCGTTCATTGAGTTTTGATGCCCTATTTAGATTAAATAGGGCCTGCTAGAGAAAGAAACCTATATGTAGGCTTGAAAGGCTCCTGCAGATTTTGAGAGCTTAAAATGTGTTACAACAAATGCAACCATTTTCACGCATCAGATAACTTCTAAAGCTGCTCTATCAGCTGAACTAACTAACAAGGTCAAAGACAATCAGTCCACCATTTTCGAATCATGTATTGAATCAACTATAGGGGGCAGGGAAGCAGAACCGCTCATGGCGGCGTACATTTGATTCTGTATTAAGGAGGTTTCAATATCTTATGTGAATTATATAGCTTTAGCATTAAAGCCTACCTATATCTCACTACCGTGATCACCAAGGAATTTGATATCACTTCCAGAGCTGTAATTAGCTTGATAAATCTTCCCTTATTCTTTGAAATAGTACTACATGTGAATAAAAACTCTATTATTGGCCATTAATAAATAACTTGCCTTAGAGGCTAATACTTATCTCCACTTTGCCAGGTTTACATGGCCATCTAAGATGCTGGATTGCATAATGATATAAGAAAATGCCTAAAAGATTATGAACTTCTGAACTATCACTAATCACCGTTTCTCCAATGGGAGGATACCATGTTGACTATCATGTTTGATGATGTCCTGACCACAGCTGGCAATAGAGGTTAATACCTCATTATTCATGGAGATTTACTGGACCTCCTATTTGGGCATCTGAATGCAGACACAACTGATCCGAATCTGCGCTGCATCTGTGACTAATCTGCACTGGTTCCAGTATTTTAGGATGAGAAGGGAATATACTGTGACTTCAAGGATTTTTCTGTCTTCTCTGGTGGCAATGGAATATATTTTGGCCTGGTGGTCACTTTTGTCTCATGTGGTGGTCAAAATAGTCATGAAGTTATTGATGAACACTGAGAGTCTGCAATTCCATCCTCATACAGATGATTGAATTATTTATCTTCCTGTTAGTGGCCAGAAAACTCTCAGAACTCAGAATCAGCGAAGCTTCATGTGACAACTGACTGAATGAGTTCTAGTGAGCTCAAACTCAATTTAGCTAAAAAATAAATTATTTTGTTGGGCTTCTCAATACATTTTGCACAATTCATTATTGATTTCTCAACTTCCTAATTTTCATCCATGAAATTACCTTTGTTACTAAGGTAAAGAATTTGAGACTGCTTCTGAATTCCACTTATAGGCGGTCTCCACAGATTGGTGAAGCTGTATCATAAAAATAGTGCTGTACACAGTGTTGTGCCTGGTGGACATGTATATCAGTGGACAGTCCTCTGAAACCTGATGGAAATTGTACAGTATTAAGCCCTTTTTACTTTGCCACTTTCTTTTAGAGCATTAACTTTTCTTGAATTTTTAGCACTAAACTTATTTAGATCGTGATGTGTACATAGCATATAAATAAACAAAGTAATACATTATTTAATCGATAAAGACATATGAATAAAGTTGAAAGCTCAAACTCATGATGGAAGACCATGTTTATTTGTAGTGCGGGTGGCTAATGTGCTACATTCACCCTGTACTTGACTCATTGCCAGAGAGGAGCATCGTGGAATACCCAGTTGGGTGACTTACCTTGGGGCTGGAAGGTAAAAAAAGAACACAAACTGCTGTACATCTTTAGGAAATTGGGTTACTGGTTGAGGGGGCGAAACCCTACTCAAACAGCAATTACAAGTCTTGTCAGTGTGAAACACAAGCAAGCCCCAAACTAACCTGTGCTCAACCCTCTGGTATCTGGCCACAAAGGCGGTCAGACTTCACTTAGAGGCAATGTTTGAAGTATTTATGCAGCACTTCAACGAAAATAAAGCGAAAATGCATCACACTGGAAATCCCACTTCAAAAAATAAAGTTAATTTTGAATGAATTATGAGAGACCAAAACAATAAAAATCCAATTAGTAGAACCGGTGATGTTTAATTTTGAATGTTCAAATAAATGTAGTGCTAAAAAGCACCAAGTGCCAACTGTGTTTATGTGGTCTTGCCGAAGAAGCTTGTAGCTGACCAGCAAGGCTTTGGGTCGCTTTGTGCCACATTTGGTGAAGACCCCAGCTGGGCTGGAAAGACACCTTTATCCCCACTTCCAAGTGTCTAGGACACTCTGGGGGTTAAGACTTACAGCAGGCAGAGTCCAGCTGAAGAGTTCAAGAGTTTTGGAGACTTTTCTGCCCCTAAGGGTCTGATCAGGAGACCAGCCAGCTAGGCCTTGGAGTCACTCCGGTGCTCCTGGGTTCAAGATACAGATCCAGTCCTTATCATTCAGCAGAGTAATGGGGCAGCAGAGTAGCAGTCCTTCTAACAGAACAGCACAGCAGTCCTTTTGAGTCTTCCCCAGGACCATATGTATACTGAAGAGTTTCTATACTTGGTGCCAGTTTTGAAGTAGTAGAAGTTTCTAGAGGTACCTACCTCCAAAGGTGCTTGGAATTTCCTGCCTTCCTGCCCAGGTCCCAGCTTGTCTGGGGGCACAAAAACTCTGATGTGAAACCCTTTGTGAATGTCCTGAGGCAGAGTCTTTGTGATGTGCACATGTGGTAGGTGACAGCTCCTTCCCTCATCAAGTCAGAGATGGTCCATCTTGCCAACACCTATCCTGTTTTTGTCTCACTGTCTGGGAGAAAAATACAAAGACCAACTTCTAACTGCACCTAGCCATGTGACCCAGCATCCAGGCTGCAGGCATCAAATGGTTAGATCAAGAAAATACCAACTTTCTAATAGTGATTTTCAGACTTGTGACTTAAAAAGGGTTTTAAATGAAAATTCTTTAGTGACCAAACTCAACTTTCCTGCCTGCTCTTAATTTGTAGTTATAACATATTAAATTGAATAAGGTAACCTACTGTTATCCTATGGACAGGCAGGCCTTGCAGTCGTGAAAATCAAATTTAAGCGTTTTACACTACCAGGGTATGTAAAATTTAAAAGTACATGTCCAACTTTTTAAAGACACTGCACCCTGCCCTATGGGCTATTTCAGGCCTGACCAAGAAGTTACCTATAGGATTAAAAAGGGAGATTTAGGCCTGGCAAAATGTTTATTTTGCCAGGTTGAAATGTCAGTTTGAAACTGCACACACAGGCTGCAATGGCAGGCGTGAAACATGTTTAACAGGTGTGGGTGGAATAGTCCATGCTGCCGACCCACTAGTAACATTTAATTTACAGGACCTGGGTAATAATAATATATAATACAATATAAATGATTTGTGTCTGATCAAGAGGCAAAGAATTCCATACTTTAGAAGCCAAAAAGTCAAAAGAACATCCTCTCAGTCAAGTTTTTACTACCCTGGGAGTAGCAATAAGCGACGCCCCACTGGATCTGAGATTTCTGCGCGATACATGTAATTTTGCCAAGGAGTATCAGTATCGGGGTCCTTTCCCATGCAGGATTATGTGAGAAAAACACAGAGTGTTGAAAGGAACTCTCTTCTTCATAGGAGGCAGTGTAAATTGGCAAAAGTAGACCAAATGGGCGCTGGCCTTGGAATGTTAAGCAGCAGCTGTGCAGCAGCATTCTACACTCTCTGAAGTTTAGCCAGTCTGCTTTGTGAGACATATTAAGATACAGCACACCAAAGTAGTTCAGCCTAGCAAAGACTAGTGTCTGAATTTCTGATTTCCAGGTCTCCACTGGGAGAAAGCCTAAGATTTTACTCAGATTTTTCAAATTGCAAAGCACTTTCCCACCAGACTGGAAATCTGGTTGTCAAAAGTTAGATTGGCATCAAACCATAAGCCGAAGTTCTTCACTTTCGGCTTAGATGTCAGGACAGGCCCAAATGCATCTGGCCACCACACCAAGGAACAGATCGAAGGTTATTTGCCTTCTAGCTGAACTTCAGTTTTACCAGCATTTAGCTTAAGGCAACTCGGAGTCATCCACTTCGCCAGCTCCACCAGACAGGATCTCAGGCGGGTTGCAGAGGCTCCTCTGTCCTGGGATAGGGTAATAATGAGCTGCGTGTCATCGGCATACAACAAAGTGTTAAAGCTGTGGCGCTCTATGACATCTACAAGGGGGAGCATATAAAGATTAAGCAGAGTGGGATTTAAAGCCGAGCCCTGTGTCAATCCCTGCTTCAGAGACACAGCCTCTGAAAAAAATAGGCGTTGAGCCACCTGAAAGGTGCGCTTCTGAAGAAAGGAGGCTATCCTGTGCAAGGCCATCTCCCCAACTCTGTTATTCCACAGCCGTTCCAGCAGAATGGTGTGGGAACAGTATCAAAAGCTGCACTTATATCCAACATGATCAGTGCTGCAGTTTTGCCCCGTCCGCTATTTGTCGCAGGGATTCGGATGCTAACAGCAGTGCAGACTCCATGCCGAACTGCAGGTGAAATGCTGATTGGGTCTCATATAATAGATCCTCTGCTTCAAGAAAATTGATAAACTGATCATTCACTTGCTTTTCAGCCACTTCGACAATTAACGGAAGAAGGGAAATATGCCTCAGATTTTCCAGTTTTGCTGGGTCTAGGGAAGGTTTTTTCAATAAAGGCACAGCAATGGCCTGCTTACACCTTGAGGAAACATGCCCCTTTGCACGAGACATGTTGAGCAGGTCATACAGCCCTAGCAGAATGACCTCCTTGCTCCAAAATCATTGATGAGCCCGGGTCTTTTGGAATCTTGATTTCACTCTGCCCGACAAAGTGTGCAGTTGATCAACATAAAAAGTATTAAAACTATGGAGTCTTGTCTTCACCTCCCAAGGTTTAAACCAGACTTTGAGGCATGGAACATCTGTAGCCTCCTTTGGGAAAGAATTGTAAATGCTCAGGACCTTATAGCGAAAGAAATAGGCGATCATGTTGTACCGTTCCTCAGTAGGAGTATGGAATGAAACAATCCGATCTAAAGAAGATAATGATTTAACAATCATAAATAGCTCCGGCAAGGAATACTGAACTTGCCCAATTTTATTGGCATAAAAGAGGATACATCTATTTTTAAACTGATTATGATAGATAGTCTGCAGATAAATTGCTACATCCTGTATGTTATAATATCGACGCCAATGGCGCTCGAGAGGCTTACCAGAAAGTTTGACATCCAAAGCTCTCAGTTAAACCATTTGGCTAATTGTTTAAGCCCTTTAGCAGTGTGACTTGTCACTGGTGCAATATAGTCTAGCGCATCTGTGATCTAATTTTCTCGTTGTGACTTGACCGCTTCCATCTCACCACATAAAGTTTGGCGACTTGATGCTGAACCCTCCATTAAGGCGACAGGGGTGACCTTCCTCCAACTGCGTGATTTATTCTGCCTACCTAAACTTGACTCAAGATAAGACGAGGTTTAGAAATATGAAAAGGTATGGCCAAGTGGTCCAACCAAATAAGGGGATAGGAGAATCCACTACCCCTGAAAAATGTGAAAAGATTGGATCTTACGTGTGGCTCATCTTATGCGTGGGCGCATGCACCGGTTGGACACACTTAAGTGCTTCTAGACCTTCTACATGCATGGTAGCCGACTTACAACATGTGTCTTCCATGTAAAGATTAAGATCACCCAGAGCTAGAAAATGGGAATAACAAAATAGAAAAGAGGCAAACTATCATCCAAAGCAGTGGCAAAGTTCGAAGGCAAACCCGGTGGACAATAGATCAGAAACCCAGCTAGGGAAAAATTGCAAGATAGAGCCTCACAGCACGCAATATCTATCTCAGAAAAAGTACTATAAAAATGTTGTCCAAAAATAATAGCAATCTCTCCACCCCTGAGTCTGTCTATCAAGTCTCACGATCGCATTTCTCCACGGAATTTCAGTTAAAATATCAGTTGCCAAATGTTCAGTAAGTAGCGTCTCAGAAAGAAATAAAGCGTTTGTCCGGTGGTCTATAAAAAAATCAAAGACCTTTATTTCCTGCATCGCAAGAGAATGACAGTTGCCCATGTAGCAGCGTGGCCTAACTAAATTGGACTGGCTCTCACTTCCCCCCAAAGGCCCTGCTTACAGTGTGGAAGACAGAAATTTACATCTACCACAGCCCCTGGTGCCAAGGGAAACATCTAGCATGTGCCAGCAGTCCTCAGCAATAGTCGGGGCAAGATGCCTAATTTCGCTCACTGTTTAGCACCTAATATCTGCCTCTAACCAAGCAAGGTTCCTGGACCTTGGCACCATCCGGATGTGGATGGGTGTAGATGGGCTTACCTTAGGCATGGCTTCGGCACACGAGCGGCGTGGTCGAGCCATGCCCCCACTAAAATAGTGCCCAAAAAAACGACAAGACCGGCAACCACTAATAATGGTAGACGGCACTACGATCCTCGCTAACTTCAACAGGGGAGTCATAGTAAATAGATAGAGCATCTGATATCGGCACAAAAATAAAAATACAAGTGCAAAATCCCTGAAGAGGTACATGTAGTATAACTTTACTAGGGACTTATCAATAAAATATATGTGCCAATTTTATCATATTTTAGGGAGGTAGCTAAAGCACTTCAGCACTAGTTAGAAGTGGTAACGGGTACAGAGTCCTAAGGCCAATAAAAACCAGAAGCTTTAAGGAAAAAGCTGGCGGGGAAATCAGGCAAAGGATGTCAGGTTCAATAGTATTCAACAGGTGGGCTTCAGTCCCTGTGTTTTACTATAGAATTGCTACCAATATATTTCAACAACGTAAAGTTGATTAAACCCAAGAAGGTGCTATGTTGCAAGTGATTGAATCCTAGACATGGTGACAGCAAGGGAGGGAGAAAAAAGCTCTAATAGACTCTTGTCATTGTGTTGATGGGATTGTCTTCTTCTGGTAAAACGTGAAAAATAGCTGCTTCCGTATTAATTTCACAAAATGAAATAAGCAGAAGTGAGATCACTTGACCTCTTACACTGAAAGCAAGCCTTTGTTCTTTTTTTTTTTTTTATTAAAATATTGAAAACCTGAGGCAGCAACACATTACTATTACCCAATTCTACTTTTAGTCAGCACTCTCCTGCTAAAGGAAGGGCAACACTCTATCTTTAGCACCACTCATCAAGACATTGGCTCAATCCATACATTTCTTTGTTCATGATCTGAATAACAATAAACTCCTTCTGACTCCCAACTCGCTGATAATAGTTGACCATGCAGTGATTAAATCTCTTTTTATCTACAGTAATGCAGCACTTGCCGGAGTGTGCCCTCCTCCCTCTGCATTAAAAGGGTGTTTTACATGCTGTGTCTTTGCTGATCTCTTTGAAAAGGAAATTTGATCACCTCCTTCTGGTGGTGAAGGAACTCCATTTACTGCCATTCAAGCCAAAATACAGTTTAACATATGCTGCCTGCCTCACCAAGCCCTACTGGAGGTATCCCACCCCCTCACATTTGGCACTACTACTTAAGATTTCCACAGGTATTCAGGTTCTGGTGGTGCCTGCCACGTAGTGCTGTGAAATGTGCAACATGGCATATTGACATCGCTGCGGGTGCTGCTTTTAGTAGCACCCGCCGCAATGTTAATGGTCAAGATCCGACCGCCATAATGGCGGTTGCATCGTGATCTGGTGTGCCGGAACGCCGCCTGCATGGCCGACGGTCCCAGTTTACATCAGGATGGCGGATGGACTGGAGTCCTTCCGCCATCCTAAGGAGCCCCTAAATTCAAAAGCCTCGAATCGACAGAAGACCTAGCTGGTCTTGCTTGTATTCAGATTGACTTGCACTTATATTATTGCAGATATTTGCAGAAATAATTTACTTTGACTATGTTGCCAGAATATTAGCACACCCCAGTTTTGCAAGCGGCAAAATAGAAACATGAATTGTTAATTTATGCTAGCCTTAAATGATGTTCTGGACAGAGTGTTAATTTTAAAATAGTCTGCTAATGTTTTAGGAGTCTAATTGGTGTCCTGCAGTAGAAGATTAGATACAAGGGGCCTCATTTATGAGGCTGTGCGTCACTTTTACGCCGCCGGTGCATCACTTTTTGCGATGCACCAGTGGCGTAAAAAATGCACCTTGTTGCGCCATATTTACAAAGTGACGCATCTAGGTAAATGTGTCACTTTGTAAACCCCTGCGCCACATTATACCTGCGCCTGGTATAATATATGCAAGGGGGGCGTTTTGATGCAAGAAAGGGTCATGGAAGTGACGCAGTGAAATCTATAAGATTTCACTGCGCCATTTCTTGGCCGCTAATGCGTCACAATCTTACACCTGCTTCATGGCAGGCAAAGTACACATTGCTGGAGTTGCGTCACTTTTGTGACACACTCCAGCAAAACGTCACTTTTGCGCCTACAGATACGTCAGAAATACTGAAGTATCTGAAACTCCTTACGACATGATGCGTCATATTATAAATATGACGCATCAATCATGACGCAAGGAGTGCGCACTGAGAAGTGACGCATCGCTGCTTTCATGCAGCGATGCGTCATTTCTCATAAATGAGGCCCAAGATTTTGTAAACTGTCATTTGTTAATTCCGAAGCATGAATTGGTTAGACAAGCATCATTCAATGTGTAGTGAATTTAAAACTTTATATATTTGATCCGGGAAACCTTTTTCTTATGATTGAGGGTTATTTAGTATTTTTCTGTAGCGTGGAGGAAACCAAAGGGTGTCTAAGCACTTTGCATAAGAACAGTTACGCACTGCACCAAAGCAGTGTACATAAGATCGTTTCACATGTTTCATGGAGAAATAGTTGTCTACTGTAAATGAGCAGCTTACAAAAGATTTCACTTAAAGTTACAAATCAATAGGCTTACTTTGCAAAACATGACCTGCACCGGGCGGCAAACTTAGGGGCTGCCTAGGGTGTCAGTAGCTACAGCCACGCCACTGTCTGAATGAGATTATATCACCACAACATGCACAAAGTTTGACCAGCTGCACGTAGTAGAGTTGTTAATGCTATGTGAGGGCATACTTCTTAGCTAAAGATGTCCCCCAAAGATTTCTCCTGGGTTTGATATGGGCATTCCATGATAGGCAGCATGACGATTTTCATTAGCGGTCAAGTCTTTTCATGGCCATCAGATTGTACTTTGTATAGTCTTTAACACTAGTCGTTAAAGTGTGCTTGACTTTTTTTTGCTAAAAGTGATATAATGTAATAGAAATATATGTAAAAATATTCAGCTTGTGTAACCCAAGAAGCTGAGGCTCATTTCCTGCATATCCCGCCTGCTCATAAGGATGTATGATCCCTGTGATTACACCAATTATTACAGAGATGAAACATTTGAATATTCAATGTGCTCTGGCAAGATAAGACAGAAGAATCAATTATAGCTAAGTATGCAAACTTGGCAGTGAAGGGCATTTACTGGAATGGAGTAATCTAGGTGCTACAGTGTATTTAAATGCCTGGGATGAGCTATTTATGGAAGGTTAGCATTTGGCATGCTTGCATTTATTTAAAAAAATGCAGTTCTCCGCCACCATGTCAACTTTAATTAATCCTGTGTAGCTGCTGAATGTTTTAAGAAAACTAGAAAAAAGAGCTGGGTTCGTACAATTTGCAGCATTTGATCTGTGCAACATTCATTTATGTGCATGATGACAATTGAAACATTGTGGACACTCGGCTCAATTTGTTTCGCTGTCTGTTTTGTGGTGAGAGTTGTGAATGTAAAATTCACGTAATTCCAGGCTTATTTAAGACTTTTTAACTTTATTTTTTGTTGTTACAAACACAAAATTAATCTGAATTAAACGGCAATCATGTCCGTCCTAGATTTTGGGTACATCCTTGTGTTCCTTTTGAGGCCCTAAAATGCTGCAACCGATGTGTAGTTTCTTGTGTTTCGATTAATTGCACCAAAAAAAGGATGAGCCCAAATATATCAGGGACCTGGGTCAGTACAATATATCAAAAGTACAATGGTTCACTGTAGTTTCATTTTCATACTAAGAACCTCTGCTTTTCTTATGGATGACAATGTTGTCTGCCAATGGATGTGCATATCACACATGGGTTTCGATCATGCACAAGACCGCTGAAAACGGTCTCTGGCTGCATGTGTTGACATTGAGGCCCAAAAGGCTGAAACCAGTTAGGGGATTTCTTGCGTTTCTTTTCAGAGGAGACGTGACCTGACAGCTCCGGCTCTACAGTTCCTATTAGAGAAGTAATACAATAAATTGGAATTTGGCCGCTTGCCGTCTGGGGTTTATCAGTAGACACAAAAATGATTGCTTGGAATGCAGCCAAAGAAGTGCTAGTGACTTGGACTTTTGGAAACATTCCGCACACCACTGTTAATTGCTGTTTGACCCATAGCTGAACTCATTAGTGCAGGCAATTGCATTGATGAGCCTAAACTGAAAGGCTTCCTGTAGATAAAGGGTCTTTTTTGCATAGAAAGAGGCTCACAGTCACTCAGATTGTGCAGCTTGAATGCTGCAATGAGTCTCTGTGTTCGCATGTAATGCATGCGACCCCACTTATACTTGATATGTTCCATTGGCTCTTGTTCTAGATCAGTAATACTCAAAGTATTGCTGCACGCGGCGCTCCTGACCTTTACAGGCGGCCCGCTGGTCAACAGCAGCACTGGGCTGCTGTTTACTTGACTCAGCACTAACACTAAAAAGACGTTAAGTAAACGGGCAAGCATTTCTTTAAAGGTTACTTTCAGCCAAAGTAAAGAAGTAGCTAGGCTGTCCTGCACCGCTTCACTTTACGAACACCTTCATTTTTAGGTTTCGCCTGGGGCCGGAGCTCCTAACTCCGCCCAGGAGAAATCTTATGTCTCTACAGTGTGGGGCTTTGTCCTGCCTCTGTCTTTCATTGGCTAGCTCCATAAATGGAGGCTAGCCATTGGAAGACATCAGCGTCAATCACTTTCTCCCCGTGAAAACGCGATTCGGGGGCGTTTCCATGTCTTTTTTTAAGTACCGCCCTCTCCTCTTCCCATTGGCTGGAATTTTACCTTCCAGCCAATGGGAAGGGGAGAGCACGAAAATCACGCCCCCGAATCCCTACACGCACTCCTATTCCACCCCCGTCCATTCATTCCCCTGTCCTCGCCCTCCCTCTCTCCCTTGAAACACCTACGCTGTGTATTTAACGTTGCGCAAGTCCTGCTGGCAGAAAGGTGAAGCCAGAGACGCAGTGCCGGCTTGGACAGAGTTTCCTTCCGTTATGGTCGTTGTTTTCAAGGCTGCGTGCAAGGCATTATTACTATGAAAATGATAGCGCGATAGAAATGTCCCCTGTGCGCTGCTCCGCGCCCGCCGACACTTCTGAGCCTATTCCATAGGATGCGTCCTACCCCTTACAGCTCCGTACACTGCTCATTACCGCCGCTTCTTGCTGCTGCTCCTTCCCTCACTTAGTGCAGCTCCGTACACAGCTCCCTGCCACCGCTTCTTGCTGCAGCTCCTCACCTTCACATAGTACAGCTCCGTACACTGCTCCCTGCCACCGCTTCTTGCTGCTCCTCGCCGTCACTAAGTACAGCTCTGTACACTGCTCATTACAGCCGCTTCTTGATGCTGCTCCTCACCCTCACTTAGTACAGCTCCGTACACTGCTCACTGCCACCGCTTTTTGCTGCTCCTCGCCGTCACTAAGTACAGCTCCTTACTCGGCGCATTACCACCGCTTCTTAGTACAGCGCCTTACACTGCTCCGCACAGCGCCTTACACTGCTCCGCTTCTTAGTACAGCGCCTTACACTGCTGCCTGCCACCGCTTCTTAGTACAGCTCCTTACACTGCTCATTACCGCCGCTCCTTAGTACAGCTCCTTACATGGCTCATTACCGCCGCTTCTTAGTACAGCGCCTTTCACTGCTCTGCTTCTTAGTACAGCGCCTTACAGTGCTCACTGCTCCGCTTCTTGCTGCCGCTGCTCACCGCCACTTTTTACCGCCACTTTTTACCGCTTCTATTTACTGTGCTCTTTAACGCCACTTCTGCCGCTGTTACTTGTTTTTGCTGGTTCTGTGCACTGCACCTTACTAACCAATCCTATCGGTGCCCCCTCGAGCCGCTGCTTACGGCCTGTCCTTACGTGGCTTATTACAACTGGTTCTTACCGACGCCTCTCATTACTACGCATAGATTGCTTGTTACCGATGCTCCCACCGCCGCTTCTTACAGCCACTTCCGCCCAGTGGGCCAGAAAAGACAGGGGGCTCATCTTATGTCCGGGGGTTTCCAGGGGCAGGAGATCTGAAAGTGCCCGTCCCTTCTCCCGGGATGCGGGGCGCAGGGCATGAATCTAGCCGCAACAACAGAGATCAGAAGCCAGTCCGCAAGGGGGGCCTCTGCTTGGATGGCTGGGGCGAGTGAGGGGCCAGGGCAGTCCCGGCGCCAGCAGGGACTGGGGTCAGTGGGAGCCCCCGAGACATTACACGCATGTGCAGAGGAGGAGGTTAACTGCGGGCTAGTTTACAGATCCGTGCATATAGAACATACGTACGTCGTGTCATAGTCTGCCGTGTTTACCTAACAGTGGCTGTGTTCCCGCAGAATGAAACGGACGCCACCTTTTACCCGTCAATAGTGGTAAATACCGCGTCAAGGACACCCCGTGTGTGGAAATAAAACATCTGCTGCATAGCGCTTGAAGCGCTGCAGAGACTTCCTGTAGTGTTTTGTATTTGTCAACTGCCACGGAAGAGTGAGTCTCGGGGAACAGGAGGTGACTGCACACTTGGGGGAGAGGTGTTGGCCTAACGGCTAAGGTGCTCGACCTCGGACCTGGGGATCTGGGTTCGAGTCTCGGTAACGACGCCAAAAACCCCCTGTGATTCAAGGCAAATCACTTAATCTCCCCGTGCCTAAAAAAAAATTTAAAAAAATGAAAGTGTGTCCTCATGTAACGTAACTGGTGCTATGTAAAGCGCTCTGATAACTGATTCGGTTCGGTTCTAGTTCGCGCTATATAAAACTCTGCAAACAAACAAACTCTCCCTTTACAATGCAACAGTTTCGCCTTTGGAAAAGTTAGAGCTATTGGCAATGTAAATGACAATGCCATTTATTTATCTGTTTTCAAAACCAACACATAAATACAAATTTTGTCATTTACAATGCCAATAGCTCAAACTTTTCCAAAGGCGAAACCGTTGCATTGTAAATGCTTGTTAAATATGTCGTGCAACAAATGTGTATAGATGTTATCAATTCTCTTCAAAATTCAAAAAGTGTGTTTCATTAACATGCATAACCCATTCACCTCAGTAAATCAGATTATATCAGTGCACTGAGAAGTATTTTTTTTTAAGTGATGGTTTTCCAACAGGAATTTAGAAACATACATGACCCCGCCCTCCACCCTGACAGCGATGACAATAGTAAACTAAGAGGCCGGTCAGTTGTTATGTGCTCCCTTTGGATGGCCGGAGTTGCTATTATACATGAACAACATAATAGAATATTAAACACAGGAGAAGGTTTTGTGAAGCGCACATCCCAATGTCATGTATTTCTAGATCCTCTTATGTGCGATAATGAAAAAAAAGGAGGGAAAGTGAAATAAAACAATTGACAAGGATCACAGAATTCGGTCAAGTGGGGCAACCGGTATAAATCAAAGTTTTCTCGTTCCACATTGTGCAATTCAATGCAGTCACTAGATGTACCTGCTTCGTTTCCCACGCCCCCTCCGCTCCTGAATACTGCCCTGCTGACAACAGCGTGGCCCTCTGTCACACCACAGACAAACCTCTTGGCTCCTGGGGAAATGTTTGTTAGTACCCATGCTCTAGATGGTCCTATATTCCTTTACAAATTTGCGAGCTACTATGATTTATTATTTTTAATATGATGTTGTGCACCAGAGGACCGTTTGTTACTGCTCCAAGTCATCTTTGGTACTGCAGTAGATTATCTCAAATGACTTCTCCAATTATTCACTAGTCTTCATAGAGCATGCTGATACAACCATGAATGGGGTTTGTTCCTACGTAAGATAACACGTATATACAATACCATTGATTGCTACATGTGACTTGTTTTTAAAACATTCACCCCGTTTTTTTAAAAAGGGCATGGAGCTGATACACTGGTCAATTATTTGTTTTTTTACTATATTACTCCTGGAATACTTTACAATTGTTTGGCCCAATTAAATTTCCCTCACATTTAGAACCTTAAAGCTAACGAAACACTGGAACTGTTCCTCCTACCTGTAACATTGCAGAGCCGTTCATGGATCTGTTAGTGAACATAGGGGCATATTTACAAGAAAAGTGAGGGAGTGCAGCGTTAGCCTTCTTGGTTTCTCGCCACGCTCTGCCACTTTTGAAATGCAGGGTGCACCGTATTGAAACACAGGGTGCAGCCCTGTTTCCCCCCCTGTGCTGTCACTAATTATAGCTGCCTAGGGCTAATGCAGGTCCCCCCGCACGATAGTGCATGGGTTCCTGCATTGTGGGAATGATTGTTTATGTACAGGAAGGTGTCCCTTCCTGCAAGTAAACAAATCGAAATGGTGATTTGTATCTTCTATGTGTGCTGCTTTGTGCAGCACACATAGAAGTTAAAACTCGTCATTTTTTAAATGATTGTTTATGTGCAGGAAGGGACAGACCTTGCCTAATCAACTGACCACCGAGCATCACTTCCTGTGAGGGGAAAACAAATGCTAATAATGATGCTTTGGAGTCACTTGTTGCTATATATGTTTTCAACACTGCAGTTCCAGACCAGACACAAGTAAGTTATATTGCAAGCGGCTTAGACCAGCAAACGCTTTTCTGGTAATCTCACCCAAAAAGCTGTAAGCATTCTGGGCTGTAGGGGCATTATGGTTATGGAACATATAATGAAGTCGAGAGTGACAGTTGGGACCAAAAACCACAACTTGAAACTGTTTTAAAAACAGCTTTAAATTAGACAATTCCAGTATGTCGCTGTTACGTTCCATAATTTCATGAATTTCATGTTGCTTTTTTTACGTAAATTATGCCATCATGTCACATGGTGTAACTAAGCAGAGTTTACTGCAAACCTTTAGCACAGGACCAGCACAGGCGGCCAGATTTGACGTGGCTGTTGTGCTAAAATGTAGTGCTAAATGCCAGTTATGCATTTCATGTAATTTTTGCAATATGTTATAAAAACACATTTCTGAATTTTGCACACCCCTGCTTTATATTGCTCAGAGTGAGCACAGCCTTCTGTGAGATTTTCGGGTACTCACCTGTGAAAAATGTCTAAATAATTATAGGCAGTTACTCGTAATGCTTTATTGAAATATTTTAATTGATTGTATCATAGCAACAGAACACAGTAGACATTACATATAAGTAATCGCTCTAAAGACACACACATATAAAAAAGAAAAATCTATAAAAAAACTAATAGATGCTCCTTCCAGTTAAATATCCTTACCTGTGCCTAATTTGAGCCAGTCTTGGC
This sequence comes from Lissotriton helveticus, assembly GCF_964261635.1. NCBI lineage: Eukaryota > Metazoa > Chordata > Amphibia > Caudata > Salamandridae > Lissotriton > Lissotriton helveticus. The sequence goes on from NC_136067.1 coordinate 1,243,597,970, forward strand.
CACCAACACTCATTTGTAGGGACCAGGACTTATTTGTCCTCCTAATTTCCCAAGAGGGAAGACACACAAACAGGAAAGAAGGAGGAAGAGAAATTGTCAACAAAGAAGAAAGCAGTGACTGACAGTGGAATAGAGAGGCCTGGGGTGGATTCAGAACTACACAGCCTGGACGTTTGTCACGTTGATATTTAATATTGCCAGCTGTGGGCTTCTGAGCAGGCCTTTGGGCACCAGCACTTATTATTTTAGAAATTAAGCACTAATCCATACCATCACAACTCCATCCTCACAGCAGTCATATCCATCCCCATCAATTCATAAGCCTAATATTTCAACATCTCTCTACTATTCAAGATTTTACCCCATTCCCTTTGTAGTGTAGTTCCTATCTTCCCAATAGGCTCTGCGCATTGGAATAGTACCTACGGCAGTAAAGGCCTAGGCCAGACGTTAACTAGGTCTACTACTGTCGATACTAGACTTAATTTTTGGGTTTGCCAGCTAAGCTCAGAGTTCGCTAGAAACTTTCTCGAATGTTCAAGGAAGGATTAACTTCCCTGATTAGACAAGAAGGGATTTAGTTTCTGACAACCATAGAACATGACAACTTTGCTCTCCCCTAATCAAGAGTCAATCTCGAGAGTCGTGTGAGCACAAGGCAATTATTTTACTCAGTCAGTACGTGCATTCTTAGTCTCATCAGAATGTAGAGAAAAGGAAGAGACGGGCGTGTTCAATAAAAAGGTGTTATTTATTGATCAGTCTCTTTTCTCATACATGAGAAATGGATCGATATTATTGCAATACTTATAGTTAAGTAAAGTGCATACATTAAAAGCAATAATATAAAATAATACTGTAAAAACATTGATATGGTTTCTGAGCCATATGATGTTTAAAATGATTAAAATATATTTACATACACATATACATTTGACTAACGTACTCAACTGGTGTTTCTAAATACGCCTACCCCGTGTACCTGACCTAAGTCTAATGCGTGGGCGGGAATAGAAAGTTACAGTTTAAGTTAAGTTTGTTTTTGCCAAGTGAATAACTAAAGAATTCTCTGTGAGGGGTTATTCAGTTCTGTACCTGGAATTTAGGATGAATGAGGAATGGTATCTCTTTCTCTGCTCTCGATATTCCAGGCTGCCTGCGAGGGCTGCCCGAAAGCGCCGGTGCTGGGTCTCTCGGCTTGAGATAGCAGCGCGTCTCTCAGCGCGTCAGGAAGGCGGGGCTGCGCCAGCGGGGTCTGCTTCTGCTCTCGGCTTCGGCAAGTATGGCTGCTCCGTCTTGTCACCACGCGTGTGTTTGCATAGGGCAAGGTCGGCAATATTTATACCTTAAAGGTGCCGAGATTGACGTAAGGATGGACATAGATACGTCAATAAAGATGTCATACGACTTGCTCGTTAGCACATTCTTTACTAAAGTTCTCTGTGAAATCAAAACAATGGCCGCACGGATTTTCCAGGTTGTCATAGGTTTGATTTGTTATGAGAACGTCGTATGCCTTATCAGGGGCTGGAGGAATGTCGCTTGTCTAATTAGATCTCAAGCGTTATGACCTAATCAGATAACACGTTCCTGTGCCGGAGTGTGACTGCGTCAGATAACGGTATCTGCATCATGGGGGTTTTCTTGCCTCATGGGCTGACTGTTAGTTAACTTGATAGTTAGTTTAACCAGAATAGGGTCAGGAATAGGGGGACTGATTCAGAACCTATAGAAATACACGACACCCACTCCACGCTAACTATGGTCATATCTACTAATCTATGCATAGTATAACATAGTACAACATACTATAGAGTATAGTGTATACCTTACCACCCCAAAATACATAAATGCATTTCGAAATTTTCAAATATACTGGAAAATTGCAGTCATATATATTGTATGCACTTAAGCTATGAATTAAATGCAAAAGTAAACACGCATTTTTATGCATTATCGCTTATTGGTATATGAGAAATACACATGAAATGGCTCTTAATATGGCTATACAGAAAGGAAGTCCGAGACCATTTCATCACATAATAAAATATTTGTGAACCTACCAGCGGGCAGCTAAAGTCTATAAAGTATCTAAAAATAGAAATTTTAGTTCTCTAGGAATAGTTTCTTACTTTAAGCAGAAGATCAGTGTCCCGGGAAAAAATATGTAGAAAAATATTTTAAGGGTTTGCTGAAAAAACTGCTGTCCGTGAGCTGGAGTGAAATTGTTCATGTGACTTTATTTTTTAAAGTTGAAGGCCGAATTCAGGGAACGCCGTGTGCGAGTTTACTCAAAAGTCTCTATTTCTGTTCTGGAGAGAACATCATATCATTCAGGCTTTCGAAAAAACTGTCAACAGCTTCATGGGAAAGTTCCACTAAGTCGGGAATAGGTGTAACCATGCATTCATGCGCATGATTGTCTCCATTGACATTCTGATTCGCATTGCTGACAGAAGGTCGTACCTGTTCGATGCTGCTTTCATCTTGAACTTCACTACTCTTCAATCGCAGTGGTGAAGATTCCAGGAATGCCGTCATCAGGATTGGCAGCCTTTGAGGGCAGCACAAAGCGTGAACCTTGGTAGGAACCAACAGTGTATCTGCATCCACTGGCGCATCCGATTGTAGCGTCAGACAGGTGTCTAACACGCATTCTTCTCCGCATAGCAGACACCTTAGTACAGGTAAAACACACCTTTGCCACATTGGTCGAAATGATAGAAACCAAGTCATGTTCAGGTCTCTAAGCCGGGAGAGTCCCAGGATTTTTGATATCCGGTCCCGGTATCCAATGGCTAGGATCGTATCTTCCATTGTCGCGAGAGTTTGATCTGTGACATGGGTTGCCATAACGAAAAATAAGGACTAGGAATAGGATTCCTGCAATTAGTCCCAGGATCAAGGGAAGTCCGCCAAAAATCGAATGGACGAAATCTGGAAAAATACCCAGTATGGCTTTGAATGGTGTTAATGCCATCGAAAATACTGTCTTAAATACCTTTGAGACCCCGCTCAGGATTTCCGCGAAATGTACGGGGGAATTAGTTGATAATAATGTATGTATCTCTGCAGTCGTCCTTGCGACTTGTAGATCATACGTTTCTTTTGATGACGTGAGCCTTGTAGGCGTCTGAAGAAGCACTGTTTTCATTCTGCTTAAAGTATCTATTCGAATAGAAGTAATTTTCAAACTGGGCCATGCCCTTGCCTCCCTGTCTGGAAAGGAGCTGGGGAACAAAGAACGTCCACAGCACTTGACCTTCGCCGTTGTAGTTACTAGATAAGGAGTCCCGGGCATAAGACTGCAACATCTGCGGTCTACAATAAGAATGTAACTCCCATTATAGAGTCTTTGAAAGAATGGTTCTATTTCAGTTGCAGGTGCGCCTTGCTGGTGACATGAAAGGTTGTATGAATTCCCTTCACAGGCTCCATGCAAACTAATTCCGTTACACAGAAGCGTGCCGCTTAGTGACATAGCACAATTGTTGCCACTAAGAAACACTTTCTGTCCTTTATTACTGACACATGCATGTGAATAGGGCAGGTTCCAAGTTGTTTTAAGGTACCCCTTTCCCAATTTCTCGTACATGCCAGCCTGTATATATTTTTGGCAGTATTGAAACCTGAAGGTTGAGATTGGAATATTTATGATTCCGTGGATTATCCATTCACTGACAGGTCGTTCTGACATTGTCATTGGTAATCTTTCTAGTTTTTCAATGCTCAAGATTGTATAATCAGCACCCTTTTGCGCCATACCGATATGTCTATCAGTAAGGTTAAAGATTTGGAATAGTGACGTTGTGTTGATTAAACGCCAAGGCACATAGCCTGAACGCAGATTTTGTAACGTCCAGCCAAGCTGTACTATAGAACGCAATTGTGACTGTCCATGTTGTAATAACAGTAAGTCTTGCGATAATATATCGATTGCTGAAGACACAATGCTGTCCAATGAAAAAATTCTGGAGGACAGAGTCACTAACCCATTGTCCACTACAGAAAGTGATTTTTCCAAATTAATACGGTCAATTTCACGTATTCTTTCTGCTGTCTCAATTTGAGTAACCTTCCAGGCCTCATTGTATGCTGCATATACAGAGGCTGCTATGAAACGCTTTTGACGCTGTTTGCGTGGTCCCAGTATGAAATCACGCAAGTCAGCACCATCAGTAAGTAAAGTTAGGTGTTGCTTAATTTCAGGCAGTGTGGAAGTCTGTAGCCATTGAAGGCATAATTTGCCCACACTGTAGGTTGTTATTATCCCTGGGTGATGTCTTTGGGGATATCTAGGGTCTGGCCTGGTCATTTTGAAACCCTGTGTTTTATTCAGGAATCTATCTTGACAGTTATTTGTATCTGTGGGCCAGATCAACCATTGTTTCCAATCAGGATGTGTTCTGTTTTGGTTAAGTATATGGTTTACGTCTATTTCTTCATCTGTATCAGAGTTATTGCTAAACATTGTTGGCTTTGGAATAGACGGTTTAATTAAATCTTTGATTTTGGCTAAGCCAAGACAGGTGGTTTGTTGAACAGTGTCATTTAAAAATATCATTTGTTCTGGGATCATGCAGGCTCTAAACAAAGCTTCTAAACCCTGTACGTGCCATTCTTTTGTACCCCAAACACTTTTCAAATCAACATTTTTGTCCCAATAATCAAATCCAAAAGTATTCATTTTTTCAAAGAATGAATCTGAATATATCAATTTTGTGTTGGTTATCATGGTTTTCATCCCTGTCTTGTTTGACAATTTAAAATAAAATGTTTCAGCATTACTTATGTTAAAACCTGAAAAATATGAATATTTGTCATATACGGTTCTAGAGCTTCCTTTTGGAGGTGTAGCACAATGTTCCCATTGATTATAACTTAAAACATTTCTAGGTTGTGCAGATTTATGTAAAAAATGGTTACCATAATGGTTATAGCAATACATACTATCATAATTTGTAGAACCTTGCAAATAATCATGTTTTGTAAATTTAGCAGACATTACTAAGTCAGACATCATGTTGTTAATACTTTCGAAGTCCCAATCATCAGCAAATGAGTTTTGTTTTGCAAAGTCACTCAAAGAGATCTTGATTTGGTGTGGATATTTCAGGATCTCGACCGGACCATAAATTTCATAGTCAGTGTTGTCCCAGGCTACCCCACCAGGTATCGGATTGGCTGTGAAGTTGGCTGAAGAAAGTTCTGGAGAAAGTTCTCTTTTCTCGACGTGTGAAGATGTGTGTGGTTTGAGGACCAAGTTGATGTTCTGACTTGCTGTGTCCATTTTAGCATATTTTCCCTCAATGAAGCGTCCCAAAGTAAATACCATGATGAGCCAAAGTATGAGGATAAATGCACCAAAACCCACCCAAAATTCAATCCATGGAGAAATCAGATATGTTTCTTTCAGATGTTTCAAAAGTTCCTTAGCTTTGTCTTTAAAGGATTTTGATGATGGCTGTGTCTTTGATTCACTGAAGCCTTCAGAGGAATCATCGAAGTTGATGAAGTACCCGGATGCAGTTCTGTCAATTGTTCCAATTGCTTCAGGATTTTTGTTTCTTGCATTTTCACTTGGTACTTCAGTATAGATTGGTGTGTCTCTGCTAAATGTCTTTATTTGGGTTTTCAGAGGTTTGAGTTCTATTGCATTGTTGCATAGTCCTTGTTGTTCTTCTGTAGGCGTTTCGAATGTGATGAGCCTCTTTGTTAGGACCTCTGTACTGGTAGCAAACCTTGGTGTTCTGCTACTTATTGGGAGTCCACTTGGCCTACTGTTTGTTATCGGCCACATGTTGTGGTTTTACCAGGTCGATGGATACAACTCGGTTCTCCTTTTTTCCAGCAAGTGGCGGTAGTACAACTGATCTTGTCCCGTTGACAGACAAGACAGGAACTGCTTTTCTGTAAGAAGGCCCAAATTCCTTCTTTACCGCGATCTTTTCCCTGACTAGATCCCCGACTTTTGGAATCCAGACAGGTCTTGCTGGGACAGGTGGTGATTCTTCAGTGGTTGTTGGCTGTTGTTTCAACTGTATGTTGCTCAGGTCTTTTCTTGTTTTGTTTAAGTCCTGCAAAATAGCCAAACGGTCTTTGACATCAAAGGTTTTTTCTATTACCACTGAAGTCTGACTATCAAGATCAGAGATCAACATCCTAGTTCCGAATAATAATTCGTACGGACTGAATCCCTTCAGAGAATTTCTTGGCAAGTTATTTAGACTACGTTGGACACTTATTAGATGTTTGACCCACCCAGCTCCCGAACCTAATACCTTTGCCGTTATAGATTGCTTTATGTCACGGTTTTTTCTTTCAACAATTCCGTTCCCCTCAGGGTGAAATGGACAAGAGTACCGCAATTGCACGCCCATGCTGACCATGGCCTCCTTATAAGCCCGAGAGCTAAAAGCAGGACCATTGTCCGAATGCAGAATGTCAATTGCGTATGTGCCGATGAAGACCCGCAAATCTTTTATAACAGTTCTGGCGTCAGCCGTTCGCTGGGGCCACATCCATATAAATCTCGTGCATGAGTCCACTGCGACCAAGATATATTTATAGTTACCATCCCTTCGTAAGGGACCGCAGTGGTCTAGATAAACACAGGCTAATGGTTTATCCGAGATTAGAAGGGGCGTCTGCGCTGGACGTCTCACCGTTGATACTTTCATTTTTTGACATATTTCACATGCTAGAACATAGTTCCTTGTTTGTCTTCTCATCTGTGGCCACCAGTATCTCTGTTTTAATAATGATACTGTGGCTGAGACGCCAGCATGAATAGAAGCAAGCCCTTCGTGTGCCGCTATTATTAGTCCTAACCTATGTTCCATGTTTGGAATTGCCCTATCCCCCACTCCAGGGATTCGAGCAAAAGGAACATTGTTTGCATCAGTTATGTATGAGTATTTTACTGGAAAGCCTTTAGGGAGTGGTTCTATCGAATCCTTTTCTGAAGCGCTGACAGCTTGTAATATTTCGCTGTCTATTTTGTTTTTGACCGGGTGACGGCAGCTACCGAAGCCGTTTGCACAGCTGCTTTCGCGGCCTCATCAGCCAATGAATTCCCTGCAACGTGAACGCCATCACGTTGATGACTCAGTGTATGTATCACGTGAGTCTTTGGTAGTTCTTTTTGTAAAAGAGCTACTTGTTCCCAGAGCATTTTATGCTTGATTGTGCCACCCTTTGCATCCTTGAAACCGTTCTGAAGCCAGATCTGCAAGTATTCATTATAAGACTGAACGCAATAATACGAATCGCACACTATAAGTGTGGGGAATTCTCGATCAGTATTTTCAAGCGCCATCTTGAATGCTAGTAGTTCAGCTCGCTGAGCTGTGCAATCTCCTAGAGATTGTGTTTTAGTGAGGGTTGGTTTAAATTTCCCTTCGTGCCAACGACCTTTAACAATCGCGCACGCAGCACTGTAAGCTTGTTTACCCCCTACTGCGGGTTGTGCTGATCCGTCTGTATATATTATACAGCCGTATTGGTCTAGAGGCAGAATTTCGGTCGGCGGAGGACATTCAAATTCATATTGGAGAAATTCTTGTGTTTTTAAGTAAGGATAAAATTCGTACACCACGTCTGTTGCAGCAAGAGAGTTAGCCCATTGTATCCATCTCGGATGGAGTGCTTTAGCATTTGGAATGCTTGCCTTTGTTACCGCCTCTAGGGCTGGTATCGGTGTCACGATTATTATTCGTTTACCTTGTGCCAGGGCTCGTTCTTTTGCTATAGCTGTCTGTGTCGCTGTAAGAATTTTTTCCGTTGGGCTAAATTTCATTTCAGCCTTAGTGTACAAGTGTGATTTGAATGCAATTGGTACCTTTTCTCCCTCATTAGAGGTTAGGTATGTGAATCCGCATCTCCCTGGGATGATTCGGATCACAAGGTTGCGTGTATTATCACGGGTTTCTAATTTTGTTTTAATTAGCATGTCTGTTTGTAAGGATCTCAAAATTTCTGTGTGTGTTTGAGTCCAACTGGATCTTTTAAAGTCTGGTTTAATTAGATCATAAAGGGGTTTGACCCTTTCTGCGTAATTTGCAATGTATGTTCTTCCGAAATTTAGGAAGCCTAGAATTGTCTGTAGGTTTTTTAGTGTTTTAGGAGCTTGGATTACGGCACATTTCTCTAGGAAATTGTCTGCCAGGCTTTTACCTTCACTTGATAACTCATATCCTAAGAATAGGACCGTCAGATGGGCAATTCTGGACTTTTTGAAGTTGAATTTGTAACCCTCTGCAGCGAACCCAAGTATTATGGTGTTCACTCTTTTCAAGTGAGTCTCCAAGTCATCATCTGTTAAGTAAATGTCATCGACATAAGATAATGCTTCATCATCATATAGTTGTAGTAATTCTGTTACTCTCGCTGAGAATACCCCCGGGCTGTTCTTGTACCCCTGGGCTAACCGACAGAATTGCTTTTGAGTGCCATTTACTGAGAATGCAGTTAAATATCTGCTCTCTGGTGCTATGTTTTGACAAAAGAATCCATTGGAGATGTCCAAGGTTGTTTTGTATTTTTTGCGCACTATGTTATTCATTAGCGCAGCACTGTGTGAGTTTTGTACTGCAAAGGTTTTGCAACATGTGTTAAGGTGTCGGTAATCCAAAACTAGACGGTACGAATTGTCTGGTTTGGAGACCGGAAACAAAGGATTGTTCATTTGTGAGGTGCAAGTTTCAATCACCCCCTGGTATTCTAGCTGATCTAGTATTTCATTTACTTGTTTTTTAGCTTCTTGCTTAATTGGGTACTGCCTTTGTGCAGTTGGTTGTGATTTTAACTGGATTTTGTGAGGAGGAGAATCCTCATCCCATCCTACATGATTTTTATATAAAGCAGGTGCTAAGGCCACTGCCCACTTTCTAGCAAGTGTGTATTTTTTATGAATCGGTATTTGATTCGAGAAGGCAGGCATAATTACTTCTTCGCCATGAGGGCACTCCCTGACAAACTCTGGTGGCCAGTCTTTTTCAGCTAGAAGGATGTCATAGCCTTTGGAGAGGTTATCCCAAAATAGTCCCCTTATTTTCCTAGTCTTATCTCCCTCTATACGTAATGTTATCTCGTATATCTTGTGGGGCTTGCTAACTCTGGTGTCTGCAGTTTCCACTTGAAGGTATTCATTCGTGTCCACTGTCTCCAGATGATTCATAAGGACTTTGCGAGCTATGCTCACCTCTGCTGCGCTGTCTAGCATTGTCTGAGCCCACTCTCCGTTTTTCAGTTGTGTCCTCAGTATTCTCGGCATTGTTAACTACCTTGATACTGGCTACCTTCTTTTTTGGAAATTGTAATTTCTTTTTTAGTTGAGCAGGTTCCTTGTCTTTGGACTTGGCGTGCTCTTCTGATCGTCCTCTTCTTTCCGATTTCTGCGAGGAATTCTGAAAAGATTGAGAGGGACGTGTATCAATGTCTTGATATCTATCAGGTTTTTTAATATTATCCCTATTTCTAAGGTTATATCTATTCCCAGAGGGGTCACTCTGTGGTGACCTCTGTCTTTGGTTTGGAGATTTCTCTCTTCGCCTCGGAGACCTTCCTTGGGACTGGAATTTCTTTTCTTTAGGATTGGATTGTTTATTTCCATCCCAGTTCTTTTTTGGTGAATTATTATTATTAAAAAATATTTTTTCTGGACTTGTAGTCAGTTGCGGTTTTACTGGTATTCCACCTAGACTATCTCTGCCTAGTTCTTCATAGGATTTTTCTATGATTCTGGCAATTTCAGCTGGTTGGTCTGCTATATCTGTCTCTTTTAACCACTGGCGGATCGCCACGTTTGCTGCTTCACCTTTTATATTGGCTAGTAATATAGCCGAGACCTGCTTGAAGTCTTTCAGTAATTTCATACCAAGAGTTAAAGCAGGTTCTGGACCGTATTCATCTTGAATTTGTTTTAGCACATCTGGTATCACCGAAATGGAAGGAACACCGTGCGTTTTTGTGTAGATTGAAGCAAAGACTGTACCCCAAGTGTCACAGTCCTCTATGTGTGGTGCGATTCCCATTGGGAGACATATAGTCAGAATCCTGTGTTTTTCCAGCGGGGTGGTGTCAGGAAACACCGCCTCTATTTGGGTGATTTTTTGTGCCAACCAGAATGGTATCTGTTCCCGTTTAGCCGGAACTTTACCTAGGCAGGATTGGATGTTCTGTGGTGTGATTTTATTTGTGTTCCCCTGGTGAGGGGTCAGCTGTGGTAGTTTAATCGCTGGCTGAATTGTTGAAGTCCGCATTACATACTGAACTAATTGTCTATGAATTTTTAGTAATTGTTTTAGCTGTATTAACAGCTCTCCTGTAGACATTCCTTCGATGTCTGGGTGTGGTGTGTATCCGGCTAAGACCGGCCACGTTGCTCCTGGTCTACCTAAAGGACCGAGCCTGGTGATGTGATTATTATGTATTAGGGCGCCATCAAATAAGAGCAAATGCTCTTGGAATTTGAGTGGTACTTCCACCTCCTCGAAAGGAGTGTACGTTTCAGGAGGTTCCTCTACTTTGTAATAGTGGAAGTACTTTGTTACAGCATTTGCTGCTGGAAAATGTATCCATGAATAGTATACCTCTGTCTGCCGATATTCGTGTGCCTCGATTACGAATATGACTGTGCCACCTCTAGGTGTCAGTCCATTTTCTATAAGTTTTAAGGTTATAGATCTCCTTTTAATGACCGGAATGAGTGTTATATTCGGGTCTGCTGCTTGCATGGTAGCATCAGCATCTGCGAGTTCAGTTGCTAATCTAACTGCCTCTCTTTCTTCATCACTGTCTCCCATTTTACTGACAGGATGGTATTATGTTTATTTGCAGATCAGGTTTCTTTATGGAAACAGAGATTAGATGTACAATATTTTGGAACTGTTTATCCTTCAACGTTGACTATACCAAGAACCATACATAGGAGTTCCCTCCTGCGAGGTTTTGGAGGATATAACCTTTCACCCACTCCAGACGTCTTTGGAGTATTTGGGAAAAGGGGTCTGAGTGAGAAAGCACGACTGAGTTACTCTAAATGTCTTACGTTAGTTTTATCGCCCTTTCCAAACGCGTTGGGCGCCATGTAGTGTAGTTCCTATCTTCCCAATAGGCTCTGCGCATTGGAATAGTACCTACGGCAGTAAAGGCCTAGGCCAGACGTTAACTAGGTCTACTACTGTCGATACTAGACTTAATTTTTGGGTTTGCCAGCTAAGCTCAGAGTTCGCTAGAAACTTTCTCGAATGTTCAAGGAAGGATTAACTTCCCTGATTAGACAAGAAGGGATTTAGTTTCTGACAACCATAGAACATGACAACTTTGCTCTCCCCTAATCAAGAGTCAATCTCGAGAGTCGTGTGAGCACAAGGCAATTATTTTACTCAGTCAGTACGTGCATTCTTAGTCTCATCAGAATGTAGAGAAAAGGAAGAGACGGGCGTGTTCAATAAAAAGGTGTTATTTATTGATCAGTCTCTTTTCTCATACATGAGAAATGGATCGATATTATTGCAATACTTATAGTTAAGTAAAGTGCATACATTAAAAGCAATAATATAAAATAATACTGTAAAAACATTGATATGGTTTCTGAGCCATATGATGTTTAAAATGATTAAAATATATTTACATACACATATACATTTGACTAACGTACTCAACTGGTGTTTCTAAATACGCCTACCCCGTGTACCTGACCTAAGTCTAATGCGTGGGCGGGAATAGAAAGTTACAGTTTAAGTTAAGTTTGTTTTTGCCAAGTGAATAACTAAAGAATTCTCTGTGAGGGGTTATTCAGTTCTGTACCTGGAATTTAGGATGAATGAGGAATGGTATCTCTTTCTCTGCTCTCGATATTCCAGGCTGCCTGCGAGGGCTGCCCGAAAGCGCCGGTGCTGGGTCTCTCGGCTTGAGATAGCAGCGCATCTCTCAGCGCGTCAGGAAGGCGGGGCTGCGCCAGCGGGGTCTGCTTCTGCTCTCGGCTTCGGCAAGTATGGCTGCTCCGTCTTGTCACCACGCGTGTGTTTGCATAGGGCAAGGTCGGCAATATTTATACCTTAAAGGTGCCGAGATTGACGTAAGGATGGACATAGATACGTCAATAAAGATGTCATATGACTTGCTCGTTAGCACATTCTTTACTAAAGTTCTCTGTGAAATCAAAACAATGGCCGCACGGATTTTCCAGGTTGTCATAGGTTTGATTTGTTATGAGAACGTCGTATGCCTTATCAGGGGCTGGAGGAATGTCGCTTGTCTAATTAGATCTCAAGCGTTATGACCTAATCAGATAACACGTTCCTGTGCCGGAGTGTGACTGCGTCAGATAACGGTATCTGCATCATGGGGGTTTTCTTGCCTCATGGGCTGACTGTTAGTTAACTTGATAGTTAGTTTAACCAGAATAGGGTCAGGAATAGGGGGACTGATTCAGAACCTATAGAAATACACGACACCTTTTTTGGTCATCTATACCAATCCATCTTTCCCTGGCTACTTGAAGTAGTTGCATGAGTGCTACCAATTCACAGACACTATCGCTTTGAACAAGCATAAGCCCATTATCCTCTCAACCCAGTTTCTCGTACCAATTATTACTTCTATAAGGTGCCAAACTTTTATCCAACCTCCACAAGACACAGCTGCGACCAATCAGAGAGTTCAAAGAAATTCCTCCCCCTTCCCTCTCTAAATCCGTCCCACTTTGTGGTGATAAAGAGGATGGGAGCAAACACTGTCATTCTTTCATCTGCTCTGCAGTACCACAATGAACCTTGGAACCTGTAAAAACTTTTTATAGGTAAGCTCTGGGAGGCGGTGCCTCTTGGGGAATGGGGATCCAGGTCTCTCCTTATTTTCTCCTGGTAAGTGGGGTGCTGGGCAGAGCACAGTGTCGGGAGTATAAGGGTGCAGTTGATACAAAAGCTCCCCATGTTTTCTGTGAGTTTCTAGCCATATTTGCCGGTAACCAAAGACTGCAGTGTTCAGCTTCAAGGCCACCAAATCATGCGGGCGGGAGCTCTTCCGCCACTTGGGATATGTGTTGTCTCAGGGTGGCTGCGCTATGCAGCTGCATTCCCTACTACTCCTGGGAAGCCTGTATATTTCCCAGGGCAGCGCTCAGCATTTTACCTTGTGGCTAGGTGGCCCTGATCTGCTGCATTCGATTCCACTTAGAAGGTGCAGTGGGCCGCTGCATGTTGGTGGTACGGGAAGCCTTGTGCCCAGTCAGACTTTGCAGGCTGGTGCATTGCTCCTGTTACCACCGCTGCCAGCTCGTAAACCTTGTGGTTTCGAGCGGCCATGTTCTGTTGTGTGGCTGTCCTCTTCTTGGCTCCAGAGTCTCTAAGCTCGCACTAGAGAAGCAGGTGAGGTGAGCGTTGTTGTGTCATGGGCTCTAGGCCCACATGCTTAATAAATATGGGCACAAAGGCACCGTAGGTGTGGTACTGGAACTGGCCACAAGCACGTGCACCGGGGCCTTTTATTAGCAGGCTCACGTCACTTGTGATACCTAGGAGGGATGTGTGTGGGGTGAATGTGTGCCCACTCCCCCAAGGGAGTGGTTAACAACTCTGTGTCTGCTGAGACACTAGAACATGTCTCGCAGGACACAACATTCCTCCCAAATGTTAAGGAAGACCAAACATTCACTAGTCCAAACTGTAAGGGTAAACAACAATTAACTATACATCACAGGGTCCATCAGCTTCTCGTGTCAGGCAACAGGAAGAGAGCAGACAGGGGCTGGTGACTGCAGCAGGATGATCTCGGCAGGCACTCATAATTTAACCTGATCGGTTCAGGACACAAACGCTGGCTTGAAGATGTCAGCTGAGCTCTCGTGCCATGCCAGTGGAAACATGTGTTTTGGTCTGAGGTGGCTCCCCTTCGCTGACGTTGAGGATGGAATGTGATGGGTACTAACCGTTCATTAAACAGGGTGCATCAAAAACATGGTTGGAGTCCATGGTGAAATTTCACAGAAGAGTTGCAGGATCCCTGGAAGTCTCTGTTTTTTGCTGTATCTGGTAACCTGTCGGTGGGGCAGTGTCTCTTCCAATTCTCCCGCCTGGGGAGACCCTTTTCAGGTTTGCAATGGGACTGCTTGTGGCTGCGCTGGGGCTGCGCTAGAGCTGCATGTGTGCTGACTGGGGTCAGCTGCAAGACAACCGAGGAGCCAGTATCCAGTCGCTCACACAACCCTCAGGGGTGGAGGAGTCTTGGTCAAGACATGCTCTCGCTGCTGCAGTTCAGGTGTAAACTAGGTTAGCAGGTAATCGTTGGGTCTTGTGGTCAGCTGGTTTGGCAACAGTGTAGTCCATTGGCACTCGCTATAGTCGTGGTTGATGCATTTGATGAGGACTGGCGTGATGCCATTGCCAACCATGTGGTGAATCTGGACAACAGTTGGTGATGACTTGCCTTGATGGTTGTCGGCCTTCAGTCTTAAGTCGATCACCTGGAGTGGGGGTGGCTAGGTGCCTCCATTTCCTTTGGGGAAGCAGTTACATCCATGCACTTGGATTCTTGGGCTACTAGGATGTTGGTGAGAGTGGTGTGATGGACATGCTGAGAAACGTGAGGCATGAGACTCTGTTCGTGCAGGCTTTGCTGCTTACTCTTGGTCTCCCGCTGGGCGGTCGCCAGTTCATTTGTTTTTAAAAGTGTTCTTCTTGGTGGCTATTTTGTTACTTGGTGAATTGAGGTCATGAGCTACCAGGCCTTCCTACTTTAGACTTTTTGCTGATAGACTAGTTCTTAAATAAGGTCTTGGTTTTCTCCCTATGGTTGTTTCCGGCTTTCATCAACAACAATAAATAACATTGCCCTCTTTCGTTCCACCCTGCACTCCTGAGGAAGAGGCCTTAGACAATTTGGATGTGTTGAGGGCGGTGAGAATCTATTTGTCCAGAACACACAATTTCAGTGAAAAGTGAGATTTTGTTTATGAATTTTGGTATTCTCTGTCATGGGCAGAAGGTCTCTACTCCTATGTTAAGTATTTGGATTAGATCATTGATATCTATTGCCTACTATTCACTTGATGTACAGGTACCTGGTTAAATTCAGGGAAGATCCACTCAGGAAATAGCAGCCTCCTGGGCTGAGACTGATGGAGTCTCTGTTTGGTCTTCTGTAAAGAGGGCAACTCCATCTATTTTGTCTCCCATTACAGGCTGGATGTGGAAAGTTTGGATTCCTTGGATTTTGGTACTACAATTCTGGCTACTGCTAGGTCTTCAACAGTCTGTTCACCTTTTTTGATTTGCAATAAAAATATTTTTTTGCATTAACCAAGATTTTGTCTGGTTTCTTAGGATTCAGGTCGTTCTTGCTCAGCTATGGTATACTCTCATCGAAGTAAGTTGTGGTACGATAAAATGAGTTGAAGAGGTAATGATTCAATAACTTACTGGTAACCTTCATTACTCCGAATACTCTTTTTGTCGTACCAATACTTGCGACCCTCCTTCTCAGTACCTATTGCACAATCTGAACACACTTTTTTTGTTGCTTGGGAATGTACAGAAAGCATTTTGGGCTCAATCCTCTTTATCCTCCGAATGCAGAAAACCACCATTCTTGTCATATGTGATAATATCCAATTGTAATAAGTCACAATTTGCGGCCAACCTCATTATTATTCATGAGGTAGGTCAGGTCGAGACGCACTGCGAATGGGAATTACGTGAACAGTCCTATTACTACATATGTTGGTTTGCTAAAATTCCGCACTTTCTTTTACTACAAAACTGGTCACAAATTGCAAAATTGTTTTGACTAGAGGTTTGTATGTCAGGTCTTTGGTTCTGCGGATGCACTACCACTTAGATTATCTGAAAGGTAAGGCACCTGGAAGCGAGGTCAGAGACGGCGTGTTAGCCTTGTGAATAGATGTGTAAATATGCTCCTAACTACAAGTTTCAAAACAGTATTAAAGCAATTACAGTCAACAAGAAATAAAGGACTGACTTAAAATGAGAGTAAGGAAAGTGAGGTTTGATAAAATCATGAAGGTTTACTAAATATTTAGTATGAAATACAATGCCATAGTAAAGCTCACGTCAATAAATCAATCAGAGAACATATTGTTCAATTGCGCTAGAGGCTCTTGACATTAGAAATAAAAGTAATAGAGAACGAAATAAAAAAAAAAAAAACAGCCCAAGCTCAAAACTGTCCAGCAAATATATATATATAAATGGGCAGCATCCCTAGTAGAAATCAAAAGTGTCATTGCTCACCCCCAAATTGAGGGCTTTTTATATTAAATTCTAGATATAATGCAATGAAGATCTGCACAGTCAGCATTGGGTCGCAAATATATCTTTTAGCAACAAATCACAGTTCAGCATTATAAAATGCCACATGAACCCACCAGGTTAGCACTATCTACCAATATTAATGCATTAAACTCTTTCTGACCTAATGTCATCAGAGGTGGCAGAACAAATGTGTTGCAATAAACACTGGAAAGGCTCATAGATGTCCTACCTACACTGGAGTTTTTTTTAAAACAGTATATCATTACGAATTAACAGTGCAAGACATAAAAATCCTTCTCCATGGAAGTAAGCTTCACACACCTCAAATGACGAAAATGGCTAAACATTCATTTGTGTCTGAATTAACAATCAGATGGTTACAATTGAAAGAATAATGGCCTGCAAAGTGGAGGGGAAAGGAGGGTATTCTAAACTAAAATTGGAAATGTATCTATAATGAAGCAGCTTTTACCTTTGCCATCCTACATTGTCGATCTTACAAATGTGTGATAAATATCAGGCTGAAATGGAATTTTGTCCGCAGCAGACGAACACCGCCCAACTTTATTTAAATGTATCATCCCCTATATTATCTTCCTTTAAGCAAACACTTTAGATACCATCCAGTCTTGGATGGCATCACTATGACATCACCTAAAATTCAACCTCAACAAAACACTGTGTCGGTTTATTTTACCCTCCTGTTCCTTCATGTTGCAGTCCGATTTGTCTCGAACAAGATTTTTAACCACAGTGCACCTACATTATTCTCTGCGGGCTGGCTTTCTACTGAGGACAGATCCATTCATAAGCCCTTTTTATTGACTAGCCAGGAAATTAAAGATTTCACGAGGATCCCTCCAACCAAGCAGCATGTTACACTACTAGGGTGGAGGAGTTGGCCGAACGGCTAGGGCGTCCGACCTCGAATCTGGTAAACTGGGTTCGAGCCTCGCAAATGAGGCCGAGCATCCTGTGATTCTGGGCGAATCACTTAATAGGTGCCTAGCAAAAATGAATGTGTTCTCATGTAATGCAACTGGCGCTATGTAAAGCGCTCTGATTCCCGGCTCTGGCCAAGTTCGTGCTATATAAAACTCTGTAAAAAAATAAACTACTCATTACAACTCTAGTCTTTAACAAACTGCAGTATCTCATTCGCCCTCTTATGACAAGTTTTGTAGGCATCGTTGTGGTTATTGCTGACTTTTTTGGCTTGCAAACTGCTGTTGTGCATAGCACTCTGACGACACCCTTAGGCCTTGTGCGTGCATCTGCTGTGTATAGAAATAAATACATAAATAAGTCAAATTTTTGTGTTGAATCACAGGACTAGATTTACATTTCACCTGTCTTCTCCATAATGCATTAGTAATCTGGTTGGAAGGGTGTAGGAATCTGGGTAACTGGTTGTGGGGGTGAGATCCTATGTTATGTTATGTTATGTTATGTTAAAATGCGTTTATATAGCGCACGGCTACTCTAAAAGAGTGTCCCGGCGCTTTCCACAATCAGCTACAGTGTAGAACATAACATGAAGAACAGATCCCAGAAGCAGGAAAAAGAAAAACCACCTATACAGAAAGATTAAAAAGCCAAGTCTTCAAATTCCTTCTGAATTGAAGCAAATTGGGAGTGCTGCGAAGTACCAATGGAAGCGAGTTCCACAGCTGGGAGGCCTTGAGGCTGAAAGAACGCCCCCCCGTACGGGCCTTCCTCACCCGTGGGACCACAACAGTAAAAAGGGATTCAGAGCGCAGAGAGCGGGCAGGGCGATAAAAAGCCAATCTCTTCTGCAGATATCCCGCGCCTGAGCCAAACAGGGCTTTGTGCACCAGCGTCAGGGATTTAAACATAATCCGCTTCCGGATCGGCAGCCAATGCAGCGTCTGCAGCAGCCCAGAAGCCCGTGTTCGTCTATGCAGACCAAAAATCGCACGGGCTGCGGAGTTCTGTGCCACCTGCAAGCGCTGAACCAGATAGTCCGGTAGGCCTAGAAAGAGGGCATTGGCATAATCTAGCCTAGATCCAATTAGGGCCTGCACCGTAATCCGTCTGTGCTCCGCAGATAGTAAAGGAAGAAACTTGCGGAGCATTTTCAGAATACCGAAACAGGTGTCGGACAGGCCGAGAACATGCGCTCTCAAAGAGCGCTTGTTGTCAAGCCTAACACCGAGGTTCTTGGCAACCAGGGAGGATTGTGCCGGAGGACACATAGCGGCCGGCCACCACTGCCGCCATTCGGGATCGATAGCACAGCCGAAAAATAATACCTCCGACTTGCTGGAGTTGGCCTTCAGGCTATTACGCTGGAACCAGCCGAAGACCATGTCCAGACAGTCCCGAATTCTCTCCCCATCAAATGGCTGATCTTTGCCACATGTGAAGAGGAGTTGCGTGTCGTCGGCGTAGGACACGATCTGGGCTCCGTAAGCCTCCACCGCAGCCGCCAGAGGGGACATAAAGATGTTGAACAATGTCGGGCTCAACACAGATTCCTGTGGGACCCCGACTCCCAGTGGCGGCATCTCGGCGGAGCTCTGGGACACCCAGACCGTCTGGCGGCGGCCTTCCAGAAAAGATGTAAACCATCTGAACACCGTCCCCCTTAGGCCGATGTCATAAAGCCTGGCGAGAAGCGCCTCATGGGGGACGGTGTCGAAGGCCGCCGACAGGTCCAACATGACTAACATGGCCTTGCCACCCACATCCAAGGTCTCCCTGATGATCTCCGAGACCTCCACCAACGCTGTTTCCGTACTGAAATTCGGACGGAAACCGGATTGGGATGGATGGAGCAAATTGTTGGATTCAAGAAAGCTCGACAAGACGCCATGGACATGTTTCTCCGTGATCTTAGCCAGAGCCGGGAGAAGTGAAATAGGCCTGTAATTGGCCAAAACCTCGGCATCAAGACCAGGCTTTTTCAGGAGGGGGATCACCATCGCCCTTTTCCAGGTGCGTGGGACAGTCCCCTCCCTCAAGGAAGCGTTGAGGATTGGGTTGACCAAAGGATCCACCACTGCCGCCATCCCCGCCAGAAATTTGGCGGGGCAGGGGTCCAGTGGTGAGCCAGAGTTAAGGCTGGCCAACAGAGTCCGGGACATGTCACTGGAGACAGGTGGAAAGTCAGCCAGTACTGCCGTGGACACGGGCGATGTTCCAAATCCTGCCCCAGGGCCACAACCATCCTCCATCAAGCTCTCCGAGAAGGAGGCCTGAATTGCCTTAATCTTGTTGGTGAAGAAAGTGGCCAGATCACACGCCCACGCATCAGGTGATACAGGCGGGGGTGAATAAGAGGTAGGGGACGTGAACTCCTTCACTATCGTGAAGATCTCCTTGCAGGAGTTCGCCGACGCCTCAATCCTCCTGGCTAAGTAGTCCCGCTTGGCGCCAAGAATATCCCGGTGATAGGCCTTCACCGCTGACCTGTAGGTGAGTTTAGCTACCCCATCATATTGAAGGCGCCAGGCCCGCTCAGCAACCTTACATTGGCTGCGAGCCACACGCAGCGCCTCGGTGAACCATGGCGCAGATTGCCGTATCGCGTTGGACCGGGGGGTTACCTTTGGGGCAAGAGCATCTAACCTCTCAGTCAACCATCGCTGCAGGGCCTCAGTGTCTCTTTCCGGGTCCCCCGAGAGAGAACACGGATGTTCCGTAAGCGCCTGCTCCAACATAGCAGGCGTCACTCTGTGCAGGGCTCTCGAGGCCGCTCTGGGCACCGCGGGGGCACAGATGCCAGACCGCCTGTTCTCCAACACGGAAAACCCAATAAGCCAGTGATCCGACCAGAGCACCGGCCGTGCAACGATGTCAACAATTGGGACCGAAGAGAACACTTGGTCGAGGGTGTGCCCTTTCTCGTGTGTAGGCCCTAGCACAAACGGTGCCAGGCCAAGCGGAGATGTAATATCTAGGAGTTTGATCCCATCCCGATCATCCGAAACATCGAGATGAAAGTTAAAATCGCCTGCCAGCAGGCAATGCTGTGCAGACAGCGCCAGCTCCGAGATGGCTGTCTGTAGGTCCTCCCAAAAAGAGCCCACCGGGCCGGGAGGCCTATAGACCAGCAGTCCCTTAAGCGCTTGACCAGGAGACAGTCTAAGCATAAAGCCAAGGGATTCAGAGCCCTCGATGGAATTCACGGGAAGAACTGACAAGGAAATGTTCTTCCTCACCACCACAGCGACTCCTCCCCCCCTACCCTTAGCTCTGTCTTGGCGAAAAATATTATAGGTTGGAGGGATCGCAGTAAAAATATCTGGATTCGACGCCTCTCCCAACCAGGTTTCGGTCAGGAGCAGGCATAACGGATTCTCCCTGACAAGAAGATCGTGAATGTGCAGGGCATGCCTTGCTACCGATCTAGTGTTAAGCAGCAGGCAGCGATGTTTCACATGAGCCTCGGGTGTCCTAAGGACGCTGCACTGTGCCCCCGTGGGCGACCAGCCGCATGCCGGGCAGTGACGTTTCCCCTTGTGTCGACCAGGGAATACAGAGCGACACAAGCTAGATGTAGTGCGCATGGCGTGAAGAGTCGCCGAGGAATAGTGGATCATCCTTACCCCCACCTGGCCCAAATCCTCCGCCGCCCCGCCGCCTCCGGGACGCTGACGGGCGCAGACGGGCAGGACTCCGGCACGACTCAGGCACAGAGAAGGCGTCCACCTGCGCGTAGGGAGCGACTTTAAATAGACTCTCCAGTGAGCCCTTGGCGCGCGAGTCCGCTCAAAGATGGCGGCGGCCGCCGAATCCCAATCACAATCACAGACCCCAAACCAAGATGGCGCCCGAAATGGAAGCCCGGGACCCGGACCCACCAAAGTGGTGGTGCTTTTAAGGCACAGAGATGCGCTTTTTAGATGCAGTGAGGGGAGGGGGCGCAGGCTGGAGGCAGCCAAGCATAAAAACAGGGGTAAGTTAAACAAAGGCAATAAACCAGATAGAAAACGGAGGGAAGTTAAAAATTGCACAGCGCTAGTCCAGCGCGCTCGCAGCAGTGTGGTAGGTGCCTACTCGAGCAGAAACCACACTTTCTGTCAGGGTGAAGCTACAAGCAAGTCCCAAGTTGAACAGTGCTTAACCCTTTGGTAGCTTGGCACAAAGCAGTCTGACTTAACTTAGAGGCAATGTGTAAAATATTTATACAGCACTTCAAAAAGTAATGAAGTGAAAATACAACAAATTAAAAATAAAATCTCACACCAATTTTGAAAAACAGAATAAAATGTTATAAATTATTTCAGACCAAAATAATCGAAAAAGTAGAACCGCAAATATGCAATTTTAAAGATTTAAGTGAAAATAGTGTCTAAAACCAAAAGTTAAAAATATATTGATTTCAATTGATGGCAGCATGGCTTGATATGACACACAGGTATGCCGTACATAGTTAATGGAGGTTTTAAAACTAGAACATAAAATTGCACTTGTATACAACAGATATTAGCATTTTTATTAACCTTCCTCTCCCTGTTATAGAGCCTGATTTAGAATTTGGCAAATAGTATTCTCTGTCACCAAGCAGATTGATATCCTGTCCGAATATTGCAAGTGTCATCGGATACGAGGTGCTTGTAATACTGTGGGCGGGATACGCACCATTTCTGTGACAACGTATCCCGTCTGCCGCAATCTAAATCAGACCCTGACTCACTTTCATTAGTCAGTGCCTCTTTTTATCCGCTTCCAATGTGTCATTTAAACAAATGTAGCCTTTATAATTTGAGCCTAGTGTCACTAGATGACATCAGTTTAAAGATGATCTTGGTATCTGGTAGTAATCTGAAATCTTATTTTGCATGTTCAAGTCCCATTGACATTCATGCACTGTAAGTCAATTCCATTAGCAGCACATGAATCAGGCACCATCTTGAAAAGGGCACAGTGCTTGAAATTTGCACTTCTTTATTTCCTGTATAGGTATACTTGTTACTGTGCTAATTGTTGCCTGTAATTACGTGCAATTTTATTTTTAAGTTGTTAGAACGTTTTAGTATAACATTCTACTTCATTTTCTGTTTTGTGTATGCTGTGCATAAGCAGTGTGTTCCACGAAACATTAAGGCCCTCCGTATAAGTTTCCTTTGAATTCTGATAGGCTGGTACCAGAAATTACAGGCCCCATCAGAAATAAAAGATCACATTAACGTTACTAATCTCTTGATTTTCACCGACAACCACCACCTGTAAAATATCATAAGAAAATAAGGAATAAGTAGAACATGTGGGGACAGAATTACATATTTCACCACAGAGATTCCTCATTTCTAAGAGAAACCCAAGAATGCAACATGTAATGCCCGGAAACTCTACATGCTTTAGTTCCCTGTGCAACCCTGTATCAGTAACTCCATAGTGGGTGGGGTGTTACTTGGTATTGCCCTAGGGACCCAATAATGAATAATATCTTACCACTTTTGACAAATAGTGCCAAAATAAAATGTATGGGTCAGAAGCACAACCATTTTTGCATGAGAAAACGGGTTTGTGAACCTGTTTGTGCATGCAAACACAGCATGGGGAATGTACAAACCCTATTTTGCAAGTCGCAATTTTTAGAGTTCCCTTCCTTATAGAGAGTGCAGCCCTATGTAAGAATGTTTTGCGTCCACAATTACGGACGGAAAACACTCGCAAATTACCACCCTCTTCAAGAGCCTTTCAGGAAAACCGGCTGCATTAATAAAAACTGCTTTATTTAAAAGCAGTCCCAGACATGGTGGTCTGCTGAGCCTAGCAGGCTACCATACCTGGTAGGGCCTGCCATTCCCAATGGGGTCGCAAATTGCGAGAGGCTCATTACTATTCATGAACCTCTCAATTTGCAACCCCATTGGGAATCACTAACAGTGTGAAATACAATGTTGTACATTGGAAATAGCACCTCGCAAATTGCAAGTTGCAAATAACTCACAATTTGCAAGGCACTATTTCCACAATCGTACATCTGGCCCTCAATCCTTTACATGACTGCCATTCAGTTTAAACTATATTTCAAGGCATCTATAAACAGTAGGATTCACAATGTAGGGAGGGTTGATGTTGCAAGTAAGACAGCTTCTGAAAGATTCTTTTGTTGAAAGAAACATAATGGTCTCTCTAGCACATTCACAGCCCACATTATGTCAATCCAATCCCATGTGTCCTGGCACATCTACCTAATTTCCTTGAGTAATAAGTGGGGACTTAGACCTTCCTCCCAAATCCCTGCATTGCTTCTTCGGACTCGGTGGCAGCCAGAGTAAATCACTGCACCATACAAAATCAGTTGTCTACCTTGAAGACACTTATTGGATCATCTACATCTTTTTTTGTCTAGAATAACTCCAAAATGCATCTGAAGCACTTTTAATTCTGGAAAAGGCACTGCTCAGTGTTCCAATGAAGAGCACCACATTTTTCTCAGCAGAAAGCCAAGTTTTGTGCTTATGCAACACCACTGTTTGACTTTTTAACCCTCTTCAGGATCTGTAGAGAACTCAATGTGTGTGTGTTTGTGTGTATATATATATATATTCACTGAAAAAACCATAGGTTATAGACCATATATAGTTAGGAATTAGCATTTAAAAAACCTTATTTTACTCACACAAAACCATTGAAATTCCATATATAGTTAGTTGCACTAACTATATATCGCGCACCCGCAATCCACTGCTGATCATGTCACATATTACATCATTCATGACATGGTCAGTGACATCACTGATGACATCACTGATGACAACATCCAGTGATTATGTGTTTCTGTAAAGTTTAAATATGTTTTACATATTGAAGAATGAGTGGATGTATAAGTGTCTGAATAAAGGTTTTAGTAGGTGCGTGATTGACTGTATGAGTGAGTGATTAAATGCGTCTTACTGAATGCACGGGTTAGTGACTAAACTGTCTAAAAGTGTGCATCAGTATGTCTGTTGTTGTGCAAGCTGCTGCACGTGTTAATCAGTAGCTATATAAGTAGCTATATGGGTTATTGATTGGTTGCACAAGTATTTGTATGGGAGACTGAGTGTGTGTATGGCTGGCTGGGAGGTGTGTGACTCTGTGCAGATCAATGTGTACTTGTATCAGTGATTCTATAAGAGAGTAACTATGTGTTAGTATATGTTTCAAAAATGTAAGGTGTTCTGTGTTTAACTGTATAGATGAGAAAATGGAAGTGTGATTGATTCTTTTCAGGACTGACTAGGTGTGTGAGTAACTCCATGGATGAGTGGCAGAGTGTGAGTGTCTGTATAGGTGTATGAGTGCATATGATAGTGTTGTAAAGATGAGTGATTGTATGTATGAATGATTGTATGAGTGAATGTGTGTGTAGACATAGGAATCAGTGAGTGCGTATGTAGTAACTAGTATTGGTGTGTCAATGGTTTCAAAAATGATACTCTCTATTTAACACTGGGTGTAACGGAGGTTATATTAGAGTGTGAGGAGATGCATTGTATTATCACATGAATGATATCATCAGTGATGTGATCATTGATGTCAAGTGAGATGTCATCAGTGATGTCATTTGAGATGTCATCAGTGATGTCATCAGTGATATCACTGACCATGTCATGAATGATGTAATATGTGACATGATCAGCAGTGGATTGCGGGTGCGCGATATATAGTTAGTGCAACTAACTATATATGGAATTTCAATGGTTTTGTGTGAGTAAAATAAGGTTTTTTAAATGCTAATTCCTAACTATATATGGTCTATAACCTATGGTTTTTTCAGTGAATTTTCAAGGTTTTGTAAATGCTAATTCCTAACTATATATGGTCTATAACCTATGGTTTTTTCAGTGAATTTCATTGGTTTTTTAACAGCTAATATCTGTAGCTGTAAAATGTATTCTTCTTTAAATCCAAAAATATATTTTATATGTTTATTAATAACTTTTTTTTTTAACTTTTTTTTTTCTTCGTTCCCGCTTCGCGAATCGGGAAGCTTCCCGTTAGCTGACCTTGATGCCGCGAAATAGACCGCGAGCCGGTAAACGTTTCTTTACCGCAACTGCCGCGTTAGAAAACAACATCGTGACGCCTCCCGTCCGCATGACGTTTCGCGTTGTCGCGTGATACGTCATATGACGTGCTACGTTAGCGAACTCGTACGCTTACCGAGTCGCAAAGCACAGGTTTCTGGAAGCAAACCGGGAGGCCCTGCAAAGCGCGTAACATACACACAGCAGGTCATGTGACTTGGTAATAACACTTTTCATTGGTTCATTTCACTTTCGGTTTCCTAATGATGTAAGACTAGGTCATATGATCTAAAATGAACACTTTTCATTGGTTGAGAACTATTTTTTTTCCCAAATGGTGAAAATCCCTCCTTCTTTCCTCACTCTGACTTTCATCATTGTGAGAGAAAGACCCTTTGTTACCAGTGAGCAATGGCTTCTTTACTAGCTTCAGCTGGTGCTTCCCCACCACCTCCACCACATCCAAGGAAGAGTGGACCACCTGCTAAAGTTATAATTCAGCAAGAAGAGGAAGAAGAGGAACAGGACGACCTACATAATCTCCCTATTATGGCCAGAAGATCTGTTGTACCGGAAGTAACGGGACCAGAGGGCAGGGAGATGGTGCCAAATATACAAACGAGATTTCGT
This sequence comes from Lissotriton helveticus, assembly GCF_964261635.1. Taxonomy (NCBI): domain Eukaryota; kingdom Metazoa; phylum Chordata; class Amphibia; order Caudata; family Salamandridae; genus Lissotriton; species Lissotriton helveticus. Next base: position 1,243,623,861 of record NC_136067.1, read on the forward strand.
GAAGTAAAACAAGTCTGCGTACATTGCAGTGGATTCATTTGCTACGCAGAAAGTAGCATCACTCTGATCAACAGAGCTATTGACAATCATGCTCATGTTTGTCCGAAACTCCCCAAACAATAAATTCTTTTTTTTTGTTTTCTTGCTCCTGTTGAGCCCTTTACAATGAATCGTTTTCGTTGCCCCCTCCGAAAAAAAACCAAAAAAAATATAAAACTGTTCAGAAAAATTCTAAAAAAGTAAAAAAATGTTCAGAAAAATAATAAAAAAAATATAAAACAACAAAAACAATTTAAAAAAAAGTTCTTTTCAGAACTACCTCCCCGTTATTAAAAAATTGGTACAATATTTGCAACTGTGCCAACCTCTATTTCTCTTAGTTCGCTTCCCAGTTCGCTCCCCGGTACGCGAACCGGAAGCGAACCCAAAATTTCTTTTTTTAAAAAAAGAACAGTAAGTATAAGGGAAGGAAACAGACACTTATGTTAAAAGAAAGACAGCTATAAGGGAGTAAACTAGAGATACTATTACCCGTAATCCACTGCTGATGATGTCACATATTACATCATTCATGACATGCTCAGTGACATCATCAGCAGAGGATTGCGGGTAACAGTATCCCTAGTTTATTCCCTATAGCTGTGTTTCTTTTAACATAACTGTCTGTTTCCTTCCCTTATACTTACTGTTCTTTTTAAAAAAAAATTTTTAGATCAGTCAGAAACAGTGAAAGTAATGAAATATAAAAGACTACGTAGAATATGAGCACTGTATGCAACAACTTTGACACTTACAGAAGCCTCACCTTCTCCATGCCTCCTACACAGTTCTACATGTACATCATAAATGCAAACAGAACAGAATTAATTATACATGTTAAATGGTTTATTTTTGCTGTTCTCAGAATGTATCAAATTTCACTAAAACAGTGACTTGAAGGCATTCATCATATAACAGCGGGGAAAAAAAAACACAATCAAAATGATTGTGTTTAAAAAACCCATACAACATTAGAAATCAGAATTCAGAACTCCTTAAAGTTAACTTACTTTCCATGACGGCCAAGGATGTCCTATGAACAGCTTACACTCTGTTGTGCTGTTATTACTTTCAACCCGCCACTTTCTGAAAGAAAACCTCCATCGTTTTCAAAAACATGTTACATACAATAAATGACTTCTTGCTCTCTACCACAAGATTCCACAAGGCCAAATCTTGTCAGAGCCATGTATAACTCTTGGATTTCTTGTTAGCCAATCCCGTCTTTTCGCATTTCCGCAACTTTCAGAATTAAAATGTTGAAGATCATTTACACAATCCTGGACTAGTAATATCTTCCCCTTCTTGCTCAATCATGTTCTACATTTCCTATCACACTGATACTGCTTACTATGAAGCAGACTTACACTACCTTTATGACTAGTACAATTATTTAATTCTCTACATCACTTTTAATCACAAAGCAATGTAAAACAGTAGACAGCATTGCAGACTTACATTCCCTCTACTCCATGTTTTGATTCGCTGCTTCAATTAGCTTATAAAAAGAAATAGTTTTTCTGAACTCATTCAAAGTGCACATATTTCTCAATAACGTCCAGTGTTATGGTAAAAAGTTATGTCTCTGTACTACACTTATCTTCAAGGCCAAATAGTGTAGGAGCCATGAGAACTTCTTGAAATTCCTCAGAGCACATCCCGAGATTCTTTCCCTAAAATTTTGGTTTTAAAAACACCAGGTAAGAGTTTTTAAGGTCATATGGCAATTTTTTTTTGAAAATTAAAACAGAATCATTGCAGAATGACCAGCCATTTCTACACTTTAAATAAGCTGTATAATGTCCTGATGTTATTGAAGAACCATCATGATATATAATTGCTACAGTTACAAAAGTCCTTCCTGATATTGACAACTGTGAAGCCACAAAATTTTTAATTAAAGTTGTCAATTTTGTTCCATCAGGCCTACATCGTTGGAACATTAAAATGACATACTGGCCATATGTTCGTATAAATAATGTGGACATCATTTCAGATTTACATTGCCTACACTCCATATTGTGATCAGCTGCTTTTACTAGCTTATTAAAAGAGACTGATTTACTGTCTGGCAAAGTTAAATATATAAATCTTTCTGAGTCTACACTAGTACTACTTGATACCCTACAGTTCTCGCAGTCATGCTGCCATTGATAAGAAAGCCCAAACAGATGATCTACATCTACACCTTCAGCATACAATACATCAAGCATATACATTAAAAACTCCTGACAATCTTGCTGACTATTTTGAGAGAATTGTGTTTGGCCTGAACATCTGTCTAACAGATTTCGAATTTCAGACACACTTTCTATGTTTGTTCTATCAGTGCTACATTTCTCTAACACAGAATTTAACAAACTGCAAAATCTTTGATCAGAATTGACCACAATCTCTTCTTTTACATTTTGTAGAGAAAACAAAACATTAATCACTACATTAGCATAGCAGTTGACACCAGAACTGTTTTCAAATTGAAAACCAACAACATCTTCAACAGAATCCTTTTTGTTTCTGCTTATAATTTCAGGTTCATCGACTTTTCGTCTTTTTGCTACAACCTCCCCAGTATTGGTCACATTTCTTCGTTTCCGGCCTACCACACGTTTCTCAAACAAAGGATACTGAGGCAAATGTGGCGCATACTCTCTTCTCAACCTATTGTATTCCTTAACACAATCTAGATCCGCACAAATGTTTGTGACATCACACTCAATCAAGTACAATCCCGATAAAGTCCTAACTCGTGACAATGCCACATATGCCATACCCTCCTTGAACACAGAACTGCCAATATTCACCAATGCACAGTCTACACTTAAACCTTGCGATTTATGGATTGTCACCGCATATGCCAAGCAAACAGGAAACTGCTTACGACGAACATATAAGTCTTTTACAAGCAAAAATCTAGCAGAACAACGAGCAATTAGCTGTACTTCCTCAATGCCATCAAATTTAATTTTTAAAAATTCAATTCCATCTCTATTTCTGTATTTCACAAAATCAACAACATTACCCATTGATCCATTTACCAGACCTCTTTCAACATGTAAATTCCTTCTTAAAATTATACGGCAGTTCAAGCACACATTCAGAGTCTTTTCAAAACCCGCAGTTTTAGATATACTCTTCTCTAATGAATCCAATTTTGTTTTCAGATTCTCAGACAAAATAATTGTTGATCCCATATGCTCTACTCTGTCAATAGCTTCCAATTTCACAATCTCTTGCTTTTCTAAATGCAACATTTTGTTGTTGAATTTGGCACATTCTGCAAGAGTTGGCATCAAACATATTCCAGATTTTTTCTCAGTAACTTTCTGAAAAATATTCTCAGGCACAACATCTTCGTCTGGATATAAATTTGTCAGTAATCGTGCATGTAAAGCTTCTTTCCCATGCTCGGTCACTTTTCCAATTCTAACATCTTGTAGAATAGTCTTGTAAACTTCATCCTTTGCCTGACGCATATTTTCATGCAGTTCAGCATAATTGAAGTTTAACCATATATTGACGTTGCCAATACTCCCTAAGCACTTCCTGGTATCTTCATGCGTGAGCATTTTGAACACAGGTTGCCCTTTCACTGGTGTCAGCTGCAGAAGATCTCCGAAAACAATGATGTGTTTGCCACCAAATAACACATCATACTCTGTTTTGAGAACTTCTTGCATTCTCAAATGCACAAAGGCAAGCATGACATTGGAAACCATGCTTACTTCGTCAATGATAAGAAGTTTCATTTTCCTCAAGACTCTTGAAACTTCAAAACAAGCATCTCCAGATAGCTTGTGATATTCTAATTTGTTGTCATGCTCCACTGGCAGCATCAGTAAACGATGTAAAGTAATCCCTTTAATGTTATGTGCTGCCAGTCCAGTTGGAGCGGTGACAACACAAGACAGCGATGACTCTGTCCTTTCCTGCAAATAACATGAAATTGCTTTAATAAGGAAACTTTTTCCAGTTCCCGCTTCTCCACTCACGTACAGTCGGACAGGCTTCAACGACGTACATGAGCACTCTTTCTTGTCATGACTTAATCCATGATCAATTTGCATGGTAAGTTCGTCATATATTTTCCTCTGCTCAACGTTGAGTTGTCTTTCCAACTCTTCTAAGTTAACCGCATCCTCCTGAGCATGTGCCATGGCTCTTTCCACTTCATTCATAGCAGTGGCAGCTTCATTTTCGATAAGAGGTCCTCCTAGTGGATCCTGACTCAATGAAGCAGAACTCTGACTGTCCTGAGAACTGTCTCTGGCAATCTCGGCTGCAATCGTTGCTTCCTGCTCAATTTCCACATTCAACATTTCTACATATTTGGGAAAAGCAGGACATTCTATGGTCTCCTTGGCAGCATTGAATGAGTCTTCGTAACAAAGGAAATCTCCAAGCAGTTCCTCTTCTGCACGCCAAGGCTTAAAAAGTTGCAAAAGTGCTAAATAGAAAAACTCCTTTTTTTCAGGAGATTCGCCACTCAATTTTCGATGGTTTATCAAGTGGCATTTTCTTTGCTTGACCAGACATCCCTCACTTCCTATTACAGCATACACTCCTTTCTCAGTATCTTCTTTGATGTTCCTCTTGAATATGTAATTTTGCAGAACCTCATACAGACAAACATTCTCGAGGTGACTGCTTCGATTTGGATAATATGTATCCAACATGTTGCTCTTCAAAATGTCGGTACTGTTTGGCTCCTTTTCCGCCAAATACTCAATTTCCCGCACAGGTTTCAGAACTCGATTACGCGTTGCAGCAAGACCAACACTCGCCCAAACGATACTCCTGGACTTGGCATAGAGACTTGCTGAAGACAACCGGTCAGAACATTCGTAAGCTCCGATTTCTCGATGCGACAACATCTTCAGACTGAAACTGTACAACTTCTTGCTGAGGCTCTTTTCATGGGAAATGTCCTCCCACATATCCTTCAATTCTGTCTTCTCTTTTTTGGTGATGTAAGATGTCACATACCGAGCCACAGCCATACAGTTATCAGCCACAAACTGTATATCCATGTTAGCATTCCACATGGACAAAATCACCGGGTTGTAGTCGTTAATGTACTTAGACTCTTCGTTCCTCTTCAAATTGTATGTGTTTTTAGGTGATTTCTTCATCACATTATGTCGCAGCGAAGACATCAAACTGTTCACTCTTCCTTTAGAAATCACCGATCGTGGAAAGCCGAAACGACATTTGGTGTAGAACTTGTCTTTGTTCCGGAATTTACGACGACAGTACTTTCCACATCGATGGCTTTGGAAACGTAGAACTTTTTCTCTTAGGCTTTTTTTCTCCTTTGCGTTTGGAACAGCACACGTAGAATACTGTTCTATGAAACTCATCACTGAGTCGTCTGCATCCGTTCCAAATTTAGGTGCATCCTTGATCCACAGCAACATATGTATATGAGGAGCACCTCTTGCTTGGTACTCCTTCCTCCAGAAGAAATCCAACACCTCTCCAAGAGGTGGATTCTTCTTATTCATGATGAAAGACATCATACCTTCAAATCTATGATTGAAGTACCTACATACATTGACTGGATCCAAAGAGCACAGTTCTCCGGGTGTCTTGAATTCGATGTTTTCTACGTTAGCATTTGCCTCTCGTAGAAATTCAAGTAAGTCTTCCCAGCCATACTCAGCACAGCTCAAAGTGAGGAACCATGTGGGAGTTCCTAAGTTCCTCAGCATACATTTTAAATCACCATGACGACGGTACCAGTACTCATTAGTACCACGCTGACACGCCATGAGATTAATCAGGTGAGAATCCAAAATACTGTCTTGGACATTGACTTTATCCATAAAGTCACTTGCCGAGATGTTTTGCATGTGTATACCACTTTTCAAGATGTGGTTCACTGCATATGACAGTCCAGACAGATCGCTTTCAAACAGGAGATGAAACAAATAAGGAATGCATTGTCGAAACCTAGGATCTCCTGCATACAATCGCAAAGTCCGGTATTCAGAAGCAGGAATTTGATGAGGTCGCTCATCATATCTTCCTCCCTGACCTGTTGGAAAAAGCTGTGGGAAACACCGAGCTTCCAAACTTTCCTCCCAAACACTAATGGGACTCCCTTTCGCTTGTTTCATTTGAAACAACTCAATAGCATTCCCCATGACTTCCTTGGAATGCAAAGGATGAACACTATAATGTTCATATATTTCTTCACTAGTACAGGGTTCTACTTTCTCAATTTGACCAGCACACAAATCGCTATCCTCTTCCTCACTTACTTCCTCTTCTGCAACATATACATTTTTATAGTATTTATTATATTTTTTCAAATACAATGTTGCCCTTTTGACTTTCCTAACATCTACTAAATCTTGCCATATTTTCTTATTCTTTGTCGGAACCCCATTAACTAAGATAACAAGAGGTTCCTCTTCCACTTTTTCTACTCCAATTGTGTTAATGTTTTTCTTCAAATCTAGAGGCAAATAAACAACTCTTCCCTTTAATCCTCTCTGTAAATCTGATGGAGGCAATTTCCCTGTCTTTGGCTCCATTCTTACAATAGCCTGAAAGGGATGGATACTTTGAATCAAAATAGATTCATAAGTATTTAAATCCTTCAATTCAGAAGGAATCTCAACCAATTCCAGATTATTATGAACTGCTCTAGCAGGCATCTGGTTTTGATTTAATTTGTTACAACAATAAGTACACACACGTTGATCCAATCCCAAATCAAAACAATTTTCTACCATCAAGTATGTTGTAAAATCCTTCCATTCACTATTATTTTCCCTTTCACTTTTTCCATATAAATCCACTAACTTAGTCTGATTCTTATAATAAGTGCGTCGACAACACACACAAGTGAAATTTGGCCTCTCACTTGATTTCACCTCAAACGTCCCAATTTCCCTCTGGAAATTATCTGTACTGGAAACCTGTACACTATCTTCCACATTGCTCTCTTCTTCTTGGTCAATTTCAACATTCTCCTCTTTACTTCCAAAGTAACAAAACTCAATTTCTTCACATATATTCTTCACATCTATTTCAGAACCATGCAAAAGAGCAGCGCATAATTGTTTAAGCATAATTGCTGGACTCTTAGCATAATACAACATTCTAACTAATTTCCTCACTTTATTATGATGCACTGCTAGCATCCTGAAATGATGAAAAACACTCTGGCATACTCTCCTGGAAAGACAAGCCAGTGAATGACCATGCAAACCTATCACTTCTCTCACTCTGCAAGGATCTAATTCTTGCAACAACTTCATTTTCTGCTTCAAACTTTTCTTACTAAATGACCGTATAAAATCACAAAGCAAATTGATGGAATCCTGTCGTACACTGCAAATACTACTACACTTCCAGGTGTACACAGGACCCTTAGGACGTCTCCCTAAAACCTCATTACCTAACACCTCTTCTATCTCTGTTCTCACAAGTTTTTCTTTTTCAACTGGACAACCATCTTTCACTTCATAAGCTCGACCACTGGTGTCAACTGCATGCACCAAATCATTATCCTGGAAATAACTCTCCTCATTAAAAAATGCCTCAGAGCTTGAACTATGCATCCATTCTCCAGAAAAAACTTCACAAAAATTACTACGATTAACTATTCTCTTCCATCTACTATTTCTTTTGAAATCATAAATTACCTTGTTTAGCTTCCTAATTCTATTGATTGTCAAAATAAATAACTTACGTTTAATTTCAAATGCCTGATCAATAACTTTCTCAACTATTTTTTTTCTGTTATAAAAAACCACTTTCTGCTGACCTTTCTTAATATTTTTTAACAAATTCCCAATTATCCTGTTGCGGAACATTCGTTTACGAATATCCCTAAACTGTTGTTTCCTTCTACTTTCATGCATAGAGTTATCTCTTACTCTAGCAGTAACATTTCTCATTGGCCTTTCCTTACCATTTGAATTCTTTCTCCTTTTCTGGACTGAAACATTTTCTGTAGTAATATTTTTTTTACTACACATATTTCTTATGACTGTTTTTCGACTCTTACCCGGTGCTTTCTTGGTGACTTGACAAATCTTTTTGTTAGAGGACTGCTGCATTATTCCATGGTCCTGCTGTCTTTGACGTTTTGCAGCCTTTCTTACTCTTTCTTTGCTAGGCATCCTAAAATCTTGAAATAATCTGCAGTTGAATCTGTGGTAAAATATAATAAAAAATGTTATTAACCACTATTACCCAACAGTAAATTAATAACAGTCATCAAAAACTTAACACACTACTTAAGTATATAATATACTGAAGCCTATCTCCAATTTTTCACTGAACAGGACTCATCTCTTCTTAACCTTGGATAAACCTCACCTACTCTGTGTCCCCTGCACATAATTAAATGTAAAGGGGCAGATTTATATTAACTAGCACATCCCCAGGGATGCACCAGTTAACGTGCACCGCTGCTCTGCCACCCACGGTGTGCCGCATTTACAATCAGATAGGACAAAGCTACATCAAAACCCTGCGCCTGCTTGAAGCAGGCATAGATCTTGACGCAGGTAGGCTGAAAGCTAAAGCAACAACTAAGTGTCGTGTGCAGAAGTTACAAAAAAGGAAAAATGGCGTTTAAACCAGTAATGAGACCATGCTAACGTAATACAGAGTAAAAATATCCAGGATCTACATCAGTTTGGGGTTCACGAACCTGGCAGGTACAAGGCACTGAGGCTTTCCACCGTGCATGTCTCATCCCAAAACATATGTGGTTTGTGAATGAAACAATTTCCCAGACCAAATGCTTTGGATTGGCTACTTCTAAAAAATTAAACACCCCTACTATCCCGGAGTTAGAGGAATATGATGGTTGGAGTAATTTTACTTGTTGTCTATTAAAGATTTACAGGCCCTACTCCGTAACTCTTCCTTTAACATTTCCAGTATAAATCCAAAAGGTTGACTGCTTTGGCAACGTGCCTTATCCACGGTTTAATAACGCTGCCTTTTGCTTTATATAAGTTTTCAAATTGTATGAAATATATACCAATAGGTCGTTATTAACCTTTAGGTAGTGGTTTTCTTCATGAAGTCTGGTCGCTTCCATACACATACAGATTTTCAAAGATGATCAAGAACTTTATCTGAATGGAGAGGAATGCACTGAGACGCCAGATCATTCACTAATGTGTAGGCACATACAGTTACACGGTTCATGCAACAAACACCGACCAAATATGGCTTGCGTGTTGCAAGGCACACCAGTTCCTGCTATCATCCCCACGTTCAAGTTCTTGGAAAATGGTAGTTATTTGATGCTCAATAATGAAGATTGTTCTGGGTTAATTAAAAGTATTCATTTTATCGTAACAGTAAATGAACGGGTTATTTGCTGCAGAAATGTTCTATTTCCTCCCACACATGAACATAGGGAGTTTTCAATCTGGCCACAAATACCAACCTTGGCAGCACATTTCAACGGCATGGCAAGAATAAGAGCTATTTTGTCTCAGAGAGAGGTGGCCTTGAGTTCGGCCCGTGAAACTTTCGTGCTTCACACAGCGAACACCCGTACAGAGGTGCAGACCCTTTTAAATACAGATTCGCCTTTCCATTTCAGCAAGATGGTTCGGACTATCTCTAACGCGTCCTCCACAAAGGGCCTGGCGCACTTTTTTAAAGTTGTTACCAGTGGTCTCGTGACTTCATTTGAGAAAATCTTTGGAGTCATCCCTGCTTTCTTACATTCTATTTTTTCCACTCTGCTTCGTGGATTCCCATTTTTACTTGCATTACCAGCGGACGCTCTTGTGCTTTTTTACATTTTTAAATATGGATGTCCCTCCTGTGCAAGCTCCCGCCCTGCAGCTGCTGACACTGTTCCGCAATCGCATGCTAGAATATTATGGCACAATGCCGTTGGCGATATTAAGCACGGCATATGGATTATCTTTTCTATGCTGATGTGATTCCTTCAAATCTAAGACACTAAAGTATCGGCACGCCCTAAACCAACACAAAGAGACCTTCTTAGCAAATAATATATTATGTGTATTAGGGAGGGTGAGATATAAGCAGCCGCGGGCCGTGGAGGGAGTTACGGTGGGGCAGGGATGCGGGGAGGGGGAGGGGCAGGGTGGAGCCCTCTCCACCCTGCCCCTCCCCCTCCCCGCCTCCCTGCCCACCGTAACTCCCTCCACGGCCCGCGGCTGCTTATAAGTGTTGCTAACTCTTATTCATTTACAGCATGTTAACATACTGTCACCATTCGCTTTTTATGTACTATTGACTATGCTGGTAATTTTGCTACTGATAATATGTGTACTTGTATAATCTAAGATACTACGCCTGAGAAGACGGCATTAGTAAATAAACATTTCAAATACACATGTGTTCTTCTTAACTCCATGTTCTCGTTTCTAAGAAATATATAACGACCGACTGTTCATGAGTTCCACGTATCCTGAGGTACTATAAGTTCATATTCTGGATTGTCTAAACATTGAGAGTTTGTTATATCCAATGTGACACTGTACCTAGCTTGCTAAGGGGTTTTGATTACTAACGTGAGTTTTGGGACACCCTAATTCGCCGAGGTTCCAATCCTCTGTCCACAGTTCTGTGTCAGAACAGAAACCCTGCGACAGGGGCACCCCTCAACCTTACTGGAGCTTCATCACACTTGCGATACAACTCCAGCAATGCGCCAACTTTACGGCACAAATACGTCACGCATCTGTGCTGTTTTTGCCCCATGATGCGCCGCATTGTAAATGCAGCACACCATAGGTGACGGAACAGCGGCACAGAATGACTAACACATCCCTGGTGATGCGCCAGTCATCATAAATCTATCCCTATGCTTCTTATCTTGTTAGAGATAAACCGCCATATGTATCATCAAAGTTTTTTGCATTTCCTAAATAGCGAACTTTAAGGAATAAATAGCGATTCTTTACCATTCCTAGTTTGCGATGACCTATTTGCTAATTACAAATTACCCATTCATTTCCATGCAGCAGGAGGCCCATAGGAATGAAGGTGCAATTTGCGATTAGCAATTACCTCATCGCAAATTACGAATTTTTCCGACGGTGCAGGGGTGTCTCAAGAACACCCTGCTGCACCCCTGAAAAAGAAATTTGGGGTCATATGGCGCACATAAATTTTGAAAACATTCCTTTACCTCAAAAACGATTTTCAACTCATAATTTGAAAACACTGCACATGGGGAAATGACTTAAAATGTCCTTAAGACACATAAAAGCATTTTTTGATTGCCTTTGCAGCATGTTTCAGTCACCTTTAACATGCCTATGTAACGGAAACATTCAAAATCTAAATTTGCCATGCACAGGTGGGAGCATATTTACAAGCAATTTGCTCCACAGACAAACTTCTTACATTGAAATGGGAAAAATAACATCAGAGACTCTCAATTACCTTATAAAGAAGCAGACACCATTATATCCTTCTCATCAATATTAAAACCATTGCTTTTTCTCAAAAACGATTTACAAGTCATAATTTGAAAACACTCCACAGCTCCTATGCACATAAAAGCCCTGTCAGTACTAATACTTCACATTTTCTCCAATTACAATTTCTCAAAGAAACAAAATCTATTTGTGAAACACTTGAGACAAAGCAACATTTGAAAAACACAACTTTCTTCATAATTTTCTCCTTAAAGCACACTATTTTCTATCTAAATTAAAGAAATCTTTTCTCACCTTAGCAAATACTTTGAGTTTCAAAACAGTCTCAGAAACACACCAATTTGTCTTCAGCAGAGCAAAAGGTATGCACTCCAGAGTCTGCAGCTATCAAAAGCACAGAAATGCTTTAATTCCTCACACATATCTCTCATGTCACCCAATCAAAACTCTTCCCTCACTTTTTTTCAAAGCAAAACCCTTCCCCCCTCTGCCCCCTCTCTGCTTTTTCTGCATAGCAACCACCTCTTGCAAGACCTCTCACACAACAATGTTGCAATTGAACTCTGAACTCTCAGTGCACCTGCATATCCAGAGCATTCTTTCATTTAATGATTTTTTCTTCGCCACTCAAAATACATCTTTCAACGAACTCATCCATGCACACTAACTTTCTGTTTTCAGCAATCAAAATCCACCAATCACTCTTACTGCTTCATTAACACAGAAACTCCTCAGTTTTTTTCATTTTACACTCTCATTTTTTCAACTGCCATTTCATTGCCACACTTCATCTGACTGCAGCAGAACCTTCTCTCACCATGTTTTCTGTCTGGATTGTTGGACATAGTTACATCTATTGGGCTCAAAGGTACGCTGAAAACAGGAATTTACCTAACCTCAATTTACAAGATGTGGAAATTAAGTGGTTTGGCCACAGAGGATTAAAATGTCACCAATTGATACCATTGGTGAAAACCTTTATGCATTTGCCCAAACCTGACCTGTTAATTGTGCACTGTGGAGGTAATGACTTGGGCACTTTGACTGGGGTAGGTCTGGAAATGCTTTTAAAGGACACCTTTGAGCAATTGATGGCACTTTTTCCTCAGACTGCCTTGGTATATTCAAATATATGCCAAAGACAGAAATGGAGGTGGTCGAACCAATTTTGTCCACAAATTGAGAAATCGAGGAAGCATGTAAACAAATCTGTTTCAGCTTACATGAGAGACCATGGAATGGGCTCCCTGTACAACAATAACTTGCGTTACTACATGCAAGATATCTACAGAGGAGATGGAGTTCACTTCTCAGATGAGGGCAACAGAGTTTTCACTCTGAATTTAAGAATGTGCATTGGTACCTACTTATAAGTACCTAAATGTACCATAAACCCAAAAGCTCTTCTCAGAGCTACCCTACATCTGATCACTCACAATTATTATTTTACTCTAACTTTTTTCACTAATTTTCAAGAAAGTACGCTCCCCAGAACGCTTCCCGGTTCGCAAACCGAGCGCACTCCACGCAAAAAAACTAAAAAAACTGTATATACTTTCAAAGCCTCCACATCAAACCTAGGGGGTCAGGGACGATCTACTATGCCCCCTTATGGTCATTTGCCCCTTCGCTTTGGCCTCCTCTTGTCTCTCGATCCTACAGAGAGACAAGATGGCGGCCGCTACGGACTGTTTGGAATGTTTACAGACGCCGAAAAACCAATCAGCTTCGCAAACCTCCGTAACGTGAAAAGTACGCGAAGCGGAGCGCTGTTACAGATATATATCTTTTTTTGAACGTTAATTTCTCAAAATCCACTGGAGCACATATATTGAGACCTAGCAAAGGCACATCGGGCTACCAGTCCCTACAATTTTGCCAAGTTTCGTGCAAATCCATTCAGCCGTTCGATTATTATTATTTTTTTTTTTTTTGCCCCGCGGGGCCCTTTTAAAACCTCCACATCAAACCTAGGGGGTCAGCGAGGATCTACTATTCCCCCTTATGGTCATTTGCCCCTTCGCTTTCGCCTCCTCTTGTCTCTCGATCCTACCGAGAGACAAGATGGCGGCCGCTACGGACTGTTTGGAATGTTGACAGACGCCGGAGAACCAATCAGCTTCGCTTCACAAAGCTCGGTTGCGCGAAAAGTACGCGTCCTGGGACGCTGCCCGGTCCGCTGTTACAGATATATATCTTTTTTTAAACGTTAATTTCTCAAAATCCACTGGAGCACATATATTGAGACCTACAAAAGGCACATCGGGCTACCAGTCCCTACAATTTTGCCAAGTTTCGTGCAAATCCATTCAGCCGTTCGGGCTAAAAGTGAGGCCAACCGCCCTATGGAAATTAACATGGGAAAAACGTGTTTTGGGACCCCCCTTTTTTCTCGGCCCCCCCTTGATGAACCCCCCAAAAATTTTCAGGGGCTGCTCAGAAACAAAATGTGCCATTTTCCTGAAAATTTCAGCCAATTCCGTCCACAAACGCCAAAGTTATTAGACATAGAATTTTCAAAAATCCCATAGAGAAAAAATCCTAACTATATATACCTACTGGCGACCGCCAGTAGGTAATATATATATATATATATATATATATATATATCAAAAACCCAGGCCTACTCCAACGAGGAACGAAGAAATGGTACATACACATGGCAGGTAGGTATCAGGCCTATTGTATTGTGTACAGGTCTCCCACGACCCCACAGCAAAGTAGAGACTTGTTTCGCCTGTGCAGCAGGCTTTCTCAATCTGTTTGGCGCCACACAAATTAATCAATATTTAGCCCTCCCCTCTCATTCAGGCATCAATAGATATGGAGAACAGACTGCATAGATGAAAATTTAATTTGCTAAAACAGACTAAACATGGCACAAAACTAAAGTGCCTAATGCAGAGAGTAAACTAGTACAAATATGATGCCGGCTGATGCGATCGACACTTTCTCAGAAGTGATGATTAAAGACCTTTGGAGCCATTGGAATGAAATAAGAAAGAAGAAATTTAGCAATGGAAATATAACACAGCAACAAAGGAAAGCAATATTGGATCTGAGCAAGGATGATAAAATTGTGTGCAAACCTTCCGACAAAGGCGGAAATGTTGTTTTGATGACCAGGGATTTCTATGTTAAGGAAGCCTTATACCAACTAGAGGACCAAAGGAACTACATCAGAGTAACCAGAAAGACATTTGATGAAAGTGTCCTCGCGTATCGTTCCCTACTCAACAAGTGGTATCATAAGGGGATGCTAAGTAAAGAGGAATTTGCTTTCCTGGAATGTAAGCAACCGAAAGTACCAACTTTCTACCATTTGCCCAAGCTACATAAGCATGCAACATGTCCGCCAGGACGTCCGATTGTTTCGTCTGTGGGGAGCCTGACGGAGCATTTGTCGAGGTTCGTGGACTACTTTCTTTACGATTTTGTGAAAATGTTGAGATCATATTCGAAGGACACAACTGACTTTCTCCATAAAATTGACAATTTAAACTGGACTAGTGATTTGGTAATGATGACACTTGATATCTCGAGCCTCTACACCAGTATTAATCATCTCCAAGGGGCTGAGGCTGTTAAATGGTACTTGGAGACACGGCCCATAAATCTAACGGCACATAACCAAATGTTACTTGAATTTATATCATTTTGTTTAAGTAATAACATTTTTCTGTTCCAGGATCAACTCTACAAACAGATCTGTGGTACCGCTATGGGCACCTGCTTTGCCCCCAGCTACGCGAATCTTTTCGTCGGCTGGTGGGAGGAGCAGGTGGCCTGGCCGGCTGAAAATGCCGCATGGACAGAGAGGGTAGTATCCTGGTACAGATATATAGACAATCTGTTTATCGTCTTTAAAGGTTCTGTTGAATGTGCCATGGAGTATGTCAAGGTACTAAATGAGAACAACCTTAATCTCAGATTTAGTGGGGAGATTAGCACAGAAACCGTGAATTTTTTGGACCTTAAAGTGTTCATAGCTGAAGGAAAGGTGTGTACAGCCTTGCATAGAAAACAGACAGCTGGCAATTCTGTGCTCCACGCAACAAGTTGCCATTCAGGGAAAACTATATCGAGTATACCCTATGGTGAACTTTTGAGAATTAAGAGGAACTGTACAAGACAAGATGATTTTGAAAAGGCGGCTAGTGAAAGCTTGTCGAGGTTCAGAATGAGAGGATACACCAGGGAGGTATTACAGGAGGCCAAATTAAAAGCTGATAAGAAATTGAGATCTGATCTAATCTCAAAGGACAGCTCAATGTCACTCAAGAGACAGGACAGTAATGAGAATAGTATGAGGATGATCATGAACTATTCAACAGATGCCCAGGACATAAGAAAAAAGTGTGTGAAAAATTGGCACATACTGAAATCTGATCCGGTTATCGGAAAGAACTTACCTAAGTCCCCGTTAATAATGTTCAGACGAGCTAGGTCATTGGGATCAAACATTGTACAAAGCCACTGTAAGAAAGAAGAAAAACCTCCACCATTTGGGAAAGTGACAGGATTTTATCCTTGCCTTAAATGTAAGGCATGTAAAAACAGCAGGAAGGTGACTAGTTACCAGATACCAGGGATGAAGGAGCCCAAAAAGATCACTAGTTTAATGAACTGTAACACAAGCCACACGGTGTTCTGTCTTGTATGTCCGTGCGGTTCACGTTATATTGGGAGTACAACTCACCCAACGAAAATCAGGATCTTAGAACACTTGAGGGCCATACAAAATAAAGATCCCACTTATCCAGTGGTGAGGCACTTTGAAGTGTCTCACCAAAGCAACCGAGAACTCCTTAGCTTTTTCTGCATGGACCAAGTACCGGCAGACATAAGGGGAGGAAACAGGCTGCTTCAGCTACGCAGGCTAGAGTCTCGACATATTATTGAGAACCAGACCAAGAAACCGGGTGGCCTGAATGCTGGGGAGGAGCTAGCGGTCCATTTATGAGTCTCATATTGTGTTTTTTCTGCATTGTTGATGATTTTCTAATGTTTAAATTTGTGAGTTGATTGTATTTATCTATACATATATTTTTGTGGAATGCCCATTCAGGGCTGAATTTGTAAAATAATTACTATCTGTGCGTTCATTGCCCATCCAGGGCGCAATTTTGTCAGTGATTTAACTGAATGTATACCACTTAGAAATGGTGGTCAGAATGCACTATACATGTCCTTTCTTTATTTTGTTGATTGGCTGTATATATACTTTGCCTAAGGGTGGCGCCGGCCTCTAATTGAGAAAGGCGGTGGCCGAAACGCGTCTTAGAGTGTTTGTCCAATAAATCATACTGGACAATCCCCCGCGAGTGCTGTGTGCTTTTTGCAACTGAGCTGAGTCTGTGGTAGTGACTGGCGTGGTACCGTCTCCCGACATTAAAAGCACCCGGTCGCGAGTTAAGGAGAGCAGACGGAGAGTGAGCCTTGAAATATATCCCCTGCCTTTGCGCAATAACATAAGAGAGTTCATATGCCGATCCACGGCGAGATCGTATTGAAAGGAACTTTGTTTTCAATTCACAAATGTTCGTTCCAACCTCAAAACTGCCATAGAAACATTGTGGTGATAACATTAATCAAGTGCTATGTTATTGTTTATTCACATGTACTAGCAACATGGCGCTCACGTGCCTGTCCTCTCTCTATGTCCCATACTAACCGGTGTGTGCATTTGAAATGAAATAAAATGGTGCCTCGGCGCGCGTTGCGAAGTAACAACATTGAGGAAGGAAGCGTGGCTTCCGAAACGTGTCTGTGCGAGTAAAGTTGCTTTTTGAATTGAAGATTCCCGTGTGTGCAGTCTTTATTTCCCACCCGGGACCGGGAGGGATTGAGCTTGAATATAGAGAGCGCGAGGCTCCGACGCGCTTGGACTGCACCCGCCGAAAAGAGTGCCGCGTACCTTGGGGCAGAGAGCGAGGATTTGATTCACGCAGAGCACCGCCACCACCCGTGCGGAGAAATCCTAAGAGGAGCACATAATCGGAAGTTCTCACAACCGGATTACGACAGAAAGTACTCGGCGAGACCCGACAGAAATAGGGTAAGCCGGGATATATACTGCTCGTATTTGTCGATTGAACTTTGAACTGGGCTCCACGGAAACGGGTGGTTGGTTTTGGGGAGGGAATCGAGACTAACATCAAAACACAGCAACAACAAGGGCAACCCGGAAGCGGGGGGCCGGACGGCTAATTAAATCATGTTCAATATCTCGCAACGTCGCGATTTGGCGACTGGAATGTTTAAAAACAAAAATCCTGGTGTCACCACCCCAGCCGTGGTAAAACCAATTGAAGCACCCAGCATATTAGTCACGTAATATGGGAAACTCGAGAAACTATATGAGCGTGAACTCCGTAAGTGGTGGAAAGGCACATCACTTCAGGGGTATATAGAAGTAAAAAGAGTGCCAAGGGGTCTGCGGATATTTACAATTCCCGCCTACGAGAACCCGGACCCTCTGTTCCTGGAGACATGGGCAGCACACACCGCCAAATCCTGCGAAGGGATGCTAGAAATCCTGGTACAATTTGCTTGGAGCGACAGGGACAAGGTCCTCCAGGAAATTGAAACTTTGGAGACGGAACTAGCACTCAATGAAGACAAAGAACAGCAGGAACAGCTGAGGGCCCAGATGAAGAAACGACTGGAAAAATACGAGGTGAAAATCCGCACACGAAAACAAGAAAAATTTGACAGGGACGAAAGAGACTACGCCATGGGGCGAGTCCTTAAGTTCGCCAAAAAGTATGATCAAACGCGGAAGGATTTGATTAGCAAGAACAAAGCGGCGGGTGCGGCTGCACCAACAAATGTGGAAACATCTGAGTCTGATGTTACAGAGGGAGAACAATCAGAAGACGAAACCAGACGTACCCCGAAACACACCAAAAGTACCCCTTTTCAACAAGAGTTCCAACTGATCCGAATGAACTGGTTGAGGGGAGGGAAGAACAAACCCCCGGAAAACGAAGGAAAACCAGAAGAGGTGGTCGGAAAAGCAAGGGGAAGAGGGAAAGCGATGGTTGCGGAGGCTCCAGCGCGCAAAGCGAGGGGCAAAAGGGGAGCGAGATGGTAGGATCTGAGGGACATACAGATCATCTTACCATCATCAACTTATCTGCAAGAACTCTTTCGTCCGAAGAAGAATCAGTACTCAAACTGGGATTAACCTTCTGCCCTAACAACAATCTCGAGTACACCCAGACCAGAATCGATCTATTTCAGTTCATTAGAAGGCTCCGTCTACACAAGTACTTTAAAACTAAACCAACTTCAGATGAAGCGAAAATGATCCGATCTCGTTTTAAAGACACAGATCTCCTGAAGGTCAGTGATCTGACATCCCTGGAACTGCTGGAAGAACTACGACATGAAAGTGCGGCAGCGGTGATGTCAACACCGACAGAAGCCTTGACTCAGAGATTGAGGGCAGTCGAGGTGGAACAGGAGGCTCCGAATAGTGGTCTCAAACTCAAATCGAAGTTTGTACCTCCAACACAAACGGATATGATAGACACTTTTTCGGAACTGGTGATCAAGGATCTAAGGAACATGCGCATGCATAAAAAAACATCTGGACGAAGAAACAATCTGACCGAAAAACAACGGACAGCACTGAAAACATTGGCCGCGGATACTTCCATAGTCTGCAAACCCTCAGACAAGGGTGGTAACGTGGTCATATTGTCACGGGAGGAGTACATCCAGGAAGCCATGCGCCAATTGCAAGACGAGACCTGCTATGAACTAACCACCAAACAACGATACCAATCAAGTATTGATGAGTTACACGAATTACTTCAAAAATGGCATGATAAACAGAGGCTTGAGACTGAAGAATACTTTTTTCTTAAAACAACACATCCAATTACCCCCACCTTCTATTACTTACCCAAAGCCACCGGGGCGCCCTATTATTTCATCTATGGGCAGCCTCACCGAGAATCTCTCTAAATTCTTAGACCATTTTTTGTTTGAAATGGTTTTGGGACTAAAATCATACATTCGTGACACTGCCGATTACATTGAAAAAATCGAATCTATTGACTGGCATCCAGGGTATTGCCTACTGACACTTGATATCATGAGCCTCTACACGAGCATTGAGCATGCACAAGGGATGAAGGCGATTGATTACTTTTTGGGGAAGAGATCTTTGAAATACGCCAAACACAATAGCATGCTGATGGAGTTAATTGCATTCTGTCTCCATAATAACATCTTTTTGTTTTTAGGATGTCCTATTTAGACAGCTCTCCGGCACAGCCATGGGTTCCTGCTTCGCCCCCAGCTATGCGAATTTATTCGTCGGCTGGTGGGAGGAGCAGGAGGCCTGGGCCCCGGGGAAGGAGAAATGGTCTAACTCTATCGTCTCATGGTATCGTTACATCGACGATCTTTGCATAGTGTGGAATGGCTCGGTTGAAACAGCTCAACAATACATTGCAGTGTTGAATGAGAATGACTGTAACCTGATCTTCACTGGCCAGGTTAGCACGAGTGAGGCAGTGTACCTGGATTTAAAAGTGGAGGTAACAGATAATAAGATCAAAACCTCCCTTTATAGAAAACCTACGGCAGGGAATAGCACGCTACATGCGTCAAGCAATCATCCCCAAAAACTTATCAAAAGCATACCCTATGGCGAGCTATTAAGGCTGAAGCGCAATTGTTCAACCAATGAAGATTTTGAGCTTGCTGCAAAGGAGAGTAATGAGAGATTTGAGGCCAGGGGGTACAGTAAAAAATTGCTACAGAACACTCTAGAAAGGGTTAGGATACCATCGAGAAACACCCTCTTCATTAAAAAGTTCAAACCCACGACTGACACAGGGAAATTCAGAATGATCACCCCCTACTCCCAAGATTGCCAACAACTCAGAGCAATTCTGAAGAAACACTGGCACATTCTGAAAAGTGATAATATCATAGAAAGTGATGTGCCCAACAATCCCCTAATCACTTTTAAAAGGGCGCGGTCATTACGGGACAGTCTGGTACATAGCCACATGTCTCCCACTCCCACGAAAACAGGAAAGTTGAAAGATGCCAAGGGCTTCTTCCCTTGTGGACGCTGCAAGGCTTGTGCCAGTGGCAAAAGGGTTTACACATATGAGATCGCAGGGTGCAGACAGAAAAAGAAAATCAATCAGTTCCTAACCTGCACCACGCCATACGCAGTCTACTGCCTAAAATGCCCATGTGGGCTCAAGTACATAGGGAGCACCATCAACCCTGTAAAATTGCGTATCCTGGAGCATATGCGGGCAATAGCCAACAGAGACTTTACATATCCTGTCGCAAGACACTTCTCTATTAAACATAACAGCGACAGAAGTCTCTTGCAATATTACTGCTTGGACGCAATTCCCGAAAATATATGGGGAGGGGATAAGCTACAAAAACTTCGTAGACTGGAATCCCGACATATTATAGATTGTCAGACCAAGGCCCCCGGGGGATTAAACTGTGGAGAGGAGCTAACAGTACACGTAGGCAGTTGAGCGACAATGAATTAGTAATAGAGTGTAGCCACCAATCTTGAATAGGTTAACATATATGCATGAATACAGATGAAAACCCAAAATGATTTTGTTATTTGCTATGAACTTCCTACCTCAAATGATGATGCTCTAGCATTGGACAGATTGATTAGATTAATCTACCAAATGAATGTAATGATTAATTAAGGAAAGTTGTTTTTTTTTAGATCGGATTTTGCAGGATTTTGTTAACTATATAGTACTATGTAACTTTATTTGTGCAAAGAACAACACAGGGTGTCTTTGGGACATTTTCATTGCATTGGGCTTCGGGGACTGTATAGGCAACCTTGGTGGTTGCCATAGGCCGATCCATGGCGAGATTTTATCCCCTGCCTTTGCGCAATAACATAAGAGAGTTCATATGCCGATCCACGGCGAGATCGTATTGAAAGGAACGTTGTTTTCAATTCACAAATGTTCGTTCCAACCTCAAAACTGCCATAGAAACATTGTGGTGATAACATTAATCAAGTGCTATGTTATTGTTTATTCACATGTACTAGCAACATGGCGCTCACGTGCCTGTCCTCTCTCTATGTCCCATACTAACCGGTGTGTGCATTTGAAATGAAATAAAATGGCGCCTCGGCACGCGTTGCGAGGTAACAACATTGAGGAAGGAAGCGTGGCTTCCGAAACGCGTGTGTGCGAGTAAAGTTGCTTTTTGAATTGAAGATTCCCGTGTGTGCAGTCTTTATTTCCCACCCGGGACCGGGAGGGATTGAGCTTGAATATATAATATATGTATATATAAAAAACAAAGGTTAGAGGGATGTTATAGCTATGTACAGATTTTACATGCACAATCCATAGAAATGTAACAGTTATTGTTATCTCTAGAAACTATAACTCGTGCCCTAACGTAACTATAACTCACGCCCCCACCGTGCTTAGTTTTAACATCACTAGTTTATTGCAAATGTTGCAGTTGTATTATGAATTATGCAAAAAGAACAATTGATGGACAGAATGCAGAACAATGTATTTTGCTTTCTCGCCCTGAGTGCGCCGGGTATGCCCAGACGTGGGTCCTGGGCTCACTATGCCACTGGATCCAAGCCATCCTGGCTGATGAGGGGTGAAACCCTGAAACCAGTCCTAGAATGCCTGTTTCCAGTCCAGGGAGGACAAGACTTAGCAGTTGGGGTTGGACTGTTCCCATGAGGCACAGGGTCAAGAATGGTTTGCATATGGACAGGTTCAACTGGGGTGGCATGGTGAGCAAAAGAATGATGGATTTAACCCAGATCTTTTAACTGGGGGTTAATGTTTTGATTTGTTCTGCATTCAGTCCATCAATTGTGTGTATTATGAATAATGTCATAGAAGATGTCATTACTGTTGTAATATATGTAGTAAGTAGAAGTGCATGGCGAGGGCATGAGTTATAGCTATCCTAGGGCACACATTATAATTTCTTGAGATAACTATACCTATTGAATTTCTATGATTTTGTGCGTGTAAAATCTGAACCTAACTATAATGTACCTTTAACCTTTCTTTTTTTACTGAATTTCTAAAGTTTTTTTAATTCTATTTCCTAACTATAATATCCCTTTAACATTTGTTTTTCAATACATTTCTATGTTTTTTTAATGTTATTTCCTGACTAAAACCTTCAAGAGTGGGTGTGTGAGTGACTGTATAGGTTGGTGAGTCGGTGTGTGAGTGACTGTATGGGTCTGTGAGTGGTTTTATTGGTGTGTGAGTGGCTGCATGGGTCTGTGAGTGAGTGTGTAAGTTAGTGTGTGGGTCTCTGAGTCTGTGTGTGAGTGTCTGTGTTGGTCTGTAAGAGGGTGCCTGAGTGCATGAGTGAGCTTCTGAGTGGGTGTATGAGTGTCTCTGTAGGTCTGTTAGTGGGTCTGTGCGTGTGTAAGTGGGTATGTGAGTGTGTGTGAGTGAGTATGTGGGTCTGTGAGTAGATCTGTGAGTGGGTGTGTGAGTAGGATTGTGAGTGGGTGTGTGTCTACCTGTGCTGCTCTGTAAATGGGTGTGAGAGTACCTGTGTGGGTGTCTGACTGTGTCTGAAAATGTTTTTTTTTCGAAATGCATCAAGGTTCCCTGATCCATTACAAATTTACATGGAGGGCCACACTGAATCTTGTGGGGATCCACGGATTCCTGAAGAGGAAAAATAGCAATACCAATCAATATCAAGCTCATACCCAACAAAGGGCTCTGACAATCCTGTAGTGCACCCATGGGGTACGGGTACCTCTACTCTGACCCCCTTAATCAGTTCCCAGAAAACGTTTAAGATTGCAACCCACTGGTCAGGTTGTGGTCAGCCAGTCACAGTGTTGCTGATTGTGCATGACTTAAAGGATCCACTGTGTGCTTCCAGGGAAGGTCAACATCCCTAGATATGCAATTTTGTTTTTCCTTTAATAACTCTGCAACTTCTGTTTGCAGTAGCATCTTGTGGAGTGCGTGGGTGTCATGGAGTGGAGTGCGTGGAGTGTCATACAACGGAGTGGACTGTCATAGAGTGAGTGGCACATTGTATAGTGAAGTGGTGTATAGTAGAGTGGCATGTCGTACAGTACAGTGGAATACATTATCATAGAGTGGGGTGCTGTGCAGTGTCTTGGAGTGGAAGGGCACAGAGCAAAGTGGTGTAGAGTGAACTGGGATATCGTAGATTGTTGTGTCATTTAGTGGAGTGTATGCCGTAGAGCAGAGTCATGTGTGGTAGAGTGGAGTGTCATGGTGTGTCATTGGGTGAAGTGGCATGTCATCGAGTGAGTGACATGTGGTAGACTGGAGTAATGAGTGATAGACTGCAATGGTGTGGCATGGAGTGGCATGACATATCATACAGTGGAGTCAGCTGTGATAAGGTTGAGTGCAGTTGTCATAAAGTGGACTGACATGTCATAAAGTGGAGTGTCTTAGAGTGAAGTAGAGTGCTATGTTATGTTGTAGATTATTGTTTGAACAGAAGTAGCATGAAAAATGGCTGAATGGGTCCAGATGAAGTGTGTCACAAATATATATAAGGGGTGTAATGGATTCTTTTGGTAGTAGATCTAAATTGTTTCAGTAGTTTTAAATGTATAGGGCCTGGTTCACAAAGTTCACAAAGGTATTTTATGAGTAGTATCTTTATGACTGGGGAGTCTCTGCATATGAAAAGGTAGGACAGTCATAAAGATACCACTAGTAAAATGCCTTTCTGAATAACAAACAATGGTAAACGTATACTAAAGTGTAAGTGTACCATTGAGAATCAAGCTCATAAGGCAGAAATAGCTAGTAATATACTAGGCTGCGGTACACTGCCAAAATTTCATGGTATACAACGGTACATGTGATGACAAACATTATATGATTGGCTAATAATTATCCTTACAGAAGTAAAAGGCAGCCATACTGGTTAGACCACACTTTGGCTGTGTTATGGCTTTTAAGTAAATATAGTGTTGCTCAGTTTTATAAGTATATAGGAAGGGATAGATCAGTTTATATAAGTGTGTAAAGGTGACTAGATGTTGTTGTATTACTTTATAAATTTTAAACAAATGTTTTTGCAGTTCTACCAGATTGTTTAATCGACATATAGTCTGCCTTGTGGGTTTTAATGGTAAATATAGTGTAGTGCAGGTTTTTTTCATATATTTTTTAGGTACACTGCCCTACACTCTTATTTCCCCTTAATTCCAAAACACATACAAAGGGGCTAGTTACGATATCGGGCGGATTTAAGTCTGCCCGACACCATCTCGGTCCTGGGACAGACCGACCCCTGGTCAGCGGTCCGACTGCCTAATTAGGATGCAACCAAGTTGGGTCACATTACTACATTTCCATATAGGAGCATGCATTTGGGCTATACACTGTCCATAAAATATGCTCCCATAAGGAAATGGAAGGTGCTGTTCATCCCTGCACCCCTTGGCAGGCACCTCAATAGATATCTATCCAGAGGACAGCCAAACTGTCGTACAAATATGCTATTCCAATCTACATCACTCCAATCTATGCCACTCCATGCCCCTGCACTCTATGCCACTCCAATCTAGGCTATTCCACTCTGCACCACTCCACACCACTCCACTCTATGCCACTCCACTCTATACCATTCCACTCTGTGTCACTCCACTTTGCGCAACTCCACTCCAGCCACTCCGCACCATTCCACTGTACGTGGCTTCATTTTTCACCACTCTACTCTATACCACTGCACGCCACTCCACTGTACCTATCCACTCTATGCGACTTCATCGTACACCCCGCCACGCACCTCCACTCTTCTATTCTTTACCACTGTGACACACTACTCAACTTTATGCCACTCCACTCTTCTAAAGGCCACTCTACAACATGCTACTCCACTCTATGCCACTACAGTCTACCCTATTTTTATATATGCACACAAGCACATTATATATATTGGGCTGTGTGATTATATGGAGTCACATTTGCTTTTAATGCTCACTTGTGTAGTGAAATTATAATTGGCATGCCTTCGATTGCACTTTATTCTGTTATCAAGAATACCATGATACAATATATTGTACATTTCTTTCTCTTTTGTACATTTTTATGTGGAAGTCATTGGAGTTCCAAATCATAAATAAACATATTGAATTGAATTGTCCACCCTATTCTACTAAATGCTATTCCACTGCACGCCACTTCACTTTACTCCACTCAACTGTATGCCATTTCATGCACGCCACTCCACCTAAACGCCACACTATTCCACTCTATACCACTCCACTCTACTCAACTCCACTCCATGTACTGCAGTCTACGCTGTTCCACTCTGCACCACTTCATGCCACTCCACTCTACTCCATTGTACGACACTCATACTCCACTCTATGGGACTCTATGCTCCTTCAGTTTACTACACTCCACTCCACTGTATAGGACTCCGCTTTACAACAGTCTACTCCAGTCAATATCAGTGTATGAAACTCTACTCTGTGCCGCTCTACAACACGCTACTGCACTCTCTAACACTCTGTGCAACTCCCTTTATGCTACTCAACCCCAGTTTACTGCACTCTACTATGTGACACATCACGGAACGCTACTCTACTGTACTCCACTACTCCTCTTTATACCACTCCACTCTATGCTACTCTATGCAACTCAACTCTGACAATCTATGCCACACCACTCTAACACACTCTACTAAACTCTACTCTACTCCACAACACTCTAATCCACCCTCTGGCACTTCCCTCTACTCCACTATATGACACTTTCACACTCTGTGACACTCAAATTCACTGTACCTCATACCACTGCAAAACACTATACTCCACTGTATAATATGCCACCTCAATGTACTCCACTTCATGCTGCTGTACTCTACAACTCACCAATCCAGTTTATCACACTTTACTCTACATTTGCCACTCCACTCGACTCTACCCTAAAGTCTATATCTCCAGTCTTGTGTAGGACTACTTTTTTCAACTTTCACTACAAAAAACATTCCATCTATTTCTCCGCTGATTTGAGGTCTATTCTTCTAGTTATTTCTCTACTTAGTGTCTGAAACTATCTTCTATTAGGTATACCTCAGTCTACTAGACCCTAAACCGCAGCTATTTTTCACCATACAATATGGTTAATGATTAGTACAAGGATATTAATACACATCACCACCATTCTTATTATTTTGCACTGGTGCCAGGGAGTACAATTCAACCTTTGCTACATTACTTTCAAGCGCCTTGTCTACACGCAACGGTTGTATCTGATGAAAAGCTCCATGTGGCAGCAAAATCCATGTTTTTATGCATAAGAACATGCAACACCTTGATATGGAAGATTTGGCCATGAAAAGTTCTCCAATGCATTCAGCCATAGTTCTGTGGCTGTGAGGGCCCCTTTCTCTGTGTACCTGTTATAACTTTTGCTATCCATATTTTTTCAAATAACTCTTGAAAGCTGATTCATTTACAAGGGCCTTTTTTAACCTACAATCTGATTTAGCTTGTTGAGTTCTATGTTACGGTGAAGGCAACCTCGGTATGTTCTGTATTTAAGATGTTCTGTATTTTACTCTGTACAATGATATTTCTCCCAATTAGGTGTCAGAATGGTGTTAGTGACTAACACCGTACCTTGAGTGCAATGCAACCTGCTTTGTTTTGCATTCGCAATACCTGTGATTTTGAGAATTCCAGACTTTGAGACCTCAAGAAGTCTTACTTTATTGGGCCGCTCTTTGTGAACACACTGAGTTTCATCACATGGATTTAAATGACCACTTAGAGTGTAAAGACATTTGTGTTGTGTGACTAGATTCATAGTACTGTTTCCAAGTGATACCTATTGCAATATTTGGTGGTTCCACCTCTCCTACTGCAATGTAGTTATAGCAGAACAAGCTGGTCAATGACTAGGAAATGTAGAGTTGTGAATAAGCTATTTGATTGATTGCTATTCGTATTGGGCCAGTCACATGTGTTGTGTCCAAGAGACAAAACACTTATCCTGCTGCTTGGGGCAGTATCTTCAGCCACTGTAGAAGTCATTGCCCATCAGTGTCATAGTAGGGCAGAGACATTGCATTTTAATGCATGATAAGGGATTGCAGCCCACTGTGTTCAGTTCACATTCAAAATAAATAATTACATGACAGCATGGATAGTTAACAAACAAGAGTCATCTAATCAGCTGTATCCCATATATTGTCTACACATTTAGATTATTTCAGATTGTGCCCATGACATCATTTCAGTGACAAAAAAGTATTTCAGAGCTGGTTCAGATCTCTTTTGCCACATTTACTATGGTCAGTTGTGAATCACATCTGAAACTTCACAAGGTGTTTGGATGTTTT
This sequence comes from Lissotriton helveticus, assembly GCF_964261635.1. Taxonomy (NCBI): domain Eukaryota; kingdom Metazoa; phylum Chordata; class Amphibia; order Caudata; family Salamandridae; genus Lissotriton; species Lissotriton helveticus. The sequence goes on from NC_136067.1 coordinate 1,243,651,667, forward strand.
GTACAGCTCCATGATTCTGAAGTTAGTCACTTATTTTTTGCATAGGAAAGGCCTGTGTGGATTAGCAAAATATTCTGAAAGAGATGTTTTTATTGCACTGGCCATGGGGGGACCTATAGTGAGAAGGCTTCCTATTTCACAGTTATCCTTGCCAAGTCCCAACAAAGTCCCCCGTACCTGTGCCTGGTAGTATGGATTTCAGCAAAACTGATTACGAGGAGTCCTCAGTTTAGGAGTGTGCAAAGCCTTCTATAAGTACGCAAAGTTTTGCAGTGTCTGATTATTGACCTTCACGTAGGTCAGTATAGAACCATTATAGTGTGAATTAAATGTTTTCAAACAAAAATATGGGTCTTCAATATCATTTACAAAAATATTACCCCATTGAAGTTAACAATAGAAAATCTACGCTCAGTATTCCGGTAGTTTGTACATTGATGTTTCGTATCCTGATATTTAGCATTTTGACCGTGAGGTCACAACATGTTTGTCAGACAATATTATTGATATTCTGGCACAAAGTCACGTGGTTCTCCGAGTCTCCTGCTATCCTCTGCCCACGGTAAGCATAGCTTTTCCCCCACACTTTTTTTCAGAGCTTTATATTGTGCCAACTTAAACCGAAGGTATCAGGTATCAAAGTGCTTTACATGAGAACCAGTTGCGTTACACAATGACACATTCATTTTTTTAGGCACAGGGAGATTAAGGGCTAGATGTATGCCCCTTTTTTGCAGCCACAAACGGGAGATTCTCCCGTTTGCGTCCGCAAAAAAAGGGTAATGTACAAATGCTATTTTGCGAGTCACTGACTTGCAAAATAGCATTTGCAACTCCCGCCATTAGGAACGGGTGTCCCTACCTAATAGTGAGTCACAAATCCATGTACAATTGTTTTGCAACTGCATTTGCGGTTGCAAATCACTTGCTGTTTACCACCTAATTCAAGTAGGTGGTAAACCACTTGCAAAAGGGAAGGGGTCCACAGGGGACCCCTTCTCCTTTGTGAGAAAATATTTTTAAGTGCAGGCAGTGGTCCCAGGGACCACTGGCTGCCCTTAAAAAATGAAACTGAAAAGTTTAATTTTTCTTTTTTAAATGTAGTCTGTTTTCCTTTCAGGAAAACGGTCTGCATTTAAAAAAAGAAGACTGCTTTATTTAAAAAGCCATCCCGGACATAGTGGTCTGCTGACCCCAGCATGCCACCATCCCTGGGAGTGCTAGCCATTCCTAAAGGGGTCGCAAATTGCGCCTGTCTCCTTAATGACCATGAGGCATGCAATTTGTGGCCCCGTTAGGAATCGCAAACTGTGTCTGAGACACTGTTATACAGCCCAATTTGCGAGTTGCAAATTGTGAGTCGCAAATGCGATGCAATTTGCGAGTCACAAATTGGTGTCATACGTCTGACCCTAACCGATTTGCCCAGAATCACAGGATGTTTAGCGTCATTGCTGAGACTCGCACGCAGTTCCCAAGCTTCAAGGTTGACCACCCTATCCGTTGGGCCACATCTTCTCCACACTTAATTATGTATTTCAAGTATGTGTTACTTGGCAAGAGTTTTCTATGCAAATGGATACCTTGCTAAGTTTGTATTTGCCACAGACTCGAAAGGGTAAATAAGGTATGGCAAATTAAATCTTCTTATGTAAAACATAGGTGTGTAGTGGTGCATAAACGTTTTCCTGGGATGCTTGCAAAAAGAGGGAATTTTTGGGGTGGAAATTGGGAGTGTGCAATATTAAACAATGCAAAAACCCCAAATGTGTGGAACTTGTATCCTTGCTGTAGTGTTCAGAATTTTGGCAGACCGCACACACCTGTTAAAAGTGCATCAAAGTAATTCTGAAGTGCCCAATTTGCACAAAACCTATGGACAAATGGTTTTCTGGACTCAGAAACTCGTGGAACCTCTCACCTATTTCTTGCAAGGGAATGAATGTGTGATTGCTCTATTGTTGATACAATTATATTTTATATTTTCTCTTCTGTAGCTATCAGTTTATAACCTGTAATGAGTTGCTTGAAATCAAACATTCTAAGTAAAGAGCTCTGCTGCACTTCGGGACTAGGTCTGCACTATATAAGTACCCAAGAAAATGAAATGCGCAAATAGCTAAACCGCATATGCTTATTCTCAAAGAAGCCCTTCGGTGGAACCACTAATTTGCACCAAAGCTATCTTCATGAATAGGACTGAAAGTATGATGTCACTTAGGGGTTCCCAGGGACAGCAGCAGCTTCAGAAGCCATGTGGTATTGCCGTCACTACCAATGTGGTTGTAATCTAGAATATCAAGTAGAGAATATTGTGTGTATTGTAGCCAAAATATATTCAGGACCGAAATATTGAAAGGTGAGTGCATATAGGGAATATAGATTTTACTGCTCTTCACTCCACATTTGGAATTGGATATAGCAAATCTATACATTTAGCTGTCAATATTTTGTTTTTTGATATTTTCACTATCATATTAAAGTATAACTCTATTCACCCTCTCGATATTCCATACTCACATCTACCACTGCTGCTCCTTTTCTCTGGCATCATGAATTCGGCAGCAGGCAGACATAGCTGTCTTGGTATTCTAAGGGGTGGTCTTTCAAAAGCTATTTATATGTTGTAGTTTCCCTCTTTGGCTTGTCCCTAACTTTCGAAAGCAAATATTGGTCCTTTGATATGTAAAGGGCGATACAAGGGGTCAGTTAACCTTGCAATGACTTAGGGTGTTTGATTTTACTTCTGCTACTCCTGTTATTTTGGCAAATCGACTTCAGAGGCTAAAAGAGGGGCTGTTATTACTCTAAGAAGTTTTGAGCATCTCCTGCTATTTGTTGTATATTTGATAAGAAGGGTGTAAAGGTGTCTTACGACAAAATTGAGTTTTTAATATCAAACTACAAGAATATAGACTGCTGAATATTGATTATAAATACATAGTTAAGGTTAGTGTTTACTATCATTAACTACAAATCTTCTCACCTTGAAGATATAAATATTCTGTCATTGATATTCTTGTAGGTTGATATTTTTGACAGTGAAATTTTGACATATAACCATCTGTAAAAGGTTTAAAACATCCTGACTGCATCATTGCCCATAGCAAGTATCAGACACATGATTCATACCCGGCATCATTTGAAATCGATTTCCATAAATAGAGCTCTCATATCTTCCAAAATACAGGCAAATTGCCTGTTTTGTTACTGATATATCAAGTGCTAATTTGAAATATGAAAAAATTGTGCAATAGAAAGTGAGCTCTGAAATGTACAACTTTTTTACCCGGGGAGTTGCTGTAAGATTTAAGAGCATTATCTCCTGGTACATTTACACTTAGGAATATGGTAGGTGTTTCTTTGATGACACATTGTAGAAAGTCAGAGCCAGCAGCTAGACCAAAAGGTATATCACTGAGCACAATCACATCTGCAGTTTAAATAAGGAAAATCTGAACTGGCTTTCCTTCTTCTCATATCTTTTTCTAAAAAGAAAAATTCTTCAGCAGAAAGGACATCTTTAAGGCAATATGTCTATTATTTCCACGCTTCAGGTCATATATGAATGATAGAATCTCTGCATGTGTATACGTATTCTGCAGTACTATGTTTGTTATATGTGACTTACACATATGTCCCTGCTTTTTCTTAGCACTGTACACTTTAGACTTTCAAAATTGAAGTCGAATGATGTTTCCCTCCACTTGTCTGCATTTTAGACGGAAATCCTTTTAGAGAAATGAGAATTAGTACTGTCCATTGTCAGGCTCTAAAGATGACATTAATTGATAAATTCGTGAGGTGACGTTTTCTCAAATTAATGTTTTATACAAGGAAATAGATACCTTCTAACAACGAGAATGATTTTATTTTATCATCTGCATTTTATATAGGAATATATTTCCTTTTATTTTAAGAGGAGTAGTCACTAATTGGGAATTAAATCTTGATCTACTGCACTGTATTAATTGTATCCTGACAGATGTTTTAAAGATGTGTGCTTTTATAAATTATCAAAGTAATGAACCAAATAAAGTTGATTTAAAATGAATTGACTTACACTAAACTGATTCTAATATCTTTACTCATAAATTACTGCTTTTGGATGTGTTTAAATTTGCACTACAGGCTCTGCTTTTATTCTTCTTGTCTGCCATGAAGATGAAAGAGCAAGGTACCATCATTTTACCATTTTAAAGGAAGGATGATTTTCTGACAATGTATTATAAAGGTACAATACCCTCTGCCATACTTTAAAATGATATTGCAAGTCTCAACGAATTTTCATTACCTTATAAGGAAAATTGGTCTTCGTCCTTGTTCCTCAATGTGGTTGTGGAACTCCTCGGTGACTAGCAATATCCCTCCAGCAATATACATCAGGGGGTACTTTATCACATATATAATGCATTCTTAATTTTTCCTGACCAAAGCTGAACTGGGGAACCTAAAGGAGCCCTGGCAAAAAGCTCAATCCAGCCCTCTCCGTTCGTCTCTTTGCATTAGCACGCCCTCTCGATCTCCCTCCCTTACTCTCCTCTTTCTATTCTCCCTCTCTGATCATTTTCTCTCAACCTTCCCCCTCCCTCCTTCTCCTTTCATCTCTATTGAAGCTTTCCCATGCCTGCTGCAATTACTCTTGTGGAGCTGGGGAAAGTGATCGAGGCACCAGAAGTGGCCCTCAGCTTTCAAAAGGAACCTCCAAGGGCTACAGCCCATAGCGGTAATGCCTGGTGTAATAAAAGGCCACTCCGACCCCACTCCATACTACTTTATCGATGTTTGGGATGCACGGTAGGGTGATGTGGTAGGCCTCTCACCGCAGAAGACTAGCACAACACCATTATGTTTTCCTGGAAAATGGATTTTCCAACCTGTTAATTCTCTAAATTCAATTTGAATACTTTCAGATTGTCTTTTATATCTGGGCCCAACTCTGTAAAATGGACAGGTTTTCTCCCTGACATTTCTGAGGTGTCACTCGCTGGACTGCCCCTTTCTGTATACAATTGCCAAGCTGTCTTGGTATTTTAAGGGATGGTCTTCAGCGTCTTATTGAAAGTGCTGGATTGGTTCGTGCAGCACTCCCTTAAATTGGCTCTGCTACGTGTCTTTGGTGACCTTGAGACAAATTGGTAAATGAGGGTGTTGTTACTCATGGACTTAGATCTGGCTTAACACTACTGAGTTGTGAACACCCGAGCCTGATTGGTTAGTTATGCTAAATAAATTGGTGTCTATTCCTTGAGGAATGTATTTACAAGGCAGTGAGCTACCCCCAGAAACATGACCTTGCAGTTTGGACTGAACGGTTCCTATTGAAGCAGGACCAACATACTGCTTTTCATGAGCCAGGTCGTCATCGAGACTGGCATGGAGGGCAAACACAATGGAGAGTAATGAAGCCCAAAGCTGAGATTAGTTCAATCATTCTTTGCATCTTCACGTTTATTGCAGTACATACACAACCTGCTTGTGATGAGTATGCACAGAAGCAGTAGCGGCTGGTGACATTGGAAAGTGGTGAGGCGGAAAGCAATAATCATACTGCACTGCAGCGAGCGAGCCCGAACCACCTACAGAGGGTGCGGGGGGGTGGGTTCTCCCCCAGAGAACATTTTGAAAAAAGAGTGGGCAAATGGTGCATTTTCAAGCAAATTTGTGAGGTCTACTCGCCTTTTAAAGTCCACCGGGTAGGAACATTTTGCCAGGGTTTAATTTGGTTCCCAGTCCGGCCCAGTATAAAGTAATACATTTGTGACATCTAACCCACAAAAAGGATCATTCATGGAAGGAAAATGCCAATCACTCCTTTCCATGGTACTGGCTGGAGGTGGGAATATACTTTTGTTTAGACATGACTTAGAGCGAGCCCTGTCAGGATTCATCAGGTGAGCCCAGGCCCTTTCAGGCACACACTGGAGCGCTTTCATCAGGGTGAGCTCACCCACAGGGCCACCTGGACAAAGAGGAACAAAGCCACAACGAGGAGGGACCCATACTGCAGGAGTAGGGGAGGAGGGTGACTCACCTGGACCAGCCCTGGCTTTTGAAAGGACTTCAGTGCTCTGTAGCGACGGTAGAACAATATCAGACATGTTGGTGCTCTGAATCAATGGCTTCCTAGGAGCCGCCTTCTTACATAGAAGTGACATGTGCCCACCTGCCTCTGTCTGGACTTGAGTGCTGTCTGAGACTGCAGAAACATGTGTTTTATATGTGTTCCACAGGCTGCCTCCTATAGAGCAGCAGAAAACCTCTGTCTCAACCAGCAGCATGAAAAGAAGTGGACACAGGTTCCGAGGACCAGACACCATCTTTTCTGCCATTGTCCAAGTCCTGTCATTCAAACAGAGCACCCCATCTTTATGGGACTACAAGCACCACTATCAGCGAGCCAGTTGTGGGCCAAAGATAGCCCTGATTTGATGAGGACCTGAGATGCAGTGTCTTAAGCAGTTTTCCATGTGACGGCTCACACATTCTCTGACAGATCGTAGGTACCCCTGTGTTTTACAGTTCACCAGTACCCCCACAGACTAACAGTGTGCCCCCCTGCAGGATATGGCTTGTGTCTGAACCTGCAGTTCGCATGTGTTATCACACTGTATGCAGTCCAATTCCGGGTGTCTGGGTGTGTCCTGCATTGTAGTAAAACCTGAACATTAATAAATAATTGGACACAACCTAATGAACCTGAGCATGTACACAACAAATCCATCTAGTGCTTAACTGTATTTCAGCGCTGTGACCTGTGAGAGGCACTAGAGAAGTACAAGAGGGATGAACAGAAGCCCAATAAATTGCACAAAGAGACAGAGGCAGCATGCCAAAGTTGAACATGTATGCACCAGATTTCAGAAGGATTTAGTCTGCGCATACGAACTGTGTACTCGTCGATTTATAGATGGTGTGAACAGAAGACGAGATGTTGGTTCCTCACTCTCTCGCACATGTTCGGAGTTACCAATCCCAAGCAGGCTGCTTCCCCAACTCTGGCTTACAGCAGACTGTGACTTGGAGCATTAATAAACAAGTACCACATTTCAATCTCTGAAGCTGCAAAAAGCGTGGGGGTCCACGCACCTATTGCAAATGGTACTGTTACATGCAGGGGCGAACCTGGTGACTCTAACTTTCATCTTTCTTAGGTAAGAGAAGCGACTGCTACTTAGTAATAAAAATAAATATGTCAAAAATGCCCATCCTATAAGTGCTGTTTGAAATTAGCTGCTTGATCAGATATTTAGGCTAGAAAAACATGTATTTCTGTAAAACAAACTGTGTTCTTATTTCTCATATCTGCTGCTGAGAGCACATGTTAGAATCATGACAAGGCTGGCTCAGTACTTCATCTTTTCAATGTAGGTAAAATGAACTCTGGGTCACAATATTGGGGATGATTTTCATTGGCTGGGTTGTTAGGCAGCTTCGTAACTGCAAAGGGTCAGCGCTGCTACTCAGTCTACTTCATGCGCTGCCCTGGATGTCTCAGTCAAGCACACATAACAGGAGTTATTTGCAAGGGTTCATAGAAAACATTTCTTGTAAATACTTACAACATTTCTGGTTTTCTTATATGAACACATCCTCAAAGCACACCATATCCCACTTCTGTCTGTCCCCTCATTTTCCTCCTCAAGATCACTATGGCTATCGTCACTGTAGTGTTGTCTGGATTTCCACCATAACACCCTTGCTAGGGTCCCCAACTGTCTGCACACTGCAGTGTGAATAGACACAGCTGGGCTCATTGTGGAGTAGAGTACAGAAGGCGCAACAGCTGTTGGGATACATGGTCGCCGACTGGCTGCCGCCCCCCTCCCTCGAACTCACCAAGCCAACCCAGGACACAGGCTCATGAAGCATCGTTAACTTTTGGAAGGCAGGGGTCACGAAACCCCCGGCCGTATTTATTAAGATATAAGATCATAAAATTTTAATTGCATGATAAACGTTTTATACAAAATCATCAAGACATTAGATACAATGGTGTCAACAAATGTGAAAGCCTAACCTTAACAGAGACTCTAATACATTTTGTTTCCTAACCGAATCTAACATCCTCATCTAGATTTTGTATAATACATTTCTGGTCATATGGCAAGGTCGCTAACCGGTGTCAGGTCCTACGAGCTGCGCCTTACCTAGCGATGTGCGCATGCGTATCCAAGCCCGTTAAATTACCCGGTCCACGCCGTGAACTCCATTTACCCACTAAAGGAGGGCCCTTACTCTGCGCCATCCGGTGACGTCATGAGTATGCGCGCGCGGGGTGGCTACCAGCCAAAGGAAAGCGTGACTACTCCAACCCGCGACCCTTTGAAGCACCAGTTACCTTGCCCCTGAAGTTCTAGGAGGTGCCAATGGCCCCTCCCCCTGGGCGGGAACCTCCTTTATGGGATGATGCCCGCCCCCTCAGACCTTAAAAATTAGCTGCTCACCGGTCATGACCTTACCGCCACAGGCCAGCATTGTTAACCGACGATCTGGCCTCCCCCTGTGTCCTGACCTACCATAACAAGTTCTCCCTTTAGCAAAACCCTCTAACCAGGCCCAGACATTATCAGACCACAGGACGTTCCCTTCCTCGGTCAAGTGGACCCCATCACCCAGGTAGTAATGTTCACCCCAGATACACCCATGTGGGATCGTCTGCAACAGGGGGGCTCGGAATAATTTGTCCAACTGTGTGTTGATCCTCTTTACCGAGTGATTCAACGCCCTGACTGAGTCCCCCCCCCGCCACTGCCACCGAGGGATAAGTTGCGACCATACTACTGTGCAACCTGGGCAAGTCCTAGACACCCACCCCGCAGTGGAAATGATCTCTTCAATGAGTATTCGCCTCCCCAGTTTGGCCAGGTCATTCTCCCCCAGGTGAAGTATCACCACTGACGGGGGGTCGTGTTGCTGAGCTAAGAGTCCCTGAAAGAAGTTCCTGAACTGTCCAAGGCACAGACCCCCTCTCCCAAAGAATGAGATGTCCAACCCCTTCAATGCCGCCTTTCTCTTACGGTCTGTTGAAAGAAATACATTTTTCGCCCGCCTTACATAAGAATGACCTACAATCCAGATCTTCAGTTCTCCGCGTCCAGCTTGCTGCTTGTGCTGTGTTGGTGTAGCTCCCTTGCTCCCGCCAGCGAGTTCCTCCCCTGCGTCACAGGTTTGAGAAACTGCAAGAACCAGAAAACATAACCAGCGTGAGAATCATCCTGTCATAACATGTCAATCCGTACATATCGTTTATAACAGTCAGATGACCATCTCCCAATCTTCTTCACACTCTCTGCCGAGAGACCCCCTAGGGCAGCCTCCGTTGCCGCCCCTATCCTGAATGAGTGCGTGCCAAATTCCTTAGGATCCAACCCTGCCTGTCTAACTGTCAAGTCAAGGACCCGCCTGAACTGGTATCTAGTCAATGGTGTCCCATTGGCATGACACAATAGTGCCCCACCCGCCGTGCCCACCCGTTGCTTGTGGAACACCTCCACATGGGAAACCGGGCAACAGGGGTTGGTCTCGGCCCGGTGGAGCACTATGGTGTAACCCCGAGACTCCTGATCAGTTTTTGACCTCTGAATTGTCACCCACATGGTGTCCTCCCTGATCTTAACACTATTTAGCTGAAGGCCGCCCAACTTATCCCCTTTTGACCCTGCTACCAGTTCACCAATTCTTAGAGCCCCATAAAAAGCCAAGGCAAAAGCAGCTTTGAACAGATGTACCTCCCATTCTGAAGTACACACCTCGTGCAATGCCACTAATAAGGCTGTCAGCCGCGCCAAGCATATGGGCTTCCTTGTATCAGCAGTATGGCCCTGCAACCGGCGCCATCCCCTCATGGCCTTGCGCACCACAAAATTATTGGTGGGATCACGCATGCCCTTAGCCTGTGCAAAGAAGGAAACAGCCACCCTATGTCTGCCTGCGGCTGCCACTGATCTCCCTTCCCTGTGCATCCATTCCAAATATTCTGCAAAACTGTTCTCCTGCGCCCATCTGACCTCCCACTCCTGCCCTAAGAATGAGCGGTAAGACAAAAACGCCCCTTCATAAGATGTCTTGGTCCTGGGGGCTAGGCTAGCAACCACGAGGTCCTGTAATCTGGGGCACCAATCTGCCAGAGTACTGTCGGGAATTGTGCTGGCGAGGGGTCTGCTGCAGGAAGGTGTTCCCTGAAAACCTGCATTTTGAAGCGAGAAAGGGAGTCAGCTGCATTGTTAAGGATGCCTGGGACATGTTTGGCCTTGAAGAGTACATTCAATTTTAAGCACAGCAACACAATCTCCTTAATCAGGCGCAAGATGAACGGACAGCGCGCCCCTTGCTGGTTTATGCATTCGACCACTGTCATGTTATCCGACCAGAACACCACTGATTGGTTACATAGATGTTCTGGCCAGACCTTCAATGCCACCCATACTGGAAAAAGTTCCAGGAAGCCAATGTTGGCAGTCAGGCCCCATCTTTTCCATTCCTCTGGCCACCTTTGGGCTACCCACTTGGTCCCTAAGATGGCACCAAAACCAACACTACCAGCTGCGTCCGTCCACAAACCCAATTCTGGTGATGACGCGGGAGGACCCGCCCACACTACCCTGCCATTAAAGTCCCCCAGAAATGCCATCCATATCTGCATATCCTGGCGAACCTCAGCTGACAGCCTAGTGCGGTGGTGCTTCTCCCGTAGTCCTTTCATAGCATGGGCAATAGAGCGTGAGAATGGGCGTGCCATTGGGATGACCCGTAATGCAAAATTCAGTTGCCCCACCACTTCCTGCAGCTGCTGCAAGGAAACCTTGGTCTTTCTTAGACATTGCCGCAGAGCCCCTCTGAACCTAGACACTTTGTCCTCGGGCAACCTGAAACATCCTTGAACTAATCAATTTCAATGCCCAGAAATTCCAAGCAAGTAGCCGGGCCAACCGTCTTCCCCGGCGCCAGCGGAACCCCAAAAGCCCGCATGAGCACGCAAAATTCCTGCAATGCCCACGCACACTCCTGAGATTCCGCCGCTCCTAGGAACAAGAAATCATCCAAGTAATGCATAACTTGCTGGTGGCCCGTTGCCTGTCTCATAACCCATTCTAAGAATGAGCTAAATGTCTCAAAATAGGCACATGATATGGAACACCCCATGGGCATACATTTGTCCATGTAAAACTTGCCCTCAAAGGTGAAGCCTAGAAGATGGTGGTCACTCGGGTGCACTGGGAGGAGGCGAAAAGCGGATTCTATGTCAGATTTAGCCATCAATGCCCCCGGGCCCAGTGCACGCAACAAGTCAAGCGACTGATCAAAAGAGGCATATTTCACACTACAAATCCCTTCATCAATCGCATCATTCAAGGATGATCCTCTCGGCGCAGACAAATTGTGGATCAATCTAAATTCACCTTTCTCTTTTTTGGGTACTACTCCAAGTGGTGAACACACAAAATTAGGGACCGGTGCCTCCAGGAAGGGGCCCGCTATCCTGCCTAAGGACAGTTCCTTGGTAATCTTTGCGGACACTACTGTTGGATTTTGTTTGACTGATAATTGGTTCCTGCAAGTACTGCTACCTGTGTAACCCACTGCCGGAATCCTAAAACCTCGCGAAAACCCCTCCTGAAGTAGGGTGGCCGCTGTGTGATCAGGGTATCTATTTAACCAAGGGATCAATGCTAACACATCTATTGGTGTGGGGGGGCCCTGCTCGTGAAAGTTACTCCGGCTTCCCCCTTCCTCTATGCCCGTGGTTGCCTGGCTTGGACCTGCAGGTTGTCTCGGGATGTGATGGGTGGCCACAGATTGAACATGCATGCCTGAATCTACAGGTGCCCTGGGGTCTTGTGCATGTGCGCCTATTAAAATCCCAGCATACCCCTCTCTTTTCTGACCCCGCCCCCTTACTCTTCCCCGGGACCTCACTCCCTTGGGTTGTCCGAAAGGGCTGATGAGGCTTCACGGAAAATACCCTCACTGTACTGATGGGCTGTGAAGGGACTGAGTCACCCGAAAACTGCTTATGCCAAGACAAGGAATCGACCTTGTCCCATGCTAGGGATGCGTTAAATTCTTTGGCCTTCCTGAAGTTCACATCATACTCCTTCCACGCATCACCAGTGTATTGATCACTCCACCCCACAATCCTACTCAGGTAGCAAGCCATTTCGGCCTGCACATTTGGGGGGCGTTCTGCCGTGATGGCTGAAAGGACAGCGAAGGCCCTGATCCAGTTCTTCAATGTCTCCTCTACTCTAAACCTGGAGCATTGTGCCCTCCATTCACTTGGATGCATCCACTCCTTCAATACCTTTGCCTGTTCCATCTCCCTATTGTCCAGCAGTAAAGAGTAAATGTAAACATATTTCCCTTCCCAAATCATCTCCTTCACTTCTTTGGACACATGTTGTCCCAAATTTTCACTTCTCGTTGGCACTAAGCCGTCCCCCAACAGCGGCAGAGACACTTCCTTACCATTCACAGGCACTTGAGCCGGTAGGGCACTCTCCCCGTTCGCCTGAGCAGGACCCGAACCTGTAAGGGAAGAAGATGCTGGTCCCGCACTGCTGGCAACCGCCGTTGAAGCCTTGATCTTTTCTACCAGTTTCTGTGCTTCGGCAACATGATCAGATGAATCAAAGGACATACCCCCCTTTCTTAACCACGGTAGCAAATCTGCTATCCGAGATACCAATTCTGAAAGCACTGCATCAGTACCCGCTGGGCCCGCCGGCATCACTGTGGGCACGGTCAGGGGCACAGGAGCAATGGGCAAGGGTGCAGGCGTAACTGGGACTGGCGCCGCAGGCGTAACTGGAGTTGGAGCCACGGGCGGAGGGGCAGGCCCCAGAGGCGGGAGCGCCGGCGGGATGGCAGTAGCCGGTGCCACGGGCGCTGGGATCACAGGGGCAGGCCCCAGAGGCGGGAGCGCCGGCGGGATGACAGGAGCCGGTGCCACGGGCGCTGGGATCACAGGCGTAGGTGCAACAGGCACCGGGACTACCGGCTCCGGGGTAGGAGCCGTGTACCTAGTTTTCTTGGCCTTAGACCTCTTTGGTGAGGTGACAAAATCCCCCCTTGGCAAGGGGGGTGCCTTCCTACGAACAGGTCTACCCGATGGGCCAGGGGAATCATCGAACCTCACATTAATTCGTGCCTCTAATTCATCAATCTTCCCCAACCGTTTGTTCATTTCGCCCATTTCCCGCATCATGGCTCGCATCATCACCTCCATCTTAGACCCTCCTTTACCACCCCTTGCTCCTGGCATGATGACAACTGCTACACTCCTAGTGTTACAATCAGGTATTCTGTACCTTCACCAGATGGAGGGTCTCCAGGGGGCTTTCAGCACCATGCAACGGCAACCGCAACACCACCGGCTTATCCGGCTATGTAAGGGGTGAGTAAACCTAATGTAGACCCACCCGGCGGCAACCAGGAGCGATGAATGCCAGCCCCCCGTTCCCCTCTTACCGACCAATCCTGCGCACGTCCCGCCGGTACCGGTCTGTGACCACGACCCCCGTCCACGCCTTAGTGTTGACCCGTGAAAATTGTTGGGGAAAATTCACATTAAATCCTGAAATAGAAAATTATATTAATCCCTGGGAGTATGCGGCAGTTCACGACTCGGCTGTTCACCTTATACACACGCAGTACTCGATTAGTCTTTATTTCGAATGGTAAAAATTCATAAAAGACAATACACAATCATATACACTATAAAATTCACTAGCAATCCCTTGTACTAAAAAAGCACAAGCATGACAGTATACATAAAATACATCAAAATGGAACGATCAATGCAAGGGTGCGTTCAGTTTCTTAATTCGAATCAGCCAAGACCATCCCAGGAATCTTGCAACACAAATCACCACTATTTCAGATCTTATTACTTGCATTTTCCTAAGTGCATCACGAGAACCACTACAATTCAGGGATGCACAGATGGGTTTTAGCCACTTATTCCTAGGATCACGATAAACAGGGCAACCAAAGAAGAGATGACCAATGCTTTCTTCCTGGTCCAAACACCAAGGACATTTGCTTCCTGACTTCGAATCCCATTTAGCAGTAAAGGAGTTGACTGGCAAGGTGCCAGTACGAAACTGATGATAAAGCTTACGATCTAACACCTTGGGTATCAAATCCCAATACTGCTCTAGTGCAGGAGTGACCTTGTGCGACAGAAATATTCCTGTTAAATTAGTGTCCAGGGATTGGGATACCAAAATAGATTTTTTCCATGCCCAAAAAAGAGCTTTAAACTCAGATTTGGATGGAAATGTGGACCCCCCTGGATTTGACCAGAGCTCTGGAAGGCCCATCATATGTAGGGTGATTCTAACTTCCCTAAACCAGTGTAGTTTTTGCGCGCCCCATAGTGATTTAACCTCGTCCAGTTCCCGGGCAAAGAGACTAAGCTCGGGAGTGGACCAAAGGCGACGCCAGAGTGACACTATACGATACTGGGCCAGATCGTTAATTGGTCTACAACCTAGGTCTAGTAGCAAAGGTTTTATAGGTGCAGACTGTGGAAGACCAACCAGGTTCCGTAGGAACCTATTTTGTGCCACAGCCAAACCTGATAGATCTTTATGACCCCAGACTTCGGCTCCATATAGGGTTGCGGAAAGGACTTTTGCCTCATAGATCTTAAGGGCGGGGGTGATACGTTTTGTAAACGAGTTCTTTTGCTCAAGAACCAAACAACCGGCCAGCCTATTAAATTTTAATTTAGATGTCTCCAGTTGGGAGTTCCAATCAAGATGCTGATCAAGAGTCACACCAAGATAAGTCATAACTTTGACCTGCTCAAGTTGGACCCCGTTTAGAGACACCGTACAGGTTGGGGGGGTTTTCTTATAAAAGACCATAAATTTGGTCTTTTCAACATTTATTTGTAGGTCGTTTGCATTACAAAACTCCGAAAATCTATTCAGGGCAACCTGAAGCCCTCCTCTTGTTTTAGAAAGAAGGAGGGTGTCGTCAGCAAATATAAGCATAGGATATTTGCGACCACCCAACATTGGTGCATCGGACTGGATATTGTTAAAATAATCGATGACCTGATTAATAAACAAGAGGAACAGGGTGGGTGCCAAGACACAACCTTGTCGCACCCCACGTTGTACAGGGAAACACTCTGTTACCTGGCCCTGGCTGCCCCATCTTACCTGGGCGAAATTATCCTCGTGTAAGCGCTGAACGAAACTCAAAAGCTCTAAGGGAAGGCCCATTGATCTAAGAGCTTCCCATAGCTTCTTCCTTTGAACTAAGTCAAAAGCAGACTTAAGGTCGACAAACGCGGCGTAAATTACGCCACCACCCAGCAAGACCACTTTCCAGAAAAGAAGTGAGAACCGCAGAACCTGGTCAATAGTACTAATGCCAAACCTGAATCCTGCCTGCATAGGAGAAAGTATGTTATTGGTGTCGATCCATTCCTGGATTCTTACTAAAATCATCCTAGACACAATCTTCTGAAGTGCATCGATCAGACTGATTGGCCGATAATTATTTGGGATGGAGCGATCACCCTTCTTATATACTGGCAGGATTTCCGCACCTTTCCAGGATTTTGGGATCTCTGCGCCTGCGGCTATGTAATTAGCCAATTGCGTGATATAAGGGACCCATAAACCAGGATTTAGCTTAAAAAGATCAGCGGGAATGACATCGAGGCCAGGGGCTTTTCCCGACTGGACTGACTCCAAGGCTTGTGAGGCATCAGTTTCCAGAAAGATAAGTCTATCTCCTGGCAAATATAGAGGACTCTGTGGGATGGTTGCTATTGTGTGATCTAGGGCTATATTTGAGTCATTAAATTGTGCTGCAAAGAATTTAACCCAAGATTGCGCTGACACGTGATTATTGGGTGTTTGGGCGACTGAAGCCCTTCCCCTCCTCACAATCAGCCAAAATTCAGTTGGATTGGAGGACTCACAGGCCCTAAGAAGAGCGAGCCAGTAAGAGTCGTCCCAATCCCTCTTGGCCACCCAAAGAGTTTGTTTATAACGCTGCCTAGCAACCCTAATATCTGCGGTGTTCCTAGCCTTGACAGCCTCTATTAGGCTGCTATGAGCTACTCTGCAGCTCTTGTCATACCATTTTTTGTGCGCCTTAATGGGGGCGGCTTTAGAGGGCTTAGTAAGGAGGTTTTTTAAACTCATAAAACACTCCTCATGGAGATTGATAAAGGCTGGGTCAACTGCACCAAAAGAGGATAGTGATGGCATCTTACTCCTCGTGCTCCTGACCTTCTCCTCTAACTCGGCAATAAGCGCTGGATCATCCAACACTCTGGTCCACTTTACGCGTCGTCTATTGTCACACAGGACCACGTCAGATGTCAGGCAATTAGTTCCACAGGCTTGCTCACCCAGGCCGGTGACCAAAATCTCGAGTGAGAGAGGATTGTGGTCACTCTCTGGACGGGGCTCTACCACCATATCGCGCACAATCGACCAAAATTCAATATTGATCAAAATGTAGTCGATACGGCTGGAGCTTA
The DNA here is from genome assembly GCF_964261635.1 of Lissotriton helveticus. NCBI lineage: Eukaryota > Metazoa > Chordata > Amphibia > Caudata > Salamandridae > Lissotriton > Lissotriton helveticus. The sequence goes on from NC_136067.1 coordinate 1,243,668,177, forward strand.
AGCCATTGTCAAAAGTATGTGTCCCTAATCTATCAGAGCGCGTGCGCCCATTGACAGCCCGAAGGCCCCGTTCCAAACAGAGGCCCAGCCAATGAAGTGCTGCCTCAGTACCCCTGACTCCCTTAGAGATAGTTAACGGAGGAATATTCCAAGCTGTGTCCTCCTCAGCGCCCACGTCCTCAGCCAAAGTAAGTATAGGCTCAAAGGAGGAATTCAAATCGCCCGCTACCATAACGATCTTATCGGCAGTGAGGTTCTTCAGTGCCAGGTCAAGGTGGGATGTGACAGTTTGTTTCCTCCCACCCTGGCAGCCACGAGCATAAACATTAACCAAAAAGAGATCGATGGCATTAACCTTGCTCAAGGTGATACACAGAAGGTCCAGGCTCTCTACCAAGGTTTCCTTGCCATAAAAGCCCAGATTATTTTTAATCCAGATGGTTAATCCACCTGAGGCCCTACCCTTAATACTCGGAGTGGCGGGTTTTGAGAAATTAAGGTAACCCACCCTATATAAGGGGACTGTTGACCAAGTTTCCTGGAAGATAATGATATCATACAGGTCGATAAAGTTAGTCCAATCATCATTATCCAGGCGTCCCCTTAGCCCTGCAATGTTCCATGATACCACTCTCAATGGGTTATCCATACCGTTTACTAGGTGGATGGAAGCCAGTCCCTGCGCGTCAACCCCAGACATAGCCGGAACAACGCTAGGGTCTGGCGGTGAATACAGGTTTCCAGACATAATGGGTCCACAACTTAACGAGGTTAGAATGGTGGGTTGAGCTACCTCCCTAGTATAGGGAGAATTCGTCAAATTTCTGGAAGAAGTTGGACTTACACCAGATTTTACGGGGGTGGTAAATGAGCCTGTATCCTGAGTAAGCGGGAGGTTATTTAATGGCGATATGTCGACCGACCCCCCATGTCAGTCGACATCCTCCAGACAACCAAACCTATTTGATATCGGTACCCCCTGCCACCAATTGTGCTGGGTGTACCCATCAGCCATATAAGCTGGCTGTCTAGGGTGCTGAACATTAGACCATAGAGTGTTCTTCATAGGTTGATGTCTAGGAGGGTAGAAAAAAGTAAGGGGCCTCACGACAATGGTGGAATTAGCTCCATGGGAAGGCCATGTACAGAGATGCTGGGCTGAGTGAGGGTCGGCAAAGGATACCACAACACAGTCACCCGCTATAGACTTATGCGTGGGGCCTATCCAAGGCACTCTCCGTACCATTAAGACACTACTTCTATGCTGACCAGGGAGCTGGGCATTAGTATTAAGCCAGTGAATGACCTTGTTTTTTAGGGAAAGATCATTCTCCTGGGAATGAGGGTCCAATTCAGGAACACCAGCTAAAATGATGACATAGGACCCTGCTTCAGGGGGAAGGTCAATAAACCCTCCACGAAAGTTAGAGCGGGTAGCCTGTCGAGGTAGATGTTTCGTACGTTCTGGCCTTGAATGTTGGTGGGCTACTACTCTTGGGACAAGATTCTGTCTAATGGCTGATTTTTGCAAAGGAGGAGATAAAGGGACAACTAAACTAGGGGTAGGTACTGCAGGATTGGGAATAATGGTGCGGGGCTTAGGTGTTGGTTTTGATACTAACTCGGTCACAGGATTACTTACAGGTACATGTGGGAGAGATGGTATGGTTACAGGTGCCTTAGGTTGGAGAACAGGGTCAGTTACACATGGAAGCTTAGCTTCCATGCTTTTTAGGCTTAAACTAGCCAGGGTGACTATTGTCCTGTCCATTTCCAACAGATTGTTCTCTATGCGGGAGAGTCTTAATTCCAAAGGGGATAGTAATTGCTTAAGCGTACCCCAAACTAACTTGAGGAATTCTTCATCCCCCTCCCTTCCTTTCACGGGACAGCTCTCCCGACACTCTGGATTAACCACACTTTTCAACTCTGGAGAGATGACAAGGATGGTATCTTCCACCAGGCTAGGAGAACTGGGAACGTGTTCCCCCCCCATACCGCTAGGAGCTATATTCTGGCTATCAACTTTCGCCCCAAGAGAGCCCATGGTACGTCTGTGATTAAAAAACTGTGATCTTGCCATTTTGGCTTTCTTTCGTGCATAAATGGACCTCGCTAAACATTTCTTTTTAAGGGTTGCTGCTTTCTTAGCACTACCCGATTTGGTAACTAGGTTAGTTTTAGAAAAGAAAGAAGAAATAGTGCCTATGCCTTTAATTAGTGGGGCAAGGGCTTTGCTTTGCTGCACTGAATGTGGAGTGGGGATGGGGGGGGAATTTATTAGGGTTGATGGCGGTGCGGGATGAATAGCTGCCGTTGTTACTATTAAGGGCCGAGGAGCTATGGTACGATCAGGAGTACGGGCAGATGCGATATTTCCCAAGGATGATTTTTTTGTGTTGGCAATATGTTCTGACAGCCTTCTTGCAGCATCAAGTTCTAGGGAGACCTTGTGCTGCATTTTGCTAATTTCTTCGTCAATGGCCAAATTGGTCTTGACCAAGAAATCATCCAAGGTTCGATTACAATTGCTAGCAGCCATGAGGGTTTTGCTCCGACTACCCCGTGAGCACATTTTACAGGGTACAAGTGAATAAATAACAATACAAACAACAATAAAACTGTAAAATGTACCAACAAGGGGGGGTGGCCCAGCCCAGTCCTCTTAGTCCTCGAACGGCCTCAAACGGCCCGCTCTTTGCCCGGTCTTCGCCCCGGGCTGCGTCCCGCGCTGCGGGAGTGAAGGGACAATAAGTAAGTGGACAGGTAAGACAAGGGGGCGTGGCAGCAGGGAGAGCGGACCGGATGTCAATCAAAGGTCTCGCAGGGGCTCCTGGGCAATGGAGTCCCCTGCACGCTCGCAGCCCCGCTGACCGCACTCACCCGGTGGCCGGTGTCCAAGACAGCGAAGCGGCACCCGCGGAGCGGGTGCGGCGAGTCGTCCTGCTGGGTCCTGAAGGGTACAAGGAATACCACAGGGTCAGCGTCCAAGAAATCCTCCAAAGTGCCTCTGTGCAGATAAATGCGTCCCGCAGGTGAAGAGAGAAAGAGGGTTTTTAAAACAGCCAGGGGCGGGGGGCGGCAGCAGGGAGAGCGGACCGGATGTCAATCAAAGGTCTCGCAGGGGCTCCTGGGCAATGGAGTCCCCTGCACGCTCGCAGCCCCGCTGACCGCACTCACCCGGTGGCCGGTGTCCAAGACAGCGAAGCGGCACCCGCGGAGCGGGTGCGGCGAGTCGTCCTGCTGGGTCCTGAAGGGTACAAGGAATACCACAGGGTCAGCGTCCAAGAAATCCTCCAAAGTGCCTCTGTGCAGATAAATGCGTCCCGCAGGTGAAGAGAGAAAGAGGGTTTTTAAAACAGCCAGGGGCGGGGGGCGGCAGCAGGGAGAGCGGACCGGATGTCAATCAAAGGTCTCGCAGGGGCTCCTGGGCAATGGAGTCCCCTGCACGCTCGCAGCCCCGCTGACCGCACTCACCCGGTGGCCGGTGTCCAAGACAGCGAAGCGGCACCCGCGGAGCGGGTGCGGCGAGTCGTCCTGCTGGGTCCTGAAGGGTACAAGGAATACCACAGGGTCAGCGTCCAAGAAATCCTCCAAAGTGCCTCTGTGCAGATAAATGCGTCCCCACACGCAGTACAATATTGGCCTATTAACCTTATTTTTAAACAGTACAATTGTGGGCTTACTTTACCAACCCCTTCCCGTCATTTACCACACTATACAGTTTAAATAACGAAATTGCACAATATATTACCACACTACACAGTTAAAAACTAAATGGCACAATAATCCTTCTCATAGAAAGCCTAAGGATAGCTTTATTAACACACCCTTTCGTTATTCTACAAAACCTCCAGCAATTAGGAATCCCTTCCCAGGAAATTTGCAGATTGCCCCAGGTCTCCCCTCCAAGCCCTGCCCTGGTCGACCCTGCTTCGCCCTCTGCTTTTCCAATGCTAACTAACTAACCGGCTGAGAAACACAAAGCGCACACGGGTATTTCCAGACCCGAACGCGGCGCTCTGAAGGCGGGAACTCCCTCGTATTTGCCCAAAACAAAGGGATACACAGTCCGTAGTTCCAGCCCGGGTCCGCGTGTGCAACAAAGCACAGTTCTCTCCCCAAGCCTGACTGCCGGCTGGCCACAGGTCCCCGATGCGGCGCCCCCCCCCGCAAAATACCTCGTTTAGAAATCACCTGGACGCTGTTCCTGCGCGATGCACAAACCCAATTCTGCTCGTCGCTCAGCAGCCCTGTGCAAGCCTAACCAAATCCGTTCCCGAAATAGCCTTAGGCGCCGCTCTGGAGGCGGGAACGATACTCCTTCCTGAAAACCTGTAAAATAAAACAAGAGAAATTTTAAAAACAAGAGGCCCCCGCGAGCGGGGCACGACCAGTAGCGTGGGAGCGTCCAGGAACAAGAGGGTCTCCTGGGCGCTCCCCGCCTCTATATTCCCAAGGGGCACGGTGGGGGGGGCGGCTACGCCCCCCCACCCGGCCCCTCCTGCGGCCCGCCCCCCGGACCCGGAAGTCCAATGACGACATCCGGGTCAGGGAGGGCACCTGGAGAGGGGAGCGGTCGCCGCGTCGCCATGCGGGCGGGGGGGCCAAGAGCCCCCCCTTTTCAAATGCCGAAGAGGCATACTACTGCCTCCGGACAATGTGCGGGGTGCAGGCCTTTATAAACATGATAAATCCGAACAAACCTAGCTTGGATGTGACCCCAACTCACGGGCGACACCTCAGCCAGTCCGGGCTTTTTAGCAAAGGGAACTTTGCATGCTGGGATTTCTGATCCCCTACCTGCAATGTTAAAAGCATAATAACTAACAGGTCCAAGAATCCAATATGCTTTTGACTAAAAAGGCCAAGGTGTCAGACGATATAAAAAATGGAGAGGTGTGAGGTACAATCCAGGCTAGATCGTTTCATCACCCTAGAGCTGAAGGCGGGCTCCTCAATAAATCTTCAGACCCCTGAACTTTTAAAAAATAAATTAAGCACTGCTGCACTTAAGTTCTTCATGCACTTTCTTTAAATTATTTTAATTAACGTTTTATAGCAGTTTTCTTTCAATTGTTTTAAAATTAACGTTTTATAGCAGTAACAGCAAAACAAACCTCAAGCAGCTCGAAGTCCCGACTCCCCGCAGTTGTACAATATGGTTAGCAGTAACAATCGAACCAGACGTGCCTACCTAGGTTTGAGTGTCTGGCATACCTGGCAGGCTTAAGGGTAGTGTGGACAGACAGCCCTAGTTCAGAGAAGATGATTCTCATCCAGTTTGGCGTAACGTGCTAAAGGGGCTTCAGGTGTCCTGAGGGTGGGAGGTGACCGGCTGCGCCGTCCCTCATTTTCCTGCAGCTCTCAGGAAATCCACCCACAGGCAGCCTCCCTCCCCTCCGCCAATCACAACGCTGATTGGTGCGGTGGAGGCCCACAGCGCCCCAGCGGGTGCCTAATGGGAGGCACTTTTCTCTATGTACGCTGCATGCAGCCTACACAGAGAAAAGGGAGAGTGCGCATGACTGCTTTGGTCGGCCCCAGGCAAACCAAAACAGTCAGGGCCCACAACAGTGGGCAAGCCACTCCCCCCTGCCCTCGAGCAGGACTGCCCACCCGCCCCCAACCAGACACTTCTGCTTTCTCGCACTGCGAGAAGCAGAAACACAATATGGTAGTTTCACCATTTTATGTTTCTGCTTCTAGCACTGCGAGAAAGCAGTGGGGCGACGCCCCCACGTCCCTATGGAGGAGCCACTACTGCGCAGACGTGGGTCCCATGTACACTGTGCCATAAGGACTCAAGCTATACCCCACTGTCGAGACCTAAGACAACTATCTGATAATTGTCCTCTTTTACCTTCTGTCACATTCAATTCAAATCCCATTACATTTCTGCAGGTGGGGTGCACAGCATTAATTTTGGGGAGCGGGCTTATTTTATCATCAGAATTTGATATATAGCAATATCAAGAAAGGCCAGAGAAGGAGAAAGAAGTAAGACAAGAAACAAAGAATAACTTTAATGTGAGAGAAAGCAGGGGTGGTTGTGTGGGGTGTTGGTAGAAAGAGACGTAGTGAAACCAAGACTAGGCATCCATGGTATCTATGAACTCTGTGATCTGTCACTGCCATCAATGGGCATATAAATAAATTATTGTGTCCTGCATTTATTTATATATTTATTTTGTACACCTAAAGAACTGCAAATAGGTGACGAAAATAATGGAGTTGTAATCTTCTTTTTTTCAAATCGATAGTTCTTAATTCATGGATCTGGTTATCAGATCAATAGGACATTGTTTACTCGCTTACCCTTTGTCTTTGCAAGGGTGGGATGCAGCATTTCCCATTTAACCTTGATTTGCATGTCAAAGTAATGCAGAGATTGCTTACATCACAAAAAAATATTTCTTCATGCCAACTATGGGATTCAATGACGGTTATGTTATGTTAACAGCATTTATATTGTGCAAAAACAATTCAATCTCGAAGAAGTATCTCTGCGCATGAGATGTATCTGAGAGTATCCGAGGCATGTGAAGCAAAATGGAGTTAGCTAAGATAATGGATGTAAGCCAAGAGAGAGCTAGTTTATGCCAAGTTCGGTGGGTTGAGATAAGGTGACTGCAATGTTTCAAAAGAGCAAAATAACATTTGCTGCTTCTGCTGTAAATCTTATCTGAATTCAGATATCTGCCTTCATTACACCATTTAATATGCTTTTAAATTCAGTTCTTCTGGGACACTGTTTACATAATCACAAATTGGGTACATATTTTTTTTTCCTCTTCTCATTCTTTGAAACCCTTATCCCAGCCATATGATTATTGGTGGCCAAATGTATCTTCAAATCACTGTCCCTTTCCAGTTAACACAAGTGAGACACAGACATAAAATCACTTGCTAAGCTAAGATTACACAGTTCAGTGGAAGGGCAATAGGGAATATGCTTTGACTTAGACTATACTTTTCCAAAGTCGGTCCTGGAGGGCTGGATCCATGCAAGATTGTTAACATATGCCCATTTAGATAAAAGCAGTTATCTTAAAATCTGGCATGGATCCAACCATCCAGGTCCGACATTGGAGAACCCTAGCTTGGACTATGGTCTTCAGCAATCTTAGACCCTTCTGCTGAAATTATTCCCTTGTCTTGCTCCCTGTTTCTGATGCTAACTCTTCTCTCCTCTGAACTCTCTCTATTTTCCTCCCTTGATCAGTGGTATAGCTAGAGGTTTTGCTGCCCAGGGAGATCCCTGTATTTGCGGCACAGTGACGGCCAAGCAGGTAAGATCGGCGGGGAAATGGAGGGTGCTGGGTACAGATGACGAGGACTGGGAGACGGAGTGCTGGCAACAGATGATGCCGCGTGGGTGGGGTGCTGGTGACAGTCGATGATGGAGAATAAAAAAACCAAGAAAACTTATATTGTGCTCGCCGCTGCCCCCAAAAACATTGCCGCCCGGGGTGGACCCCCAAGCCTCCAGCTAAACCACTATCCGTGATACTAGTGGATTCTTCTGATGTGGATTTTGTAATTATGAAATTAACTACCCTCTTTGTCTTCTTTCTACCCCATGTGACTGATATTGTGTGGCTACCTCTGATCTGCATGGCTCTTATATGCAAACCCTCTTGGGATAAAGAAAGTGCCCCCGTATTCTGGGTTACATAATAACTTCTTCTCCATAGTATATTTTTGCAGTGACTGTGTTTCCTTGCTGTAAATTTTTACCATCTATGAATCTGTCTTCTAAATGTTCCCTTCAATTACAGTGCTCAGTTGTCCCATGTGGGTCTCTTTCATGATTAACAGGAAACCAAACATGAATAAACTAATGCATCCTGCCCCAACAGATATTCAATGTAGGGGAAAGCTGTTTCAATGGGTCGGGTTTCAGATCACCACATTCCAGGGCAAAAAGAGGATGCGATTCAGCATTCAGTATGGCCATGAGCGCCTGTGATGGAGCCCCATGTGCTCCAGTCTCCTGTTGACACTGTCTTTCTCTGCCTACCTCTGCCTTAGTCTCTCGTCTGTTCACTCATTCTACTCCACCACTGATATACAGGCCCGAACTGGCCGTAGCGGGCACCGGGCAATTCCTCGGTGCGCCACAAGGGTGGGGGCCGGTTTTGGGCCTCTGGGGGCCGGTTTTGCTGCAAAAGCGGCCCTGTAACAAAATTGGCCGAAAACCGGCCCTGGCAACGAGCAGGGTCGCACCCCCAACCCCCTCCCGGGGGTGGGGGGGCCGGCCGAGCACTTTGCAAGGGCCGGTTTTGGTTCTCAGACCGGCCCTGCTGATATAGCTAATTGCATCTGGGGATCTCGAACCTCACTGCACCCCGCCTAGCTCTCATTTCCTCAACCTATTCCTCATATCCCAGAGCCCGAGGATTTAGCCTCATGCTATCGCTGTTAATGTAATTGCCCCTAACCAGGGCTTTAAGTGGGATGTAAAAACTGGGGGAGTCTCTCAAAGGGGGGTGGCCGATATAATTAAGGGCGTGGCTGAAAAACAGATATGCTAAAAATCTGAGCTTAGCAATGTGCGTCGCCCAACTGGTATTTTGCTGTTTCTGTCATTGTATCCAGGGCCGGACTGGCCGTTGCGGGCACTGGGCAATCCCCTGGTGCGCCGCAAGGGTGGGGGCCGGCTTTGGGCCCCTGGGGGCAGTTTAAGTTACAGGGCCGTTTTTGCAGCATAGCTGCAAAATCGGCCCTGTAACAAAATCGGCCAAAAACCGGCCCGGCAAAGAGCTCCATCACACCCCCAACCTCCCCCCCCCTCCCCCCCCCCGGGGGGCGGCCGAGCACTTTGTCAGGGCCAGTTTTGGTTCCCAGTACGACCCTGATTGCATCCAGATATATGATACAACAAGTAACATTACACCTAAAACAAACCAGGACTATTGGCTTTGTAAGTGGTTGTAAGTTGCATAAAATAAATAAGCAACAACTCTGTCATTGTTGTATATAACATTGAGATTGCTTCAGTTTTGAAATGATAAGATTGTGAAAGAACTAAAATGAGTCTCTATGAAGTTACATCAAAGGCTTTGAGCAGTGGTATTGCTGCAGAGTTAAGAATTTTGTGTTCACCCTAAGTGTCTGGACAAAAATGGAGAGCCCCGAGAGGGACCAGTCTCAGCACCTGCTTTTAAGAACTACCAGTGCTGAGCACCGGAGGGGCCCGGCCCACTTAAAGCTCTGTCCCTAACACTTCATCCCTGTTGCACAACAGTCAAAGCTAAAGACACGGACTCTCTAGCTGAACGAAGAATACATGATACACACTACACATCAAAATTCTTTCCTGCCATTAACTTATCGCGCCTGTTTGGTACTTTTTGCTGCTCTTGGTTAAACTAGCAAGACTTGAAAAGTAACTTACTGAAATGCAGTATGATACACCTCTCAAATGATCCCGGACTGCTAAAAAAGAAACATTTACTGAAATATGCCAAATGCATGAACATAAATCTTTTAGGCTGTAATGTGTGCTTCAATAAGTGTATACATCCAGTATTACCCAAAAAGCCAGTTGGTCTAGTTCAACGAATACTGTTTGCACATTCGATTTGAAGATGCTAGTTTGTTTTTTATTGCCCTTTCAAAACCTTATTCGAAGGCAGAAGGAGGGTTTCATATCTTTATTTTGAGAACTTTCATTTTCGAAGTGTTTCATTTCAAAGTTGAAAAATGTAGACTTGAGCCGTTCCCAAATTAATTCATCACATCTACGCCAGTGGCCCCATAGCGCCCCGCCCATCCTCCGCAGCTGTTACAGTCCTTCCTGTCCCGCTACATTATGGCAAACGTCCCGAGGTGAAAGCTTCCTTCACATGCACGCTATGTACCAATCATGACAGAGAAACATCTGGATGAACATGTGGGAGGAAGAAAGATGGCGGTGACGCTGCACTGTGGGAGGAAGATGGCGTCAGAGCTGTTTGTTCTTCACTTACAGAGGCTGGAATAATAAAACAAAAAACCTATCCACCGGAAAAAAAGCTGGATTTCTAAATGTACTGAGAGAAAGGATATAGCAATGCTCTGAATTTAATATTCCACTGGGATATGGTTTATTTGGGAGATTAGAGTTTGTAGTTTATTTTTTTTCATGTTTAATGCTTCCATACGGCTCGCTTGCTAGAGCTTTAATCTTTTAAGCTTTAATTTCACTGCCTGAAAGCAATTCAAATGAGTCCAGCAACTGACCTCTTCCTTTTTGATTACATTTAGACGGGGCGGGAGGAAGAGTTCGGCGTACATCTTTTTCTGCTTCACAAACCAGACCGAAAAAATAAAAACAAACAACAATTGGTTTACAGTGCCATCCAATCCTATCATATAATATTGCGTATGCCTTTCGAGGACTAGAGATATGAGTCAAATGGGCTTATAGGCATATGCGCGCGCATCACAGTTTATCGTTTTTCAAGGTCCAGTGCAGTGGCGCAGCAGCAAATCCATTACCCTCATTCTCGCTAATTTCTCCGAACCGCGTGTTGGACTGTGATACTTAAAAGAAGGCCTTCGAGAAGTGACGCCCCTGCTTTCCCTAAATTAATTGACGTGATAGCCTGTGTGATCTGTTGAGAAGCACTTGGCGAGTTGTGTAATTAGAGTGACACCGGTTGGCATGTAACTGAAGTGGTGCAGTTCTCAGAGACCGTCGTAGAGATGGGAGTCTTTACATATTTTAATGTAGAGTCTGCCACATAACAACCGCGGACATGATAACAACATGTATGGCTAAGTAGGTGATGCGTATAGACCTCTTTAATGACCTATATATAATTTGTACCATTTTAAGGCTTGCAATGGTATTTGCACCATTCATAGCAAAAATATTAAAATATACATTCTCAGGTGTGAGACATTGTCATTCACATTCTGAGTGACCCACTGGAGTATTTTAGTCTTACCTTCTTTCTATTACCTGTTTGGATGTATCATTCCACCTCCAATGGAACGCAGGAGGGACAATTTTACATCTAGAAAGTAGACTCTTCATTAAATATTTAATTTTTTATCTCATTCTTGCATTGCATACACAAAACAAACCAGTTTTTTTTTGTTTTTTTTGGACTGCAGCAAGTATTTTCTATTGTCTTTGTCAGTGGCGTCACTAGGGTTGGTGTCACCCGGTGCGAGTTACTCATGGTGTCACCCCCTCACGACTTACTGCATGGACCTCCTCCGCTCCAAGTCCGCCAGTGGACACAGCGGCAGCTGGATGTGCACGAGACCCACCGGGCACACAGTGATACAGCAGGTCGGGTATTTCCATTGGAGCTGGTAACTCCTGCTATTGCCTTATCTTAGTAGCGCAGCATTTGTAATGGGGGCCAGAAAAGTAACTTTCAGTCAGAGTTTTAGTAAGACAAACAAAAAAGAAAATCATCTCTAGTTGCACTCAATACATGTAAACTGTCACTATGGTGGAACGGAGACAGAAAGAAAGACGCATGCACTGGCGCCCTATCTAACAGACAGAAAAAAAACAGTTCAAATGATGCTGCAAATTGCGTCCTATCATTACCGTGAGGTAAGGTTCACATGTGATCAGCACACATCCCCGTGATGTGTATATTTCTCATAGTCACAGTGACATCTTATAGCACATAGTGGCAGTGGCGTCTCCTCCAGAGCATCGCCCCATTGCTTTCGAGCAGTGCAAGAAGTAGAAACATAACATGGTAATAACAGACTTTCAGTTATTATCATTTGATGTTTCCTGCTGCTTTGCAGGTTGCTGCTCTGCTCTTGGAGCAAGGGAGGAGTGGTGTGTCCACTCCTAAGTGCACAATGACTGTTTGGTCATGACTCTCGGGCCGCCCACACAAGTCATGCACTCTTTCCCTGTGCTCCATGCCTGCATGGAGAACATTCCCAGGCCCGCATTCCCTATTTGAGCGTCGAACCAGGATGCTCAAAACCAATCACAACGCTGCATTGCACAGTTGCGATTGGTCTGGGGTGCCTGTGTGCCAACCAATCACAACATTGGTCAGTGGGGCCTGGCTGTGCTTCCTGTTCCTCGAGGCAAGAAAGAACAAAGACGCGTAACCCGGCGGCACGAGTTTCGGGGGCAGCGGCAAAAATATTCTGTAGCACCCCCCCTAGCTCTTCAACGCGACGTGTGGTGGCAAAAGGCAGGGTCCGCCACAGGTGGCAGGCAGAGTGCATAGCTACGCGCCTGGTGCCAGTGCTCTCATCAGGAGGCCACTTCAGCTTGCACCACACATTGCCCATGCCAGTGCTACCAATGATAGTGACAGCACACTTACTAACCACCACCCTACAACCCTACAAGTGTGACAATTTGGAATATTCCAGGCCCCCTAAGTTATAAGAATTGCTTGGTGGGAGGGTAAGGGGGGGATAGCAGTTATTTTAATGTATATTGAATAAATAATTAACTGTTGTTGTTGTCATCTCTAAATTAGCCAGACAGTGCTATCTTGTGGAATACAGTTTCAAGTGCTGGTGCTGACAATTAAGTGCCAGTGCCGAGCACCGGAAACCGCCAGCTCAAATTAAACCCTGGTTTTAAATGCTATATACAATGTATGTTAAGAGGAATCATGCTACCACAATGCACAACTTTATTCAGGCCTCATTTAAAAATATTGGAATAGACACCATACATCACAAATTATATTGAAAAAGAATATTGTCAAAAATTACTACGAAATTTATTTAAGGAATTAAAGTCTCACATTGCTAGAAGACACTCACCTAGAGGTTTTCTTTAGAGAAAATGAGATTGACAGAGTACAGGACCAATGCTTATTTTAGCATTGCGAGTCCACATACATACTACATTTTGTATTATCCAAGTCTTGATTTTTAAGAAACAAAACCAACCAAATAGTTCAGCACACAAAACATAACACTTTTTACATGTTTTGGGAGATTACAGATGCACCAAACATGATGTGGGACTGGTGGGTATAAGCACTAGGAAGAAGCTGGTGATGAACAGTCATTCTCAGGGAACCTGGAGCTGATGGTATACAACCTCCTCACCAAGATCACAAATGTTTTGTGGCTAAAGTCCGGTTTACAGATTACATTATATAAAAAAAAAGTGCAGGGGTTCAAAGTTTCCTTTGGGAGCCTGCTGCTGGCAACCCTGAAGGCTGGGGTGGCCGAATGCTGGTGTTTTCAAATACCAAAGCCTTTACCCTTTTCCCACCACACCCTGCCTTCCTTTATCTTATCTCTCGCTGGTTCCTTTTCATCTGTCTTTTCTCCCTTTGTTACTTTTTCCCATCTTTATCTTCCACATTATTTCGCTTGTGTCTACCTTTCTCTCTCTTACTTAAAGTCTAATATTGAAAAATAAGTTCCGGTCACTAAAAATGAGCGCCGGTGCCCACCAGCAGCACAAATTAAGCATATCCCCTGTCAGTGTTTGACGCAGAAAGAGGAGCTTATTTTACCTGCCCTATATACCCTGCTGTCCCTGGCTCATTCCCTAACCCCGTGGTAAAGTTGTGTTGCATCTCTTCAGAGCTTGTCTCCTCTTCCTGTCGCTCCCACCCTTTGTTTTCCCAACTTTGACCTGCCTACAAATACCTTGTATTTCATTTCAGGCCAGTTCCTCGCCCATCCAATGTGTGGCTCCTCATTATAACATTTTGCATAGTGCATCATACAGTGGTCTGTAAGCACTTTAAATAATATGGATGAGACCGACAACTGGAACCAGTAATCTGATGTCAGCAATGTGTGTTAACTCTGAATCATCTTGCCAGCTATACAAATGGAAAGGCGCAGCTAGCCATTAACTTCTGTGTTAGATGCTCATGATACAGTAGAGCGGATGTCTCAGTCCAAGTGGCGTCAGACAGAGCAACCCACACGTGCGCCTTATAAGTTGCAGACACATTTTACACTCAGTATGGGAATCAAAGCAGCAGACTCGTCACGGAAGGTCCCTGCGTCAGGAGAAGTGTTAACAGATTAGTGCTTCCAAAAGAAGGTGCACATTCAGCAGATCATTGATTCGCACAAACATTAACTCGTACTTTTGCTCCTTTTATCAACACATGAAACTTTAATTTTTCTATTAGCAACAGCACTGTACTTACCCCACAGCACGTTCCGTGATGAATCACTGCCTTGGATCAGGGATAGGAGTCCGTGTTAGCAACACACACACACGGCATGAATCTTCGGATGCCTAGTGACCACGGTGACCGGTGCGTGGAAGGAGGAGGCAGCCGGGCAAGCACTGGCTCCAAACAGAGAGGGACATCCACAGGCCCCGGCGGCCTGTGCGCATATGATCAGACCTGGAAGAATGGCGCCGTTTTGACGCCTGCGTGCGTGGAAAGGAGAAACAAAATTGCCGCCCGCCTGTGTCTGCCTCTGGCCAATCAGACCATGCATGCACTCAAGGCGTCACTCCAGGGTTCACAAGGGGCAGTCTGTCAGAGTCTGCTATAATGCTATTAATGACAGGAACCGTTCTTAACTACAAAATGATTGCCAGCAGGAAGAATTATTGAAAGAAAGTAAACTATGCGTGACAGTCTTCATCGGTAAATACAACAATTAGAGCTTCACTGCGGTCTGCGTCTGTCACCGCTCATTGGTGTCACTCCCTAGTGCTGGTGTCACCCGGTGCGGTCCGCACCCCCCGCACTCCCCTAGTGACGCCACTGGTCTTTGTTATCACCCAAGTGCAAACAACAACAAATATTGATTTTGACAGTGCTTGTTTATTTTTTTATTTTTTTTGCCGTTTCTAGGACAAAATGAAATATGGGCAAACTATCTTGTTTTGTAAGCATTTTTTCCATATACCAGCTATGTAAGGGGGTTCACTGACTCACTTTTTGTTGAACAGTTGACATGGGTTCATTCTGGAAGTTGTTAAAGGCTGGAAGGAAGTATGCCTGCCAATACCCATCATGCTAAACCATATACCTAATAATAACTGTAAGACATTTGAGTATTAGTTGAGGGAGGTGAGAACCCATCTCAAATAATATTCACAATCCTTGTCAGGGCGAACTTCTGAGGTCACTAATATGAAGCTGTTTACCTCTTAGGTAGATTAGCACAAAGATGTCAAGCTTAATTTAGAGGCAAAGTGTAAAGTATTTATGCAGTACTCTAATGGCAATAAAGTGAAAATACAACACAAGAAAAATCCCAAACCAATTTTGAATAATAAGAGTAAATACAATGACTCCAAAGCAATAAAAATCCAATATGTTGAAACAGAGATATGATTTTTTAAAGTTTGAATTAAAAATAGTGCCAAAAAGCACAAAGCTCAAGCCGCAGTTATCTGGTCACTGTAGACCAAGTCAAATCAATCGTTAAGGCCGACCATAATAAATCGCAGTTTGGGTACAAGGATCATGTTCATCCAAGTGTAAATTTTACCTTCTGACTTAGAAACGTTTGTGGAGAAAAACTGGTCTTTGACGAGTTGTTGGCGGTGCAAGCTGCAAGCTTGATCAGGAGCAGAGCTTGACAAATGTGAGTTGCTTAAGAGCCTTGTGTGGACACCGACAAAGACAAAAAAGCTCTTTGTGGGAAAAGTCCAAAGTCTGTGCCTAGAAAGGCCTTGATGTCGGCAGGTTGCTGTCCAGTGTCGGCCTAAGCAAACTGAGGCCGACCAGCAATTCGACATAGCTGTCTGTGGCTTTGACGATGATCTCAGTCTCTGCTGTCCTCCAGGCAGAAATGTGGCAAAAAGATTCTAAATCCCAGCAATTATAGCTTGGACTGGAGAAGTACACTTTAATATCAGGTAATGCCGCAGGACCTGGGGAACCCCACGTGGAGGTTAGGACTCACTCCAACAGAGGCCAGCAGTAGGGTCTAGGGCATGTCTGGTTGATACTGGTTAGCTGGACAATTGCAGAGTGGAGCCCCTGGAAATATGTTGCGTCCTGTAGCTTCAACACTAGGAGTAATTTCTTAGGACTTGGGTTCATGGCAAGCAGTTTCAGTCTTCTTCAGGTTCTTCAGACAGTAAGCAATACTTCTTTTGGTTCTGACAGGTCCAGGAGTGTTCTAAGGAGGGTACTGGGCATGCCACATTTCAGCCCATTGGGAGGCAGGTGGTAGGCCACTCCCTAACCAACTGGGTAAATGGCCCCAGGGGTGACCATACACACCTAGGGAGGACCTCCTGTGTGTTTTACTGTAAGCTATCTCACAGTACCCCTCTTTCCCTGAAAGCAACCTCCTTCCCCTCCTTCTGCTCCTTGTGTCAACCAAGACGTATGATTAAGGAAATGTGCAAACCCTCCCGTGTGGTCACTCAAAACCAGGGCTAGGGCAGTTTCCTCTCCCACTGGGTTTGGAGCCATGTTGGGTAGTAAGACAAAAGAGGCATGCATACGTATGAGCTACATTTACCAGTGACAGGGTAGGCATATTTTAAAGCTTGGAAAGGGGCCAGGAAAAGCTCCCAGGCAATCATGCGCTGGGAAATATACACTTCTTCACACTCACCGCTTGGTCCATTGTCTCAAAGCAATCCTGATCTCACCACAGGAGACCCATCAGCGGTCAGGTGACACCGGGCACTGGCAAAAAGTCACATTTGGCTTAGGCAGGAAAATGAAAACCTTCTAAAAGTTTAATTTCCAAAATAGTAATATATAATCAGATTTCACTTTTAAGTTGGGTTTTAAATTACTAATAAAATGAGTCCTTTAATCATCTTTCTAGCAGACTCCCAAACTGAAATTAAGCACTTTATATTGTTACTAGCAGCCCGTCCCGACGTTGTCCGGGTATGAAATAGAATGTGTGTAATGTGTGTATTTGGCAAGGGCAATTTATTTTAAAATCTCACGGTAGACAACATTTTTTGTTTCATTAGAAAAGGGACGGAGAAGGCAAAGCTGCAGCCCTGGTTGATGTTAGCAGGCGCGTGTAATTGGTGTAGTGATCCGCCGCCTGAGCCCGGCTACAGCCCTGGTTGATGTTAGCAGGCGCGTGTAATGTCGTTGAATGAGAGAGTTATCAGCCGCGGGTAAATCCGTTTAATGAGAGAGTTGAGTGACAGCGAGTAGGAGAGGCTGCAGTAATTGTCCCCGCAGACACGCTCATTTGCGTGTTCCCCCGCTTGAGGCCCAGATGCAGGCCTGTTTGAGGTTAGCAGGCGCGTGTTCCCCCGCTTGAGGCCCAGCTGCAGCCCGGTTGATGTTATCAGGCGCGTGTAATTAGTGTAATGATCCGCCGCCTGAGCCCGGCTAGAGTCCTGGTTGATGGTAGCAGGCGCGTGTAATTTCGTTGAATGAGAGAGTTCAGTAACAGCGCGCAGGAGAGGCTGCAGTAACGTTACTTACCAGGCCTCCAGGTGAACGCGTTTGTCACGCCCCCAACACACGGCCACAGCAGACGATCTTCTGAATTAATGTACGACCCACCTGGCATGAAGGGCGGAACGTAGCACACGCCCCCAGCGTTTCTCAAGCCCCCAGCGTGCCCCTTGATGCGGCGCAATTGCGTTCATATGGCATGAAGGCCGGACACACGCCCCCAGCGTTTCTCATGCCCCCAGCGTGTCACGCCCCCAGCGTGCCCCTTGATGCTGCGCAGCAACGTAATTGGTGCCTGTATGTACGACTCACATGGCATGAAGGGCGGACACACGCCCCAGCGTTGGTCACGCCCCCAGCATTTGTCACGCCCACAGACCACGATGTGATGGCCGTACCACACGCCCCCAGCGTTAGTCACGCCCCCAGCCCATGCCCACAGCACAACACAGACGCCCACAAGGGACTACTTTGCTAGCAATATTCTTTTACCTTTTAAATGTATAGAGGAGTTGGTCTAACGGCTAAGGCGCTCGACCTCGGACCTGGGGATCTGGGTTCGAGTCTTGGTAACGACGCCAAACATTCTGTGATTCTGGGCAAATCTCTTAATCTCCCCGTGCCTAACAAAAATGAATGTGTGTCCTTATGTAACGTAACTGGTGCTATGTAAAGCGCTCTGATACCTGATTCAGTTTGGGTCAAGTTCGTGCTTTATAAAACTCTGCAAAAAAAAAAATATATATGGTGACCGTCTGCATAGCCTATGTCCTTCTGCTGCAACTGCCCTTTCCAACGCTGTATTGGGTGTTGTGATTGGTGCTGTGGTTACTGAGATTACCCGCCTCAAAGGTTTGGTCTCTCTCTTTATAATATTAGTATGGATAGTGCGACCCAGTGATTTTCTGTAAGATACCCAGCTTTGCAACAATGAAAAACAACTTTGGAGGTTTTTCATTGCCAAACCTTGGAAAACATTAAATATTAAAGATGCCTGTCCGACTTTTGAAATACCAGGTACATGCCTAAGGGGCTTTTAGAGCCTACCTTATAGATACGTATTAAAAAGGAAGGTTTTGGCATGGAAAAAGGTTTCTTATGCCCGGTCGAAATGGCAGTTTACAACTTGCTACCCAGGATGCTGGGACAAGCCTGGAGACAAGTTTTACAGTGCCACTTTAGTGGGTGGCACAGTGAATACTGAAATACTGCAACACAATAGCAGCATTTAATTTACGGGCCCTGGCTACATTTGGAAATAAATTAAATGTGGTAATTAGCTATATGTAAATTTGACAAGGTTACAAAGGGAGAGCACATGCATGTTACCACTTGTTACAGTTTTACAGTGTATAGATGCTGATGACAAAGAAAAAAGGTTTCAGGTACAGATGGCAAAACATCTGTGGAACACCATGCAAAAAATGGCTATTTAAAAAAAAAAAAACATGTGCTGTCATTCGGATACCCACCACTTCAGAAAAGACTACATCTGCACACCATAGTAACAAAAACATCCAGTTTCATTGTTAATAACCCTAACTCGGAATTTTGAACTCCCGCTTTTTTTGCTCGCTACCCATGTTTGCACTCTTCAAAGACCAACACATAGATACATTGTCATGACATTATTATATTTAGTGGAGTTTGATCCTGAGTGCCAAATGAGACAACATTCACATCCCATGGAGGAACTGACATTCTTGTATAGATATAAGAACACAACCCAAATCCAAAGGGCAGAGAACATATTTCTGCGAACTGTTCTGGGCTTATCAAAATCCACACCTGCTCACTCAGTCCATATGGAACTAGGGATGGGTTACATTGAAGATATGTTGTCCCTTGCACCACTAGGGGCATGGATTAAAACTTGGCTTAATCCCAATTTAATATTGAACCACACGATCATTAAAGACTGTATGGGGCGGGATCGTGTGGCTGAAATTGAGTGGCTTTCACATATTAAGAAAATAGCACAATATCTGGGCCGCCCTGATTTATATACCAACCCTGAAGGCCTACAAAAAGAGGACATTAGTTGGGTAAAACTGGAATATATAAAGAAAAGAGAAGCTGATAGAGAAACTCGCGAGATTATGAAGCCAACCGTGAGGTCACATTTTTTGACAATAACATCTTTAGCTATCGAACCATATTTGGCGGTAGTAAACAAACCTTTCCACCGGTGGCTTCTCACTAAATTTCGCTTTGATCAGTCTCACTTCCTGTTGGGTGAATACAATAAATGGTGTAAACCGCATGAGAACGCCCCCTGTAAGTGTGACGACTTTTCAGACCAGGATTCTCTTCATTTCCTCTTTTTCTGTCCTTTTTATAGAATTGCAAGAGACAAATATATTAAGCCCATATTGAATGATCATAAGTTTACCCAAGTGAAACCTGCCTTTCTGTTTTTACAATTAATGGAAACACCCCTAATCATGTATGGGGTAGCAAATTTTCTCACTATGTCCATCAGGTCTCGTCAAAATAGAGCGAAGTTACTGATTAATTGTCCTAGCCTTTGTTAAAAACTGTACGCCCAGTTGGGGTAGCACTGTAAATGATTGTATTATAGGTTTGTAAATATCATTGTAAATAGATCATCGAATATACTCCATATTACAAACCGTATAAGTGCAATGAAATTCTGTAGTAAACCACAGACAGTGCAGTAGGAGGACAAACATTTTAATTTTTTAATTCTTGTAAATATGAAATTTGTAAATATGAAACTTGGTTTTGTATATAATGTGTTTTGTTTTTAAGTTATATACATAAAAATTTTTATATACTCCAATAATCAACTATGAATGTATAGCATACTTGTGTGATTTTAATTTAATCGAATAAAGTGTTTTTGACTCTGACTCTTGTATAGACTACACTGGCTGTAAATGTTGTCAAGACTATCGACAGATCAAACAAAATACAGGTCACCGCGCTATCTTGGATACAAGGGCAAACCACATTATTGGATTAATCTTGCTAGAAATATGAGATATTCAGCGCTGGTGGCCTTTTTCATTAATCAGTCCCCAGGATCTCTGTGTAACCCATGAAAGACTAAAACACATTGAGCAAATGCCTCATTTGCTTTGGGTATCATCCAAATTATGTCAATTTTGCACACTCCAAATTGTTACACTGTGTGAGAAGAATGGCTTGAACATTGAGACATTTGTTCCCTCATACTTTCTGTTGGGCCTAGTCCCCTCTGCACTGCCACCCCAAACATTTGCCTTCACTTTTTCTGTTTTGCTGAATTTGTTTGTGCCTAACCTAAGACCTTGCACACTTTGCCACTGCTAACCAGTGCTAAAGTACTTGAACTCATTCCTATAAGCATGGTAAAATAGGCTTATACTCAATTGGCATATTTAATTTACTAGTAAGTCCCTAGTAAAGTGGCATGTGCTACATCCAGGGCTGGTAAATTAAATGCTGCCAGTGGGTCTTCAGCACTAATTGTGCCACCCACTTAAGTCCCTTTAAAACCTGTTTCAGCCTGCCATTGCAGCCTGTGTGTGCATTTTTTTTGTTGATAATCAAGTTGTATTGAAGTTTTAAACACAATGAATTTCATTCGCAATAAGTCACATAGTCCCCTGAAACACCCCCGATTCACCCACACAACACCACAAATCAAAGTAACATGGATAGCTCGAATTCTGGTTCCCAGAGGCCCCTGACATAGTATCAGAGTCTTCATGGCGGCAGGACACCAAACCATTTGCCCCATATTTTGTTAAAGAGGTCCGGACAGCCCCTCGCCTCGAAGACGGTTTCTTCTTGAGTCCCACACCAGTCCACCCCTCTCCTCCATTGTGATAGGGTTGGTGCCTCCCTCTGGGACCATTTCGCCACCGCCAGCGCCGTACCTAGTAGACGCGTATCGGCCCGAGAGCCGTCTAAACCATCGAACACTCCAAGAAGCAAGTGTCTCGGGTCATGCGGGACCACCCACCCCAGCACATCCGTGAGCTCCCTCACTACCCCCTTCCAGAATGATCCCAGGGCCGGGCAAAGCCACACCACATGGAAGAAGTGAGCCGGGGTACCAGCGCACCGGGCGCATGACGGGGAGGGCCTCATACCCGCACGAAAGAGGCGTAGCGGGGTCAAGTAGGCCATGTGGAGGAAGTAGAGCTGGACCAGGCATAGCTTTGAGGACGTGGTCAGGGTTATGGGCGCCATAAGGGCGTTACGCCAGTCCACCTCGTCCAAGGGGCCCACCCATTCCTCCCATTGCTCTCTAAGGTGATCCAATTATGCAGGGGAGTTATTAATTTGGGCACGGTAAATCCGGGAGACCCCTCCCTTCCCCAGAACACTCATCATGACCTGGGCTTCCAGGGGACTAAACTCCGGGAGAGGAGTGGGAGTGGGGAGGTGAATGTGGAGAGCATGTCGGAGTTACAGGTATTTGTAAAGTTGGGAGTGTAGGAGCGAGTGGCCTCCCACCCAGACGTCACCGAGCAGGGTGATCCCCACCAGGTCCCATCAGCGGAATCCCTCCAGGGCCGCGGTCTCACCCAGCCAGGTGACACACCAAAGGAGCGTTTACATAGTCAGTTTCTGGTCCCAGCGCACAAGGCGCAGTGCTGCGCGCCAAGCCATAAGGACCGACCTGGTGACGGGGGGGGTATGGTGTGTGCAGTTTTAAACTGTCATTTTGGCCTTGCTAAATAAAAATTTTGCAAGGCCAAAACCTTCCTTTTTAATACATTGAAATCACCCCCAGGCTAGGCTCTAAACAGCCCATAAGGCAGGGGGTGTTGTATTTAAAAAAAGTTGGACAAACAGTTTTAAGTTTTACATGTTTTGGGAATGACAAAACTCTCAAATTAGTTTTTTTCAGTACTGCAAGGCCTACCTTTTCCTACAGGATAACATTAGGTTCCCTTATTTCCTTTAATAAATGATAACGTTTGCTTGGGAGCAGGTAGGAATGTCATGCTTGCTGTCTGAGATATTGTAATTTAAAGAACCTCTTTAATGGTAAAGTCAGATTTTAAGTCACAATACTGAAAATGCCATCTTTAGAAAGTTATTTTCTTCTCTAAAGCATTTGATGCCTGCAGGCTGTATTCTGGGTCACATGACTAGGTTTAGTTGGCAATAGGCCTTTGTGTGTTCCTTCCAGACAATATCACAATTGGGGGTCTGGGTGTGGGCATCATGGTCCATCCTGCCTTGATGGACATAGCCATCACCTACCATGCTTGCAATTGAAAGGCACTAGCTTAGGTCACGCACAAAGGCCTTCACACTAGTTGTGCTCCCAGACAGACTGGCACCACGGCAAGGAAGCAGGAACTTCCAGACACCTCTCTGGGAGGAAAATTCCAGAAGCTTCTCCTACTTCAAACTGGGCACCAGGTATAACAATGGGACCTTGAGTGCCACTCTTCAGTACACGTGTAGACCTGTGGATACTACAGAAGTAGCATTGCCCTGCTGCCAGAGGACTTCTCTGTGGCTTGAGGCCTGCCCTGCTGTCTGGGAATGAAAACTGGTCCGGCACCCTTTATCCCAAGCAGAAGTAACTCCAAGGCTCTGATGACTGACTTACTGTTCTGAGCTACAGGGACACAATAAGCTCCAGAGGCCACTCTCCAACTGTCCAGCTGACCTGCTGCAATTGGACATGCGTGGCTCTGCCTGAGCCCTGCTGGCCTCTGTTGGAGTGACTTCCTAATTCCCAATAGGTGTCTCCCAGGTTATGGACCCTTGGTGTGACACCCTCCAAAAAAAAGGAGAAATCCTGAAGTTTTGGGCTCTTCACAAATACAAACGGGACAGTTCGCTCTAAGACTTTGCCGTCTGCACCAACTGACAATGCAAAGCACTGGTGAACCTGAGTCTTTGCGCTACAGTGACCACCAATGCCAACCAGCAACATGGAATCTGCACTTAGCGCTACAGCATCGACAGCCCAGGTTGACTGCCAATGTAAATGTCCAGCAACGACTGTCCGTGATGCTTGACAGAGTTTTCATGCTACAGTGACAACAGAAAACAATTCCTGGTCTGCTATTTGCGCTACAGCAATGACCATCAGTGTGCTCTCTCCCTGCTTTTTGCTGCCTTTATGCTAGACTTTAGAAAGTAACATTTTCAGCTGGACCAATCTGGTCCCTGTGGCCAGCCTGTGCTCCATCACAGTTGACTAAACTTGTGACTATCACCCAATATTTCACGACCAGATAACAGAGTTGCACTATACTTCTGTGAAACCTAATGATTGGATAGGATTTTTAACATTTTGGTGGCAATTTATTAAGCTCTACTCAATTTTTTCTAAATTGGTGTGGGATTTTTCTTGTGTTTTGTTTTCACTCTATTAATGTTTGTGCACTACATAAATTCTTTGCAGATTTCTTCTAAGTTAAGCCTGACTGTTTTTGTGCCAAGCTACCAGAGTGTTAAACACTGGTTAATTTAGTGACTATTTTTGGATCACCCTAACAAGGATTGTGGCTGTATCTTGAGTAGTCATTCACCTCCTCAACCAGCAGCCCAATTTCTCACTCTTACCCTTATGGAACTCTACCCCACTTCACACCTAAACAACAAGCGGTAGGATACTGAAGTTTTGGAGTTTGGGGGAGAATAAGCTGTCTGAGCGTGGGAAAAGTGGGCGCTGGCCCAGGGTCACAACTTTTCAAGAGGCCTCCTGATAGAACCATCTGTGTTCTGCTATGAGTTTTGCCCTGATTCTCTTGACTACATCTTCAAAAAATTGTTTAAATACTCTTTTATTTTATTTTTTTCAATGTGGGTGATGTGGGGGAGTCTATTGCAGACATTTTGCAGAGATGTGCTGTGTTTATGTTTCATACAACAGCCATAAACATGTTTTAAAGCAAAACAGGACCTCACCTAGGAGAAATGGGAGGGGCACAGAGATTATTTGCAATATATTAGTGAGCTGCTGCTATGTTACAATATTAAAAACATGCCTCACTCTCCATGAATGTTAGATGTAAACACATTTAGAATTTGGGCCAATGTTCCTGTGCGCTGTTAGTGACCTGGCCAAAGGTCGATAAGAATGAGCCGAGATTGGATCATGAATTCAAAGCTGTTCCAAACAGGGGCCCCCAAAATATGTTTGCTCCAGTTCCCCCCAAATCCTTAACGCCCCTGCTTAGTTCTGGGTGTGTTCTCCAGTGGATTTCTTCTACCAATGGAAAGGAAAAACACTTGCTCTGCAGAGCGGGTTTACTCCATTGCATGTGTCCATTTTGATTATAAGTACATCTCAAACAGGGAGGGCTGTAGTGGACTAACAAGTGCGTCATTACGCATTCTACACACGTCCCCAGAGGCGAACAGTGGGACTATCGCAATCATCTCCAGGTGCCGTCATTTATGCAGAAGGCAGCGGGTGAACTCATTGAATCTTTGCCAGAGACGATAGGGCTGGTTTAAAATCATAAGGTGTCAGCATGCTTGCATATGACACACATCTTCCGAAGGATAGGGGGACCTACCCACCTGGCAAGGTCACCACAGAACACAGAAGGACTAAATTAGGTTTGCGGTATGCACAGATGAGGTCAGGAAACCAAGCGCGCGGCAAATTGTTCCTCGCGGCTATAGCTCGAGCATATAAAATAGACCGTTTTTATGCTTCTGGTTTTGAGTCCCTGGGGTCTCTCTCAAAAGAAGAAAAATGTGCACGTTGAATCCTGCATACGGATATGCATAGCGCTCCCAGTAGGTTTCACATATAAGAGCTCAAGCAGGGCTGGGGCGAAATGAAAATGACAACACTCTTTAAGAAAAGCATGTGGAAGCTGCCTTCTGCCAGGAGGATGAATTGTTTTGTTAGACTGGAAGCTTGCACGACCCAGTTCCTGGAGTATTTCCGGTCTAGTGTGGATGCAGTGTCTGGGAGGAGGTGTTGAAAGGGGATTGTAAGAATGTCTGCCACATATCACAAGATAGTGAGGGTCCTCGCAGAATCAGGGAGCCAGACAGAACGGGGTGATTCAATGTGGAACCTGTAAGTATGGTTTTAGGCTGACTGCCATCATGTGCAGATGGAGAGCGGGACCCCTGCAACTGAACAGCTTTCGAAGGAGTCATTATTTGTTTTGCTCTTAAAATGTCACGATTCTTTGGGCTGGAAATAAAGCAACACTCTTTGAAGTCAGCCTACATATCAACAGCACATATCTCCACAACCACACCACAAAAAAAAAAACTTCACATACTAATACAAAACCTCAACACAATTGTATTGTGCTGTGTGGTGTTGTTGTGTTGTTGTGCATTGCAGGTGTAATATTCAGCAGAGCTGTTACACTGTATTCATTGTGTTATTGTCGCAGGGAACGGGAAAATGAATCTCCTTTTCACTGCTATGACATCAGAACAGTGAACAGCAGGGTTAAGAAAGTGTGTTTAGTACGTTCTTCAAGACGAAGCCACACACAGCTAGATGATTCAATAAACCTTGTGTCGTCTCTTCAAATAACATGGTGATTAGACACCAAACAAGGTAACTATACATACGAATAGTAACTCCATGCACAAAGAAATACCTTTGCACAGAACATGCTAGCTCCTCAAAGAACATGGGGGCATATTATCAAGACAGGCGATAAAATTATCGCCGCTTTAGCAGCAAAAAACTGCCGCTAAAATGGCGATAATGGGCTTGATAATATGCTCTATAGAATTCCACTTGAAGCCCATGTTAGATGTCCTTCACATTTAACATGGGCTAGGTTCTATGGCGGTTCTCCGACACGATCGGCGCACAGCATCATTCTTTATGGCAAGCCACGATTAACAAGCAGATTACAAAGCTTGGCATTGAATCCCTACATTAGCACGCTGCCGTTCGTTATTCAGCCACCGAAATCTCCATCATCCAGTGACCCTATTATGTCATATAACACCAATACGGAAGGTGTGTTTATATCTTCCCTCATTGAGGACTATCGCCCCTCCCTTGGCCCTTTTGAGGCAGCAATATGTATACGCTGGACCTGGCCTGTGGTACCTTCACATTCATCTGTTTGTCTTTTACCATTGAGTTACAGAATATTATACCCATTTCTCCGACTACACTAAGTGAATATTATACAAATACGGTGGATGTGCTTCCAACATTTGCGATTCAGGGCATCGATCTCTATCCTGGTCCAACGGAGTTGACATACAAGCTCCAGAATTACCTATTACTTGTAAGGGGTCCCCTTTTTTCAAATATAACTTCAGGTACCAAT
Organism: Lissotriton helveticus; assembly: GCF_964261635.1. Taxonomy (NCBI): domain Eukaryota; kingdom Metazoa; phylum Chordata; class Amphibia; order Caudata; family Salamandridae; genus Lissotriton; species Lissotriton helveticus. Next base: position 1,243,694,737 of record NC_136067.1, read on the forward strand.
CAGTAACTCCCCACAGTACAAGATAACTCTAAACTGAAGTCAATAATACCACTAGAAGCTGACACCAAGAAATAGCGGGAATCACTGCAGAATAAGTGAGCCCACACAAACCAATGTAACTACAAAAATGAACAAGTTGAGTTCTTTCAGACACTGGCATCCCATACAATCAGGTGCTTCCACACAGGACAAGAAGGTCTCCAAAAAAGTAAAAAATATCTACACAGAAATAAGTGACTCCAAACAGCACAAAGACGGTCTGAAATCAAGTCAAAAGGCTTTATTTCGATAAAAGTTATCATAAAAGCTTCACAATAAAAATACATAAATTCATTTGATTAAATAAGAAAAAGTGGAGGGAAAATACAACAATTTGATTACAGTCAGTTTAAAAGGTTTCGATTTTCGTATAAAAGAAGCATTTCATAAATGATTGGTTAAAAAGGAATTAAACAATTGCTTTAAGCCTTTTGCTTCTAATAGACCAAGCCCATGATAAAAATTTAGAAAGAGTACAAACATACAAGGTGCGACAGTCTGACATTAATATGCGTAGTGCCTCTTCGTGGCGCCTGGTCCCCAACAGGCGGCACAGGTGCTTGAGCCATTTTTTCCTTGATAGGGCATACTCCCGGCATTCAAACAAAAAGTGCACCACTGACTCTAGTCTAGATATGCACACTGGGCAAAACTCTGTAGTTTGAGCTGGCGGTTTCCACCGGGATGTGAAAGCATGCAAAGGAAGAGTTCCTGTTCTAAATTTGAAGTAAAGGACCCTATCAAATGGTTTCTCAATGGTGTCTAAATAGAGTTCCCGAATTGGTAGGTCCTTGAATTTCAGAAAATCCTCCGTGAGTCTACCCAATGAGCAGTTGGTACCCCGTTGGGTCAGAATCCAGTTCCAATAGAGGTTCTTGAGCATTGCCTTTGGGGGAGAGGATCTATTTGCCCAGGCTTCACTTAGACCCAAGTTGAACAAGAGAGATTTCATATCTCTTAACCATTTAATTCTGTGCCACCCTGGTGATGCCATAATTTCTAGAAGCCCTTGCGCGTATTTAGCGAGCTCCGGAACTCGCCACAGGCGCGCCCATTGCAAAAGGGTCCGGAACTTAGCTAGATCTTCAATGGGTCGGCATCCTAGATCAAGCATTAGTGGAGCCATGGGAGTGCCTTGGGGAAGTGACATAATGGCCCTGCAGAACTTCCTCTCGGATCTTGGCAGTTCGTTGGTAATACATGAGCCCCATAATTCTGCCCCATAAAGAGCAGAGCTAACCCCCTTTGCTGTATAAATTTCAATGACAGGAGCTATAGGTCTACTTGCACAGGAGCGCTGTTCTTTCAGGAGAACTTCTGTTACCCTCCTGTGGGCTAGCAGCATTTTGTCTAGATGTGGGGCCCATTGCATGTTATGCGACAAACGGATGCCTAGGTAGTCAAATACTTCTACCCTCCCCAAAGGTGCAGCATTCAATTTCGGGGGGCATACAGATTTTTTTGGGGGATTCATCACAAGGTATTTCGTCTTGTCGGTATTGATTACCAGGCCCCGTTTTGAACAAAAGGACTGAAAGTTATTAAGAAGTTTTTGGAGGCCCATTGGGGTTTTAGATATCAAAAGCGTATCATCGGCAAAGAGAAGGGTGGGTATACGCTCCCCCGCCAGGGATGGTTCATCTGAAGGATCTTTACGAAGGTGCTCAACCACTCCGTTGATATATAAAGAAAAAAGGGTGGGAGCTAAAACACATCCCTGGCGGACCCCTCTCTCGACCGGGATACTGCTAGTTTTTTCGCCTTCTGGGCCCCATCTTATCTGGGCGAAGCTGTTTTCGTGGAGCCTTATAAGTAGCGAAAGAATATAATGTGGCAACCCCATATCAGCAAGGACTCTCCAAAGGGTCTCCCTAGGTACAAGGTCAAAGGCAGTCTTTAAATCGATAAAAGCGAGATAAAGACTGCCCTTGCCTATGACCACCACCTTCCAGTACACCAGCATCAATCTGAAGGCTTGTTCGATTGTGCCAGTGCCTGCTCTAAATCCTGCCTGGTAGTCAGAAAGGATATTGTTGTCATTAATCCAGTCCAATATTCTAACCAGTAGGACCTTGCCGACTACTTTTTGGCTAATGTCCAACAAACTTATAGGTCTATAGTTGGACGGGTCATCCCTAGCACCTTTTTTAAAAATAGGGACGACCTCCGCCCCATTCCAAGATGTGGGAATCGGGGCACCCTTGCAGATGGCAATAAGCAGGCAGTGGATAAATTTCCCCCATTTCGGAATGTCTGACCGCAGCAGGTCCCCTGGAATACCATCCGGACCAGCCGCTTTTTGGGGCATGATGGTACTTATGGCATACTCCACTTCTTTTATTGTAAAGTCAGACTCTTCAGAACACGCCTCCCAATCCATTTGGATCGTAGTTAGGGTCGTCTCCCATCCCTGATCATCATTGGGTACATCTATGATATTAAAGCCTGATTGGCGAGTGTATAGTTTTGAGAAGTGGTCAACCCACGCCTGACTGGAAATGTTACATGTGAAGAGGTCACTGTCCGGTCTATTTCTGGCTCTAATTGTGTCCCAGAAGCACTTTGGATCTTTTTTTGACCTAGCCTCTTTTAAAGTACGTCAGTACTCTTCTTCCCACTCTTTTTTTGCACATGCCAATGTTCGCTTGTGCTCTTTCCTGGCTATCTGAATCAGAGTTTGGGATTGGCCCTTAACAGCCTTGATCAAAAGAGACTTTGCCTGTCTACATGTAGATGTATACCAGTCGTGCTTACCCCTGGGGTTCCGGGGTGCCATATTCCTCCCCACACACCCCTTTTTCAGGAATACGTCCCCTATAGACCTGAGTGTTGCCTCAAAGATGGGTGTTGCCTTTTCAGTAAACGAAGCCGGATTGATAGTATCCAGTTCCGTTTGTGAGGCCATACGTAGTTCATTAATAATGGCAAGTTTGGCGTCATCAGCAGAGATTTTATTCCACTTTAGGCGTCTTCCACAGGAAGAAACTGAGATTTTATGAGTTTGTTCAAGGGGTACTACAGATGATTTATTGGCCCAGGGATCTGTTAGGGATAAAGAAAGCGAGTTATGGTCGCTTTCCACAGTGGGTAAAACTGCCATATCCTGCACTAATCCCCATAGTTTAAAATCCAACAGAATATAATCAATCCTTGAAGTATGATTAACTCTGTTAAATGTGGCAGCACCCAAGCGGTCTGAAGTTGTGCGGCCATTTGTGGTTTTTAAGCCAAACTCCAGTGTCAGAGCATTTAACTGGATTGCACTACGAGTCCATCTTTTTATCGGGGGAATGGTTAAAGCTGGAATACGAATAAACAAAGTAGAATCCACTCAGAGTGGCGGTGATCCCTAAAATGATGGGGAACACACAGTGTTGTTTAAATGCCCCTCACACACCAACAGCCCCCTTGGTGTCATGCTTCATCAGGTATTTTTTAACTATTCACTTTTTCACCTCACTTCACTCACTCCTTAGTAACACACCCCCTCACATAGTTCACGATTTAGTGCTCCTGCGCAGTCGCGAGTCGTAGCACGCCGCATCCCGTAGAGGGGTGCGAAGGCCCCGATGATGAAGCATGACACCAAGGGGCCTGTTGGTGTGTGAGGGGCATTTAAACAACACTGTGTGTTCCCCATCATTTTAGGGATCACCGCCACTCTGAGTGGATTCTACTTTGTTTATTCGCATGACTAGGGAGACTGAATCCACTGACTCTCTCTCTCCCCCCTTTGTTTGAAACTATAAAGATGGAATACCCCATCTAGCGTCATCCTCACCCAGGTCCATGATATCATCCGTAGGGAGTGGCTCGTAAGTACAATTAAAATCTCCCGCAACCAAAATTTGAGCACCCTCAGCATTTTCTCTAAGTTCTGCTTCAAGGGTAGTTACTATCGAGGACATAGACCCATGTTTGGTACCTCTGACATAAACATTATACAAAGCGAGGGTTAGCCCCCTGCAAGATCCTCTCAAGGAAATTCCTAGGATGTCTAGGCTGTTAACCTGCTTAGGTGTTATACAGCAGTTAAGGGAAATGCTTACCCAGATGAGCAGGCCCCCCGAGGGGCGTCCCTTCCCGTTTCTGGCTTTTTCTGCAGGCACAAAATATGTGACGTATCCCACCCGATGGAGAGGTTCTAGGCTCCAGGTCTCCTGGAACAAGCAGATTTTGTGCGCCTCCACTAGATCATTCTACTCGGGTGAGCCCAATTTCCTATGGATACCTGCAAGGTTCCAGCTAAGGATCTTTAGTGAGCCCTTGATGTCATATCCATTATTATTATTATTATTATTTTGGGGGCCCAGACACTCAACTAACGGCAAGGGAGTAGTTAAAGGTATTGACTGTATTTTTCTTCTGGACTCTGCAACGGCGGCAGGGTGAGGGCGCAAGATTGGGGTTTCCTTCATCATGCGCCCTTCCTCCCCCCGTCTCGTGTCCAATGGCGGGATGGTAGTTTCCTCAAATGTGAGTCAGTCCACCTCATCCAGAGCACAAAACCTATTCAAGTGTGCAAACTGAGATATAAAAGGATCACACTCAAGGGTGCTTTGCCCGGGTAATTGCCATTGCTGGAAGCTCTGCTGGGGTACTTGTTGATAAGCCCTGCTTATAGGTATTCTATTTCTCGGGATTTGTCTTTGGGGTATGGACGGGTAGAAGTATGAGAGATGGAAAGGGTGGATTTGTGTATTGGTTCCACTAGGGGGTGCATTACATATGTAGTTCACTGCTGCTGTGTCTCTAAAGTTCATGGTTATGATGTCCCCTGCTATTGTTTTTATGTTTCTGCCTATCCACTCCCCTCTTCTAACCACAAGTATTTCCCCAGAAATATTTGGAGGTAGGGGTCTGTTTAGCTGAAGCCATTGAGCACATTTGTTTCTTAGCTCGATTTGGGTTTCCCTTTTTCCCTCCTTCAGAGGTGGCACTCCTGTCAATACGACCACAAAGGGCGAGGCTTCAGGCGGCAGGTTGATTGTCTTAAAGCGTGCCGGTCTTGCCTTTGCCTCTTGGTTTTTTATTTGGGGAGTGGCTGTGCTTATACTTTTTTGGTGCTTTGGCCATCCTTGTCTACTGAGTTTGGGGGATTTCCATTTCCTGAATTCTGATGGGCCTGCAGGATGGTACTAGCAGTATTAGGATTCGAGGCTGCAGTGGCTTTCTTCCCAGTTTGGGCCGGTTGTTGCATAGCTTTATTAGCTGGGAACAGATTAGAGTGTGTGGGATTGTCTTTTGGTGGGTTGCTAGTTGTTCCCCCCTGTGACCCCCCTTTAGATCCCCCTTGAGATAGTGTGCCCTCATTACCCACTTGCTTGTTGGGACCCAACCCTTTGGTGTTTATTAGGGATGTCAATCTGTCAATTTTTGACATAAGTGGCTTAATGTGGGCAATAATCGTGTCCTCAAGGTCTGCCTTAAGGTCAGCTACCATGTTAGCTACCCAACAAGGTATACCTGGTGAGGTATTGGTGATTGGGGCCACTAAGTTGTGATTTAGTGTGTTGTGTTTGGCCTTTTTCTTCTTCTTATGTGCACTAACTACACTGCCTTTTTCTGACACTGTATTGCTTGGGTTCACCATTCCGCCTTCCCGTGCAGGACTTAAATCTGGCTGGGTGTTTTCTGAATCACCTGTTACCTCGGTAGGATGCTGAGCACACGGGAGCTCAGTAAAAGAGGCAGTAACACCAAGACTTAGATCTAACTCATCAGTGGCGTCTAAAGTTGCAACCAAAGGATCATCTACTGCATCCTGGGAGTCATGCACAAGTGTTATCGGTGGTAAGGACATCCTCCTTTCTGTATTGGCTATAGCAGTGGATACCACCCCTTTGGTCTGTTGCAGCATGATGTCAATTGCTGTAAGAGTGGGGACAGGTTGAGGAGTAACCTCCTTTTGTTTGGTATTCGACCGTAGGGTAGGCATCCTGACAGTTTTTGGTCCCTTCCTCATGCTGCGTCGAGTCAGGGTAGTATAAATGGCACTGGAAGAAATGTCTAATCGTAGTTGGTTCCTGAAGTTGCCCACTCACATGGAATAAGGGAAGATCGGTGCAAACGATATATGATTACCTGCTCAGTTGTAAGAGTGAAGTTGGGGGGGTGGCCCAGCCCAGCCTCTTCTGGCCTTTGAGGGCCGTAGAGGGCCCGCCCTTTGCCCGGGCTTCGCCCGGCGTCCCGCGTAACGGCGTTATACACTGATGATTTAGAGGGTGTGACGGCAGGGGGGCGTGGCTATCAGGGGGCGTTGACCTGTTGGTACGGTCACGCAGGGACTCTTGGTCTTCTGAGTCCCTGGGACGCTCCGCACCTGATGCCGCTGGCTTTCCCCCTCCTGCGCCTAGTTCAGGTAACGCCTTTGGAATCCTCGAGGCGGCACCCGCGAAGCGGGTGCGGCGAGGTGCTGTTGTGCGGCGTCTGTTGCGAAAAGCAGGGCACAGCTTGAATCTCCGGGACAGCGACAGTCAGCAAGGGTGTCCGGTAGGTGAGAATGTATCCCCGGTCTGAAATGAAACGTTGGATACCAAAAGAGAGAAAATGTGGCACAGCACATGGTAACTCCACAGGACAAGGTGACTCCACGCAAGACAACATTACTTGTTGACTCAACACTAATAAATGTGTCCCCACCCAGCTAAATGTGTCTGAAGATCTGAAACAGAGTGAGGTGACTCTAGCTTGAAAAGGTGATTCTAAGCAGACTAGCATGATTTCACAGTATGGCACCAAACAGAATAGAGTATAACCACACTGCATAAAAAAATTACAGCATACGGAGGATGCGGACTACAGATAGAACTCCACAGAAAACAACTCCACAAAATAGGAACCTCTGCACATAAATACATGTTCCAGTGCAACGAAGTATGGACCAGGTGTATTCCAAAATACTAGTTACAATTTGCTTCCAGTATTTCTGTGACCATTCAATTATTTTTTAAACCGAGATCTGTACAAATAGGTGAGTTTTGAAACTCAGATCCAGAGTGGGTCGCAATCCGACCTACTTTAATAACATAGGGTAGATTGTAAATTGTAATTCACTCTCATAAGATGCCATCACAGGGAAGGTGGCCTTCTGGGCTCATCAGACCTCCATCTTTGTGATTGCCTTTCAAAACAGTACTCTTATTTTTACGGCCTGTTTTCCTTAAAGGAAACGGGACTGTGTTTAAAAAGTTACTTTTTTGTTTGTTTGGGAGTTGGAAGTGGTTCCATGAACCACTGCCTACTCTCCAACAAACTTTTTTTTTCCCAATTCACAATGTGGAAGGGGTTCTAAAGGGCTCTCTCACCTTTTGAGAATGGGTTACTACCCCATCTGGGGGTTAATAAAATGTAAATGTTTTGCAACCGGAATTCGGGTGCAAAACATTGATACATATGATACAGATCAGGTATTTGGATTTAGTATTTGGAATTGGTATCCATTCGTAATCCCATTTTAGTGCTGGGAAAACCTTTGCCGACCACTAAAAATGGTATTAATACATAATAAAAAGTAGTTTACCTATTACAAACGCTGAATTGCAGCATTTCTGACTGTCAAAATGTTTCAAACATCTGGTCAGATATATGGACCTACAAGGATGTCAAATCCACAGTATCAAACACCACTGTGTCTTTAAGGTAAATGTAAATAGGAGATATAGTTTTAATATTCTTAACTCAACATCAACTTACCCCGACAGAAGAGTGGTAGTTAAGATTGTTGATTTGACTTTTTTGTTGGTTGATATTTTGACCACAATAGCGTCATTACCTTCACCCTGGAATCCCATAAATGAAGCAGCTTCTGTATTTTGTATAATTAGGGGCATATTCATCAAGCAGTTACCTTTCCCTTGTGCCAAGCGATGGGGAGCACAAGTGACGCAACTACTCAGTAAGATTTATCAAGCCATTCAAGGCCATAGTGCTACAAATCACTGTGTTGCAGTACTCTGCCCCAGGGAGGCGTTCCAAGGGTGGAGTGTGGGTGTTCCCATGCATCCTCCCATGGATTATGTCGCATCCCCAGATTTATCACTACTGGTAAACCTGGGAATGCTACGCCTACCCAGGTGAGGTGTAACGAGGAGCAATATCTTTATTTCTCCTCATTTTTTCCTGCCTCATGGGACTTTTTTTGTGCGGGAAGGTGTTCCTTTCTGCACAAAAATAATCCTGTTTACAACGCAGGTACCCTTGCTCCATGGTGCAAGAGTGCCTGCATTGGCGCTAGGCTGCATAAGGTGCACCAGCACAGGGAAAAGACAGGAATGCACTGTATAATGGTAAATGCTGCACTTTCCTGTCCTTTCCCTATCATGCAGAGCAGCAAGGTAGTTCACTGCAGCGTGATTGTTTGATAAATGTGCCCCTGAGTGCATGGCTACCATCTCTATTAACCTGTCCGAAGTACACCTCTTCCCAGTGGTGCATGCCTTACTCTGGCAAAGCTCCAGAATGCTGCCATTGCATGGAGCAACATGTGTGCTGCATGATCATGTCTGAATGTGGCAGACCAACCCAAAAAGCGTGTAGTTCTGGAAGATCAAGGATGGAATATTGAGTGGCCACAGTATTGTCAACAAAATATTGAGGAGCAAAATGTTGTCTGTCAAGGATGTATGGATTTTTTATACTCCACATCTAGGTAGCTTGAAGGTAAATATGTCTTCGTGGTATGTAGTTTATAATAGTACATCTGTACTTACCTACAAGCGCTTAATTCCTTGATATTTTAATTTTCAATATAGAGGTCACTATGTTGTGGCTACTCGAATATTCCATCCTTGATAATCTGCGCTCCAATACCCAATAAGGTTTAAAAAATGTATGCGCTTTGTGTTGAATACACCCACGCTGGAATGGATAAAGGATAGAAAGAAAGAACAAACACATCTACGGAGTTCAACAGCAACCTGTGGTAAGCCACTTGCACACGTCCCCTCCTGCATAGTCGGTGTAAGGTATTTTTGACTCTCTGGACATGCGTCATATTCCTCCTGTTGGGAACACTAAGCTGCCACCCACTCACAATTAACTAAAAAGTAAAATATAGCTTAAGTTTGAGGTAAGCGCATTAGAACTCTATTGACTTGTCAAAAGCATTGTTCTGCACGCCCACCAGAAATCAATGACAGTCCATTTCTCTGCATGACTGGGATGAAACCTTTCAGAATCGTGCTTTTTTCCCCAGCGCTGAATAAGCTGTAAAAAGCTGCACTGTTGTGTGTACCTAATTCTAGAGTGCAAGATGATCAATATAACATCACGCCACCTTATGCCTTGTCAGCAGCGCGTGCACCGACCAACATCCAACCGCCAAACCGCAAAAGCGAATCCAATAATTGGTTGCTGATGCAAATGCTGAGAAGAGAGCAGATGTCCAAGGGTACACAGGTAGGCCACTGGGTTTAATCAAGGGCCCAACCCGGGGCTCATTATCAACCACTTGCATGTCTTATAACAAGGCAGAAAACATTTTGGTGGAGTGATTGGTTTTTCAATTGTAGAGTCTTCTAAATCTGGCCAGAATTTAAAACATTCTGGTCTCAATGATAAATGTGTGGATCTGGGATGAGCTGAGGAGACATCTTTAGTCTTGACAGTGTATGAAGACTGGTATGAACAGCAAACTATAGCACTGCTCTGATCGTTTATGTGTTTCGAAGAAGTGTTGCTAAAGCACTGAGGAGCTGTAAGTGAAGATCGCACTAGTAAGGGGTCAATAAATGTACCGTGTATTTCATAGCCGCGCAGAGACCAAAGCAAGTTGTTTGTATGTTAAAATATACATTTTCAGAATATTGACCTACAGGTGTTTCTTGACCATAAAACAACTTGCAAAATATTGTCTTAGCACATTCATGAAATGTTGGTAGGACAATATTTTGACTGCAATATTGTGGCACAACATCTTATATTCCAAACTCACAAGCCATGCAAAATGTCCCTTGCTGAGGTTTTTCCCTCAGCAGTGCTTTTTAAGAGTGACCTAGATACAGCTGTAGCTTTCTCACTAGCCTCGTGTTTTCAAAAAATTTATAATAAAAATATGTAGGTAGAGTGGCTTTCGGTCAATCTTCTTTAGCAATTGGTTTGTTCAAGTATCATTCGAATCCTGCTTTTACCCAGCACAACATTAGGTGTGGGGGATTGAGTTGGCCCATTTCATCCATTGAGGGTCTTGAACTGAGAATGACAGCATTTTGCCGAACCACATGTGCACAGCGTTCTGGAAAGGGGTGTGTCTCAGCATCAAGGCAGATGTATTTGAGCTGCAGACCCACTCCTTTTGTAATTTAATATTATTTTTCTTGAGGCAATTTTTATGCCGTTTGTATGTTTGCAAAAAAAAAAAGTAAATAACCAATACATGCTTGCCAAGGCCGAACCTATAGACTTTGACGATAATTATCGAACTCACTGTCACAATGTCACTTTTAGGAAATATGTGTGAACTACACCGCAATACCAATATATAACATTATGACTGTACATCTAGAGAGCATTAGTTTTTACATTTACGGACCTATTTTTCGCCAACATATTATTGATATTTTGTGCTTTATGTGCTACACAGTCAATGTCTTTTCATGATGTGTCTTGGAAGCACAGCCTTCCCCATACAATTATGTCAGAATCACCAGGAGAGGGACTTTGGCTGTGCCCTCATGTTGAGAGCCTGGAGTGAATATTTGTTTCGACTGGAGTTGTGTACTTCCACAAAAATTGAGTTACCTTCCACCATGCTGTGATCATTTTGTTCATTTATCCAGTTGCCTGAGCCTGAATCTTTTAGGGGCACACACATGACACTGGAATGCTATTAAATTATCTTAGATAACTAGATAATGTATGGTGTTTTTCCCTGGCAGTAGCATAGACGGGAGGCAGGCAGTCATTAACCTCTTCCCTGCGGCACGAATTCTGCCGCGGTGCGGGGATTTAATTAGGGGGCGTAACCCCTTGCGTGCTCAGGATGGCCCCCGGCCGTCCTACGTCACGCTGGGTCTGTGCTCAGGACGGCCGGGGGCCGTCCGAACTCCACCCACTAATTAACACCCACTAATTAATTCTTACTCTCAGGTGGGGAATTTGCACCGGGCTGCACAATCGGCGCCGTTCAGACGGCCGGGGGCCGTCCTGAGCACACGCCCAGCGTGACGTAGGACGGCCGGGGGCCGTCCTGAGCACACTACATGGATTTTTATATCTGGCTTGACAACGCCACTGTCACTTGCCCTATTAACCTACAACAACATCATTCTATATCTCCATGCTTCCACACAAGAACGTATCCATTCCCATACTATTTACTAGTAATGCTTAATATTACCACACAAACATTCCTTGAAAGTCAGACCTCTTAGTATTTGGGTTGTGGAAAGGGAAGAACTAGATCGTATTTCTATGGCACTGCAAATGTTTCTGTTGTTTTCATGCTGTTGACTCCGAATAGTGACCCTTTTGAAGGAATGGATTTTTACACTTAATTTTAGTCATTTGTGTAGTGATTTGCTGTTCTCTTATGCTTTAATGCAAGTACTACTGTGTAAAATCAGCTGCTACCAAGAACTTAACAGATACTGCAACACATGTAATAGTTGTTAACCAGGTACATGCAAACAAAACAACAAGTACTTAACTAGGAAATACATTTTGAGGTTTAGCTTTGAAGCATTAATCATATGTTGAAGCTGACTGACTTAATATGACATAATATGGCTAATGCAGATTCGATCGCCTGCCTTAAAGTTTTTGGGACTGGCTCCCTGCTGGTCCTCATGTCAATACACTAGCCTTGTTTGCTCATATTCATAAATACCACTAAATGTAAAAGCATGTTTAAAAACTACATTTTACATACCTCCTTCTGTGCTACCCAGAGCTGCTGGCTTTGCCAATGCATGTTAAATTCTGCTCAAAAGAAAGGTGTGCAATTAGAGCCGGACACCCCTGTGCACATATCAGTGCTCTGCTAATGCCACAAACAAAATAGCTTCTATTGCCAAGTTAATCACAGGTTTAAGGCCTGTCTTAGACCTGTCAGCTTAGGGCGCTACTCCCCCAAGATCTTTGCCTTAGTCCTTTTGTTTTTCCTGAATTTGTTTTTGTTGGCCCTGGGACTCTGTGCACTTTACCACCACTAACCAGTGCTATAGTGCTTTCGACTTTAAACATGGTGAAATTAGCGTACGTACAATTGGCACATTAAATTTACTTGTAAGTTTCCAGTAAAGTGTTACTACATGTAACAAGGGCCTGTTAACTAAATACTAGTGGGCCTTCAGCACTCATTATGCTACCCACCTAAGTAGCCTTTATACATACCTTAGGCCTGCCATTGCAGTTGTGAACTGCCATTTGGACCAGGCCCCAAAACTTTGCCAAGCATAAATCTTCATGTTTAATACATATAAGTCCCCCCTGGGGTAGGCTCTAAATAGTCCATGGGGCATAGTGCAGTGTTGGTAAAGAGTGGGACATGCACTTAACTTTTATATGACCTGGTCGTGAAGAACTCGTAACTTATGTTTTCACTACAGCAAGGCCTATCTCCCCCATAGGGATAGCATTGGAATTCCTTATTATATTTAATAATTGCTTTCAATTGGGAGCAGGTACTCAATAACCAATGTCGAGTTTGGTCTCTAAAGAATTGTAATTTAAAAAGTTCTAACCATTTGGTATCTGCAGCCTGTATCCTTGGTTTACATGACTAGGTGTAGCTGGCAGTTGGTCTTTGTGTATTTCTCGAGACAGTGAGACATAATAAAAATAGGTTATGGCACGATTGGCCATCTGTCTTGACAGGGATGCAAAACTGTCACCTACCACACTTGTACACCTCAAAGACTCTGGCTCAGCACGCTCGCAAAGGGTTTCATACTCGTCCTTTGTGCCCCCAGACAAGCTGGGGCAAGGCTCTAGAAGCTTCTCTCACTCCGAATTGGGCACGAGGTATAAATACTTGATTCTTAGACTCAACTCTTCAGTACACTTCTGTACCTCTGGGAGACTCAGAGAGGGACTCTTATGCTGTTCTGCTGCAAGAAAAGAATGACTGGTCTGTTGCCCTTCTATGCTGCTGCCCTCCTGCCCTCCTGTCTGAGTGTGAAGGATTGGACCTGCACCTTGAACCCAGGACCACCACAGTGACTCCAAGGGTTAGTTGGCTGGCCTCTTGATCAGAGCCTCATGGACAGAAAAGGCTCCAATCATCGTGACCTCTGCACCTGAACGCTGCCTGCTGTGAGTCCTAACCCCCTAAAGTGGAACCCTTCGAGTCCTGGACCCTTGAAGGTTGATCTAGGGTGCTCTGCCAACCCAGCTGTGATGTCATCAGAACTGACAGCACAACACAAATCCGACACAGCTCTTTGCAGCTCCTCATTGGAACCGACGCAGCAAGACGCAGCCTCAACACAAGCCTGTGTTGCAGCCCTTACTGATAATAGGAACCCCTGCTGTGCAGCATCCTACAACTGTGTGATGCATCTTGGACGCGGACCTCACATTGCTTCTCTGGACTGTCACTGCATGGTGCATCGCTCTACAATTAGGATTTAAGGTACATTTCTCAGTGGGACTAACTTGGCCCCTGTATCTGACCATGCGCTATCGTGGGTGGCCTGAAATTGTGAATTTGTCCCGGTCTGGAGCATCCAGATACCCACAGTTAGTGCTTTGTGCTTCTAGGCACCGTTTTTTTACCTAGATCTTTACAACTGCAAATCTTCGATTCTTTGGATGTTTATCATTTTAGTCTCAAATCATTTATTGCATTTTACTCTATTTTTTTGAATCAGTGCAGGCTTTTTCTTTTGTGTGTTTTCACTTTATTACTGTTTGTGTGCCACATAAATACTTTATGCCTCTAAGCTAAGCCTGACTGCTTTTGTGCTAAGCTACCAGAAGGTTAGGCACAGGTTAATTTGGGGTTTGCTTATGTTTCAGCCTGACAAGAATTGAGGTTCCTGCTTAAGTGGGGGTTCACCTTCTTTTTCCAGTACCACAATTTCTCACAGCCAGTTCTGAAGACAATGACAAGAAATTAACTACGCCTACATTTCTGAGGCTCTGACAAGGTAGTAGCATGTCTGCCTCCTGCCAGGCAGTGTTACAACCTGCTCTGACCGATGCTGGAGTCTCAGACCTGCAGCCAGAGGACCTGGATCAAAACAGTGTTACTTTAACAAACGTGGCGTCACAAATATAAATAATCCAACAACCGCTGTAAACATGTTTAGTAAAGCCAAGTGTGTTGTAAATACTGGACTTTGGAAATGCTCTGAAAGGTAAAATAATCTCATTGTTGGGTTTTAAAAATATGATACCCTCCCACCTAAATGGACTGTAGCCATGGATAAGAGCACATCCTGAAATCTTACCCAGTTAGCTGTTGCAAATGGTCGAAAGGCATAGATTTGGAGATAGCTCTCTATGAACTCAGTCTGTTTCCTAGAATGTATCAATTGTTAGCTATTTTATGTAATGCAAACAAAGGGCATTAGAGCACTTCAAATGAGCACCAGAATATGTGACACATTTCTTTTACGCACAGGTACTAGTAATATGCCTAGAATCAGAAGATGCTGTTCCAGGGAATAAAACCTGGTTCTCCAGTTTCAAAGTAGGCAGATATAACCACAATCCCACTTCTCTTCCCAGAGTACCATTGCACCGCTGGATGTAGACTTTGAGCCCACTTCTCCTGAAAACACTAAGAACTGTGAGTGGGTTGTGATTAGAGGTTGCAAGCAGCCATGTGTTTCACTAAGGGCCTGGGAGAGGTGCTTAGTAAAGTAAATGAGTCGGAGCTGAGTGTTGCTTTTTCAGAATACCCTTATAAACAATGCGGCTGATGTGACCCAAAAATAGCAATAAAGGAATACAGTACCTGTAGATTATTGTAACTTTGTAACCAGTTTCTTGTGGCTGAACTTTGCTTTACCTCTGCAGAAGTGGTTAAGGCATCATAGCTTCTTGACCAGTAGACCACACCTTTCTGGACATTACTTGAGACCAAGGGCCGGATGTATCAAAGAGTTTTACTGGTCCTGTGTCTATGGGAAAAATGCTTTAATAATTATGGCCTCGTGTCAAGAGATCCAGATGTGGAGGCCGGTCGTTCTCTTAGAACTCGGACAAACTCTGGAACTCCCTCCCCCTCCATCTGTGATCAGAGCCCAACATACTTTTCGTTCCGTAAACACTTAAAAACCTTGCTTTTCAGTAAAATCGAATCATTTTTAATTGTTTTACCGGCACGTGTTGTCCATAGCACAAGGCGCCTGAGGGTATCGATCGCGCTTAATAAATGGTCCTTTCATTTAATTTCATTTCATTTATTTATTTCAAAATTTCCTCTGGGCTACGATACCTTACAGGCATTAGCGCTCTATACTAGGTAGAACATAAGAAATCAAATGGCAATGTTCTTTTATTTTGACTCAGGAGGCTGTGATGCAAGAACAAACGTTAGATGCGCTGCATCTTGCTGCAAATGAGCACTCTAGTCACTTGTCAATATTTCTCTTCCAGATGGGCATGAGATTTGGGGCCAGATGTAGGTCGCCAATTACCGGTCAGTAACGGCCGATTTCGGCCGTTACCGACCGGTAATTGGTTTTTGAGATGTAGGGGCATGTTAAAATACAGATTCGGTAATTTTACCGAATCGGTAACATACCGAATCGGTATAATTACCGAATCTGTATTTTGGCATGTAGGTAGCACTGTAATCAGTGCTACAGGGGTTTAAGAATTCTTAATTTACCACCAACTAGTAGTTGGTGGTAAATTATGAAAACCCTTTAAAAAGCATTTCTTCTGCTTTTTAAACAGTGCCATGTTGCAGACATACATGCCCTAAGGGCATGTATGTCTGCAACATGTTCACCCATGCACAATTGAGGGGTGCAACAGGGTGTCATAGTGACACCCTGCCACCCTTCAATGTTTCCCCCAATTACCGAATCGGTATTTACCGATTCGGTAATTGACATTGATTCCTTTGGGCCTCAAGGCCCATAGGAATCAATGGCAATTACAGAATCGGTAAATACCGATTCATTAATTACCGAATCATACCGATTCGGTAATTAATTCGGTAAAATTAGCTACATCCCGATTGCCAGTTCTTAAATACCGAATCATACCGATTCGGTATTTGAGAATCGGTAATCTGGGATTACCTACATCGGGCCCTTGGTCTCATAAACGTATGCACATATGTGACTTTGCAATAAGGAACTGATGCCTACACTGAACGCATCTGGGCCAGGTTATTGATCGAGGTCGCGGTGTGTGCCAGTGCATTTCCTCAGTGGGTACATCAAGCAGAGACCGGGGCTGTGTGCACAATCTCTAACACAATTGTGCTTTTTCAAGCAGTTCCCTACATCGTTGCATGAGCGCGTGCTCTGGAGAGGATCAGAGATAACCCAAAGTGGAAGCTGAAACTGCAGATCATTGTTTGTCTGCAGGCGGCTCCAACTTTTGAGGGAGGTCCAAAGGCATCCTTGAAAGGCCTAGAATGCAGGGTACAAATAAAGAGAAATTTAGAACGTAGCTCCTGGTACACCACCTATGTCTTTACAAACACACCTCGATCCTGCCATTCCAAGGTGACAGGGACCAGTGTTTGAATAAGCAGCCCACCAGGCAAGGGAGAGAACCCCACTTCAAATTGATCAGGCACCCAAACCAGCATTCCCAGACAATTCCATAACACATAGGGGGCCTATTTATGAGCCGGTTTGTGCCACGTTTGCCCCTTACATTGTGGTACATGCATGATGCAAACCTTAACCGCATCGCTGCGGCAACTTTTCCCGCTGTGCGCTGCGATTTTAAAAATCCCGCGTTACATGACGAGCTCAGCAGGTTACGCTCATGACGAGCTGAGCTCGTCATCAGCCTGGAAGGGGTTAAATGAGATTTTGGAAGCCTTGCAAGGCTGTTTTGCATGACCCGGAGTGGCTCCATAAATCTGGAGTAAAGCAACACAGCACAAATCACTGCGTTGCCTTACTCTGCACAAGGGAGAAGTTCCATGGGTGTTGTGTGGGAGTTTTCACACAACTCCCATTGTTTGTGATGCATTCCCAGATTTACCAGAACTGGTAAACCTGGGAACAACGTCTTCCCAGGGGAGGAGTAATGGTGAGATACATCTTTCTGCAGCACATGTAGAAAGAGGAATATGCCTCTCAGGATTATATTTTTGCAGGAGGGTGCCCCTTCCTGTACAAAAACAATTGTGCATGCAATGAAGGCACCCGTGCCTGCATTTGAGCTAGGCTGCCAAAAGGGCGCCAGCGCATGGGGAAATGGCAGGAAGGCACCAGAATTGACTTAAATAAGGGGTATTCCTCCCCATTCCCTGTCATGCAGTGCAGCAGGGTGATTTACAGAGCAACACTGCGTAACGGATGTATGACATTACAACGCATACTTTTACAACGCCTACCTTTACAACGCATTTTTTTACAACGCAACATCCATTACAAGGCATTCCATTACAACGCATGCATTTACAACGAATTTTTAAGAAGTACCTTTACAACGCATTCCAAAACATCGCATACTACCTTTACAACGCATACCATTACAACGCATAACATTACTTTGCATGTAAGGTAAGTATTGGATAGTGTAGGGGTAATAATTACTATTCTAACTCCAGGGGGTGCAACAGTAGGGTAAGTGTTGGATAGCGTAGGGGTTAAAATTACTATTCTAACTCCAGGGGGTGCAACAGTAGGGTAAGTGTTGGATAGTGTAGGGGTACTATGTGTTGTAATGCTATGCGTTGTAATGGTATGCGTTGTAATGACTGCGTTGTAGTGGTGTGCGTTGTAGTGTCATGCGTTGTAATGACTGCGTTGTAAATGCATGCGTTGTAATGGATGTTGCGTTGTAAAAGTTTCATTGTAATGGTAGTGCGTTGTAAAAGTTGCGTTGTAAAGGTTGTACACCCTGCGGGGAAAGTTCATAAATTCACCCCCTAGTTTTTCCCACTGTGAGTTAAATAGTAATGCGAATGTGTTGCCTTCAAGTCTCCAGAAAACATTTCATTGCAAGCTAGTAATCTTGTCACAGTAAACAAGGGAGTTTTCTCTTGTCGCCATGTGCTGTTCTAGATTCAATCTGGATTCTTATGAGGCCATAGCAGTTCTCTCATTAGCTCAGTGACTGCTCAGTGAATCGACCCTCCTTAAGCAGTGCATCCTTTGGTGTTCCGTGCTTGTTGCTTCTGGGTAGATGAAATCTGAAGTTGTGCTTCTTTGATACTTAAAAGACTAGTTTCTTCAATCCCAGCCTACTGAAATTCATACAACCAGAGTATAGCCCCCCTTTTTTTGCACTTGATTTATTTTCCTTGCTTAATAAACAAGCCAACAAATGTGTGGAGGGTGCACCCTCACAAGTCTCACAGCTTCATATTCCACACCCTCCCTTGCAATCATCAATCACATTGGAAAGTTGTTCTTAATAAAAATGCAACCTGCATGGTAGTTCTGCAAGTAACCATTAAAGTCAACTCTGTGAGAAAGATGCATGGCTGGGTTGAGAACTATACCTACTTGGACAACCCTGATGATGAAACATTCCCTAAAACAGAAGAGATCACCAGACCTAAAAGATTCACAAGACCTTTTTGCACAGGGAGATCTCTTCTTGGTAAGGAAGCTGATGGTAATCTCATCAATGATGATGCATAGTGGATTTGAAGTAGCAACGCTGGTTCTATGCGATCAGAGGAAGGAGTTTCCCTACTTTCCCCTGCTCAATAGAACATTAGGATGTCCGTGTTTTAATTCAGATTAATATTCCAGGTTTATTACTGTCTTTGATGATTCAATTCTTAAAGAAGTTGAATTGGAGAAGAAGCAAGCCTGATTTTCATGAGGTCAGAGAAGGCCCAGCGGGTGAAAATTGATAGAATGGATTGCAACCCCCAATGATTGCCCTTTGCTGAGATTTTTATATGTGTCCCACCCATCACATTTATCTTTTAATCATTTACTTTCCGGTGGGAACATGCTGGTAAGTCATGCTAGATTCTTCTGCAATCTCTGATTTAATAAACTGACTGTCATTCTTTTTCTCGGGTCCATTTCTTGGTTGTGGACACAGGGTACTCTCTGTATGTTGATACATTTTCTCGGTGACTGAGATTAGTGGTCACTTGTGACTGGGACTGTCAGTGTTGATTAGGTGTTTAACTCAATTTTTATCTGGATTGCTAAATTGGGGATATAGTGCCAGATGTGCAAAACTTTTTATTGGTTTCAAAGCCTCTGATTTGGTACATCAGAGTATGTGTGACAAGTAAACAGCTTGGTATAATGCACTAAATACATTTTATGATTCAAAACACTTTTTTTAGAATCTCAAAATGGGTTTAGAAATGGTGACTGACTATGTATTTGCGAAGGCTCCCATTCGATATATCAAATCAGGACCCTATGTATCAATGGTTTGCAACTAATTCCTGTCACAAACCACTGATTAATTACTGACCCTCAAGTTGGGGTGGTAACTGATTCATGAAGTGAAGGGGTCCCCTTAGGAGCCCTTTCCCTTTGGGTATCAAGGTGGCAGATTCAGGGCCGGACTGGGAACCAAAACCGGCCCTGGCAGAGTGCTCGGCCGGCCCCCCCTCCCCACTCGGGGGGGTTGGAGGTGCCGCCGAGCGCTTTGCTAGGGCCGGTTTTCGGCCGAATTTGTTGCAGGGCCGATTTTGCAGCTATGCTGCAAAAACGGCCCTGGAACAAAATCGGCCCCCACCCTTGCGGCGCACCGGGGGATTGCCCGGTGCCGGCTATGGCCAGTCCGGGCCTGGGCAGATTCAAGGGATGAAGGCAGTGAGTGGTGCAAGATACTAACTTTCCCAGACGTTTTACAAAACCGAAAACGTTGCTAAAAAACAACCTTGTTTCCATTAAGGAAATCAAACTGCCTTAAAAAAAAAAAAAAATTCAATTTTGAATTGGCCAAACATGGGGCGTCAAGAATAGTGTCCTGACTTATTACTGTTCAATAGGCAGACCATTCTGTGACCCCCTATGATTCTCGATTTTGTGAGCCGCTCTTTTACTAAATAAGTCGGTTCGTAAAATGAGTTGCTGGGTTCAAAGTTGGGTTGTAATTTGAGACAACTTTTTGAAACGAGTTTCTGAGTACATTCCTCTATTACAAGAATCCTAAATAGATAGCCTGATTTTATCTGAAACTGCAGTTTTGCCAATCTTGTCATTCCAAATATAGGGTAACTCCCCATTCCTCTGGGGAAATCTTGTAATCGTGCACCAAACATACCAGCATTACTGAAACTGTGCTGGTAAATAGAGGTGAGGAATTACCAGTGTGAAGTTCCTGCATTAGTCATGATGAGGGCGATGTATGCTTACTGTAACCTCAACAAGGACAACGAAATTACCAGTCTTCATATCTATGTGAACATTTGCCAGACTATGTGAGCAAATTACACCATCTTCTTTTAAAAACATCTACAGGGAAACAGTCCTTTTTTTCCTGGACATAGTTTTAAACATCTTCAGAAACCTCTCTGAAAGATGCACTGAACATGTCTGCACTCCTCAATGGGTATTCAAACAAACTATATGTCTTATCATCTCCAGCACTTTGTCAGCACATCCCAGTGGCAGCAACAGATGCTAACATTTGTAAACAAGCTCTCAGCACAGTTTAGGATATGGCTGTGTTCTTTAATGCCATTTTATGAATGGCTGTGTTTTAAGATAAAAAACGTTGTTGATCCAAAGGCTGTCAGCAGCTGATAATATTTCCCACATTTTGTAGGCCCTCAGGCACCTCTTCAGACTGCTAATCATTCCAAAGAAATTCCTGTTCCTCAGCCTGTTTTGGTTGCGCAGAATGAACATTTTATTTTTTGATTTAATAGGACACCAGATTTATACTTTAATCCATTTTCTTTGTGTCTTGTCCACTCCAACCCTTCAACAACGCCTTCTTAACAACATGCTCACCCCAGGCACTGGTACTGCCCTATGGCGGTTCCCCCTAAAAGGCATAGGAGCGTCACCCTGTCTGCTGCAAGCTCAACAGGTAAACAGAGATTAATTAACCCCTTGCATGCTGGTGATGAACCCCAGCCGTCACGCTCCGCGGTGCTCGTGTGCGGATGACGGCTGGGGTTCGTCACGGCCCCGCCCTGTTCATTTGTTTACTGCACAGCGGCGGAAACGGGCCAGCATCGAAGGGGTTAACTGCTCATTGCCATTTTATTACATCTGTGTGCCCCTGGCCCGTGCTGTTGTAGTGTGAGTGTTAGGGCAGGCTGATTCCTGCTGATTGCAGGATGACTGCTGCCACTGCCAGTGCGGATTACACATGCCGGATTTGCCGGCTGTCTTGCGGAGGCCAACCCAACATCAGCACTTCAGACCCAGCAATCTCAGCACTACAAAAGAGCTGGGGGATTGCAGGCACAGGACCCTAGCCTCAACATGAGTGCTGGGTTAGCCAATCCTGGTGCTTCTCTCATGCTGAAAATAGCACAAGAGCAACTCCAGGATTGGTTGGGTTAATGTTGGCAGGAAGTAAACCACCTTCCTTCCCTTTCCCTCATGATCTTGGGAGAGTAGAGACACCGAACAGAGGACCAGCAACCCTGTGAATTTTTCGGGATCACAACACCCCCAACCTCTTTTAAATGTTACCGGTCACCCTGGTATTCCTGCTGATATTTAATAAACTGTTCCTTTCTCAGAAGTAGAGACTAGTAGTGATCTGGTGGGCACATTTTTGCTGTTCTGTATTTGGTGGAAATTGGAATTTTGTTGTGAGCATACTCTCATTTGATAACTGTGCTCCATGTACCCCAGTAGCAAAGTGCCACCACTCCCTTACTCAGAAATTGGGATTAATGCTTGGACATGTGTGTTGTACAAGCCTCATAAATAGAAGTTTTCACATTAAAATGTGCTACTGAATACGCTCTCTTTGCTGCAATCTTAAATTTTTTGTCCACTGGATCCATTTGCATTTCTTCATCTGGAGCCGCAGATGATTGACGGATCATATATGCAAGTTAGGAGTCCAACTTTTGAAGGGGTGGGATTCAACGTGAAATTTTTCAAATGGTTTAATTGACCGAGTAAATCAATATCATTCTAGTTCTTTAACATGAATTTCTTTTTAGCTGTTAGAAATAGGATTTTTGGTAAGCTAGGTCATGTGCCAAAACCAAGCTGAAACCACCACTCTAGTCAGGATATGGGAGTTACACTCCTAAAATAACCCCTGCTCACCCCCTTGGTAGATTGGCACGAGCAGTCAGGCTTATCTTAGTGGAAGTGTGAAAAGCATTTGCTCATAACTAACAGTACTACAGCGTAAGCACTACAAAAGGACACCCCACCAGTTCAGAAAAATATCCAATATTTTTATATACTCTAGGGGGCTATCACTGCGTCATGAACCAACAAATCCAAACAGTTCTGGCTGACCGCAGCATTGCGGCCCAGCCACGGTGTTGGGAAGACCCACAAACAGTACCTTTTAGAACTGGAGGGCGTCGGCGACCTCTCATTGAGCTTCCGAAAGCAGGACATCCACAGGCGTCGGTTCTGGAGGTCGGTGAAGGAGTCGTCGGGGCTTTTCGAAGTCACATGCGTTGCAGATCGAACTCCTCTCTGCTGAAGTCAGGAGCGCTGGCGTCGGCAGGCGTTGGGTGGTGCAGGGCAAAGTGCAGCTGTGCAGCGTGCAGTGCCCTCAGGTCGCGGTGCGAGCAGCGACTCGGTGGCGGCGTCAGATGGTTTTGTCGGAGAAACCAGGGTCGCGGTGCGAAGTGAATGCGGTGCTTGTAGTCGTTGCTGGAGGGCAGTCGTCTGGAGTCAATGGTGCCTGCAGGCCAAGGCTGCGGTGAGGGATGAGGGCGGTGCGTCGCGTAACTTTACGAGCAGTGCCCTTGAACCATGGTGCAAGCAGCGGCATGGATTTCGGTGTAAAGCGTCGTCGTCGGGG
The DNA here is from genome assembly GCF_964261635.1 of Lissotriton helveticus. Lineage (NCBI taxonomy): Eukaryota > Metazoa > Chordata > Amphibia > Caudata > Salamandridae > Lissotriton > Lissotriton helveticus. The sequence goes on from NC_136067.1 coordinate 1,243,717,798, forward strand.
AGGTCAAATCATCGTTGTGAAGCGAGGCGGTGAGGAGTGTGGCGCCCACAGGTTGCCATGCGAGCAGTGGCTCGGTGGCTGCATCAACAGGCGTCGTCGGTGAGACCATGGTCGCGGTGCGGCGTTGTGGCGGTGCCTTATGCGGTGCCTTCAGGGTACGGAGTCAGCAGCGACGTCGTAGACGATGTCAGGTTGCTTTTTACTCTGTTGCAGCACAAAACACAGAGTCCCCAATGCTGAGGGCAGAAGAGCTTGAAGTCTTTGCTGTTCCTGGGACTTCTTGAACAGGGGGAAAGCTCTATCTCCAGCCCTTGTAGAAACTCACAAAAGTAGATTGCAGAAAGTACACTCATGTCCTTTCACTACCCAAGACAGAAGCAGCCACTGCAGGCCAATACAGTACAGCACATAGCAAAGTGGTAGTTCCTCCTCACAGCTTCTCCAGCTCTTCTTCTTGGCAGTCTTCCTGATCGAAAAGAGGTCTAAACATCAGGGGTCTGGGCCTCAATATTTGTTTCCCAAAATCATTTGATCTCTTAGGCAGAGAGTGTCTGTGCCCAGCCAGAACCAGTTTTGCCTTCTCTGGTGTGACTTCCTGACAGGAGGTGGAGACAGCATGGTCAGAGGCAGACCAGGCCCTTTGAGGGGCAAGGAAATCTCTCCCCCCTTTCCCAATTGCAACCCAGGTCTATTCAGCCCTTTCCTGACCCACCTAGACTATCTGGAGCCACTCAGACATACTAAACGTTATATTTCTACCTAATTCCCTGGGCGAGTTATGTTTATAAGATGTTATAAACAAACTCCCCATTCTGTCCTATGTGGAAAAGGTAGCCTTGCACTAGTGAAAAACGAAATTGGCCATAATTCACTATCAGGACATGCCACACACACCAGGGCATGTCCTACCTTTCACATACACTGCACCCGGCCCACAGGGGTACCTTGGGTCTACCTTAGGGGTGTCTGACATGTAAGAAAAGGGAAGGTGAGGGACTGGTAAGTGTGTGCACTGGCCAAGTCACCATGGCAGTTACAAGTTGACGCAGACTAAGTTACTTTTTCAGGGCTTCTCATGTGGGTGGCACAATCAGTGCTGCAGGCCCTCTAGTAGCATTTGCTTAACAGGCCCTGGCACACTCAGTGCACTTTACTAGGGACTAACAAGCACATTAAATATCCAATCATTGAAACACCAATCCATGACACAATTTACCACAGGAGTACTTGCACTTTACCGCTGATCAGCAGTGAGAAAAATGCGCAGAAACAGAGTAAAAAACGGGAAGTCAGAAAGCAAAAACTCAGGGGAAATACGCCGAAAAATGCCAAGTCTAACATTAGTTGAATGCAAAGGCCACAAAAGTGGGTGAAGACACGGATACTGACGAAATATGCGATCCTCATCAACAGAAGTGGAGAGAAATTCTATATTGTTTTTAATGCGCTGCAAAACGTCTTCCATATGAAAGCCTTGAATATATTTCCCCATCGGAAGTTGTTCCTTGGCTCTTCCAGTTGCTCAGCATCAAGAATAGAGCCAGTGGGCTGGAGTGTTTCTGAATTAAAATCCTGCATGTCACACTTCGACATAGTAATCTGCTTCTCACCCTTACTTTCTTACTCAGTCAGTCAAAATGTAATTTGCATAACTGCATGTTCAGAGAACATGGAGCTTAGAAAAAAGCCTGTGTATCTTGATTGCCTGGTAAGAGCCTCTTAGTTTGATTTCTGCAATGAGAGCCCAGGGATCATGACAGCGCCAGGCACTTACTTGCCTGACCTGATTGTCACCCCTCGCCCTCTGTTCATCAAGAAGGGCGGATCACTAATGGATGCTATTGCTCACTTAAGCGAAGCTGTTCTGTTAAAATAAGCCAGAAATATTAATTGACGCATGCCCACTCAAGCACAGCATGACAAAATTTCTGATTCTGTACACAATATCAAAATGAATACCTAAAAACACCTTAACAGCATGTGTCTCTGTGCTTTGTGTGTGTTGACAAAGACATGACGGGCCATATGTATCATTCCAAATTGCAATTGCAGATGCCGAAATTTGCAGAAATTCGGCGTTTGCGGTCCCAATTTGGCTTAGTGGTATGTATTAATGAAAAACTGCCTCGCAAAATAACGAATCGCAAAATTTGCGATTCCGTATTTTGCGATTGCATTGAAGGAATCGCAAATTGCGATTCCTTAAATGCAATGTAAGAAGCACAGAAAAAGTTAAATTTGGCCTTAAGGAATCGCAAATTACCACCAACTTCAAGTTGGTGGTAATTTGCGATTTCTTTGAAAATTTCATTTGTTTGCATTTTTCAAAGTACAATGTGGCGCACATACATGCCCTTAGGGCATGTGCGTGCGCCACATTTGCACCCATGCTTATTTCAGGGGTGCAACAGGGTGTCCTTTTGACACCCTTGCAACCTTGAAATTGCATTCTCAATTTGTGATTCTCTATTTTGCGATTGCATTGAAGGAATCGCAAATTGCGATTCCTTAAATGCAATGTAAGAAGCACAGAAAAAATTTAATTTGGCCTTAAGGAATCGCAAATTACCACCAACTTCAAGTTGGTGGTAATTTGCGATTTCTTTGAAAATTTCATTTGTTTGCATTTTTCAAAGTACAATGTGGCGCACAAACATGCCCTTAGGGCATGTGGGTGCGCCACATGTGCACCCATGCTTATTTCAGGGGTGCAACAGGGTGTCCTTTTGACACCCTTGCAACCTTGAAATTGCATTCTCAATTTGCGATTCTCTAATTGCTAATCGCAAATTGAGAATGTCTTCCCATTCATTCTTATGGGCCTCTAGGCCCATAGGAATGCAAATCACACTTTGCGATTCACAATCAAAGAATATGTAGGATTCGCAAATCTTTTTGCAAATCCTACATACATCTCGTTTTGCGATTCTCAAATAGCGATTCTCTAAAATTCGCTATTTGAGAATCGCAAAACCAAACTTTCATACATATGCCCCAACGTCTTTAGCCAACATCCTCTCCTGTTTACGTCAGGGTTTTGATTACAATCTGAGTTTGCCCCTGTGTGATGTACATATACGTTGCGACTTTACTTTAGGTGAGCGTCTCAAGAAGTAAAACAAAAACATTGTCATGGGACCACTGTATCCATCATTAGAACCTTGCGGCCTATATATATGGAAAACAAAAAAGGTGAATTCCAGCATTACCACTAAAAAGACAGGAGGCCAAATGCCCTGGATTAGCTATATTAAGAATTTAGCAGTCAAATTGGGTCACCTAGAGCTCTTTGGGAATCCAAAGACATTTGTAAAAAGAGATGCTAGGGGTAAAAAGACACTTCCTCGCATACATGGTAGCGGAGAGGGAGAGACAAGAAACTGTTCTAAATCTTCAATGAGGGCCTATATTCGGTTAAAAACTTGTATCTCAGAAGAGCCCTACTTAGTCATGGGCTCAAAATCCTACCATCATTTTTTACTGCCAAGGTTTAGGTTAAACCTTATACATCGGTCTCCGGCTTTCCCGCAAGGCCAATATAAAGTAGAGGAGCTGGGTCCTTGTTCATGTGATAATTTCTCTCAGCAGGACACGGTGTACTTCATTATATTTTGTGATCACTACTGTACCCTAAGGTAGTGGTTTATAGTTCCTTTGTTAAGAGAGAATCAATTCTTGCAAGTAAAACCTGTCTTAATAGATCTGCGAATGCTCCAGAGTCCATTGCTATGTTTTGGTGTGGCAAGTCTCTTAGCGGGAGCCCTCAGAACTATAAAAAATTATTCGGTTAAAATAATATTTTTATTTAATGCTGATTATAAATTGTACTCTATATGTTAGTTCGGACAGAGTTAATCAAATTGTGTTTATTTTTTCATAAAACTCTTTTTATGAATGTTCTTTAACCAAAGAGATTAATTGATGTGGATATTTAAGTGTTCTATAACATTTTGGTACTGTCTGATTTTTATGTCTGCTTTTCTGGTTTTTAATTTACCGAAAAAGGCATTTCTGACTGACTAACTATAGCCATAAATACTGAACATATTTTACTAGTTGCTTGAGTTTCCACTGCGACAATTTTTTCTATTAGGAGATCCCCTTCCCCTGAGTCTAACTTGATTTTTTTTTTAACTGTGAGGGTTGGATTGCAACAGCATTTTTAATGAATCCCGAGTGAGCAACTAGAACCATTCCATGGCATGAGTGCTGACCTCTCAAGCCTCGCCTTGGCTACTGAAGGAGCAATTTGGAAGCCACCTGCTATAAATGGCAACGCCGGAAGCCAAGGCACAGTCTCTCGGGCACCTTGAAGGCATTAGGTGGGCGGTTATTAATATCTCAGAAGGCGGGAAGCAAGTGTCAACCTATCTCGGAAGTATGTTTTTTTCCCTTTAATTCTGGTTGCATATCTCGGTAAATCTTCAGGGAAAAAGAACGCTGATTTATAAATAGTCTGGGAATTTGTTTTCCACTGAGGGCTCTCCGCTTTCCTAAATGTGTTGTGGCCCAAAGCCATTTATGGTTGAAAGTGCATTTAACTGGTGCCTGATAACTATTGAAATAAATTGTACGGCAAAGGAGTGTGCTTCTCAATATTACACACTTAAAAACTCTGCGTGGCATTGTGTTTCGTCAGGGTGAAGGCCTGTCCACGAAGTGTGCCGTGCAGGACAGTATACAGAGGACAAGCATGCATACAAACCCCAATGGTTCACTGCGGACTTATTAACACTTTAGTTTCAACAATACAAGGATGAAAGATTCATGCAGAAAAAACATGTTAGTCAATAATACTGTCCAACCATTTGAAAACAAATTGCAAAAAATTATTTTATTGGCATGAATGCTGTAAAAAGACATTCAGGTGCTCTGAAGAGTGATCACACGGTGCAAACAAACACGAAAAGCGACATGTGAATGCATGATGGGCTCATAGAGCTATTCAAAGTGGAATAGGGTCAATAAGTCTGTATGTCTTCAAGTTTGGCCTCAGTGATGAATGGGTTGTCATCATCTGGTCTGGGATAGGTGCAGATCACTGTGACAATAAACAGGAAGTGCCCGTGCCCATGCAGGGTATCACGGCCGGACTGGGAACGGTAGCCAGCCCTGGCAACCTGCCTGACTGGCCCCGGTAGCAGAGGTGGGGGGATGCTAGTGAGAAGCACTTCTCCCACTGCATCGCTCCCGCTTTGGTTACAGGGAGTCAGTATTGCAGCACTGCTGCATAACGGGCTCTGAGTAACAAAACCGGACCCACCCTTCTGACCCACCCGGGAAACGCCTGGTGCCCGCTATGGCCAGTCTGGTCCTGTATGATTTCCATCAGACGCTTTACAGTTTTTATTCCCTCACATGGGTCTTTGTGAGATGATGATCAGATTCCAACCTTGAAGGCCTCTACTAATTGAATATTTATGTAAAGTGCTTGCAATCTTAGAAAAGTAAAATCATTGGATATTAATTCTAAAGTTCATAAGATATATCTTCAGTTTTATTTTCAACTCCTCAGGGAGCCAGTTCAGCAATAGAGTGGCAGTTAAAATATGACAGTATTTCTTCGTGTTCAGGCAAAGTCTGGAAGTTTTGTGTTAGTTCCTTTGTAAGGTGTGCATTTACTTTCTGAGGATGAAAGTATTGACACTCTTGCTGCAGTCCGGCCAGGAAATTACTAGGGGAGTCACAAAATATACATCGACTTGATGTGAGTTTAATGGGTATTGTTAGGCAGCCGATGCCTCCTATAGATCAGAGGAAAAGAAGGCAGTCAATTTTTAGAAGAATGGTCAGTAAATATACAACGTTAAAGCTTTGTGTTAAGCACACATCTGGCATTTCTGACAGACTAGCCATTGGAGTCAGCCTGAAAGGAACAATGTGTGAGTCAGTTTGTGGTGCCTGACAAGCCTGCATACTATTATACCAGACATCATGTTCCTTCATTTCGCGCATTTGAAGCAATATTTTCAGCATTCCTTCCGATGACCTTTTTTTAAGTAGTAATACAGCCATATACCCCGCCGTAGTGGGCTATACCGGCTAATAAAGGCCCGTTCCAGCGTTAAAATCCCGAGCGAAGGTGAGGGACTTTAACAAGGGAGCGGGACTTTAATAGCCTTATAGCCCAGCTAAGAAGGGCTATAAGGCTATTAGAACATTCTGCCACTAGAGGGCAGAATGTTCCAACAAATAAAATAAAGGCCTCTCGGAGTTCAAGGAGTTTAAATTCCCTCGGGCTCCGAGAGGCCTTTGAAAACACCATTGAAATGTTGCTTTGCTGGCCTTTACTGGTCATTGAACCAAGGTAGACAGATTAGTTGGATCTACCCTTCTGCGATGCTCTGACACGCACTTCAGATCTTCATTTAGAAGAAGGCACCTGGACACGAATGCACTATCCAGTACCCGTGTCAACTAACTGACTTACATACATAGTCGCTACTGCACTATGCGTGCAATTGGCATCCATCCCGAGATCTCCTTGCTCCCACCACAGGCGAAGCGCACCATCAATCTCCTCCTCCGGCATTGACTGCACGTTGCATCATTGAGGTTGCCAGCCCTTCACCCCGGTACACACAAAGGGTACCCTGCGGAGTCCCTTGTGAGTATCTTTTATTTTATCTTTCACCTAACCGGTGTTTAACACTCTTCACATGGCAGCGCAATCACCTTTCAGATGTCTCTACACCCATAGGTCCTGAAGAGACCCTGTAAAGGGTCGAAACGTCATCGGCAATCTATGAAAATGAACCAATTCAATCAGCCCTGATTATTGTACACAGTGGCTGTGATCATTGTATAATTATTTATGGTCGTTTTTTGTGGAAACCAAGTCACATTTGTCACCAATTTAAAATCTTTTTCTTTACTTTTGGTTCCAATTTCACTGGGGACACCTAGCACTATCATGTTTTTTCCTTTATGTACAAATCTATACCTTGTTTGATAGATAAAAGCAATATTGGAAATACAGCTGGTTGTGTCCTTGCTAGCCTTTCTTTCTGATGTTATAGTAACCCTTAACCATTGTGATTTTGCATATTATTATCAAGATAGTGTTCTCATTTTCCAGCAGCAACTGCTGTTTCTGTTACAAACTAATTACCCTGGTTCCTAGCGAGTAGGGTCTCCCTTGTTCTTGTTCTCGACTTGCAGGCCTTTACTGGCCCTTAAAATCATGGAGTACTCCATTGTCTTCAATGGAGCTCCCAACATACAATGTTCTAATATACAATAAAAGCAAGACATATGTTTGAGGCTACAAAGAGACTCATTTAGATTTGGATGTTTCAGCTGCTGAACTACCGTTTTGGCGAGGAAGCAAAACACCATGCAGGTTTAAAATTAAATTAAGTATAAAAGTTTCCATTGTGTAGATGGACACTTCTCTTTTAAATATTTCATGTGCATAGTGAGTGCTGATTTATGGGGGAAATTATTCATTGAGGTAGGTTCAACATGCCTCGTTGGCATGGCAGACATGTTGCTACATATATGATTACTGAAAATAGACCTGTACATTGAAGATTCATCTTCAGGAGTAACATAACAAAAGTCCCACATGCACTTACAGTTGTTCCTCAGAGAATGGGGGACAGGGGTGTTTCTGTAGTTTTTGATTTTGCAGACCCTATGGTGCACATGGCAGTTTCGAGCAGTAGACATGCTAGTATAAATGGCTTTGAGCCTTACAATGACATTGCTCACAGTATCAGCTCTGCCCTATGGGGGTTTCTGATCTGACATTGAATGCACCACCATCCTCCACATTCCAAATCAGATAGGTAATGTAGAAGGATGATTAGACATCTACTCTTAAGGCAGATGCCCTATAGGTATCAATCTTTAAATAAGCCTGTTGAGAAATTACACCATCCATATTCCCATTACTCTATACTTTGCCACACTAGGGATCTGGACTGAGAGTTCTGAACTGAACAGACTTTTAGGGACCACCTAGTCTCCACTCCAAGGTCCTATGCTCATTGACAAGTTCCATGCAGTGCAGTAGCCAGTAAAGGCCAGGAATGAAGATTTCATGATCATTCCTGATTAAGGTTGGAAGAAGTCTTTTCACCTTTCATTACCAGGAGGGGCCACACCTGAGGTTAGGTTCAATGCCCCTGTGTTGTTGGCATCTAAAAAGCTGAACCAACAAGATCTTACAGTTCAAGGAGTACCAAACCATAGCATGGCAAAAGCCTGGCCCCCACTGCACAACGAATCAGTTGGCATTCCTTTAACTAGGAATAAGATCCTAAACTTAAAGAAAATTCCTTTAATACCTCTTTAGCAGTGAGGGCTACAGACTTTGGGCTATCACAATTCCTTCTCATTTCTCCTAGAGTAATCCTTTAGTGTTGGTTATAGCATTGCTTCTCTTTTAGGAACACCCCATGCTGTGCATTCCTATTTATGGTTGTATACTGTATTGGAGTTAACCCTCAAACTGTATTAAATAATTTGTACTTGGCTGAACACCCAAGATAACCACGAGAGTCATGGAGACTATTGGGGTGAGTCTGAAACACATTACCAATGCTTGCGTGGTCCTGATCATGTTTAAAAGTGGGAAGCAAATCAAGGTAAGGCTTTCAGCACTTTGTGCCATTTTCCTGCTCTTGCAAAACACAAAATATTACTGAATAAACCCCCTCAGTCTCAATGTTAATCCTGCTATGTGGTCCCAACCCCTTTTGCTATGCACTGGTTGCTGTCCTGCGGGCGTATTATACAATGTGGCGCATTTTCCTTGTTAGCACCAAGCACACCTTTTAAACTGTGTGCTCGGTGCTAACAAGGAGAGTGCGCCATATTAGAATGAATACGCTGCCCCCAATGCAGCGGCAAACTCGTGCTGCCTTCAGAGCAGCACATTCAAGTGAAATATGGAGGGGCTTTGTGCATGTGGCAACCCGCCTGTACTTTTAAGAAGGCTGAGAGATCCCCTTGCAGACAGGTGCAGTGAGTGACTGCACCCTCTTGCAGGGGATGTCAAGGAGGTCCATAGGACCCCCATCACCCTGTCCAGAGCCCTGATGGTGCACCACCTTTTAAGTAGCGCTCTGTCAGCATGCCTCCTGACATCTTCTTTACCTTTGCGCTCGCGTCTATAATATTGCATGGGTGCAGAGGCAAAGAGATTCCCTCATTTGCATCTGGTCACATCCCCATGCAAATGAGGGAATCCCCTTCGGTGATAGCCCTGGCGTTATATGTGCACCAGAACTATCTGTATTACAGAAGAGGTCGCATAAGCATCTGTGCCCCTTCAGTAATACCAAAGTGCCCTTGTGGCATACAAAGCACGTGCAAATGCCCGCTGCACGCGGGGGACACTTTGCATAATATGGCCCCATGTGGGCTAATGGCAGGCCTTATTTATTGCTTCCCTAGGCTTCCTGTAGAACAGTTCTAATCTTCTCTGTGCTGAATTAATTAATTTCCACAGTTGCGAAAACCTTTGTTTTTTTCAAATGCCAGTCGCTACCAGCATCATGTACCCATTTTCAATTGACAGTGCAATGGTAAATGATTGGTACAAGTGGCTGGATTTTCTCATCAGTCAGTCAATACTTTTTATTTTGGTGGAAGGCCATAAGAAAAAATAAAGTCAATAAACCTACTAAAACATTATAAAAACATTGCTAAAAATACACTCAATTATTAAGAAAACTTTATGATTGCTAAGAAAATACAAGTAAGAGTATCCCTGCAGGTTCTTCAGACAGCAGGGTAGTCTTTTTTCTGATTACTCACAGGTCTATGAGTTTTCTGAGGAGGGTAATGGGGGATACTACTTTTATGCTTAGTTCCAGCCTGTTGTTTGGGGAACCTCTTCGCTACACCCTAACCAATGTGGAAACATTTCCACAGGTATCCCTTCACACTTTTGCAGGAATGCCTGTGTGTTTTGCTGTAAACTATCCCACAGAACCCCTCTTTCCTAAAATCAAAATCAAAAAGCTCCATGTGCCGCCCCAGAGGTGTGTCTATGATAATGGGCAAACCTCCATTGTGGTTACTTCTGGGGCTGCTCCCCTCCCACCAGGTTTGGGGCCAGGTTGTCTTGGAAGACAAAAGCAAGGCAGGCCTATGTGTGAGCTACATTTGTCAGTGTCAGGGAAGGCATCCTTTGTAGGTCAGGAAGGGGCTGTGCACAGCCCAACTTGACAATTGAGTAGGATTTTAAATTATTGCTGTTAAAATAAGTCCTTCAATCATTTTTCCAGCTGCTCCCAAACTGAAAATAAGCATTAGAAGTTGTTATAGGATACCCCGATGTTTTGTTATGGGGTAACCAGCCTTGCCACATTGAAACAAACAACTTTGGGGGGTTTTCACTGCCAGGACTTAAATATACATGTCCTACTTAGGTTTACATGCCATGCCCCCTGCCCTACAGCAAAGTAGGGCCTACTTTAGGGGTGCCTGTGTGTTTTGCTGTAAACTATTTTATAAATATTAAAAAGGAATGTTCAGCCTGGCAAAAGAACAGTTTTGGCTGGTCGATATGGCAGTTTAATTTATTTATTTATTTATTTTTATTTATTTATATTATTTGTAAAGCGCGCTGTTACCAACCGGTGTCCTGGCGCTGAAATGGTACCTCCCTGAATTTCAAGCCTCCCGACTAGAGCGTAAAAAGCCATGTTTTCAGATTTTTCCGGAATGCCAGCAGGTTTGCACTTTGCTTTAGTGCCAGAGGCAAGGTGTTCCAAGCATTTGCCCCCCCAATGCACCTTCCTGATGCGGGCTGTCCTAATCAGCCCCAAACAGGCCGACCTTAATTGTCTGCCTGGCATGTACCATTGGAAGTGCTGTTGGAGAAACGCAGGGCCCTGTCCATGAAGCGCCTTGTAGACTATGCACAAAGATTTGAACATAATCCGTTTCCGTACTGGGAGCCAGTGCAGCTTATCCAGCTCCCGGGAAACCGATGAAAACTTAGGCAATCCGGCGATGAGACGGGCGGCCACATTTTGCAAGACCTGTAGCTTATTAAGCAGCCCTTGTTGGGCCTCAAGGAGAAGACTGTTGCAGTAATCAAGGCGGGTGAGCACAAGTGCTGACACCACCGTCTTTCTGCTCCCTACCGGTAAGAAGGGGAATATCTTCCTAATGATTTTCAATGTCCAATGGATGGAAGAGGTGAGCGCCTTAACTTGTGGTTTAAAGGAAAGCTGATCGTCAATAAGAACTCCTAGGTTCTTCACCTTCGTTGCAGGGGAAGGAGGGGACCCCATGTCTTCCGGCCACCACTTAGGGCTCCAGAGATTAGTGTTAGAGCCAAATAGTAGCACCTCAGTTTTGGAGGCGTTCAGTTTTAAGCAACTTTTTGCCATCCAAGTGCTGACTGCTGTCATACAGTCCTGAAACCTAGCCGCCACACCTAGTTCTTTCCCCGGGAGCAGCGATACAACAATCTGCGTGTCGTCTGCGTAAGATGTTAACTCAAACCCGTAGGATCGGATCACTGGGGCAAGAGAAGATAAGTAGATGTTGAATAAGGTGGGGCTTAGGGAGGATCCCTGAGGGACCCCCCTGGGAGTTTGAAAGGTCTAGACTCAAAATCTCCCTGGACCCTGTTCATAAGGAAAGCTTTCAGGATACTCAGTGCTCCCCCCTGAATCCCGCAGTCCTCTAACCTTTCCACCAGAACACTATGGTGGACCGTATCGAAGGCCGCGGACCGGTCGAGAAGGACCAGCACCGCCTGGCCCCCTGCATCCAAAGCCTTCCTGACCTCCTCCGTAGATTTAATCAGGGCGGTCTCAGTACTGTGTCCTTCCCTGAACCCATGTTGAGCTGAGTCCAGACCCTGCGAGGTACGCAGGAATGCACAGAGCTGGAAATTCATGGCCTTCTCAATAAGTTTGGCTGGAAGCGGAGTCTAGCGATGGGCCTGTAACTATTGGGATCAGCGATATCCAATGAGGGCTTCTTGAGCAGTGGAACAATAGAGGCCCGTTTCCAGCATGTGGGAAAATCGCCCATCTCAAACATCTGGTTGAAAAGATTGGCTAAGGTGTCAGCTATTGGGAAAGCTGCAAGTTTTGCCACTGCCGCCGGACACGGATCAAGGGGAGATCCCGATTTCGTTGCGTGCAGCAATCTTAAGATGTCCTCAGAGTGCACTGGTTCAAACGCAGAGAATTTTTCCTTCGGTACGTTGGTAACAGGAGTCCTGTGTGAGCCATCCAGTAAACTCTGAGCCACCTGAGGCTCAAGTGTGGTAAAAATAGTTTGCACTTTGCCCGGAAAGAACTTAGCTAGGGACTCACAGAGTTCAAGGCTTGGTGGAACAATCACTGGCTTGGGAATGGCCAGGCTGGACACAGTATCAAAGAGTTCCCTCGGAGAGTTCTTGGCCCTCTCAATGCGATCGGTAAAATATGCGCTCTTAGCCTTCCTTATAATGTCTTTATAAGCCTTTTGGCTAACTTTCAGACTAACTTTATCCCTATCGTTGTAATTAGATCGCCAGTTCCGCTCAAGCTTCTTGCAAGCTGCTTTGGCTTCTCTAAGCTCATCAGAAAACCACGGAGCTGACGGGACCGACCGAGTGGGGCGGCATATTTTCGGCGGGGCTAAAATGCGACAGGCCTGATTGATCCAGTCCGTATACTTGGCAGCCGCTCTGTTCACAACAGCTGGCAAAGCTGTCCTAGAGGACACCAGCAGATCCTCAAAAGCGTTACCGTTGAGGTTTTTCGAGGATCTACACATCCTTATTGTTTTCCTATCATACGTTGCCTTCTGCACCGGGGGCTGAGGATGTTAAACAGCACCGACGCATGGTCAGTCCAGGCCATGGGTTCAGTTTTAATAAACTTCAGGTCAGGATTGTTCGTGAAGACACCATCTAGCGTGTGTCCAGCTAGGTGTGTTGCCCCCTTGACCACCTGCGTAAGTCCCACCCCATGCATCACCTCCGCTAAAGCGAGCGTGTCCGGGTCAGAGTTGCCCTTTAAATAGAAACTAAAATCTCCCAGGACTGTGAAAGAATTGACGCACAAGGCTTCCTCTAGGATACTGCCCACCTTTTCAAGGAACTGGGACTTCATCCCGGGGGGTCTGTAGAGGAGACAGCCCTTAAGGGATTGGTGATTAGACAGCATGAGCTTGAACCCCAGAGCCTCGCATGTCTCGGAAGTCACCGGCTGAAAGGACCCTTGAATGGAGGCATGATGGATCATGGCCAGACCACCTCCCCTTTTGCCTGGCCTATCCAATACGAAGGTCAAATAGTTTGGAGGGGTAGCTTTACTAAGTCAGGCCCGGATGCTGCATCGGTCCAGGTCTCGGTGATAAAAGCGATTTTTATGTTTTTATCCTGAATCATCTCCGCACACTCTATACTGTGCTTTACTAGAGATCTGGCATTGATCAAGAGGCAGTTCATGTTCTGCTCCCCCCTCACCTCTTTGAGAGTAGGGGTGCTGGAGACAGCCCGAACCCGTTTGCAGAGGATCGCAGGAAGACCGGTCTGACACGACGGGCACCACCGAGGGCCTGCCTGCATATTTTTGCCTGGCCTTAGATTAATACAGCCAACTTTGCTACATCCCGCATTTAAAATCAGCAACTGGTCCCGGCTGAAGACCCGCCTAGGCAGGATTCCTGTGAGTTGTTGACCAGGGATTATGGCCCTGGGCGCGGGTCCGGCGCGGACGGGCGCAGACGGGCGCGGACGGAGCCCTGTAGCCATTTATAGGGGCGGAAGGAGGGCGGGAGGCTGCGACAGCTAGTCCGCAGACCTGCCCCTACCCCCAAGATGGCGGTTCCCTGTGCCCTAATCGGCTGCACGGGGGGTCAGGAGGTGCTGTCGATCAGGGGAGTACCAGAGTGAGCGCTGCGCTTACCAGCGAGTTTTATGTCCCTGGGAGGGCGGGAGGCTGCGACAGCTAGTCCGCAGACCTGCCCCTACCCCCAAGATGGCGGTTCCCTGTGCCCCCTTCCGCGTCAGCACCTAATCGGCTGCGCGGGGGGTCAGGAGGTGCTGTCGATCAGGTAGGTGTCACCAGAGAGTCAAAAAACCAAAGAGCAAATCTAGTGGCAAAACAACATAAAATCGGCAAAGACGCACACATTAAAAGCAAGCTGCAGTATTTATAAAAACAGCTCTAGGGCCTAATCCCCCGGCTTTCCGCCTCAGGGGAGTACCAGAGTGAGCGCGGCGCTTACCAGCGAGTTTTATGTCCCTGGGAGGTCGGGAGGCTGCGACAGCTAGTCCGCAGACCTGCCCCTACCCCCAAGATGGCGGTTCCCTGTGCCCCCTTCCGCGTCAGCGCCTAATCGGCTGCGCGGGGGGGTCAGGAGGTGCTGTTGATCAGGTAGGTGTCACCAGAGAGTCAAAAAAACTAAAGAGCAAATCTAGTCGCAAAACAACATAAAATCGGAAAAGACGCACACATTAAAAGCAAGCTGCAGTATTTATAAAAACAGCTCTATGGCCTAATCCCCCGGCTTCCCGCCTCAGGGGAGTACCAGAGTGAGCGCTGCGCTTACCAGCGAGTTTTATGTCCCTGGGAGGGCGGGAGGCTGCGACAGCTAGTCCGCAGACCTGCCCCTACCCCCAAGATGGCGATTTCCTGTGCCCCCTTCCGCGTCAGCGCCTAATCGGCTGCGCGGGGGGTCAGGAGGTGCTGTCGATCAGGTAGGTGTCACCAGAGAGTCAAAAAACTAAAGAGCAAATCTAGTGGCAAAACAACATAAAATCGGCAAAGACGCACACATTAAAAGCAAGCTGCAGTATTTATAAAAACAGCTCTACGGCCTAATCCCCCGGCTTTCCGCCTCAGGGGAGTACCAGCTAAAACTGCTCACCCAGGCTGCAGGGCCAGGCCTGGTGAAATGTTTTATTGTGCTACTTTAGTGGGTGGCATAATTTATGCTGCAGCCCACTAGCAGCATTTATTTACAAGTGCTGGGTATCTGTGGTACCGTTTACTAGAGGCTTACACCGTGGCGTCACTAGAGGGGTGCGAGGGGTGCGGACCGCACCGGGTGACACCATCACATGGGGTGACATCATGAGCCTCTGCTTTAACACTATCAATGCTACAGAAATTCATCCTCTGTGCTGCAGATCCTTGAATCCCATTGTTCATGACGAGCTCAGCTCGTCATGAGCACACAAGCAGTGTACTGCATGACGAGCTGAGCTCGTCATGAGCATGGAAGGGGTTAAATAATCGCTACATAAATCAGGAGCCGAGGAACCCGTTACCCGGCCGCCGGCCAAGATTATTGTCCAATTAGAATTAGCTTTACGACGTTGGCGTCCGGACGTCGACGATGTTCGAAACGTCACTCACACAAGGAACGGCGAACGCTTATGCGTGAAGCACCGACGGAGAAAAGGTAAAAGCAGAAAATTCACCGTATAGGTGAAGGGCAAGTAAGGAAAAAAGTTGAGCGTCGCAGTGGGGTGGGTGATTAAAAAAATACCATTGCCACATACACCACCAACCGGTCTGTATATCGAGCTGACCTCTTACAAATGGGTTCTACTAGGTACAAATCACTCAGAGCTTGCAGGTGACTGACCGCGCTCCTACTTTTCCCACACCAATCTGATAATATTTCATCCAACTCAAATATTTTTCTCTTTGTATTCTGGCACTTGTAGACCTGGCATTTTTGTAGGCTAAAGTGGATTACATGTGACAGAATACAAAGAAAACCGCAAATGATGAAGTACTCTGAGACCTGGGACACGTGATGGTTCTAGTCTGTGCCCATATTAGCACAGCAGGAAGTCTAACATCCAAAAATGATCAGTCAGCAACTGAATTGAAGTGAGTGATACTTTAGATAGGAAGCTAACAAAAATGCACATTGCTAGCCACTCTGTGTCATCTGTAATTTATGAAGCGTTTAGTTATGTCTAGCTTTTAGCCAATGCACTTTACATGCTAGGCATTTTCAAGGCTTTTTCTAGAGGAGGGACTATAAGTGTCAGAATGCATTGTGTCATTTTTAGTTAAAAAGCTGTGGTTGGTTAAAGATGCCACACAGGGCATGGGACGGTGAGAGAAAGTTCAGAAATGGCATAGATTTAGGCAAAAAATAAAGAGCCTCGCTTTAGTGTGCCACACTGTACCATTGGAGACACGATGTTCGAGTCCTGGGCTTTTGATTAATCAATCTAGTGCATTGTGGGAGTTGTAGTTCTGAGTCATGTCAGTTGGTGAAAACAATTGTATTCTCGCAATTGTCTCATTTTACACACGTGTCAATCTCAGCATCCTGCCCACAGCGCACTGTCATTGTGGTGTCTTCTGCAGACAATGCTTTGAGGTTGAATGCCGACCCTAAGATTCAAGTGTTCATTAGTACATAATATGATGACTTGAAAGCAGTGTTGTTTAGGGCCAGAAGCCAAAAACAACTTTTTATGGCCTTAACCTATATACAGCTCTGTAGTAAACCCTTCCAAGTAGATATGTGGAACTTTCTTGAGGAGGAGTTCAGAAGTGTTGCAGTAAAACAGTGCAATTTTTTATTTAATGCTTTATGTTGTCATTATTTTCAGAAGTGTGCTAAGTTTTTATTAGGTGAGTGAAGTCTTATGCAGAACCCTTTCATTGCCTTGTCTGTATCTCACTGCGTTTCACGCTTTTCGGCCTTGATGCAGTGTTTACTTTGTAGATGCGCAATATTTCACTATGACTGGTAATTGGTGCTGAAAATAGATGCACCACTTGACTTTGGAATTGGAGGAACGTTGTTGATGTTGTTGTTTTTTTTTCGTTATTATTTTTTTTTGTTTGTTTCATTTCAACAACCTGAAAGGGGTGTAAAACTCCTTTTTTTAACATACCCCGTGCATAAAGCTGTCCTGGCCAAGTAAAGAATTGTAGTATTCTGTGGAATTACCAGAAGTTTGCACAAGACAAACCCACATTTGTACACCTCATGTTTCTTCGCGTAGTAAATAGCAGGGCTTGCTTAACTTTACCCATATACCCCCTCTGGAGAATGATCACTAAGCTGTTTCTGATTGGGGTGGGGAGAGCTATGGACTAAACAGATATTTAGCACCCTACCTGCAGGGGGTGACACCATGAGTTACCGCACTGGGTGACACCAATCCTAGTTACGCCACTGGGCTTACAGATAAATTAAATGTGCTGATTAGGGGTATTCCAACACTAACATGGTTAGAGAAGAGAGTACCAGCACTTTACCATTAGTTAGCAGGAGTTATGTGTGCAGGGTCCTATAGCCAACAAAACCTAGTTCAGCAAACATGATAAATCCAGGGGTAATAAAATGCAAAAGATGGTAATTTCCAACACTCATGAATTATCGGAGCGCACAGTGCACTAGATACAGGCAGGTTATATACATTGAATCAAGATAATGAGCAGGTCAGCACTAGCAGTTGTTTTCAAAACAAAATAAATCATAAATTACTGAGCTTTGTTCATCCTAAACCCATGCTTCACACAAGCTTGTCCCATCAGATATTGCCATAACATTGATTTCAGGACCGTTGAATGGAATTTACTTTGGTCACCATTTGGTCCTAGGACGCTTGATTCCGGTCCAGGGAAGACATGGCTTGGCAGTTCGGGCTGGACTGTTCCCATGAGGCACAGAGTCAAGACTGATTTGCATATGGCCATGTCTGAACTGGGGTGGTGTGGTGAGCAAAATAATGATGGATTAAACCCAGATCTGTGACTGGGGGTAAATGTTTTGCCATTGTGCAACACCCCGTCCATCAATTGTTGTTTTTGCATTTGTCACCCTGAGTGGGACGGGTATGCTGAGTCGTGAGTCCCGTGCTCTCCATGCCACTGGAATAAAGCTATCCTGGCTGATGACGGCTGATAGCCAGAAACCGGTCCTAGGATGCTTGATTCCGGTCCAGGGAAGATGGATTAAACCCAGATCTGTGACTCGCGGTGAATGTTTGCCATTGTGCAACATTACGTCTATCAATTGTTGTTTTTGCATTTGTCACCCTGAGTGGGACGGGTATGCTCCGACGTGAGTCCCGTGCTCTCCATGCCACTGGAATCAAGCTATCCTGACTGATGACGGCTGATAGCCAGAAACCGGTCCTAGGATGCTTGATTCCGGTCCAGGGAAGACATGGCTTGGCAGTTCGGGCTGGACTGTTCCCATGAGGCACAGGGTAAAGACTGATTTGCATATGGCCATGTCTGAACTGGGGTGGTGTGGTGAGCAAAATAACAATGGATTAAACGCAGATCTGTGACTGGGGGTGAATGTTTTGCCATTGTGCAACACTCCGTCCATCAATTATTGTTTTTGCATTTGTCACCCTGAGTGGGATGGGTATGCTCAGACGTGAGTCCTGTGCCCTCCATGCCACTGGAATCAAGCTATCCTGGCTGATGACGGCTGATAGCCAGAAACCGGTCCTAGGATGCTTGATTCCGGTCCAGGGAAGATGGATTAAACCCAGATCTGTGACTCGCGGTGAATGTTTGCCATTGTGCAACATTACGTCTATCAATTGTTGTTTTTGCATTTGTCACCCTGAGTGGGACGGGTGTGCTCCGACGTGAGTCCCGTGCTCTCCATGCCACTGGAATCAAGCTATCCTGACTGATGACGGCTGATAGCCAGAAACCGGTCCTAGGATGCTTGATTCCGGTCCAGGGAAGACATGGCTTGGCAGTTCGGGCTGGACTGTTCCCATGAGGCACAGGGTAAAGACTGATTTGCATATGGCCATGTCTGAACTGGGGTGGTGTGGTGAGCAAAATAACAATGGATTAAACGCAGATCTGTGACTGGGGGTGAATGTTTTGCCATTGTGCAACACTCCGTCCATCAATTATTGTTTTTGCATTTGTCACCCTGAGTGGGATGGGTATGCTCAGACGTGAGTCCCGTGCCCTCCATGCCACTGGAATCAAGCTATCCTGGCTGATGACGGCTGATAGCCAGAAACCGGTCCTAGGATGCTTGATTCCGGTCCAGGGAAGACATGGCTTGGCAGTTTGGGCTGGACTGTTCCCATGAGGCACAGGGTCAAGACTGATTTGAATATGGCCATGTCTGAACTGGGGTGGTGTGGTGAGCAAAATAACAATGGATTAAACCCAGATCTGTGCCTGGGGGTGAATGTTTTGCCATTGTGCAACACCCCGTCCATCAATTGTTGTTTTTGCATTTGTCACCCTGAGTGGGACGGGTATGCTGAGTCGTGAGTCCCGTGCTCTCCATGCCACTGGAATAAAGCTATCCTGGCTGATGACGGCTGATAGCCGGAAACCGGTCCTAGGATGCTTGATTCCGGTCCAGGGAAGATGGATTAAACCCAGATCTGTGACTCGCGGTGAATGTTTGCCATTGTGCAACATTACGTCCATCAATTGTTGTTTTTGCATTTGTCACCCTGAGTGGGACGGGTATGCTCCGACGTGAGTCCCGTGCTCTCCATGCCACTGGAATCAAGCTATCCTGACTGATGACGGCTGATAGCCAGAAACCGGTCCTAGGATGCTTGATTCCGGTCCAGGGAAGACATGGCTTGGCAGTTCGGGCTGGACTGTTCCCATGAGGCACAGGGTCAAGACTGATTTGCACATGGCCATGTCTGAACTGGGGTGGTGTGGTGAGCAAAATAACAATGGATTAAACCCAGATCTGTGACTGGGGGTGAATGTTTTGCCATTGTGCAACACTCCGTCCATCAATTATTGTTTTTGCATTTGTCACCCTGAGTGGGACGGGTATGCTCCGACGTGAGTCCCGTGCTCTCCATGCCACTGGAATCAAGCTATCCTGACTGATGACGGCTGATAGCCAGAAACCGGTCCTAGGATGCTTGATTCCGGTCCAGGGAAGACATGGCTTGGCAGTTCGGGCTGGACTGTTCCCATGAGGCACAGGGTCAAGACTGATTTGCACATGGCCATGTCTGAACTGGGGTGGTGTGGTGAGCAAAATAACAATGGATTAAACCCAGATCTGTGACTGGGGGTGAATGTTTTGCCATTGTGCAACACTCCGTCCATCAATTATTGTTTTTGCATTTGTCACCCTGAGTGGGATGGGTATGCTCAGAGGTGAGTCCCGTGCTCTCCATGCCACTGGAATCAAGCTATCCTGGCTGATGATGGCTGATAGCCAGAAACCAGTCCTAGGATGCTTGATTCCGGTCCAGGGAAGACATGGCTTGGCAGTTTGGGCTGGACTGTTCCCATGAGGCACAGGGTCAAGACTGATTTGAATATGGCCATGTCTGAACTGGGGTGGTGTGGTGAGCAAAATAACAATGGATTAAACCCAGATCTGTGCCTGGGGGTGAATGTTTTTCCATTGTGCAACACCCCGTCCATCAATTGTTGTTTTTGCATTTGTCACCCTGAGTGGGACGGGTATGCTGAGTCGTGAGTCCCGTGCTCTCCATGCCACTGGAATAAAGCTATCCTGGCTGATGACGGCTGATAGCCGGAAACCGGTCCTAGGATGCTTGATTCCGGTCCAGGGAAGATGGATTAAACCCAGATCTGTGACTCGCGGTGAATGTTTGCCATTGTGCAACATTACGTCCATCAATTGTTGTTTTTGCATTTGTCACCCTGAGTGGGACGGGTATGCTCCGACGTGAGTCCCGTGCTCTCCATGCCACTGGAATCAAGCTATCCTGACTGATGACGGCTGATAGCCAGAAACCTGTCCTAGGATGCTTGATTCCGGTCCAGGGAAGACATGGCTTGGCAGTTCGGGCTGGACTGTTCCCATGAGGCACAGGGTCAAGACTGATTTGCACATGACCATGTCTGAACTGGGGTGGTGTGGTGAGCAAAATAACAATGGATTAAACCCAGATCTGTGACTGGGGGTGAATGTTTTGCCATTGTGCAACACTCCGTCCATCAATTATTGTTTTTACATTTGTCACCCTGAGTGGGATGGGTATGCTCAGAGGTGAGTCCCGTGCTCTCCATGCCACTGGAATCAAGCTATCCTGGCTGATGATGGCTGATAGCCAGAAACCAGTCCTAGGATGCTTGATTCCGGTCCAGGGAAGACATGGCTTGGCAGTTTGGGCTGGACTGTTCCCATGAGGCACAGGGTCAAGACTGATTTGAATATGGCCATGTCTGAACTGGGGTGGTGTGGTGAGCAAAATAACAATGGATTAAACCCAGATCTGTGACTGGGGGTGAATGTTTTGCCATTGTGCAACACTCCGTCCATCAATTGTTGTTTTTGCATTTGTCACCCTGAGTGGGATGGGTATGCTCAGACGTGAGTCCCGTGCTCTCCATGCCACTGGAATCAAGCTATCCTGGCTGATGACGGCTGATAGCCAGAAACCGGTCCTAGGATGCTTGATTCCGGTCAAGGGAAGACATGGCTTGGCAGTTTGGGCTGGACTGTTCCCATGAGGCACAGGGTCAAGACTGATTTGAATATGGCCATGTCTGAACTGGGGTGGTGTGGTGAGCAAAATAACAATGGATTAAACCCAGATCTGTGACTGGGGTGAATGTTTTGCCATTGTGCAACACTCTGTCCATCAATTGTTGTTTTTGCATTTGTCACCCTGAGTGGGACGGGTATGTTCAGACGTGAGTCCTGTGCTCTCCATGCCACTGGAATCAAGCTATCCTGGCTGATGACGGCTGATAACAAATGTAGGAGTCCGCTGCACTCACTGGTTAATTGGGTTACCAAAAAATTTACCAAGTAATCAAGGTAAGGGTGCTCAAGCGGTTCACCTTCCGTCCAAGAGGTGCTGTGCATAAGATACTCGAAAAACCTTACAGGTGTAAGGTGTGACACTTGAGCACGCCTGAATCAAACTGAAATAGTGTAAATAAATCTTTACTCCATAAAGTGGTGGAAGTTTATGTTGCCATCCATTTATTCATAAATTCAAAAATGTTCATTTATCCGAACAGAAGAGGTATGCTGTTCCAATTAAATTCTTGGTTGCACAATTGAAACGCAATTCAAAAGATATCAACTGTAGACATCATCCTTCTATACAGTGCACAGTGACCCCAATGCATTTCGAGCCAGGCGAGGCTCTTTTTGAGGGGGTTAAATGTCTACGAGAAAGAATAAACAATACAAAACTAAATGTAAATGCAAATGCAGGGCCCGAGGCTGTAATTACGTGAACAAAAAACACGGTGAGGTGAAGGAGTGAAAGAGGGTGCGTCAAGTGACGTGTTAGCGAAAAAAGAAGAAAGAAAAAAACGTAAACAATATCGTGAACCGCGATGCTACACGTGGTCATGTGAAAGATATACAAATTGCAAGTTGGGATGAGGTGGTGTTGATACCTAAGGTAAGCGAGGAGCGTAATTTACAGAATCGTGGCTGAAATAAACAGACCGGAAAACGACATCCAGAGTTAATTCTGAAGGGTAAAACAGTGTGAAAATGTGCTACCCGTAGAAAACCACTAGCTAAGTAAATAAATAGTTGCCGGCTGGAGTGAAGTGAACATGCCATTCATAATTAATGTGAAAATGGAAACCAGACGTGCGAGTGGAGAAAGCGTTGGTACGTCAGACCGGACACTCACCGATGCACCGCGTTTACAGCTGACAAAACGCCATGGAACCAACCCGGAACTGGGAAGCGCGTCGAATATCCGTGTGTGGTTAGTGCGTATAGAAATAGGACTGCGAGGAGGAAGTGGTTCGGGTAATGCGGAGCACAAAGTGTAAACGCAAGTGAAAACGGGCTAACGTGGTCCCGAAAGGTGAAATAGAAGAAATAATTAAAAAGTAAAAAGTGAAGTAAAAAACCAGAAACCTGAAGACAGAACCTAAGTATAAAGAGTGTGCTCACTGAAAACACGTGAAAAGATAGATAGAAGAAAAGAATGTGGCGAGATCACAAATCGAATGATGGTGACACCTCTTCATCTGATGATTCTAACCGTTCAAGATTTTCTAAACAAGATGTGCGACAACAGCCACCTCAAACAGCTAAAACACCCAGCAGTACTCAGTTGAGTAAACCAACTACATCAGGCACTACTTCGGCGTCTTTTTTAGAGTTAGACACCGCCGCAATCGGCGATCCAGGCGGACTCAATACAAACGAATTACAACAATCAATAGCCAAGTCCACACGGAGCCACAAAACTTAGTTATGAATATTTCCCAGACACAAATCTCTACATCGCAAATGCAAGTTCTACTAAAAGGAGCCTCTTTTGTTTCCACATATACAACCAACGATTTGGAAACTCAAGTTAGTTTCTATAAATTCATGCGAGTACTTCGACTTAAACATTTCTTCACAAATGTATGTGAACCTCAACAAGTGCCACAAGAGGATACTTTAATGGATCTGCGTCCCTATAGTTCTTTTATGGCCCCGTGAGCCACAAAACTCTTGATTTATTTGAATCATTAGTTCAGAAAGATCTACAAACTAAGAAAATTCCTTTCCAAGACTCCAGACAAAACCTCACTAGAAGTGAAAAAATTGCCATATCCCAACTGGCTAACAATCCTACAATCACCATCTCCAAAGCAGATAAGGGCGGAGCCCTCTTGATCCTAGATACTCAATTTTATCAAGATAGTGTGCACACTCATCTACAAGATACTAACACCTACTTACAAATAGATAACGACCCCACTTTGGAATATAAAACTACCCTCCAGTGTCTCATTGACAAAGCTGTTGCAGATAGGACTATCACTGAAAGAGACCGAAGGTACCTGTGTAAGAGTCATCCTCAAATTCCATATCTCTATTTGGTTCCAAAAGTACATAAAAATCCTCACAAACCACCATTCAGACCGATTGTCAGCACGTGTAATTCCATTCACGAACCCATTGGCACATATTTAGACAGACATTTACAAAAGGCAGTCAAACAGATTCCAAGCTTTCTGCAAGACACTACGGATTTTCTAACAAAACTCCAAACTTTGACCTTTGATCCATCTACACCTGTACTCTTATGTACCATCGACGTAAACTCACTTTATACTTCAATACCCCATAATCTGGGTCCCCAAGCAGAAGAAACAGCATTACTACAATCCACCAAACCACCAGATCTTCAACTTTTTTTGATGGAACTTTTACAATTCACTTTACTGCACAGTTACTTCACGTTCGATAAAAAATTCTACATTCAGTTATCCGGAGTAACTATGGGCAATTGTGCAGCTCCTGCCTATGCTAACCTTTTCATGCATGAATATGAAACCTCTAACATACTTACCATCCCGGATTGGCAAAACCATTTTAAATTTTACTGTAGATACATTTATGACATTTTTTTGTTATGGAGTGGTACTGAATAACAACTAGTTGCTGCCATACAAACACTCAACACAGTTAACGACAGAATACAATTCACGCACCATATCAGTTCAACACAAATATCATTTTTGGATATGGATATTAAATTTGACGGCAACAGTTTGGAAACATCCATATACATCAAACCTACTGATCGCAATAATTTCCTTCACCATTCAAGTTTCCATCAACCAAGTTTGAAACGCCATTTACAATACTCGCAATTGCTTCGCGCCAAGCTAATTGCTTCCACAATGGATAATTACAAACATGACAGTGAACTGATTATAGACAAGTTTCGTCACAGAGGATACCCCAATGACAGTTTGAAAGCAGCAAGTGAGAGAGCTTTACATATAGAGCGTAGTGATTTGTTGAAACCAAAAGTCATCACAAGTTCATCTGAAACACGCAGTGTTTTTGTATCCAAATTCTCTACTTATAGCAAAAGGATCAAACAAATCATCAAACAACATTGGCAAATTTTACAACTAGAACCTGACTTTAACAAAATCTTTGAGCAACAGCCTATCTTTGCATACCTGCGATCTAAGAATCTCCATCAAATGCTGAAATCATCACAAGAAACACCTACAGGCTATAAAGGCACAATTCCTTGTCATAATTGTTCAAATTGCCACATCATCATCCCTGGGAATGTGGTATTCCATCCCACCCAAGGGACCCCGACTAAACTGAAAGTGAACGCAACTTGTGACACCATGAACTTGGTTTATCTATTGAAATGCCCATGTGGTCTTCCCTATGTGGGAAAAACTGAGCGGAAGATTAAAGTTAGACTGACTGAGCATCGCAGTAATATTCGCACAAAAAACTTGAAATCCAGCTGAGCAGCCCACTACATTCAACAAGGTCATAATCCCAGTCAAATTCGTTTTCAAATTCTTGAAGTCGTAAGAAAACCCACAGGCATTGATCCCAAGAAATTCCTTCTGCAGAGAGAACTATTTTGGATTCACAAAATGCATTTCATACACCCAAAAGGACTGAATGAAAGACTGGAATACAGTAGTTTTCTTTAACTGTTTGGTCAATTCAAGTCTCATTTTAGCAGCCCTTTCATTCTGTTTTCTCACTTTTTCCTTTTTTTCTTTTTTCTATTTTTGCATTTTTCTTCCTTTTTTCCTTCCTGTTTATCTGTTTTTTCCATCTTTTCTCTTCCTTTTCCTCTTGCCTCCATCCTTTCTCTTCTGACTTCAATTTATTCCTGACGTCCCTCTTTACAATTTCTGACAAGTCGAGTTTCCTGGATTCACCTATTTACCCTAGTCCTTATTCATAAGTATTGTTTGTTGTGTCTCTGCACACTATTTCTTTTTCATTGTTACCTCTCTTTCATTGTTACTTTTCAAAATATTTTTTTTCTTACTGTTAATTTATTTTTTTCCTATTGTTATTTATTCCTATCAGATTCTACCAGGTCGTGATCTCTTCACATTCTTTTCATCTATCTATCTTTTAGCGTGTTTTCAGTGAGCACACTCTTTATACTTAGGTTCTGTCTTCGGGTTTCTGGTTTTTTACTTCACTTTTTATTTTTTAATTACTTCTTATATTTCGCCTTTCCGTTAGCCCGTTAGCCCGTTTTCACTTGCATTTACACCTTTGTGTTCCGCATTACCCGAACCACTTCCTCCTCGCAGTCCTATTTCTATACGCACTAACCACACACGGCTATTCTACACGCTTCCCAGTTCCGGGTTGGTTCCATGGAGTTTTGTCAGCTGTAAACGCGGTGCATCGGTGAGTGTCCGGTCCGACGTACCAATGCTTTCTCCACTCGCACGTCTGGTTTCCATTTTCACATTAATTATGAATGGCATGTTCACTTCACTCCAGCCGGCAACTATTTATTTACTTAGCTAGTGGTTTTCTACGGGTAGCACATTTTCACACTGTTTTACCCTTCAGAATTAACTCTGGATGTCGTTTTCCGGTCTGTTTATTTCAGCCACGATTCCGTAAATTACTGTCGCTTTGCCCCCAAATAAACACAGGAGCCACAGAGGTAGGTTGAGCACGTCTTTATTCCTTCGTGCTTACCCCTGAACTGCCTTCTTTCTCTCACTTCCTTTCTTTCCTCCGCCCCTTCCCTTCCTGCCTGCCCTGTCACAGACAGAGGTCAGGCAGTGACGTCACGACATCTCCCCCTTTTGTATAAAGTCTTACTGTATCTCAGATGACTTCGATGAGGCGTTCTGGCCGTCGAGTTTGGCGTCTTGGTCTCTCAGATGGTACCGAGGTGCGTCGGTGATGTGAGTGGTGATCATGCCTAGCTGGGCTGGACTGACTGCGGTCGCTGCTTCTGCTTTGGCTTTCAGAGTCCGTAGACGATTCCCAAGGGTGACGATCGTCAGGTTCTTGGGGACTGTACTTTTTGAAATGCGACACATTTCGTGTAATTCTCTTGTGATCACCTTGCGCCGTGATCATGGTTCCTTTCCGGCGGCTGACTTTTAAGGGATGGGCAAGGTAGCGACTGTCTGCTTTTGTTCCTCGATCCCGTCGGACTACCACCCAGTCTCCCTCTCGGATGTCGGTGTGCTTGGCATGTCTGCGCTGATCAGCGTACGTTTTCATTTTTTGTTTCTTCTCCTGATCGATGTTGACTAATGTTTCATGATCAATGTTCGGAGGTCTGGACTGACTCACACTGCTTAGAGTGGGCAGTCGAGTGCGTGGAATCCTTCCTAGCATGAGAGTAGCTGGACATTGGTCTATGGTATTGTGAGGCGTGGTGCGGTAGGCTCTTAACACTTCATTCAGTGCTTGTTGGATGTCTCTGTGGGCCAGTTCCGCTTGTTGTACAGCTTTCTTCAATGTGCCCATGAATCTTTCCACCATGCCGTTAGCTTGAGGCCAGAGTGGTGTGATCTTTTGGTGTTTGAAGTCTAAATGCTTGGCAAAGTCTGCGAATTCATGGCCATTGAATGGGGGTCCATTGTCTGAGTTGACACGTAGTGGGATACCCCATGCCGCAAATACCTCGTTTAGTATTGGAATTACTGCAGTGGCCTTGGTGGATGATATGAGGTGTGCAAACGGAAACCGGGAGTATTCGTCCATGATGACGAGGATGTACTGGCTTGACTTCAGGGGTCCAAAGAAGTCTACGGCAACTTGTTGCCACACTCCCTCAGGCAATTCCGACATCTGTAGTGGAGCTGGTGGTTCGTCTCGGCTTACCAGTGGACATGATATGCAGTCCTAGAGGGTGGCTTCTACCATCTGGTCTAATGTTGGGAACCAGACGCGTTCCCGTAGCGCTTTCTTGGTGGCAGTTATCCCTCGGTGGCCCTCGTGGGCAAGGTTGATTACTCCTTGTCTCAGTCTTTGGGGAATGACAATCCTCCCCCCTCTCAAAATCAGACCGTCAGTGCATATGGACAGTTCGTCGTGGACGTGTTTGAAGGCTAGGAGTTCGCGAGACTGAGTACTTTGGTCTTCCGTCACGTGACGCCAGGAGTTGGTGCGAATGCGTTCAGTCACACTCTGAATGGTTGGGTCTTGGATGGAGGCTTCTAGAATGGCTGCGAGCGGGACTGTGGGAGGACACGCCGCATCAATGACAAAATGTAAGTATTCTTCCGCAACTGATTGCGGTGCAGCGGTGGTGACTGTGGGGTGACGGGACATATAGTCGGCTGGGTTCTCCGACTTCCCAGGCTTGTGGACAATGGCGTAGATGTAGTCCTGAAGACGGAGACCCCATCGCTCAATACGTGGAGGCATCTTGGCCTTGGGATTGCCGAAGATGGTGAGGAGGGCTTGGTGGTCCGTGACGATGGTGAAATGTTTACCGTAAACAAAGAGATGGAAGTGTTCACATGCCCAGACCACTGCCAGGCTTTCTTTCTCAGGTTGGGAGTACCGTGTCTCAGTATCAGAGAGACTGCGGCTGGCATATGCGATGATGTGGCGTTGGTCGGAGTCCTCTGTGTATTGTGCAAGAATGGCACCAAGGCCTACCGGGCTGGCATCCACAGTGAGCTCTGTGCGTTTTTTTGCATCAAAGTAAGCCAGGTTGATCGCAGAGCTGACAGCCTTTTTGATCTTTTGGAACGAGTGGTGGCATGCGTCCGTCCATTCAAATGGCTGCCCTTGGCGGGTGAGTTCTCGCAGGGGGTGACTGAGTGTGGCAAAGTCCTGAATGTAACGGGCACAGTAGCTTGCCATGCCTAGGAATGAACGAAGGTCGCTCACGTACTGTGGTGTTGGTGTGTCCGCAAGTGCGGAGACTTTCTCAGGGTCTGGAGTCATGCCGTCCTTAGAGAATATGTGGCCATAGAACTTGAGGTTCGATTTGTGAAATTCACATTTGGCTGAGTTCAGCGTCAGGTTTGCATTGAGTAGGGCATGGCACACTCTGTCAAGGGCAGTGTCATGTTTGGTTTGATCCTTGCCATACACCAGTAGATCATCACTGTAATTGAAGGAGTTAGGTATCCCTTGAATTACGCGCCTGATGGTCTCTTGGAAGATTTCGGCGGCAGATGATATGCCGAAGTTGAGGCGTTTGTAGCGGAAGAGTCTCTGGTGAGTGGTAAACGTGGTGATGTAGCGGGATTTTTCATGAAGTTCAAGCTGGTGGTAGCCCTTATTAAGGTCCAGCTTCGAGAAGATGGTGGCTCCATTGAGGCGGGCAATCATGTCACTAATGTGTGGTCCAGGGTGACGTTCTCGTTCGATTGCTACGTTGGCCGCACGCATGTCCACGCACAGGCGCACTTTGTTGTTTTGACCCTTTTGGGGGACTACCACTACAGGTGATATCCACGGAGTGGGGCCAGAGGTGCGTTCAATGATGTCCGTTCTGAGTAATTCTTGCAGTTCTTCGTCTACTGCTTGTTGCAGGTGAAACGGTACTTTTCTATGGTGTTGTGCCACTGGCGTTACCCGTTCATCTATGTGTAGTTTGACTTTGAAGTGATTTAATTTTCCAAGTCCTTTGAATAAGTTTGGAAACTTGGCCACGATGTCCGGGGCATCTTCAGTCATGTAGAGGAGTTCCACCAGTTTAAGTCGTTCCGCTGTTGGCAAACTGAGTAGGCAGTCGGCTACATCAGGTCCCTCCACTACGTGAATGTAGGCTGGAATCGCTCGGTCCCTGAATGATAGGGTCGTGTGAAAACGACCGAGACATGGCAATGGTTTCCGGGACATCCATGTGAATATTCTTACCGCTGCCGGTTCTAGCGCTGGTCGTGGTTTCATGCTTTGGTATTCTAGGGCGCAGATGTAATTCAGCGAGGCGCCTGAATCTAGGACAAACTTGGCTGGATGATCGCCTATCCGGATGTCCAGCTTTGGGTATTTCCGTAGGCGGTCTGGGTCCGAGACCATACAGATGTACTCATCACTGTCTTGGGACACCGGTGTATGTGTCACTGAGTCACTGGATGTTGACCTTGATCGTCGTGACCGACGTGATCTGAGTGAGTGGTCGCTGGATCGGGAGGAGCTGGTCGAGCGTCTTTCCCGCTCTCTTACTGCTCGTGCATGATGACGTGCTGAAGATCGAGGCTGTGACGAACGGCGTCCCGAGCGCGGTGAACTTTGTCTTGATGACCTAGACTGGCAAACGTTTTCGAAGTGATTGTCCCTGCCACAGCCGTGGCAGCGCTGCCCCATAGCTGGGCATTGGCCGGAGTGTGGATAGTCTTGTCCGCACCTGTAGCAGGCTGATGTAGATTTGTTGGGTTTGGCATGTCGTGCTTCTCGGGATCTTCTCCGAGATGACATGTGGTATGATGACTTGCTCGATTTTCGGTGATCAGACTTGCGTTTTGGATCCTTGTGGGCATGGAGCCTGAATGCTTGTTCCTTCTTGTCCGATTTGTTTGTCTCCATTTTCTTAGCGTGGTCTTCTGCCTGATCGTTTATGCGCGTCATTTCCTCAATTTCCGCCAAGGAGTAGTGTTTTTTCAGTAGACGCCGCCGTAGGGACTCAGACTGACATCCTTCAATTATGCGAAGCCGTAGGGCATCTTCAGTGTTGAAGTCATCGAAGTTGCAGTGGCGAGCTAGCCGTTGTATGCGCAGTATGAAGTCGCACATTCGTTCTTCTTTTTCCTGCGTGGCTAGATTGAATGTGTATCGCTCATAGTCGAGGTTGTATTTGTGTAAGAATTGCCGGTCAAGAGTTCCCTTGACGTCATCATATGAAGCAGTGGCTGCATCAGGCAGCTCCTTAATGATTTGGGCAATGTCCTTACCCACTAGGTTTCGTAGGGCAATCAGTTTCTGTTTGGGGTCCTGTACCTGTGACCCGGTCATATAGTCCTCGAAATCCTCTGACCAGCTTTTCCATTTGGGGCCCATGCTGCTGCCAGAGGTGAGTTCTAGGGGCTCAGGTGGCCTGAGGTATGATATTCCCATGATGGTTGGGAGCCCTTGAGTCCCTCCTATCGGGTTTCTCGGTAAGGCTCGTGGTGACGGTGCCCCTTCTGAGTCGCTAGTTGAGGAGGGTTGCGTAGACATTTTTCTTGGTGTGTGTTACTTTCAGTAATCAAAAGACACTTATTCCCCAGTTGCTTGGCTTGAATAATGTTAAAGTAGTGATTACTTCCAGGTGCCTGACTTCAAAATGGCCGACACGTATTTTGTGCAGGGAGGTTTATGAGTGGCGCCTGACCTCAAGATGGCCGCCGTTCGGGACACGTGGCTTCATCTAATTGTAGTCTATTTCACTTGCAGGGGCGCGCTGTAGGGTGCTTGCCGGTAAATTAGGGGTCCGCTGCACAGTGGGGTTGAGTATTCAGTTGCAGAGACTCACCCCTTGTGGTTTTGACTGCAGGGCGTCTTCGCGCTCTTTCTTTTCCCTTTTCGCCGGTTTCGCGCTCTTTTCTTTGGCCACAGCTAGGGCCGGTACCGTGCACAGGCGGCGTGTATTGAGCGCCACTCCTCCTTGACAGGCAGCTTCGCTTCTGGGCTCCGCTCTCTCTCGTCGGCGGCAGCCAGGCAGCGTGTGAACGCGTCTTCGTTTCGCGCACACACACGCCGAACCAGCGAAGGCAAAGGCTGCAGGCTCAGCGTGTTCGGCCGCTTACGAGCGGCGGGGTTTAAGCGACGTGGGAATCGATTCCACATCCCACCTTCGTCGCCATTGTCGCTTTGCCCCCAAATAAACACAGGAGCCACAGAGGTAGGTTGAGCACGTCTTTATTCCTTCGTGCTTACCCCTGAACTGCCTTCTTTCTCTCACTTCTTTTCTTTCCTCCGCCCCTTCCCTTCCTGCCTGCCCTGTCACAGACAGAGGTCAGGCAGTGACGTCACGACAATTACGCTCCTCGCTTACCTTAGGTATCAACACCACCTCATCCCAACTTGCAATTTGTATATCTTTCACATGACCATGTGTAGCATCGCGGTTCACGATATTGTTTCCGTTTTTTTCTTTCTTCTTTTTTCGCTAACACGTCACTTGACTTGCACCCTCTTTCACTCCTTCACCTCACCATGTTTTTTGTTCACGTAATTACAGCCTTGGGCCCTGCATTTGCATTTACATTTAGTTTTGTATTGTTTATTCTTTCTCGTAGACATTTAACCCCCTCAAGAAGAGCCTCGCCTGGCTCGAAATGCATTGGGGTCACTGTGCACTGTATAGAAGGATGTTGTCTACAGTTGATATCTTTTGAATTGCATTTCAATTGTGCAACCAAGAATTTAATTGGAACAGCATACCTCTTCTGTTCGGATAAATGAACATTTTGAATTTATGAATAAATGGATGGTAACATAAACTTCCAAAGTGGAGTAAAGATTTATTTACACTATTTCAGTTTGATTCAGGCGTGCTCAAGTGTCACACCTTACACCTGTAAGGTTTTTCGAGTATCTGATGACGGCTGATAGCCAGAAACCGGTCCTAGGATGCTTGATTCCGGTCCAGGGAAGACATGGCTTGGCAGTTCGGGCTGGACTGTTCCCACGAGGCACAGGTTCAAGACTGATTTGCGTATGGCCATGTCTGAACTGGGGTGGTATGGTGAGCAAAATAACGATGGATTAAACCCAGATCTGTGACTGGCGGTGAATGTTTGCCATTGTGCAACATTACGTCCATCAATTGTTGTTTTTGCATTTGTCACCATTTGGACAGCAGCAGTCGTTGTTAAACTTCAAAAGGAGGCAGATGGAGAATTTCCCATTTGCTATCACCCTACTGGTTTGCAGCATATGCACTCATTCCCTCTCCAAGTCAAATGGCGTGACTTGTCCAGGGATTTAAATGCTGCACTATCCTACTCATGTGCAGTTTCAGAAATGTTCAGTCATTGAATACTCCTTTCCAGAGAAGTACGATCCGAGAAGACGCCAACGCCATCTGGAAAAAGTAAAGATATGAACAAGAATATTTACTAAACTGAGAGCCTGATCATAAAATCCAATCGACATCATGGAGAAGAAGTGAGTGAAAGTCTGTTAGTTTTTAAACTCGACACGGTGAATAAGGCAACCAAAACGCATCAATTACAAAGCAACCATGTCTTTTTTCAGGAACAGGATAAATGTCTGATATGCTTTTCCCTGAAGACAACTAAAGGCTCATTTTATAACTAAAGTGAAGAAAAGGCGTAACACACTCGGATTAGGGCACCTTTGCGATACTGCCAGCTAAATAGAAAAGGTTTAAAAAGCACACGTTGCCCACAGCCTCAAGAAAATTGCCTTTGGGAAAGGCACAACACCTTCATAGAAATAAGGACTTGTATGTACGACAAATACACGAAGAGTGTATACATCATCCAGTCTAAAGGCCCTGGAGAGAACCCCACAACTAAAATGGGGATCAAAACGCGTTGGCGTAGAAAACTGCTGGAATAAATGAACAATGATGAATGTCCTAACGCAGGGAGCAAGGGCAAAATAATTGCCCTTGTGGTGTAATAGTGATTACTCAGTAGCCAACAACCTTTGATGAGTTATATAAAAATAGTGTAGTTTAATACTAAACTGGTAGTTATTCATGAAATCGACTGGATTTATTCATTATGTTTCACACAAATGAATGTATATTGATTTGAGTTAGTTATTACGTCTTGTAAAAATGTAATGTGTTTTTTATTTATGTATAAATGTAGTCCACAATGTTCGTTTAACAAATCTAATCATTGTGAAGTTGAAGTAATTTTTTGACAGGCATGTGATACAAATGAAAAGAGTTGCATATATAAAAACAAAGTTCAAAAAGATAAGCTATTAAATGCTTTTGAATTTTCAAATAAGCGATTTTCACAGACTGGTAAATTTATTACAACATCTTCAATAAACCGTTGAGTAAGTTCTATTCCCTTTCTAATTGTTACGGCCCTCCCCCAACCGATTGTGGGTCAACCCCTTCATGGTTTTCTGCCATTGAATACAGCATCACACCACACCAGCTGTACCCCAGCATGCGCGCACCCATCTCTGACATGGAGTACACTCAGTAAAGCGCCCATCAATTGGAACCAGAGAGTATCACTGACGATTTGCTAACCACCCTATTTAGTATATGTATGCCTCATTCAGGATGGAAGTGTGATGATGAGTGGGGGATGAAGGGTTTCTTTCCCTTAGCTGTCTGTCCTGTCCTTTCGGCTTAATGTACAGGACAGGTCTGCTTCACTCCTCAGCCTCGGGCAGATAAACAAATGTGCTCACCTTTTCACAACAAGAATGGAAAATGTTTTCGCAAAGCAAGCAAGCATTGGCAAAGTCTACAGGTCTGGCCTTGTTCTGTGTGCATTTTTTGGGTACATTTTGAACTATGCCAGAAAATGAGTAAACATAAGAGAAATGTAAATAAAGGCATAGACCAGCGGCGCAAGCACTGATGTGCACTCCTTTGCAGGAAACTGTGCACATGTGATCAAGTCAAATGCTGTAATTCAGGGGCCATATCAGACAAATTGAAATTAGCTGATCCACTGACGCATGCTGTACATTGAGGTGGGAGGAATCAAAATGTGAATGGCACTTGAAGAGACCGATGGATGAAGAAGGCTGATCGAAAGCCCTGTAAGTATTAACTTGCATATTTTTATTGCAGATATTTTCGGAAGCAGGAGCCTAGCTAATAGCTAAAGCTGTCTCTAAGCCAGTGCTAAAAAATCTTGGAAACACCCATCCCAACAGTCAACGTTGTCCGTACAGGTCCCTCTTTTACACACTGACATGAAGCCTTTGAGCACCAGCTAAGGAGTGAAGGGGAGGGAGCTACTTTGTACATTTGAATTGGCCCTGCTCGCCACTCACTCAACAAACAGTAATTGTCAAATCAACGCTGTCTCATCCTCCTGCTTCCACATGCTCCATTCGCTTCATAAGATCTTCAAGTGGATCCCCACCGAGTCCAGGAAAATTGTCACCCACATGCCCGTCATCAACAGGGACCACCCGGAAAGGCCTAAAGAAACTGCAGAACATCCAGAATGCCTCCGCCAGACTCACTCTGAACATCTCATGCCGCAGCCACATCACCGGCTACCTGAGAGACCTTCATTGGCTACCTATCAACAAAAGAATTACCTTCAAGCTCCTAATGCACGCCTACAAAGCCCTCCACAACGCTGGACACGCATGCCTCAACCATCACCTCTCTTTCTACACTCCCACCTGACAGCTCCGCCCAACTGGCCTTGGCCACCATCCAATGATCCACAAGACCAGGGCTGGAGGAAGATCCTTCTCCTGCCTCGCTGCGAAGACCTGGAACTCCTTGCCTCGGCACTTTAGGCAATCACCACCGCTGCTGCAAATCAGGAATGACCTAAAGACCTGGTTCTTCGACTGAATTGCAGATTCCCTTCCCTCACAGCACTTTGAGACTCTAATTGGTGAGTAGACGCGCTATACAAGAAACTTGATTGATTAACAACTGGAATTAGAAGTAGGTTGCACCAAGCAGTGCAGTATTTGGAAAAGAGAAGCAGACACTTCAAGACTTTGAGAGGGTGTATGAGTAATTCTCAAATGTAAGAGGGCCTATTTACATTGTCACTTCTAAACAGGATGCATGAATGGGTTACAGTCCTCAATAATATTACAGCCCCCCACTGGCCACCACAGCGACTGGCTTCAAGATACCCTTAGAGATCCCAATATTAAGATTATTCCCGGGAGACCACAGCGATGTCGCAGCATGCCAATGTCCTATTCAGTTATTTTCAGTGCTCAGTAAGTCACGAGAACAAATTGTTAAAAAGTACTTTTCTTATCAGAACATAGGCTCAGCATGAACATCCATTTGGCAGGTGGTTTATTGTCATTTTTTTTAAGAGTCATCAATTTCTTGCCCTATAACTTTTTGTGCTACAGGTCATATTTCGTAAATGGCATGTCCCTTAAGAAGCCTATTGAAATCAGAGCACACAGTTAATGAAAGTGGAACACAACGAACTGCACGCTCCTGTTCACCGCCCACGAATTGTATTTTGGAACACGGACCCGCTGTGACAACCAGGCTAGCTGCTGATGCACAGCGTTCAATCTCTATTAAGCTCAGAGGGGAATATTATGAACAAATTAAAAACGGTAGGCCCCTTCCATCTGCTTCGTTTGTGCCTACCTGCCTTCAAGATGGACGGCGCTGCTTTTCTAAGGATGACGCATTATGAAAAGTAACGGGCTGCACAACGCTTTTTAGGGACTTTTTGGTTCCCCGAGAGTTACAGCAGTCATCCTTATGGTACAAGCTTATTCCAAGTCTAGTCCACATCAGGGTCTCTGCATTTGTCTCTTAGTTATAAGAACTGTGATTTTTTAATACAATTTCTATTATGTGTTTTTTTTTCTCTCTGCACAGAAACCTATGGGACTCCTGTTTCGATAAATATCTCCGTTATAATGGCATGGTAGAAACTATTGATGCAAACACACAATGCAATACTCATATGCAGTCTCAAGGGGGCAGCCTCCCTTTACTCCGTCTCTGAAAGCCCTGCCTTTTGTCAAGTGATTATAGATTTTTCAGTGCTTATTTGCATCCATTGGAATTGCCTATTGGCCTCTCTTCGTAAACAGAAGTCCAGAGGTTCGGGTGGATCTAGGAACCTTCGGTGTTCTTGTTTTTTAGTTAAACATAATGTTCTACACATCACATGCTGCCACCCCTTGTGTAGCCCATCAAGAACATTAATATAAGTATGATATGATCAAAGGCTTTACGAGTATTACTGGTGCACTTGTTTTTAGAGTTACCCGTAATTTTTCATGAACATCTACATTAGCGTAAGAGTGACATTTGAGAGATAAGTGTTGCCCACAGCGGATACCCCACTCCTTCACTGTTCTATTTTGCTTAGGTACTGCATTTCATTGTGGATAGTCGGCAGATTATGCTCTGAGGTAGGATACTGGCCTTAGCCTAGTTTGCTGTAAAGTTTGAACTGTAAGGGCCTGATTAAGAGATTGATGGAGATGGTACTCTGTTGCACAGGAAGCCTGTCTGCTAAACAGAAATTTTGCCCACCTCATTCATAGTCTGGTGGAACTGAAGTATGTCAGCGGTGGAGGCTACTCTGTCTCTACCACTGACATAATCCTCCAACAGCCCGACAGAGTGAAGGACATCAGTGATTTGTCCCTTTGAACGCCCGACCGGTTTAGAGTGGGTGCTCAAATAGCCAGTTTTCACTGTCCGTCACCACCAGTGTCAGTTTTGGGTAATGAAAATTTGCAAATGACCCTCACGTCATGGGATGGGAGAAAACTCCCATGACAAGGGGGATCATTGTTTTCTTATTGACAAAATGAAAATCCCGCTTTCATCAACATTAGATGCTTCTAGCTAACTAATTCTGTACTTTGTTGCATTGGTTGTGGTTATGTGTCTTTTCATTCCAGCTGGACTCTAAGCTCTGCAGATATTAGGCCTTCACAAACATTAAATTGATGGCTTGGCCTGGACCCTTATTTCATTGCTGCTGAATATCATTAGCTTTACAAAAATCCATTTTCGACATGAGATTAGTTATAATCGCGGTGGTCAGGTGGATGGACAAGAATTTCTTAAAGCTGAATGGTGAGAAGACTGATGTGCTGATCCTCGGGAGCCAACCATCGATTTGGAACCAGAACTGGTGACCAGACAGTCTGGGGGCACTTCCTACCCCAACAAACTCAGCTAAAAATCTAGGAGTCATCCTGAATAGTGCTCTGTCTTTGGATCTTCAGGTCAATCATCCCGTGGCCACCTACTTCTGGATTATCAGAACTTTATGGAAGATTTTTCCATTTATCTCCTCCTCTGTTAGGAAGCAGGTAGCCTTAACTCTAATTTCCACCAGGATTGACTATTGGAATGCACTTTACCTTAATGCTAATAAGACAACTCTGGCCAAATTGCAACTTGTACAAAATGCAGAGGCGAGCCAGACATTAGATACCCCCAAACATCTATCAGTCTCTGGAGGATTGCTTGATCTTCACTGGCTTCCTGTACAGAAGTGTGTCACCAGTTATGTGCATTGTTCATAAAGCTTTGTATAGAGCCAGCCGAGGTGGAATCAATGGTATTCCCCTAGTAGACATCTTCAATTTGTTGAACCTGGATCCACAAAAGCTTCTGATTTGCCAGAGTTGTGTTGTGCTGCATGCTGATTCACCCAATAAATCTCTTAGATTAAGCTTTGACTGCTTGTTCAATTTACTCAGAGAGTCGTCAAGCAGGGTAAGAGGAGGCCCACTTTCTTTTGAGGAGTTTACACTTTGAGCATATAAGGGACTGGGAAAGCTTTATGGCTCCTGTGTCTGCACGACCCGGTGAACCAAAGTGGCAAACAGTAATCTATGTATCGACTTTGGAAGAATGAAAGGCTGTGTTGATCTGCAGAGTTGAAACTCATATTATGCACAGCACCCCTGAAATCTGCATTGAGCATTTCACTATTCCAGCTATCATGTAAAGACAGTGACACAGGGGTACACCACCTCTGTGTTGCAATGCACTTTACTGTCTGTAAGTCCCTCCTCCCAGCGTTACTTATGCCTAAGGAAAGGTCAGGGTATATTTACCCGTCAATTGCATGTGAGACACTGGAAGTCCTCTGAGAAATAAGGAAGCACCACAGGAGTCTTCAGTTCTGGTTTGAAATAAACCAGAAATCCACCTGGAGTCGCCGAGTATTTCAGGCAGAGACGCCCTATACTTTTAGAAGACGAAGTCTGCAGATGAAATGTCCAGGTCCACTGCAGAACTCCAACAAGGCCAGCAGTTCCGTTTACCAGTCCCATTGGGATTAAAAAGGCACTCGGATTGAGGGACTAGCAAAGAAAAAAGTCACGATTTAGGCAGCAATACGTGACTTCAAAGTTGAAATTATTTATAATGAATCTCTGTATCTCCTGTCTTTCGCATGTGAAACAGAACTCGCAAATAACTACTTTTCGCAATAAATACCAGTGCTAAGGACTGCGGATAATGTCCACCGCTAATATCCCTCTTTAATCTTTACATATCCACATCAAGATGCAGACACAAATAATGACTCACTCTATCCACCATCTTCATGAAGCTGTAGCTGCTCACTGGTCATGTTGATATTCACATCTCCAAAGAGCTGGAAGGTGAGTACCCTCCAACATGGTTCATCTCATGTGCCAAAGATATCTATATACTGATCTTTGCAGCTCAGTGTTCAATTTTTCATGGAGATATCGTCACATGGAATTTTTTGGATCGAATAAATAAACTTCTCAAAATTCTATCTGTTTGCAAAGACAGAAGAAGGTATAGCCATATTTTATTTACCGAAGGTATTGCTGACAGCATCTGGTATAGTTAAACATTAAAGTGCCTCCTACCACAGGTCTTAAAATTTTGGCCCCCAGGCTTCACTGGTCTGGGCAAAACTCCACAGGAAACTGGTCAAACATATGCGGGATTCAATGTGAAAATGATGTTTCTTGCGTGTTATTACCATCAGTGGCGTAGGAAGGGGGGTGCGATGGGTGCGGGCCGCCCCGGGTGTCATCACTGAGGGGGGTGACAAAATGGCAAAAATAAGTGTTTTGAACACATACTTTTGCCATTTTGTCAAGCCGGGGTTGACAAGAAATGTTCCGCACCGGGTACCACCTGACCTTGCTACGCCACTGATTACCATTAATTTATAATCGGCACGATACCATACCCCAATGGTCAATTCAGACAACATAGCTTGGTTGAATCATTAGAAAATTCTACAGACATTACGAAGAACAGTAATGTGTTAAAAAATAGGGTTTACTACAGAAATCTGTTCTCTTTGGTCCAATCAGGTCTAAACATTTTGAGGTCCGAAGTTTCATTCTTAAATAGATTTTTTGGTTGCATATTTTTTCTGCATAGCCTCAATGAAAGAAGAGCCCCGACAGAAACACCCAAATGCAAATATGGACCCAGAGCAGGTGTAACACGGTCGTTCAACATTTAAACAAAAATTTAAAAATTTGCATTTAATTTCCAATAGTTTCACGTGAAATAGGTGTTCAGTCCTCAAAAAGTTTTCAAAGGGGCTGAAGTGTGCTAAAATGGCATTGTGCATTACTGCAGCATTGAATACAGCTGTGTGAAGAGATGAATTGAGATTGGAGAAAATGTACAATCGTAAAAGTACAGACAACATACTTTTAAAGATCAAAGTGAAAATATGCTTCTACTACAGTAAGCCTGCAAATGGTCCTGCCAGCATGTTTATATCCTACTTTATATGCCTGGGCTTACATTGTTTGCACATTATTAACAGGACAATGTAGCTACTGGATGTTTGATGGAAGCAGATGAGAGGGAGATCGGATCATATGAACTTCTGAAAAAAAATACCTTCCACATTGTATAAAATAGCAAGTTGTACCATTATAAATAGGAATGAATTCCCAACTTGCAATACAGTCATTTCTACAAGTTACTCAAAACATAGCAAAATTGTTCAAATATATCTTGGCATTCATGAGCTGTATGTTTGAATATCGAGTTCAAATATATTGATCTACAAAAATATCGGCTGCAGAATATCAACTACCACTGCATCACTAAATTACATATATAAAGATAAGTATAGATTTACTATTCTGAACTCCACATACATATATTATATGTGTGTATTGTTGTGTTTATGAGGTTGCCATTGGGTAGTTCTTTTTAGGACCAAGTTTCCATAGAAATTTCTTTTTTTCTCGTTTGCATATAACTTTGGCTCCTTTTGACAAATCTTCACAAAACATCCACAACAATAGTCTCATCCACCTCAGCTCCTTCCTAGAAAGTTTTAGGGTGATCGTCAAGTGAGAGTTGAGAAAAATGGGGTTCCCAAAATGTGTTTTACCCATTTATTTTTCAATAGGAAAATTAGACACAGCTACCGCAAACACGGTTGAACGGAATTAAACCATAAATTGACTGTAAGCTAGATCTTGGTTAGGAAAGTGTGCTTTTTGTGATTTGGTGTAAATCCATTCAGTAGTTTTTGAAGAGTTATGGTTAAAAAAACTTTAGATGTTTCATGACACAGAGTATCTGGGGAGCGAACAGATCTTGAGATGCGATCTGATTGGCTGCCACCACCTCTACAAAGATATAGTGGCAGCCATTTTAGAACTCGGGGATTCAGTCTCCTGTCTTGTCAAAAAGGTTTTTAGAAAACATATGGGGCAGGGTAGGGAGGGGGGATTGGTGCTTAGAGGACCCAACCGGGGTAAAAAATGGCATTTCTTTATTTGTTCTGTACCACAAATCTGCGGACGATTCACAGACCTGCGGCACCAATAAAACAATATGTCAGTCTCCCACAATTTAAAAAAAACCCTCTAAGGTGGGCCATATGTATCTAGATAGATAAATATACATGTGCTCCAGACACGTAGTTGTCGAATTAAAAGTACTAAATGTATACTTACTCATATATTCTTACCCTGATGTATTCTAGAAGGTTGGCGTTAAAAACTCTATATTTGAGT
This sequence comes from Lissotriton helveticus, assembly GCF_964261635.1. Classification (NCBI taxonomy): domain Eukaryota; kingdom Metazoa; phylum Chordata; class Amphibia; order Caudata; family Salamandridae; genus Lissotriton; species Lissotriton helveticus. The sequence goes on from NC_136067.1 coordinate 1,243,759,027, forward strand.
AGTGCGCCAAATGATGAAATCTGCTTAGCATAAGCTAGATTTTTCTGCAATATACAACTGTTTTTGTCTAATCCTGAAAAAAGGCTCAGTGTGTGGAACGAGTGTATTTTAATTTACTACCATATCACCTTGATTATTTCATTCTGTTTATTAATTTTAACATTTAAGTAATAGTAGGTGAGAATCAATGCTTAGCTCTTGGTAATGAATCTATCCGATCAGAATACTGGAACTAAGTATTTGCATCACCTGCTGATTCACACATAGTAAAACACATACACATTAATACACCAACATATCCAATAGGAGCTTGATTGAGCAAAAAAGTGTGTAACAACGTCGATGCACGTTTCCTCAAAGATCATGTCAGTAATTAATGTAAGGCAAACAATAATTTAATAAATATCAAGAAAATTTCATGCATTGGAGTCAATCAGATTATGACTAACAATCCTTTAAACAAAAGTAAAGGTGTCTTTGCAATAAGTTAATACCACCATATGCTTGTCTATAAATGTCATCACATTGATAATGCCCTAAGGCACATGAGAATAGTGGCAACAACATTAAAAGTTCTCAAGACAAGTAATCACAACAAATAGTTTGAAAACAAGACATTTGTAAGATAAGACAAGACTCTTCCTGTAGATGACTCCTGTTAGCAATACAGGACAATCCACTGCCATATATAAATGCCAAAAGGAATGACCTACATATAACCTTCATGTAACTGTGGCATATGAACGTGTTGTTTTACACATGCAGTTGTTTAACCTTATAAATCAATTTGTTTTAATAGTTCTGTATTGCAACATTTTTATTTCACCCCATTATCTGAATGCCTAGAAAACATTGACCCTGAATTGTATTCCACAAAGGGCACTGCAGTAAAATGGGGGACAAGCAAGTACATGCGCACCAAGGGAAGCAGAGTGCAAAACATAGAGTGGAAAGATTAACTTAGATTAAAGGTGCTAAACACCATATGCATCAAAGGACAACAAAATAAATGAGTATAGAATCTAATACTCACATGATACACAACAGACAGTATCATTAGTAAACAGCATAGTGGCACGACAAACAGCACATCCAGTCATGCACACAATCCCTGATTACAAGTGGCATGCCCCAATAACTCCATTACCCTAGGAAAATACTCTCCATGCCTTCATCAGTCTGGAAGCAACTACAATTGCATTAGGTAATTATTGAAAATGTACTGCAACGTGACCAACATGCAGTAGCAAAATCGGTGGCAAAGAGCACACCCTCACATTAGCACAAACGTATCTGACAATCATATCAAGTATTGGACCATTAAGTAGGCTTACCTAAGAGACTCAACAAGTATCTTGAACAGTCCTGATAATATAACGTGTGGCCGTGACTTTACACACACTGTTGAACCTTGAGCTGCACTTACTATAATACCATTGTGCTAAATTCATCTGATTTTCCAATTAGATTATATATTTTACACAGTATTACAATAATTTCCCCTTCAGTAATAATATGCTCTACAGGCTCTGGAGTCACCACGGGCATCACGTTTGCACCCTATTAAGCCACGCTCTTTACAAAGGGATATGATTTAAAGTGGGCATGAAAAGAATAAAAGGAAGAATTCATCAAACAAATTGGACAAAGGCAACTGTGCACATCAATCATCTTATACATATATCTGTCATTAACACACTAATCTATTATTTCATTTTCCTATTGATGAAAGCTTTGAACTCTCCTTCCAGTCTCTTATTCTACTTTTCACCCTTATCATGAGTCACAATAACATGTAAAGTGTTAATGTTTATGTGATTGCACCTGATGAGTGTGTTGTAGAGTGCTGTGTTAGATTATCTTCTTTTTTATAAAAGCAAAAAAAAATCTGGTTGTTTTTAATTTATGACTTGCTTGCAATAAAGTACGTAAGTCCTCAGATTTCATGTCATGACCTGCCTGGATAAGTTGTCCTGGTATATATAAGTAGCCATCCATTTAACCAGCTTATCTCCTGACTTACTGTTGTACTAAACACAATGCTTGCAGGCTGGGAAAGCAAAGAAAAAGCATAAATACTGTGTCGCCTAATCTATGAAAAGTGTTTATAATACTAAAAAGAAACATTGATTCTGGCACTGCAACAAAATCTGAATTATTTATATAGTATTAGCACTGAGAAAGGATTATGCCAATACTTCAAGCCTAGTTAATACAGGATAAACCCAGCTAATAATGCACTTTTAGAGCTAAGCTTGCTTTATTGGACTGCTTGCTATCCACATCAAGTGCAAGTGCAGTAGATGGGACCAAAAACAAAGCACTAAATTCTATATTTGACTTCTCTAAAATGAAAAAAAGCATGTTGTGTAATGCCAAAACATGCAACCATTTGGAGAAAATGGCTTCTAGTGTCGAGTAAAATTACAAGAAGAGAAGAACTTCTTCTGTGCTTCTTGCGGCTCTGGTCCTCTTGGGCAAATCCTTTCCGAAGTAAAGCAGGAAACTGGCTAAGGAACTTCAATAATTCCATAATGCTTTCTTACTACTTGGCATCTTAAAGCTATATACTTAGTCTGTGTTCATGAGGTTACAGCACAGTAAGTGCAGCCATCATCTGGTCTGCTTGACACTCAGATGCCAGCCTCCCTGACACTATGGACCAGAACTGGATGCTAATGGAAACACCTATCATTTTCAGAAGTGCTAAACCCAGAGGAGAATCATCCCCAGACAGTATTCTTTCACCATGTATTCATTCAACATATATTCCACAATGCCCACTTCCTGTAGAAATTCATTCTGTCCAGATCTGGTTCAGCTGGAAACCCATTGGCACATGATGGAAAAGTCCATCAGGAGATATTAACATTTACCTCTGCTACAATTTAGGAGAGCTAAGACCATCTGCATCCATTCAGGAGGGAGAAGCCATTAAGGCAAGCAGACCATTCCATTTTTGCAAACCTCCGTTAGTGTTGGTACTTAATAAATGTTTTTAACCCCTTCGACGCTCATGACGAGCTCAGCTCGTCATGAGGTACACCTCTCGTACACTCATGACGAGCTGAGCTCGTCATGAACCGCGGGTTTTTACAATCTTCAGCGCACCGCGGTAAATCAGACCGCGGTTAAGGCGTTAAATATTCATTTAGGCAATGCTTTCTTTGTTCTGAATCATGTTAGTTTTGTTGTTATAATTCTTCCTCCCTATGTGGTCAGGACGATTTCTGCAAGCCTGAAAAATCTTTGCAAATGACAGATGCAATGGCTCTGTCTAACAGGCAGAGGCTGTGGAGTAGTGCCAGCCCACAGTCAGCATTGACCCTGGGGATGCACAGCGGTGCCTAATTTGTGCTGATGATTGCCGATGGTGGGTGCCAGCACTCATTTTTGGGGACAGGGACTTATTTTATATCTTCACACTATGGCCCAAAGCAACAGTGAGAACGCCAGAAAAAGATGGGAGACCTGGAACCCATACTCCTAAATTCTTTCAACCAATGGTTCTTTTCATGCAGCATGAGGAGTAAAGAGAAAACTCCTTTCTCAATATTTGAATACAAATTTCCGCCCTTTCAGGTAAAAATCCAGGTCGACAACAAAATTCTTATTAGTTTGTTTAATTACAATTTTGAAACAGATTAATATACACAATTGAAGCATTATGATTAAAAAACAGAGTAAACAGAATTAAGCTAAATACACAAAACCGATTAAGGCGATATATTAAAAAGAAAACTAACTCAATTATTGCAACATTGGTTATCAGAAGACAAAAAGGCACTTTGGATTGCATAAAGTTTCCAATAAAAGCCCTACAGATCCCTAACTAGCCCTACACTACCTAAACTAGGGCAGGCTTAGCAAAGGAAAGAAAGAAAGGTGTCAGCAGTTAGCCTTCCTAAGAAGTGACTCCATCCAGGGTCAAATAGCATGAAGCCACCAAATCAAAAGCGAGGTCTGTACCTCAAGGCATCCTAAAAAAGAGTGCCAGCTATCCCTAGCTACATTACAACATATGTAATCCCTGAATTAAGGCTCCTCCCATCATGCCACTAGGAAATTTTCACTTCCAGCACTCTCCGCCTTCATTTCTCTTCCTCCATATTCACATGCTGGGATACTCTGTACGTCTTTGGAGCCATCTCCTTCTCCCACGAGATCTCGTCCTCTATCCGTTAAATCGTTCTCCTTCTCCGGCCCCTCTATCTACTGGGAACAATAATTCTTTCTCCCAAGTAATAAAGCCTTGTCCACCTGCAGTGGGAACAAAATCTACATGCAACATTCTACAACGGGAGCAGAATACGAATTCAAGAGTTATGTGGAAAAATACATTAGGAAAGCACTTTCAGGCCTACAGTTAGGCTAAATTAAGAATGCACAGGTTACATTATGTGCGTACTTCTATGGTAGGTATTTTAATAATTTAATATGTTATAACAATTATAAATGGCAAATCTGATAAAACATTAGTGTCATGAATATAAATTTTAACGGACTTGCATAAAACATTAATGGTTATTCCCTTACCTAATGTTATGGTACAATCCAGTCAGTTACAGTTCTAAAGTATACAGATGATTTTTTATTAATCATTAAGGATGTCCTCTTCTTGTACATTTATTTGTCACATATGTGACTGCAGACTAACCATGATTATAGTGCACTCCTAATGTTACCTCAAAAAGGCCCAAACTACTCTCTCCAAAGGAGAACAGAGACCAAAGAGGAAAATTGAAAATCATGACAAAGTGCAAAAGAGGGATGATAAAGAATCTGCAAGAATGGGATTAAGAAGCAGGAAATCAGGGCAGAGGGAAAAGAGGTGTCCGGTGTAATCAAGATTAAAGATGTGACTACTCACACAGGAGCAGAGTTTATCGCACTATATCAGCTCTCTTCCTGCAGTCTCCTGGTGAAGAGGTGATATGACAGTGTCACAAAGTGAGCTAGAATTCCCAGTCGAGAGAGGGTTTCCAACTCTTGTTGAGTGGCTCCGGGCAGCCTTCGTCTATTAGGTGTGTTGCAACCTACCCATAAAGTCAGAAACAACCTCTGATACCTTTGTTTTTTGTTTTTGTTGGAGGGTCAGCTCAGACAGTGCCGGACACTAACCCCTCCCATCAATGGTTGGCAAAGCGGCGATAAGATCAAAACCCCACCCCTTTCTTTCCAGACCTTGCAGGCCTGCTCCTTCGCTCAGCAAAATTATTTTTAAAGTGGAGAGATTTGAGATTAGGTAGCCATTTGCATTTGGCATTTGGCAATCCCCAAGTTCAGCAGCTCAGAGTGGTGGGCTCCTAAGAAAATCTTTGAGCCCCTGCACTCCCTTTTATACAAAGTAAGCAGTCAGTGGCAGGCCTAAATAAGCAGCGATGGTATAGATGGGACAGTCACTGAATCAGCTGAGAGTGCTAGAGGTGAAAAGGCTATGAATAAGCAGAGATCTTGGGAAGATGGTAAGCCACAGTCAACTGCAAACGTGTGGCTGTTGCAGGCCAGAAAGACTGTGATAAGTTTACAGGCTATGTATCAACAGCGTGTGTGGCAGCTCACCAATCAACAGAGACAGTGGAGAGGTGGCAGGTAAGGCATCTAGTACCGCAAACCAAATTGTGTTGCCATTAGTGGGACAAAGATTCATAACAGAATCACATGTTCAATTTACAGCATCTTTACAAGCTTTGATACCACGATAAAAAGAAACCAATTCACCCCCGTATAGAACTGAAGCAATCCCCTTCATGGGTGAAGATATATTTTTTAGAAATACTTGAGACATACTAAGATTGAAGGCATCAGAAAGATATGAGTTTTTATTTTTATAAACATTATTTGGCTTTAGAAATTAAAACCATAAAAGTGCAACAAATCATTATATATATACATCAGTTAAAAATTTAACTTCAAAAAGTTACAATAAATGTTTTTTAAGAAATAGATAATAAAAAGTATGCTTTATGTCGTAGTTAGTGGACATACAATGCTGTATACAGGAGGTATTATTGCTACTTTACTCAATATATTGACCTCCAAAAGGTGGAATGTTAATTTGGCTTGGCCGGATTCAAAGTTGTAACCCGCTGATTACAGTTGATGTATGGGCCTTTAACCTACTAAGCCTTTAGGCGATAAAAAGAAGATTTTACACCAGTGCACACAGAATAGTTTAATTTATGCATTCTTCTCAATTCTTTGAGTTATGTCTAAAAAGAAATGATATGTCTTGGGTGTAGCATTGTTCTATGGAATTTAAATCCTCACATTAGAGCTAACAGCTTATTTAATGTTGTGGTTCTGGTAGCTGAGGTACGGTTTATAGAAGATGTATTTGTCTTAGTTGCAGATAAGTACATCCAGAGCTAGGTCCAAGATAGCCATGAGGAGAGCTCCTAGAGCAGCCCGATCAGTAGCAGCCTCCCTGCTGCTCACCCCATACTCCAACTGACACTCCTTACCTCACGCGCACCCAAACATTCCATTGCATCATCACCACTCTAACATTCCTCGCAGCACATTCACATTGGCTAAACAGCAAGGGCCAAAGCAACAGGGAAGATGCATAAATAAATACACAAGATATGACAGTATCCATACAACAATCCTAACTGTACCCTGAGGAGATTTATCTGTTATTTAGTAAGCTGTACCATAAAATGTGTTAGGCAAGTACGTGTTTTTTTCACTTTACATTGACGTGAAGCCATCATCATTGTACTGTTGTGTTTTCATTCAGAACCGCCAGTCGTAACAAGCTCGGAGAACCAGAATTATTTTGTTGTCCGTCTCTGGTTCGCCCCTCCCACGCCTGCCGATTTACCCAGATTCCGGCTGCAACTGAGTGGTAACATGTGCAACAAGCATTTACAATGCAATAGGTCTCCCAATAGCGAGATTTTGAGCCATTGGCATTGTTAATGGCAATTCCTTTTATAATATTAAAAGGCATTGCGAGGGGTGAGAGGGGCGAGGGGAGGGTGGTGAGAGGGGAGAGGGGTGAGAGGGGAGAGTGGTGAGAGGGGAACGGGTGAGAGGGGAGAGTGGTGAAAGGGGAGAGTGGTGAAAGGGGAGAGTGGTGAAAGGGGAGAGTAGTGAATGGGAAGAGTAGTGATAGTGTAGAGGGGAAAGAGTGTTGAGAGGGTAGAGTGTTATCGCATTTGTAATGCAACATGTTTAGTATTAACGTGACTTAGATGTATTGATATAACAAATAACAATTGTTTTTTCTAAAATAATATTTAATACTTAAATAAAAGTTATTTTAATTTATAATGGCAATATCTTAAACTTTACCGAAAAACTTTTGTGAATGGTATGTTCAGTGTATTGTGGTGGTGTCCCTGAGTGATGTGGTGGTGTCCCTGAGTGGTGTGGTGGTGTCCCTGAGTGGTGTGGTGGTGTCCCTGAGTGATGCAGTGGTGTCCCTGAGTGATGCGGTGGTGTACCTGAGTGATGCGGTGGTGTCCCTGAGTGATGCGGTGGTGTCCCTGAGTGATGTGGTGGTGTCCCTGAGTGATGCGGTGGTGTCCCTGAGTGATGCGGTGGTGTCCCTGAGTGATGTGGTGGTGTCCCCGAGTGATGAGTGGTGGTGTCCCCGAGTGATGAGTGGTGGTGTCCCTGAGTGATGTGGTGCTGTCCCTGAGTGGTGTGGTGGTGTCCCTGAGTGATGTGGTGGTGTCCCTGAGTGGTGTGGTGGTGTCCCTGAGTGATGCGGTGATGTCCCTTATTGATGCGTGGGGGTGCACGTAAGTAGTGTGCCGGTGTCCATGAGTGAGGTTAGGGTGTCCCTAAGTAATGCGGTGTTGGCCATGAGTGTTGCCCCAGAGTGATGTTTGTCTATAAAGTGATTTGTAAAATGTGAATGAGAATGTGAGCATGTTTACATAAAAAAGTAGAAACGAGTTTGGGCGCGTAAATTTAAAATTTTAAAAAAAAGTATTGTAAGTGTAAAGCACATGCTAAAAGCTTAAATATCAACTTTTTCATAAATACCCAGTGGCTAATGCAGGTGCAGAGATGGTATTATTTACCTTTCACAGATTTCAAATGTGACATTTTGCATTTTTTCTATGGATGGGCTCGGTATTATTTCCCACAAAATAATAGTGTCTATTTTTAGAATGAGCATGTAGTGTGCTGAAATGCTCTTATTCCGTCTGAGAGTCGAAGCCCCCTTTCCCCGTGGCTGCAAACCTGAGCACTTTTCAGAAGGTGCCCCATCCTCCGTGGCGCCCGTCCCCCCTCCCGCAGATATGCAAGGCTGGGCTTCTTTTGTCTTGCAGGCGTACGAGGAACAGGTGCGAATTGGCGATTGCCCAGGCAATTCTGCATGAAAACGGGCCTTGACCTTGACACTCCCAGCTCCAGCCGAGTCACTTCCAGCTCCTCGCCTAGGTGTCTCCAAGTGAATTGCAGTCTGCAGTTTCAATAAACACACTCACCCCGACAAAAGCATAGCATACAGGGAATGCCGTGCATTGAACGATAAAGGTTATCAGAGCTGTATCCCTTCACCATCCTTTCACTCATGTAAAAAGGCGCAACTTGCGTAGGAAGGACTGTTAAGGAGATGTCCTACGAAAGGAATTATATTGCAATTCAAAGACAAAACGTATTTCCTGAAAACTGTGACAGTGTAACATTATCTTAAATGCGTGTTCATACACAAATGCTGACTGTCACCATGCCAAAGTTTGTGTGATTTTGGAGCTTGACCTTTCCAAATGTTGCCATCTTTCGTAAAAAACTCTTTTAAAAGAGCACTCCGCAAGCAGCATTTCTTTTAGTAAAGACTTTCAGTGAGCTGGTCTTTGCATGGGAGCCAAAAGGAGCAGGGGAGTGAGCGAGTGGGAGGGAAGCCTGGCGACAGGGGGCTGGGGAGGAGATCCCTTTGAAGGCATTGCGCAGAGGGGGGCGGGGGAGAGGAGGCGGGGGAGAGCTCCTTTGAAATGCGGCTGGGGAGCAAATGGCAAGCTCGTGCACAAGCACGTGCACTTGCCGAAATCCGCCCGCCTGGTCCAGCTCCTGTTTTGGCCACTATAGATCGACCATCTTCAATGCGCAAGCGCATTGGCAGAGGTCGACCTAAAAATGACAAAATAATGAAGTAATACTACCACAAAATATGCTGTGTTACGCTGCATAATTTAGTCAACCCTGTCACTTAATTATTTTCTCCTCTGACACATAATTCCAGTGGCCTTGCTATAGACCCTCACATCACTGAGAGTCTCGTATGCTGCTGCTAATTGCATATGTATTTACGTGGAAACACAATACAGGTGCTTAATGTCTTTCTTTGATCAGGTACGCAATTACATTGGACCTGATTCACCAAGGTAAACTTACACTTTTGTGTAAGTTTACTTATTTTTGGTATTCACAAAGGCAAACTTAGACCAAAAGTCTAACTTTGCTACTTTTTGGTATTCACAAAGGTAATCTTAGACCAAAAGTCTAACTTTACTAATAGTAACTTGCCTTTGGGAATGCCTTTGAAAAAGAGAGAGAAAAACACAAAAGAGGAAAATAACAAGGAATTGAAAAAGTGAAAACCAGTGAGGAAGGAGAAAGCAGAAATGAAAAGAACCTACAAGAGAGAGAGAAACAGGCAGGGAGTGTCACATGGGGCATTAAAGAAACCTGAGATTAAATCAAGTTTCCGCAGCTTGGTATTCAACACCACAGCCGGACTGGGAAGCGAAACCAGGGGGGAAGCAGTGGTGCTAGTTGGGAGCATCCCTCCTGCCTCACTGCTGCCACTTTTGGTAAAAGGCTGATATTTTAGAACTGCCTCCGGTAACAAAAACGGCCCCCCAGGGGTCCAAAACTGGCCCCCTACCTGGCGGTCCACCGGCTAGAGAAAATACTTTATTTTTTCTTTAATTTATGAAAGAAAAAAAACAAAGGTTTACCAATTAATTCCTTTGTCTGGAATGAAGCATGTGAATTCATTTTAAACGCTGTCAAGGCTACAAAATGTAGAAGGACAGAGTTGCATACACAATGGGTGGCTCATTATTATTTGGTCTACTTGCATAAATGATCTATATCAATATCTAATGAATGTCCAAGATGCCCTAAACCTGTAGACTGTGTTCAAATGATTTGGCCTGCCCTGTTCTACACGATTTTTGGAGACAGGTTGTACTGTTCGTAAATAATAATCTGTAAATTAATGTAACACCACATCCAATTTAATTTTTAGTGGGTAGCTCTAAAAATTATGCATTGCTCTTTTTTTTTTTTTTTTTTTTTTAGAGTTTTATATAGCGCGAACTAGATTCGAACCGAATCAGGTATCAGAGCGCTTTACATAGCACAAGTTATGTTTTTTACATGAGGACACACACACTTTCATTTTTAGGCACGGGGACGCACTTAGGGGCCCATTAGGATGACGCCCGACATCCATTCCCGAATTCCCCCCGCCATATTAGTATGGCGGGGGGGACCGCGGCGGACGGGAAGACCATCTGCCGCTTTTCCGCCCCGGTCGCCTTGCGGCCGGGGCAGAGAATGTTTAATATGGTGGCGGTGTCTCATAGACACCACCAGCATATTAGTATGGGATGTCAGTCATGCCTTTCCGTGGCGGCAATGCCGCCACGGAAAGGCATGCGGTCTTCTCTCTGGGGGCCCCCTGCGGGCCCCCAGAGTGAAGGAGGGGTGGGGGCTGCACACGGGGGTACCTGTGGTACCCCCCACATTTGCATAAACAAAGCGGCAGGCACCGCGCGGTGGACCCCTTAGTGTTTACTAAGAGTAGCCAGTGGTCTCAGAGAACATTGCTAGAGCTTAAAATCTTTAAAATGTTGTTTTTCTACATTCTCAAAGAGGAGGGGGCCTTTGGGAACCCCCGTTACATTTGCAAATGGGTTGCCACTGGTTTTAAACTGGTGGTAAAGTATTACTCCTGTGCGACTGGAGTTTGATCTCAAAATAGTGATACATAGCATACCAATTTAATATTTGGAAGGGGTGCACTAAACACCCCCCTTGCAAATACCAAATCATAAATGCAAATTGTGAACAAGTTACTGAATCACATTTTGCCTTTTGTACATCTAATAAAGCATTTTTGCAAAAATGCCTTGTACATCTGGCACTATATATTGTGATAAATTGAAAAGTGCTATGGAATACCAATTTATGTATATATGTATAAGCGTGAAAGGCCTCAAGCACCACTCAATACTTTTTTAAGTTGCTTACATTATTTAACTTTTCACATGGTGATTGGGAGAACACATATTGCCTTTTTGGGAGGCGGTGACCAATTTTAATTATCCGAGTTTGAACTCAGTGAACTCCCCATGCAAATGTTTGAAGACTACACTTTCAATGAAAAGCATATTAGAGATCGGACAATAGCCACAAATGATCATCAGCAATCAATCAGACAACTTATGTTCTAATAATATTGGTTCAATATGTGACGCTTCTTTACAAAAAAGCAGAGATACATAAAAAGTGGACATTAAGGCACAATAGAAGGTGTGGATGAAAGAAGGATAGGTAACAAGCACCTAATTTCAAAAATGAGAAAATAAATAGTTAGACAATGTAAGTCAGTGTATGAATTAGATTTTTTTGCACATGCTATCATAACTATCTTGCAAGAAATGTTCATATGTCTTATCTTTTCCTCAAATGCCTGCAAGCTGTTGTCACTTAAGTAGTCACCAATATTAAGCTCAACTCTCGTCCGCCATTACTGAAGTGATATTGATGTTAATTAGTACTGTCATTGTTTGTAAGTCAGGCATTTAAAAAAGGTTTAGGTATCTCCTATTGTTTTTTTTTTTTAAATAATACGTAATATTCATACATATAGGGACTTTTGATCAGCAGGCTTCATCCATCGGCCTGTTAAGGTGAAATCCACAGTTTGTGTCTGTTCTCCAAATCATACATCAGGGGCCATGGGTCAGCCCACTTTCTCCACTCGCGCTTTTCACTTTCAGTGAGTGCACAAAGCATGCACACATTGTTCACACACGCTCAAAAATAGTTCCTATCCAATGATTTGAAAAATTGGTTCAAAGTGGGCCTTTTATTTTATTTATGGATCTCCACTACAGACTGCTTTGGCTGTCTGTATGTAGAGTGCCTATTAGTTCCAGCATATTACTTCTACCTAGAGGAGGCTTTGGAGCAACACTTTGATCATGTTTGGATGACTTTGCAGTCTATCTCAGTTGTCGGCTCCCGATTTAATGGCTATCCTCTCTATTCTTGTGTTTGTCCTGACCAGGAGCATTTCAGTGTCACAGTGTTATGAATGGATAAGTTATATCCTTCCACTACAAACTGCAAAGGTCTCTTTTTTTAGTCAGAAGTTAACACTCCATGAGAATGCGTGTGTTTCCTTGCTCTCTCGCCCTGCGTTTTTCTCTGCCTCCCCTGAGTGCTCTTTTTTTAATTTTTCCCTCTTCTGCTCCTCAACCATTCCCTGTCCCACTCCCCATGGGGCATATTAGCAAGAACCTCGTTAAAATTATCGCTGTTTTAGCGGCAGGAAACTGCCACTAAAACGGTGATAAAGGGCTTGCTAATATGCGTTATAGAATTTCAATAGAAGCCCAGGTTAGATATACTTAACATCTAACCTGGGCTTCTATTGAAATTCTATAACGCATATTAGCAAGCCATTATCGCCGTTTTAGCAGCAGTTTCCTGCTGCTAAAACAGCAATAATTTTAACGAGGTTCTTGCTAATATGCCCCTATGCTCTTCATTTATTTATTTATTTATTACAAAGGGGCGGGTCGATGCAAAGTAATGCCAGGATTCTTGCTTCCTGCTTGTTTTTCACTTTTTTTTAAATGTATTTTACCATTCTAGCATGGCCGTCTGCAATGTAAGAATGAAAATTTAAAAACGACTGCTACATATCACAATACATACACACACACTCGTCATGAAGCATGAGCACACATGAGATTATCAAAAAACATTGGCAAAGCCAATCACTGAGCCTTTAACAGCTGACACCTACTAGCATGGCCTAATCTTGTTCTTATCAGCTATTTATTTTGCCTGCAAGTGGCATTATAGCCCTGTAGCTGTCTGTGATTTGAATGCTTGGTTAGATGCTAATTTATTTTTGTCTCCTCAACAAATAATAACAACGAAAGCATGGCACATATGGAAAAAGGGTTGCTGTTTCAAAATGTCACTAGTTAAATTAGTGCATCATAAATGCATTGCAAGCATAAGACAGCTACATTTAGATGATGGTATATTTTTCTATATTTATTTTTATTCCTGTGTGTCTGTGTCCTATGCTTGCAATAAACGAACAATGCACCTGCGTGGCTGGACCAGATCTCCTGGTTTTAACAATGGCTTCGTCTTTGTTGTTAACACATTATTCCACTAGTTTGGCACCAATATTATTGTTTCATTAGATATAGGTATTCCGTATACAATTTAGCTCACCATTCACAAGTAGTGTGGTTATGTCTAAACAATATGCTTGTGTCTCAGATGCACTTCCTGGAGTAAAGTGGACAGTATCACTCTTTGTATAGTTCTTTTCCTACACCATGGAATGTGTAATGTTATCTTTTTCTGTTATTGTTTCTAAGCAGTGCTGCTTGCTGTTTAGTGGTGTTATGTAAGACAACTGTATAATAATAATGATGCAGATTGATGTGTATGTTCTGTTTTATCTACAGGTTGTTGCTTTGTCATCGTGGAGTTTGATGAGGGATGCATCATACTATACACTTTCTATAATTGCACTCATTGTGGTAAGAACTTGTTCTTTTGCTTTTTGATATTATGTTTCTGAGACGTGTGTGAATATCCTAATTATACCCTATCAATACATGTATGACATTGTGCTAATCTTGCTCTAGGACCCTTAGCTCACTGCTGCAGACTCAGCACTGGCTGAAGCTGCCTCTATTGACAAAACACATAAGTCACAAAACCTAAGAGGGACACAAACTCTTTTGGACGGAAACGTCATGCAGGCTGTATGAATCCATTCTTCCTCCCTCTCCTTCCAGGGTTGACACCTCCTGAACCGCTTAAAGATCCCTCGGGTGACATAGCAAGTTGAGCGCGCCGATGTTCTGTCAGAAATAGGGAGTGTCTGGGCTTAGGAGTGTTGGGACCTCCTGTTTATTGGCTCTTTATCTGTGAGTTTTCCATCCTCTCCTTGTCACCAGTGGGGCATGCGGCCATAAGACATGAATCCAGACACAGGAGGTCAAGTTAAAGTGAGATTGGGAACCAAAGGGTGGTCCATCAGGTATTCTCCATGTAAGCCAAAGATTACTCTATTAGACTGTAACACTAGATCAGTACTATATTTATACAGAAGGGCTATGTGCCTCAGTTGGGCAGCCTAATTAGGTACACGTTTTTTTTATAAAGATACTTGTGCCTTGTAAAGTTAAGTAATTAATTTGCTATGACCTTACTCATCACCTAGTTCTCAAACTGGGTTCCTAAAGTAATTGAAAGCATAGGCCCTCATTACCAGGGACCTGAGTTGTATTTTCAGGGGGATATTGCAATCGGCCATTCCAAATTGCTTGACGTCAATAGTCCCAGAATTACTCACAGACACTGAACCTTATACAGTTCTATATGTACAGCGGGCTGCTGCAAAGGTCAACCACCTTCCACCCTTCAACTCCATAATGGTGCATTGTCCCTGTCTGTGCGGGAACGCACTCTAAATTGGGTGCACCCGATGCAGACGGGGACAGTGTGCCACATTACTCACAAAATGTGCTGGCCCCTGTACAGGGCCATACTTGTGCCAGGAGTGGGTAAAGACAGTGTGGCATTGAATGGCAGACTTGTGTTTTAAACCACTGATACATATTTCAGTCTTCCAATGCAGGGGGCAGGTAGCACATTGAGAGGAATATGTCTTTACCCAAGCGCAGAAGAAGTTCCTGGGATCCCCTCACCCCAATCTCAAAGAGCAACTTCTAGGGATGTGCTTAGGGTGCTCTTCTTCCTATGTTGCATGAAATCAGTACACATGTCTCAGACCTATTTGCCCCTGCCCCTGCAGCTGTAGTTGTAGTACACTATGGCTGCAGAGGCAACAGCATTCTCTCATTTGAATGGGGTCCTGACTGCAAAATGACTGTTTCTGGGTTTATGGCATTAATTATGCTCTCATAATGTTCTTCATAAATGTTCAGTTCATCTGTAGATTGCTAAGTATGCTCATTCCATCTGAAGTAGAAATGTTATGTTATTTATTTTTGTAAAGCGCTTGTATATCTGAGGATGTTTTGCCACTGCCTTGAGGAAAAGGACAGTTTAGAGCTAGGAATGAATACTGATGAAGAAAAACACAGTAGAGGAGAGATGGATTATTGGCCAAAGAGCCAGGTTTTAAAGGCTTTTGTGATGTGTAGGATATTCATTAATTTCTTCAGTTTGAGAGGAAGAGAGCTCCACAGCGTAGCTTGCCAACCTCACAAATTTTGCCTCCGCAAAGAGTTTTCCTGAATTTGGGAACTACAACATTTTTGACAGCCCTAGAGTGTAGTGGTCTAGTGGGGATGTACCAAGAGAATTTTAAAATTAAATAGTCAGGCTCATTGTTGTGTAGTGCTTTGAAAGCAATTCGCAGTGCCTTAACGGTGATTCGTTTCTTAATAGTTAGCCAGTGTAGCTCTCTATGTGCAAAAGTTGCTGATTGATGTTTGCGCAATCCAAAGAGGTTCTGGACTGAAGCATTTTGTAGTGTTTGTAGCTTTGTCTGACGATTTTGTTGCATATTAATATACAGAGCATTGAAGTAGTCCAGTTTAGACAAGAGTAATGCACTAACAGCTGTTTTTAGAAGATTAATAGGAATGAAGGGGAGAATCTTTCTGATTATTTTTAGGATGCAAAAGACAGAGGACGCAATACAATTGATCTGGCTGGTGAACATTAGCCTATTGTCGACAGTGGCATTGCTAGCCCTTTGGGCACCTGGGGCAGTCCCTGTGTTTGCCGCACCGCAGCAGCATGGGTGGGGGGTGCTGGTGAGATTCGACAAAGATTGTTACTGCGCAATGGCTGTTTTGTGGGGGGTTGATTGGCGCCCGAGACGGCAGGTAGGGGATGGAGGCAGATGTTGCCCTCAAAACTCTGCCACCCTGCTGCCCCCCGTACCCACCTTGCTATGCCACTGATTGTCGAAGAGGATGCCAATGTTCCTTACTTTTTCCACTGCCTTTGGCAAAACACCCATTTCCTGGGGCCACAAACTGGGGAACCAGAAAGATGTGTTATTTCCAAAGAGGAGAATTTCAGTTGTTCCTGAAGTAAGTCTCAAACTGTTTTTGTTTGTCCAGTTCCCAATCTTATTTATGTAATTATGGAATTTGATGGCAATGTGGTCCAGGTTGCCCCGAGACTGAGACCACAAGTTGGGTGTCATCAGCATAGAAAGTAACTGAGAACCCAAAAGATTGTATGCGTTTGGTCAATGGTGTAGTGTATAGATTGAAACGAGTAGGACTAAGTGACGCCCCTTGTGGAAGTGTGAAAAGATTTGATACAATTCATCCATTTCTACACATTGCTCATGTTGAGACAAGAAGGATGTTAAGAAGGCAATGGCTGTTCCTCTGATTCCCAAAGTAGTCAATCAGAATGTTATGATTGACCGTGTCAAATGCTGCTGAGTAGTCTAACAGTATTAAGGCAGTATTCTCTTGTCTATCTAAAGGAGCTCTTATATTTTCAGATGCACCAATAAGTGTTGGCATCTAAAGCCAAATTGTGTACCATCTAGGAGGCAATCAATAAAGACAATCAACTGTTGGTTAAGAGCCTTGTCTATGATTTTTGCTGGAAGTGGCAGCTGAGATATGGGCCGATAGTTACTCAGGTCAGTAGGTGGGAGATTGCTTTTTTTTTATTAGAGGCAAGCTTGAAGCTCTTTTCCAGACTTTTGGGAAATAACCTGTGCTAAGCATATCGTTAAAGATGTTTGTTCTATGGTCTGAAATTATTTCAGGTACTTGTTGGAGGATTACTGGAGGGCAAGAACTTGCTAATCGACAATATTTTGTGTAACAAAATGACAGCAGGGTCAAACCCCAAAAAAGTTGTCTGAGTTTAGGGGGATGCAACAGAATTGACAAGCATTTTTGCTTGTGGTTGGTTTGTGCTATTCATGTAAGGTGCCACCACAAGCAACTGAGTATTTGATCGGATCATGCATTTACACCATGGAGAAACACACCAACAGACATGGAAATGAGCAAAATGTACAGTGTACCTCAGCAGGCTGGGGATACATATCTGTACTGCAGTGAAGAAAAACATAGGTCCGCAGAGGGTATGCTTGAGACACTTAGGCAATCTACCCATGAAGATAAAATGAGAACTGAACTGCATAGAATCAATTGTACATTCATCTCAGCTAACTGTAAAGAGACAAAAGGAAAGCACAAATAACAGAAGTTTCCCTCTGAAGACATAAACTAATAATCTCTGGAAAGGCAAGAAAAGACATAGGAGGCACTAATTGAGTGGATAGTTCAGTCTTCCATTTGCCCACCGTAGAGCTTCATTTCTGACAACTGGGCATTACCTTTTTTTGTTTGGCATGTCATATTCGATCTCAATAAAAGAAGATGCAGAGTTCTTTTATATTTATCAGTTGTGATAGTTATCGCCTATGTCAACGTTTCGGGGAATAACCTAACGTTTTTGGTGCAGTAAGCCCTAAAGTCGGCATGTTCATGTTATTGCAAAATACACAAGATGATGGACGGGGAATGTTGCACAATGGCAAAACATTCACCCCCAGTCACAGATCTGGGTTTAATCCATCGTTATTTTGCTCACCAAGCCGCCCCATTTCAGACATGGCCATATGCAAATCAGTCTTGACCCTGTGCCTCATGGGAACAGTCCAGCCCGAACTGCCAAGGCATGTCTTCCCTGTACCGGAATCAAGCATCCTAGGACCGGTTTCTGGCCATGTCTGAACTGGGGTGGTGTGGTGAGCAAAAAAACAATGGATTTAGGCCCAGATCTCTGTACTGGGGTGAATGTATGACATTGTTCTGCATTCTGTCCATCAACTGTTGTTTTTACATTTGTCACCCTGAGTGGGACGGGTATGCTCAGACTTGAGTCCCGTGCTCTCCACGCCACTGGAGTCAAGCTATCCTGGCTGAAGACGGCTGATAGCCAGAAACCGGTCCTAGGATGCTTGATTCTGGTCCAGGGAAGATATGGCTTGGCAGTTCGGGCTGGACTGTTCCCATGAGGCACAGGGTCAAGGCTGATTTGCATATGGCCATGTCTGAACTGGGGTGGTGTGGTGAGCAAAAAAACGATGGATTTAGGCCCAGATCTCTGTACTGGGGTGAATGTATGACATTGTTTTGCATTCTGGCCATCAACTGTTGTTTTTGCATTTGTCACCCCGAGGGGGACGGGTATGCTCAGACGTGAGTCCTGTGCTCTCCACGCCACTGGAGTCAAGCTATCCTGGCTGAAGACGGCTGATACCCAGAAACCGGTCCTAGGATGCGTGATTCTGGTCCAGGGAAGACATGGCTTGGCAGTTCGGGCTGGACTGTTCCCATGAGGCACAGGGTCAAAGCTGATTTGCATATGGCCATGTGTGAACTGGGGTGGTGTGGTGAGCAAAAAAACGATGGATTTAGGCCCAGATCTCTGTACTGGGGTGAATGTATGACATTGTTCTGCATTCTGTCCATCAACTGTTGTTTTTGCATTTGTCACCCCGAGCGGGACGGGTATGCTCAGACGTGAGTCCCGTGCTCTCCACGCCACTGGAGTCAAGCTATCCTGGCTGAATACGGCTGATAGCCAGATACCGGTCCTAGGATGCTTGATTCTGGTCCAGGGAAGACATGACTTGGCAGTTGGGGCTGGGCTGTTCCCATGAGGCACAGGGTCAAGACTGATTTGCAGATGGCCATGTCTGAACTGGGGTGGTGTGGTGAGCAAAAAAACGATGGATTTAGGCCCAGATCTCTGAACTGGGGTGAATGTATGACATTGTTCAGCATTCTGTCCATTAACTGTTGTTTTTGCATTTGTCACCCCGAGTGGGACGGGTGTGCTCAGACGTGAGTCCCGTGCTCTCCACGCCATTGTAGTCAAGCTATCCTGGCTGAAGACGGCTGATAGCCAGAAACTGGGCCTAGGATGCTTGATTCTGGTCCAGGGAAGACATGACTTGGCAGTTCGGGCTGGACTGTTCCCATGAGGCACTGGGTCAAAGCTGATTTGCATATGGCCATGTCTGAACTGAGGTGGTGTGGTGAGGAGAAAAACGATGGATTTAGGCCCAGATCTCTGTACTGGGGTGAATGTATGACATTGTTCTGCATTCTGTCCATCAACTGTTGTTTTTGCATTTGTCACCCCGAGTGGGACGGGTATGCTCAGACGTGAGTCCCGTGCTCTCCACGCCACTGGAGTCAAGCTATCCTGGCTGAAGACGGCTGATATCCAGAAACCGGTCCTAGGATGCTTGATTCTGGTACAGGAAAAACATGACTTGGCTGTTCGGGCTGGACTCTTCCCATGAGGCACAGGGTCAAGGCTGATTTGCATATGGCCATGTCTGAACTGGGGTGGTGTGGTGAGCAGAAAAATGATGGATGTAGGCCCAGATCTCTGTACTGGGGTGAATGTATGACATTGTTCTGCATTCTGTCCATCAACTGTTGTTTTTGCATGTTCATGTAATTAACAAGCATTTTTCTCCAATAAATATTGGCAGGTCAATCACAAAAGTCATAATTCCTATATGTGCGGGAAAGGAGTTACAAAATATTTGATGCAAGCGCACTGCTTTGTTATTTGCTGTTCCAAAATAATTTAAAATAAGGTATAAACTAGTTATATGGTGCTCCAAAGGGTGGCGTCTTCCGTCCAAGACGTCCTGTACAATTCAAACAAAAACTTGGATCATTAGTTGCATCCCCTTTGGGCACTCAAGACATGGGTTCCTCCAACATACTAAGGACTCCACACAGTTCAATAAGTTCTGGGACAGGAGTTACGGCACTAATAGGAGGTGATGAACCCACACTTGATGTGAGCCTAATTTTGTTGTTTTGCTACCGCTGAAGCACCACAGAAATAGTGCTAAATAATGCAAAAGCAGCTGTCCATCGGGACACTTTACCTGATTAGATCCCCTCTCATATTTCTAAACGGGGTTGATCATCATTTCTTCAAGGTTACATATATAATCTGCACATCAAGGGTAATGTCAAAAGCTTGAAAAGAGATTTGTATCTAGTATGTAAAAGGTCTCATGTGTGTAAACAAGCCGTGAATTCTAGCCCCAGTTTTTCCACTTTTCTAAAATCCGAATCCGCTGACACTTGGAAATTAGAATCATGGAAAATCCACTAGAACAGTAACATTGGCGCGCGAAAGGTGTTCTCAGAAGGTTACAAGGGTATCTAATGGAAATGTAAAGTAGACAGTTATTCCTTTGGTTTTTTCCAACCTACTTCCTCAAATATACTTACTTCAAAAAAAGCATATGGTACATGGAGAGACGAGGAGGAAATGCAATCAATCCACCCCATGTTTCATGGGGCTTTAGAGGAAGGGATTTCTCCACCAGAAAGAAATACTTCACGAGGACAAGCGAATGAACCTAGACGTTTTCTCTCTTGGATTGTGTCAGGTTAAAGGTTCATGTCACCTCGCCAGACGTGTTCCTTGAGACAATGTTCTCCCTCTTTCAACAATATCAAGCAATTTACACTATTGTGCTTCTTCCTTCGGTCGATAATGCCGGGCGAAGAGGGATTTCTGAAACCTATTTCCCATATTTGAAGCACACTTTCGTCATCCACGAAATACCCTGCTGGAAACAGCAATGTCAACCCTCCCAGGACCTGCCTAAATGGCGAGAGACTGCCTGCTAACATAGTCCTGAAAACATGTCCCTCGACACAGCACATTAGCTGTCACTGAGCCACTGCATCCTGTTTCGTTGATTGAATTTTGTGAGTAATTTCCATAAACATAATTTGCATAAACAGACATATTATGCAGCCATTCCAACAGCTGCATAAAAAAACTGAAAAGTCAAAAGGAACTGTCATTTGCTTTTGCCTGACTGTTAGATTAAGTGAATGGCAACTGGGTAAATGTTCTTATACTGCGGGCACAGCAGAATTCAGGGGTTAGAAAGACCTGCTGTGTGGGAGAGAGATGTGGCCTAGAGACTAGAGCTGCCGACCTCGGACGATGGAGAGCCCCATTCAAATCTCGACATTGTCTCAACTTCCTGTGGTTCTGGCCAACTCGCATACTCTCCCTATGTCTAAAACGGAAATAGTATGAGTATTTATTGCTATTTGGTACTCAGTTGCCGTGTATATCTTAAATCTCCCCTTTCTTTTCCTTCCTCCTTCTTCCTATGTAAACTCTAAAATGTAAACAGCTTTCTACTATGTTTCATGGCCTATTTTTATCGCATATGTTAGTTATTCTCAAATATTGTTACACTTTTGCCCTGTGTTTTATGATGAACATTACGTTTATAAAGCTTATTAAACTTGAGAAATGACTAATGTGCTCTGGTTCTAATGCCCTTGGTCCAGGTTTATGCTGGCAAAAGGGGGCTTCAGATAGCCTTGGTTGGGAATTTACATAGGCAATTAAAACTAGCTTTGATTGTGATATCTACAACCTTTATTCTAGAGAGGAATTTTACTATGAAATCGTAATTTCTTTTTATCAATCAAGCAGCATGATTACCTGCAATCTTGAAATTATTTACCATATCAAAACACATCATTTCCATACAGGGCACAAGTCAGGGGGTACACGCAGGTAAACGGTGTCCACCCACTATTTTCACGGGGTGGGCGCCGTCCGCTTTGCCAAGAAGTTGGGCCCCACTGAAGTATGCTGAACTAATCCTGGTGTAATTTTCAGACACCAGGACACATTCAGCAGTGCCTGCACGTTGTCTGCTTTCCATTGCAGGCACAGAGAGAGCTTTTATTTCAACTCCTGCGGGCCGAAGTTAAGGGCTCATCAGGCCTCCTTTTGTTTGAATATCCTGACTGGAGGTAGCCTGTAACCTCTCAGGTAAATGTAAATGCAACAAAGTGAAAACAAAGGCACACAGTTTGTTATCTCTTCACAGATACTTAAGAGAGGCATGCTTTTGCCTTTGTTCAGGTCCTCTATATAGGAGATGCATGCACTGTGAGAAAGTCAGGCGTGTTGGTCTGTCCCAGTACTTACATAAATAACAATTTCAATAGCACTGTTTAATTTCTTTTATAGCGCTCTGCAGCCAAATGCAGGGTGTCAGAACTGTTTACTTAACATACACATTACACATTGACAATAAACCATGGAAGTGAGTAAATCAATGTACAAAATGAGTTACATGAGACACGGTTACAAGGTGTAGGAGTCACATGTCCTTCATAGCTCACTGTGCTATATTACAAGGATTACAATTTATGAACTGTACGTAACAAAAGGATCTCTGTGTTGGAAGCAGTAACCCACTTTACTATGTATGTAAAATAAAAATCTGTCATCTGTATGTTATATGATGTGCTTTGAAGGAGACACGTTAACTCGCTATGCTACTTTGATTCAAATCAGGGACTTCACAAAACACAGATCTCTCCAATAAACACATTCACCTCCACCGTTATCTCACCATTATTTCTATTCCCTGAGATATACTGGGCACCTTTACAGCAGATGCTTTAACCCAATAATATTTCAAAATGCAGAAGTTTCAACCAATTAAGCAGAACAGATCTACTGCCATGCTTCTCCTTGTTGCCAATTTCTTTGTGATAGGGTTAAAATATATATATATATATAAGTTGAGGCCCAGATTTTACATAGGGGTTGCGCCACTTTTTGGGCAAAACCCCAATGTCAAATCAAATTTTTTAATTCTCATAATGTGCTGAAATGCATTCATTATATACCTGATAAACATGTATGAGGTCTTAATATCTGAAGTCACTTCTTGTGGTCACTTCCAGTGAGGCCACTTACTGTTATGTCACATGCAATGTCACACGTTGTGACATCATGCGCTGTGATGGCACGCGTCATGATTTCACTTGCATACTGCCTAACCTGGTTAGTACCCCCACTTCTTTTTTAGGACTTGTGCCCTGGTTCCATAAACCATCTCCAGTATTCACTCTTTATAGCGGAAGCAGAAGCTAAAATAACACAAAGAGGGAATATATTAGAGTTTTGGAGAGTGGGAGTACAGCAGTGAAACAGCAGTGCCCTGGCAGCTCCAAACTCATGGTTCTGCCCCTTTCTATTTAGAAGTGCTGGGGTTACACAGATAGAACTACTGCATGTTTCACCACATAAACATTTGGCCTATTTAGGGTGGGGTAACTGTCACTCATTACCCCCAGTATCTCCTTGCTAGTCAGTTGAATGTAGTGAAAATGCATAATGACCCCATCTGCAGGGATAAAGCTAGCTGTGTGTAAGGGAACTTGTCTATGTTTGATCTCAGGACTCAAGTTCCGACTTTGGGAGTTTCTTTCTTGAAACCACAAAAACGTTGCTTGCCTGGTAGGATCTCTAAATTTGGCTGGAGGTCCCCAGCCACGGAGCATTGACTCAGAAATCTGCCAGCGCCTAAATAATCATTTGATTTTTAAATATCATAATAATGCCACCAAGACTTTCCCCACCCCTCTAACTTAGTAAAAAATTATTATAAAATGTTCTCAATTTGAAACTTTCTTGGTCAAGCCAGCCTACATATACAATTCTAAGGCTGATTTCTTAGTTATCAAACAAGCCTACTCAATTCAAGTTCATGAAATAAGGGACAGCATACATCCCACATTAACACGTTCATGTTGGGCTTTTGTTTTACTCCCCACCCTCCCTTTAACAGGCGTGTCAGTGTATAGTTCAACTAGTACACCCAACTGCATGAGAGGATGCCACGCTTCACTAGCATGTAACCCTGGAACATCCTGTTTGCCCTGCCACATGTTGTCCTGTAGTCATTGCAAGTCCTGAGAAGATGTGAAGTATGTTTTTTCCATATATTAACAGCTACAAGAACCTAAGGAATGTAGTTATGAGGTATTGAATGGGACTTAGAAATTAAGTTCTTCAACAAGTATATTGTCTAGAGCAGTGATACTCAAAGTATGGCCAAGGGGCCGCTTGCGACCCTCTTGACCTTTACATACGGTCCCCTGGTGATCAGCAGCACAAGCTGCTGTTTAGTTTAGTTGTTGAGCACTAACATTAAGAAAACATGCTAAATAATCGAGCAAGCAATTATTAACTTGCAAATATATGCTTACCCATTTATTTAACTTTTTTGTATACCTCCTTACACAATCCGTGATTCACATAGACCCCATATCACCACCCAGCTGAAAACAGTGCCACCCCCGGTCACACCACAGACCATACTTTCTGGCCTCTCAGCAAATGTTTGTGAGTACCCATGCCATGATCTAGAGGCTCCGCTGCTCTTCCAATGCTTCATTTTGATGCCCTTTAACTCTTTCCACGTGGTGTATGATGTTTGAATTGAATGGTGTTTTGTGTTTTGTTATCGTTCTTATATTTCTGATAACATTTTGGTGCATAATTAAAGTTGCTCTTTAAATGCAGAATAAACCAAGAAAATATTTAGCAATTTCTCCATTACATTGCCCAGCATGCTGTCTCATTTAGTGTTAAGGGGTAAGCAATAAGATGAAGGTACAGCTACCATTTAGGACTAACTCCAGAGCAGAACAATGATGTGTAGGTATTTGAGATTGGATATAATGAAAATCTTTAAAACAATTCCCGAGCAACAGCAGAAGTGTTCCAGGATGTTTGCTAAACCAAGGGATTACATTTAAGGTCATCTTCAATGGCAGTGGTATACAAACCTGTGTACTGGGAGGAAGATAGAGTATGTAGAGGAAACACACGAGTAAAATGAGGACTAATAAACGTATATTGAAAGGATGGTTTAATTTTATGCAACATGTTTTAGGATTATAATAAAAGCATAACTATCACATTCTAATTTATGATTTTTAATGAAGATACTGTCTGATTTGTACAAGAATCACTGCTATCATTTAGAAGTTATGAATTGAAGCATTTTGTTCAAAGAAGTTACAAACCACTGAAAGGACCCAGGGCATTTGAGCGGTCATCTTGAGCAGCATGTAAATCCAGATGGGGCAGCAACAGGAGTTACCAACCCCTTCCGTATACAACGAGTCTCAGGACAACCGCATGTCTGGAGTTTTTCACCCAGACAAGTCATTGCTGCAAGGAGGTGTAGGACTAGTGGCAGCCGGCACAGGTAAGAGCAGTGACGCAGAGGTCAGGGAGGTTGACAGACAACAGGATAAGTAAAACTAAATGTAAAAATAAATAAAACCGGCGATGAGGCGAGTGCAACATAAGTGTTTTTTGTTGTTCTTATGATTTAATTTTACTTATCCCGTCGACTTTCTCGACCCCGATCCCGCCCCGCTCCGACCAAACCGCTCTTACCTGTGCTGGCCACAACTGCAGAGGACAAAATCTGGGCCAAATGCTAGCCCACCTGTAATGGATCACTACATGCACAACTGTGGTGGCCTAGAAATAAAATGCAAAAGCCTTGAGCAGTTATTTATCTCCACCTGTAAAACAACTGCAACGCGCTTCGTGTGCTTCAAGTGTACCACATGGCTTGGAGCACTGATACACCATGTGTGCACAATGATGCTTTCATAGTGATCAGGGATAGCACCAAAAACCTGGACTGTAGCCTGCATATCAAGCAGCCAAAACTTAGTCCCCTAAGTAGCCACTGATGCACAAGAACCGTGACGGGTCAGAAGGCTAGTTTTGAAGTGTCCCATTATCACAGCACTGCTTCTGTAGTACACATGTATGAGACCAAAGGCCAGGACCACATTCTGTACATGGGATGCCACATTTATGCCCAGTGCCAGAATGGGGTTGGGAGAAGTTTCCTAACAACTAACTAACCAATAGGGTAAAGGTTCACAGGAATAACCCCACCCCCTTTCACAGCACTTCCTGTGTATTTTTCTGTAAGCGACCCCACATTACCCCTCTGACCTTAAATCTAATTTGGTAAAACCATTCTTCTGCTGGCCAGAGCTACCTGTTCCCACCCAGAGGGGTGGATAGGATAATGGGCAAAGCCTCCCTTATGGTTACTCAAAACCATTTCTGGGGCACCTCCTGCCCCCACTGGTCTTGGAGCCAAGCTGCCTAGGAAGACAAATGAAGGGCAAGCCCAGGTATCGGCTACATCTGCCTCTGACACTTTGTCTCTCAGGAAGGTGATGAGTATAGCCTTCCAGCAAATCCTGCTCAAGGAGGACAACTCCTCTCCACATCTTTAGACCACTCTCTGGGAACAGTATACATCTCACCACAGGGCCATTCAATAGCTATGTGATCCTGGACACTGGAAAAAAAGGCACTTTTGATTAAGACTGGAAAGTGTCAACTTTCTAAAATTGTCATTTTCAAAATAAAAGTACCCATTTTCACTTTACAATTAGGTTAGATTTTACTATTAAAATGAGCCCTTGAATCACCTTTCTAGCACCTTCCAAACAGAAACTTAGCATAAAAAGTTGTTATAGTGTAATACATTGTTTTTGTTATGGGACAGTGAAAAAAACTTTGTAGGTTTTTCAGTGCCAGGGAATAAAAACTTTAAACATATATATGTACTACTTTTCAAATACCAGGCACCTTGCCATACGAGCATTTAAGACCTACCTTTGGGCTGTCTTATAGGTACTAAATAGGAAGGTTTAGGCCTGTCAAAAAACGTATTTTCTATTATTATTAAAATAACACACAAAATCTGCGAGGGCAGGCCTGGAGACGTGATTAACAGAGCTAGTTTAGTGGTTGGCACAATAAGTGCTGCGGTCTACTAGTAGCATTTAATTTACAGGCTCTGGGTACAAGTAGTAGCATATACTAGGAACTTATAAGTATAAGTTATTTAAATGTGAAATTAGGAATATTCCAATTTGGCCATCTTTAAGTGGCGAGCACACGCACTGATTAGCAGAAGGAAAGAGTGAAGAATCCCATGGCAAACAACAATGGGTTCAGTTATAGAAAGTACAAATATGGGTGAATACCATGCAAAAGATGGCAATTTTAAACAACATGCAACTAAGAGACTGATTTAAACATAGTTGTAAACATTTCTCTTCAGGTTGTTTGAAATCCACCTTCTTGCCAATGCACTATAACATCAAAGGTACAGCTTTTCTCTGAAATTGTTTCAAGGGTTCTGAAGAGAGCATCCCAATTTGATGGTCAAAAGATAAGAGGCCATCAGTGGTGGAACTGGCAGGACATGGTACAATCTTCAAATGATTCAATTATGACAGAGAACTTGAGGTCAGTCTAAGCTACTTATAGGAACAAACACTCAAGTTTCTGCCCAGAAAATATCAAGAGCCTTTTGCCACCAACTATTAACACATTTTTATATTCAATATTTACTGTTATTGTTTTTGACATCACAGTATTATTAAAGGGTTATCGGTATCCACTGAAACTCATTATTGTATGATCTAACCCTCGGCGTAGTTTGCGAAGTAGCGCTATGTGTAGCTACGCGAAGTGCACTTCGCACTACGCGAGCTATGCGTAGCACTCCGCGAACTGCGTACTACCCTGTTCGCTCTGTGCAAGATGCCGTTTTCAATGATTGCACAGTGCGGACAAGCATCCGGCGCTGTGCAATCATTGAAAACTGCATCTTGCACAGTGCGAGCTGTAGTTTTCTGCCGCTCAAGTAGATTTTTACTCGAGCGGCAGCTTTCTCAACGCGGACTGGTAGTTTCTCATGGCGAGCGGTCGCGAGCATACGCGACCACTCGCAATGAGAAACCTGACCTCTTCGGTTTGAGAATCTCGCCGGGAGGTTTATTTTCCACGCTCGCGATCGGCAACTTGATGTTGCTGATCACGAACGAGGAAAAAGTCTCGCCGGGATGTCATTTTGCTTGCTCGCGGTCGCCAACTTGACATTGAGGACTGCGAGCAAGTTTGCACTGTGCTACGTGCAGTTTGTGTAGTGCGAAGTAGCGCAGACTTCGCAAACTACGCGAGCATAGCGCTTTGCTCAGGGTTAGTATAATCCATGGTTACAAGACCAACTGCATAAAGCAAACAAGAAATAAGGTACCGCCCAATATTTGGAGAAAACGAGTGGGTTGAAGAAAGACAATAGGAAAAATCTACTCAAAGAGGGCTAAAGCTAGAACACACCCTTCCTTTATTCTGTTGTTGCCATTAATATTTTTAAATAGCTGACTAAAAGGGTTGAGTTCACCCTAAATCCAAATAGCAGCATGGAAAGATCACAAGATCAACAACAGGCTGCACAGCAAATATTATTCTTGCAGTCTTTGACACAGCATTGCTCTGTCCACAGATTTATAGAACAGTGGACATTTCAGACCATGAAACGTGCCTTGCACGCAAACTCATCTATGTTTCCTCTTGAGAAGTGCAGCAAGTCTTCCGTTAAATGTATTGCAGCATTACTGAGAAGTGCGGGTACTCTTCTTTGCAAATTGAAGAAGTGCAGGTGCTCAGTGACACACAGTACTTGCCCACTTAAAGCATAGAATACACATAACAATTCCAACTAAGGACAGCTGGTATTTATTGGATGCGATAACTAGCACCTGTTACAAGTTTTTGCTAACAATCTGCATGTTCCAATAATTACCAGGCATTTCTCTCATGTTATCTTTCAGCACATTTGACCTGCCAAACTTTAACTGCCGTAGCCATATTACAGGGTATGGTAAAGTCCACTTAATATATAATTCTGAGCAAGCACAAACAGGGGTTTGAGTAGGGTTTTGAATTTTACAGAGTACTCATAACAAGGGCCTTTAGGCTTCCTTTTTGTAGGTGAGAATTCAAACTACTAATCAGTGCTTTTCATTCTATTTTATTTATTTATCTATTAATTAACTAATCAATTAATTAATATATTAATTTGTGCAGTTTTGTCCAGCGCGAGCAAGACCTAATGGTTATCTGAACACATTAGTTAAGAACAGTTTTGATCTGCAGTCAGCGGGTTACATAAAAACAGATTACCATGAAATTTCACACAAAAACGGTCTCATAACTTTATAAGAGCAGTAAACATAAGAAAGGTTTCAACATAAAAGCAAGTTTACATAGGAACAGTGTAAAGATGCACAAATCCATAGGTTGAAGTATATACTTTAATGTAGCAGGTATACAAATACAGGTGAGCGCCAGGGAGCGTACGCTGCCTTCCACCGTGGCTCCTTAACTGTCCCCACAATCATAGCATGCACATAACATTCCAGATGACATCATTACATTCCAAGTCAGTCTCCCACGAGCCTTAAAGGAAAAACCCAACATAACACATCCCCCTCTTTCCAATAAGAGAAGAAAAGGGATATGTAACTAAATCAAAATAAAAGAACTAAAAGAACATTAAATAAAAAAAACAAAGAAGATATAATTATTCTGTAACATAATCCTTGAGCCAAGCAGGTGAAGTGCGAGTTCTTTTTCCCAAACTTCCTTCCGTGCCATTCAACTCACAACTGGCATTTTCTGAAACTCCATCAGCACTATGGACCCTCACACTTCCCCCCTCCTCACAAACGGGGTCGTTCACCATTTCGTCAATGTTCACAGCCCCCCCGGCGAGTTGTGTTTGTACGTCGCTGTTTTCAAAATGATCCTCCACCCAATCATACATATTTGGAGAATAAGATGCATCTTCCCTCAATCCTTCATGCTGGTCATGACTAAAAGCTATACTTTTCAAGTTCCAAACCTTTCCATCACTGAGTCTGACCGCATTCCTTAAAACCTCAATCACCTGTTTCTGTGGTTCAAATTGACTTTCACCTTTAGGTACCTTGTACGGTTTTTTCACACGCACCCACTCACCAACTTTAATCTCTACATCCTTTGTACCATGGTGACTGTCATAAAACTCTTTACTTTTGGAATGAAGTAGTTCCAGATCCTTCCTCACCTCCTTAGGTGACCATTGTGTGACTTTACCATCAATTAACCAACCAGGATTGACTTTACCTCTCGGTACTCTTCCCTTCATCATAATAAAAGGTGACAACCCTGTACCCATCTGTACCGTAGTTCTATAAGACCAAATTGCTTTCTGCACTTGTACTTTCCAATCCAAATTTTTACTAACAGCTGCCTGGATGACCCCTTTGATCACTCTGTTGAACCTTTCAACAGTGCCATTCCCACTGGGATTGTACAAGGCCGTAGTTTTATGTTTTATGCCACACTTCTCAAAATAAGTTCTAGCCATGTGTGACAGAAACTGTACACCATTGTCCGTGAGTACACACACTGGTAAGCCCTCCATAATAAAAATGTTGTCCAAAAATAACAAAACACTAGATGTGTCTGCTTTGTCCACGAATTTCACTATAGGCCACTTAGTGAATAAGTCAATAGCCACCAAACCAAACTCCCTGGACTCCCCAATGGGCCCAATGATGTCAATTGCAATAGTCTCCCACGGAAGCCCCGGAATTAGTCCCTCACTCATACAAGGTTTCAAGGTCCTGAGAGTTTTGTCAGCGGAACTACAAACACCACAGTTTCTTGCAAAAGTCTCAGTGTCCTTATCCACACCCGGCCACCAGAACATACTCTTCACCATGATCTTATTCCTCCCAATGCCAAAATGTCCCTCATGACATAGCTCTAAAACTTTTTTCCTTAAAGAAACAGGAGGAACAACCCTGTCTCCTCTGAACAGTACCTCCTTCTCTAATGACAACTCCATCCTCACCTCCCAAAACGCCCTAAAGACTCCTTCCAAGGAACCTTGTCGAGGCCAACCAGTACAGATATACTCTTTAATCTTTTTAAGTACAACATCTTTGTCTTGTTCCTCCATCCACTCTTTATTACTAATGGCAGAGGCACCAGAATCATGAATTAAGGCAATGCTAACATTCCCCCAAGGATCATCCTCACATTCCTCTAACGGAGACGGCAACCTAGACAAACAATCAGCAATTATATTATCTCTTCCGGGTAAATACACCATTTTGTAAATAAACTCACACATACGCATGGATAATCTTGCCATCCTTGCTGAAGCCCCAGAGATGCCCTCAGAAGACAGGATTTTTACCAAGGGACGGTGATCCGTTCTGATAGTTACAGGTTTCCCCCACACAAAAGCCCTAAAGTGCTCAAGAGCCCATGCACAAGCCAACGCTTCTCTTTCGATGATGGGGTACCTGACCTCTGCCGGGGAAAGTGCTCTCGACGCAAACAATATTATCACCTCTTTCCCTTTCTCACTCACTTGAGATAACACCGCACCGATACCCTTATCACTTGCATCAGTGGTCAATAAGCATTCCGCATTAGGATCAAAACTCGCCAAAGCGCTAACATTCTGTAACTCAACTTTAATCCTATCAAATTCCTCCTGGCACTCCTTGGACCATGTAAACTTTACATTTTTCTTGAGCAGACTACGAATGTTAAACACTTTAGATGCGAAATCCTTAATAAACTTAGCACAATACTCCGCCATTCCAAGAAATGTTCTTATCTCTTCTTTGGTACTAGGTGAACTCGAATTGACAATATTCTCGATCAATTCCGGTTTGGGTTTCACACCTTCTTCACTAATGATGTGCCCTAAATATGATACACTCCTTTTACAAAATTTACACTTCGACAACTCTACTGTAAGTCCTGCAACCTCTAAAACTTTCAATACCTGTCTTAGTTTGTCATCATGTTCAACTTTGTCTTTTGCAGCTACTAAAATATCATCCTGGAAGAATGTAATCATATCCAAATTCCCTAGTAACTTATACATCAATTTCTGAAATACAGCCGCAGCTGATGCCAATCCAAAAGGCATTCGTCTAAATTGGTAACACCCAAAAGGTGTGATAAAAGCAGTCAGGCATCTTGACTTACCCTCTAATTCAACCTGGTGGTACGCAGCAGACAAATCTATAGTAGAGAACCAAGTGGCATCTTTGAATGAAGCAACCATTTCATTGATCTTAGGCAAAGGGAATTTCTCTACAATGATGTTGTTATTGAGATGGCATAGGTCGATGCACAAACGGATTTTTCCGTTGGGTTTCCGTGCTCTGACAACGGGACTGATCCACTCTGAGGCCTCTACTTCCTCAATTATCCCCTTGGCCAGTAGTCCTTGCAATTCCTTCTTCACTTCATCTCTAACCAACATTGGGATGGGTCTAACTTTGTGCACCTTAGGTTCTGCATTTGCCTTAAGTAATATTCTATGTTCGAACCCCCTTAATTTCCCCAAGACATTACCAAACACTCCTGGAAATTCCTTGATCAAAACATCATTCAACTTGCTCTCCTCATCCACAACTAATACTTTTTCTTCACTGTTAGGGTCCAAAATTATACTTAGGCTTTTCTGATCCCACCACCCCAAAACTGATGGTCCTATTTTAGACACGTACAACATTCCCCTCGTGCTCCTTCCTTTAAACCAAAATGTGAGCCATCTGTAGCCCAGCATCTCAATCCTTTTCCCTGTAAATCCCACTGGACAAATATCAGAACTCCTCAATTGATCACCAATTTTCCCCACAAAATGTTTCTTCCATACTTCCTCATTTACGATAGTGTAAGGTGATCCGGAATCTGCATAAACTTCCACCACCACACCCCCAAAAGACACTTTACATAGGGGTTTCCCTTCTAAAGCCTCATCCGATATATTAATGACGTAATTACCACTCACATTCTTTACCCATTCCAAACCCTCTTCTTCTTCCTCAACAATCTCCTCTTCTTCACCCCAAACATATTTAACGTTACTGCGTTTGCGGCACATTTTTGAAAAATGACCTAACATTCCACAAATCCCACATTTCTTATTAATAGCAGGACAATTCCTACTAAACGCTAAGTGTTCCTTGCTATCGCACCGATAGCATCTTCTTTCTTCTCCCCTAGTGTCCTTCCTCTGAAATCTATTGGGTTGAGCGTTCCATCTTCCCTGTGCATTAGATTGAAATCTTGTTGGAGTTTTGTTATGTGGTGTAACCTTACAAACGGCACCCGCTGTTTTCTCAAGTTCCGTCTCTTTTACTACTGAAGAGCACCTTCCTGACATTTCAGCTTTCCTCATAATGGCTAACACCTCTTCCAATGGAGCATCGCCATTTACCCATAGTCTATCCTGTAGAGTAGTGTTATTGTTATGCATCACAAGTTGGTCCCGTATCAACTCATCGTTTATAGCTCCAAACTTACAGTCAATTGCCAACTTTTTTAACTCATCCACCCATTCATCCACTGTCTCCGTCTTGTTTTGCTTCCTTTGAAAGAATTTGTGTCTAGTTACACCCATACACACTTTCGGTGCGAAATATTTATCCATGTTTTTTATACAGTTTTCAAAGTCATCAACATTCGCATCCTCAATTTTGTTCATTCTAGAGTACGTTTTTAGACCAATAGCTCCTAAACCATGTAGTAGGATCCTCTTTTTCTGTTCGGGTTTCATTTTCTTCTCTTCATCAATTGCCTCAATGTAGTTGATAAAGTACTCCTTCCATTCAATCCATTTAATTTCCGGCTTAGATCCCGTAGCCCAAAATGGTTGTGGAGCATTTATGGTAAAATTCTGTTGTGCCATCTTGTATTGTACAACTTCAGAATTTTCACTAGTGATGTTCTCCACAGAATCCCCACTCTCCATAAACTATATAAAAATTGTGCTTCAAAAGGTTTCACAATTATATAAAGTTTCTCCTCTTTATTATGCTCCCCGACCGTCTCACCTGTATTTTCCTTATGTCCAACAATTCTAATTGCCCTTAGTACCTCGCGTAATCACAAACGCGGTAACAGCGTCAATTTCACCACTTCACAACGATATGCGCGTTGACTTCAAATTCCACAATGTGTTTTCCCAAAATGGCCGCTGAGCAAGGTTACGCTGCGTGCGTCGACTCGTCACTTCCTTGTACGCCAGCTGGTGTTTCACGCGCTAGACCCTCGCGCTTCCAGAGGGATCGTTGCTCTGCGCGCATCAGCTTGGAACTTAGCCCCACATTCAAAAACTGCACCACGGAATCGCTAGGCAAGGTGTGACCTACAAATATCACAAAAGACGCGGTATGCCGATTTGTCTGCGCGCTTACCGCATGAAGGTCTCCGTAGTCTTTTTCTTCTTCTTTTTTTTTTTAATTACCGTGATTCTCCCTCATGATGCAGCATGAAGCTGTAAGCCGACTTCGACAGTGTAGATGGTTTCCAAAAGGGTTCTTCTGTACTCCGATCGTCGCCAATTGTAAAGATGCACAAATCCATAGGTTGAAGTATATACTTTAATGTAGCAGGTATACAAATACAGGTGAGCGCCAGGGAGCGTACGCTGCCTTCCACTGTGGCTCCTTAACTGTCCCCACAATCATAGCATGCACATAACATTCCAGATGACATCATTACATTCCAAGTCAGTCTCCCACGAGCCTTAAAGGAAAAACCCAACATAACAAACAGTCAGACAAAACTTCATAGAAAACTAGTGTCAGATGAGCATCAGAGCAGTGTACAAAAGAACAGTTCAAAATTACTTTCTTCACAGTAACAAGTCTACCATTTTGTGTGTCTTTTATCCCCTTGGCAGCTGGGGTCATTCCCCCACGGTGTGGGGGAGGGGGGTGTCCGCGGCCCAGCTGTGCTCATGACGAGCTCAGCTCGTCACAGACCCGCCCACTCATTAATTCTCCCACACAGGCGGGGAATTAGCCACGCATGGGCAGGCCACGGCCATTATGACGAGCTCAGCTTGTCATGAGCACAGCTCCACTGTGACTCATGACGAGCTGAGCTTGTCATGAGCATGGGAGGGGTTAAAGAGAGCCATTACCGTCAATGACTGGATTCTAAATACTGTAATGCTACATCATAAAGGGATTCCATGCTGGTCTGGCTGGGATATCTGAGAGACTGCTGAAAATGACCTGGAAAGCAGAGCGGTAGAGCTTCTGGAGGAGAGGTAATGGAAGGTACAAAGAGTGATTGAGGTGGGTGGTATGAGGCCATCTCTTTTGTGTTTGGAACAGGGAGGAGAGGCCAATGTATGTATGGCTCCTGCATTACTCATCTGCATAGTAACTGAAAATAGAGGAAGATTCTTTTGTGGACCACAGATATCACACAATTATAGATAGGTAAAAAGTGTATTACGGGGACGTTTTTCACCTCGGGGTTCCGAGTGACATCACTGACAACTCAAGTTTCGCTCTTGTCTGTTTGATGTCACTCAAAACCACTCGCTGAAAAACATCCCCGTATTCACTATTATCCATCTATAATTCCATACAGTGCACACAATCAACACACATAGCAGCATGACACTTTAATCATAGGACAGAATCTCCAGAACGTCCCTGCCAATAGACAGTTTCAACAAATTATTCAATGAAGACATCCTTCCTCAATGAAGATGGATAATCTTGCGCATGGCAACTGCATCATGGAGTATTGGCCCCTTTTCCCTCCTACTCCCTATGGAGGACCGAAAGCGATTCAGGCAGCCCGGACCATCCGCTAATGTTAACTGTGTGAGACACATATTCATTTTAATTGCAAGTTATACTGATTTTTACAGTATACTCTGCATTGGCTTACAGCAGAGATCTGAAATGTCACAGTGCATTTTTTTGTTTCTACAATTCATATTTACTCGATGTAAAGCTGCTGGTTTTCCAATCATGTTTTTATATTTGATAATTGTGTTTTTTCACTGTGTACAGTGATTGAGAGAATGAGCACAATATTTGATGGTCTGGTATCCAGATGTGTATCTAGTGTCCAAAGTATTTTGATAATCCAAAAATGATAGTTCAAGTAAATCCAAAATTTAAAACGATATCCAGGGGTAGGGGAATTGATGGTCGTAGGTGCTTGTCCCCAATCAAGCCTTGACCCTCGTCGCCAGTGATAAAAGCTCAGAAACAGGCAAGTAGTAGAAGGAGCTTTTAATGGTACAACCATCAACAGCAGAAGTTACAGCAACTGTTCTTACATCAATTGGAATATCATCATTCTAACTGTGATGTCACTGTTCATGACACTCTTAAAGATACAGCAACATAACACATATGCTTTTAATTTTCCAATGATTAGCAACAAGACTGGTTCACAACTAGCCTCTTTCACAATTCCATTTCCATAACAGACCACAGACCAAACAAGCTGTACTTTCATCATTCAGTTCATGGCAGAGAGACTGGTCTCAGTGGAAGGTATCTCAGCACCATGTGAGTTGGAAAGTGTTGAAAAGAATACACAATGACATCCGTAGAAGGTGTTTGAACCCAGTCTTTGTGCCCCGGGTTACTTTGGTATTACAAAAGGGGCAACAGACACATATGTGACCCCCTTCTGCCATATGGAACATGCAAGTGCACAATGGGCACTGTTTAGATTCCAATGGGGTATTCCTTTATGGAAACACCTTTCCACGTGTGACCATACTGTATTACAGATAGGGGTGCACAAGCAAGGAATCCATCTGTAAGTGAACTGATTGCATGCCACATATGAGGCGGTTCTCAGTCAATGTGGGACTCTGAGAGCAGTCCTTGGGAGGGAGGATGAAGGTACCAGGGATCCATCTGGGCATTCCTCCATAGGGATGTGCCATAACGACCAGAGCTGCCGACGTTGGCGCAGGGGAACGTTCGAGTCTCAGCATCGACTCAACATCCTGTAATTCTGGGCAATTCACTTAATCTCCCCGTGCCTACCAAGAATTAATGTCTCCTTGTGTAACATAACTGTTGCTCGTGTAAAGCGCCCCAATACCTTCGGGTTGAGTTAGTACTAAATAAAACTTTTTTTTAAAAATAGGGAGGTGCAGTTACACTCTGCACATGCCTGGAGGGGGGACCGTTTACTCTTAAAAATGAAGCCATGTGTGTAGGCTTTTGAGCTTAACTTTCACTTTACATGCTGGGATATTTGAGTCATTGTGTACAAAGTTAAAAGCCCAGAATGGAAAGTGACGTTAGTTAAAAGGCCACTGCCTTTCGTAACTTTGAAGATTAGAAGCATGGTAAAGTCCAATAACGCTCCATATTGATCTCCTACAGGCAGTGGTTTCTTAAAAAATATTTAGAGAACCTTAAAGTGTTAACAAACCAGTAAACCAGACAGATATCTAGAGAGCAACAATCATTTGCACAGCAAATAGGTCTTGCCTGCGAGATCAGTTGGCTTTGTGAATGTGCTTTTTAGCCATGCTTGTGGCTGCTGTTCAGCATGGCTAAATGATAATAGAGTGATAACGTGGCCACCGCATCATTTTGTATGTGCAAGCATGTAGTGCGAAAGCATATTTTAAAAAAATTAAACAGAGGAGCAGGTTGGGTAGTAGATGGGAGGATACCGAACCAGGCAGCCAGGAAGAGGAGCAACACGCGGGAAAGAACATGGAGGCAAAGAGAGAAAAAAGTCGGCAAAAAAGAGCAACTTGGACCAATGGGTGGAGAAGTCTACAGGTGAGAGAGAGCAACTCGAGTGCGGGTGTAGAAGAAACGCACATGGTCAAGCAAGAGAAACAGAAAGGGCAAAAAAAAATCACACGAGTGAGCGAGCTGGAAAATGTATGCACTCTTATGGAGTACTTTAACAAAAATAAAAAATGAGTGCCCTAAATGCAAGCCGTTCAAAGAGATGGTAAAGAGGCTAGGCTCCAAGAAAGGGCCAATCACAAAATTGACAGGCTTAAAGAAGGAAAGTCTTTGAATAGAAAGCAAGCAAATAAGAGTGACAATAAAACAGGCCAATGGTAGGCAATGGGTGGACTTTAGGCCCAGGTAAACTCTTGGAAATCCCACACTATCCCCCAGATTCATCATGCTCATGTTTTGCGAGTCCTTAATAGCGATTTTTAAGGAATCGCTATTAAAGACTCGCAAAACGGGATTCATGTAGAAATCGCAATATTTTTTGCGATTTCTACTGCTTCCTTATTTGCGATTCGCTAATTGCTAATCGCAAATAAGGAATGGCTTCCCCATTCATTCCTATGGGGATGAATGGGGTGCCATTCCTTATTTGCGATTAGCAATTAGCGAATCGCAAATAAAGAAGCGATTTCAAGGGTGCCAGGGTGTCCCAAGGACACCCTGTAGCACCCCTGAAATGCTAATGTACACTGGTGTTGCGCACACACATGTCCAAAAGACATGTGTGTGTGTAACATACAACTTAGAAAAATGCACTCGCTATTTACCACGTAGTTAGACTTCGCGGTAAATAGCGGCCCCAGATTGCGAATTCGCAATTTTAAAATGGTTCATGAATTGCATTTAAGGAATCTCAAATTGAGATTCCTTAAATGCAATTTTTGGCAATTTAGTGATTTCTAAAAGTGCGATTTTTGCATTTGGGATGATGAATCCCAAATGCAAAAATAGCGCTCGCAAAGGGCCAGATTCTCCGAATCTGGCCCTTTGCGAGCCGATTTTGCTTTCATGAATCTGGCTGTATGTCTTTGCAACCAGACTGCTAGCAGGCTCAATAAAAAAACAAAAACGCTCGAGCCTGTGAGCTTGAAAGGAGAGCCCTTGGAGCCTACCATCATAATCCATGAAAAGCAAATACCAGTAACTGGAAACCCTACAAATAATGATTGCCACATACAGAAAATGGACTCCGCTGAGTGTCTACCCCCTGTTCTATTGAAGAACCCTTTTCAATAGGTCTGGCCTAGAGACAGTATTAGCTTGTCTAGACTTGTGCAATAAAAAAAACATAAATAAAAGATGCATACACACATAAAGGGGTTTTACAGCAGCATCTTCATCAATTAGTATATCCAACTCTCATCCAGAGTTTGCTTCCGCCCTCCCCAGCATAGGGCAGTGTATCTACCCACGTCAGCGCTAGCAAGCTTGCGCTGTGAATTTTGCCATTATGCCCGATCAGTCATATGTGCACATCTTGCTAAAAAGAAGTACACTTGGGTGCCAGGGTTAGTGGGATAATACTTTACTTTGTCAATAGCATTTCTTTCCATTCTTTGTTCATCTTTTGTAGTCATTCTTCTGATTTAAACGTCCTTATGTGAAAGTAAGTGATACCCAGGGCGCCTTTTTCTTTGCAGCAATAAAATCATATTGTCCTGTGAGGGGCATTGAAAGGACTCATTTTCCTCGTCTAATCTACTAAAAATCCCTGCTGTTTTATTATATTTATGTGCGACTTTTTTTAAGTAATTTTTTTATTTCATTGCCCGGCATATTTTAAAGTGAGGTGCTTGTTTGTTATTTTAATTTGTACAGTATGCTTGTGATAAAGGAAGGACAAAAATAACCACCTGGCTAACTTGCCATGGTCAGATCTGTTTTAACTGGAAGTTTCACTGGTATCACAGAACTTCATCATCATTAAATTACCGCTGCTTTATTGAAATGAAAGTTTAAGTGAAAGAAGTGGGTGTTAATTCTACAGCATAACGGTGAGAAACAGCTATCATTTGCAAGGAGTCGCTAACTTGTCAGAGTGGTAAAAAAAAATAATAGCTTAGTAGTAGACAAAAATAGTAAACATCAAAGAAGCACATTGCATTCATTGTTTGTTCCAAAGGGTCCAGGGATACAATGGGAGACCGAGTATACTCATCAAAGAGAGACAGACATGAAAGAAGCTAAAATACAACAATTCGTCGCTTACAGTTTCAAGGCACCTGTGACAGTCACGAGAAACCTAGCCTTACTGCTTTTTTCACATTCTAAGCTGTACTGCTGACCGTCATTCGAGCGCCATCACGTGGCGACTATGTTTATTATACAATTTTGTGAATATTTTGAGCAGGCAAAATCTACGCTAGGTAGACAGACCCTCAGCAATTTTAACATTACTTCTACCCTGTTATTTGCTATGATTCGCCCTGCAGTGGATGCAAACATTAGGAAAAGTACTTGCCTATAATACTGATGGTTTGCCTGCTCTTGTCGTTAATTTTTCTACATAAAATAAGCAGCAGACCTTCACTCCCGAAATAATGTTCCCCCTTGGACACATTTCATGAGATCGATGTTTGTAAATCAGAAACAAATAAATACTCCTTCCTAGAATGTACAAAGATAATTTCCAATCTGAGGAATGGGCGTGGGCTTATACAGGTCAGAGATCAATAATTCCAATGCTGTAAATAATACTTTTAGTGTGAAAATTTGTCTCTTTTTTGAAAATTTGTCTCTTTTTGAAAATGTGTCTCTTTTTGAAAATTTGCCTCTTTTTAATGTATTCGTGGAATTTTTTATACATGTTTTAAACTATTTATTGTAATATGTATTTTGTTTGGAGACCAATGGTCTAAGGAGACCAATGGTCTAATAAACATACTTTTACTACTACTACTACTACTACTTTTAGTGTGGCATTGCTGTTCCAAGTCTTCTAAATGGTTTGTTCTAACCATATATTTTCTGTGCTCTTTACCTGTTAAACGTATACATCAGGAAACACTTGGGGGATGATTTACAAGCCCCTTGCGCCACCAGTGTGTCACTCTTTGTTACGCACCGGCGGCGCATTTTACTGCCCCACATTTACAAGGACAGGAAAAACCCTTTTGCGTGGCTTTTCCTGTCCTTGTAAATATGGCTCCTTTACACACAGCACTTTGCGTGAAAGGGGAGCTCCATCGGTGTGGCTGTGGGTGTTCTCATGCAACACCCTTGGACCCTGACACATTTCCAGATTTATGAGAAATCGTAAACTTGGAAATGCGTCTGAATGCTACGCCTCCCCATGGGAGGCGTCGGGAGGCGCAACAAGGAGAAATGTATTAATTTCTCTTTGTTTTTTCTCTCTTTCTATGCGTGCTGTATTCTGCAGCACACATAGAATGAGGAAATCAACTCTGGTGCTTGTTAACATACAGGAAGGTGTACCTTCTTACACATAATCGATCATTAAAAAATGACGTTTTGCAAGTTCTATGTGTGCTAATGAAGCACACATAGAAGATGTAAAACACCAGTGCAGATTGTTTATGTGCAGGAATGGAACCCTTCCTGCACATAAACAATCCTCCCTGTGACGCAGGCATCCTTACACCAAGGTGCAAGGTTGCCTGCGTCGGCGCAAGGCAACCCATTGTGCGCCGGCGCAGGTGGAGAGTTTAGGAAAGTGATATGATATTGTAAATATGCGCATCCCTGTGCTCTGAAAGTGCCACAACATGGCGCTGCGAAAGGGCTTGCAGTGCCACACTGCCGCATTTTGTTGTAAATGAGGCCCTTGAGGTGCAATCTGTGTGGTTCACTGATTACAATACATTCCAGGCAGAAACAGTTCATCAAGGCTCAGATTTTGAAGCATTTACTTTTTATTTAACACATACCTGGAGCAGTGTTGTGGTGGGATTTACAATCCACCTCACATCTTGATGTGCTTTGGATTGTAACCCAAAGTAACACA
The DNA here is from genome assembly GCF_964261635.1 of Lissotriton helveticus. Taxonomy (NCBI): domain Eukaryota; kingdom Metazoa; phylum Chordata; class Amphibia; order Caudata; family Salamandridae; genus Lissotriton; species Lissotriton helveticus. The sequence continues at coordinate 1,243,800,556 of NC_136067.1, forward strand.
AAGCTGCATAATATGCTACTTATGTTACTTTGCATCAAATGGCTGTTTCTTCATGGGCTGCTTATGGTGTCCCAATGCAACCACCCATGTTTTATTTTATTTTTTTATTTGTGTTATTGATTTTCTTAATACAAAACAATTACAAGGCACAGCAATACATCCTGCCAATTCGCTCAGTTCCCAATATGACCATGGGTCACAGTAACATCAATGTACTTCTGGATGATACACAGGTAACACCACTACATAATCCAAAAGCTCCCAGGCAATGGCAATGTCAATAGGCATACAAGTACCCTGAGGTAAAAGCCACCAACATGCATATTAAACACAATTTAACAGTCGGGCTGACATGTACAAATCTGTCGATGGGCCCAATGCCACCCCAGTCGTGAGGCTCGTTGTCAGCAGTCGTAGCAATTAGTAGGTAGGTAGTGTATAACTCCCAAAAGTTCTTTGGTCTGTTACGTGGAGGAAGTAGCTCACTATAAAGCTCAGTTTCCATGCTACAGTATGTCATGTCCTCTTCCATCTCAAAATTAACGGTAAAGGGCCCCTAAACCAATGAATCGCAACCCTGCGTTTAGCCATCAGCAGCCCCATGTCTATCAAACGCCTCACCCCCTTAGATAGGGGTTTGGAGTATCCTAGCGGTGCTAACACTGGGTCTGGCTCAAGAAATAGCTTTGTGATATGGCTCAATTCCTTAAACACCACCGCCCAGAATGTCGAAATGCCTGGACACCCCCAAGCCAAATTGAGAAAGTCAGCTACCTGTGCCCCACAGCGGGCACATGCCCCACTATCCCGTAACCCATATCTGTGCAGCCTCTCCGGGGTCTAGTATACCCTGTTCAGGTATTTCAAATGCACCAGCCGGTGACGGCCGTTAAGGGAAATGCGCTTTGTGCTCGTGCAGCAATAGGTCCACATGGCTTCATCTATAGCTATCTCTAAATCATGCTGCCACGCCAAACGAGCCTTCGTATACTGGTGCGCTCTGTGTGCCATAGATATGCTATATAGTCTGGCAACCATGCATTTCGGGGATGCAGTACCTATAACGTACATAAAAGCTGACACTTCTGGGTGCTCAAGATAATCATCTCCTAGCAATTCCCTAAGCACCCGCCTGGTTCTGTGGAATTGGAATCTGGTCAAGACGGTGGGATGGTGATCATCAGTACTAAGGTCCTCCCATACCTTGCAGACACTCCCTGTAAACAAATCCCCAACAGTGTGGACACCTAACGTGCTTAGTGTTTTTGTGACTCCCTTTTCTTTACAAGAGGCTATGCAGGTGCACCAGTCCAGAGGAGCTTTCAGTGAATATAATATAGCTCCCGCCTGCATCTGTAAAAGCTGATGCCAGGCATTTACGGTGGAGTTAATTGAGGCCAGGATACAGGCACTTCGATCAACATTCTAAAACAGCATTCCAGGCAGTGGCAATGGTGCAGCCACCTCCGTTTCTATCCTAAGATGCGGAATATCAGGTGAGCCATGTATCCAGTAGTGGGCATGTGCACATTGTGCCGTCCTATATTACAGTTCAAAATCCGGGGCTCCCAGCCCACCCATAGAATATGGCAAAACTAGGATTTGCCATCTAACTCGCGGCTGCTTGCCTGCCTGCCAACGCCAGCCTGATCATCAATGCCGTAAGGCAACGAAAAAAGGCCCTGGGGAGTACCATGGGGATATTCGTAAATAAGAAAAGCAATCTCGGTAGCATCACCATTTTTATGATAGCGATTCTACCAAGCACCGACAGGGTTAGCTTAATCCATCTTGCCACATCATCCTCTAACTTACTAAAGGCCGCCCTGTAATTTTCCCAGAATACTGTCTCGGAGTCCGTGTGGATTCTAATGCCTAAGTATCGCACCGCATCCGTGGTCCATACAAGGGGGTAATCAAGGACGAATTGAGAAGTATTCGGCATAAGAGGAAAAAAAATTGACTCGGACCAGTTAACCTGGAGTCCCGACAGTCTGCCAAAGTGCACCACCTCCCGAAGTACGGCTGAGAGGTTAGCGTGTCGTCGGCATAAGTGGAGACAATAATTGTATATGTGGAAAACATATCCCCCGGTTCTGGTGGTATCCCCGTAATGCACACGCGAGGGGCTCCGCCACAAAGGCATACAATAACGGCGACAGGGGGGCCTGTCGCGTGCCCCTGGTAATGTGCATTGGGTCTGTGACTATGTTGCCAATTTTTAGGCGAGCCGTAGGTTTACTGTACAAGGCGACCAACAACTGTAGAAAGACAGGGCCCACACCCATTCTGGATAAGACATGTGTCATAAATGGCCACTCAACTGAGTCGAATGCCTTTTCTATGTCTAAAAAAAAACCGCTGCTGGAGTGTCTGGTTTAATATGTTGCAGTGCACCAAACATAGTGCGTTGGTTATATGTGAGGTTCCTGCCTGGGACGAATCCCGCCTGCTCCGGGGCAACTAAAAGTGGGACCAGCGGAACTAACCTATTTGCAAAGATTTTTGCAAACAATTTTGTGTCCACATTGAGCAAAGATGGCGGACGGTATGAGGCACAGTCGACCAGGTCCTTGCCTGATTTGAGAAGCGTAATTATCACTGCCTCCAAAATGGTAGGCAGCATCGTCCCAGCAATGCAAATAACATCAAACAGCGTAGCAAGCTGTGGAAGCAGCAGGTCAATAAAAGTTCTATAAAACGTGACTGTGAGGCCATCGGAGCCAGGAGCGCTACCTGCACGCATAGAAGACAAAGCCAGCAAAATTTTGTCCCTCTCTATAGGCCGCATAAGAAATTTCCTGTGCATGTCTGACTGCCAGGGTAGTTTGATATGTGCTAAATAATCAATTATATCCTCATCCGTGGCGGCAGCCCGCGTGGCGTATAGCGATGTATAATATTGGTGAAATCTATCCGCTATTTTCTTGGCATCCGACATCACCAAGCCCTCCGCTGACCTAATCTCTACAACCTGCGTCGCTTCCCACCGATTCTTAAGTAGCCGAGCCAAGACCCCACCTGACCTGTCCCTCTCTCCATACAACCGTGCCACGGCGTATTTGGCCAGATGTTTAACCTCATCATCCGCTGCTTGATTGTATTCACCCAGTACCTCCGCTAGCACACCTCCGGCACGGCGTCGGAACCCTGCAGCCGCCTGCCCTCTAGGTCACTGATCTTTTCCTCTAGATCCCGCAGCCGGTTGCGTATGGACCGGAGAACCCCTGAGTGCTTGGCTATAGTAATCCCCACGAATGTAAACTTTAAAGGCCTCCCAAACGATTTGATAGTCATCAACTGATTTCACATTCTTTTTGAAGAAAAGCACTACAGCTTCAGAAAGCTCTTCTTTAAACACTGCATCTAACCAGGAGTAGGGAGGGAATCGCCACGTGAATGGGGGTATGCGACTGCTGGGCGTCTCTAACACTAGAAGAACCGGAGAGTGGTCAGAAAGCGTGCGTGGTAGCGCTTGCAAGTGCAAATTTTCTCTGATAGTGAGCTAGAGGCAAGCCAATAATCAATACGTGTGTGGATGTTATGATATGTGGAATAGTGCGTGTAACCCCCGTGTGTGGGTACTTCCATTGCCAAGCATAGCAGAGATCAGACCCAATCAAGATACTATTAAGCTCCCTGGCCGCTGCCATCATGTGCCGTGCAGGCCCCCGACCTATCTAAGCAGGGTTCACGAATCAGGTTGGGATCTCCACCCCACAGCTGGTGTAACCCGCTATGACAACCTACTACTCGTGTCAGCTCTGAGAAAAATTCAGAATTGTCAAAATTAGGACCATATATATTGACTAGCGGCAGATCCATATGCTTCCCTCTACATCTAGTGAGTGCATATCTCCCGGCAGTGTCAGTGGCTAGTGGTGTGAGGGTGAGAGCGGACCTAGGATTGACCCATGTGAAGACTCCTCGCACATGGGTAGTAAAACTGTCAGCATGCACCGCCCCTAATAGGCCCCTACAACGCAACATAGAGGAAGTAAGCGGGAGATGCGTTTCTTGCAAAAACGCTACATCAATGTGGTGTCTCTTCAAGTAGGCTATGACCTTATGGACCTTTCGATGGTCGTTCAGTCAATGAACATTCCAGGTTAGTATTTTGAGTGTGTCTACCTCTGGGTCATGCCCTTCTTCAGTCACCTGTGTCATGAAGTCGTACAAAACCACCATCGCTGAGTATCATGTAACTAAATGGAACTGTGCTGCAGGCAAAATCAAATAAAGACCATATACAACCTTGCTTGTGACCCAAACCCCAACCTCCCACCACATATATCAAGGCCCCCCCAACCAGGACCTGAAGAATCGAAAACCCGAAGTACCCCAACATCATAACATACATTTTGCAAATTAAAACAAAATAACCCCCCCACCACCCTCTACTTTCCTCTCTTAAATTCAGCAAAAACAAGAGTCCCTGTGTGTGAATCACTCGGGGGCAAAGGTTGCCACCTATACACTAGTAGACCAACCTTTGGCAAAGTATAGGTTAGTCCGCACATCGACTTCATCGCATTACTGTTAGATCTGGGGGTCTCTAGTTGGCAGAGGTAGGTACCACTGTCCAAATAGGGACCCTTGCTTCTAGTCAGGGCAAGGAGATAACCCTCTAAGATAACCCCTGCTCACCCTCTAGGTAGCTTGGCACGAGCAGTCTAGGCTAACTAGAGGCAATGCGTAAAGTATTTGTACCAACACTCACAGTAACACAGTGAAAACACCACAAACTGACTCCACAACAGTTTAGAAAAATAAAGGTATTTTTAATCTAAACTACACAAGACCAAAACGACAAAAATCCAACATACACAGTTCAAGAATATGGTTTCAAAAAGAGTTCTTAAGGTTGCGTTAGAATTCTCTACGTTGCGATAGAATTCTCTACTGATGCGTGAAAAGTTCACAGTTGCGTCACGTTTACTCACAGTACCTTTTAGTTGCAACAAAGTTCCAAAAGCAGAAGCTGGTGTGGTGGAAAACAAGCGATGCGTTGCTCCTGAGACCCTGGGGAGGCGATGCGACAGCCCCGCTGCAGCAGCAGGCGTGTTGCGACGAATCCGGTCTGTATGGGGAGGAAGGCCACTTGTATGGATTCCGGTGCGTAGGTTCCGTAGGAAGTCTGTTCTCGCAAAGGCACGATGCGACGATCTCGTAGTGGCTGCGACGATCTCCGGGGCAACGATGCGCGGTCCAGCGGTGATCCTCTCTCTCGCAGCTCCTCGATGCGATGATTCTGCGACGATGCTCGCAGCGACGTGATGCGGTCCGCAAGCAAGCGGTGCGGCGTTCTCACCCAGCGACGACAGGCTCTGCGACGATACTCGCAGCGATGTTCGATTCTCCCGCACCGGTCTGGTGCGTCCTGCAAACGAAGGATGCGACGTCTCTGGCAGCGGCGTCAGGCGCTGCGACGATCTCGACCTCCGTAGCGGCGGGAAACTTCTCGCACTGTCGGGGATGCGCTCCGCAAGCAAGCGATGCAACACTTTTCAGTTTCAAAAGTCACTCAAGCTTAGTTTCAAGCTTCCCAGCACAGGTCCAACCTCCAGAGGCCCCACAACTGGATCAAGCACTCTAGGAGGGACAGAACTCTCTCAGCAGAGTTCAGGGAAGCTGGGGGTGAAGTCCTTTTGTTCCTGGGACTTCAAAACAGGGAGCCAGCTCTTCTCAGGCCCTTGGAGATTCCTTCAAGACAGGGGACACAGCTCAGCAGCAAAGTCCTTCCCCTCTCCTTGGCAGCAAAGCAACAGGTCAGTCCAGCAGAGCAACAGCAGGACAATCTTCCTTCTTCAGTTTCAGCTTTCTCCTTGGCAGAGGTTCCTTCTTGATTTCCAGGATGATCTAATTTTTTGTTGTCAGGGGTCCTGTACTTATACCCCTAAAGTCTTTGTTCTCTTGGTGCATGTGGGCCCTGAGCCCGGTCTGAACCAGTTCTGGGTGGGTCCTGAGCACTTTGTTTTGCTGGCTGCATCTTTCCTTTCAGAGTGAGGGGCAGGGTCCTCAGCCGCCCAGCAGGGGGGTGGAGCCAGCATTGTGGAAGGCAGGCACAGCCCTATTCAGCCCAGGTGCTAACTCCTCCCACCACTCCAGTTGCAATTGCAGTCATTCAGACTAGTGCTGACTCATCAGCCCCTGTCACTCACAAACCAGACAGTCAATACACAAATAGGCCCAGGCACACAGAAGGGTCAGACAAGAGAACAGCAACTTTCTAAAAGTGCTGTTCTCAAACACAGGATTTAAAAACAACCTTTCCTAAAAGATGTGTTATTAAATTCTGAGTTCAGGGATACTAGATACTTATGTCCTATCTTGTTCCTATGGGAAGAAATGCTGTTAACCACTGTAGCCAGCATCCCCCATGTTAACCTATGGAGCAAGATAGCCTTACAGTAGTGAAAAACGAAAATGGCTGCCATTCACTACCAGAGCATGTCACCTGCACTAGTACATGCTCTACCTTTTACATACACTGCACCCTGCCCAGGGGGGTACCTTGGGCCCTCCATAGGGGTGACTGATATGCACAAAAAGGGAAGGGTTAGGTCTGGTCAGTGGGGACACTGACCAGGAGGACACAGCAGTTCTAAACTGCCCATAGGCACTGCAGTGGCAGGCCTGAGACACCATTTTAGAGCTACTCCTGTGGGTGGCACAATCAGTGCTGCAGGCCCACTAGTAGCATTTGTCATCACCAGCCCTGGCACACCCAGTGCACTTTACTAGGGACTTCATAGTGATACAAATATGCCAAACATGTATATTCAATCAGAATAATAATTTACACAGAGAGCATATGCACTTTAGCACTGATCAGCAGTGGTAAAGTGCGCAGAGTCCTATTGCCAACAGCCACGGGTCAGGAAAAATAAGGGAGGAAGAAGCAAAAAGTTTGGGGATGACCCTGCAAGAAGGGCCAGTTCCAACAAAACCCCCTTCCAGCCTAAAGCCAGGGTACACCAAACGATACCTCGATGGGATTCCCTGCTTAAGGCGATAGAACACGGAAACTGGCCCACACAGCAGGGCAGTCCTGTTCTACGCCGTCCTAAACCCAGTTGGATCACTCTATCCATACTCTCAGAGTCCACCATGCCAATCCATGTGGAAACCTTCTCTTCACCTGTGGACACCACCTGTACAGCACCTAACCTTAATTTACTCACAGGTGTGTCCCAACAGACCGACAGCAAGCCACAGTGACCACCAACAGTGATCAGGGATGAGACCCAGGCCTCATGCCTCTCATGGCTCTCAAACCCCTGTGGGATCAGACGGTGGGGGGCAGTAGCCCCAGGTGCTTGGCACCCTTTGTCCACTCCCTCTCTTGTCATGTCAGGCCTAACATCCTGGCACTGACCCACCAGTCCCGGACCTGTATCCGGCGGCTGGACAGGAGGCTGGGGTGGGCTTCCCCACACCAGGTCCTCCTCTTCCTTGGGGCTCTGTACCCTCCCACCTGGAGCGGTACCCCCTTCTAGAATAGCCAGGGCACCTGTGGCAGGTGTCCTGCACCATTCACCCACCAGGTCAGGGGTGCTATCCTGCAACTGGTATTCCAGGTCAGGGGGGACACCCCAGACCTGGCCCTCAAACCTAGGCTCCAAAGCCTCCAGGTCAGACACCCCCTGAACCTGGCTTCCCCACCCAGGGACTAACCCCTGCAGTGGAACACTTGCCTGGTGCATCAGGACTTCACTCACTGAGGTGCCTATACTGGTAGACAGTACCCACCTGGCCAACACAACGGTGTGGCCCAGTCCACCCCCAGGGTGAGACTCCTGCCTTCCTTCCAGGGGAAACCCTGTCCACCAAGATAACCAAGAACAAAACTTTCCTACCAGTTCAGGACCTCCCTCCAGCAACTGGTCTCCCAACCTAGGGTTTAACCCCTCAGGTTGTACCGGGGTCAGGGGCGAGGACTCCCTCCCTCTGCACCCCCTTCCAGAGCGCTGTACCCTCCCTACTGGAGGGGTACCCCTGGGAACCATATTGGTCAGGACACTGGTTACAGATGTCCTTCCTTCCAGGTCAGGCAAATCCTGAACCTGGTCTCCTAACCCAGGGACCAATACCTGCGGTTGTGCACTTGCCTGGCACGCCAGGACTTCTGGGGACTCACATAGTACCCCCTTGAGGGTGACACACAACTCATGTGTCCTGTGACAGTCTGCCTGGCGCAGATCTCCCGACCCCTGTCCACCTGACAGCGCTGGAAGATCCCCCAGGACAGAAGTGAGGTCACCATGGTCACTCACTGGGGACTCAGCCCTTCTGACTGGTCCCTGACCCACTGGTTCTCCCACTGGGGACTCCTTCCCCCTCTCACCCCTCAGTCTGGACTTCGGTACCCTCCCAAATGGAGCGGCACTGCCCGACACCAGAACTGATGGAGGCCTGGTTACAGGCACTCCCCATTCACCAGACACTAGGAGATCCTCCTCAAATGGCCTACAAGTACAGTCTAGGTCCCCAACCTGGTGTCCTCTTAATGAACCCTCCAGGCCCTGAGACTGGGTTTCGGGCACCGTGAGACACACCGTCTCACACTCACTCCTTCTCCACTGAGACCGGACATGAGCCCCTACACCCCTCCCACTACACTTGGACCTAACTGGGCTACACTGAACCTCTTCCACCTCACAGGTCTGGCAGATATCTAAGCCACTCCTTTTGGGATCACTCCCCAATGCCTCCTCAGACTCTCTGGAATCCACCAAGAGGTCTGCCTCCAACGCAAGCTCTCTGGGATCAGAGAACTCACACTCCACCGGGTGTTGGCATAGCTCTGGAAAACAGGGACTTAAAATATGCTCTCCAACAAATATATCACACAGCCCCCCACAGTTGTTAACCAAGCTACCCTTTGCCTCACCCTCCAGTGCCTCACACAAGTACCCCAAACCACTCTCCTGAGACTGGCAAGACAGTATCTGACTGTCTCTGTCACACAACCCACACTCTTCTGGCTGGTCTTCACACACACACACACCAAGGTTTCTACCATGGGGGAACCCCTCTCCCTGTACCTCTCATCTAGAGTCAGTAGAGTGTCCCTCCCACCACTAGGAATATGGTCCCCTGTGCCAGTCCCCCAATCTACTTCAGGGACACTGCACTCCACTGGAACTACATCATAAACCTGAACCCCCTGGTGTATGTCGACCCCCTCCCTCAAGTCAGGCGCCACATCTCTGGGTGTTTGTACCTCTCTCTCCGCACTAGTTATCATAATCATGCTGCCACCATCTGAGCTGGACTCCACCTCCAACTCAGCAAAGCTCCTTCCTTGAGCGTCCCATTTTTCTTTCTGGGCTAAGGCCCACCGGATCATACCTTCCTTGCTTAGCCGGTCTAATTCTCTGCACCTTTGCTCAGTAGCAAGGAGCCACTCATCTTTCTCTTCCTCACAGTCAGAGAAGTCCTCCTCCTCAGAATTATCTGCTAATGTTGCTTCCCAAATTCTGGCCTCATGGGAATACAGGCATGCCTCAAGATCCCTCCTTGTGGAACCTTTCTCCATGGGCAGCCCCCTCTTCATGCAAAAGGCTTTTATCTCCTCTTCTGTGTAGATGCACAGGTGGAAAAGTTGACTTCCATTTTGGCAGGATTTTATAGGTGCAACACTAGCCAGAGTCTCAATATCCAAAAATACTTCCAGGAGGACACCGGAAAAAACAAACAGTATGTGGTGGCGTCGTGGTCTGCACTCACTAGTGATGTACACCAATTACTGTGGGTCAAGTACAAATACAAGGTCAAATCCCACCGCCTGACCACCAATGTTAGATCTGGGGGTCTCTAGTTGGCAGAGGTAGGTACCACTGTCCAAATAGGGACCCTTGCTTCTAGTCAGGGCAAGGAGATAACCCTCTAAGATAACCCCTGCTCACCCTCTAGGTAGCTTGGCACGAGCAGTCTAGGCTAACTAGAGGCAATGCGTAAAGTATTTGTACCAACACTCACAGTAACACAGTGAAAACACCACAAACTGACTCCACAACAGTTTAGAAAAATAAAGGTATTTTTAATCTAAACTACACAAGACCAAAACGACAAAAATCCAACATACACAGTTCAAGAATATGGTTTCAAAAAGAGTTCTTAAGGTTGCGTTAGAATTCTCTACGTTGCGATAGAATTCTCTACTGATGCGTGAAAAGTTCACAGTTGCGTCACGTTTACTCACAGTACCTTTTAGTTGCAACAAAGTTCCAAAAGCAGAAGCTGGTGCGGTGGAAAACAAGCGATGCGTTGCTCCTGAGACCCTGGGGAGGCGATGCGACAGCCCCGCTGCAGCAGCGGGCGTGTTGCGACGAATCCGGTCTGTATGGGGAGGAAGGCCACTTGTATGGATTCCGGTGCGTAGGTTCCGTAGGAAGTCTGTTCTCGCAAAGGCACGATGCGACGATCTCGTAGGGGCTGTGACGATCTCCGGGGCAACGATGCGCGGTCCAGCGGTGATCCTCTCTCTCGCAGCTCCTCGATGCGATGATTCTGCGACGATGCTCGCAGCGACGTGATGCGGTCCGCAAGCAAGCGGTGCGGCGTTCTCACCCAGCGACGACAGGCTCTGCGACGATACTCGCAGCGATGTTCGATTCTCCCGCACCGGTCTGGTGCGTCCCGCAAACGAAGGATGGAACGTCTCTGGCAGCGGCGTCAGGCGCTGCGACGATCTCGACCTCCGTAGCGGCCGGAAACTTCTCGCACTGTCGGGGATGCGCTCCGCAAGCAAGCGATGCGACACTTTTCAGTTTCAAAAGTCACTCAAGCTTAGTTTCAAGCTTCCCAGCACAGGTCCAACCTCCAGAGGCCCCACAACTGGATCAAGCACTCTAGGAGGGACAGAACTCTCTCAGCAGAGTTCAGGGAAGCTGGGGGTGAAGTCCTTTTGTTCCTGGGACTTCAAAACAGGGAGCCAGCTCTTCTCAGGCCCTTGGAGATTCCTTCAAGACAGGGGACACAGCTCAGCAGCAAAGTCCTTCCCCTCTCCTTGGCAGCAAAGCAACAGGTCAGTCCAGCAGAGCAACAGCAGGACAATCTTCCTTCTTCAGTTTCAGCTTTCTCCTTGGCAGAGGTTCCTTCTTGATTTCCAGGATGATCTAATTTTCTGTTGTCAGGGGTCCTGTACTTATACCCCTAAAGTCTTTGTTCTCTTGGTGCATGTGGGGCCTGAGCCCGGTCTGAACCAGTTCTGGGTGGGTCCTGAGCACTTTGTTTTGCTGGCTGCATCTTTCCTTTCAGAGTGAGGGGCAGGGTCCTCAGCCGCCCAGCAGGGGGGTGGAGCCAGCATTGTGGAAGGCAGGCACAGCCCTATTCAGCCCAGGTGCTAACTCCTCCCACCACTCCAGTTGCAATTGCAGTCATTCAGACTAGTGCTGACTCATCAGCCCCTGTCACTCACAAACCAGACAGTCAATACACAAACAGGCCCAGGCACACAGAAGGGTCAGACAAGAGAACAGCAACTTTCTAAAAGTGCTGTTCTCAAACACAGGATTTAAAAACAACCTTTCCTAAAAGATGTGTTATTAAATTCTGAGTTCAGGGATACTAGATACTTATGTCCTATCTTGTTCCTATGGGAAGAAATGCTGTTAACCACTGTAGCCAGCATCCCCCATGTTAACCTATGGAGCAAGATAGCCTTACAGTAGTGAAAAACGAAAATGGCTGCCATTCACTACCAGAGCATGTCACCTGCACTAGTACATGCTCTACCTTTTACATACACTGCACCCTGCCCAGGGGGGTACCTTGGGCCCTCCATAGGGGTGACTGATGTGCACAAAAAGGGAAGGGTTAGGTCTGGTCAGTGGGGTCACTGACCAGGAGGACACAGCAGTTCTAAACTGCCCATAGGCACTGCAGTGGCAGGCCTGAGACACCATTTTAAAGCTACTCCTGTGGGTGGCACAATCAGTGCTGCAGGCCCACTAGTAGCATTTGTCATCATCAGCCCTGGCACACCCAGTGCACTTTACTAGGGACTTCATAGTGATACAAATATGCCAAACATGTATATTCAATCAGAATAATAATTTACACAGAGAGCATATGCACTTTAGCACTGATCAGCAGTGGTAAAGTGCGCAGAATCCTATTGCCAACAGCCACGGGTCAGGAAAAATAAGGGAGGAAGAAGCAAAAAGTTTGGGGATGACCCTGCAAGAAGGGCCAGTCCCAACAATTACCCATTGGCGCGCAAAATATTTAACTTACATTTCGTAGCCCAAAGAGCTAGGAGCCAATACTAGAAAATCTGTACCCCATCATAGACAATGCAATACCATGAAAGCTCGCCACACCCACCCACCCTAGAAGACACCCAAACACAGTATAGTGATACCCAAAGTCATTAGCACGAGTTCCTTATCTGAGAGATCTGCAATCTCGTGATCAGTCCTGCTCATCAAGCAATCCACCTGCAGCCTCAGCGCCTACAGACTTTTCTGGGCTGCTCCATTGTTCCCTGGACCAATCTTTGATCGCTTTCTGCAATGCCTTTGGGTCAGTAAAGAAGAGTGATCTTGCCTGCCGATTTATCCGGAGTCAGGCAGGGTTCAGCATCGCATAATCAATATTCTTTTCTCTCAGCTGTTTTTTGAGTGGAACGAACAGGCGTCGTGCCTCCTGAACCTCGCTGTGAAATCAGGAAACAGGGCAAGCACTGAACCCTCATAGTGAAGTGATTGTTTCTCACTGGCAACTCTCAGTGCCCCATCCCGATCAGGGTAATTAAGTAATTTAGCGATGATAGGCCGTGGGGGTGCCCCCGGGGGCGGCCGTGGACCTAAGGATCGGTGCGCCAGCTCTAACACGAACATGGACGAAAAAGCATGGTTGCCCAGCAGCTGTATCAGCAATTTCTCCACTAATTGTTCCATGTTCCCAGTGGGTATTGATTCCGACAGGCCAGTGATGCGTAAGTTGCTCCTCTGCGCCCTCGCTTCCAAATCTTCAGCCTTGTCCTGTAGGGATTGTACCACCTTTTCCATGTGTTTGCGGCTTGACTCAACGTCTGTCTGAACTTCCTCCTCCTCGATTAGCCGTCGTTCAGCCATATCGAGACGTTCCGCATGTTTGTCCACTCTTTCGGACATCCTGTCCATGCCGTAGGAGAGGGAGTCAACCTTCGTGCCAAGCACCATTAGCAAGTTATGAAGACCCTTTTCCATCGAGGTCAGCATGGCCTTGATATCGCTGTTCGGTAGTTCCATGGGCCGCTCCAAACCTGCATCCCTATCATCTGCTGATAGTGCACGGTCCCTGGGCTGGCGCTGTTCAAAGGATAGCTTCTGCTGGGTCTTGTCTGTCCAGCACATAGTAATAATCAGGTGCCACAGTCCTCCAGCCAGAAATGACTCTCAGTCAACCAGACAGTGTTGCTACGAAGGACCCCAGAACCAGCTGTGCACAGGGGGAATCGTCAAGCATACAAACCCACTGCAGGACCACCGATTACTATAGAACAACGCTGGGCTCAGGCGACTCCCTGCAATGAATCTCACCACTCAGCACACCCCAACCTCCAACGCCGGTGTAGAACCAAAGCAGGGCTATGTTCCACGCAGCGTCTAAGGGTCTCGGCAGGTAGGCAGTCCATGCGGGCCTAAGCAATGGGCACCACTAAGAAATGGAAGGAGCTTGTAGAAACCGGAGCACTGCCCAGGACCGTCACTCACAGCCAAACCTCCCCAAACAGCTAGCGGTGTAACACAGCAGGGGAGCTCCGAATGTCTCAGAGGCGTCAGGCGTGCCCAGTGCACTCGGGCCACGTTAGGGTTCGCCGCACATGGCGAGGAGCACGGCACACGTAGTGTGAGATGCAGGCCTCAATTTCACTTCTCCGTAGTGGGGTGGGTCAAACGGGGGGGTCCAGAGTGAATGAGGGAACAAGCGCCAGACCCAAGCGCGCTGCAGGACTTCACCCCCAGGCAGCCCTCACCTTCTCAGTTCAATCACAGCGGAGAGCGTGGCGCAGCAGCAGTATCCACATACTGCATGGCGCCCCGCTCATACCGCAATCCGGCAGGGAACACCTCACATCCAGGCTGGGGGGTCGCAGGGTCACACAGCTCCAAGTCTTCGGCGCCTGATGCTTGTCTCGCTGCTCCAGCCGAGTCGACCAGGCATGCCCGCCCGGCCAGTATCTCCTTCCTGACCCGGCCTGAGAAGTACGTGAGGCCGGGGATGCACGGCCCAGCTTCCACGCCGCAGCAGCAACTCCGGATCGTCACTCACACGCCACCAAATCGGGAGCTGGAGGGCTTTGCAGGTTCTGGATGGCTCACACTATGTGGGGCTGCTCATAGTGGGTTTGTGAGAACGCGCAAATGCAGGATATATTGTTGGATCGATGAAGTCAGCGCGGAGCTCCTCTGTTAGGCAGCCATCTTCGGCGCCAGCAAGCTCCGTCCCCCAACCACCCATGGGTTTTAAGCCAAATCCCTAGCTACAAAACAGGAATTTGTGCCACAATTGTGCACCTTTCCTGGGAGGGCATAACAAAGAGAAATATTTTTATTTTGCCTCGTTTTTGCCTACTTTGCATGTGTGCTTCATTACGTAGCACACACATATATCAGGAAATGTCTTAGTATAGAGTTTTTGTACTGGAAGGGACTCCTTCCAGCAAAAAACAAATGCTTCCCACATCACAGACATCCTTGCACTATGTCCTGTTTTCATTTTTGATAATCAGATTAATTTATAGGCCTTTTCTTTAGAATCTTTGGCAATTCCTAACAAGTGACAGAAAAGCGCAGTTATCCATGTTTGTCACAATACACAACATCACAAACAGCTCTATCTCTTGGGTCCAGCAGCGCTATATAAAACCTTTGAAATAAATCAAATAAAAAATAAATCTCATTACATGTACAATATAGGGTCAGTGTGTGCAGTTGATGAAGTGCAGACCTTTTCCTTTGGCACTACCCATAATTTTTTGATTATGCAATAACTATTTTTTAAATATGAAACTGCTATTGAGGGTTTAGGGTTAGTAAGAATTGCGTTTATTCCAAAACAAGTATGTTTTTGTAGGGACAAGTGTTACTTTAATTTAACGTGGATTCAAACATTTCTTTTTTACAATGCCAGAGGAATAGATATTGGGTCAGCATAATTTTCTTCATAATTGGAGTCCGGTGACACCTCAAGAATCACCGCTCTTGTGGTCTTCTGTTTAACGTCTGCTTAATGCTCCTTGTGCAGCACCTCCAGCAATTCTAGATGATTTTCTAAATTAATGTCAGTGATATCCAAATTCATTTCCATCTGGAAAATTAGCCTGAAAATGACTCATCATCTCATGCCTGTAACTGTTGATCCTTTGTTTGAACAGAGCCACACTTTAAGTCTTAGGGGACATTTACAACGACATGTCGGAGCGCGGAGATGCACCAAATTTGGCAGCACCGCTCTCTGACATTTCAAAAATGCAGGGATGTGCGGTATTTATTCCAATCCCTAGCTCTTGCGCTAAAATTAGCTGCCTGGCACCAAGGCAGGTAACCTTGGAGCATAGTTCAAGGGTGCCTGCATTGCAGGGAAGGAATGCTTATGTGCAGTAAGGAGTCCCTTCCTGAACTTAAACAATCCATCCATAATGGCTCTTTGTTATTTCTCTGTGTGCTTATGTACAAGGATGCCTTTCTGCCCATAAACATTCACTAATGGCATCTTGCTCTTTCTATTTGTGCTGCAGAATGCAGCACTCACAGAAAAAGCAAAAATCTGGAGAAATAAATGTATTTTTCCATGTTGCGCCATTCTTACGCCTACTCTTGCATGGTGCTAGTTTTTGGCTCTGCCTCAGATTTACACATCCTTGTAAATCTGTGGCATCATCAAAAAGCAATGTGTGTTGTGGTGGAACGCCCATAGCAACACCCATTGCACACCCCTTCCATGTACTTACCTGTGAGAAAGTGTAGCATATTTACAAAGCGGCACCAGGAAGTCACTTAAAAAGAAAGCATATTCCAGAGACTGCGAATCTGTTCTATAATCTTAGGAGATCTCATAGTACCACTCATCTATTGCATAGTTCTCAAACATCCATCATTTCCAGTCGAAAAAAGAGCCGGTTTCAGATGTGATCCTCAAGTCTAATAAAAATATCCTGATCATTTTCAAGATGATTTCAATGAAAGTAGGAGGGCCGGAATATCTACTGTTTGGAAACATGGCTCTTTTTCCCAGGTGCCAACACAACAGTACACCAAAGACAGTGCACAGACTCAGTGCAAAGATTTGTCCATGATATACAACAATAATATCAGCCTTCTGCAAAGGCCAAGACCTAACCACCTCCATGTCAATGTGAAGAGGCTTGGTGTTAGATGTTTCTGCAGACCTAGGGAACCATTACATGTACCCCACCATGTAAACAATAGCTTGCAATAGAAATAAAAAGATCATGACCTTACAATTTCTATAATATTAAGTAACTGTATTTAACATCATAGCAACTTTAACTCCTTAACTGCGGTGCGGATTACGCTGCGGTGTGGAAGTTTTAAACAGTGGGCGGGGCTGCATCGGCCAAAGGACGTGCACAGCACTAGAGAGGTAGTGCTCGTGACGGCTGTTGGCCGACGCGTGCACGCAACTGGTTAAATGATAACAGTTATTCAATAAAAATGATATTGTGTTCTTATTAAGTGAATGTTAAGGTGACATGTAATGTCACCATTGATGTCTTAATTTGTGAGATCAGCTGTCTGATCAAGGGTGAAGTCATGGGCATCTAGGGGTTTTAAGCTTAGGATAATGATTTATGGGCTCCATTAACCAATTTCTGTTCAGCCTTTTTAAAAATATATTTGTATTAACACGTCAATCATGTATACATAGGAAAAATTCCAAAGGGACCGAGAAGCAGCAGTACAAATAATCTTGTAGTTATCAAATCATGTTCCCGGCCAGCTAAACATATTATGCGAGCAATTGCAAAACAGTACCACCGTATTCTGTTTGTCACTCAGCACTAGGGCTGCATGAAGCTGATTGTCTGTGCCATTTCCTAGGGTAATATTATAGTAGTGAGGCAAGAGACCCCATATTTGGTGAATTTCCTCGGAAATCCTCTAGCCTTGTATGTAACCTTTTCCGCAGACATGTAAAGATCCATCCACTTTTTCCATTCTTGTAGCATGGGGCGGGGGTCCTGGTGCACCCCAGTGTTTGGCCCATCTCGTTTTGCCACTACAGGTCCTAAGTTAGTGAATAGGAGTTTAGCTCTGGGGAGATCTATATCTTTTTGTCTCTGGATGCCAAGCCCTCATCCATATTAGCTCCCTGGACACTCACAGGTGAATAGAATATTCTCCTGTGAGCAATGAAGGCTGATGATGAAGCATGACACCAGGGGTGTGTGAGGCCATACCTTTCAATTTTTGTAATTGTCTCACAGTCCATAACAGGGATACTCACATTTTAGAGTCCCTTTCAGTGACTAATAGCAACTATCTAAAAAACAAAGGTCTTCTAAGAATGGACAAATTGTCCCCACTTTGACCTTAGTTTGTCTGTGTTGTGTTATGTAGCTAGTAGGGAGGATGGGAATATAGACAGCCCAATCAGGTTCAGAATGGATTATTTTCACCTTTTATTAGCTGTTCCCAGGGGGTGTTATAAAGGTAAAGTGTTAGCACCCTGTGGCTGCGACAATATGTCTCCACAGGACTTGATGCACTTTATGTTTTTTTGTAAATTCTATGAAACACCTAGGAAGCACTTTTTAAAATACCTTTTGAAAAAGTTAAATTTTGAACAAGTACGCCCCGCTCTACATTATTTACAAATGTTAAAACCAGAATGTATCCCATTTGTGGTTGGATTTCTGAAATGCTCACTTAGGTATAGAAAATATATGGATACTTAAAAGAATCGGTTGATGTATCTATTTTTAAATAACTGCTCTTATTCTCTTTATTGTAATGTACTCCTCACGGTCTAACTATTGAATGCAAAATGGATTTATTGTACTGTATGATTTGGACTGTATATTTATTGTAATATATAATATGCCATTTTAAAGGGAGTCACAATGTATTTGTAACTTGTAACTTTTATGGTTCCCTATCGTGTGAACCGAATAAAGTTTATTGAATTGACAGCCCAAATGTTTCCTCTTGTTCCCCTCGACCTCTACTTTTGTGTGGTCAGGCTCTAGTGCTATAACTCATGAAATTGAGTGCAATTACTTTAATTAGTGCAAAATGAGATGATTGCAGAGGCGTAACACAGGCCCCGCACCCCCCACATTGCGGGGCCGCCGAGCTGCTGGGGGCCCCCTCAGCACAGTACACAGGCCTGAGCGCTCCGGATTAAATCCGGAGTGGGCCCCTCCATGTTCACTGCAGGGGGGCCTCTTTAACATTCGTTACACCACTGGATGATTGAGTGTATGCAGGAGTGTATTCTTTTCTTTGGTTTGGGCAGCTGCTTTCTATCCTTAATTGGCAATACTTTTCAGGGATCTACTTCAAGTGATACACCCGTTCTGTGTTCGGAGAAGCAGACACTGTACTTCCTTGTGCTGTAACCCTGAGTTCCCCATTTCACTCTGTGCTCACCCTGCCCTTTTGCACCCTGATCTCACACTTTCATATGAATCATCCTAATTTTGTATTGTTAAAATGGATTCACCCAGTGGCATAGCAAGGGGGGCGGGGTGTGGCGGTCCGCCTCGGGCGGCATGGGTTTGGGGGTGTAGGGGCCTCCTCCTCACCTGCAGTCATCACTAGGTGGCAAACGCAGGATTTGCCAGCAACCCCCGCTCTTACATCGGCCACTGCATGCGGCAAACGCAGGGACCACCAAAGGCGGCACAAGGCGCAGCTGCGCCACTGGATTCACCAAGCTTCACTGACATGCAACACAGGTTCAGGGTGGACAGCTTAATGCAAGCGTTCCTTACACAAAGAAAAGTTACAAAACACACTTCAACAAATGCTCCTCAAACAGAAGAGCTGCAAAATGTATAGCAGTAGTGAAGCTTTCTCTGTGTGTGGGAAATATTATTGAATATTGCCACTAGGCTTCGACCTGTGCTGCATGTTACTGAAAAGAACATCTTTACAATAGCCACCTCAGCAGTCTTTCCACTTACATCCACTTTCCACATATACTTCCACATACTTACCTTACTACAAATACTATACGAACAACTTTGAATGATGGATAACACTACATTGACATTTTGGTCAATGTTATTGTAATCTTTCTGCTTCATTTATAGGCTCCATTTTAAACAATAAACATATCCTTACATACCCTACTATGGTGCAAGCATCAACTGGCATTCCGTCTATTAATGCACGTCCTAATGTACAAACTAAACAAAGGTCTACTGGAGTTGTCGAGGTTTGCTCCTGATGGAATTGCACCGTTGCTCAATACCATCTTCCTTCACAAAGAATAGTTTCTTATTTTCCCAGCACAAAAAAAAAAAACAATCGACATGCTCCGTGAAAGATTTTGGCATTCTTTCCACAGAGGGAACAAACATGTTTGTCGTTCATTTCCCCTGGCATACCAAGCTGAGGCCAACATTACATAAACAGTTCTCGACCATTTTGGCAGGATTTTATAGGTGCAACACTAGCCAGAGTCTCAATATCCCAAAATACTTCCAGGAGGACACCGGAAAAAACAAACAGTATGTGGTGGCGTCGTGGTCTGCACTCACTAGTGATGTACACCAATTACTGTGGGTCAAGTACAAATACAAGGTCAAATCCCACCGCCTGACCACCAATGTTAGATCTGGGGGTCTCTAGTTGGCAGAGGTAGGTACCACTGTCCAAATAGGGACCCTTGCTTCTAGTCAGGGCAAGGAGATAACCCTCGAAGATAACCCCTGCTCACCCTCTAGGTAGCTTGGCACGAGCAGTCTAGGCTAACTAGAGGCAATGCGTAAAGTATTTGTACCAACACTCACAGTAACACAGTGAAAACACCACAAACTGACTCCACAACAGTTTAGAAAAATAAAGGTATTTTTAATCTAAACTACACAAGACCAAAACGACAAAAATCCAACATACACAGTTCAAGAATATGGTTTCAAAAAGAGTTCTTAAGGTTGCGTTAGAATTCTCTACGTTGCGATAGAATTCTCTACTGATGCGTGAAAAGTTCACAGTTGCGTCACGTTTACTCACAGTACCTTTTAGTTGCAACAAAGTTCCAAAAGCAGAAGCTGGTGCGGTGGAAAACAAGCGATGCGTTGCTCCTGAGACCCTGGGGAGGCGATGCGACAGCCCCGCTGCAGCAGCGGGCGTGTTGCGACGAATCCGGTCTGTATGGGGAGGAAGGCCACTTGTATGGATTCCGGTGCGTAGGTTCCGTAGGAAGTCTGTTCTCGCAAAGGCACGATGCGACGATCTCGTAGGGGCTGTGACGATCTCCGGGGCAACGATGCGCGGTCCAGCGGTGATCCTCTCTCTCGCAGCTCCTCGATGCGATGATTCTGCGACGATGCTCGCAGCGACGTGATGCGGTCCGCAAGCAAGCGGTGCGGCGTTCTCACCCAGCGACGACAGGCTCTGCGACGATACTCGCAGCGATGTTCGATTCTCCCGCACCGGTCTGGTGCGTCCCGCAAACGAAGGATGGAACGTCTCTGGCAGCGGCGTCAGGCGCTGCGACGATCTCGACCTCCGTAGCGGCCGGAAACTTCTCGCACTGTCGGGGATGCGCTCCGCAAGCAAGCGATGCGACACTTTTCAGTTTCAAAAGTCACTCAAGCTTAGTTTTAAGCTTCCCAGCACAGGTCCAACCTCCAGAGGCCCCACAACTGGATCAAGCACTCTAGGAGGGACAGAACTCTCTCAGCAGAGTTCAGGGAAGCTGGGGGTGAAGTCCTTTTGTTCCTGGGACTTCAAAACAGGGAGCCAGCTCTTCTCAGGCCCTTGGAGATTCCTTCAAGACAGGGGACACAGCTCAGCAGCAAAGTCCTTCCCCTCTCCTTGGCAGCAAAGCAACAGGTCAGTCCAGCAGAGCAACAGCAGGACAATCTTCCTTCTTCAGTTTCAGCTTTCTCCTTGGCAGAGGTTCCTTCTTGATTTCCAGGATGATCTAATTTTCTGTTGTCAGGGGTCCTGTACTTATACCCCTAAAGTCTTTGTTCTCTTGGTGCATGTGGGGCCTGAGCCCGGTCTGAACCAGTTCTGGGTGGGTCCTGAGCACTTTGTTTTGCTGGCTGCATCTTTCCTTTCAGAGTGAGGGGCAGGGTCCTCAGCCGCCCAGCAGGGGGGTGGAGCCAGCATTGTGGAAGGCAGGCACAGCCCTATTCAGCCCAGGTGCTAACTCCTCCCACCACTCCAGTTGCAATTGCAGTCATTCAGACTAGTGCTGACTCATCAGCCCCTGTCACTCACAAACCAGACAGTCAATACACAAACAGGCCCAGGCACACAGAAGGGTCAGACAAGAGAACAGCAACTTTCTAAAAGTGCTGTTCTCAAACACAGGATTTAAAAACAACCTTTCCTAAAAGATGTGTTATTAAATTCTGAGTTCAGGGATACTAGATACTTATGTCCTATCTTGTTCCTATGGGAAGAAATGCTGTTAACCACTGTAGCCAGCATCCCCCATGTTAACCTATGGAGCAAGATAGCCTTACAGTAGTGAAAAACGAAAATGGCTGCCATTCACTACCAGAGCATGTCACCTGCACTAGTACATGCTCTACCTTTTACATATACTGCACCCTGCCCAGGGGGGTACCTTGGGCCCTCCATAGGGGTGACTGATGTGCACAAAAAGGGAAGGGTTAGGTCTGGTCAGTGGGGTCACTGACCAGGAGGACATAGCAGTTCTAAACTGCCCATAGGCACTGCAGTGGCAGGCCTGAGACACCATTTTAGAGCTACTCCTGTGGGTGGCACAATCAGTGCTGCAGGCCCACTAGTAGCATTTGTCATCATCAGCCCTGGCACACCCAGTGCACTTTACTAGGGACTTCATAGTGATACAAATATGCCAAACATGTATATTCAATCAGAATAATAATTTACACAGAGAGCATATGCACTTTAGCACTGATCAGCAGTGGTAAAGTGCGCAGAATCCTATTGCCAACAGCCACGGGTCAGGAAAAATAAGGGAGGAAGAAGCAAAAAGTTTGGGGATGACCCTGCAAGAAGGGCCAGTCCCAACAATTACCCATTGGCGCGCAAAATATTTAACTTACATTTCGTAGCCCAAAGAGCTAGGAGCCAATACTAGAAAATCTGTACCCCATCATAGACAATGCAATACCATGAAAGCTCGCCACACCCACCCGCCCTAGAAGACACCCAAACACAGTATAGTGATACCCAAAGTCATTAGCACGAGTTCCTTATCTGAGAGATCTGCAATCTCGTGATCAGTCCTGCTCATCAAGCAATCCACCTGCAGCCTCAGCGCCTACAGACTTTTCTGGGCTGCTCCATTGTTCCCTGGACCAATCTTTGATCGCTTTCTGCAATGCCTTTGGGTCAGTAAAGAAGAGTGATCTTGCCTGCCGATTTATCCGGAGTCAGGCAGGGTTCAGCATCGCATAATCAATATTCTTTTCTCTCAGCTGTTTTTTGAGTGGAACGAACAGGCGTCGTGCCTCCTGAACCTCGCTGTGAAATCAGGAAACAGGGCAAGCACTGAACCCTCATAGTGAAGTGATTGTTTCTCACTGGCAACTCTCAGTGCCCCATCCCGATCAGGGTAATTAAGTAATTTAGCGATGATAGGCCGTGGGGGTGCCCCCGGGGGCGGCCGTGGACCTAAGGATCGGTGCGCCAGCTCTAACACGAACATGGACGAAAAAGCATGGTTGCCCAGCAGCTGTATCAGCAATTTCTCCACTAATTGTTCCATGTTCCCAGTGGGTATTGATTCCGACAGGCCAGTGATGCGTAAGTTGCTCCTCTGCGCCCTCGCTTCCAAATCTTCAGCCTTGTCCTGTAGGGATTGTACCACCTTTTCCATGTGTTTGCGGCTTGACTCAACGTCTGTCTGAACTTCCTCCTCCTCGATTAGCCGTCGTTCAGCCATATCGAGACGTTCCGCATGTTTGTCCACTCTTTCGGACATCCTGTCCATGCCGTAGGAGAGGGAGGCAACCTTCGTGCCAAGCACCATTAGCAAGTTATGAAGACCCTTTTCCATCGAGGTCAGCATGGCCTTGATATCGCTGTTCGGTAGTTCCATGGGCCGCTCCAAACCTGCATCCCTATCATCTGCTGATAGTGCACGGTCCCTGGGCTGGCGCTGTTCAAAGGATAGCTTCTGCTGGGTCTTGTCTGTCCAGCACATAGTAATAATCAGGTGCCACAGTCCTCCAGCCAGAAATGACTCTCAGTCAACCAGACAGTGTTGCTACGAAGGACCCCAGAACCAGCTGTGCACAGGGGGAATCGTCAAGCATACAAACCCACTGCAGGACCACCGATTACTATAGAACAACGCTGGGCTCAGGCGACTCCCTGCAATGAATCTCACCACTCAGCACACCCCAACCTCCAACGCCGGTGTAGAACCAAAGCAGGGCTATGTTCCACGCAGCGTCTAAGGGTCTCGGCAGGTAGGCAGTCCATGCGGGCCTAAGCAATGGGCACCACTAAGAAATGGAAGGAGCTTGTAGAAACCGGAGCACTGCCCAGGACCGTCACTCACAGCCAAACCTCCCCAAACAGCTAGCGGTGTAACACAGCAGGGGAGCTCCGAATGTCTCAGAGGCGTCAGGCGTGCCCAGTGCACTCGGGCCACGTTAGGGTTCGCCGCACATGGCGAGGAGCACGGCACACGTAGTGTGAGATGCAGGCCTCAATTTCACTTCTCCGTAGTGGGGTGGGTCAAACGGGGGGGTCCAGAGTGAATGAGGGAACAAGCGCCAGACCCAAGCGCGCTGCAGGACTTCACCCCCAGGCAGCCCTCACCTTCTCAGTTCAATCACAGCGGAGAGCGTGGCGCAGCAGCAGTATCCACATACTGCATGGCGCCCCGCTCATACCGCAATCCGGCAGGGAACACCTCACATCCAGGCTGGGGGGTCGCAGGGTCACACAGCTCCAAGTCTTCGGCGCCTGATGCTTGTCTCGCTGCTCCAGCCGAGTCGACCAGGCATGCCCGCCCGGCCAGTATCTCCTTCCTGACCCGGCCTGAGAAGTACGTGAGGCCGGGGATGCACGGCCCAGCTTCCACGCCGCAGCAGCAACTCCGGATCGTCACTCACACGCCACCAAATCGGGAGCTGGAGGGCTTTGCAGGTTCTGGATGGCTCACACTATGTGGGGCTGCTCATAGTGGGTTTGTGAGAACGCGCAAATGCAGGATATATTGTTGGATCGATGAAGTCAGCGCGGAGCTCCTCTGTTAGGCAGCCATCTTCGGCGCCAGCAAGCTCCGTCCCCCAACCACCCATGGGTTTTAAGCCAAATCCCTAGCTACAAAACAGGAATTTGTGCCACAATTGTGCACCTTTCCTGGGAGGGCATAACAAAGAGAAATATTTTTATTTTGCCTCGTTTTTGCCTACTTTGCATGTGTGCTTCATTACGTAGCACACACATATATCAGGAAATGTCTTAGTATAGAGTTTTTGTACTGGAAGGGACTCCTTCCAGCAAAAAACAAATGCTTCCCACATCACAGACATCCTTGCACTATGTCCTGTTTTCATTTTTGATAATCAGATTAATTTATAGGCCTTTTCTTTAGAATCTTTGGCAATTCCTAACAAGTGACAGAAAAGCGCAGTTATCCATGTTTGTCACAATACACAACATCACAAACAGCTCTATCTCTTGGGTCCAGCAGCGCTATATAAAACCTTTGAAATAAATCAAATAAAAAATAAATCTCATTACATGTACAATATAGGGTCAGTGTGTGCAGTTGATGAAGTGCAGACCTTTTCCTTTGGCACTACCCATAATTTTTTGATTATGCAATAACTATTTTTTAAATATGAAACTGCTATTGAGGGTTTAGGGTTAGTAAGAATTGCGTTTATTCCAAAACAAGTATGTTTTTGTAGGGACAAGTGTTACTTTAATTTAACGTGGATTCAAACATTTCTTTTTTACAATGCCAGAGGAATAGATATTGGGTCAGCATAATTTTCTTCATAATTGGAGTCCGGTGACACCTCAAGAATCACCGCTCTTGTGGTCTTCTGTTTAACGTCTGCTTAATGCTCCTTGTGCAGCACCTCCAGCAATTCTAGATGATTTTCTAAATTAATGTCAGTGATATCCAAATTCATTTCCATCTGGAAAATTAGCCTGAAAATGACTCATCATCTCATGCCTGTAACTGTTGATCCTTTGTTTGAACAGAGCCACACTTTAAGTCTTAGGGGACATTTACAACGACATGTCGGAGCGCGGAGATGCACCAAATTTGGCAGCACCGCTCTCTGACATTTCAAAAATGCAGGGATGTGCGGTATTTATTCCAATCCCTAGCTCTTGCGCTAAAATTAGCTGCCTGTCACCAAGGCAGGTAACCTTGGAGCATAGTTCAAGGGTGCCTGCATTGCAGGGAAGGAATGCTTATGTGCAGTAAGGAGTCCCTTCCTGAACTTAAACAATCCATCCATAATGGCTCTTTGTTATTTCTCTGTGTGCTTATGTACAAGGATGCCTTTCTGCCCATAAACATTCACTAATGGCATCTTGCTCTTTCTATTTGTGCTGCAGAATGCAGCACTCACAGAAAAAGCAAAAATCTGGAGAAATAAATGTATTTTTCCATGTTGCGCCATTCTTACGCCTACTCTTGCATGGTGCTAGTTTTTGGCTCTGCCTCAGATTTACACATCCTTGTAAATCTGTGGCATCATCAAAAAGCAATGTGTGTTGTGGTGGAACGCCCATAGCAACACCCATTGCACACCCCTTCCATGTACTTACCTGTGAGAAAGTGTAGCATATTTACAAAGCGGCACCAGGAAGTCACTTAAAAAGAAAGCATATTCCAGAGACTGCGAATCTGTTCTATAATCTTAGGAGATCTCATAGTACCACTCATCTATTGCATAGTTCTCAAACATCCATCATTTCCAGTCGAAAAAAGAGCCGGTTTCAGATGTGATCCTCAAGTCTAATAAAAATATCCTGATCATTTTCAAGATGATTTCAATGAAAGTAGGAGGGCCGGAATATCTACTGTTTGGAAACATGGCTCTTTTTCCCAGGTGCCAACACAACAGTACACCAAAGACAGTGCACAGACTCAGTGCAAAGATTTGTCCATGATATACAACAATAATATCAGCCTTCTGCAAAGGCCAAGACCTAACCACCTCCATGTCAATGTGAAGAGGCTTGGTGTTAGATGTTTCTGCAGACCTAGGGAACCATTACATGTACCCCACCATGTAAACAATAGCTTGCAATAGAAATAAAAAGATCATGACCTTACAATTTCTATAATATTAAGTAACTGTATTTAACATCATAGCAACTTTAACTCCTTAACTGCGGTGCGGATTACGCTGCGGTGTGGAAGTTTTAAACAGTGGGCGGGGCTGCATCGGCCAAAGGACGTGCACAGCACTAGAGAGGTAGTGCTCGTGACGGCTGTTGGCCGACGCGTGCACGCAACTGGTTAAATGATAACAGTTATTCAATAAAAATGATATTGTGTTCTTATTAAGTGAATGTTAAGGTGACATGTAATGTCACCATTGATGTCTTAATTTGTGAGATCAGCTGTCTGATCAAGGGTGAAGTCATGGGCATCTAGGGGTTTTAAGCTTAGGATAATGATTTATGGGCTCCATTAACCAATTTCTGTTCAGCCTTTTTAAAAATATATTTGTATTAACACGTCAATCATGTATACATAGGAAAAATTCCAAAGGGACCGAGAAGCAGCAGTACAAATAATCTTGTAGTTATCAAATCATGTTCCCGGCCAGCTAAACATATTATGCGAGCAATTGCAAAACAGTACCACCGTATTCTGTTTGTCACTCAGCACTAGGGCTGCATGAAGCTGATTGTCTGTGCCATTTCCTAGGGTAATATTATAGTAGTGAGGCAAGAGACCCCATATTTGGTGAATTTCCTCGGAAATCCTCTAGCCTTGTATGTAACCTTTTCCGCAGACATGTAAAGATCCATCCACTTTTTCCATTCTTGTAGCATGGGGCGGGGGTCCTGGTGCACCCCAGTGTTTGGCCCATCTCGTTTTGCCACTACAGGTCCTAAGTTAGTGAATAGGAGTTTAGCTCTGGGGAGATCTATATCTTTTTGTCTCTGGATGCCAAGCCCTCATCCATATTAGCTCCCTGGACACTCACAGGTGAATAGAATATTCTCCTGTGAGCAATGAAGGCTGATGATGAAGCATGACACCAGGGGTGTGTGAGGCCATACCTTTCAATTTTTGTAATTGTCTCACAGTCCATAACAGGGATACTCACATTTTAGAGTCCCTTTCAGTGACTAATAGCAACTATCTAAAAAACAAAGGTCTTCTAAGAATGGACAAATTGTCCCCACTTTGACCTTAGTTTGTCTGTGTTGTGTTATGTAGCTAGTAGGGAGGATGGGAATATAGACAGCCCAATCAGGTTCAGAATGGATTATTTTCACCTTTTATTAGCTGTTCCCAGGGGGTGTTATAAAGGTAAAGTGTTAGCACCCTGTGGCTGCGACAATATGTCTCCACAGGACTTGATGCACTTTATGTTTTTTTGTAAATTCTATGAAACACCTAGGAAGCACTTTTTAAAATACCTTTTGAAAAAGTTAAATTTTGAACAAGTACGCCCCGCTCTACATTATTTACAAATGTTAAAACCAGAATGTATCCCATTTGTGGTTGGATTTCTGAAATGCTCACTTAGGTATAGAAAATATATGGATACTTAAAAGAATCGGTTGATGTATCTATTTTTAAATAACTGCTCTTATTCTCTTTATTGTAATGTACTCCTCACGGTCTAACTATTGAATGCAAAATGGATTTATTGTACTGTATGATTTGGACTGTATATTTATTGTAATATATAATATGCCATTTTAAAGGGAGTCACAATGTATTTGTAACTTGTAACTTTTATGGTTCCCTATCGTGTGAACCGAATAAAGTTTATTGAATTGACAGCCCAAATGTTTCCTCTTGTTCCCCTCGACCTCTACTTTTGTGTGGTCAGGCTCTAGTGCTATAACTCATGAAATTGAGTGCAATTACTTTAATTAGTGCAAAATGAGATGATTGCAGAGGCGTAACACAGGCCCCGCACCCCCCACATTGCGGGGCCGCCGAGCTGCTGGGGGCCCCCTCAGCACAGTACACAGGCCTGAGCGCTCCGGATTAAATCCGGAGTGGGCCCCTCCATGTTCACTGCAGGGGGGCCTCTTTAACATTCGTTACACCACTGGATGATTGAGTGTATGCAGGAGTGTATTCTTTTCTTTGGTTTGGGCAGCTGCTTTCTATCCTTAATTGGCAATACTTTTCAGGGATCTACTTCAAGTGATACACCCGTTCTGTGTTCGGAGAAGCAGACACTGTACTTCCTTGTGCTGTAACCCTGAGTTCCCCATTTCACTCTGTGCTCACCCTGCCCTTTTGCACCCTGATCTCACACTTTCATATGAATCATCCTAATTTTGTATTGTTAAAATGGATTCACCCAGTGGCATAGCAAGGGGGGCGGGGTGTGGCGGTCCGCCTCGGGCGGCATGGGTTTGGGGGTGTAGGGGCCTCCTCCTCACCTGCAGTCATCACTAGGTGGCAAACGCAGGATTTGCCAGCAACCCCCGCTCTTACATCGGCCACTGCATGCGGCAAACGCAGGGACCACCAAAGGCGGCACAAGGCGCAGCTGCGCCACTGGATTCACCAAGCTTCACTGACATGCAACACAGGTTCAGGGTGGACAGCTTAATGCAAGCGTTCCTTACACAAAGAAAAGTTACAAAACACACTTCAACAAATGCTCCTCAAACAGAAGAGCTGCAAAATGTATAGCAGTAGTGAAGCTTTCTCTGTGTGTGGGAAATATTATTGAATATTGCCACTAGGCTTCGACCTGTGCTGCATGTTACTGAAAAGAACATCTTTACAATAGCCACCTCAGCAGTCTTTCCACTTACATCCACTTTCCACATATACTTCCACATACTTACCTTACTACAAATACTATACGAACAACTTTGAATGATGGATAACACTACATTGACATTTTGGTCAATGTTATTGTAATCTTTCTGCTTCATTTATAGGCTCCATTTTAAACAATAAACATATCCTTACATGCCCTACTATGGTGCAAGCATCAACTGGCATTCCGTCTATTAATGCACGTCCTAATGTACAAACTAAACAAAGGTCTACTGGAGTTGTCGAGGTTTGCTCCTGATGGAATTGCACCGTTGCTCAATACCATCTTCCTTCACAAAGAATAGTTTCTTATTTTCCCAGCACAAAAAAAAAAAACAATCGACATGCTCCGTGAAAGATTTTGGCATTCTTTCCACAGAGGGAACAAACATGTTTGTCGTTCATTTCCCCTGGCATACCAAGCTGAGGCCAACATTACATAAACAGTTCTCGACTGAGCTTGTCAAAGCCAAGCGCAGTTTTAAAACAAAACGTGGGGCCTCTCGCGGAGAGCTGCGTTGGCTCAGGGTAGAGTCAACAGCATGTTTTGTTGTTAATTCGTTTAAGGCGTGGACGCGACACACGCAGCACCGTGGACGTGACACACGCAGCACCGTGGACGCGACACACGCAGCACCATGGACGTGACACACGCAGCACCGTGGACGCGACACACGCAGCACCATGGACGTGACACATGCAGCACCGTGGACGTGACACACGCAGCACCGTGGACGCGACACACGCAGCACCATGGACATGACACACGCAGCACCGTGGACGTGACACACGCAGCACCGTGGACGCGACATACGCAGCACCGTGGACGTGGCACACGCAACACCGTTTATCTGCTAGATTAAAAGCAAACATTGCACGTGGGGAGCCAACAAATTAACAGAGAGAGCCGAGCCAGTGTTCGATATTGACTCTGAGGGCCTGTGCACAAGCTGAGCTCATCTGAATTATGCAACTAATGTCCTGCACAATATAATAAAGTGTCTTCAATGTTCAAAATGTGTATGTCTTTAACTTGCAGAAGCGATTCAGCTCAGGTTACATCACTGCATTGCATTGGTAGGCGTTTACTGAAAGTGACAGTGTTCATTTTTCAACATTATCTTAGAAACATTATAAACATTCATGCCCAGCCAGCCCCCACCATGATAACAATGCCACTAGCAAACTAAGAGGCAAGTCGGCTTTCATGAGTACCATCCATGCGCCTACATTCTTATTAGTCTTTTAAATAACACGATATTTTTTATATGGCATATACTGCACTTATGGAGGCATATGTACAAGGGGATTGTACCATTAGAACGTCACTTTTACAGACGTTACGGTGGTGAAATGCCCTGCTCCATATTTACAAAGTGGCGCTAAGCCACTTTTTTTGGCCTTATGCCTCTTTGTAAATATGGTACCCATGAAAGGGGAGTGCAATGGGTGTTGCTGTGGGCATTTTACCCCAACCCCCATTGCTTTTTGATGCTACCACAGATTTACATGGATCTGCGAATCCGAGGCAGCGCCAAAAACTAACGCCTTCCAAACGCAGGAGTTAGATTAGCCCAATGAGGAGAAATACTTTTAGTTCTCCTCTCTTTTGCTTTTTCTATTCTGCAGCACACATAGAAAGAGCATAACACCATTAATGATAGTTTTTTGCATGAAGG
This sequence comes from Lissotriton helveticus, assembly GCF_964261635.1. Taxonomy (NCBI): domain Eukaryota; kingdom Metazoa; phylum Chordata; class Amphibia; order Caudata; family Salamandridae; genus Lissotriton; species Lissotriton helveticus. The sequence continues at coordinate 1,243,831,377 of NC_136067.1, forward strand.
TGTCCTTTCATGCACAAAAACAATCAATAAATAATGGAGACTTGCTAATTCTAGGTGTGCTGTAGAACACAGCTCACCTAGAAGCAGCAAATCACAATAATGATTGTTTTTGTGTAGGAAGGGACACTTTCCTGCACATAAACACTCATCCCTGCAACACAGGCACCTTTGAATTATGGCACAAGGGTGTCTGCATTGGCGCGAAGAAGCTATTTTTACTGCCAGCGCTAAGGAAATTTCTTGTGAATACGGTACATCCCTGTGTTTTGAAAATGGAGCAGCACTACAAAATATGCCACAGTGCCACGCTGCACAATTTCCTTGTATGGTTTAGAAGGTGCTATTTAATTCAATACTGAAGTAACAGGAGGCTTGATGAACTAAAATATTTGCCATAGATCACACATTTTGGTAAAGGGGTGGAGCCCGGATTGATGCCAGATTTTCTGCTTTTTTATCATGCAAGTCAGCTGCTAATTGAGTTTTTCTTTCTCTCTTTATTTGTTTTATGTTCAAACTCATCACTTCATCTTCAATTCTTTGAGCATGAGATTAGAGTGTACGTAACAAGCAGAAGTTACATGAAAGCTCAGCTCATTTTGGGCTCAAAGGCCCAAGAGAACCTCGTTATGAGCCAGATCCAGGCATCTGACTTGAGCCTGGCTTTAGCTTTCAGTGGCTCAGCTTGTCCACCTCTATTGATGTGCCTAAAGTTCACACATTTAACACAATCTCATACCCCATCCTTTTGGATGGCCTCTTGGGAATGGTTGTGGGAGTCCATGCTTTAGAGTGGTGTCAGAATATGGTTAGCAGAATACTGCCTGAAAAATATTTTGCTCCCTAGACATCACGCAGAAACATACTATCCTATTTGAGTTAATAATACAAAATCTAGCATAATGTTGTTTTTTTTAAAACAATATACAGGACATGTTATGCTATCTTATGTTTTGTTAAATGTCTTTGTAATGGTCACTGTCACCCGCGAGGGTATCCTGGGGCTGCAATCTTTTGTCAGACATTTCTGACTATGACATTCTGACATAAACCCCTTTCTGGACAACTGTGTTCAGGTTATCACTTTGCCTCCTTACACTTCCTCCATTAAACATGTCACATATGAGGTGCCTGAGGGTTTGGCTCTAAGCCTTTACCAGTGACACAGGATAGATCTTTTGGCTGGATAGAGTTAGGCTCAATTTTCTAAAACCCCCTCCAGGAGGCAAGTCGTCCCGCCCTGCTCCATTCACTGTTACCACCAACTGCACACTTTTACCTTAAAATCACCACTGACAACTTTCTTTGGTGCCTGAAGAGGTTGCAGTTTATTTATCAACATAAAAAGTTTTACATAAAATCTTATCCATGTCAAATGTTCATGGTCATTGCCTTAGTTGTTGTCCATGTTCTCTCTTTTCATCTATTGCTCTTTTCAATTCTTCCTCTTGGGTTATGGACCCAGCCTCCTCAATTTTCCAGGTGGGGCCCCTTTTCTGGGCTTCTGATTCACGGGCCTAGGCTTCAGCTTGCTACCGATTTGGAGGGTGTCAGTCTGGACCTGCCGGAGCTGCAAGTGCCGTACCGCTCAACCTGTAACCCTTTTGTGGGCCCTCCCTTCTCCCAGGAATCCATGCCTTCCAAGGCATCTCAAGGACCTTACTTGAGCATCTGCTCTACCTTTCCTGAGGCTGAGTCCTTGCCATCTTCTCCCTCATTAAGGGGGCCAATCAAATCCTGGCCCCCCACCGTCTTAGGCCAGCATGCTAATGGGGGGGCGGGGGAGGGCTCCCGCCTCTGGATGCCGTTCTACCCGGGCCCCCATTGGTCCGGCTTCGCCTTTTCGGCCCGGGTCCAGACTATTCAAAGTCTACATGTGATCAATTATGGCCTTGGTGATGCCAATTGTTTGAATCGAAACTGGAAAAAACTGAAACATTGGATTTGGTTATTCCTCTGCATGGTGATTGGGCTGATGGCCGAGTGACTTGAGATCTTCCCCTAATCCAGCTACTGCTGTCTGGAATTTGGAGATAACTTTCAACACCAAGTATTCTTTTAAAGAGAATATTAACACATTCACATGCCTTTATTTTTTCAATAACAACGGTTATCAGGAAGATTATTTCTCTACTTCCTTCAGACTACAGGAAACAGTTGTTTTGGGGGACTGTGTTATCCCATTTGGACCAGTATCATTCTCTCATTTTAGGTCTCTTATTTTCCATACTTTAGCTAATTCAGAACTTTGATTGTAGGCAAATCCACTCACATTTCACCTTACTTGACCTCTTTTCACTGGCTGCTAGTAGACAAGCACTGCGTGTTCATGGCACGTTGCTATGTCGATTGCGACCTTTATGGCTCCGCGCCAAGCAGACTCGTTACTCACTGTAGTCCTTCCAGATATCTTCACTCTGCTTCTGACGTTCTCCAAAGCATTGCAGATATGTGATGCATCAAGCTTGGAGACAAGCTTTTCCTATTAATACACCATTCTACTCAAGCCCTACTGCCTTGTCTTAAGAACTACTTATTCCTGCTGCCTTCTGCAGTGACTATTGAAAGTTTTAAGTGAAAGCGAAAAGATCCATCATTAATTGCTAGGAACCAATGTGAGCCAGTCTTTCTCTCCCACAGGAGATTATGGGGGATTATGGCATTCATCAGTACAGTAACAGTGGCACTGACGGCAAGATGTACTACATGTTCAACTTAAATTGTTTTTCAACAGTACCTATTATCTATAATGCTCAGAGGCATATCTTCCATTGGTCCAGCAGGTTTAATGGCTCCGGTAGGCACATAGGCCTGCGGATCCCAATGACTCCTGATTATTGCTGTACTTAACAGTTCAAAATCCTCTTTCTCTCCTTGCACTAGGGCCTACGACACACTAGCTACTGATAATGGAGAAGCGTGGCTCAATGGTTAGAGCGGCAGACCCTGATGCAGAGGTCTGGCCCGGGACCAGGGTTCAATTCCCGCCTCGGTGGCTCTTGGACTTAATTTATAGACTAGCAAAACTCTCATGTCCTGGTACAAATAGACCCTTGGCACTCATTCTAGCATACTCTGTTGATGAGAGAATTCAGGGGAATTACAAAATCGCTATTGAATTTTGCAACCACATGGGTAAATAAGTAACCACTGCAGCAGTGTTCTAAAAAGTAACAATAATAATTATAACTAAATACTGCATATGGAAAAAAAGCTGAAAAATGGGCATTATATCCGATCTGTTTAAATTAGGTTAAAGCCTTTATGCCTCACACTCGTGGCTCCGTCAGTACGCAGCCTGTAGACGTCCCTGGGCTGGTAGTGCCTTCAAGTAAACATCTTGGCCTCATTTATGAGGCACCTTGCAGCACTTTTGCACTGCTGGAATGTCACTTTTTTTACGTCTGGTTGCGCAATGTGCCACAGCATATTTCCAAGGCCAAGTAAAGCCACTTTACATGGCTTTTCATGGCCTTCTAAATAAGTGCTTCTTTCACGCACAACACTGCATGAAAGGTGCGTTCCATGGGTGTTGCTGTGGGTGTTCCCACGCAACACCCATGGAATCTGAAGCATTCCCAGATTTACGAGAAATCATAAACCTGGGACTGCATCAGAATCCAACACCATCGTAAGGGTGTCGTTAGGGCGGCGCAACAAGGAGAAATGTTTTTATTTCTCTGCGTTGTTTTCCTTTTTCTATGTGTGCTGCATTCAGCAGCGCACATACACAGAGGAAATCGCCTGAAATTGATTGATTTTGTGCAGGAAAATGCACAAAATCAATCAGCTCCACAATGCAGGCACCCTTGCACCATGCTGCGGTAGCGCAAATCATCCCATTGTGCAGCAGCTGGATCTTATAGATACGGCACATTCCTGCCCTTTTCTTTTGACGCAGTGCAGCTCAGCAAGATTCCTTGCAGCGCTGCCTTGCGACAGAACCTCATAAAAATGAGGCACCGAAGACTCGCAGCTGAAAAGGAAGCTTGAACATGAAAACACATGGGGGATGACGACAGTGCGCAGGGCTTCAGTATCTATCGGCCTGTGTTCACGAAATACCTTTGCCATCAATCTTGGGAGAAAGTAACCCTGGCCATGGGCAGTAGGCTGCTGCCTTTCATTGCCTCAGTACATGCATAGGCTCTGTACAAGAAACAGGCTGCCAGGTTTTTAGGGCTCGGACTCCTCCCCCTGGGGGAGGAGTTTCGAGATCCTAATGTTATAAGAAAAAAAAGAAGAAGAAGAAGAAGGGCCTTGGTGAGAGGAATTCCACACATTCCTTTGCGTTTTCTGGCATCTGGTCAGTGATTCGTCTTCCCTGTGCTGTGTATGTAGTAGCCTTGAAGTGATAGGCTGTAAGTAATGTACGCGTGCCCGATGTGGCATTTTGTGTGCGAGAACGTGCATGGCAGAGTGATTAATCTTAATTACGAGCTGTCAGAGTGCCCGTGTAATGCAAGCCAGATGATGCGAACGCGTTCACAGCGGTGAGCGCGTTCAATGTTAAATGACGAGAGGCAGCAGGCGAGGCTCACAGAAGATGACTCATACATGCTCGTCCACACTGTAGTTCTTGTTTGTTTGAGTTCTTGGGGGAAAAAACATGACGCAGGACAAAGCTGTTTCAAGGTCGGACCTAAAAAATGAAAACTCTAGTTGTAATATCTTTATGCCACTAGGTGGAACTATTGACTTTACAAATTGCACGTTCTGAGTTTGGCACGCTGGGGCAGTCTTCCTCAAACGGCTTTTGACCGTATGCCCAGATCATTTGGCATTTTCGGCGAGATAATAAGAAGCAGCTTTTAACATGCAGAGGCGTTGACTAAGTAAACCAACTGAGAAAAAACATAGCTATAGAGTTTATACGAGCTTTGTCCCTTAATTAAAGATATTCGCATGATATCTCTATATTAACAAAAGCCACCTTTCGATGAAATGCCAAAATCGAAAACAATCATGCAGACTGGTAGGACTTTCATTACGACGATAGGCCGACGCCTACATCGAATAAGTACGTCACAGTATCTCTGTCCAAAAGTACAAGTCACCTAAAAATGGTATATCGGTTTAAGAAAAAACAAATCGTAACCATGTTTCAATGTGGGTCCAATATAATGTGCTAAAAAAGGAATGTCTGATTGACAACACCTGGAAGCGTAAAGCATAAGAGCGAAATCGTAAATTAACTATACTCTTAGCCGGACTTGCAAAGATTGTGCAGGTGCGGGCTCCTCGTTGATAGTACTCACGGATTACTCCTGATGCGCAAACCAGGAGTACTACAAGAGTAAATCTGAGCTAATCCAAGGTCTAAAGACTCTCCTCCTCACAGTGCTCACCATTAAAGATGAATGTCACCTCCTACGCGGAGACGCCTGCCTGCTCCTGACCCTATATATCTTTTTGAAGGAGAACCTCTGGGATAACTTCTTCCTCAAGTTTATGGGAACTAATGCCTATGCATACCCATATGTCTTGTATAGATCAAACAGGAATTGTGCTTGTATTACGTAGTGGATTTCGGAGGTCGGCAATGAAAGGACTGTAATCGGGAAAACGTATAGGGTCACTCCTCACCCATTCATATTCTGTGTCACTGTCTTTACTAGCTGAAGAGATGCCCAAGCAAGCCAGGATTACAAAGTCTTAGAGTACATACGCCTAAACAGACCAACAACAACTTCAGTCATGGCCCTAGTCAGCAGTCACAGGCTCAGGGTCTCCCTGGGACCGCAAATCTAGGGCGCTCAGGCGAATCCTGATGCTGCTCTCATGTATGTATGAATGAGAGCCTCTGCCTGCAGCAATGAAGAAACAAAACAAAAAAGCAGCATTTCAGCAGGCAGTACTACTACCTACTACTACTACTACAGAGTAGTGAGTGCAGAGTAGTGAGTGCAGAGTAGTGAGTGCAGAGTAGTGAGTGCAGAGTAGTGAGTGCAGAGTGTGAGTGCAGAGTGTGAGTGCAGAGTGTGAGTGCAGAGTGTGAGTGCAGATGAGGTTCCGTGACAATTTTAAGTGATGTTTTCGACTCGCACGAATATGGTCGAGTCTGGTATCTAAGAACCGCAAATGACGAGTTTAGTAAGTGTGCGCAGTTTTGCTGTGCTAACTTAAACCGTTCGTTTGATATGTGGGTTTTTCATCTGTACCCACGGGTTCCATCTTAGATACGGCATCCATTTTGTCTCTTGCCCTCAAGTAGCCAGCGAACGGACACTGTCCGCTTCGTTACCCTGGGACTCTCAAGATATTTGTGGAAGACACATGTTCTTTGTAAATATCTTTTACGATGAGGGGGATGATACTGTAAGGCAGATGGCCCCGCTCGAGGCTCATCTTGCCGGGCCAGTTTATTGTCTCAGCCGTGCATCTCATTAGGCACGTCCCTTTGATGCCTGTGTCTCGTGTTTCCCGATACCTCCCCTTTTACACCCTTTTCGATCTCCCCACTGTCTCCATCTTCCTCTGCACCTGTCTTTGTCCCTATTTCGATCTGTTTTACTGCCGATCGGAATTCACTAATGTTGGGAAGATGGGTTTTTACAGTTGGGAACCGCCAAATGTTTCCGCACTTATGTTCCGGACCTTATGTGTACCAAAGTGACCAAAGCGACCCCTCTGGGGGATAATTATGGGAACCAGGTTGTAAACTTTTGTGTACCATGTTGTCCTATGAGTAAATTCTGTATAAAAGGAGCGCTACACAGAACCAATTTGAAGCAGTCTCCCCAAGTTGCACGTGTTGTACTTGTTGTGACTTCTGTGTTCCCTGCAGTAATAAAACCTTGAATCTTTGACGCCGAAGGAAGTGTCCCGTGTCTCTGTAGTTTGTGCGCCGAAACAGGTATCCCATGAAGGTTATAGGTGTTGTTCCCTGGCACCGCTGGTACTGTTAAAAAGTCCAGTCCTTCAGTTGGCGCCCAACGTGGGGCGACTTCAGCGGTACCGGTCCAAAGCCTGATGATCGTGAGGAACTTCGTGTGAAATCTCCGAGGGAAGGTGCACCCCGCTTCATCGATCCTGTTATCGAAATAAGTGGCCCGAAGTTTTTCCCTGCGAAGATTCCCGCCTCCTGACGGCTGCGACGGACCGATGCCCTGACTGTCGACCTGTCTTCGACGCCCGGCGTAGACCTTATGTACAAGCGAGACGATAGACGGGCCTTCCTGGTGACGCCATTGAAGTTCTGAGTTAAGTATTTTGTGGGTCGCTCCCAGTCCTTAGTGGTTGTTCTAGCTTCTTGAAAGCTTTGTTGTAGCCTTTAAGGCTTTGTGGTAATAGCTCACTGAGCTTTGTAATAGCCTCCTCAGGCTTTGTGGTTAGCTCTCCGAGCTTTGTAAATAGCCTTAAGGCTTTGTTGTATTGCATGGTTCCATTGCATTTGTGGTTCTTAGTATTGGTTCTTAGTATTATTTGACAGTTGCAATTGCCAAAAACCGAGGGTTTTGACTTACACGAGGTTTCATTGCTTCGGTAATCCTTGAAGTTTGATACTAGGTTAGTGTGCACGATGCCTAGCCCTAGTAATTTGTTTCGTATTTTCAAATGTTGCGCAATGGATTCCCGGTTGGAGGACTCGTGTCCGATACCTCCAGTTGGAACTCCGATACATGATCTTTATAGTCGACATGGTGTGGGTCCTATAATCTATAATGATTACTGGATCCGCTATACAAAGAAAGACGGTGACCTTAAATGGCCACCACATGGAACTTTTGAACTTTCGATTTTAGATAATCTTGAGGCTAAATTATTTTTAAAGAAAGCTAGGCCAGCTATGTTTGATTCCTTTCGGATATGGCGTAAAGAGGCCAAGCAGAAAGAAATCAAACAACTTAAAAAGGATCAAAAGCAAGGGTTCGTTCCGATAATGCAAACTATACGAGAATGTAAACAGGACAAAGAAGAAAAAGATATGGAAATCGCTACTAGATTACATCACATGAAAATAGATAAATGTTACCCAGTTTTACCGAATAATCTAGAAAAGAAAGAAGAAGATTTGAAGGAGGATCCCTTGCTGTCATATTTGATGAAATCACCACCTCCTCATGTACAGGGTGCTACTGCTCCTGTAGCTCCTCCTATAGCTCCTCCTGTTGTTCCTCTTGTTGCTCCAGCGGCTGCGGGTCAGCCCGCTGTTAACCCTACGTTTGTTTCACCACCTGTTCTCGTTCCTACTGCTCCTGTACCTGTACCTTCGCAGACTGTTGTTTCTGCTACTCCAACTATCTTGTCCGTTCCTACTATGTCTTCTTTCACCTCCAGTGTTGTTGCCCCTGTTTTTCTTTCTCCTTCTGTTCGTAAGCGTGTTCCTAACTCTGTTGCTACCCTTTATTCACCTCTTTCTGGTCCGTTATTTACGTCTAATTTATCTGAAACTCCTCAGAGACGGAGTCAGATCCCTAGTGGTAGGGAGAAAGAGACGTTAATAACCATGGCACATAGGTGGATAAGACATCCTGCTAATTACACTCCACGTGTAGTTTTTGATACGTTTTCTCAGTTTAATGAGCCTAAGCAGAGATTCGTATTTGAGGAGATGTGTAACTTTTTGAGAGAAGAGTGGCATAATGATGATGTAGATAATGTACCGTCCGACATAATTGAACTTCAAAGTCACTTTTCGAACGGTATGATTATAGGAGACGATGTACGACGTGCAGTGGAACGCTTATTAGCATTCAGATCCACAGCACACTCTCAGGTATCATTAGATGATACCACTGAAAACTGGAAAGCGGTTCCTGGTCAGTATCCTATGAGAGAGGTTCCGCCACTTTGGGTGCCTGGAGATCCGCAAGCTAACCCTGCGGTTTTACCGCATTTTCGAAGAGTGTGGATACATCTTCCATGGAAACGATCGGAAGTTTTGCAAGTAAAGCAATCCTTACCCGATCCGCGTAAAAATCCGGCTGGTTATTATAAGGAGTTATCGCAACTGGTGGAAGCTTCTATTATGAACCTTGCCGACATCGACATGTTGTTTGGCAATGTTGTACCGCAACCAGTTTGGGCTAAAATTCGTCAAGCCAATCACGCAGCTGAATTAGGGGGTGATTGGGCTGCACTGCTAGCAGCTGATGCATTACAAGTTGGTGGGGCTAAACCTGAACAGTTGATCTTGGATTTGCCTCAGAAAATCATTACGCTCATGAAAACTCTCATGCCAGCGATGAAGGTGAACTGGGATAAGTTATCAGCTTGTAAGCAGAAGAAAGACGAGAGTGTCTCAGATTTCTTTACAAGGTTTGAGGAAGCGTTTGTCGACCACAGCGGCCAGGACATGGGCGCTGAGGGAGGCCAGCGGTTATTCGTTGACAAATTCGTGTCGAATCTGTTGCCTGAACTAAGCAACAAATTAAAGAATTCAGAAAGTGCGTGGGCAGTTTCAACCCCTGCGCAAATACTAGCAACGGCTCAGTATTATGAGAATAGGGAAAAGGAAGAAAGTGATCGTGTAGAAAAGAAAACTAAGGAGCTCAAAACGAAGGTTTTGTTGCAGCAAGCATACCCTCCACGATCAAACCAAAATGATGCACAACAGCAGAATCGACCACGAGCACAGCTCGATAGAACACAGCCGCGCTCTGACAACTTTGATTCCAGATCTTCACTTGGGTATAATCAGTGCGCATATTGTAGGAAAGAGAGACACCTTAAATATGATTGTCTTGCTTTACGGGACCGTCTAAATGGTGTGTCAGCACGAGGAAATCGTGGCGGTGGTCCCCAACAGGCACCACGTAGTAGAGGTCGTGGTTCATCCCACAATCAGAGTGATCGTTATCAAAATCAATCAGACGCAAATAATTATTTTGACCAGCGAAATACGGGGTCAGTTCGATCTGCACAGTATAATGTGGATGATTGTTATGTAGAGTATGAAACTGTTGTAAATGACCACTACTAGGACAGCCAACGACAAAGAGAGGGAGTAGTGTCAGTTCCGGTCGATCAGAGTGGGCCTTACGTTGCAGTGACTACATCGGGTGTAGTTGAGCCTTTTCTGTTAGACACTGGTGCGACGAAAAGTTCCATCATGCATTCAAAACTCCCTGGCGCACCTTTGTCTGGCTTAACGAACGTTTCCGTCGGATTCTCTGGCGCCCCTGTTAGTAACCCAGTCTCTAATCCTTTGCCTCTTATGATTGGACCCCGTGAGCTAACCGCTCCACTGATTCTATCTACAGGTTGTGGTGAAAATCTTTTGGGTCTGGATTTGTTGAAACGATTATATGCAACATTGTATTGTTCCCCCGAAGGAGTGAAGCTTACATTGGGACGGAGAGTGATCTCTCCCATGTATTTGTCAGTCGATAAATTCCCACCGGAGTTGAGTTCCCTCCCTGCGTCCTTATGGGCCACAGGTCCCAATGACGTGGGCCTGTTAGACATTCCACCCTATGTGATTCAATTGAAACCAAATGCGCGATTACCGCGTTTACCTCAATATCGTATTTCTCTTGAGGGCGAACGAGCGCTGTTAGCAATCGTTCATGATCTCATTGGAAAAGGTGTTGTTGAAGAAACTCGTGGAAATGTATGTAATAGCCCCGTATTGCCAATTCTGAAACGAACTGACCCAACTAAACCTCCTGTGTACCGTTTCGTTATAGATTTGAGAGAGGTAAACAAAATAGTGGTTCCACAATTCCCCGTGGTCCCTGACATTACGGCTTTATTAACAATGATCCCGGCATCTGCCTCCTGGTTCACCGTGATCGATTTAAAGAATGCTTTCTTTAGCATCCCAATTGCAGAGGAAAGCAGAGACCTATTCGGATTTTCATTAGGTGGTCGCAGTTTTAGGCTAAAACGTGCTCCACAGGGCTACTGTGAGAGTCCGTCAATCTACAGCCAAGCACTTAAAGGTCAACTTGATGACTTTGTATTACCAACGGGTGCAGCTTTGATTCAATACGTTGACGATCTTTTAGTGGCAGCTGATACAGAAGTTATTTGCAAAACGGCTACAGTATCATTGTTACACTATCTACATGACTTGCACCACAAGGTATCGCCTTCAAAGCTACAGTATTGTTGTCAAGAAGTTACCTATCTAGGTCACTTATTGTCAAAAGAAGGGAGAAGGTTGACCCCAGAGAGAATTGCAGCGATCTCCCGAATGACTGTGCCAAACACCCAGAGAGATGTTCGCGCCTTTTTAGGTATTACGTCCTACTGCAGACAATGGATTCCAAATTTTTCATTGTTAGCGAAACCATTGATAGCCCTTACATGCAAAGATGTTTCATCCCCAGTACCTTGGTCTGAAGAATGTCAGAAAAGTTTTTCTGAATTGCGTGATGCGTTGTGTTCGGCTCCTGTGTTGGGTACCCCTGACTACAGTAAGCCGTTTACACTATACGTTCACGAGAGGGATGGTTGCGCGTTGAGTGTTTTGACACAACCTTTTGGTGGTAAGCAACGCCCATGTGCCTACTTTTCTTCGACTTTAGACCCAGTAGCAAGAGCTTTGCCAAGTTGCTTAAGGGCAACAGCGGCAGTTGCGGCGTCCATTCGACAGTCCGCAGGTCTAGTCATGGATAATATGCTCACGGTAATGGTTCCGCATGCAGTCGACACTCTATTGAACCGAACGAAAACTCAACATCTGACAAGTGCAAGATTGTCTGGATACGAGTTGACGTTGCTGGCCAGTCACATACGGATAAAACGATGTAATGTGTTGAATCCAGCAACATTGCTGCCGATCGACACAGAATCAAGTGGTGAAGCAGTACATGACTGCTATCTCAGAACTGAAGAGGAAACCAAGGGTCGCATTGATCTAAAAGATACTCCATTGACAGATCCCGATGGTACTTTGTATGTGGATGGTTCTTGTTTCAAGTTGCCGAACGGTGATGTGACAACTGCGTATGCTGTAGTTACATTGAGAACGATTGTGGAAAGCGCAAGGTTAAGTCAGAATTCGGCTCAGGCTGCTGAGTTAATTGCTCTGACGAGAGCGTGTGTGCTGTCTAAAGATAAACGGGTGAATGTGTTTACGGATAGCCAGTACGCGTTTGGTGTGGCACATAGTTTTGGACGACTGTGGAGAGAGAGAGGATTCCTTACGTCACATGGTACGAAGATTCAGCATGGCCAGCTTGTAAATGATCTTTTGGATGCACTTACGTTGCCTAAGCAAGTGGCGATTGTTAAATGTAGTGCGCATCGTAAGGTGACGGATGATGTTGGTCGTGGTAATGCGTTTGCGGATGAGACTGCTAAGGAGACTGCCCGGAACCTTAGCACTCGAATGTATGTGACGAGTTCGGTTAGGTGGCCTGCAGAATCAAGTATGTGTGAAAACACTATCGAGAGTGTGAAAGCAATTCAGAATGAGGCCACCGAGACTGAAAAGACGAAGTGGAAAGAAAGTACGGGAAAGTTGGATGCGAATGGTTGTTGGATTGACTTATCGGAACAGAAAAGATGGATGTTGCCTGATGCATATGTGCTGGCTGTTGTGACTATGGCACATGGGTTAGCACATATTAGCGCGAAAGGTATCTGTAAATTGCTGTTTCCTGTGTGGAAGAATGATGGTATTACGAAATGTGCTGAACGCTTGGTTAAGAATTGTATGGTATGCATGTTGTACAATCCTGGTAAGGGAACCCCAACTCCTCCTGGTAGTTTTGCTCCCCCTTCATGTCCCTTTGAGGTGATCCAATTGGACTTCATCCATATGGAGCGATGCAATAACCTGAAATACGTTTTAGTTGTTGTTTGCGCATTCTCCCGATGGATTGAGGCCTATCCTCTCAAAGACAATACTGCTTTGTCCACTGCGAAAATCCTACTGAAGGAATACTTCCCTCGGTATGGAATGCCTAGAATTGTGTGGTCAGACAACGGAAGTGAGTTTGTGGGGAGTGTGATGAAGAGTGTGTGCAAGGGCCTTGGAATTAATCAAAAATTCCATAGTGCCAATCATCCTCAGTCAGCTGGTTTGGTTGAAGGGTACAATGGCACCCTTAAACTAAAACTAGCAAAGATTCAGGCTACGACAGGTCTTTCGTGGCCTGACGCTTTACCCTTAGCATTACTGTCAACAAGGGCAACTGTACACTCCCGAGTAGGGCTCAGTCCCTATGAAATAGTGTTCGGTCGTCCTGCCAATGTTTGGGGGGTCCCTAGACCGGGTGCCTTTTGTGAACTTGAGTATCCAATGTTGATCGATTATCTTTATGACTTGACTGCTAAACTGAGGTTAATTCACCAACAGGTTCACGAAGCATTGCCGACGCAGACGGAGGGTCCAGGCCACCAGCTCCAGCCCGGAGATTGGGTGGTAACGCGAAATTTTTCGCGCAAGAACAATTTGGATCCCAGGTTCACTGGACCCTATCAGGTCCTCCTTGCCACGAGAACTGCAGTTCGTCTCGAGGGGCGGAAGAATTGGGTGCATGCCACCCATACCAAGAAAGTCCCCATCCCGTTGCCAGCAGACTCGTGGGTGAGGAAAGGCATTGCATCAACTGAAACCGAAGGATTGTTAGCGTTTGTACCTTTCAGCGACGCACAACCTGTCGGAGAATCCTCAGTGCAGCAAAAAGGCATTGTTGAACACTTGTCATCAGAAGACTCAAGACCAGAACATTCAGCTGATCAACAGGGCGTTGTCCCTTCGACGGATTTTTTGTTTAACGAACAGACACGTCCTGGGAAAACCCGATATTTTTTGAGATCCAGCACTAAAGACTAATAAAAAACCCCGTTCTGTCCCTTGACAAGTGCATTATCCCGTTTTCCATGATCAGTTTGAACACTCATACTATTGTAATTATTTTGTACATATTCATTGAGCTTCGTTCCTTACACTTTTTGTTTCCACAGCTGAGAGACATTGTTTTCGCATATATATATATATATGTGAAATGAAGGCCGTAGGGCCGCGTGCGTACTTCCTTCTGGTTAGTAGGTCTTGACGCTAGGTTAAAGACCGTCGGTTCCTGGGAACCCCTAGGAATTGACTATTGCTACACAGAACGAAGTGCGTCAAGAAACGTTGCGGACGGTCATAGGGAATGGCATTTTCGAAGCTGATGGACTTGGAAAGAGCTCAAGCACAAAGATTCAAGCTGCAGCAACTCAGTCGTACCAAATGTTTTATATTCCAAATATTCGTACTGTTTGTGACTGTTTCTACGTTATTGGCGGGTTGAGTATATTACACGATGTCTTACTTCTTGCCTTCTACCATACCTACTCCTACCCCTGACCTTAAACTCACCTCCACTGTTTCTCCTCATTTTTTTCACATCTTACCTGAACACGAGCAGGCTAGACGTGCAGAATTCCGCAACAATTCCTTTATTCAGCTCCTTCATCAGCATCAGTTAGTGGTTAACACTACTAATTGTTGGGTGTGTGGGTTGATGCCACATACTACGGATAAGGGAATTCCATATCTGGTGTTACCGTATAGCTCCCAAGGGTCTGCTCGAGCATTTCAAACAATGTTTCAAAGCGCACTGGGTTTCCACCCCATTCGAGAACCACGTTCCCCCTACTCTGGTCCTACCTCGTACCAAAAATCTTTGTCCATAGCAATAGAGGATTTAGATAGCGATATCTATGATCCCTCGCTTATCCCTGAAGAAGAGGTACAAGCCTATAGGGTCCTAAGTAGAGGCGAATATAGTGTGTTCACTGGTGAAAAACAGCTTAGAAGCTCGCCTCCGATATGGGTCGTACCCCACATTGGTAATTTTTGTTTAATAGGTCGCGGCCGTAGATCGAAAGCCCGATTTGGAGAGAGTGCTTGCACTGAAAATTATATTTTGCCAATGGTCTCGTCCCCTGTGTTTTTGGCTGCCAAGGGTACATACTTTATTTGTCATGATCGTGCGTATGCATGGTTGCCCTCTGACTTCATGGGCTCATGTTTTATCGCAAACTTGTTGCCTCCGACGTTTACTGTAGATGCAGATTATCACAAAACTAGAGTTGTGAGAGGCGTAATTAGCGAAGAGGATACTGCCGGTCAAGAGGCAGGAGACTTTTTCAAGGGTTTCCTCCCATTTTGGGGACCTATGGTTAATAGTAGGAACCTGAGACAGTTGACTCGAGTGGTAGAATCGACAGCTAATATTACTGCCAGTGCCCTTGGTAATATCACCACAGAACTTCAGGCGGATAGACTTATGACGTTACAAAACCGTATGGTTTTAGACGTGATCTTAGCAGATCGAGGTGGGGTATGTAAGGTGATCCATTCGAGCTGCTGTATTTTCATTCCTGATAACGCTCCGACTGTCTATCAAGCCATCTCGAAGTTGCATAAGATCTCCGAATCCATACACGTGGATGTAGGGGATTGGACGCTACTTGGATGGTTTTGGGGCCTGATGTCGACTTGGGGTTGGAAAATTCTGATGATCATTGGAGTTGTTATAGTGTTCCTGTTCACGTGTTGCCTTTGCGTGCAGTGCGGTCCTGCCTTATGTGGCCTCTGTGCTACAACGTGTATGAGACAGCCACCTGTTACCAAGGGGTCTCGGTTGGACAGAGCTATGCTACAGCAACATCTCGAGGGTCTGATGAATATCGAATATGATTCCGACTAGTGGTGCTTGCCTACATGAGGGCAAAAGGAGCGTCTGAGGTTCCGTGACAATTTTAAGTGATGTTTTCGACTCGCACGAATATGGTCGAGTCTGGTATCTAAGAACCGCAAATGACGAGTTTAGTAAGTGTGCGCAGTTTTGCTGTGCTAACTTAAACCGTTCGTTTGATATGTGGGTTTTTCATCTGTACCCACGGGTTCCATCTTAGATACGGCATCCATTTTGTCTCTTGCCCTCAAGTAGCCAGCGAACGGACACTGTCCGCTTCGTTACCCTGGGACTCTCAAGATATTTGTGGAAGACACATGTTCTTTGTAAATATCTTTTACGATGAGGGGGATGATACTGTAAGGCAGATGGCCCCGCTCGAGGCTCATCTTGCCGGGCCAGTTTATTGTCTCAGCCGTGCATCTCATTAGGCACGTCCCTTTGATGCCTGTGTCTCGTGTTTCCCGATACCTCCCCTTTTACACCCTTTTCGATCTCCCCACTGTCTCCATCTTCCTCTGCACCTGTCTTTGTCCCTATTTCGATCTGTTTTACTGCCGATCGGAATTCACTAATGTTGGGAAGATGGGTTTTTACAGTTGGGAACCGCCAAATGTTTCCGCACTTATGTTCCGGACCTTATGTGTACCAAAGTGACCAAAGCGACCCCTCTGGGGGATAATTATGGGAACCAGGTTGTAAACTTTTGTGTACCATGTTGTCCTATGAGTAAATTCTGTATAAAAGGAGCGCTACACAGAACCAATTTGAAGCAGTCTCCCCAAGTTGCACGTGTTGTACTTGTTGTGACTTCTGTGTTCCCTGCAGTAATAAAACCTTGAATCTTTGACGCCGAAGGAAGTGTCCCGTGTCTCTGTAGTTTGTGCGCCGAAACAGGAATCCCATGAAGGTTATAGGTGTTGTTCCCTGGCACCGCTGGTACTGTTAAAAAGTCCAGTCCTTCACAGAGTAGTGAGTGCAGAGTAGTGAGTGCAGAGTGAGTGGGCAGAGAGAGTGTGCAGAGAGTGTGTAGAGTAGTGAGTGCAGAGGAGTGAGTGCAGAGGAGTGAGTGCGTAGAGTAGTGAGTGCGCAGAGTAGTGAGTGCGCAGAGTAGTGAGTGCGCAGAGTAGTGAGTGCGCAGAGTAGTGAGTGCGCAGAGTAGTGAGTGCAGAGTAGTGAGTGCAGAGTAGTGAGTGCAGAGTAGTGAGTAGTGAGTGCAGAGTAGTGTGCGCAGAGTAGTGAGTAGTGAGTGCAGAGTAGTGTGCGCAGAGTAGTGAGTGCGCAGAGTAGTGAGTGCAGAGTAGTGAGTGCAGAGTAGTGAGTGCAGAGTAGTGAGTAGAGAGTGCAGAGTAGTGATTAGAGAGTGCAGAGTAGTGAGTGCAGAGTAGTGAGTAGTGAGTAGTGAGTGCAGAGTAGTGAGTGCAGAGTAGTGAGTGCAGAGTAGTGAGTGCAGAGTAGTGAGTGCAGAATGCAGAGTAGTGAGTGCAGAGTAGTGAGTAGTGAGTGCAGAGTAGTGAGTAGTGAGTGCAGAGTAGTGAGTGCAGAGTAGTGAGTGGAGAGTAGTGAGTGGAGAGTAGTGAGTAGAGTAGTGAGTAGTGAGTAGTGAGTAGTGAGTAGAGAGTAGTGAGTAGTGAGTAGTGAGGAGTAGAGTAGTGAGTAGTGAGTGGCGAGTAGTGAGTAGTGAGTAGAGTAGTGAGTAGAGTAGTGAGTGCAGAGTAGTGAGTAGAGTAGTGAGTAGTGAGTAGAGTAGTGAGTAAAGTAGTGAGTGCAGAGTAGTGAGTAGTGAGTGGCGAGTAGTGAGTAGTGAGTAGAGTAGTGAGTAGAGTAGTGAGTGCAGAGTAGTGAGTAGTGAGTAGAGAGTAGTGAGTAGTGAGTAGTGAGGAGTAGAGTAGTGAGTAGTGAGTGTCGAGTAGTGAGTAGTGAGTAGAGTAGTGAGTGCAGAGTAGTGAGTAGAGTAGTGAGTAGAGTAGTGAGTAGTGAGTAGAGTAGTGAGTAAAGTAGTGAGTGCAGAGTAGTGAGTAGTGAGTAGAGTAGTGAGTAAAGTAGTGAGTGCAGAGTAGTGAGTAGTGAGTAGAGTAGTGAGTAGTAAGTAGAGTAGTGAGTAGAGTAGTGAGTAGAGTAGTGAGTAGAGTAGTGAGTAGAGTAGTGAGTAGTGAGTGCAGAGTAGTGAGTAGTGAGTGCAGAGTAGTGAGTAGTGAGTAGAGTAGTGAGTAAAGTAGTGAGTGCAGAGTAGTGAGTAGTGAGTAGAGTAGTGAGTAGTAAGTAGAGTAGTGAGTAGAGTAGTGAGCAGAGTAGTGAGCAGAGTAGTGAGTAGAGTAGTGAGTAGAGTAGTGAGTAGTGAGCAGAGTAGTGAGTAGTGGGTGCAGAGTAGTGAGTAGAGTAGTGAGTAGAGTAGTGAGTAGTGAGTAGAGTAGTGAGTAGTGAGTGCAGAGTAGTGAGTAGAGTAGTGAGTAGAGTAGTGAGTAGAGTAGTGAGTGCAGAGTAGTGAGTAGAGTAGTGAGTAGTGAGTGCAGAGTAGTGAGTAGAGTAGTGAGTAGAGTAGTGAGTAGTGAGTGCAGAGTAGTGAGTAGTGAGTAGAGTAGTGAGTAGAGTAGTGAGTAGAGTAGTGAGTAGTGAGTGCAGAGTAGTGAGTAGAGTAGTGAGTAGGACATCACAGGCAGCAGCTGTGCAAGCTTCTTACACTCAGAAGGAGACCACAGGCAGCTGAGGTGCAATCTTCTCCCACTCACAAGAACGACATCACAGGCAGCAGCAGTGCAAGCTTCTTACACTCACAAGGAGACCACAGACAGCAGAGGTGCAAGCTTCTCACACTCACAAGAAGGACATCACAGGCAGTAACGGTGCAATATTCTCACACTCACAAGGAGATCACTGGCAGTACACACCACATGAACACACTCCATAACACATAGCAACAATACATTGGCATTTACAATGCCATTAGCTCAAACTCAAATAAATCCGAGCCCGATTGCATTTCTAATGCTTGTTTATCATTGATTTTGAGACAGAGGCAATGCATTTTAACTTGCTGGAAATTGGAGTGGTAGAGACCCCATGCCCTACAACAGAAGCCGCCACTGACTGCCTTTACCTTTTTCAGTTCTCTTCTGCTTCAGTTGATCACTGGAACTCTCAGTCACTGGTTCAATAGTTTAATTTAAGTGGACCAATAAATCAACCACTATGTTTAGAAGTGACCCATTGAAAGAGATTTGTTTGTTACAATAATTTAATTAGCTTCCTTACACTGTGTGTTACGTCAGAGAAGGTGATTGGCATCACCCACTAAATATAGTGTTCTACTTTACTTACACTTCAATTTTCAACATAAGAACAAAAGATAGGCATTTTCACCTATATTGTGTTGCTTTGTATCTGGTAGTCACTCTCTATTGCGGTATTACCTTCTCAAAGACTGAAGAAGATTTAACTAACCTGTATCAGACAAGATATCGTATATAACCTCATATTGATCTAGCACGTGATAGTGGAAATGTGCAGGTTTGCTTTCCAGCACACAGTTTACTAATTTCACTTTTGAAGGACGACTAACGAACAAACTGGGTAGAAAAGGAGATACTATCCAGGGGTTATTTTGCAAACTGTGACTCGGAAACTAGAAGTCATCGCCTGGCTTCCCCCTTGAACCAAACTGTGGGGCATATTATCAAGGGGGTTTATCACCAGTTAGCGGCAGCTAGTAGGAGATAGCGACCATCTTGGGCCCCGCTTTGCATGTCAGTGATATTTATCACTAATGACATGCAAAGTGGGAGTGCCAAGATGTTAGCGACTGGAAACAGTCGCTAACATCGCTATCTCCTATTACCAACTTTTGGAGATATTCGCGCTAAGCGCGAATATCTCCAAAAGCTAACACCTGCCCCTGAGCAATTCTTAGCCATGTTATCCAATGGTAGGTGGATAACATGGTTAAGAGCATTAGCTCGGTAATGCATGAATATCGCTGACTTTTCAGCGATATTCATGCATTTCGGCCGATTTGTATCGCTTAGGAGATATACCTTGATAATAGCAAGGTTCCTAAGCGATAAAAATCGCCGCTAAACCAACATAGCGATAATTATCGCTAGTTGTTGGTAATATGCTCCTGTGATCCTAGAAAAATTACTTTATTTCACTTTGTCTCATGTTACGTTACTGACAAAAATGGGAACAGCTAGGAGTAATTTACTTTTGAGCATCAGATATACAATAACAACATCCTCAGTTGCATATGCTTCAACAGCTAATTAAGACAGTTCATATATAATAACTTTGGCCATTTAGATGGTGCACATTCAGCACTGAAATGTTTCTTGGTTATCGCCTGGCAATGTCCCCAGAGCATTTTGGGGAGAGGGGATAGGAGGTGAAGTGTAGAGTTTCTTTTGCTCGAACCTTTCTAAGTTTATGTTTAGAAGTTATTGTTTCTAACATGTCCCTCAATGCAGTGATGTGATCTAATGTACTAAATTGAAACACTAGCAAATGCAAAGTTATACTATTTCATGACATTAATCTTTTCACGGCCTTTGCTTTTGGTTTAGATGCCTCACAATAGGCTCTGGCTCCAGTTGCGGCCGATGGAGGTAAGAGCAGTGGGACGGTGTGGCCGGGTTGGGGAGGATTCATCAGATGACCGCGAGGGAAAATTAAATAAATAATTAATTTTCCCTCATTGTCTGTCAAAATCACCCCCCACAGGGCTCCACTGCCCCTCCTCTTTTACCTGCACAGGCCGCGGCTGTCTGGTTCACCATACGTAACTGGTTGTCTGCAACCTGCACTAGGTAATGCATGATTCGAAAATATCCTGTTTCCTGTCATAACACCTCACCTTTCTCTCTCCACAGTTCATTTACGACGAATGCGTTTCTTGGTGAGTACAAGTGTGTTAAAGTTTTGCTGCATTTTGTTCCTTGATGTCATTCTATTGTATTATGTTCTTTGAGTGTTGTAGAGAGGGGAGCTCAGGATTCAGGTGTGTAAGCAGGTCCGACTTTAGGGCAGTGTGAACAGTGCAACTGCACCTGGTGCTCACTTTGGTGGGGGGCACTTTGTTTAAAAAAACTTTTAGTTTAAAAGCATGGAGACTTCCTTATGCGTCCAGCAGTTTCCAGGTAACAATAAAAATGTTAAGATAACTCTGATAATGAATGTTCCTACTGGTGAGAGTACATCATTTTGTCTAGTGGCAGTTTTGACTCATCATAAAGTCATTGTGAGGGGTTATTGTGCCTGCTGCAAAGAATGTATGCCATGCAGATCACAAAACTGAGTGTGAGTGAAAAAATTGCCAATACTGATACCTTTTCTTACCTAGGTGTAACATTTGATAGGCAACTATCATGGTCCCATATGTTCCCTACCAGGGTATTATCACTTGAGAGAAGTATCATTGCTCTCCACTCATTTATAACATGGTAAAAAGGTTTATGCAACTAAATCAGTGTCGGTAGCAACCTACGGGGCAGGCATATAGGGTTATACCAACCCGTCTGCCCTCCAAGTGATAGAGGACATCTTTTGGAAAAAAACTAGTGGGTTCCCCGTAAGGTGCTCCAACCTTATTATCCATACAGAATTGGAGATTCCATATTTGACTGATATAATCTCTTTGGCACCAAGTATCTGATGGCACTCTATCTGGAGAAGGGAGTCTATTCACATTACCCCAAAAATAATTGAAGACTGTTTATCCATGGAGAATGTTCATAGGATCTCATGGATGTCTTATATCAAATCTACTCTCTCCTCCTTAGTTTAAGGGCGCTTATTTGTTATCCCTAGGGACTGTTTGAGCAATTCAAAACGGGAGATTAAATCCCGTTTTACTAAACAAAGGGCAGATGCCAGACTGCAAACAAATTGTGCAACAGTATCGGTAAAGTTATACCTTGAAAGTCCAAAGGCTCAGGAAGGGACAATGTCATATTTATTTATTGTGAAAAACTCACACCATAGATTCATTTTAATCAGATTCCGATTGAATTTTATCCCTTGTATGTTGGCACACCCTACACAAATCTATTCTATAAATGAATTACCTTTTTTCCCTGCGACCGTACCTCTTCACAGTAAAACATACATATTTTTTTCTTCTGCAAATTTTACAGGGAACCTCGCAAAAGTTTTATTCTGCCCTTGGTGCACAAATTTCACTTTAAACAATGCTGTGTAGCAATGTTCTTTTTACAAACCCTGCCTAATCCTATAGTTTGCTTCTCAGTGGCGTCCTTTTTAACTCAATCATGGAAGATCAGGCGGCTGTATAATACTAACGAATGAATTTTAAACAGTTCATGTTCATTGTTTTTTAATTGCGATTGTTATAACTTTGTTTTATTATCTTTATACTGAAATGTACAGAATTTTCAATTCTGCACTGATGGATTGATGTCTTAAAATGTATTCATCTGTACTTTTATGATCTTATATTATGAGTATCGAATAAAGTAATTTGACTGACAGTGTGAGTGAACTATGATTAGCGCTATTAAAAGAAATGAAATATATGTCAGAGAGGTACTATGGAGAAGTAAGGGGCACTGTTGGAGAGTGGTAGTGAGGGAATTCACAGAGAAGGAATTCATGTGTGGGCACCAAAAATAACCATTGCTACGCACGCCACCAGTGCTAAAACCATACTTCAAGTAAAAAAGCAAAAATTTGTAGTGCGTTTCAGTTGACTACCACCGCAAACGTGATCATGTCCCTCTGGATGGGAAAGTTTGAAACATATTCTGTTTGCAGCTCTGTACTTGATTTTTTCTCCTTCTCCTCATCACCTGTTTCCCCGCCCTCGCATGTCCTTCGACAATGTCTTAGCTTTAAATGACTCAGCATTCTATGGGTGAGCGTTAATGGCATTAGTGCTTATGATGCTGGCGGATGAGACATGTACATTAGTTGCGGCATGTTACCAAAAAACAGGCCTTACTTTCCAATCAGAGAAGCAGCTATTTATTACAGGGTTAGTGTTGAAGATGGAATACATGTTTCCATCCCCATCCAGCATTTCCACTGAGGCCCGGATGTGGCATGGAACATTCAACTACCAGCACACTGGCAAATGTTTCCTGCGGTGCCTTTCGAAATTGGGACATTTTTTATGAAATAGTCATTTAGCACACCGCACCAAGTCACCTTACTTCTCTGCACTGTGTGATAGGGAAAACGTGGGAATGTGCAGTATTTAACATACTACGGCACATTCCTGTAATTTCATCGTGCTGGCGCACAATGCGCTGCCTAGTGCCAACGCTCGCACCCTCGTACCATGATGCAAGGGTGTCTGTGTTGTAAACAGGATTATTTTTTGTGCAGGATGGAAGACCTTACTGCACAGAAACAATCCTCTGAGGCATTTCCCTTTTTCTGTGTGTGTGCTGCAGAATGCAGTTCACACAGAAAGAGGAAGTAACAAGGAGAAATAAAGATATTTGTCCTTGTTATGCCTCACCTGAGGAAGCTGGGCATTGTGATGCATTCTTAGGTCTATCAATAATGGTAAATCTGGAAATGCTCCAAAATCCATGGGTGGATGCGTGGTAGTACCCATGTTCAACCCATGGAAGGCCTCCCTGGGCTGGGGCACAGTAATGCAACACAGCTATTCACTCTGAGTTGCGTTACTCTAGATTTATCAGGCCACTCAAGGCCACGCAAAGTGGCCTTGCATGGCTTGATACATCTAAGTCAGGAGGTGCTTCCCTCTTGTGCTTTGCTGTGTGGCGCAAGGGCAGCCCAACTCTTTAATACAAATTCCCCCCGGTTTCCAATGAGCTGTGAGTCCTACTTGAGAAATTGTTGTGATGCATTCATGCCTCAAGGTGTTTGCCATCATCCATGATCTGAAAAGAACTGATGAGGTGATGAGTGAAGGCGCCTGGTTTTGCAATTCTGTAGCAGCACACTGCCATTGTCAGCTACTGATGCTCCTAGCTCCCAAGGCAAAATGCATTAATTAGAGCATGTATGCTGTTACACCGTTTTGACTACACACCTGGGACGGGCCATCATTTGGAGGTTTCCTCGTTTCTTCTCAGTGCACACTTTCACCATACTGCACTGGACAGGTCAGGCCTCACTTTGGTGGCAGATGACATTTTCACATTGTATTCCTTTAGCAACATATGTTTCAAGAGAGGAACAACCATCTTGTGAGGACAAGGTTTGGTATACTGGTGGCAGGGAAGAAAACGTGTAGAACAAGCAACTACAATTAGCACACAATTGGAACCAATGAGCACACACGTGGAACCATTTTATTTTGCCACCATACAGTTTTGTCATGATGCATCCATAGACAGTGCGGGTGTGTGTTCCATCAAATGAAGTACCAGAGTAGTTAGGAGCCCATATACACACCAGTAGTTCTTGTTCTGTAAGTGTATAGCATCTCTCCACCTTACTCAACATTCTGGCTGTTCATGTGACACATGTTCTACCCTGCCACTTCAGTTTACCCTTGTACATTAAATGCATTCAGTCAGACTTTATTATAACTGCATGCACGGACAAAATGCCATTGGATCTGACCCACCCATTTCCTGAAAGATTTGAAAGACAACATTTCTCACAAAACTTGTTAAAGTAGACAACAAGATGCCAGTGAAATAGAGGAAGTACATTTTACTGCATTGTTTCGGGTGTGAGGAACAGGAGAGTTTCAAAATACATCGCAAAACTATTTGAAACTCAGCATAAATATAACATTAGAGAGCTATCACTTCTCTACTAGGAAACAGGAGTTACATGAAACCTTTGATGAATTCCTAAAACTTTGCGGAGTTTATTTATTGCATGAAACAAAAGACAACCACCATCAAGAAGCTTAGAGACCCAGGACAGGGTTGGATTGGGATCAAAAATCGGCCTTGGCACACCGAAAAAAGTGGCCCACATTTGCAAATGGCCTTTCCGCAAAACACGGCTTCAGCGAAGTTTTATGAAAAGTAAGGGGGCGGGGGGCATATTTTATTAACTTCACTTAGAGAAAAAAAAATGGCCAGGTTATTTCACACTGCTAAGCCACGCATGAATGCAAGTGAGACCAATTCTGCTCAGGCCCCCTGCCCTGCTCAAACAACCTACATTAATGGGCCGGCCCAGCGAGAGAAAGAGACTGATACCTCTACCCATCTGCCTCTAGGAAGACCACTCAGGCACCCACGGGGTCCCTGGCAGCATCCTAACAGCTTAGAAAGCTCCAAGCTGCCCAAAAATGTAGCCCACAACTGGAACTTGGCTACCGGCCCTTCTGCCATTTCCCGAGTGCCCGCGTTACCAATCCGACGCTGTAGGGACCAATATATGATAAACACCAATAGCATAGCAAAAGGATAATGTAACGGTTAGGGCCATAGATGACTCCCACCTTGGTGGAACTTGTCAAAACAGATAAGGGGATCAAGCAGTTGGTCACATGAGTCAAGGAGTTTAAGTTTAAGTGTATTTAGACAATTGCGTGGTTACTTAAAACCATTGCAATAAATATACAAGATTCATGTTTACATGGTGAGTTTAACATCATTGACAAAATCTTTCAATTCAATTTTTTCAAATATGACAGATAAAAGGAAATCAGATAGTTTCAGCTTTAAAATTAAAGATGCTATTGCACAAAAACATTTCAATTCATATATATGCCAATGAGTCAAGGAAGTCAACGAAGGCAAACATGGGAAAGAAAGTTAAATAAGAATGTAAGAAAAACCCACAAAAATGAAAGCAGCTACTGTTGTAAGAACCTTTTCCACCTGACTACCTTCAAAGTCTACTCGTTACAAGAAAAGGCGGCAAGACCGTAGCAAAATTGGACACCTGTGAAAGTATGGAGGGAAAGCTAATGTAAACAACAAAGAGAGAGAGAGGATAATAAATTCAAAAGCCAACATGTGCATTGCTGGTGTTGGGGAACAATTTACACGTCACGGTCGACTCAGGTTCACCATACACAATCATCACCAAGTCCAGATTCAACAGCTTGTTAGTAGGCCCGGGTAAAATTTCCATTATGCTTCACGTAATTATGCATTGTTCATTGTAAAAATGTAGCAGGAGCACACCGGAACAACATGAATGACCATAACGTGCAGATTTACAAGAACTGACGCATCTCGGTATATTAGCACAGATGCGTCAGTCCATTTGCGTCACGCAAAAAAAAAACGTGCGCCACCATGGATGCATCGCATTTACAATGCAGCGCACTGTGGCCCAAGGATTGACAGTTGCGTGACACATCTGTTGGCGTAAAGGCAACGCATTGCTGGAGTCGTGTCGCAAGCACGATGCAACTCCAGCAATGCTCAGGAATGCCCATTCCTATTATGCTGCATCACTCCTTTCGCCTGCTTCAAGCAGGCATACGGTTTTGACACAGTGGCATCGTAGAAGTAACGCAGTGAAATCTTGTAGATTTCACTGCATCACTTTTACGAGACTTTTATGCATCGGAACATCCACCCTGCATACATTAAACCTGACGCAGGTATAATGTAGCACAGGGCTTTACAACGTGACGCATCTCCCTAGATGCATCACATTGTAAATGTGCCACAATGTGGCGCATTGTTTATGATGCTGCTGCTGCGTCACAAAACTGGCAATGGCGGCATAAAAGTGTGGCAAGGGGCTTGTAAATCTGCACCATGGGTTTTACGCTTTATTTTTTTGTGAAATGCATTATCACATCCAAAACAAATAGAAGTACGCATTTCACACTAAAACATTCCAAGGAATGACAATTTTGCATTTGATGTAATGTTGCATAATTTCACATATATTTTCAGAAATGTTTCATAATTAAGCAAAAGTAAAATACATTAACGTTGCATACCCCTACTTGCTAGCTAATGAAGGCAAGCAAATGCTTGAACCAGACATTAAAGCTGTGCCATTTGATGGGCGCAGGATTGATTTAATTTTACTGATAATGTGGCGTTCAAGAGTAGGTCCACCTGGATCAAAATGTATGTAGCTAAAAAGGAGTATGCACGTTAGGATAGCGAGTGACCAAAGACTGTTACCCGCTGTGTGCTCAACAACCTGTAATGATAGTGCATGTACCTGAAATGATCCTCCAGATTTTCAAATCTTTTCTATTTGTTTTCTGTGAACAACTAAGCAAAATACAACGTTTTTTACACAGGATCCATTTGAAAGAATGGTCACCACTAAAGTAGCAGAAACTGAATGGGATTGGCCTATGCGTGACCAAAGAGCTACCCTTGCTTGATGACTTGATCCAAAAAGAGCTAATCAAAGAGACTGAGGGGCATACGTACTAGGAAATAGTGCAGTGCGGCGCTGCATCAAATTTTGCAGGGCCACACTGCGTCATTTCCAAAACACAGGGATGCACCCTATTTACAAGAATAATGTGCACCCCTGTGTTTTGCTACTTCTATGTGAGCTACAGAATGCAGCAAACCTAGAAGTAGCAAATCCCCATTATTGATTGCTTATGTTGAGGAAGGGACACCTTACTGCAAATAAACAATCATCCCTGCAAGATAGGTCCCCTGGCACTATGACGCAAGGGGGTCTGTGTTGGCACTAGGCAGCTATTGTTAGTGCCAGTGCCAGTGCTAGGTGATTTGCTACTTCTAGGTTTGCTGCATTCTGTAGCTCACATAGAAGTAGCAAATAATGATTGTTTTTGTGCATGAAGGGACACCTTCCTGCACAGAAACCATCGCCACAGAAAACAATCATTAAGGCTATTCTTTTGAACCCCACTCTTGTAACAAATTTATACTTTTAAATATGAATTAAAAGACTCAATTTTAAACCTGTTATTTTATATGCTAGACATCGAATTATGCGACTATATCTTTTCAAATTTGTTATTGCAATGTTTTTAAGTAATTTAGCAATTATTTAACAAACTTAACCTAAGCCAATTTCTGTTAAAATATATCAGTCTTGGTGGGAAGAACAAGTCTGATCCCATTAAATGTATTACAGAACTGTTGAGATCTTTTTACACTCTCTATAAATAGTAGAACAGTCTGCAGAGGTGAGGTAGTCCACTCCGACCCATTAATGGCACCACAGATCCACTTAGAAGTATGCAGCCTTTCCTAAATAAGTAGTGCAGAATTGCTCAGCAGTGTTGGTAGAGTCCATGAAAATAATACAGCTGCTTTGCTGAGGAGGTTGGTGCTGTCCACAAAAAGTAGTAACACTTCTTGTATTGGCTGTCCCAATATAATTATTGCATCCTGCCTGAGCATTGGTGGTCCTACAGAAAAAAAATACTGACAGCCTTGCTGCAAAGTTTATCCGTAATCCGACTAGGGGCCCACTTACGATTGGGCTGTTGAAATCGGGTGCATATTGTGCACCCACACATTTGTGGTTCTGCGGGGCAAATAGCAGGTGCACAATTTTCACCTAATTATGTAAGAATGGTGAATAGCAGAACAACCACTCATATTATTTCACATTCCAGCATATACAAAATGTGCATGGCGCTATTTGCTCCGGCTCCCACGATTCCACAATTTGTACAAGGTCACCATTTGCAAATCGTGGCAGTGAACACCTGCTAATTGCTCCTGTAATGAAATCCCGTTTTGGATGTAAATAGGACTTTGCTCCCAAAACTGGATTTGCAGCCTGATGGGGCCTTGATGTGAGTTACAGCAAGAGAGCAACACAGGTGGATTGTGTTTGTACATCATTTGCCAGTTTAACTATCAATCAACCATTTGAGGACATGTTTGTGAACTAGGATAGAACACTACTAGTGTCTAACACATGAATTAGTTTCAAACCATTAAGCTTAATTGTTCTAGGCAAGATATAGTTTGGCACAAGTATACTTCTGCAGCATCTGTTGATTCTCCTCAATGGTTGGAAGTTTTTAACAGCACAAATTTTATCAATGAAGGATAAGAGCCCAATGTAGAAAACGCGTGAGCATGTGAATCAAAAACACTAACAGCCTGATTCATCATTCTCCCGTTTTGCGAGCCCCTAATAGCGATTTATAAGGAATCGCTATTAAGGACTTGCAAAACGGGATTCATGTAGAAACTGCATAAAGAAATGCGATTCCTACACATTCCTTATTTGCGATTAGCAAATTGCTAATCGCAAATAAGGAATAACTCCCCATTCATTCCTATGGGCCTAAAGGCTCATAGGAATGAACGGGGAGTTATTCCTTATTTGCGAATAGCAATTTGCTAATCGCAAATAAGATATCGATTTCAAGGGTGCCATGGGTGTCCAAAGGACACCCTGTAGCACCCCTGAAATGTAATCTACATTGGTGTTGCGCACACACATGTCCAAAGGACATGTGTGTGTGTAACATGCAACTTAGAAAAATGCATTTAAATGCATTTTTCTAAGTTTTCGCTATTTACCACGAGGTTTGACCTTGCGGTAAATAGCGGCCCAAAATAGCGATTTCGGTATTTTAAAATGGTTCATGAATTGCACTTAAGGAATCTCAAATAGAGATTCCTTAAATGCAATTCCTCGCAAATATGCGAATTCTTTAATAGCGAATTTTGCATTTGGGATGATGAATCCCAAATGCAAAAATTGCACTCGCAAAGGGCCAGATTCTCAGAATCTGGCCCTTTGCGAGCGCAATTAAGCTTGATGAATCAGGCTGATAATCTTCGTGACTATAAAAGCGTGTTTTACTATCTACAGAACCCTTTTTACTAGACAGAAAAGTATTTCCTACTTGAAAAAGGCGGGTGAGGCCTGATACAAATTGAAGATATGTGAGGAATTGAAAGCGGTATGCCCCTTATATTTGAGAGTCTCAATAGTATGTATCAATGCTTTGCAATTACAATTACAGCCGCACACTACTGATCAGATTACAGCCCCGGAATTGGGGTAGTATCTGATCTGCAAAGGTGGAAGCTGTCCCTATAAGAATTATTGCTGCTGTCCTCTGAGTGTGCAGACAGTAGTGCAGGGAACCACTGCTTTCTCTTGAAATGAGTTTTCTAAGAATAAATCTTTCTTTTATAGTAGTAACTGTTCCTTTAAGGGAACTTGCTGCTTAAAAAAGATTTCATGTCAGGAATGTAATGGCAAGATTTGGGTCCTGCTGGCCCTTCTATACCTTCTTGCGTCCTGCATATTTAATATTCATGACGCAGGAGTCATGCAATCTCCTGTGAATCCACATTTTGGACCTCATTTACAATAGATTGGCGCAGCGCGAAGAGGGCCGGACTGGGAACCAAAACCGGCCCTGGCAAAGTGCTCCGCTGGCCCCCCAGGGTTTTTTTGTCACAGCTATGCTGCAAAAACGACCCTGTGACAAAACGGCCCCACAGGGGCTCAAAATCAGCCCCCAACCTGGCGGCCCACTGGGGAAATGTCCGGTGCCCGCTACGGCCAGTCTGGCCCTGAGCACGAAGCCGCAAGCAATTTTGCAGCTCGGCACTGCCTCTTTCTAAAAGTTTTTTACACAATGTGGAGAGGCAACGTGTATTAAATATGTTATTGGCTTCAGATGCCGTACAATTAAACATGAATGGATAACAGGAGTGATGAGTCTTCCAACAGATGATGTAGTTTTTCAAAATTTGCTTTTATTGTGATTCAAAAAATCCACAGTCACAGCCTACGCATTTCGCCCAACACGGGCTTCTTCAGGGCTTGTCTTTGTATCCTTGTACTGATATACTATTTGTCCAAAATGGGGAGTCTTCATTAACCTTTCACTCCAGCTTGGGCGAGTATGTCTCGAATTCCACTGTCGCCCATTCATTAATGGGTAGATTTTATTATGGAAATCCCTCTTGTGTCAGGGGAGTCCTTACTTCTTGGAATTAAATTAGTTGCTGTAGTGATAGCTGTGTTGCTATCATAAGCCGATTAGGGCACAGTGTCAATCAATCAATCAATCAAGTCATTTATAGAGCGCACTACTCACCCGTAGGGTCTCAAGGCGCTAGGTGGGGGGGGGGTGCCGTTACTGCTCGAACAGCCAGGTCTTGAGCTTCTTCCTGAAGAAGAGGTGGTCTTGGGTCAGGCGCAGGTCGGTCGGGAGTGAGTTCCAGGTCTTGGCGGCCAGGTAGGAGAAGGACCTTCCTCCTGTTTTCGCTCTTCGGATGCGGGGGACGGCGGCGAGGGCGTGGCTGGTTGATCTGAGGTGGCGCTTGGGAGTGTAGAAGTTGATTCGGTTGTTGAGGTAGCTCGGGCCTTGGTCGTGTAGGGCTTTGTGCGCGTGGGTGAGGAGACGGAAGGTGATTCTTTTGTTGACGGGGAGCCAGTGCAGGTCTCTCAGATGTCCGGAGATGTGGCTGTTTCGTGGGATGTCGAGGATGAGTCTGGCTGAGGCGTTCTGGATCCGCTGGAGTCTCTTCTGGAGCTTGGCGGTGGTTCCGGCGTAGAGGGCGTTGCCGTAGTCCAGTCGGCTAGTGACGAGGGCCTGGGTGACAGTCTTCCTGGTCTCGGTGGGGATCCACCAGAAGATCTTCCGTAGCATGCGTAGGATGTTGAAGCATGACGAGGAGACGGCGTTGACTTGTCTGGTCATGGAGAGGGAGGAGTCCAGGATGAAGCCCAGGTTGCGTGCGTGGTCCGTCGGTTTGGGTGCGGTGCCCAGGGCGGGGGGCCACCAGGAGTCGTCCCAGGCGGAGGGCGAGGAGCCCAGGATGAGGACCTCCGTCTTGTCTGAGTTCAGTTTCAGGCGGCTGGTCGTCATCCATTCGGCTACATCTCTCATCCCTTCGTGCAGGTTGGCTCTGGCGGCGGCGGGGTCGTTGGTCAGGGAGAGGATCAGCTGGGTGTCGTCGGCGTAGGAGATTATGTTGAGGTTGTGTTGGCGTGCGATGGCCGCGAGGGGGCTCATGTAGACGTTGAAGAGGGTGGGGCTCAGCGAGGATCCTTGA
Organism: Lissotriton helveticus; assembly: GCF_964261635.1. Classification (NCBI taxonomy): domain Eukaryota; kingdom Metazoa; phylum Chordata; class Amphibia; order Caudata; family Salamandridae; genus Lissotriton; species Lissotriton helveticus. The sequence goes on from NC_136067.1 coordinate 1,243,862,851, forward strand.
GGGACGCCGCAGATGACTTCGGTGGCCTCTGACTTGTACGGTGGTAGGCGGACTCTCTGTGTTCTTCCTTCGAGGAAGGAGGTGATCCATTCCAGTGCCTTCTCCTGGATTCCGATGTTGCCGAGGCGCTGTACTAGGGTGCGGTGGCAGACAGTGTCGAAAGCCGCGGAGAGGTCCAAGAGGATGAGGGCCGCTGTTTCTCCGTTGTCCATCAGGGTTCGGATGTCATCGGTGGCAGCGATGAGGGCGGTCTCGGTGCTGTGGTTCGCTCAGAAGCCAGACTGTGAGGGGTCGAGGGATCCATTCGTCTCGAGGAAGGCGGCCAGCTGTTTGTTGACGGACTTCTCGATGACTTTGGCCGGGAACGGGAGGAGCGAGATGGGACGGTAATTCTTGAGTTCGGTGGGGTCTGCTGTAGGTTTCTTGAGAAGAGCGCTGAGTTCTGCGTGCTTCCAGCTCTCCGGGAAGGTGGCGGTGTCGAAGGAGGTGTTGATAATGTCCCGCAGGTGGGGTGCGATGACAGCGTCGGCCTTGTTGAAGATGTGGTGAGGGCAGGGGTCAGTCGGAGATCCGGAGTGGACGGAGTTCATTGTGTGGATGGTGTCTTCGGTGCTGATCGGAGTCCAGGTGCGGAGGGTGGTGGTGGGTGGCGTTGTTGCGGTTGTGGCGTGCGTTGGTTGGTTGCTGAAGCTGTTGTGAATGTCCTCGATCTTGTTGTGGAAGTAGGACGCGAGGGAGTTGCAGAGGTCTTGCGACGGGGTGATGTCATTGTTTCCGGCGTTGGGGTTGGAGAGCTCTTTCACGATGTTGAAGAGTTCCTTGCAGTTGTGTGCGTTGTTGTCCAGCCGGTCCTTGTAAGTATTTTTCTTGGTGGCGCGGATCAGTTGGTGGTGTTTCCGGGTGGCGAGCTTGAGGGTGGTCATGTTGTCCGTAGTTGCTTCCCTTCTCCATACTTTCTCGAGGGCTCGGCAGTTCTTCTTGGAGCTCTTGAGTTCGTCGGTGAACCATGGGGTTTTTCTGCTGCCGGGTCTGCTGGGCGGGGTTCTCAGAGGGGCGAGTTCGTCCGCGCAGTTGCTGATCCACTTCGTGAGGTTGTCGGCGGCCTGGCTGGGGTTCGCTGAGCTGGCGGGAGGGTGCTGGCTCAGGGAAGCGGTGAGCTGGTCGGCTGTGATCTTGTTCCAGCTTCTTCGGGCAACCTGTTGCTGGTGTTGGTGGATCGTCGTTCTTTTGAAGGTGAAGTGGACACAGCTGTGGTCCGTCCAGTGGAGTCCTGTTGCGTGGCTGAAGGTGACGTCTTTGCTGGATGAGAAGACGGCGTCGAGTGTGTGTCCGGCGAGGTGGGTGGGGGTGGTCACCAGTTGCTTGAGTCCGAGGTTGGCGAGGTTGTCGAGCAGGGTGATGGTGTTGCGGTCGCTGTTGTTCTCCAGGTGGAAGTTGAGGTCCCCCAGGAGGATGTAGTCGGCGGAGGGGAGGGCATGCGGGCTGATGAAGTCGGCGATGTCCTCGCTGAATCGTGTGCGTGGACCCAGGGGTCGGTAGATCAGGGTGCCTCTGAGGGTGTCCTATCTCCTATGCTGGAGTCTTCCTCGTCGGATCCTGGTTCCGGAAAGCGCTTTCCGGAACCAGGATCCGACGAGGAAGACTCCAGCATAGGAGATAGGACACTGTGCCCTATTCGGCTTATGATAGCAACACGGCTATCACTACAGCAACTAATTTAATTCCAAGAAGTAAGGACTCCCCTGACACAAGAGGGATTTCCATTATAAAATCTACCCATTAATGAATGGGCGACAGTGGAATTCGAGACATACTCGCCCAAGCTGGAGTGAAAGGTTAATGAAGACTCCCCATTTTGGACAAATAGTATATCAGTACAAAGATACAAAGACAAGCCCTGAAGAAGCCCGTGTTGGGCGAAACGCGTAGGCTGTGGCTGTGGATTTTGTGAATCACAATAAAAGCAATTTTTGAAAAACTACGTCATCTGTTGGAAGACTCATCACTCCTGTTATCCATTCATGTTTTATTGTACGGCATCTGAAGCCAATAACATATTTAATACACGTTGCATCTCCACATTGTGTAAAAAAATTTATGTGACAATTTAAGACCAACATTGGTGGCTGATCTTAGGAGGTGGACAACAGTGTTAATTGTAGTTAGAACCAAGGAACGGTTTCTTATAACTGTCTGTTAGTGCGGCAGTAGTACCTGCCACCAGTTTCTGTGTTGTAACTCTTTCTCAAAGTGCAGGAATGCTCCATATTTTCGAGAATACGGTGCATTCCAGTCACACCCCTGCGCTAAAAAGCAGCCTTGCGCCAACGCAGGCACTTTGTATCATTTTGCAAGGGTGCCTGCGTTGCGGGGATGATTGATTTTGTGCGCAGGAAGGGACACCTTTCTGCACAAAATCAATCAATGGAGGCAATTTCCGCCTTCTAGCAAGAGGAAACAATGAGGAGATAAAAGGATATTGCTCCTTGTTGTACCGCCCTAGCATCATCCCTGGGGTGGCATTAGAATCGGACGCATTCCCAGGTTTTTGATTCCTCATAAATCTAGATGTGCTTCAGAGTCTATGGCGTTGCGTGGGAACACCCACAGCATTACCCATGGAATGCCCCTTTTTTACGCAATGTTCAGGGTGAAAGGGGCACATACAAGTGGCTTTGCGTGGCCTTGTAAATATGCTGTGGCACATTGCGCCAGCGGAGCGTCCAAAAAGTGCTGCTGGGGGTTCATAAATGAGACCCTCTGTAATGCGACTTATTGGTGATTCAGTCACATCGCAAGATGTTGGACAGATCACAAAAATTGGGTGTGTAATTTGCCACTACAGCAAAAGTCATTTCAGACAGAGAAAACCCATAAGACCCTTTAGTCATCCAGAGATTCCTGACGTGTGTATGCTTTCCACTTTCTTTGGTGGTAAACTATGCATAACAGAGGTTAATCTTAGATATTTTTTGCATTACGGTTCAGAAATGTATTTCAACATGTCACTTTCATAATGTAGTCACTGATAAAAGTGTTATGAATGGATGCAACAGTGTTTTAAAATATTCCTATTGTGATGTGTGCTAATTAAGTCCCTTTTCTGGCTTTGTTGACAGGTGGGAGTCCTTAATCTTAGTGTCGATGTATGTTATCTACATACTCATCATGAAGTAAGTAAAATGTCAATTTCATGGCAGATTGATAACACTTCTCCATTCCAAGCACTGCTGTTAGATGCTGAGCAAATCAGTGGATGGCTCGCATGAAGCATGTCCATTCAAACAGTGCAGTGCGATGATACAACATGGCCATGTGTGACAATACGTTTCTCATTCAAAAGGGCATAATTACTACGCTTCTGCACTGGTTTTGCACTACAGACTGGCACAAAATGTTTATTTTGAATTTACTCATGAGCTCAAAATGTGATTTGCGCTGAAAAGTTGCCAGAAAGTAACGCGAAGCAGCGCACATCTACACACTGTTCAAATCTGCACATATTTACCACCTCCTTGTATCAGCTGGTAAAGGTTGTGGGTTTTTTCTTGGCCCAGGGTAGAAGGCATGAGTGTCAGCAGCACAGCAGAGTGTCTTTTACTTCAGCCGGTGGGAGCTAATTCTGCTCCCCCATGTTGAAGTTTGTTGATGGGTGGCGGCTAGGCGCGGTAGCTCTCAATGTCCCCCACAGCTTCATACAGTTCTCCAAATCTATAATTTCTGGGCCTGGAATTATCAGGTCTGGATTTTGAGGACCTTTTAATTCCTGGCCCGGAGCCTATGAAAAACGTGCGGTTTCTTGGAACAGTATCCTCTTAGGGCATACCAAATATTTCACTCCCACAATTCACATTGTATGCAAAGACTTTCTCCAAATTAGACATCCATTGCATGTAACAAAATCTAAAATGAATAAATAAGAACATAATAATGTAACACAACACAAACATGCCATTCTCAATTGCTTGAGTTTATCTTTTGGGTTTACCAGAGGGTAGGACACCAGAGTACCAGTAGTTACTGGTGCGGCTTTTGCAAGCCACCAGTACCAAGTGACATACAATGTGGGCCATAATAGACTGTTATGCTTGTGGTGCGAACGTCCCACTCTAAACTGAATAGTCTATTGAACTTTAAACAAAACTCTGAACTGCCCTACAGGAACCTGACTTCTCCCTAAAAGCTTTAAAGAAACGCCTGCTCTGATTTGTGGGTCTTTGATTTTGATTTTTTTTCCTTAAAGCTTGTTTGGGCTAGATGGTCCATTCCTGGCCAAACGTTTGAGGATGACCATTGCACTTCCTGCTGATTTAAGAATATTCCCAACTACACAGATGTTTCTGGGTAAAGCAGTTATTTGCTGGGCAACTGAAAAAAACAAAAAATTAAATAAATTTGAAATTGGACCTATTGGTTTAATTTGCAAGTATCTAACTTAAAAAACGTGCAAAAATGTATAAGTGCCAAAGCGGCTGCCGTTTAAGTTCCAAAAGTGACAGTTTACAATGCACACCGCTATCTCTGTTAACAGTGTGGGAAATATAGAAGAGTCTAAAGCAGAATGATAGTGGCATGTGAAACCTAACACACTGACAATAAATAATGTAATACTGTAAGAAATTGGGTTATTGGTTGGGGGAGAGTGGAAGCCACACTCAAGCACCAACCACAAACTTGTCAGGGTGAACCACGAAAGTCACTAAATTAACCAATGCTTAACCATCTGGTGGCTTGGCACAAGCAGTCAGGCTTAACATATAGGCTGTGTGTCAAGTATTCATGCAACATACCAACAGTAATTAAGTGAAAACACAACACAAGAAAAATCCCTATAGAAACATAGAGTACATTTTAATAAATACAATTAAACCAAAATGACAAACATCCAATACTTGGAACAGGAAGTATTCAATTTTAAAGGTCTAAGTGAAAATAGCATCTAAAAGCACAACGTGCCACTCGCTGTCATCTGGTTGCACTAGACCGGGGTAAAGTTGCAAGTTCAGGCCAGCTACCATGGAGCACCTGTCGGATACAGGGATCTGGTTAGTCCAACTGACAAAGGTACCTTCTAATTCTGGCATGAAGAGTTCCCCTCACATTGGAGAAGGCCTCAACGAGAAGGTTGAGCATCGTGGATGGTTATAGCTGAAGTGCGAAGAGCAGGTCAAGCACTGTGGACAGTCAATGGTTTAGCGTGAAATTCGATGGGACGCCGTGGACTGTTGTTGCTGTAGCTTTGTGCTACTAGTTATTGCGGGCTATCGCTGCTGTAGCGCTAAGTATAGTTATCATGCTGCCAGTCTGAGTGGACAGTTGTCAGCATGCAGGGCAGCTTTCATCAGAGCTTCATGATGCCGGTTGGGACAGGCGACAGAGATTTGGTCACATACGTGATCACAAGGATTTTCATCTTTTCTTTAGGAGGACTGCCCTCTGATGGCAGACAAAGGTCAAGGACCTAGGGAAGCAAATTTTGTGGATCAGAACTCACTCCAGCAGAAGGCAGCAGGGCTCAGGCAGATCCAGTTGCATGTCCAGTTGCAGATCCAGGCATGTCCAGTTGCAGCAGGTCAGCTGGTCAGTTGTAGGGAGGCCTATGAAGCTTGTTGTGCCACTGTAGTTCACAAGGGAGGTTGGCCAACTGACTCTTGAAGACACTCTGGTTAGCCTGAAATGAAGGCAAGGCATTCCTCTGGCAGCTGGGCAGTCCTTCTTCTGTAACTTCTGCAGCTACAAGAGTGACTCTGGAGGGTCAATATTTATACCTATGAGTGTGGGAACTACGTGTCCTACCCACCTATCTGGTTCTGGGAGATTCTTACCCTGTCAAGGCTACAAACTTCCTGGGGGTGGCAAAAGGCAGGGCAGATTATTTGTCTGTGCAGAAGGCAAAGCCCTTTGAAGTGTAAGTGGGACTGGATACTGCTCCTTTCCAGTCATTCTGCCAGGATGGCTCACCTGTCCAGACCTAAGCCCCCTTTGTATTACTGTCTAGAAGCAATACACAAACCCCAAAATGCACAGTCATGTGACCCACCCAGGGCACTGGCAGGAGGCACAAATGGTTGGGACAAGAAAATGTCAACTTTCTAAGAGTGGTATTTTCAGAATTGTAACTTAAAATCCAACTTCACCACTAAAGAGGATTTTAAATTACAATTCATTTGAGTGTAAACAGCATATCTCTATCTGCTCTCAATCCAGTGTTAGCATTTATTACATCTAATAAGGCATCCGTTAGTCAATAGGAGAGATAGGCCTTACCACAGTGAAAAACGACTTTGGGAGTTTTTCACCACCAGGATGCACCAAACGTAGGTACATGTCTTACTTTTTAAATACAATACATTCTGCCCCATGAGTCTTTAGGATCTGCCTTGAGAGTGACTTATAAGAAATAAAAAGTTTTTTTTAGGCCTGGCAAAAAGGTTTATTTTGCCTAGTGGAAATGGCAGTTTAAAACTGCAATGGAGGCTGCAGTGGCAAGACTGAGACATGTTTTACTGTGCTACTGCAGTGGGTGGCACAATGAATGCAGCTGCCCACTAATTTCATTCAATGCACAAGCTCTGGGTACAGGTAGTACCATTTACTAGGGACTTAAAAGAAATTTAAAGGTACCAATCAGATAGATGGCAATTGTACCATGTTTGAGGGAGAGAGCAGAAACACTTTGGCAATGGTTAACAGGGAAAAGGTTCACTGAGTCTTAATGCCAACAAAAACTGGTTCAGCAACAGAAGGCAAAAATCTGGGGCGAGACCCCTCAAAAGGACCAGGTCCAACAAATACAGAATGGAATTTCTATGAATGAAAATTAGTTTGCTTGGAGTCTGCTGATTATTATCAGTAGCAATGGTGCTAAAGGGTCCCCTCCAAGCAAGAAAAACAGGTATACAGTTTTTTTTCCAATTGAATAGTAAAAGAAAATTATATTTGGGGAGGAAAGTAATCTTCTCCCACCGCTTAACCCCTGTGCCACTCTGACTACTGCACTATTGATAGATATGCCTCTTAGTGATCTTGCTGAGAACAGCCTGGTATCATTGGTCTTCCTCTGTTTCAAGCGGGGGCAGATTTACCAACACTTTAAATAGTGCAGAAATGTAAACTGACGCAAACCGATGCGAAGTCTTGATACAGTATTTACTTTCCATCGCGAAACCTTTTTTTGCACTGGCAACTAGTCCTGAAATATTTACAGTGTTTTGCATTACTTTGCATCAAGGGAGCATCCCGAGGGATGTACACTGGCATTCCTACGCTACCACACATTTATTGTAACATGAAAACCTATCTCACGACATTGGTAGACTTGACTTTGTACCAAAAAATAACACTTTCTTGAGGAGGAATTAACAAGACGATATGTTTCAATAATCTCACAATGTTTCACACATCGAATGTGTGAAGCACTGTACAGTACAGTTCAATTATTGTGTGAAACGTTTCAAAGTTTGAGTTGGTGTCATTTTCACAAATTGATTTTTCTAGTTTTCCTTGACTCGCACATGATTGTTAAAAAAAATATATAAATCAGAGTTGATTTCTGAGTTTCATTAATGTAAAAGGTTTTGGGTAATGTTATAGTTAGCTGTCATTCAAAATCCACTACTGGATTGGAACAGACACTGCTGCAGAATTAGTCCATTTCCTTCCACGAAATTCCATATTAATTGGCTTACGTTCCATCATTTTAACCAGGTGACTTGTTAGATAGTTAACCAATGCTGTTTACCACTATGAAATTCTTTAACCCCTTTGCCGCGATTTTTCGGCAGTGCGGCACTTCCGCAAAACGGGCGGGGCCCCGTCGGCCGTTGGACGTTCGCAGCACCAGCGAGGTAGTGCTCGCGACGTCCAACAGCCGACGGCAGCAGGGAAGGGGTTAATGGGTCTGGCGCTTTAAACCAATTTAATGTCTGACCTGCATGAACCTAATTGTTTTTATCATAGGTTCAATTCAAACATCCATCGGTGCTTTCAAAGGAAGACGAAAACTGCAGGAAACATGGTGAACGGCCTTGCAGCTAACCCAGAAATGGATGACAACATCAACTGTGAAGCCACTGTGGTCTTGCTAAAGAAAGGTATAACATGCTGCATCCAAGTGTTATGATTAAAACACATTTTTAAGGTATTCATTGACACCACTTTGCTAACCTGAATCTTCAGCATTGAGTAGTAGCATGTGTCGAAAATAGGAGCGGCGTAACAAAGGCCCCGCTGTGCAGAGGGAGGTTGACCTGCAGGGGGGAGCCCTTAGCACAGTACATTGGCCTGAGAGCTCCTGGTTGAGTCCAGAAGGGTGGTGGTGGGGGGGCTCAATGTACCTTGCAGGGGGTCCCCCTCAAGTTTTGTTACGCCACTTGAAATTAAAATTGTTCAACCAGTTGAAAAAGCTGAATATTTTTAAATTTGCTGCATGCTTTATAACACAAACAGGAAAATGCTCACTAACGCCACCTGTTTCGCTGGTTAATCTTCTTTTCTGGGATGTCATTGGATGTGGATTTTTAGTTCTAGCATTAACCATGACCCTTGATTTTACTAATGTTATATACATTTACGCACATGCACACACACACACACAAACACACACATATGGAGACTTTAAGCCAGCCTTCTTCATCCATTGGTCCGTTGCTGTGCCAGTCACATTTTTCTTCCAACTACTACAGAAGGCTAACTTTACTGTGAGTGACAGCATTCTGCTATTCCACAAGGAGTACATTGAAAGACATTAGTTCTTTTAAGTGCCATAAAGTACTATTTTAATGTGTGCTTTTTGAAAGAAAAAATAATCGTTCTTCTAGCCAATGTTTTCTTTATTTTATGCTTCCACAACAATATCTAAAACATAACATAAGTCCATGTTATTGTTAAATAATTCGAAAAAACATGCTTTATTCATTAATTCTTCATGACAAACAGAAGAGCCAAAACATTTCATTTCTATAAGCACATTACTTTACCACGGATGTTAAACAGAAAATAACAAATAAAAGTATAAACAAACTATTGTGTAAAATCATGGTTAACATATTAGACAATTTCTATTAAGAGTACAGATTTTATTATATTGCACCCAATGTTAATGAACGCTTGAAACCATGAGTAGAGCTATATCTGTCTTTTATCTACATTTGTCCACATACATCCCTCCATTAAAAACACAGTCATGGCCTTATAGTTAGGTTATAAACTTGCTTACCACTAACGCGGTATGCAAATCATCAAGTTGAGCCCCTTTGTGTGCGAGTTAGTTAAAACTGAGTCAACTAAAACAAGCTGAGCTGTAATCCCAGTCAAATATCCATTGTAATTGCAGTATGTTTTGAGTAGTGACTGGTGTGTGTATTGAGTGGAGGGGTGGGGGACAGACGGCATTAAAATACATTTTAAAAACCACTTACCTGCCTCGCCTGTTCACGCCCCTTTCTTCTTCAGGCCCATGTGTAGAGTTATTAGTACACATCAAATACCGCATCAAATTAGCCAGGATGGGTGGCCGTTCATTCAGATATCTTGCTGCAAAGCACTGGAACGGACTCCCAGATCAGATACGGGGACTGAATGATCTGCTATCCTTCAGAAAAGCTATAAAAACTCATCTCTTCTGTTAAAATTGTAATCTCCCCAGCACTCTCCCTCTGCACCTATCTTCCTCTCAGTTTCAGGCAGACAGCGCCGGGACGCCCCTTGGCTGGGGCAGCCGTGCACTATACAAGACCATGTAACATTAACATTAACAAATGACCTAGACCTTGTAGGCACTTATAAATTCATCCTTTTTAGGTATACCATATGTTGCATGATTATTACAAAACGTACTCCCCTTCCATTAATTATTGGGGTAGTCGGTATATCCTGAAAATGTGCCTCCTTTAACATTCGCCCATTCCCTAAAAGTAAAAATCCAGTTGTGAGACAACAAAACCACACACACCTTAGTGTCAAACTGTAACACAAGAAAAACGAAAAAAGAGTGTGGGAGCGAGATGGCACCTCACGGGCGCACCACCAACAGGAACGTGGCAGGTACTCACCAGTATTGCCCTGTTTACATCATTGGCACCATCAAGCTCGGAAAAGAAAAATTTATCCAAGAAACACAAAAGGAAAGTGTTTTGTTTACGTATGCAGTAAAAGGAGACAACAAGACAACCAATAAAGTGTCAAACAACATATAACCCACACGGCAACACAGATATGCAATGTTATTCTGTCTCTTGTGTTGGGTGTGGAATCTAAAAAAGTAAGTGTGGTTACTAACTATCCAACCAACACCACTTTACTTGCCGACATGTTTCATTGCCATCGAAATGTTTGGCAATTTCTTCAGGGCGTCATACATATTAAAGCCACTGCATAAGGAAAAACTAGTCTTCGCAACTGAAAGACAAATAAAATAAAATTAAAAACACTTTTGTAACAACCTGCCTATAGAGCGTCAGCTGCCTCAACCCAAACGCATATAACTCAACCTTAATTACCCTCGCTCGACCATCTGCACTCGTACCAGCCGGGAGGGTAGTGACCTCATGGAACTGCAACCCCGAATGTGGGTCGTTGATCCTTCCCCTTCAGTTTGCTGTGAGGGATTAAACAGAGATACAGTGTACGTGCTTAACTCCTGTATTTCTGTCTCATTGCAAAAAACGAGTCATCGACCTCATGCTCTCCCCAATCATTCAGATGAGTTGTCAGCCAAAAAGTCTCTACCTGTCTTTTCCAGTGACGTGCCACCCAAATGACATCCAAACCCCCCCGGGTCCTAACCCCTTACCGAACTGATGGAAGGTATCTAGCGTGAACTAGGGGTATTGTGGGGTATTGTGGGACTTGTAGTTTTCAGGGCTCACTAGATTCACATAGAACGATAGTGATAGGCGCATTTTGTAGCTGGAGGGAGGGGTTAAACTGTGAGTGTCGACTTAAAGGTAGGCCGTTAACATGGGACAAGGAACCATCTGGATGAGATTCACTTGAGTACAAGACGCGAAGGTACGAGTACATACTTTATGAAGCCGGGGGTTTAGACCGGGGTCACAGATCAGATAAGTTTGTTGGCGGAAAGATGGGTGACGTACTGAAGGTCGGACGTAGCAGAGGAGGGTTTACAGCTGCACATTAAAGTTAGGAGGTTTAAATGTTGGGCCTTTGTAGCGAAATAGTGGCAGCGCATGGCGCGTAGAGGGAAAGTGCTTCTTAAAGTTGATGCGGAGGCACTAGTAATGTAGATTATATAACACCAATAGGCATGTTGAACTGAGCGGTTTAAGGCCACCTATTAATTGTGATGTTTTTTTTCGATTTTAGTGAAACCCCTGAGGAAGGGCTCATGATTGGAGCTCGAAATGCATTGGGTGACACCTATTTCGCTAATGAAGTTGGTTGATGTTTATTCTAAGCGTGTCCAGAAAAAGGCTCGGATGGGCATATCTGGCCATGAGAAGTTGTAAAAATAAACATGCTGCACGAGTGATTTAAACTACAAAATAAAGATGACTACATTAAAATTTTGGTCTACCAGGAACTATTTTGTTGAAACTGAGTAATTGTTCATAATATTTCATGATTACTGCTCTTCATGCTGTGCACTGGACTTGGAGGGAATCCCCCCTCCATCTTTACTGAAGCATTCTCCTTTGTGACACCAGGGCATCACACTGTCCAAGCTGCACGTAACAGAATGATTAATATTGCAAATGGATACAAGAGACTCAAATAATGGTGTGCACTGCAAACCCCTTAAATGTAACCCTATATCTGGACACATATACACCTATAAGTCACTCCTATGGCAGGCCTTTACAATCCTGGAGGCAGAGTGCTTGGTTTTATGTGAGATGGTGCTCTAGCATGAGCTAAGCCTGTCTGCAGTGTTCGGAACCATTTCCTTACTGCTGTTCCAGTGATACTGCCATACCATATACTCTCAAGTGCATTATAATCCTCGCGGTTGATGCTAACTTTGGTTTGGCTTTATCAAAACATGTCGTGTTTGGTGTCATACACTTTGGAATACTACCCCCTCACTAGTTCTGGCAATGGGGGTAGCAATCCACCCTTCTAGAGGGAGAAGACATGTTACTTTACTGAAAACGCGGTTAATCCTAACCAGAGCCCCAGCATCACAAAATGGATGCTGCTGCCACAGACACATGTCTGGCCTCCTACTGCTGACAGAAAATTGGCAGAGGACGCCAGGACAAAGGGTTTCCTGTCACAGGGAGGTGTCACACCACCCCAGACAGGAGATAGTGGATTGTAGCAGGGAGGGTTGCAAGAAACTAGACACTGCCTGGGGCGCATAAGGTGTCCCCGGGCAGATTCCAGTCAAACCGGTTCTGGGGCCATCCTGCCCCAGTCCTGGCGGCAAACTGGACAAAGGGACAGGGGTGTAACCACCCCCTTCCTGGGTCCCACCCACAGGAGGGACCTAGCAGGTAATCCAGCCCCCAGATTTGGAATAAAGATGGGAGCAGTGCCAATGCACATCAGATTATCCTGACTGAAACTTATGAAACAAAACTCTGGACCCTTCGACATCCTACTCGACGTAGAAGACTGAAGAATCTCCCTTGTGGTCAAGGAGTGACCACCCTGTGCAAACAGGCACCATCCAGCACCTCGACTTTTGCTTTGTTGCAGTTCCTGCCGGAACTCGAGCGACAGAGATCGACAAGACCCAGCGTGCCTGCCTTCTAACAGCCCGATCCACAGTCCCTGCAGAGCTGATACCCGTGGAGGCGACCTGAGCGTGGGATCGGCCATCTTGCAGAAACTACGAAGCGCTGACCGTGCAGCATCCGAGGCTCCCTCGAAGCTGTGCATTGGAGTTTGAGAAGCTCCAGCCCCGAGCAGCTTTTGCACCGAAGCTCACCCCTCCACACTCAACGAGTGCTGCGTGGGGCCCTTTTGCATTTTCCTGCTCGACGCGTTGGTCCGGTCTCTTGCCCGTTGGCTAGTGGCCCCAGTACCGACGAACCTTTGAAATTGCTCTGCTAGTCTGGTTGCTCCAGACTGGCCCTCACTCCCCTGAAAAGGAGCACCCGATCTGACCTTCCTGGTCCGGTCAAGAAGCGATCTTCGAATCCTGCGTGGGTTGCCTTTGCCAAGGCTTGTTGACTCCGTTCCGGAAGCCGACACCGCCGACAGCGAGAGCTTCGTGGGACAGCTCGTGATTCACTCCAGGACATCCTCGGTGCCCCAGAGACCACGTGGCAGCGGAGACAAGCTTCACAACATCAACCTGATTGCGCCCGACATCGCCTGGTTCCTTCCTGGTTCCTTCCTGGTCACTGGCTAGTGACCCAGACTCTTTCCCCTCTGCTTTCAGGTACTCTACATCTTCGATCCACCCTTGGATCACACCGGACACTTCTCTTCTGGACGCCTGCAGCATCTTCATCTTCAGGCACCATAGAACTGCGTGACAAAACCCGACACATCTTTGCACCTGTGCACCCGCTTCCTGTGGGTGAGGTAACTCTTGAACGCCGGTGCTCCTGTAGTGGTTTACACCTCTAGTGTCTAAGTCTAAAGTTTTGTCCTTCTAGTCCAGTTGGAAGACTCTTAAAACTGTAACTCGATAACTTTTACGCACCATTGACTTTGCATTGGTGCATGCGTGTGCTTTCTGCACTGCACCCGAATCCCGCGGGCTACTCCCGTCCTAACTGCTGTTAGTCCAGTGTAGTCCCAGTGATTCCCAAGGCCCTAGGCCTTACCACTGATCGATTAGTGATTGTTATACCACTTTATTGATATATGGTTTGAGTGGCCACCGGCCCTATCCATAACTGTGCAACTTTGATATGTTATATTGTGCTATTGTTTAAACGCTTGTGCTTCATTGCTCATAAAGAGTAGTGGGGATTATTCTGAGAATAAATACATATATTTTTATAATATATAACTTGTGTGGTGTCCTTTCATTTGATATTACAGGATTGCATATGGTAAAACAGCTGGCTTCACATGTCCTCTTGAGTTAAGCCTTTAGGCTGCTTAGTCCATGCTACCTCTAGGATAGCTTGTCTTTAAGGTTGACTTACAACCACCACCATAAGGGATTGTTTGGACTGATACAGGGTGCCCACAGAACTGTGGACATCATATACCAGGCCAACTTCTCACACACCTGTTGTCCACAAAGTAAGGTCTGTACCCCATCTAATGAAAGGTCCTTTACAAGAAGAACTTGACAAATTGTTGAAATTGGGCATAATTGAACCCATTGAGGCCTCTGAATGGTTGGCATCCGTTTTCGTTGCACCAAAGGATGGGGGAAGAAAATGTGTTTGTCCATCGACCTTCGAGATTTGAATAAGAATATATGGGTTGATCGTCAACTTCTACCTAATATCTCAGAGATGTTGACTGCAATGGGTGGTGGTAGTGTGTTTAGTGTAATTGACATCTCAGCAGCCTTCCATCAGATAGATCTCAATGAAGAGTCAAGGCATCTAACATCGTTTGTAACACAGCTGGGAGCATTTTGTTACTGTAGAATGCCATTTGGCTTAGCGTCTGCCTCAGCGGTGTTCCAAAGAGTTATGCAGAAAGTTCTCCACAGAATAAATGATGTTCTTTGTTTTCAAGACGATGTATTAATTGTTGGAAGAGATTTTAGTCATCACGACCAAGTGATGGAGAATGTTTTGTGTCGCATCCGAGAGCACGGTTTGACTATCAAGAGAGAGAAATGTCAATTAAGGAAAGATATAGTGAATTATCTAGGACATGACATTTCTAGAGAAGGAATCAGACCGAAGAAAAGCATTGTATCTGCAATCAGAGATGCTCCCACTCCAAAAAATATAGATCAACTTAGGAGTTTCTTAGGTTTAGTGGAGTATTGCTCAAAATTTGTGAGAGGGTTTACTGACATGGTTGAGCCTTTGCGTGTGTTAATGAAAACGGGTGTGGATTTTGTATGGTGCGATGTCTGTGAGAAAGCGTTTAGGGAAGTCAAAGAAGGAATTTTGTCTGCACCTAGCCTTGGGCATTTTGATGTTAGGGCCAAGACTTACGTTACAACAGGCGCCAGCGCTGTTGGTATTGGGGCTGTGTTGACACAAGTGAGTGGTGAAGAAGAAAGTGTCATGGGATTTGCATCCAGGAGATTGCAGGGTGCGGAAATGTTGTACTCTGTGATAGAGAAAGAAGCCCTGGCGTGTTGTTGGGGAATTAAACATTTTAAGTATATTGTTTGGGGGTTACCATTTAAACTCTGCACGGATCACAAACCGCTTGTGCATTTATTTAAGGGTGGAAAAGGACGGGAAGGGAGCGTAACTCCAAGGATCTCGAGGTGGATCTATCTGTACTGGAATATCATTTTGAGGTTGAGTACATGAAGGGATTAAAAAATATATTGGCGGATTGTTTATCAAGAATGCCTATTATGGTGAGTGAGGAAGAATCAGAAGTTGAGGTTGATGTAATAAGATACTGTGATGAGGTGGCCGGGGAAGTAAGGACTCTACGACCTGAGTTTCTCATATATGCCGTTTATTGACAGATAAGGTAGCTTGCCCAGTGAGCTGAGATATATAAAGTTCGAAAAACGGTTCTCCCAGTGTTGTTTTCTTCTGTTCTCGGCCTTTTCTCGCTAGGATCCCTCGTCTTGGCTCTCTCTCTGGGGCTTCTCGCTAGGATCCCTCATCTTGGCTCTCTCTCTGGGGCTTTTCGGCTCCGGTGAATTCAGGGAGGAAAAGAAAATACAAACAGCCGCGTTAGTGGCTGACCTGGGGTCAAGGTATGAGAGGAGGAAGGGGGAGTGAGGGTTCACCAGGATTTCACCACCTCTTAGTGTCGAGTCTGCTTTTAGAGTGACGCCGGGGAACGTGATATGTCCTGTGACCACCCTCGTACTACCCCGTCCCACCCCGGGTGCTAAATAACCCTTGGAAATGCCCTCGTACCTTGTTTAGCCACACTTCTCCCCTGGAAGTGTGGCAGGGCGGCTCGTGGGACCGTGGGCCTCCTGGCTTGTCGAGACTCTCCTCCGGCAACCCTGGTGGTAGTGCGTCTCTCCTTCCATCTTCTTCGGTCTTGGCGTTCTCCTCGTGGTTCGGCGTCTTCCCTGGAGGTTCCGCGATCGTAGAAACACACGGGGCTTCCTTAAACGCCCCCGGCACCACTGATAGGTCAGCGTCAGATGACGAGGTCTCTCCTGATTGGCGGGACGCCTGGAATGCCAGGGGACTCCCCCCTGACGTCACTGAAGGAAGGGCCAGCAGCGGAGTCAGCGAAGGAAGCACTGAAGCACCCCAGGAAACGTCGTAGGAATCCTGCGGACGGGGCGGAAAGGGACACATGTTAGCAGGTACGCCCCGTCCGTCCGCGACAGGGACCATGTCCTCGTGACAGATACACAGAGGAACAAACTTTTGCACAGGAAGAATGGGATGCAGCAATGCTAGATGATGATGTGTTGAAGAAGGTCATGCAAGGCATATCTGATGGTTGGGGTGGAGAGTTAATCTATGATTTGTGTTTTAAGGGATATAGGGCCAGATGTAGGTGGGAGATTTTGGTCATTTACCGGCCGGTAACGGCCGAATTCGGACGTTACGGACTGGTAAATGGCCATGGAGATGTAGGGGGATAAAAAACAGGCATTTTCGGTAATTTTACCGAATCGGTAATTTTACTGATTCGATAAAATTACAGAATCGGTAAAATTACCGAATCTGTATATTTTACCGAATCGGTAAATATACCGGACGGTAAAATTACCGAAAATGCATTTTTGGTATGTAGGTGCCAAGTTTCACATTGACACAGGGCTGCGAAAATCGGTATTTTACCATGCAATACAATTGCATGGTAAAATACCGATTCAGGTGTACATGCACATCTGTGCATGTACACCTGTGCCATGTGGCTAATGTGCCTAAGGGCATGTATGTGTGCCACATGGCACACAAGCCTAAAACAGGGGTGCCAGAGGGGTGTCAAAGTCACACCCCCTGCACCCTTGCAAAATTCGGTATTTACCGATTCGGTAAATACCGAATCGGTATTTGATATTGAATTCTATGGGCTTCAAGGCCAATAGGATTCAATATCAAATACCGATTTGGTATTTACCGAATCGGTAAATACCGATTTTTAGCGATTCGGTAAAATTTACCGAATTTGTGCCAACATTAGAAATACCTACTCTTAATTACCGAATCGGTAAAATTCTGTAATTAAGAGTCGGTATTTCTGATTTTGCTACATCTGGCCCATAATGATGTGGTTGATGAATTGAGTTTAAGAGAAGGGAAGTTGTGGAGGAGAGATAAATTAGTACCACCAGAAAGTCTCAAAGCTAAGATTGTTAACATGGCTCATGAAGGACATCTGGGGAGAAACATGACTAAACGACGTGTTCGCCAGTCATTTTGGTGGCCCGGGTTAAATAAAGATGTTGAAGGAGCTGTCAAAGATTGTTATGCCTGTGCCACAAGCGATAAGACCAAGACTGTGCGCCAATCTCCTCTTGCTTGTGTAAAGTTTCCAGAGTGTCCTTGGGAAAGAGTGGCAATTGATTTTCTAGGCCCTATTTCCAAATTAGGATCAAATTGTAAATTTTTAATGGTCTTTGTGGATTACCATTCTAAATGGTTTGTTGTTGAAACAACTGAGAGTATTGTAACAGAGAAAGTGATTACATTTCGGGAGAAAGTTTTTATGAATGAAGGAATTCCAAAAATGTTGGTGTCGGATAATGGACCTCAATTAGTTTCAAGGAGGATACAAGAATTTCTTTGTGGGAAGGGGGTGAAACATGAGAGGGTTGCCATGTTCAGACCCCAAGCCAATGGTTTGGTAGAAAGGATCAATCGTTTGATAATGGATAACATACAACTTTCATTGTGCAATGGGTTGTCATGGTCTGACGAGTTAAAAAAGTTAATGTGGTCTTATAGAATAACGCCACATTCTATGACAGGTGTATCACCTTTTGTATCTCTTAAGGGAAGGGAACCAGGATTGAAAGAAGTACCAGGATGGCTGAAGGATAGAGATTGTGTATGGGTGGATCGAGTACGGATTGGTAAAGAAGTTGCTAATAAGCAAACAGCTGCTGCCAGTCATTATAATCAGATGAAAGGAGTCAAATTTCCAAGTATTAAATCTGGTGATTGGGTTGTGGTAAAGCATGGTGGTACTGTTGCAAAAGGTGATAGCAAGTTTTCCAAACCTATTCAGGTGAAGGAAGTGAAGAAGAGTGTTTTAATACTATGTGATGGATCGATTTGGAGTTATGGAAATATCTCTAAATGTTTTGCTCCTCAGCAATTGTTCAGTGAATAATTTCCATGACATTTTATCTATGTGACTTTTATCAAAATGTTATTGTACATTTGTGTCAGCTCAATATTCATGTGTTCTTTTCCATATTTGCCATTTATTCACTTTAATGTACTTTTGGCTTAGAAATGTATAAAGGGGAAGATGTGTAGAGTTGTCTTAATTGGTATGTAAAATAAGAAGAGGTGAGCAACCCAATATACCCTAGCGGGCTTGGGCAGATATACTATTGTAGAATTGGGCCAGCAAGGGATTTCGTTTGTATTGTTACAATTCAGCCAATATGAGACTTGGATTAAATTGAGTACTCACACTATTCTATATTAGTGGCTGAAGTAAATCAACTACAAAACAGGCAAATAATGTTACCACACTAACATTATTAAAGATAATGATACACGAACCAGGATTTTGAAAAAAAGTTTTTTTGTTTACTTAATGACATAGAAATTCATCATATATCACAAATGGGGTACAAAAAGAATGCATTGAAGATATACAGGGCGTCTAATGAATATTCCACAAGTATATCACACAAAAGTCTAGACTGCTAATGGATTAAACATAAAGATTCCAAATCAACAAGTAAATAGAAATCAATATTGAATAAATCTCATGCAGAATTAGACAAAGTTGTCGACGTTTCGGTCTTCGTATTGTGCTTTCATAAGACCATCATCAGGACATAAACTTTATTGCATTTGGATGTGGACCCTTCAGAGTCAAAAACAAGTACTTCTTTATCAGTCTTGCTGGTTGAGGGGTTGTGAATGATTCAGACCCTTAGTCGAGGATAAGTAACTGTATCTATCTTTCAACCTACGCTTTAAATTTTGATGAGAAAAAGACATGGGTGAGACGTTTACAGTTCGGATAGTAGCACACAGTGTGTCGTCACGTTTTTTCTTTAAATCTTGATGAAAAGACGTGGGTGAAACGTTTACAGTTCGAATAGTGGCACTCGTTATATCGTCACGTTTTATTGGATAATAGTGCGCTGAAGAAAATATCAATTACTCGATCGGCCGTGGCAGCATATTCAGACGAAGTAGCTGATGCTACTTCAGCTACTTCGTCTGAATATGCTGCCACGGCCGATCGAGTAATTGATATTTTCTTCGTGCTGCTCAAAGCAGCATCAGAATTGGCCTGAGCACTGATGATTTGTGCCCCAGTTAGACTGGGAGCCTGGGCCTGATCTCTCCAACCCGGCAACTCAGCTTGGGTTGGAGGGAACTTCAGTGCACATGACGGTTTGGCCAGATTAAGACGGCCGACGAGACCCATCATGAGCACCTCATAGCAGTGCCCAACACTCCCCTTCCAGCCTTTCCTCGCCCTGGCCCCGCCCCCAATTCTCAGATCTGAAAGAAAAAATACAACAATAATAAGCAAGGGTTTATTACATCTTAAAAAAAAATTGCTGCTGGCTGGTGAGGCAACGCTCCTCCGCCATATCGGTAAAAACCGCCGCTGGTAGCTTGTGCAGTGTTATTAGGTTTTGGTACATTACTGTGAAGAGTGCACAGAGTGTTCACCTGTAAGACAGCAGATATATTCATGAGACTTCAAAAACTGCATAGCAAAGTCTAAAATAGTGTCCTTACCATAGTAAAAGAATAAAACAAAGTTGTGGAAGGACTTGTTTAGCATATTTAGATACCCCAAGTCATTTCCAACAATAATGTATTAGATACAGGGTTCGACTGGCTTATGGGTCATTCAGGCAGTGCTCACTGGGTTGGTACAAGAGGTTAGTGAGTGGGCCATTTTGGCTTTTGCCTGTTTGTGGGCTTTAGCAACAACAAAGTCATAGTTCTGCATGGGGAAAACAAAAGTAAATAAATAAATAAAGGTGACCCAGGGTTATCAGCCAATCAAGTGGGACCAGTAAAGTTTCAGCAGAGCAATAAATCAAAAGGACACATGAGAAGAAGCATAATGAAGGGAGGGTCAAAGGGATTTCAAGGTTTAAAGACCCATATCTGGTTCATATCCCCAGCTACACTGTATGTACAACACAAAGGAACACAGGGGGTCTAAGCACCAGCTAATCTGGCTGGGCCACCAATCCAGACTCTTGAAAAGTCTCGGGGTACCAAAAGTCACCAAAGGGCCGCCAAAACAGGGGTGAACAACTCCCAATATGTACGAAACAAATAGACACTATACCAACACTCAAAGCTATTTACAAACTGGTTTACAAAATCCAAACCATTAGCAGATGGGTTACCATCAAAATGACTCAGTGATCAGTCATATCATCTGGCTGACCCGGGTGTGAATAGGCTAGTTCCCTGATCATTGGGACACAGGCCCCACACCTTTAGTTGCTGGTATTGGATTTGGTCCACCAACACAAGTGAGCAGCCGTCAGATAGATTAATCTTTGATGGTCAAGAAATTAAAGTGCAACACGAAACACAAAAAAGTGAATTAAAATAGGATGAGTGTCCTCCATACACCAATTTTATTCTTAAGCCGAACAACATCTCCTAATTAAAAATCAGAACAGTGCAATGAGACAGTCAACAAATATCTGTCTAGTAACGGGCCAACATGTTTCTGCCTAGCGGACAACCTGTCCCATGGCTTTCATCAGGGCCTCTGCTCTATTGAAAGTTGCACTTGCTATTTAAATAAACAGTGGTTAAATCAAAACGAAGAAAATAATAAGGGTCGGAAACGATACAACCTGTACCAACCAAAAATTCTATTCCTCCATGTCCATCGGAACATATGTTTCCGTCGTGACAGGGGAAAGGACCTCACCTCACCTGGACCATGCTCAGGTTCTACGAGGCCCCGCACTCTCCGTCGGTACCCCAAGACTCAGGACTGAGCTTGAGGTACCGACGGAGAGTGCAGGGCCTCGTAGAACTTGAGCATGGTCCAGGTGAGGTGAGGTCCTTTCCCCTGTCAGATGCCCTGATGAAAGCCATGGGACACTGTTCTGATTTTTAATTAGGAGATGTTGTTCGGCTTAAGAATAAAATTGGTGTATGGAGGACACTTCATCCTATTTTAATTCACTTTTTTGTGTTTCGTGTTGCACTTTAATTTCTTGACCATCAAAGATTAATCTATCTGACGGCTGCTGACTTGTGTTGGTGGACCAAATCCAATACCAGCAACTAAAGGTGTGGGGCCTGTGTCCCAATGATCAGGGGACTAGCCTATTCACACCCGGGTCAGCCAGATGATATGACTGATCACTGAGTCATTTTGATGGTAACCCATCTGCTAATGGTTTGGATTTTGTAAACCAGTTTGTAAATAGCTTTGAGTGTTGGTATAGTGTCTATTTGTTTCGTACATATTGGGAGTTGTTCACCCCTGTTTTGGCGGCCCTTTGGTGACTTTTGGTACCCCGAGACTTTTCAAGAGTCTGGATTGGCGGCCCAGCCAGATTAGCTGGTGCTTAGACCCCCTGTGTTCCTTTGTGTTGTACATAAAATAGTATCAAGCAGTAGAGAGTACAGAAGTAGATAAAGATGGTTTTAGGGCTAATGCTGTTGATGGTCATTCAGGAGTAGCCATTTGACATGTTTTTTGGAAAGAGGCAGTAGATGGGTTGGATCTGACCTTGGGAGGAATAGCATTCCATATTCTTGGAGCAAGACCAGAGAAAGCATGATTGTAAGTTATTTTCTTACTGAATTTGGGAGGTTTCAATAGTAAGGTGTTAGAGCTTCTTATGTTCAGACTCGAGCCAGATAGCTCAAATTTGTTTGCCCGGTAAACAGGGGTGTTGTAATGAATAGCTTTGTGCGTCAGGCAAGCTATCTTGAACCGGATCTTAGTTTCAATGGACAGCCCATTTAGTTAAATTAGGTCTGGAGTGATGTTGTCATGTTTTCTGGAGCCTGTGATGAGTCTGGCCGAAGAGTTCAGAGTGGCTCTAAGCAGAGCCAAACTAGCTTTAGGTAGCCCAGAAAGGATCACCAACCCATATTCCAAGCGTGAGATAACTAGGGATTGGACTGCTGACTGGATGTCCTCGGGCAGAAGGAATGGCTTGATTTTCCTTAGAGTGTTGAGCTGAAGATTGGCTCCCCTAATAGTTCCACTAATGTGATCTTGCATATTTAGGTTTTTTTCCGGGGTTATGCCTGGACAAATAGTTATACATATGTAGTACTTCTGTAGCATACATACATACTACTAAATGCAGTTTGTAAATAAGCCCTATGATGAGTAGAACTACTTGTAGAAAAACACACTGACAATGGGATGACAAATATATAGCATGGTATACTTTGAGACTTATTACGTGGTTCCTGGATTTTTGATGTGCTAACTCCAAAGTTCAGAGTCACCAATACTGGGCATACCAGTAATCCACAAGGCAGAGTCACCAAGGGGTTATGAGGTAGACCCAGATGGCCACCTCAGAAATGAGGATTAAGCAGCAGAAGTGAAAACACCAGATTCTTCATTCCCTGCAGAGTTGTGTCCAGAGGTTGTGGCTACCTTAAGTATCCACAGCCTCCAGGAGAAATGCAATGGGTCCTTTGAGGTCACTCAGACCCTGTAATTTCAAGGGAGTTTGTACCTTTTGTTATTAGTCCTTTTGAAATTAACATAATGGAGACTTCCATTCATAGGAACCAGGTTATTGAATTGGAAGGGGGGGGGGGGCAGTGGGCATATATCAAATCCATTTTAATAACTGCACTGTTTAAAAGGTTAGTCAAAATAACTGCATGCATTAGAACATTAAATACCTGCATATTATGTTTTCCAATTCTTGTTGTTTAATGGTTCTGTTCATAGGGGATACTTTCGAAAAATTGTGTAAGGCCAACACGGCTTGTCCTCAGCAGTGAGGAGCAATGCTGTGAGCTTGCACCAATCCAATAAACTATGAACGGCATTTAAAAATACTAACACTTTTATGTGTTCCTTATTGTTACATACAGCTCTCTCAATGAAATATGTGTGGGCACTCTATAACGTTGTGGCTAGTATTAACACACTGTGGTTTAGAAATATAAAAGAGATGCTTATATGGGCATTCCCGTCACAACTTCACTACTTCCACCTCCCACCTCCAGGGTCATTTAGGAGACTTGAAGCTATATTACATATGAAGCGCACTGTCCTTGTGCTACGTAGCACCATAAAGTGGGTGATGGTCACAAACAGGGAAGTAGTGCACTTCATTAGTGATAATGCGCTGCTCCCAAGGCAGACGGAAACTCCCAGCTGCCATCGGGCAGCACATTAGTAGAAGACAGAGCAGCAGTAGCCACTCTGTCTTTCACTGTGCAGGTGGCACCGGCCTGCACTTCAGAGAGTGGACAGAGATCCCCCTGCAGGGGAGTGCAGTGACTAACTGCACCTACCAGCAGTGGGATGTCTGAGGGGTCATGGGATCCACTTCCCCTCTCCAGGGTGTTGCCTTCAGGGGGCGCACTGTGCATCACCATTTTGTGGCACACAGTGAGTGCGCCTCCACACTGCATCTTTGCCTCTATACCTATGTCCCTAACACAGTGCAAAGGCAAAGTGTTTCCCTCAATTGCTTGGGTTCACATACCCCTAGAAATGAGAGAACGCCCTCTTAAGATAGCACAGCCACTGTGTGTTTGCCAGCACTATTTATATTACAGAAAGGGTTGCACATGGGTCTGTTGACCCATTTGTAATACTGCAGTGCCCCAGGTGAAAGCACACACCTGTTGCGCGCTCGGGCACTGTACATAATATGACCTCTGATGGGTAAACATGAGCCCAAGGACAACCTGGATCTACAGGATTTGTTCCTAGTGCTGCTGGTCTTTTGCTCTTGATTTATAGCTTGCAGTTAAAAATGGTAACACCTATTTTGTAAATAATATCTCCCTTAGTCCCATTGTTTTCAGTGGTAAATATCAAAGTATGATATTATGTTCTATGGATTTGGCAGTCCAAAAATACATATTGTGGCTTAAATTGGCCTTCATTTGCACTGAAAGAGCAGTGCAAAAACAAAATTTGTTCTATTTTATTTATTTACGGTTTCTATAGTGCAGCCGCACCTAAGAAATTGTAAAGGGAGCCATACATATAACCAGAGCCATACAGTGCAAGAGAAGAGTAAGTAAAGAACTTAAAACAATAACAAATAAGACTCTTGGGAACTTCGGGGACAGCCAAACAATTTTGCAAGCATTTAGTTCAGGTGAAGTTGGATGGGTTTTAGTAGCTTCCTGGAGGTGGGCAAACATGGTTGAGTTCTGAGAGAAGAGGGAAAAAAGTTCCAAAAGCCTTGGAGGGTTTAAGTGCTTAGGAAGTGTTCAATGCCCCTGTTTGCAGGAGCGAGATGTTTGCTCTGCCAGAGATGGTGAGAAGTGCTGCAGGAATGCGAGGGCTATTGAGATGAATGTTCTGATGAGTGAGACGTTTCAATTTGAATTGTATTCAGCCATTGATGGGAAGTCAGGGTTTCACCATCAGCATAGTAGAACTCCTGATCTGTATTGCCGTAGTCCGAGTGGGAGGAGATTAGGGTGGAGGTCATGTTTCTCAGTTGGTCGGGGGTCAGAAGATACTTCTTTTCATTCAGGTTATTAGGGAGATACTGGATCAGAGGCTATATTACAGTTAGTCCACTGGGGCACAATGGACGTTTGTGCCCGATTTGTGTGTCCCGGTGCACTTTGGTATTGCAGAAGAGGCACAGACGCTTGAGCGTTCCCTTCAGTAATACCGATAGCGCTGGCACACTTAAAGCACCAGTGCTACCTTCAGGGGGCGTTCCCTCATTTGCATGGGGGCGTGCCCTTTGTAAGTGTGTGGGAATACCTTTGCCTCTGTGCCCATGTCATATTACCGATGCATTTTATAAATAGGACAGAGCCACCCAATATTCCCGTAAGGACTGGGTATTATCAATTACAAAACATGAGGCCCTCACAGGATTTGTTTTCCGATACTACAATAGATACAATTCAGTCACCAAACGGTGATCTTCAATCAGCAAAATGCAGGAAAATACAATTTGTGATGTTATTTATTCACAATTTTAAAACTTGAATAAGGCAACATACATACTACTCAGATATTAGCAATCAATTATCAGTAGTATCTAACACTTTTCGCTCCTTTATATGGAATAATGAAAAGACCATATATCACATTCTTTTTAGATTATCAATAAACCCATTATAAGTTCAGAAACATGATTAACATATTTGCGGAACAGTGTTTAGCTGTCAACGTTTCGGTCCCCCGTTGGTCTATACAATCCTTGGGACCATCATCAGGACGGACAAGTTGCACTTCAATATCTACATATAAATACAATCAAAAGAAGGAAAACCTTAAGTTCCCTGCATATGAGGTATCGTCTACTCACTTAAAAAACCAAACCAAGTGGCCAACACCCAAAGTGTTATCAACAATTACTTGCCAAATATGAAAAGTGAAAAATAGGACAGTGTGCTCCAAACCCTTAAGCCCTATTGACACCGCACTCCAGAAACTGAAGTATAATATATGGCAAAACAACTTTACCAATAACTTCCAGCCAGAAGTCAAGATCCTCCACGTTACTCTAGATTCCACTTAACTGCCTAATATAGGGAATACAATGTAGCACAATGCTCATGTCAATATCTATAAAAGTTCTCTAATAATATCGAGGACATCAATGAACTATGTCATTCAGTACTTACAATAAACACGAATGTCTTTGGTTTAATCTGAAAGAATAAATATACACAGAATTGGGATCTTTTATCAGGCTCTCATTACTTTGCCAAATTACATAACCCAAAATAAAACCAACAGTGCAGTGGGAAGTTTCCAAAACTCTACTTACGGCGGGACTCCACACTAGCGTATCAATCGCCTGCAAGTAAGAAAATCATACGGGGATATTAACACCTTATGGCCAGCCAAATACTGGTTTCAAAACAACCTCCATAGTATACGTAAACTATTATGACAAGCCAACTTACTTCAAAATTGAGTTTCTCCGCGTTCAGTAGATCTCCACTGCCAGTATCAATCAGGCGAGTACGCCATGCCGGCTAAACGCGACCTTTTACCTATCTCGGAATAGGTCATGTGAACACTGCTATAGACCGCGCGGCCATCTTTGAAAGTCCAAAATGTTGTTTAAATGGCACTCGATCCTTATAAACATGCCACTATAATGACGATAAAGTATTTCTACTGGGCAACAAAACATATGTATGTGTAAACCCACTGATCACATCAGGTTTGCTCATTTAATCCGGATATATTACGACACCTGATGGAACGGCCGCCATTTTAGAATGGTCTATAATGCATTATTCGTAGGTGTTTGAACCTATTCACTATCATATCTCTTATAGAAACTACCAACTACTAATCAACGACAAATCCTTGGTCTACGAAGTTAGCACCAAAATATAAATAATATTCTTGACCAGTTTGAACAAATACATAAAGGTTTCAAAGGTATTCAACTAATTCTAGTATAGATGGAGTGTGCCATTCAATCCCAGAATACATAATTGGTAATATACTACCAGTTTATAGACAACAGTCAATATCCTTTGACAGTTAGACAATATACAACTCAGATACATGGTGTCAACCTCCTTAGAGCGTGGACAGAGTGTGCCATTCAATTACAGAATTAAGTCCTTTTTCTACAGATTTACATTGCCAAATCCACTTGTTTTCTTTTAAAGTGAGTAGACGATCTATATTGTGATGGCGTTTGGTACATTTCACCACTTCAAGGACAAACCATTTCATTTCTTGCGGCGAATGTGACATTTGTTGATAATGTTCAACCAGGGGTGCAGTGAGTACATTACATCTAATACGTGATTGATGTTGTACCACTCGATCTTTAACCTCTTGAGTGGTTTTACCGATATATGTCAACAGACAAGGGCACTGTATACAGTAAATGACATTTTTAGTATGACAGTTCA
Source organism: Lissotriton helveticus (assembly GCF_964261635.1). Classification (NCBI taxonomy): domain Eukaryota; kingdom Metazoa; phylum Chordata; class Amphibia; order Caudata; family Salamandridae; genus Lissotriton; species Lissotriton helveticus. Next base: position 1,243,890,090 of record NC_136067.1, read on the forward strand.
AATGATGGTACAGTTTAATATCCTTCCCATTCAGGTTGCACATTTTCATTACACTAGTAGTAGCGCACGCAGCACAGCTGCCACATGGATAATGTCCTGTGATAGGGGGTAAACCCCATTGTGACTGTATCGTGATGGGAGGTGGTTCTTTATAAGCCCTTACCAGATGATCACGCAAATTTCTCCCTCTTTTAAAAGCAAAGAGGGGCTGGGCTAGATGTGGCTCAACTTTTTTCATCAAGTGCCAATTATGTTTGATGATTTTCGTTATTTGGTTAGATTCTGAACCAAAAGTCATCACACATGTTAGAGGTTGTGAAGATTCTGTACAGGATTTTTCTTTGATGTTTAGTAATGCCCCCCGATCGTAGTACCAAGCGCGTTTCATCGCTTTCTTGACCAATCTGTAAGGATATGATCTCATAATCAACTTAGTCTGAAGAATTTTGGCTTCACGAAAATAATCCTCCCTTTTGGTGCAGTTACGTCGGATGCGTAAAAACTGGCCAAAAGGGAGGTTATCCTGGAGATTACGCGGGTGGTAACTATGGTATTCCAACAGGGTGTTCCTTGCCGTTGGTTTAGTATATAAACTCATGGCAAGTACACCGTCAGTACTTTCAATGGACAAATCTAGGAAATTGATGATCTTATTGTTACAATCCAATGTAAATTGTAAATTTGCATCTTGCTGATTCAGCCAAAGATGGAACTCTTGCAATGTCTCATGTGTTCCTTTCCATATTATACAGACGTCATCTATATACCTCAGCTATTGTTTTAGATTGCTATCATAGGGGTTATTGTTATAAATCACCCTCTCTTCAAAGTTAGCCACGTATAAATTAGCTATATCATGAGCAAAAATGGCGCCCATGGCCACACCTTTTTGTTGGCCATAGAATTCAGTTCCAAAGAGAAAATAGTTTTCTTCAAGCGCTATTCTAGCACATTTAACTTTAAAATCAATTGGAACCTGGTGTGGACCTGTGCGTTCTTCTAGAACATCACTGATGACTTTGAGAGCTTCCATCTGGGGGATATTTGTATAGAGACTCTCTATATCCATCGTAACTAGGATATTAGAGAGTGGGTCATACATTTGGCCTTCAAGTTTTATAATGACATCCCTGCTGTCCTGAGTATATGATTTTGTCAAAGGAACAAAAGGTTTTAAAAAATGGTCAACGTATTCCGCCAAAGGCTGGAGTATTGACTGACATCCTGCCACAATCGGTCTGCCTGGAGGGTGTTCGCTGTGCTTATGAATTTTCGGTAGCGTGTAAAACGCTGGGATGATGTAATCTTTTTTATTCATATATTCGAATTCTTTTTTGCTTAACCACAATCCATCCACACCCAATGTGGTCAGGGCTAGTATCTCCTTCTGTATTCTAGATGTCGGGTCACATGTAAGCTTTTTATAATGTGCCGGATTGTTCAGTTGTCTCAGTACTTCACGGTCATAGTCCACCTTACCTTGTAGGATTATTCCTCCCCCCTTCTTTTGATTGTATTTATATGTAGATATTGAAGTGCAACTTGTCAGTCCTGATGATGGTCCCAAGGATTGTATAGACCAACGGGGGACCGAAACGTCGACAGCTAAACACTGTTTCGCAAATATGTTAATCATGTTTCTGAACTTATAATGGGTTTATTGATAATCTAAAAAGAATGTGATATATGGTATTTTCATTATTCCATATAAAAGAGTGAAAAGTGTTAGATACTACTGATAATTGATTGCTAATATCTGAGTAGTATGTATGTTGCCTTATTCAAGTTTTAAAATTGTGAATAAATAACATCACAAATTGTATTTTCCTGCATTTTGCTGATTGAAGATCACCGTTTGGTGACTGAATTGTATCTATTGTAGTATCGGAAAACAAATCCTGTGAGGGCCTCATGTTTTGTAATTAATATATTACCGATGCAGACACAGAGGCAAAGAAGCTCTCAGGGGCGCACTGGTGGTGCACTTTGAGTGCTCCCCCTGAGAGCAGCCACCTGGAGGTCGGGACTGGGATCCCCAGAGATCTCATTGCAGGCAGGTGCAGTCACTGAATGCACCCACCTGCAAGGGGATCTCTAATCCCCTGTAAAAGTGCAGGCAGATGCCGCCTGCACTGTGAACACACGGAGCGGCTGCAAGCAGCCTCTCATGTTTTGACATAAATGCGCTGCCCCGGGGGCAGCACGAGTTCATGATTGCCATGGGGGCGGCGCATTCACCATAATAGGGCACACTTTCATTGTTTGCACAGTGTGCACATTTTATTAGGTGTGTCTGGCGCAAGCAATGCAAATGCATAATGCGACCCCAGTTTGTTAATGAGTGGATTTATAGTCAGAGTGCTGTAAATAGTGACAGTTATGGATTCTTTGGATGGTGAGTCAATTAGATAAAAACTATTGAAGGAGATTGAAATCAGTACACACTGTAAATGCCGGTCTCGTGGCACTTGTCTTATGCCAGATGCCTATAGAAGGTGTGATTTAAATGTTTTTGTAAAACATTGATCGTTGAACGAATACATCAGGGATTCTGGAAGTGAGTTCCACAGTAGTTGACTTTGAACAGAGAAAGCTCTGTCAACTAGAGCAAATGTATTTTTGTGCATCAGACTGTTGATGCAAATTATGGTTCCAAATTGCACTGCACCAGTTGGAAATTGCCTGGCACCAGTGCTGACAATTTAGTCCAGCATTAACCCTCCTACAAGTTCAGAGTTTTGTAAAATACACAATTGCAGGATGGCAATTTTAAAAGCTTTGAAACAATCAAAGTGTGACATAACAAACGGCCCAACGGACAGGAGAGGAGTATGTTTACACTCACAGCTTTACACCTGTATGCAACTGCAGATTTCCTGCTCGCTTGAATTCCCAAGCATTTCCAGGAATATGCATGGAAAGCTCCACCAGGTGCACGTTTCTATGCATATTCCCAGGAAGGTCTTGTGACATTGCCTGCAGGACCCTATTTTCTCAGTGAGGAGTTTCCAATAGGGTAAATATTTTTCACAGTAGAGAAATCCCTTTTTCTTCACCAACTCTGGGGTTGATATATTCTGCTTTCCATGCTGGAAGGGGATTTACTTCAGCACTGTTCTGAAGTAAAAATCCAACCCTTTCCAGAGTAGACAGGGGAGTGGGAGGACTTTGTAAACATCGCTGCAGTCTCTTTGTGAGTTTCTTGCAGGTGTAAGAAAGGAATATTCAGTAGTAAACATATTTACAACCATACCTACCTTTGTTATTAGGGCTCAGTGTTTCATTCTTGACAAAGCAGAAATGTGTGAGAGAAAGAGATGAGTGAAAAATGAACACTACTTCTTGTGGGGTAATCCCCAAATGTTCAGGATGTTGACCTGAAATATTTATATTTTATCACCTTTAGTCATTATATGAATGGACCTGATTCATAAAGGTACATATACATGTGTATATTTACTCGGGAGTATATTTACTCCTAGACTTTGAAGTAACAACATTTTCAAAAAAAGATTTACACCCAGGTGTAGACTTGCATTTCACCCCATTAAATTAAGGGGTTAGAGCCTTTAACAACAGAATTAATTAATTTAAATGTATTACTAGCAACTTACCAGCAAATAGCAACAATATCATTTATGAGTTTACATTTTCTACCAGCAACTTACTAGCATACTAGCAACATGTTGTGCAGCTCTCTGCCACCATGTTGAAGTTCCCCTGGTGGGAATGTATGAGGCAATTGAGCTAAGTTTATTTAAAAAATGTGTACATTTTAAGATGTGATAGAAATGCAAAATCGTTTAAAATAATTAATATTCAGTTCAGATCAGAAACATCTTTATTCAGATAGTCAAATATCCATAAAAGTAAAACAAATTAAAAACATATAGATAAGTATAATATAAGGTAAAACATCTACGTCGGTTAACATGATAAAAATTAAGTTAGAAGCAGACTATAATTAATATAAATTCAGCAGGTCTATTTTAATCAGGAAGCTTTCTGCGAAAAGAACACTCATCCAATGACCTGAAGTGGACTATCCTAGCAAACATCAAGAATACTCCGGGAGCTGGAGGGGACCCCGATGTCCGCCTTGCTCAGAAAGAGGCCTACCTCATCTTGAGATTCAACACTGCTATGGTGGGACTGAATGATCTTAATGAACTGAGTAATCTCTAGATAGCCTGCCTGCAGCCGTTGTCTGCTTTTGCTGCTTGTCGCTCATGTGTCTATAAATATCCTCACTCCTAAACGTATTGATGTACCCGTCACCCCCGCCTCCCCTATTATGATCATATAAGGGTCGGATTGCCATAAATACATGACTCCTTGGAGTGACAATTTAGTTCACACACAATGCTCCAGCTGCCCTCTTTTAGAATCATGTCCTTCTTAGCTTCACAATTGCACTCGTGGGTGTCAGGGTTACAGCGGACCACATGTTTAACCAGACCATCACTAACGCCTTACGCGTTAAAACATTGGGACACGCCCTCTACTCACTTGCGTTACAGCGGACTACATGTCCCATCGGACCTTTGCTAATGCATTACGCGTTTAAAAGATCGGGACACGCCCCCAACTCACTCGCGTTGCCAGTTCCTTGCAGCTTGTGTGTCCGACGTGCAGACCGATTGAATCGTCAAAAATGTAAGTCCCGCTCTATCTCGGTGTTTCTAATAGAGAGCCAGTGAAAGCCTTCCCGGCCCTTTACTGATCACCGCTTCCCTTTGTCCCCACAGTTTCTGAACTGCAGCGGCGGCTGCCGCTCGAGTTCGTGCACAGTCACGAACGTCTACCCAACAAGGTAGGAGCCCCTTTTATCTTTGTGGCAGTGTTAGCTACATGTGCGAAACCAAACCAGGGCGCTTGGAGTTTGGTTACTAATACATAGTGTTGTTTATCTTCCCAGGCATAATCCTCGTAATCTTTGATTTTATGCACATCGGCACCCCATACACTTTTTAGTGTTGTACCCATCAAGGTACGTGTCTTCCTTCCCTTGATCATTTGGAGGCCCACGTGTTGTATATGGCAAAGTGACTAATTAGGGTTTATATCATCTTACCCACAGGGAATACCCACAGGGAGTATCCTGACATTCCAGTACAAGGTACTCATATGTTTATGTACAGTGCTTCAGTTTCAGTGAGGTGGTAGTCAACATCGTATTGATACCAATCTTTTTAAATTCACAGCAACAACGACCCCCCAATCCTTGTCCTGAGGAGAACCCTCAACTTATTCAATGGGTTCGAAACGCGTCGGCGTCCTACTCCACCCAGATACTGCAAATACCAGGGCACAATAGGAACATAATTCGCACAAATTCTACACTTCCGCTTAGTTTTGTGTGTTCCTATTCCGTTGTACCACATGTCAAAATTAATACGTATCTAGTGGTGGTGGAAACAAGTAGGCTAGTATTTTATTTTTCTGTCCACTTGTTCATTTTGTATTCAGGATTGGTGCCTCAGCACAACGTTATATTTTGAGGCATAGCACAGTTGTTTTTTGTAATCACAATTGTTATATGTGTACATTGTAATTTTATGTATTGTTTTTGGTTTCAATGCATTTGTGTACTTCTGTGAATGCGGTGTGCATCCCTTGATGCCAAAAAAACGTTTCAAAAAAACTTTTTCATAAAAATACAAGTGATCAATCACAAATGGTTTGTCCGCCTAGCAATTAATTATACTAGGTGTGCATTTGTTTGTATTCATTCAGACTGTCCGGCACTTTCTTTTGTTTGGTTTATAAGAGTGGTCCAAGCCGGTCAGAGACAGGACCCAGCCTTTCCCTCTTCCCTGTGCTTGAATTCCCAAGCATTTCCAGGAATATGCATGGAAAGCTCCACCAGGTGCACGTTTCTATGCATATTCCCAGGAAGGTCTTGTGACATTGCCTGCAGGACCCTATTTTCTCAGTGAGGAGTTTCCAATAGGGTAAATATTTTTCACAGTAGAGAAATCCCTTTTTCTTCACCAACTCTGGGGTTGATATATTCTGCTTTCCATGCTGGAAGGGGATTTACTTCAGCACTGTTCTGAAGTAAAAATCCAACCCTTTCCAGAGTAGACAGGGGAGTGGGAGGACTTTGTAAACATCGCTGCAGTCTCTTTGTGAGTTTCTTGCAGGTGTAAGAAAGGAATATTCAGTAGTAAACATATTTACAACCATACCTACCTTTGTTATTAGGGCTCAGTGTTTCATTCTTGACAAAGCAGAAATGTGTGAGAGAAAGAGATGAGTGAAAAATGAACACTACTTCTTGTGGGGTAATCCCCAAATGTTCAGGATGTTGACCTGAAATATTTATATTTTATCACCTTTAGTCATTATATGAATGGACCTGATTCATAAAGGTACATATACATGTGTATATTTACTCGGGAGTATATTTACTCCTAGACTTTGAAGTAACAACATTTTCAAAAAAAGATTTACACCCAGGTGTAGACTTGCATTTCACCCCATTAAATTAAGGGGTTAGAGCCTTTAACAACAGAATTAATTAATTTAAATGTATTACTAGCAACTTACCAGCAAATAGCAACAATATCATTTATGAGTTTACATTTTCTACCAGCAACTTACTAGCATACTAGCAACATGTTGTGCAGCTCTCTGCCACCATGTTGAAGTTCCCCTGGTGGGAATGTATGAGGCAATTGAGCTAAGTTTATTTAAAAAATGTGTACATTTTAAGATGTGATAGAAATGCAAAATCGTTTAAAATAATTAATATTCAGTTCAGATCAGAAACATCTTTATTCAGATAGTCAAATATCCATAAAAGTAAAACAAATTAAAAACATATAGATAAGTATAATATAAGGTAAAACATCTACGTCGGTTAACATGATAAAAATTAAGTTAGAAGCAGACTATAATTAATATAAATTCAGCAGGTCTATTTTAATCAGGAAGCATTGCTATGCCAGTCCTGGGAATGCGAAGAGAAACAGCGTGCCCAGTAGCAATGACTTATGTAGGACCTAAACTGCATTCTAAGCCCTGATGTGTTCTAATGTGTGTTGTTTTGCCTTGTTTTTGTCAGGATAACAAGCGTTATTCCAGGATTCGCCTCATATGTGCAGTGATGGTGGTTTTATAACATGTGCAACCTATAAGTATTTACTTTAGTGCACTAACTTGTGAAGTTATGACAATTGCCTGGTTGGCAATGTGATTTTATGATCTATGTGACATCATGACAAGTGCCTAGTGGCACAGTGATTTATGTGATTATGGTCTAATGTGTTTTATGTGCAATACAAAGGATATTTTATATACCCTTGCATGGAGTCTCTTTTTGTGGTGTGCCTAGTGTGTCACTGGTGTGTGTGTTTTGTGCAAACACTTTACACATTGCCTCTGGAATAGGCCTGACTGCTCTGCCAAGCTACCAAGGGGGTAAGCAGGGGTTAACTTCTGTGTGTAACTCACTTACCCTGACTAGAGTGGTGGGTTCTGTTTGGCTTAGGTGCATACGCTAGCCAACCAGAAATCCGATTTATAACAGAGTACATGCCATCAGCACGGCATCATCTGCATAAAGAAGGGAAGGGAGCTGAGAACTTTTGATTTTGGGTACTTCTGAGGTGGCAGTAATTAATAAGGGAGTGAAGCTTCTTAATATATTAAAAATGTGAAACAGGGGCCAGAAAACACTTTGTCTCACACCGTGAAATGTTTATATCCTTGGACTCCTTTCCATCCATACTTATTCTGACTCTGTCCTTCATATCTCTGTGCAAATCTACTAAAAATTGCACCAGTGCTTTATCAATCCCGCAAGAAAGAAGGGTTTCCCATAATTTAGAGCAGTTAACACAGTTGAATGCTGAATTCAGGTGCATAAATGCCAAGTATAAGGGGGTAAACTTAGCAACAGTATATTTTCCTATTTATTGGTGACAGATTTAGGCGTTGTTCAACCGTTCCCACCAGACATCTAAAACAATATTGGCAAGTATATAAGATGGACAAATTCTGTGTCCTTTCTATAATTCTATTATACACAGCACCCTCTACATACTTTTGGCAGATGTATCTATTAGGGAAATCGGACTCTCTAAAAGAAGTGCCCAAAATGTCAGATTATATTTTATAATTTATACCCCACCCGGGTCAGCAGCCTTCCCTCCAATACCCTGATTAATAGCATCCTCAACTTAGGACACAGTTTCTAGCATGTCTAAAACCTTATTAGTGGCCATGATGGGATCAGTATTGGCTGATAGAGAGGCATGGATTTTTGTGAAATGTGCCTCCCACGACTCACTAGGGATATGGCAACTGATTGGGCTACTAGTTAAAATTGCTCTGCACATTTCTGTCACAGCGGACCAGAAGGCTTTACTATTCTTTCCGTCTGCTTCCACTACCAGGGAGTCCCATTGCTGTCACTTTCCTCCAGCGCTTGTGGGTAACTAATTTATAATGTTTCTGCTGGCTAGCCACCACGGAGGGAACCTGAGATTTTGCCACGAGTGCCTGACAAAGTTGTCAATTTGCCTCTAAGCATTCATGTTTGAACCACCTAGGAGTAAAATGTGCAGGGCAGGAATATTTCAATAAAGTTTTCCTAATTTTTGTACACAAATCAATAAAAGCACCCATCACTTGCTGATCAGTGTCTACATCAACCAAATAGCCCTCTACGAGTCCTAAATTCTCCGTAATCACTTGGAAGAAGAAATGAGCAACGGTCAGGTTTGGATTTCATTGGGCGGATGGTGCCAGAGCAAGTGTATAGCACTGCCGGCGGTAGTAACTCACCTCGAAGGGGGCCCAGATAGGTGCACCCAGGTGGGGTTTAGGCAGAGCAACAGGTTGATCTGTGGCCGGCACGGGGTATTTGCTCCCTTGTTGGGTGTGTCCCTTCGAGGTGAGTTACTACCGCCGTCAGTGCTATACACTTGCTCTGGCATCATCCACCCAATTAAATCCAAACCTGACCCTTGCTCATTTCATTCAACAGGCTGTCCACCCCCCCCTTATTTCCCAGTCCTGATGAAGACCCGCACTGACTCTTTAAGAGGGCTTATCCAGGGTTGATACGTCGACATTAGAATCCTTTGGACCAGCTCTAAGGACTCTGCGAAAAGATCAACAGATGTGGTCCACAGAAGTTCCTAAAAACATTGTACTACTGGCCAATTTCCCCTCCCTGTCCATTTTTAATACCATTGTATATTTGACACTTTCACAAATATCACTGAGCACTGCATGTCACCTTTCTTCACATTTGATGCGCCATTTTGTACTTTGTACAACCTTTCCATAATTGAAATCAGGGTAATTATAAATGAAAATAATTTATAAAAGTATTTTGATTTACCCTAGTTGGTTTGGATTTATATTCTTTCTTCCTTGATTACCTCACTTCAAAATGTACATATTCTTTCTTCTTTAATGAATTCACTTCGAAATGTATAAATTGTTTAGGATTCAGAACAACTTTAAAAAAAGTACATACCCGACAGAACCATTTGTATACTTTCAACTGTACTATTTGGACAATGTAGCAATATAGCAGCAGTGGTCACTTACCTCCTCCATCTGGTCTTGCTGAAATCCGCTGCCATCCCACAACCACATCACACCACACTACGATGGACAATCGACAATAGTTCCATGAGGTTTCTTTTCATGGCACTGATGATTCGCTCATAGTAGCGTGGCAATGATGAGCCCAAGGGACCACGAGCTCAGATTGTCAGCAATCAACCACAGCTACGAGCCCCATGTACGTGCAATTGCTACGAGGAGCTCCATGACTGCAACTGCAACACAACACAACACCTTCTGCCCTGCCACTCCACTGCCCTGCTGTACACCCATATCCGACCGTCTCTGCAGGTGAGCCGGGTACAGTGGCAGCAGATGGAGGCAGCAGCAATGTCATCGGCAGTAGCTACAGTACATGGGAGGCTGCAACAGAGTTAAGCTGAATCGCCCACAACATAGGGTGAGAAATGAAGGGCGAGGTTGGGTGGTCGCAAACATAGACAAATAGACAAAACGAAACGGCCTCAGGGGAGACAGGGAGGGCTTATCCGATAAACAGCAACTGCAAAAGCTGCATCCTTCCTTGCGGTTTCCCCCCGGCGTATGATGCATGTGGGCGGGCATGAGCACGGCATCAGGGGGAGGAGCTTAGCTGCTGTTGTAGACCTGCCTCGCCTGCCCACAGAACACAGAGCCCAAGCGCGATTAAGAAAATAACATTTTTCAGCATGGTAACTTCTATAAGTAAATGTATATAAAATAATGTAAATGTATACATTTAATAAATTAAGTATTTGACTAGCTTTATTGTAAGTACATTATTAGATTTAAAAATTAATATAATTATCAATAATTATACTTACATTATTATTATCATCTCCATACGCGGTTAGTTCCAATCCCATCCTCCATTTTTTTCCAAGGGAGTGTGTTGCAGTACTAGAGGTTGGTTGTATGCTGTGCCTGACTTACTCCAAGTCTGGGCTGGGGTACATTTACACCTATTTTGAAACTTTTAGGGCTATGGTAACTTTAGAAGTGTACTTTGCAAATTGCAATGGTCTTACTCTTTTTTGGGTGTATGTTAAAGTGTGCCAGTTGCAAGGCACTGTACTAATGTGTTGTACCACTTTGAAGAACAAGATCTGATTTTAGCATTCAATGTATTCGCTTTCGCTGATGGCTGGTGACACGTGATCTTTTATGTCTTCTCCTACTGTCTGCTGCATTGTACTGGCTTCAGATCTATGAGACTCCTCTTTTTGCTATAGCAGTGAACACATCATGTAGAATCATTTCTTTGTTTTCTTTGCAGCAAATTTCCATCGAAAGGCTTCTGTGATAATGGTGGATGAACTGCTGTCTGCTTATCCACACCAGCTTTCCTTTTCTGAGGCAGGACTCAGGATCATGATAACCAATCATTTCCCTCCCAAAACCCGTCTCTCCATGGCCAGTCGCATGCTGATCAACGAGGTATGTGCTGCGTGCCCTGCTGATTAACTTCCCGCTGTGAATGAAACACAATGTTTATATGAGATTATTGTTGGAAGTTGAGCTACTCGTTAAGGGGGTTGAAACCCTAATCCCGCAGCAATTACAATTACTGTTAGGGTGAGGTCACAAGCAAACCCCAAAATAACCTGTGTTCATCCCTCTGGTAGCTTGGCAGACGAGCAGTGAGGTATATCTTCGAGGCAATGTGTAATTGCAGGACTTCAAACAGTAAAACAGTGAAAACACAACACAAAAAAAATCCCACAGTGATTTAGAAGAATATAGTAGAAGTTAATAAATTGTTTGAGACCAAAACAACAAAAATCCAATTAGGAGAATTGGAGATATGCAATTTAAAGTTTTAAGTAAAAATAGAGCCTAGAGGCACAAAGTGGCAATAGTGGTCATCTAGTCGTGCTGGACTGGAACAAAGTCACAAGTTCAGGCTGACCACAATAGAGTACAAGCCGGATACAGGGACCAAGTAATGCCTGCCGATCAAGAGTACCTTAAATGCTGGTTGTGGAGTGTATTGAGATCCCATGTTGAGGATGCGTCGTGCAGCGGCAGTTCCGGGGAGCTGCAAGTCTGTGTTGCAAGCTCATGCATCATCGTCGAGGTTGCCATAGAAGAGGGGCTTGTAATGTGAAGTCCTGCATTGAAAATGCGGTGCACACCGCCAATTCTAAAGATACTGCTGGACTGCAAAACGGAGTCCTAGGTCATCATCAAGGAGTCCGAGGGGCTTGCCATGTGAAGCTGTGTAATACATACTATGTTGAGGATGTATTGAACAGCTTCAATTCCGAGTAGAGTGCAGGCTGTGAGGCAAGGTCCGGCGTCATGGCCATTCCAAGGTAGAGCTGCAAGGAAATGGGTTGCGCTTCATCAGTTCTGCCCACAGAACCTGTGCTGGCAGAGCACCTTGAGGCCCACTTCAAGGATCCCAGAACTGGGGTGCCACCACTTGAGGACATATGGCTCACAGCAGACAGAGTCCATGTGTTTGGTTCAAGGTGGTTGAATACTTTTTTGTCCCTAAGGCTCTGATCAGGAGGCCAGCTAACTAGTCCTTGGAGTCACTCTGATGATCCTGTTATCAAGATGCAAGTCCATTCCTTTCACTCAGGTAGCAGGGCAGCAGAGTAGAAGTCCTTCTAGCAGAGATGCACAGCAGTCTTTCACAGGTCCAGAGGTGTACTGAAAGGATGTATGACGTTACATCGCGAACTTTTACAACGCACACCGTTACAACGCAATTTTTACAACGCAGATACATTTACAACGAATGCTTTTACAACGCATGACATTACATAGCAGATGCTATTACAACGCATGCCATTACAACGTAAGTATAGGTAAGTATATTATTTTTAAAAAAAATGTAATTTATTAAAATTTATTTAATTTAATAAATTAAATTATTTTTTAATAATTTATTGGTAAATATATATACTTTAAAAAATGGTTTATTTTAAAAAGAACAATTATTAAAGAACTAATATTAAAAAAAAAAAATTATTAAAATTAATTATTTAAATTATTTAAAATTATTTATTTAAAAACTGAACCCTAAAAATACCCGTTACCCTGAACCCTTAAATACCCATGTACCCCATAACCCATACCTAGCCCTGAAACCTAAAAATACCCCTGTACCCCAAAACCCAAACCTAGCCCTGAAACCTAAAAATACCCCTGTACCCCAAAACCCAAACCTAGCCCTGAAACCTAAAAATACCCCTGTACCCCAAAATCCAAACCTAACCCTGAAACCTAAAAATACCCCTGTACCCCAAAACCCAAACCTAGCCCTGAAACCAAAAAATACCCCTGTACCCCAAAACCCAAACCTAGCCCTGAAACCTAAAAATACCCCTGTACCCCAAAACCCAAACCTAGCCCTGAAACCTAAAAATACCCCTGTACCCCAAAACCCAAACCTAGCCCTGAAACCTAAAAATACCCCTGTACCCCAAAACCCAAACCTAAATATATACTATTACTTAAATTAATTTATTTAATTTACATTTAAAAAAAATGATTAAAAAAAATAACATACTTACCAATACTTACGTTGTAATGGCATGCGTTGTAATAGCATCTGCTATGTAATGTCATGCGTTGTAAAGGTATGCGTTGTAACGGATCCTGCGTTGTAATGGTGTGCATTGTAACGGTGTGCGTTGTAATAGTTGCGTTGTAAGGGTTGTTTCCCGTACTGAAAATTTGGATCTGAGGGACCACTATTAATACCTGATGCCCACTTTAAAGTAGGAGAAGGGTCTGGAGGTTTCAACCTCCAGATGTGTTTGGAATTTCCTGCCTCCCTGCCCTGGCCCCAGCTTGTCTGGAATCACAATAGACTAGTGGTAATCCCTTTGTGAGTGTCAAGGAGAGCTTATAGGATGGGTAAGTGTGGCAAGTTACAGCTCCTCCCCTTCATCAAGTCAAAGATGGCCCAACCAGCCAACACCTATGCTTTCTTTGTCTCACTGTTTAGGAGCAAAATACAAAGATCATTTGACAGCTACTCCTAGTCACGAGCCCATGAAAAAAGCTGCACACACCAAATGGTTGGGACAAGAAAATGCCAACTTTCTCAAAGTGTTAAACACAAACAGGATCTAGCTGTAATTTTTAAGCCACTTCTTTTTGGAATCAAGGACAAGAAAAAGTCTTCACCTTGGCCCGTGAATTTAATCACATATCTTTCATTACCATTTCAACACATATGACAGATTTTCAACATGTCATGAAAAGGGACCACTTAAACATTTTCAAAATACATGATTTGAACCACAGCCCTAGACAAGATCATTATGCATGATCATTATGCATGAAACACCAAATGTGAATGTGCTTTAACCACTTGGATGCTAAGTTACCTGATGATCTTCCATGTAATTTCCATTGAAATCAATGGAAACTCCATGACGAGCTGGGCTCGTCATGAGCGTCGAAGGGGTTAAAGAAACATATTAATGCATTAAAGAATGCCAGTTAATACATTTTGACATTAAACAGAGGTAACCATTACAGTCATTCTCTCTAATGTGAACCTCTATTTACACACTTTCATATTCAGAGGATCACATACAAACATTGATCTCCACTCCTTCTCTCTATTCCTCCATTTCTTTGAGAACAACTGCTAAGCAACATAATGAAATAGACAAACTAACAAGACTAAGGAAAAAGCATATTCACATAACCACTTTTTATTGGACATTTAAAAGCATGTACAATGCCCTGGAGTCTCCAAGCCAAGAATACACCAGATATCTTTACTGAGGATTCTGGGTGTAAAAAAGGCTTCAGCAACATAAGTAGAAAATGTAGTAGAGACCTGATTGCACATTCGATTGAGACAGCACAAAGGATTTGCAAAAAGCAAGCAGAGGAAATTGTGGGTTTGGAACAAACAACAACTAAAGCAAAGGCCCTACTGGAGAAAATTGATAAAGAAATCAACACTTTCAAGGAAAACACAGTCAATTTTGAGATCAATAAATTTGAAAAGGAAAAATAAGCATTTGGAATCAAAATGGTCTATTCATATTTGAAAGAATATTTTTACACCAAAGTCGAGTCATCAGAATCTAGCGGAGAATTCTATCCAGGGTAACATCTTCTAATCAGACCACACAAAGGCAGAATTCTTTTTTAGCCATAGGCCAACAGAAAAACAAAGGACAATACAAGTATCAGCCATGGACAATACACAGAAGATGCCAATTATAAAACAATTTTTAAAAAACATTGTGAATTTATCAGCCCAACTAACGAAAGTCGAAGAGTCAGTGCCTGAAATGGGATTGACTATTGTTCCTACTAAACATATGCATTTCGTCAGAATTAAAATTGAAGCATTGGAGTTTTTTTAGAAAAATTAGACTAAAGGCCTTCTTTGCTAACAAAGAAGATCGTATATTTGATGAAGCCTCAGGGTTATCTAGAATGTCAAAGTTGTGTCCACCTTCTCACACCATTGCTAGGGATGTCTTTGTATTTGAAGAAGTAGTACTCTCATCTCTTAGTTCACTAGAAAATAAAAGGACTTTTGCAAAAACAACATTACCAAAAATCAAGCAAAAGCCATTCAAGAACTTAACAATCACAACTCAGTAGTGATTAAACAAGCTGATATGGGAGGAGGAGTGTTCACGTGGTTACAGATAATTATTTGAATGAAGGCAAAAGCCAAGTCTACAACAAGGACTGGTATCTTCCGATTTTGTATGATCCAATGATTGAAATTCAAGAGGAGATTTTCAAAGTCCTTCAAGAAGGTTTCAATTAGGATGTTCTAAGCCACAAGGAATTTGAATACATGAAAAAAATGAACTCAAAGATCCCAGTAATCTATTTCCTGCACAAAGATGACAAAAGTCCCCCAGGTCGTCTGATCATTTCTGGTTTTGACTCTATCTTAGAGCCTATCTCACAATTTTTAGAAATTTATTTAAGACCGTTTCTCAAAAAGGTCCCGTCATAGCTATGTGACACAATGGAATTCATCAATAAAGTTGAAGGCCATCAATTGACCCCTCAAGACATTTGACATTGCCTCACTTTATACTCAGATCCCACATGATGTAGGATTAGAGGCTATTGAACACTTCCTGGAAACAAGACCAGGACCACATTGAGTTCCTACACAATTTATTTTAAAGTTGGCTGCATTGCCCTCAAAAGTAACTATTTCAAAGATAAGTATTTTTTTCAGAAGAAGGTGACTGCCATGGATTGTCCCTTTGAACCGGAAATGGACGTACTCTTCATGGCAATGTTCGAAGGTAAATTCATCCTTAACAATAATCCATTTTCCATCTATATCACACAATGGCTACGGTATATCGATGACATTAGGTGCCTATGGTCTGCATGCCTTCTATGATTGGCTGAATAATAAAATTCCCGATATTAAATTCAGTATGACAAACCAGTGCAACTTTTCTTGATATAGATGTCTGTTCTGTAGAAAACAAATTGGTGACAACTTTGCCCAGAAAGCCCACAGACATAAATAATGCACTCCACTATAGTAGTTTTCATCCTCACAATCTGCGTTACAATTTGCCTTATGGACAAGTTTAAGAATTTGTAGAAATTGCACCAGGAAAGAAGACCATTTTTTTTCATTCTTCGATACTAAAAGACAAATTGAAGGAGAGAGGATACCCGCACAAACCTTTAAATCATTCCTTTAAAAGAGCATGGTATACACCACAGGAGTGTTTACTAGTAAAAAAAAAAAAACATTGGAGAAATTGGTTTGCATGCCAATCCTTTTGCCCTCAAAAAAACAATTTTTAAAAAACTATTCGCATAAATTGGCATTTGATCAGAAATTCAATAGGGGGCTTGGATGTTTCTTTATTTGCGATAAAGAAAAATGCAAATTTAGGGAAACAACTAGTTGAGCCTGCAGCACCCAAAAGTCAAAGAGTGGTGATTTACGCTCCAATTAGAATTTGAAACTTATAGAAGGTCACCACAAATGTCGGACTTGTATAGTGTCTAGCCAGGCAATTGAAGGTTCAGTTTTTTCAAAAGAACCAGATCCAATAGAAACACATGGAGTTCTCAAAATGCAGAACCAAAAATGTGGTATATACGATCATCTACCCATGTGACAAAATATACATTGGAAAAACAAACCAGGAGATCAAGCAAAGAATAGTCCAGCACAAGTATAGTGCATACGGACTAAAACTGTCTCAGCCCCCTTAATCTACCACTTCATCAGCAAAGGACACACAGAGAATGACTTTAAATAGACAATCCTGAGTGTTACCAAGTGCAATCCAATGTATTTAAGTACTGGAACCCCATGACATAAAATTTACTTAAGATAAATGATGTGCCTAACATTTCAGGCAACATTAAAATATTCTTGTTTGAGTTCTATTTTTTAGTAAACTTCATTTTCAACAAGTGTGCAACATGTCAGGTTAATACAGAAATAATTTTGTAAAACATTTTTCCAGTAAGTTTTATAGCTAAAATACTTCAGTTTCTACAGATGCTCTGTAGCAGCCAAATGAACCTTGAAGTTGTGCTCCTGAAGGACAATTGAATTCATTTCACAACAGCATGCAAGTTCAGGAGATACCAGGTACTTGCGTGAGTAATTTTGTGAGGCTTAAGGAGTTCTTAAATAAAAGGAGTGAGAATTTCATCACCTAATAGACTGTACATATTGCTATCCCACAGATCCCAGCAAGGCATGGTCATGAGGAGAACCCCAAAAAGCACAAGAGGCTCGAAACACTTTGACGGATACCGTTGGGGAGTGCCTTTAAATTACATCATCTGGCCAGTCGGCAATCTCAATGAGCTTTCACTGATCCCACTGTAACCAATCAGCTTTGGAACCCCCAAGAGACATTAGTAAATAGAGGTTCACACTAGAGAGAATGACAGTGGTGGTTACCTCTGTTCAATGTCAAAATGTATTGACTGGCAATATTTAATGCACTTATATGTTTCTTTAAAGCACATTCACGTTTGGTGTCAGAGCTGTTAATCAGCAAGAAGTTAACTGTCAAACTGCTGCTGGTGTTGAAAGTGCGTGGTTTAGTCTGCATGTCGGAATGTTGTCCTGAAATGAATGAGGACTATATTTGACTACTCCTAGAAAGAGTTTCCCAAGTTTGCTTTCTGCAGCAGTAACCCTAATTCCTATGAAAAAACAACCTCCATCATTTTTTTCATTTCTATAGGAAATGTTTTCTATTTTACTGCTTTGATCAATCAAGATGGTTTCAGGTGTGCAACACTTTTGTCATTTACAAGATTGTTAGTACTCTCGTTGTTTATTAGAACACTGAAGGAAACTGCAATAGATCATAGAGAAATCAGCTGACAGGCTTCTTCTGTAATAAGTACGTGTTTTACTCAGAATGCAAGATTTTATTATCATATGGCTAAGGAAGATACTGTGAATTTGCAGAAAATATGCTCTCAGTTTACCTCCAGGAGCTACTCCCTTCCCTCCATGAGAAAATCATGAGAGAACAGTTAAAAATGGTTCAGTAAATCCCAGCAGAGGACGAATATTTTACCCCAAGTAAAATCACCTTAGAATACAACACAATTCCTAAAATTAGTATGGTTCCACAAATTATTTTTTTATATTGTGACAAAAATCTGTTTGCATATGTGCTCCTTTTTGGGACCCTCAAACACAGGCTTTCTTTCAATGGTGTCTGTCTCCCAGAGTCCTATTACAATGTTTGCCACAGCATATTGTCTATGTTGTGGCCAGCCAATTAAGAACTGGTTTCTTTGGAATGCTCCCAGGTGCCCTTTGGGGTCAGGGTGTCTTCACTCTGCCCCTTATAGATGTTTCAAAATTCATTTTCAGAGCACAGAGAACATGTCCCTGAGTCCTTTAATGGCTGCCACAGCATATTGTTCTTGTTGTGACCAACCAATCAGGATTGTCTAGTCCTCTTTAAAGTGGCCAATCAGAGCATATCCTGACACCAACATTTCATATATCACTATAATTTAACCCCTTAATGACCACCAAGCAACTTTTTAAACACACATTTCTCTAAAGCGGTTAACAAATGCACACCGAATAACGAAAAAACATGCATTGTTTTTGAAAATTTGATTTTTGGAAAGTTTAAATTAATTTTATTTGTGGGGAAAGTTTTGGGAAGATTGGTCACATGGCACCAAAGATATTAGCAAAACAAAATAAAAACATCTTAATGTGGAAAGTCTGACATAGCTATAGCTACATAGTTGCAACAGATCTAAATAAGAAAATATAGATATATATATTCACTGAAAGAAACAAAAATTTCAGGGACGTTATAATTAGGCTAACATTTCCCTTGCATGAAACCAGAGAAATTCAGCTGTTATAGTTAGCTGAGCTTTTTGTCAGCCCACGCTTGATGAATCACCCTGAAACTTCCAACATAGCAGCTGACCTGACCGCCCCATTAGTTTTGACAATTTCGTGAAGATTCATCAAACAGCGCTAAAGATATTGGCAAAAGTAAAATGCCTTTTGAATAGAAACAAGGCCCTAACTCTAACTACCTAATTACAACTGCCAGTAGGTAATTATATATATATATTTGTATATATTTCTACGGTCAAGTACAACAATATAAAACAATGAGTTGTAAAGTTCATTATGCATTGTATTGCATACATAGAAAAGTACCACGTGTTAAAGGTATGCGGCGTAACAACTGACGTTCAAAATTGAGAAGGCATATTGTCGCTCTTAATGCAATGACTAAGTCTACCAGTCTTTCATTTTTACTCATTTGTTCTTGTTAATACAGACCAGAAACACTCTGTTACTCAGTCTGTTTTAAATATTAAGACAGTGGAAATGCAGAAATTAAAACTTATTTCAATTGTCTCTCCGTTCTGTCAATCATGACTTCCAGTGCAATAGCCTTGCACATTGACAGAAAAGAGAGAGTTAAAAATGAAGAAAACCACTAGTGAAGTTTAATAGCTATAAATGTGCATGTAGACAGGTGCTACAATTTTAATGTTCTCATGTCATTGTATTGCTGCATATTTTAGACTATTTAGCTCTCCAAAATGCTGCAGAGATGATTTGTCAATGGTATATTTATCTGTTAATAAATGTGTAAATATACTAGTTGCAAACTTAATTTATTTTATCACCAGAAACTAAAATGGATGAATGGCAATTAGGTTAGAAATAATAAACATTGTATTGTATTGTAATCATATTTATATAGTGTGTACTACCTGGATGTATGACGTTACAATGCATGCTATTACAACGCATGCCTTTACGACGCAAGTTTTACAACGCAAGTCGTTACAACGACTTGCGTTGGGGGGCGCTGGATAGTGAATAGTATAATTTACTATTCCAACTCCAGTACCCGTGGATAGTAGGGAAGGTGTTGGAAACTATTCCCTATCCTAGAGCACCCCCCAGCACAAGTCGTTGTAAAAGTTGCGTTGTAATGGTTGCGTCGTAAAGGCACTTTGTTGTAAAAGTTGCGTTGTAAAGGATGTTTCCGTACTACTCCTGACGAGGCATCAAAGTACTTTTTTAGCAAGTGGCATGCTACTCTGGAACCCAGAACCCAAAAAGAATTAGTGGTGAATTAGTTTAGGAAAATATTAAATTAATTTGAGCGTTGGAAATGTTAATCTGTTATTTATTTTGAAAGGGATAGCGGAGGGATAGAAGAGGGAAGGTGTTGCATTTAAATAGCGCTTGCTACCCCTGATGAGATGTGGAAGCACTTTTTGGTGAGTAGCTCACTACTCCGGACCCCAAAAAGTATTAGTAGTGAATTGTACAGATAAATACAGATAGTAATGTTATTAAAATAATTCCAAAACTAAAGCCCTAATTAAACTACTTGTCCTTCCAGAGGCAGAGGCTGATCAGCAGTCGAACTTACGCTAATGGAGAATCTGAGGTGTCGATCAAGATTCCCATTAAGCATCCAGTGGAGAATGGGACAGGCCCCAGTAATACAGGAGAGAGGAGTGTGAACGGAACACGAAGAGATGAGGAAGTGGCTGAGGCTGGGAATGAGACAGAAAATGAAAATGAAGACAATGAGAACAATGAGAATGATGAGGAAGAGGAGGAAGAGGAGGATGACAATGATGGACCTTATACTCCTTTTGATTTACCTGGTAAGACTAGTGCTTAATTTGTGTCAGTAGTTGCCAGTGGTGGGCACCAGCACTCCTTTTTGGGGACCATAACTTATTTATTTATTTATTTTATCAGAAAAAGAAAGTCAGACAAGGGAGTAAGATAGTAAAAACATTGACAAAGGAAAGAATCCAGGGCAAAAAGTTCAAACAAGAAAAAGTGTAAAAAAAAAGTAGTTTTACGGGAGGAAGAGGTAAGAGGCTGAATCAAGACTTGGGTGCCATGTGGGTATATTTATAAATGGGTAGCGCCACCAGAACATCACTATTAGCAATGTTCTGGTGGTGCTATGCCCTTCTCCGTATTTACAAAGTGGAGTTAAGTCACTTTTTGTGCAAAGGTGCCTGCATTTGCGCTAGGCAGCTAATTTTACCGCCAGCACTAGGGAAAATACACAGGTGCACTGTATTGTTGTAAATACGGTACAACCTTGTGTTTTGGAAATGTCGGAGCATGGCGCTGCCAAATTGGGCTCTGCGCTCTGACATTTTCTTAAAAATATGTTCCTCGATATTTGAAAACTCAGTCATTCAATAGCACTGGCACTGATCTCCTAAAAAAAAGTCATGCACATATTTTGTTTACAATTTTTTTTATCTAACCCACTATACATAACACTGTTTTTTGTGTAGGCCCTGTGAGCAGATGCAAACAGCCCGCTATTATTTGAAGTACTGCTAAACAAAGCTCAAGATTTGCGGAGCAACTTTTTAAAGGCAGTGGCGGTCTGGAACCCAACTTCAACCTATTAAAAGCCTAAAGCAAACCCCACCCTTCAGAAGACCATGCCTAGAACGAGGCCACAGCTGGGTCACAGTAACCATCCTGCTCTGAAAGCACCCCTTACCCTACAGCCCACAGGGACAATGAAAGAGTTGCAGAATGAGCAGCCCAGCCTTGTGTAAGCAGAATAATGGACAAATAGCTAGGGTACATCCAATGCACACCAATGAGCGGTTTGTGCTTTTGCTAAGTACATTTTTTACTTTAGTCATTTAGGATTTTTTCTATTTTAACAAAATATATATCAAAATATAAGAAAACTGTTCAATGAGCAAACATACTTGTTAAAAGTTTTAAGTAATTGCAAGGAATAGCGCTACAAACAACGGTCTGTACATGCATTACATTAAGAATGTGCATGATCTTTTTCAGATAATTATTTATTTCCAGTGATGGCAATCAACGATCTAGTAGAGACACTCCCCTCTTTGTTTACATGATACACCAACTGGCATAAGTACAAGGGGATTGAGCCACCGGGACGCCACTTTTACTGATTTTCCTGTGACACAAGGCCCTGGTCTATTTTTACAAAGCGGTGTTAATGCCACTTTGTAAATATGGTACCCTTTTACGCAGGTATCTGTTTGAAAGGGGCATGCAATAGTGTTGTTCTGGGTGTTCCACTGCAACACCCAATGCTTTTTGACAATGCCACAGGTTTACAAGGATCTTTAAATCTGAGGCAGTGCCAAAAACTAACGCAATGAAAAAGCAAGCGTTAGATTGGTGCAACAAGTGGAAATAATGTTATTTCTCCTTGTTTTTCTTTTTTCATTCTGCACCGCACACTGAAAGAGCAAAACGCAATTAGTGATTGTTTTTGTACATGAATGTGTCCCTTAATGCAATCAATCAATCAAATAATATAACCTAAAGCAGCACACATAAAAGTAGCAAATCACCATAATTGATTGTTTATGGGCAGAAAGCAACACCTTCCTGCTCCTAAACAATTATCCCTGCAACTCAGGCACCCTTGCGCCATGGCGCAAGGGTGTCTGTCATGGCTCTAGACAGCTATTTTTAGCGCCACCACTAGGGAAAACTCCGTTGTGCACCGTATTCTTGTAAATATGGTGCATCCCTGTGTTTTGGAAATGGTGCAGCGCTGTAAAAGTTGCCTCAGTTCCGCGCTACGCCATTCCCTTGCAAATAGGCCCAAAGGATATTAGGAGCAAGGGAAGGGGATGCAACCAGAAACCCTAAGCAGTTTCTTAACCTTGTTCTTGGTGGTTGGAAATAATAACTGTGCACAGGATATTAAAAAGTAAATCCAGCTATTACAAATTATTCTGTCCAGAATGGAGAATAACCTGCCAAAAAGAGCAGGCAAATCCCTCTTCCAGGCGCAATAACTCTGGAGGTCAAGAGGCAAAGAGAGTGATGGTCATATTTATGTAGGGTTTGTGTCGCATTTGCACCATGCAACATTGTATCAAGCCACGCAAGGCCACTTCGCATGGAGCTGAGTGGCTTGTTATATCTGGAGTAACGCAACGCATTACAAATTGCTGTGTTATGTTATGCTGCCCCTCTAAGGCGAATTTCCATGGGCTTTGCGTGGGTGTGCCCATGCAACACCCATGGATTTTGATGCACTCTCATATTTACCATTAATGGTAGACCTGGGAATGTGGCAAAATGTTAGGCCTTCCAGGTGAGGCGTAACAAGGAGAAATGTTCTCCTTGTTATTTCCTCTTTCTATGTGTGTTGCATGGTGCAGCACACATAGAAAGAGGAATATGGCTCAGGGTATTGTTTTTGCCTCAGAGGATTGTTTTTGTGCAGGACAAGACAGGCACACTTACACCATGGTGCGTTGGCGCTAGGCAGCCGATTGTGAGCCGGAGCAGGGGAAAAGGCAAGAATGCACTGTATTGTGATAAATAGGGCACATTTCCTTTCCCTGTAGCGCAGCGCAGCGAGGTGACTTGCTGCGCTGCATTACTTTTTAATAGTTAAGCCTCTAAGTGAGGTCCTGAGGGTCCATTGCTGGCTACAGCAATGCTGGGTAGAGCATTCTGCAGTGCTCCACCTATGGAGTTGTGTGTGTCAGATAGGGCTGGGCTGTGCCGATGCTCGTAACCCCTACTCAGACCATCATGATGGTTTATCTAGTGCATTTGTAAAGTCCGGCCCAGTGTTCCTGGATCAGGAAACGCACGGTCAGTTGTGGTCAGGGGTTCCTTCTCCATCCCACTTTAATCGGCCCTTAACATTTATTAGAACATTGGAAGGTTGGAAGCTCCATGGAAAACAATGGAGTAGCTCCAAGCTTATAATGGCTGGTATAAGCCTGGAGCTCCAACATTCCAATGCTTCTTTGTGGCTGTGAACAAAGGCTTCAGGGAGCCTGAGGGGGATTTCATTCCCCTCGTGCTCCCTGAAACCTTTGTTTAGTTTGTTAGAACATTCTGCCCTCTAGTTGGCAGAATGTTCTAATAACCTTATAGCCCTTCGTAGCAGGGCTATACCGGCTATTAAAGTCCTGCTGCCTTGTTAAAGGCCCAGCGGGCCTTTAATAGCCGGTATAGCCCGCTACGGTAGGATATAAGGCTATAATATAAATAAGTGCTAAATCTTTCTTGTAGGTTGGAGAAACATGATATATTGGTACAGCTACGGGAAGAGGGTGTGTCCCGTTGCTGTCTGCTAGGGATTCAAATGCACAAATAAATGCCTAAAAAAGTGCCTCCTGGGGAGGAGAGAGGGTGTGCCGAGGAATAAAGAGTGAAAAAACAAACTAAAAACGGTTATTGTACCAATTTACCCCTCTTGTTCATGTTTCATAAACAGTTATGAAACAAGCCATAAATCGAGCGTAAGTCTGACATTTATCTCTACAAGAACCGGGGAAAAAGGCAAACATGTGGAATTCAGTGTTAAAAACAATTCTGCATGTTATGCCCCATTTTCATTTCAAAAGCTCTAAACAGGGGTTACTCACTACGCGTGGTAAATACCTCTCTGGATATATTTCATCCTAATATGATAATGAGGAGGGCGCGTTTATGGCGTTCCTGCCACTGCCACGCCGGGGAAGGATCAGTGATTGTCATTCATAAACAGGTGACACAATATATAATATTCACAATCCACCACTAGATGGCAACCTAACTACGCTTTATCAGTTTATGCATGAAATTGATGAAAGAGCTCCCATTTTTTCTGAATGTTTGTTCCAAAACCAGTTAGTAATTATGTGGGTAGGTTGGCCCGTATTCAATCTGTATCCAACCTGATTCCTAACTGAAACGAAAATTATTTTCAGACCATGTGAAATCTGTAGTATAAAGCCTTTATTGTTTATTTGTTGAAGGCCTAACAGGTACTATTACTAAAGTAGTTCTGCCCAGTGAAATGATGTCCACGCAAGCTCCTAGAAAACAAAACAGAGGAAAGTATATAGTACCACAGCAATTAAAAGGGTGACAAAATGGAAGTGGCCTATATAGCTTTTATACGTCACCGATCCAGCTCTGACACCTTTAACACCAGCTAGGCCTTCAAAGTTGTGGACTTTTTGAGCTTATGCTTATTGTAAACACCTAACAACATGTCCAGGAATATAACGTGCTGAAAAGTTCAAACGGGGGGAAGGTGTCACGCACAAAAGGCGGGTACTTGTTAGTTTTGGAGCTACCGCTGAAATTCGTGAACAGCTTGGAATTGTGGGAGGAACTGTGAAGTCACCTGGGCATGATTTGGAAGAGTTTCAAGTTTCTCTTTATTTGTTGGATTTAATTGTCCTTTTCCCACCAGGTGACCAGAACTGTGGGCAAATGGATGCGTTGTGGTGAAGGTTACAGTATCGAGTTTTGCAGGCTGCAGTGGTGCAGCCTGCCATAGTACAGCAGGTGCAGTGACCGGCCCACTGCTCTACTGTACGGCTCTCTTTTGCTACCCATGAGGACTGTGGGCATTTTCCTTGCATGCACAAATGCTCATAGACTCTCTAACAGACACTCCCTGTCTGTGATTCTCATGGGTGCCTTTTTTGTCTAGTATCCTCTTAAGATGTGAACTGGGATAAGACAGGCAGTGGAGAAGAACAGTGGGCACAAATTAGAGGAGGGCAACTGTTGGGTAGCAGCAAGCAGTCAGAGGGCACTGAGAAGCTGAACAGATTTCAATAAGAGGGAAAAAAGGCTGAAAGCGAGTAGGAAGATTGAAGGATCCTTGTAGAAAGCTCTCAGCATTGTTTCTGCTTTTTACAGCTGGCAAAGCCGACAAGGCCAAGTGGGTCCTCACCTGGCCCCTGTCATTAATCATGTACTTCACTGTGCCCAACTGCGCCAAGCCACGCTGGGAGAAGTGGTTCATGGTGACGTTCGCCACGTCCACTCTCTGGATTGCGGCATACTCGTACGTGATGGTGTGGATGGTAAGTTATAACGACGGTGAGTCGAATCAACAGATTTTGCCACAAATATCAGATTAATGAAAGAGATGCATGTTTACGGTTATGGAGCCATGGTGCTACTGCCCTCACCTCATTCATTTGCAACATTGTTCATCAGTCCTCTCAGTCCAACAATATTTCCGGCGAATCCCCTTCTCTGAGTGCGCCACACATTTCTGGCTTAGTTGAGAAAGCCTGCTAGGATAATAGCGCCATCTTGCCTGAGTGAGGAGTCCTTGATTTTCACAACATTTCGGGGCAGATTTATCAATATTTCATGCAATGCAGTATGACACCTTGATGTGGTGTGCTATGCTGCGTGAAAGGACAGGAATACTCCATGTTCAACATTATATGGGGCATTCCTGTCCTCTCCTTGCACTGGTGCATTTCTGGCTCCTAGTGTCAACTCAGTGACACTTGCATCACCACAGGAACACCACTTTTAAAGGCGTTCCTCGATAGGGGCTTGTCCTTATTAACAAGGCGGTGTTAAGCTACTTAACATGGCTTAATGCTACCTTGTAAACAAGGCACCCTTTCACGCTATACTTAGAGTGATAGGGGTGGGCAATGGGTGTTGGGGTGGGCCTTCCACTGCAACACCCATTGATTTTGACGCTGCCCCCTACTTACAAGGGTGGCATGAATAGGAGGCAGTGCTAAACTGAAGACCAGCTCAAATCTGGTCTTAGCATGTCAAAACAAGGAGAAATGCTTTATTTCCCTCGGTTTTGCTGTTCCTATGTCTGCTGCATTGTGCAGCACACATAAAAACAGCAAAACACCATGAATGATTGGTTATGTGCAGGATGGTGTCCCTTCCTGAACATAAACAATCATTAAAAACATGACAATTTGCATCTCCTATGTGTGCTGCACAGTGCAGCACACATAGAAGTTTCAAATCACCATTTGTGATTGTTTATGTGTAGGAAGGGACACCATACTGCACTTAAACTATCATTTCCTCAACACAGGCACCCTTGCACTATGGTGCAAGGGCCCTGCGTTGGCGCTAGTCAGCTAAATTTAGCAATAGCTTGGGAAAATGCTGAGATGTGGTGTATCATTGTAAATACGGCTCACCCCAGCATTTTCGCATTGGTGGAGCATTGCGTTAGCATTTTGTGCTTAATGCCACTCTCTCCCATTTCCCTGCAAATATGCCCCAAAATCTCCACCAATAGAGTGCCTCCCTCGTGCAGAGTAGCGCAAGGCAGCGACATGCGCTGCCTTGCGTCACTCCATATTCTTCAAGCACCTCAGGGCCACGTAAGGTGGCCTTGCATGTCTTGGTAAAACGGACTTTAGTATTGCGTTGCCCTTGCGTTCGTTACCTTGCATGGCGCAAGGACGGCGCAACACTTTGATAAACCTGGCCCTTCATGTTTAGGGGCACGTAGAGTAAGTCTGACTTACCAAAATGGGACAGGCTTGTTCACTTTCTCAGATCTGCCTGACCCTGCTCAAAACACCAAAAAACTAATAGATGTGTAAATATATAAGTTTAATGTGCTCAGATAAGTAGCTCTGTTCCCAAGTAAGCACAAAGTGCCTATGCTTCTGCTCATGAAGCACACGAAGATGACTGCTCAGTTTATTTGAGTTATTCTTCAGCAACGTGTTTAGTGGTGTTTTTAGTTCTTTTTAGTTATCAAGAAGTTATCTGTCTAGAATGTCATGAATATGCAAGATGTACGTGGCGCATGATGTACATAGGAAAAAACCTAATTATGCACAGCAAAGTATCCCAAGGCCCGCATATGACAATAAGATAAAATGTTTACTTGGCAGGGGCACACTTATTAAGTAAAACACATTTTAAATGAACAGTTGCTGATAAAATATATTGCTAAGGCAAAAACCAAGATTGCTGCTGGTAGCAAGCATAATATATAACCATATTATCCCAAGTAAGGCTTACTTAAGGGAATGCAGACAAACTGCTGTTCTGGAATTATGGTGTCACATACAGAACCTGAATGGCAAGAGGGAAGCTGCGGCCACGTAGAAAGAGGACTTACAGATCCGACCTTTGTGGTTTCTGTTCTGTGATTTCCTAAGGGTTCCTTTTGTTGCATTTAATATTGAATCCTGTGGATTTTCGTTAGTGAATGCTGTGAGGGAAAATTCGATTTTTGCACATTTCTGAACTAGCTTCTCACTTGATAACATGGCATCCGTGGTACACTTCCAATGCATTTTAGCTTTGTAAAATACTATTTGTTTATTCTTGATGCTATGTAATGGACTCAATAGGAGAATGCGAGCATCAATCAAAATGTCAACCCCCAAGATAATGTCTGTAACTGACGTATTTAAAGCTTTTATTTTTCAAATTTACTATATTTATGAATGGGAATTCGTAAAAAAATATCTGCATTAGTGTATTTCACCGCTAGTTCAATATCGATTTGCAACTGAACACTCATCTTGCATCTCTTGTACGCAATCTGTCTCCTACTATATTACTTCGCTCAAACAATGCTACCGCCTTGTAAATTACATCGTCAAATCTAGATTTTCACTATTCTTTAATATGCTGTATGTTGTCTTGCTGTCTTACCAAATACCTAATGTCACTCTTGCATTTTCCTTCTCCCTATCTTGATTCCACGAATTCAGTTTCAGAAAACATTTGTCATCCCTACTTTCAATGCTCTCTCATGAGCTTTATCTTCTATTCTGAGTGCAATGTGTCAACATTTGCATAAATGCCAACAGACAGTTCCCTAAGTTCTATATTTATGATTCAAAATATACAGTTATTTTTGTAGCGTACAGCACTTATGTACTGCATCAGACTTGAGTACAAAATTGAACTGTAAAATAAATAAATAATTTAATATGTATCATTATGAAATGTACATCTTTGTGGTGCGTAGACGGGGAAACGGCTTTTACAACGAAGCCGTTTCCCCGAAATCTTTAACCACGCATGCAGTACAACGCATGCGTGGTTACAACTAATGCCTTTACCACGCATGCCTTTACTACGATGTTTGTAGTAAAGGCATATGTGGTAAAAGTAAAAAAAAAAGGGGGGGGGGGCTTGGGGGGTCTCCCCCCCAAATAAAACAACTCACCTTAAGTCACGTCGGCATCAGAGTCGATTAAGAGAAATCGGTAAAAAAATGCCGTTTTCTCTTCACGACGTATGACGTCACCACGCAAATAGTCGGTGAAAGGTTTATGCGTGCTAAACGAATTCCGTTGTAACGCATGCGTGGTAAAGGTATGCGTTGCAACGGAATTCGTTGTATCATCATATATTCGCGTAGACGCAAAGTTAAGACTTACAGATCTATGCTTTCCTAGATATACTTACCTTGGTGATATAAATGGTTGTAGATATTTTGGAGTCATATTTTTGTAGCACGATGTTTCTGTTCTGTGGTTTAGAACCTTCTGAACGTGTGCATCAATCAGCGAAAGGAATTATCTTCTCAGTTTTCTATAGCACTCCAATGCTTTAACTAACAGCAGTAAAACGTCATCATGGTTCCATCTTGCAAATTACTGAACTTACGCAGCCCAGTCATTCTCTCAGTGGCAAATATCACAATCACAAATTTGGACATATGTTGTGCAAGGGTTCATCATACCTTGTCGTGATTCTTCTTATAGATGCAAACTCAGTACAATTCTACACCTTTTCACTACTTTTTACCATGCTGCATTCACCCAGAGAGTTTGAAAAGAAATAGGAGTTTCCATCAACATTGAGCATAGAAAAGTAGATCCCAACATAAAGTACATTAGCATATAAAACTATTTTATAGAAAGAAAATCATAACATAAGGGAGAGGTCAAATACAAATCATGACCTGAAAGCCCCATTCAAATGTAATATCTGAATCCGACACCACTGATGCACCATAGCAGATCCTAGTTCAATCTTAGTCCAGTGTCAGCAGACCAAGTATAGAAGATCAGTCTCTACAAAAATTACACATGAGAACAGACCTGTATGTAAACCTGTTTTCTGACATTATAGATATGTCCTTTCCTTAGTCAGAGGTGCCAGAATATATACCTAAGTTGCTCAGTTCAGTTCACAAGGTTTGTTCGATTTAGAAACACATCGTAAAAGCACAAAGTACAGATTTATTTGTTAAAAATATATACAATAGAAGAACAATTTTCATTATATAATAAAAATATAGAATAAAAAAAATCATAGAAACTTGATATGTGCTCTATAAAGGCAGCAATTAAACCATGTAAACCCGAGCACTGGCACCGGTATATTTATAGATATGAAAAATATATATCAAGCACCTTCAATATGATTGGTCCAGTGTATTTTTATTATCAGTGCTCACACAAAATTTTAAAAAAATTATATCCATGAAATAGTATTTCAAAAGGTAGATGTACCGATGTAAGTTCCTAAAAACTAACAGTGCTTGGTGGACTTCATGAAACTGTATTATCTATACCGCTTTCTGGTTACTAGTGCTCCTCATAACATTTATAACACCGGAACAAATGTCAATAGAGACCAGAGAATACAACTAACGAAAACTTTCTTTATAAGAGGTTACTCCTTTCCCAAGTATGTCTTCCAAGACCAGTTGCTAATGTGTCTTTTCTAAAACAGCCACAGAGCAATCATGGGAATTCTGTTAAAACTGAGGATCTTTGGAGAGGGGGCTATTGGAGGAAATGCATCCCTATGGCTGAAGCTTCACTTCACTGAGGCCTTTAGCACTATTGACTATAAAATCATGAACATTCAGTACAAGCAGATCTTGAGGACCTCAGAAACAAATACTGATTATTGGTCCTATCTAGATGAAAGACAATAAAATGTATGCACAAGTCCCAAAATCATACATTTTGATATGTCTGAAAGTGGTATCCATCAAAGCTAAGGATTCTCTGTTTAAAGGCTACCTATACTGTTTGCAGAATCGATTTATAGAGAGAGGGTTGGGTAATCATAAGTGCAAGATTACACAATGTCATTCTTTAAGTTGAAGGCTAACTATGGAAAATATGCGTCCTCAGTGGATGAGCACTCCGAGCTGATAAGATTTGGTTGGAAGGCACGGGTTGGCCGCTTGGCCAACAAAACTGAACTGATGCTTGTGGGCTCTGAATATACTGTCAAACACTTACATTCTAAATAGAAAGAATTAAATTTAAAAGGCTGTGATGGCTTGGCCTTAATTCAGGTAAAGGTTCTAACTTGGTAACTTTGACACATGCCGAATTACCAAGTACAAAAATATGCTGGGCAAATAACACTTCTGCTAGAACTCAGATGTGTATGTCCACCCAATATACACCTGCCAGTTAAATAATGGGGAATAATTGAACAATAACTGTGCTATGTTTGCATGTATTACTACCCTTTGCTCCCCGGTGTGCAGGGGCGATGAACACCAGGTAAAATGTAGTATTTGATAAAATAGAAGAAGCAAATTGGTAATATAATTCTGAATTTATTCTCCAGAATAAGAGCACGTCTGGTCAGATCCACAACTCACAGGAAACTGACCAACAGTAAAATATAGAACATTCATAACACCTTGGCTGGAATGTGGTATATGTCATCAATAAAGGAATGTACATCTTAAGGAAACATTTACCATCTTAATACAATATAAATAATTAAATAATCTATAAACTAACATACTACATATCTTCCCCTCTTGTTTTTTTTTTTATTTATACACAAAAAACTCCTGAAATTTCGAAGGTCTAATGACATATCTACCAAATGAAGATTTCTGGACGGATTCTCTATCTTGGTGAACAGGTATACAATCATCACAAACATTAGAAGTACAGGCTTCATTATCACTAGCATTTGAAGGAGAATTGACATTATCACAAACATTTGAAGGAAAAACTTCATCTTGAGAACAATCCCTATTTACAAGAGGATTAGAATCACAAGAATTCTGAACAGAATCTGAGATGTCGGATTGAATACAATCAAAACACCAAAAATGCCCAAGAGAAACCTTTGTAGTATCTGAAGAAATACGTTCATGTTGGTGTTGAGATGGAGCTAAGCGACTTAAATGCCATTTTTCACCATTCTCCAAAGTAACAGAATTTTCGTGAATTTTTACAACCTTTTTAGGAGAACTAAATTTGCTCTGACCTTTGGGTACCTTCCTGGCATTTTTAATACAAACAAAATCTCCAATTTTTAACTTGACAGGTTTTGCACCATGTTTACAATCATGGTATAATTTATTTTTAGTTTGTGAAGAGGACAATTTAGAGTTTATTGCATCAGTATCATAGAAAACCATATCATTCCTTTTCATCCAACCTGGATTAGTTTTTGAAAAAGGAACTCTACACCGCATTAAAGAAAAAGGACACTTGCCAGAAGAAGGATGTGGAGTAACTCTATATGCCCACAACATTTTCTTACATTCATTTTCCCAAACGAGATTTGACTTAAAACACAGCTGAATGGTGTTTTTAATGACCCTGTTAAGCCTTTCCACAACTCCGTTACAAGAAGGGTGGTATAGAGGTGTAAACTTATGGTTAATTCCTTTTGAAGTGAAAAACAATTGCATTTCTTTAGACTTAAATTGAGGCCCATTGTCAGTTAAGACAGATGAAGGAGAACCTTCTTGGATGAATACACATTCCAAGAATTCAATAATAATAATTGTGTTGGTTTTCTCGACTACTTTCAGTTCAAACCACTTAGAAAATAAATCCACAATAACAATAATAAACTTAACATTGTTATCAAACCAATTGACAGGTCCCTTGATGTCCATGGCTAACTCTTCCCAAGGAAATTTGGGAGCAATAACATTTCCCAAAGGTGGATTGAAGGTTTTCTTTGATTTGTCAGAAACTTCACAATTAATGCATGCTCTAACAAGTTTTTCTATATCATTATCCATTCCTGGCCACCAATACTGGTCTCTCACTCTGGATTTTGTCCGAGAGATGCCTGGATGACCTTCATGGGACAACTGCATAATGTGAGATCTAACAGACATGGGTGGAATTATTTTATCATTTCTAAGTAGAAATATATCGGATATGGAAAGTTCATCACGGACTTCCCAAAAACCCCTCAAAGAATCATTAAGATTCTTTTTGCAAAAATCCTTCCAACCCATTACAACTTTGGATTTAACTTCAGTAAAAAGTTTATCATCAGAATCAGCTTTGAGCCATTGGTCTTTAGAAAGACTGTCAAAAACGTTGCAAATAGACATAACATTTGCAACAGAAAAATCATTCCACGAATTACGGTCAGCCACAAAAATCGGTAGAGAAAATCTGCTCAAAAAATCCGCAATAATGTTTTTTTTACCTGGAACATAATTTATAACAAATAAGAAATCCTGCAAGTGCATGGACAATCTTGAAATCCTAGCTGTAGCTTTATACAAACCTTGTGTGGTCAATAATTTGGTAAGGGGTTTATGATCCGTTCTCACACAAAATGACATACCCCAAATGAATTTTCTAAAATGCTCTAACCCCCACACAACTGCTAGAGTTTCCCTTTCAATTACTGAGTATTTTTCCTCAGTAGGTGTAAGGGATCTTGAGGCAAAAGCAATTACCACTTCCTGATTAGATTCGGACAATTGAGTTAGAACTGCCCCTAAGCCTTTAGAACTAGCATCAGTAGTAATGAATGTAGAAGCAGTGGGATCAAAACCTTGTAAGTTGGGGGCACAGCAAATAGCCTGTTTAATAATTTCGAAAGCTTGTTGACATTCTTGCGACCAAACAAAAGGTACTTTGTTCTTCAAAAGAACACGCATAGGAAAAGTTTTCTCACTAAAATTAGA
Organism: Lissotriton helveticus; assembly: GCF_964261635.1. Taxonomy (NCBI): domain Eukaryota; kingdom Metazoa; phylum Chordata; class Amphibia; order Caudata; family Salamandridae; genus Lissotriton; species Lissotriton helveticus. Next base: position 1,243,923,788 of record NC_136067.1, read on the forward strand.
AACAAATTTGGAGTAAAATTCCGCTAAACCTAGAAATGATCTCAAATCATCTTTTGATTTAGGAGCAGGGGCGTCAGAAATGGCTCTTATGAGTTTAGTCTTAGGTCTAATTCCTTGGTCACTGATCTCATGTCCTAGATACACAACTTTGTCTTCTGAAAAAGTACATTTAGAAATTTCTGCAGTTAGACATTTTTCATCAAGGATTCTCATAACCTGTCTCAGTCTAGAATCATGTTGTGTAGTATCCTTACCTAAAACAAGAATATCATCTTGGAAGAAGATGACCCCAGCCATATCACCGAATAATTGTGACATGAGGCGCTGAAAAACTGCAGCCGCAGAGGCCAAACCAAATGGCATGCGGCGAAAACGAAAACAGCCAAAAGGAGTACAAAATGCAGTAAGATCACGGCTGGAATGATGTAAAGTGATTTGGTGGTACGCTGAAGATAAATCCAGCGTAGAGAAAAATTTAGCACCACGAGTTAAAGACAACATTTCATCGATCCTGGGTAACGGAAACTGATCCACAATTATGTTATTATTTAAATTTCTCAAATCAACACATAAGCGGATTTTTCCATTAGTCCGTCTAGCGACCACCAATGGAGAAATCCACTCAGACGATTCAATAGGTTCTATGATACCACTCTCTTGTAATTTTAACAAATCATTTTTAACCTCATCTCTGACAATTAGTGGTATGTTTCGCACCTTATGAATTATAGGTACAGCATTACTCTTCAGTCTTATACGGTGAGAAAAACCTTTGAATTTTCCAATCTTACCTGAAAAAACGTTCGGAAACTCTTTGAGAATCCAATTCTTGGTATCTTCACTTACCCCAGTAACTAGGACTTGTTCAACACTGTTAGGATCAAGAACAATGTGTAAGGATCTTTGATCTCTCCAGCCTAAAACAGGAGGACCATCAACAGCGATGTACAATTTACAAAATGCAGTACGATGTTTGAATTCAAAAACCAAAGAACGAAAACCTAACATTTCTATAGTGTTACCAGTAAAGCTTTCAGTAAGAATGTCACTGGGCTCTAAGTGAGGACCTAATTCATTAACCAAATCCTTTTCCCAAATCTTTTTGTTGACAATAGTATAGGGAGATCCTGAGTCAGCAGCAACTTGAACAGGAATACCCCCAAATTTCACAATGCATAAGGGTTTGCTTCTATCATCCTCCCCAACAACTAAAACAATATTACATTGTGCATTTGCAGAAGAATTGGGAGATGACAAGCTTATGTCAGAGTCATAATCAGAAGAAGTATCTGTAATACATGCTACTTTAGTATGCTGATAGGATTTTTTTGTTGCACACTTTAGCATAATGACCAACGGTACCACAATTGGAGCACTTTGCAGATCTAGCAGGGCAATTTTCAGAACTTGCGTTATGGTTTTTGTCACCACAACGGTAACATGCAAATGAAAATGAACTACTCTGAAAAGATTTGTTCTTATTAAAAGTTTTCTTGCTAGATGAAGAAGAATTCTTATTGGTTTGGAATTTTTTGCTTGTATTCTTTTTTGTATAAAAGTTTTTTTTCTTGTTATCAGATATATTACTCACAGTAGGTGTGGAGGCAGAATCCGATTGTTTAGACAAAGCTTTGGAACTTCTATCTGATAATTCAGCCTTTTTTAGTAAGGTAATGACATCTTTGAGGCTAGATTCTCCTTCAATCCAAAGCCTGTCTTGTATACTCTTGTTTTTTGTACAAACCACAACCTGATCTCTGATCAATTCATCGTGTAAAACACCAAATTTGCACTGTGCAGCCAAAATTTTTAGTTGAGAGACATATTCTTCAACAGTCTCGTTCTGCAGTTGTTTGCGTTTAAAAAACGCACGTCTTGTCACACCGATGCAAACTGTAGGTGAATAATGTTCTGTTAAATCAGATAAAGCAGTTTTAAATTTGTCATAATCTCCAGACCTATCAGGTTTTTGCATTTGTTCATAAACCCTGAGACCCTCAGGACCAAGACTGTGCAGTAGCATACGCAATTTTCTGTCAGATGATAAAATACCAACATTATCCTCCAAAGTGGCGATGTAATTCAAAAAATAATTTTTCCATTCATCCCACTTTATTATAGGATCACCAGGAGAAATTAAAAATTCTTTAGGTGTGCTGATACTAATGTTGATACAAGAAGATGATGTAGAAGCAGTATTGCTGGAAGTAGAATCTTCAGTCATGTTTAATTAAAAACGAAATCAAAGAAAAAAAATTCAATAGTTTTGAATTAATATGCAGAGCAAAGTACACTGGAAACGTTTATGTTGAATATAAAGTAAATGTGTCTTACTTCAGCATGAAAGCGCTTTGAAACGATAAAATTATCTTTAGCCGAGTGTACCTTGAAGTATTACTGAAGTCAGACGTGCTCTGTGAAGAATTCCAATATGGCGGCACGTACACGTCACGTCAGGTTACGTTGGTTGACCTGAGACGCGATGACTCGTACTAACAACACTGGAGCGTTGCCGAGTGTAGATGTTGCTAAGAGGCGCGGTGAAGCTCGAGAGCTGGAGCGAGCATCTGCGCATGGAGCAACGGAATGCGTTTAAAGGTAAACGCTTTGTGCGCGAAGGGGTAGAAACGCACAAAATTGAAAATAACTCGTAACTCAGTTTTTTGTTTTGAAGGTGTTCAGGAAGCGCCGCTTCAATTGGAAGGCAGAGTTGAGGAGACGTAGGTTCGTTTTCAAGGAAAATCGGCTTGTATGAAAAATTTTCAATAATAAAAAAATTTGTGTTGAAGGAAACTTCTCAGCATCCCAATCGTCGCCAATATAATGTAGTATTTGATAAAATAGAAGAAGCAAATTGGTAATATAATTCTGAATTTATTCTCCAGAATAAGAGCACGTCTGGTCAGATCCACAACTCACAGGAAACTGACCAACAGTAAAATATAGAACATTCATAACACCTTGGCTGGAATGTGGTATATGTCATCAATAAAGGAATGTACATCTTAAGGAAACATTTACCATCTTAATACAATATAAATAATTAAATAATCTATAAACTAACATACTACATATTGACAAGTGATTTATGCCTGTTCGAACAATTGCCACAACTGGTAAAATAGATGCAAATTTTCTTTCTGTCTGTTTAATCAACTATCACATGGATCTAAATGTCCTTGTAAGTGAGTCACATGCGTTGGGGCAATACCACGCAGCTGAGAGTACTTTGTGGGGGAGTAACCAAACTGCATTAGTGGCAGCCATGTGTAATGGACTGCCATAAACCTTGAGATTGGAGAGATCAAGAGCTACATTTTTAAGCAATTGAAAGTTCTCCTGATTGAGTAATTTTATTTTGGCTCTGTAGAACTGATCTCTACGGCTTGGGTGACTCATTTCTTCGGCACACTTTACAAATAGGCATAACTATGTACAATAGGGTACCAGGAATATGTATCTGAATTGTACAATTCTAACAAGTAGTCACATTCCACTATTCTGTTCCAACACTTCTGTCTTGGGAATGTATTTTAAATTCTGCAAAATAGGTCTCGGCCATCCAGGCACACACCATGGTTAATAATTATAAACATTTTGAGAAAAACCTAGCAAATCAGGCAAAGCAGAACGTTCGATCCTGCAAGCATTGAACATAAAAGTTTATAATTCTGTACTCTTCTCTACTGCGTTGTCTACCGTATTGCTTTTTTTAAAAATGTTGATATTTTACAAGTACCATGTTGTTCCTTGATACATGTCTTTCTGTTTACTAGGTTACAATAATTGGCTTCACCTTAGGTATTCCAGATGTTATCATGGGCATTACTTTTCTGGCTGCTGGAACAAGTGTACCTGACTGCATGGCAAGCCTCATAGTGGCAAGGCAAGGTAATCATATGCTCGTTGGTGTGGAGTCTGATTGCATGGACATCTGGATTTCATGTTGTGTCACAAGCCGCTGTGCAATAAGTATACTCTGACAATGCCCAGAACCTAAATCTTTCAGAAGTTACATGCACCTCCATGGTTGGTTGAAAATGGTCAAAATCATCAATTGAACTGAAATCATATTACATGCGATAAAATATAGTGAAATAGATTTTATGGAATAAAGTACAATGCTTATAGCGTGGGCAACATTGGAAATAAAAAAAGGAGATGTAAAAGAATCATGGAAAGCATATATAGTCATGCAAAATTCAAAAATGTAAAATTTAAATGTAGAATTTCTGCCACAATATTTGCAAATTGGACATAGGCACATGTTAAACTTCGTCATAAACCCTAACTATTACTCCCTCCTTAGCCCTATCTTAAACCTGTACCCATTACACCACATTGTTTCTGCCATTTATGGGAGACACCTCCATACATGTGTAACTAGCTCCTATGGTGCCCTACTCCATAACGTCTTCTTACACCCTTCATTACTGTAACCCGAATCCTAACTCTAACCCTACCCTTTAAGCTGATCTTACTATTATCCCATTCCTTATACACACCTCACTATTTTATTGAGAATTTTTTTTTTATCTATACAGTACAGATATACAATGCACACATAGTGAAGGCAATACTGGTGACATCGTGCGCCGATGGGGTTACAATCAGTACATTGTTGACATATTCGTAGGACGTACATGTATCGCTAGGTAATCACAGTCATGGCGTCAGTTGTCATAGCTGGTGTTGTGAATTGCCCTCGTAGAAGGAAACAAAAGTGGGAAAGAGAGAAAGGAAGATCGGACAGGATGGTTCGAGTAGTATTTAGCTGCCCAAGCTACACCGGCCGCGGCTCTATATGGATTGGGAGCGGGGGTGTCGAGTCTCCCGGTGGGCTGCCTACGGCAGCTTGTGTGAGCTCATGTAATTGTCCGGGGAGAGCCACATCTCGCCTTTTGTGTTGGCGTTGGATGAGTGTTTGGAAGTTATGTTGTCCGGCCCCCTTAGGAAGGTGATCCAGTTAAACCAGCTTTTGAAGGATGCCTTCCTTGTGTCTTTCCAGTTCGTTAAGATTGTTTTAACAGCCGCCGTGAGCAGGAGGTCTATCAAGTCGCTGTCGATTTTGGACTGGATTTCGGGGGCCATGAAGGCGGTGGCTATCCCTGGGAAGTCTAGTTGTAGTGAGAGCCCCAATATGCTGTTTAGTAAGTCTCTTATTTTACCCCAGAAGGACTTGACTTTGGGGCAGTAGAAGATAAGATGCGCTAGATCACCTTTTTGTTTGAGGCAGTTCCAGCATAAGTCGTTCTCGCGAATTCCGATAGCCGCTAGGCGGGATGGGAACCAGTATGCTTTGTGTAGGAGCCACTATTTAGTTTGTGCTAGAGTTGGGGTGACTTTATTTTTGGTCGTAGACGACCAGAGGCGGGGTTTTTCTTTCTCGGTGAGGTGTCTAGAATTTAGGGATTCCCAGTATTCTAATGTTTTGGTATTAAGTCTCGTTGCAGCTGGGCTTAGGAGTTTGTATAGGTGTGACGTTCGGTGTCCGACTTTGTTTAGAATCGCTGTGTATTGCAGTATCGGTGGCGCCCCCTTGCTAAGCCCTGCTCTCGTGATTGCCGCTTTTATTTGTAGGAAATTGTAGAATTCAATGTCTGGTAGGTTGTGCTCGTGCTTTAGGGTGTCGAATGTGAGAGGGGCATTGGGTCTTCTAGCTGGATGGGAAGGGAGATGCCTCGCTCATACCAGTGGTTAATGTTAAGTGGTCGTTATATTTTACTTTAGAGTTGAACCAAATCGATTCCCAATTTGTGTTCTTGAATCTACTCTTCATTCTTTTGTCGACTTTGAGGAGTGCGTTCTTGGTGTTTTTGAGTATGGTGTTGTTGGCCTCGGGGTGCATGTTTGCTGTGAGTAGGGTTATGGGGTCAAGGCCTTTTAGGATTGCCTTCTCTAGTGACAGCCATACCGGCGTGTATACTTGCCCTGGGGCGAGCCAGTTTATTCCTTGTCTTGCCAGGCATGCCGTTTGGAATGTCTTGAAGTTGGTGAGGTTGAGGCCCCCTAGTTATTTGTTTAGTCTTAGTTTCTGTAGACTTATCCTGGGCTTCTTGTCTCTCCAGAGGAATTTGTTTATGAGCTTGTCCAGTTTTCTGTGGTAGTCCTCTGTGGTTATAAGCGGGAGCATACCAAGCAGGTAGTTAACCATGGGTGGTAGAATCATTTTGACTGTTTCCACCCTACCCCACCGGCTGATGAATTTTGGTGACCATGAGTCTAGTTTTTCTTTCAGCTTGTTTAGTATTATTTTTTCGTTGTGGTCTAGTGTTGATTTAAGGTCCCTTCCGAAGTAGAGACCAAGATATTTCAGGCATTTTTTCTGCCAAGTCAACCCTGAGGTCCCTAGGACTGCCCTAGTTGTGTGCACATTTAGTGGTTTGCATTCGGATTTGTCCCTGTTCAGTTTGTAGCCCGCCACTTGGGCATATTCCTCAATGGCATTACTTTAACCCTAACCACAATACATTCCATTAGACCTTCCCTAACACCATCCTTTTCTCCAACCCTAACCCAACCCCTGATCTCATAACCAAAATCTGATTCCTTACCCCACCCCAGTCCTAACATGTTGTTACAGTCACTCCATACCTAACCTGTATTCCTCACCTTGCATCATTGCCCTGTGAGTGATGGCATCTCTACGCATCCACCTGAAAATAAGTGGGCTTCAGTGCCTTACCTGGAGGGCCACTCCTTTCGTTTTCAATTTCTCTGTATATAGGTGCCCTTTCATTTCATAACATCTTTGTTTATGTGAATATTTTTCAGCATTTTGATTACAACATACTAGAAGACAACAACGCTTGTGAAGCCTTTCTAAAACGTTTCTCTCAAGAATTATTTAAGTGCAAATCTATTATCCTTGGTAATGTCAAATGGGGTAGTCAATACTAAAAACCTTACCTACAAAGGTAAACTGTGAGGTATCATGTAACAAAATACATGTCTGCAGAATTTAACACTGTGCAATTACAATCCACCCTTAAAAACTTGTTGGCTTTACTATATGCATTTCACATTAAATAAATTAGGCGTATTGACTTTGTAACTTTTCATAATAACAGATTAGACCTATTGCATCCAGCGTAATTTCCCCCCCTGAACCAATCAGGTCAATGGCCTTTATCATTGACTTGTTACTAAACCCAACTTAGACCTACTTTGGAAATCATAAGCCTTCTCTCGATGTAACCATTAGATATACAGTAATACAATCATGAATATTTACAAAATTACAGTTATATGAATAATATAAAATTCCTCCTAAGAGGGCATATTAATGATTGTCACAAAGCAAATCTTCTATCTGCCTGGTTTGTTGGTGTAGGCCACCAACATCAAAACTCTAGCCAACTACATTGCTTTTAACACATGCTTTTCACAATAAGTAAGTCCAGCCTCCTAGTTTTGCCATAACTTTTCAAACTAAACATATCAAACCTATGGAATCTGACATGACTATTCTCAGTGAACCATTAAGACCTGTATCCATTAGCAATGGCTCAATGCCATAACTAGTACAGACCTAGTGATGTACACATAAGCTGCCAACCATAGGGCAAGCAGCGATAAAATTATAAATATATACAAAATGGCCGTTTGTAATACAATTTACAATACCTCTTGAAAGAGCACAACATGTGTTATCACGGTGAAAATGACTTCTAAAGGATTGTCAGAAGGTGTGACCAAGCCCCTCTCCTTTTAAGGTAATCTGTGAGATTTTATACAACAAAATACCTGTCTACAGCATGAAACACAGTGTGATAACAATCTACAGTTAAAGACCTATTGACTTTAATAAGTGCTTATCAGAATAATTAAACCAGGCCTACTTCCTTATGATAATTATTGTTAATAAAGAGATCAAACCAGCGACACAGGACATAACTTTTCCCAGGGAAAGAACCAGGCCTTTTTGCCTTTAACATTGGTTAGCCACCATAGCCAATTTAGGCCTACTTTATTGAGTATAAGCTTTTAAACAAGGGGGCCGATTCACAGACCTAATCTGAGATAAAATTCTACATTTACTAATTTTGGAATTCACAGAAGGCATTTAGTAGTAGTAAAGTTAGGACTCCTAACTTTACTACTACTAAACTGAGACAAAATCCTAACTTTACGACTTTCGGTATTCACAAAAGGCACTCAGTAGTAGTAAAGTTAGGAGTCCTAACTTTACTACTACTAAATGCCTTCTGTGAATACCAAAAGTAGTAAGTTTAGGATTTTATCTCAGATTAGTTCTGTAAATCGGCCCCAATGTGATTATCAGGCAAACAGTTGCAAAGTTACAAATGTTTTCAAATGTATAGGCAACGCAATATGCTGTCTCTCCTAAAAGGGCCTAGCAAGGATTATCACAGTGGAAATCTATCCCACCGGTTTGTCAGAGGAAGGAACTAACACTAAAACACTTGCCAACTATGATAATCTATGAGATTACATGTAACAAAATACTTTAATATAGGCAATAACAATGTACCCTTAATTGCTCATTGACTTTAAAATATGCTTTTCATAATAATTATGTCAGGCCCACTGCCTTTATCTTAGCTTTTCAAAATAAACAGATCTGCCCTATTACCTTGATGACTGGTTTTCTACCATAACCAACAAAGACCTGCTGTATTGACCTGCTGTACTGAGGATGATCTTTCCCACTAGCAAAACAATTGCAACACAAGGACGTTTTTTAGTAAGCAGACTACTTATGCTCAATCAACAACCCTACTCAAGGAAACCAGTGGCTGAGCCTAATCCACACTCTTGTAAAGCTCTTTTTCTGTTGACAATTTCCAATCATATGTGAATGATGTCCAACTTGTAGCAATTGAGTCCTCCTAATTGAAGGGAAAGTTACTTTTAGACTGTGTGAAAACATCAAGCCAGATCAGTTACTTTATTTCTAGAAGAAATCACAGCATGGTTTGTTGTTACCTTGCCAAAAAGCTTATTTAGATACTGGTCTACTTCTCTTACAGGTATGGGGGACATGGCGGTATCGAATTCGATTGGAAGCAATGTCTTTGACATTCTAATTGGACTAGGTCTCCCATGGGCATTACAGACTCTGGCAATCGACTATGGCTCCTACGTAAGTTACTTTTATCCTGAAGGTGCAAAGTGCAGTATGAGCACATATTTCTAAATAGTCTTGCTATAAATAAGATTTAACACTCTTATTTAGGATTTGCTTGCATTGTGGAAAAGAGGAAATACAGTTGCTGAACAAGATGTCTTCGAATTAGTATTCAGTATGTAAGGACTGCATAAGTAAGATGCACAGCTATTGTGGAATATCATTATATTTGTGACTGGAAACCAATGGGATACAAGGCCAGATGAACTAAGTGGCTTAGCAGCCGCAAACCCTGCGAATCACTAATTACAAAAGTATCCACGTTTTGTTTAACCCGTTCTGTGCTCATGACGAGCTCAGCTTGTCATAAGGCACAGTGGTCAGGTGCTCATGACGAGCTGAGCTCGTCATGGCCCGTGGAACGCTCACACGCGGGGATAATTCCCCTGCTGTGCTGAACGTTCCATGGGAACAGGTGTGGCCGTGACAATGTCAGCTCGTCATGAGCACCTGAGCACTGTGCCTCATGACAAGCTCAGCTCGTCATGAGCATGGGGGTGCTGTGCGTGCCCCCGCCCCCAGCACAGCGGGGGGAATTACCCCCACATGCAAGGGGTTAAGGAAAATGGGCTGCCAAAACAAAGTTTTCCATTTTCAGAAATGCAGTGACAGGGATGGTGGTCTGCTGTCCCCTACAGGCAACCACCCCGCAATTGCAGCCAGTCCCAGGGGTTGCAAATTGTAACCTGATAAAAGAATATTATTACGGTAGGGCATTCTGTGGCCCCAGTGATTCCTTATTTTATGATTCAACCTATTGGTCTATAGATCAGTTTGAAAAATATAAAGTTGGTTTGTGATCATTTATGCGACCAGTATATTGTACATCTGTCCGATATGTATCAATCTTTAACCCCACAAACAGTTTCTGGTGACAAAAAACTATGATATGGAAGTTCTAGTGGCTGTCAAAACAAAACAGAAAAATTAGATTTGTGACAAATTCAGTCTGTTGCTTGTTTCATCAAAACAGAGTCTGTATAGAAAATGATGCTTTCACCTCCTGGCCTTCATTGCTTGCCACTAGGGATTATGTCATGTTATCTGATGCTGTAACATCTCCATGTCCTATCCTCATGCTTTGTAGGTTATGTTACAGAAATATGTATATTGCTGCATTACCCTTACCATGGTCTCACAGTACTCTTGGAGTTCCAGTACCTTCACGCCCCGGTCTCGAGGATTCCGTCACAGCATAGATTCTGTTTTCGGTTTCTTTGAGATGGATTAGTAGTAGACAGTGGTGTAACAAAGGTCCCCGCAGCTCCCTCGGTGCAGGGGTCCTAGCTCCAGGTGACCCATCACCACAGTACCCTGGTGTGACAGCTCCTGACCGAGCCCAGAGGGGGTGCCCTCGATATAGTTTGAAGGCCCAAGTTTCATTACGCTAGTGGTAGTAGTCTGATGCTTTTCATGTATGTGAGTGTACTCTAATGATTTGTTCTGTTGGTGGCTGTAGCTGGAGATCTTTGGACTGTGGATGCCAACAGTGCAAAGAAGAGCTAGTCTAGCAGCCCTTGCTAATGGATATATCTGTGCATCTAAGTTGAAGTTTGGTGTGCAAATGCCTATGTGAACCAAACTGATAATAATAAAACTGCTAGCCAATTTGGCGAGTGGGAGGAGGGCAGAATTGCTAAAGATTTGTGCATGCCTTCATGTGACAGTGGAAGAAAGGGACATAAATCTGTGAAAACAGTAGTCTATCAGCTTTCCAGAGCTAAAAATATTTGGCTTGAAGAACAAACTGGCCATTTGAGCACCAAAACCACTTTACACAGTGAAAGGTCAACCCACTGGTAATATGTGCAAAAGGTGATCTCTGGGGTGGATCAGTGTAAGCACTCATCGCTTCTGACACACAAAACTATTAATTAAAAGAGTGCGACTTGGCTTTTTGTTTCAACAAAACATAGAACGAGAACAGGCGCAGGTGATACTGCAAACAGTCATTAGTACGAGAAACGTAACACATAGCATGTGTGCTGGGTGCTTAGCCCACTTCCTACATGTTTGGCCCTTCTACAGTCATCTACATCTAGGACTTGTTACAAAAGATTATACCTCTAGGAGAAAGAATTAACTGAACAGATTCACATTTGTCCCTTTGGGCCATGTGTAGCATTACATAAAGCAGACGCTGAAAGTGCAAACACTGCTGACGTGTTCATTGGCTAGAGACTCTTTAAATATGGTGGTCACAGTTTTCAATCATTGACATTGCAGCTAAGCATCACACTGTACTCTATCGAGTGAATAATAGTGAATTTAGTCTACGGTTTCGTCATACATCATTGCCACTATCAGTGGCGACAGGAAATGTGACCAGGGAGGAGGCCACACGCACACATACACACTCACTCACACCCATGCATTTACACACACGCGCACACACCCATTCACAACACTCACTCACAAATACATTCATACATACTTGCACATACACATCAAACATTAAACAAAAAACAATAAAACCTTCAATACATCTCTCCGGGAAGAAAACCTTGGAGGTGCCAGGAGGTCGGGGACTGCTGCTTTCCCTCATTGACTGATGTATGGTCAGCCAATGAGGGAAGGCAGCAGTCCCTCACTTGTCACAAAGTGGGATGGGCTCAGTGAAGCTGCTTACCCCACCCCACTCTGTGACCAGCTGTTAGTGATTGCTACTTAGTTCTGGGTAATTCAGGGCTCAAAACTGAAACACCCAAGTCTGAGGCAATCAGTGACTCTGACCCTCATCACGAGGGGGAGGGCCACAAGGCCCTTTTGCCAGGCTCAGGATGCCACGTCCACAGGGAAGTGAAACCTCAGCCTGGCAAAGTTCAGCTGAGGGAGCCAGAAGCCTGTGCATTTAGCGCATGTCTAGAACCAGGCTGCCTGACCTGAACATGAAGTGTGTCTATCAGGCTGACCTTTGTTTAACCTGACAGACACTCTTACTGGGAAAAAGTTGGGGGCATTGCCCCTGAGTTTTTTATGATTGGTCCCCCGTCAGGATTCTGGTTATGGTGAGTCTGCTAGCCCTATCCAAGAGATCTAAGGGGGTTTTCTCCCCTTACTATTTTAAATAAAATGCTTGCAAGCATCAGATTTAAAGGAGGTATCCCAAATGTTGGTGCTTAAAAGGTCAAACTTTTTAGAGACATCTGAATGGTTGTGTGTAAAGTAATTTAACACTAAATGTCTGTTACACTACACAGGAGCATTATTCCCTTGCAACAGCAAACATATTTACATATCAATCATAAAAGTCAGTGAGTGGAAAAAAACAGTCAATGCACAGCCGAAGAATGAATCTACCATAGAAAACGTAGTACCTTTCTGCTGCATTGTAGACCAACAAACAAATACCTAACATGAATTTGGAGCTTGTAAAAATGACTCAAAAGTAAATAGTATACCGTACAATGCAGGTAGCAATTCACAAAAATATCTTCAGGTGGAAACATACACAAAGGTACACTGAGACAAAAGTCTAACTTTGAGACTTCCAATCTTCACAAAGGGCATTTACGAGAAGTAAAGTTAGACTTTTGTCTCAGTTAAACGTAAGTTTTGGTCTTAAGTTTAACTGAGCCCAGATTTTGCCGAGTAGAACCACTAAACTTCTTCAAAACAGGCACCGATAAACATTGTCTCATGTATCAGAACTTGCCCATAAATTGTAATTCTTAAACCTATTGGAGGTAGTTACACAACTCTCTAGCCGGGGTGATTGGACAAAATATCTTCTCCTGCTGCTCAGTATTAGGGCCCCCTCAGTTGCCTCGCCACCACTCTTTTTTATGGCGGGCTCACCACCACGGAAAGGGAGGTGGTTTGGCAACTTGAAATATGCTCAGTAGTGCTGGAGGGCACCTCCAGCATATTCCTGCCTCAGACCGTCACGGCCAAACCACGGAATCCTGGATCATGGCGGAGGTGTCGGTCCGACTACCACACTAAGAATGCGACACACAGTGCTGCCGTTTGGCAGTGGTCAGATCGCCATCACGAGTATGGCGTCCACTGGACTGTTGTGCTTGTAATCAGGCCCCTAGACAACTAACAATTCAAATTACACTTTAGGTAGCGCATGTCCAGAAGGTTATGAAGTTATCCACCTTCACCTACCCTTGCAAAGGGGAAGTGGGCTTGCATTACTTTTTAAAGAGAAGTTTATTCTCATGGTTCTTAAACTATGGGATTTCTTGACCTGTTGGCCTTCTTTTTAAATGTATCCTGTTGTAACTCATTTGTGGGTATTGTTAGCTATTGCCCTCCTGGCCCGGATACTAAGTTTGTAGAGTCATTCTCTGATTTCCTTACCCCACTGCTCTTACCTCACAAGGCTTTTGTTGTGTTGGAAATTTTTAATGTATGGGCAGATTTTCCTACTGGTACCATGCAATGGACCTTATTCATTATTTAGCGGCCTTGTTTCCGAAAGAACACAAAAATCCGCCACACCTGATTTAATCTTCACTCCTGTGGTCTATTTCCCCAAATTTGGTCAGACCATTCTTTGGTACTATTTCAGGTTACTGGGCCAATAACACTTATAACCATGGGTACTGCCACGAGTCTACCTTTCTTTGTCCATGCGTAGGCTAAATTAGACCTAGAGGCTGTAGCTGACCACCTTGCTCATACACAACTTCCTTCTCAAACCTTTTTGTTAATGGTTAGCTCGAAGAATACAATCAAAACGCCCTTCTGCCCCGTGGTGTAACAGTACCTTGAGAAATTCTGAGCATGGATATAACAATATTGAAAATGCTGGCCCTTTAAACCACGAAACTAAAATTAAAATAGAATGTATCTGCCCTTAAAATGTATAAAAAGCCTATCATTTCTGCCAAGGCAGATTTTTTTGTGAATGAAATACTTCTGGCATCCAACCCATGCGAAAGGTTTTTTTCTATTGCGCACACATTAGCGAATCTTACACGCCCATTGTAGTATTTTGTTTCCTCGCAGTTACTATGTGATAATGATTAACTTTTTGAGGACGAAATTCTCAACATAAAAAGCAGTATTGACCAGTGAACATCTGCGTGCACTCTTAAATTTCAGCTCCATCATAGATTGTGTCCAGATTACTGCATTACTATCCCTCTCGCCCACCAATGAGGCAGGGATTACTCCACCTTCACTATCGGATTTGGGATCGATAGATAGGAACGGTTTTCTGACACTGTCCCACTCCATTTCCACTGGTTCACCACTCGGTCCTCCACCTCCCAAGAAGAGGCAAGTGATGGCTGTCTCTATAATGGAGCCATTACCTTCCATCAGTAACGTATCGCTTTCTGCTAGTAATGTCCAGTTGGAGTGAAAACAAGCATTGGAAATGCAATAGGTCTCGCAAAACAGCCACTACCCGACCAAGACACGGGCAGGTCAACATAGAAAGTTTGGGGTGGGGGTTAGATATTCCTACTCAGTGGTAGGGCCTTCAAACGCATTCTTTTTGTAGTTTCATATAGCGCAAACTCGACCCAAAGGAACCGGAACACTCTACATGAGCACCAGTAACATTACACATGTATATATTCTTTAATTTATTTGTACTACAGAACCTTCTTTAACTGAGTTAAAGGGATTTTGCAGGGGAGATTACCAGCATAAGGACGATGCAGCCGCATGTACAACCGGCTGGAGTTTTGGGTGGCGGTGAGGGCACCTGAGACATTACTCTAAACCCGAGATCCACACAAAGAGATAATGCGATCAACAGGGAACGTGGGAAGAGCTATGTTCAAAGCATCCTCTGTGGAATCTAGAAGAACCCCGTTCCATTAGAGATAAGCATACACATTTGAGGGGGCAGTTTTTACGTAGCCCTGTCCACTGGGACTAACTATGCTCTTTAGACAGAGCTCACAATATGAACACTATTCCGGCAGAAAAACCTGAATATGTATTCACGGTGTCATAGAAAATATTTTAGTCAACTCTTTTCAAAAGATGAGCAGCTCTGCACGCAATGAGAGTAAAAGGGAAAGTGTGAACCCGTTGCACTTCTCCTATAATCAGCACGCTTCAAAGATAACAAGACAAGAGCAAGAGAAGCATATAAAACAGTTAAAGCCAATTTGAAAAAATCGTAAATCTCAGCGCACACATTAAATACCAAACAGAACAACAGGCAGGAGGAGAATCACCTACCTACATTTTGTGTGTTCACCTCCCCTTCTTCTCCACAAGGACACTGATGCGACGATTTACCGCGTCCTACAGCACAGATGCTCTGACGTTCCTTCCCGTGGTGTAATCATATTGCACTGTCCTCCCCTCCCACTGCAGCAGTGCCAGGCAGGCCTTGGACTGAGTGGTCGCAGAAGGTTGTGCTCCCTCAAGGCTCAGCCGACGCAAACCTTGTGTGCAATGCGTTTGATGATAACCATGCGCACAAATGAGGGGGGGAGCACATACAGAGGAGGAGCTGCAAATGACGGGGGCCTGATTAAGAGACAGCAAAGCTCACTGCAATCTTTGAATGGAATGTGAGTTAAAACGTAGAATGCTTCAGCTGCTTTTAGAATTTAAAAGTGAAGGCGGGCGTCGTTTAAGTAACTAAAAGTTACAGATCACCAGATGCCCAGTGCGCCCGCCTTTACAGCATGCTGCCTGTACACAGAGCGTGCTGCAGAAGCAGCAGCTTTCACAAAAGGAACAAACCCAATCTTCCTTAAAACAAAGCCCAAACCCAACTAACATCCTACTAGAAAAAGCCCAAAAGGCAGTCAACATCGAAAATTGCTAAAAGCCTAAAATATTCAATCAATGAAGAAGGAGGCGTTGCCAAAGATGTACCCCCAATACAACTGTGGAATTAGGAGGAGGTGGGAGAGAGGAAAACTATATTTAAATACAATCATCTATGGTGCCGAAACTACACACAGGCAAACAGAAACAGAGCAGGAAACCAAGAAAAAAAGTATCCCCCGAGAAAACAGGCAAAGAACTGTAGTTTGATGAAGCCGTACTTAGTCCCTGCTGCATGGGAGGAGTGGAAGAGAGAACGGAGGGACAAAGAGGCAGGAATGACCACTGGAAAGCAAGGATTTTTGAAGGACACTGAAACAAACAAATCAAAAGCTGGGGATGGCTTTAACCCAACATAAGAAATTACAATAGGTCTCGAATGCTTGACCTAAAAAGCAAGGGTTGTTCTCTTATTTAAAAAAAAACTCCTGCTGATCCCTCCAATTTGAGTAATTTCCATCCAACAGCAGCTCTTCTACGAAAATCCAAGAAAAACATGTAAATAGGTTTCTGCTAGATTACCTGCTGCATCATCATTAGCTTGGCATTAACCAATCAGCATCCACCCCTCCCATGCACAGATTCGGCCATTATCTTGGTGCTTGATGGCCTCTGAATGATGATTGATCAGGGCAACTTTGAGGCCTGGTATAATTAGATCTACAAAACCTTGATTTACAGACTGGCTGAAAGCAGGGTCAGGGGCTCTGCATTGAGCTGGGCTATCCTGCCTCGAAAGGTATATGCCAAGCCATTAATCTCCCTGGTTTGATTAATAAGTTGTCTTTTATATTTTCCACCTTACTGAAGACATTACGGAAAATCCTCCTGCGCCTGCCAATTCATGTGCGTTCAGTCGTGTTTCGGGCAACTATCATGAGCAGGCTGGACTATTGAATTTTTGTATTTCTGCACGGCCAAGATGGCACGCTGAAACGCCTGTTTAGAATCCAGACTGCTGCAGCAAAATTGACATAGCCCCCCGCCCCACCACCACCACCACTCATCTTCAACTGAAGCCTTGGACAAACTGCACTGGTTACCCATGCCCAAGGCTTTAAGTGGGATGAAAAAACTGGGGGTCTCTCAAAGGGGCGTGGACAGTGTAATTAAGGGCGTGGCTTAAAAACACTTAAGCCAAAAATCTGTGCTTAGCATAGTGTGCCACCCAACTTGTATTTTGCTGTTTCGGTCATTGCATCCAGATATATGATGCAACAAGTAACATCATACCTACAAGTCATGACTATTGGCTTTGTCAATGGTTGTTAGTTCCATAAAATATATAAGCAGTAACTATGGCTTTTATATAATATTGAAAAAGCTTCCACTTAAAACCCTGGTGACACCACGACAATGTTGCTGCTCCTGAGTTTCAAAAGGAGAAGAGAAATCCAGAGAGAAATGTACTCTCTTTAACACCTTCTGTGCTTATGATGAGCTCAGCTCGTCATGAGGCACGGTTGCGCTGTGCTTATGATGAGCTGAGCTCGTCATGACTCGCGCGGCGCTCACACGAGGGGCTAATTCCCCCGCTGTGCTGAGCGTTCTGAAAAATGGGCGTGGTCATGCTGAGCTCAGCTCGTCATGAGCACAGCACCACCGTGCAGCGTGACGAGCTGAGCTCGTCACAAGCACTATGGGGCTGCGCGCGCCCCCCTCCCCCAGCGCCGCGGGGGAATTAGCCCCGCGGCGAAGGGGTTAAAGGATTTCCCTTCCCCTACAACGCTCACTTAGCATGACGTCATACCGTAACTCCTTCACTAGTGAGATCTGAGGACTGTTAGCATGCGCACATCGATGTGCCTGCTGTCACTGCAGGCCGTGAAAAAGACGGACCTTATGTGCCAGGACACAAAGCAGTACAAAAGGGGGTGGTGATGGACGGAGCATCTGAACCAATCAAACACTCACACCCAGTCAAAACATCTGGGTTTGACCCATCACCGTTCTTTAGCCCACTCTGCCAACCCAGTTCAGACATGGCTATATGCAAATCAGTCTGACCCTGTGCCTCATGGGAACAGTCCAGCCCGAACTGCCAAGCCATGCCTTCCCTGGACCGGAAACAAGCTTCCGAGGACCGGTTTCTGGCATTACAGCCGTCTTCAGCCCGGCTTGCTTGAATCCAGTGGCAAAGTGAGCAAGGGACTCACGTCTGAGCATACCCTGCCACACTTATGGCGGCCAAAAGCGGTACAAAAGGGGGTGGTGATGGACGGAGCATCTGAACCAATCAAACACTCACACCCAGTCAAAAGATCTGGGTTTGACCCATCACCTTTCTTTAGCCCACTCTGCCACCCCAGTTCAGACATGGCTATATGCAAATCAGTCTGACCCTGTGCCTCATGGGAACAGTCCAGCCCGAACTGCCAAGCCATGCCTTCCCTGGACCGGAAACAAGCTTCCGAGGACCGGTTTCTGGCATTACAGCCGTCTTCAGCCCAGCTTGCTTGAATCCAGTGGCAAAGTGAGCAAGGGACTCACGTCTGAGCATACCCTGCCACACTTATGGCGGCCAAAAGCGGTACAAAAGGGGGGGGTGATGGACGGAGCATCTGAACCAATCAAACACTCACACCCAGTCAAAACATCTGGGTTTGACCCATCACCGTTCTTTAGCCCACTCTGCCACCCCAGTTCAGACATGGCTATATGCAAATCAGTCTGACCCTGTGCCTCATGGGAACAGTCCAGCCCGAACTGCCAAGCCATGCCTTCCCTGGACCGGAAACAAGCTTCCGAGGACCGGTTTCTGGCATTACAGCCGTCTTCAGCCCGGCTTGCTTGAATCCAGTGGCAAAGTGAGCAAGGGACTCACGTCTGAGCATACCCTGCCACACTTATGGCGGCCAAAAGCGGTACAAAAGGGGGTGGTGATGGACGGAGCATCTGAACCAATCAAACACTCACACCCAGTCAAAAGATCTGGGTTTGACCCATCACCGTTCTTTAGCCCACTCTGCCACCCCAGTTCAGACATGGCTATATGCAAATCAGTCTGACCCTGTGCCTCATGGGAACAGTCCAGCCCGAACTGCCAAGCCATGCCTTCCCTGGACCGGAAACAAGCTTCCGAGGACCGGTTTCTGGCATTACAGCCGTCTTCAGCCCGGCTTGCTTGAATCCAGTGGCAAAGTGAGCAAGGGACTCACGTCTGAGCATACCCTGCCACACTTATGGCGGCCAAAAGTGGTACAAAAGGGGGTGGTGATGGACGGAGCATCTGAACCAATCAAGCACTCACACCCAGTCAAAAGATCTGGGTTTGACCCATCACCGTTCTTTAGCCCACTCTGCCACCCCAGTTCAGACATGGCTATATGCAAATCAGTTTGACCCTGTGCCTCATGGGAACAGTCCAGCCCCAACTGCCAAGCCATGCCTTCCCTGGACCGGAAACAAGCTTCCGAGGACCGGTTTCTGGCATTACAGCCGTCTTCAGCCCGGCTTGCTTGAATCCAGTGGCAAAGTGAGCAAGGGACTCACGTCTGAGCATACCCTGCCACACTTATGGCGGCCAAAAGCGGTACAAAAGGGGGTGGTGATGGACGGAGCATCTGAACCAATCAAACACTCACACCCAGTCAAAAGATCTGGGTTTGACCCATCACCGTTCTTTAGCCCACTCTGCCTGTTTCCGGTCCAGGGAAGGCATGGCTTGGCAGTTCGGGCTGGACTGTTCCCCTGAGGCACAGGGTCAGACTGATTTGCATATAGCCATGTCTGAACTGGGGTGGCAGAGTGGGCTAAAGAACGGTGATGGATCAAACCCAGATCTTTTGACTGGGTGTGAGTGTTTGATTGGTTCAGATGCTCCGTCCATCACCACCCCCTTTTGTACCGCTTTGGCCGCCATAAGTGTGGCAGGGTATGCTCAGACATGAGTCCCTTGCTCCCTCTGCCACTGGATTCAAGCAAGCCGGGCTGAAGACGGCTGTAATGCCAGAAACCGGTCCTCGGAAGCTTGTTTCCGGTCCAGGGAAGGCATGGCTTGGCAGTTCGGGCTGGACTGTTCCCATGAGGCACAGGGTCAGACTGATGTGCATATAGCCATGTCTGAACTGGGGTGGCAGAGTGGGCTAAAGAACGGTGATGGATCAAACCCAGATCTTTTGACTGGGTGTGAGTGTTTGATTGGTTCAGATGCTCCGTCCATCACCACCCCCTTTTGTACCGCTTAGGACACAAAGCAGAGCCCGATAGAGACCCGTTTCGAGGCCCCCTTTGAAAAACTGCCAGTGCTCAGCACCTGTGAGGCCCGGCCCAGTTAAAGCCATGGCCATGCCTAAAAGGATCACTTTCAACTCTCTGTGTATTGTGCAAAAAGCTATCCATCAAACTGGGACCTTTATCTTCAAAAGAAATTCCTCCGATATCATCCTGTCGATCGCCATCTTGCAACGATCCTCGGATCCCAATTTACTCATCTGTCCTAAATTTAAGCACATAGGCTTTGGAGGAAGATCTGTTTCTGTTCAAGCATGTCATCTTTTGATAAGTTCCATCCATTACTCCTGTCATTCAGGAAAGCCTTGAACAAGTGCATGTGCACTCTTTTAATTTTCTTTACCGTTTGGTTCAGTATTGTTGTAAGCCGTTACTAGTGCCAGGGCATCTTTTCAGGTAGCAGATGCGGTTTAGAAATCTATAAATAAAATCAGTAAAAAATAAATCAAAAGTGGAAAACTGGTGCTACCTAGACAGTTTCTTACGAGCAATGGCTGCTTCAAAAGAAAAACAATCAAAGCTTTTTATTTCATTTGAGTTACAATATTACCACCAAGCGTGCTTATATGGAACTGCAGTTGTAGTTAATCATTTAGTTACTGTTTTTCAGAAGCTATCCTGCATTGCACTCATTTTGTACTCTTTAAATGAATTACCCCGAACTCCTGCATATCAGGTTCAATATATGCATGCATACCTGGACCGATAGCATCCATTGCATTTTTCAAATTGAAGGACGTCACTGTCATGTCTGTTTGACCTTTAAATGCCCCTTTAAATGGTGTGATGTGTATTTTAAAGGCTAGTTATTTTATTATAGAAAGGCCACATTCAATCCACGGGGAGAGATCAGGCACCGAATTAACAATTCTTGCTCGTATTTTCCCGTGAGTTAACAGGGATTAAGGGTCAGTTTGCCCAGAATGGTGAATAACACACGAACCCAGGAATTTCGGGTCCAAATATGTTTTTTCCCCTTTCCAGGGAAAAATACCATGCCCAAATGTTCAAACTTTTACGATCTGCAAGGACCAAGTGTTAAATAGGGGCTTTTTTTTCTCGGCCATTAAGGAGTGAAGTGGTCAAGCTGTGGCAGGAGGTCATGTTTCCTTTTACTTAAGATGGGGGATATTTTGCTCTCACCCGTTTTGAGTGTGTGGGTGGGATTCTGGGCACAACAGCTGCCTGGTGCCCCTACCACTACACTAAGGAGTCTGGGTTCAGTGCCTCTGGACCCGGAATGATTGCGCATCCGATAATTTCAAGCCCAGAGTCACTGGGAAAGTCATGTTGCCTGGAGCATGCATAGCACTTGGGACAGCAGGTAATTAGGGCCAAAGTGGGCTAGCAGTATGGTACAACTCTTAAGTTTACTGTAGTTGTGTTGAAACCAACTGTGACCATCTATGTGAGTTTGTGGATATGTGAGTTAGTGAGTGCCAAATCTATTGAAATTGCCTGTAAGCACTTGTAAATAGGATAATGCCAGGAACAAAGGCGATTGAATATGTTTGGCCTTGTTGTGCCCAATCAAAGATAGTTTAAGAAATGATGGAATGGTATGTGGCTCAGAGAGGAGACAGTGGTTAACAACAGTCAGCTGCAGCATTCCTTTCCTTAGTGTCTTGTCTTTTTCTAAGTGGCAAACAAATATCTAGGTAGAACTAGGTAAACATGTTCATGTAAACCCTCAGCCACCCACATACTGATTGTGCTTCTTCAAATTTAGGGCGAGCTTGCCTGAATGTTTTAAGCCTGTTGGGTGAAGGACGTGCCTCAACAGACCAGAGACAAAAACAACAGTTGATGGACAGAATGCAGAACAATGTCATACATTCACCCCAGTACAGAGATCTGGTCCTAAATCCATCGTTGTTTTGCCTACCATGCCATTCCAGTTTGAACCCAGCCATATGCACATCAATCTTGACCCTGTGCCTCATGGGAACAGTCCAGCCCGAACTGCCAAGACAGGTCTTCCCTGGACTGCAAACAAGCATCCTAGGACTGGTATGAAAAAAATTACAAATACCTGCCTCCCCAACCATTCCTTTAGTTTTGGGGACCCGTAAAAATCGGAACTGTCACATTTAAATGCAAGAAATATGGTTAGTAGTTGTTTTGGAAGCAAGGGGAAATGGGTGGTGCAAGCTGCAGTGGCCTCCTGGTCAGAACCCGGTACTTAAGATTTTACAAATTAAGCACTAATATAACACGTGCAATTCCTGGCCCAATGTACACTCTGAAGATGGTATTTTGTGACACCCAGTGACACCACACTGCCATCTATAGTAAGAGAATGGAATAGTACTGCTTAGGAAACTGTTGGCTACCTTTGCCAGCAACCAGCGCTAGAAATGTTCACTGGATACTTTCCCCCAAGTTACTCTAGAGGCACCGTTAAACCCCCATAACCTTCATACTTTTGCTGCAGGGATTCTGCTCAGGAACATAACCAGGCTTGGGACCATAGAACATCATCATGTAGGGACTGAGGGCCATATTTTCTAGAAAGGGCGATACATTATCGCCGCTTTTATCGGCAGGAAACTGCTGCTAAAGCGGCGATAATGGGCTTGATACTATGTCCTTGTGAATTCCCATAGAAGCCCAGGTTCTGGTGTTAACTTTGGCTTCATGGGAATTCACAAGGGCATATTATCAAACCCATTATCGCCGCTTTAGCAGCAGTTTCCTGCCGATAAAAGCGGCGATATTGTATCGCCCTTTCTTGATTATATGGCCTATAGTCACCAAACTATCTCAGTATCCATGAGCGCGATTCCGACTAGCTAAGTGCCTCATTTGTTTTGCCATTTTATGACTTTTAGGCACTGTATATTACAGATAATATTACTGTACAATTGAATGGCACTCGATTTTTTTACCTCAGAAAAATTATAGGCTGAATTGGCACCAGTGGATTTCAAACTCATATAGTGGACGTCACACACCAATGGTAGAAGCAAGGGCTAATCTCATTGGGCATGCTTACTGACTAGAGTGAGCAGCTTATCTCTTCCTGTTGATTTTCTTGTACCGCCAGGAAATGCAGTGATAGTTTCCCCTTAATATGCGACACTATACTGAAGCCTTCAAATAAAGAAATAAAATTTGAGATGGAAAAGGGGATTCGTTTTATTGCAAGTATGAGGTTGCTGAAGAAATGACTAGCCTCTCATCTGAGAGTGGTATCACAGCAGAAGGCTGTAGGTTTGAGCTATAGGGACGGAACATGTTGTCCAACGTTGAACCAGGAGAGACAGATCCATGCCAGATATTTAGGATATCCACCAACATTGTGAATAACCTTCATTTAGATTATCTGTAGGTAAAATTGTCTTATGTGGATATCCTGAAAATGTAGCATGGCATGACTGCCCTGAAGCTGCATTGGACACCCCTGGTCAAGGTTACAGTAAGAGAACAATCTCCCATGGAAAAAGAACATACTTTTGGGATGAAGACTTCAAGCCAGAGTACTGAACTAAATGGAAGGTAGAACAGTGCCTCAATGTTTTTGAATATTGAGCAAGTTAAATAATGTTGCCTCCTTATGGACAAACCCCGACAGATCACAGCAATAACACAAGCAAATACACCAGGTAGAAAAGTGTGCCATTTGGGTCAGACCATGTCAAAGAAAATCAGTAACGTACCTCAAGAAGTCTCATTTTGAACCTAGGGTTCCCCTCTCATCCCCTCAGCCTGCGAGTACCAATCCAGACAGAGTGGCCCTCCGAAGAAGGTCTTTCGGATGTGAAGAACATGTGTTTTTTGCCTGTTTTTGCCACATGTCTAATTATACTTCTAGTCCTTGGACAAGCAGCCATATTAATTACATCTTCCCAGCTGTAAACTACAACTGGATGTAAGCTGAAACGGCTTTGGAAGAACAGAGAGGCACTGTACATTAAAAGTCTTCCATTCGGGTTTTCTGAGTGCTCTGGGTTGTCAAGAGTTGGGCTCATTTACAAAAACATTTTGACCTACTGTTGATAGAACATTACATCCACTGTTGTGTTGACAAAATTATGTTTGTTGTAGTGGGCTCATAGTAGCAATCTTAAAAACAAGCTTTTGCAATGCAGTAGGTCTCGCATTAGGAAAGTTTGAGCTATTGGTATTGTAAATGACAATTTTATTTATGTGTTGGTTTTGAAAATAGCGAAATTAATAGCTTTGTCATTTACAATGCCAATAGTTTTAACTTTCGCAAACGTGACACCTATAGCATTTGTAATGCAATATGTGTTGTATTTACATGACTTAGATGTATTAATATTACAAATAACAATGGCTTTTATTTTTTTTTAATAATTAATACTTAATTAAAACTTATTGTAATTTATAATGGCAATAGCTTAAACTTTTGTAAATAACTTTTGGGAAGATTATGTTCAGTGTATTTTATTGTGATGAAAATCCAAGAACAGAAGTGAAATATTAACATCTTTTTGTGACATTTGTAATAAAGCTTGAAACATTGAGAGAACATATTAGAACCAGTTGTTGAATGGTTGCACAGAGTGATGCTGTGGCGTTCAGTGGTGCTGGTTGATGCTGTGGCCTTCAGTGGTGCTGAGTGATGCTGTGGCATTCAGTGGTGCTGAGTGATGCTGTGGCATTCAGTGGTGCTGTGGTGTTGAGTGGTGCTGAGTGATGCTGTGGCGTTGAGTGATGCTGTGGCGTTGAGTAATGCTGTGACGTTGAGTGATGCTGTGACGTTGAGTGATGCTGTGGCGTTGAGGGATGCTGTGCGCTGAGTGGTGCTGTGGCATTGAGTGGTGCTGTGGCATTGAGTGGTGCTGTGGTGTTGAGGAGTGCTGTGGCATTGAGGGGTGCTGTGGTATTGAGGGGTGCTGTGGTGTTGAGTGGTGCTGTGGCGCTGAGTGATGCTGTGTCGTTGAGTGATGCTGTGGTGTTGAGTGGTGCTGTGGTGTTAAGTGGTGCTGTGGTGTTGAGTGGTGCTGTGGCATTGAGTGGTGCTGTGGCATTCAGTGGTACTGAGTGATGCTGTTGCGTTGAGTGATGCTGTGGCATTGAGTAATGCTGTGGCGCTGAGTGATGCTGTGGCGTTGAGTGATGCTGTGGCATTGAGTGGTGCTGTGGCGTTGAGTGGTGCTGTGGTGTTGAGTGGTGCTGTGGCATTGAATGGTGCTGTGGTGTTGAGTGGTGCTGTGGCGTTGAGTGGTGCTTTGGCATTCAGTGGTACTGAGTGATACTGTGGCGTTGAGTGATGCTGTGTCGTTGAGTGATGCTGTGGCGTTGAGTGATGCTGTGGCATTGAGTGGTGCTGTGGTGTTGAGTGGTGCTGTGGTGTTGAGTGGTGCTGTGGCATTGAGTGGTGCTGTGGCGTTGAGTGGTGCTGTGGCATTGAGTGGTGCTAAGTGATGCTGTAGCATTGAGTGATGCTGTGGCGTTGAGTAATGCTGTGGGGTTGAGTGATGCTGTGGCGTTGAGGGATGCTGTGCGCTGAGTGGTGCTGTGGCGTTGAGTGGTGTTGTGGCATTGAGTGGTGCTGTGGCGTTGGGGGGTGCTGTGGCATTCAGTGGTGCCGAATGATTCTGTGGCGCTGAGTGATGCTGTGGTGTTGAGTGATGCTGTGGCGTTGAGTGGTGCTGTGCTGTTGAGTGGTGCTGTCGTGTTGAGTGGTGCTGTGGCGTTGAGTGGTGCTGTGGCGTTGAGTGGTGCTGAGTGATGCTGTGGCATTGAGTGATGCTGTGGCATTGAGTGATGCTGTGGCATTGAGTGGTGTTGTGGCATTGAGTGGTGCTGTGGTGTTGAGGGGTGCTGTGGCATTCAGTGGTGCTGAGTGAATCTGTGGCGCTGAGTGATGCTGTGGCGTTGAGTGATGCTGTTGCGTTGAGTAGTGCTGTTGCGTTGAGTAGTGCTGTGGTGTTGAGTGATGCTGTGGCATTGAGTGGTGCTGTGGTTTTGAGTGGTGCTGTGGTGTAGAGTGGTGCTGTGGCGTTGAGTGGCTGAATGACCAGCACTGAATACTGTCTGCACAATAATATTGGATATTTACATCTGAAGAAGTGACCCATGCAGGGATAGTTGCTGCATTCTTCTCGTGTTGTACATTCTCTGTTGGTCTAATAAAATAAATGTCTGTCTCTATATTGTAATTAGTAGCGGGCGCCTGATTACATACATGCAAGCGTGTAATATGACCAATTCTACTAGCCAGGTTAAATCCCACATGCAGTTAATGGAGAGCCTGCAGTTAATGGGCACGTTATCGCACCAATGACTTGCTGCGGGGGCGGGCGGCTTTTATTAGAAGGAGGAGTTAAGCAGAGGAAATGGCGAGACACTTGAGTTCAAGCATGACACGCTCTGACACAAAGTAAACACTCCGGAGCTGGCAACTTCACCACAGAAAAAGTGTTGCCAACAATGCGTTGTCCACTGAGGTGAATAAAGAACAACCAAACTCAAAATTATCATAAAAACAACTGACCGCAAGAGTGGAAAGACTTCGGTCATGATTCCGTGGAGAGAGGAGGCGGATGTCACATGTGGTTGCTATGTCTCAGGCTCATGGAACGGGCGCTGATGTGCTGGCTCAATCGTGAGATAAACATTACCTCACAGAGAGCGGCGAACAGTATGGAGTCAAAAAATGTCATAAATGTGAGTGCGTGCATTCCGGTGCACAAATGCGTGAGGTGTATGTCCGCTATCAGGCAAAGAAACAGTGTTCATTGAGATAAATAAATAAGAAACACGAGGGAGGAATGTTGGGGTAATTAAAGCTGGCCGTGCGCGCGCTGGGGAAGCTTCACGCTTGAATGCTTGAAGTCGGAAGGGTGGGAGGGAACTGGGGAAGCTTCAGATGCCTGGCTCGGGGAGCAAATGGGAGCGAGGCTGATGGGTTTGTGCACGCGCGTCTCACATGAGTGCACCACATGCATTGGGAGGAATCCGCTTGTTCAAGAGTGTTGTTACCCCTACAATATGTCAGAGCTATATAATAGCTCGACCTAATAACTTTTAACGGTGATCCTAACAGCATATAAGTCTTTGGTGATGCAACTATGATGCAACAACATAAAAAGAACATTGTAAAAATACATTCTTTACTTAAAATAGAATAAACATAGACAGCTTCAGATGTGAATGAGGAAATGATATGGTAAGGATGTTTTTCAATTGTGTTTTTGTCTGAATGATTTATGTGTTTGTGGCAGTTGTCATGTGAGGGCCTATGTAAGAAAGGCAGTGTCTACCCATCACTATGCACAAGGGCATTCTACAACAATGGTAAGCAGTGGTACAAATGCAGCATTGTGCCATCTTATGGACTGAAAGCAGGCACAACTTGATGTGGAGGTCCAACTTATCCCTGGGACCAATGTGCGTCTTTCATAAATTCCTGCTCCTTCCACCTCTTGACCCTTCAAATTGTCCTCCAGTACTAGGACCTCCTTCATAGAGTCATTTGCATTAATAGCCTCATGTTTTAGTCATTTAGGTGGAAACAGCGTCGTCCCCCTGGGGCTCCCACATCAAGTTATCCGTATATTGAGAAGAGCCTAAAATGCAGTAGCCTGAATCCTCTGGAAGCTATGCTGGGTGACCACATCTCCACTACTCTGCCTCCCTTCCCCAAATTCAAATCTGTTTGCATCACTGCTGCTACTCTCTATCCAGAAAGCTAGTCAGACTACTTAGAACAGCACTGTACAATTGCCCACCTTCTCCATCCTTGACAGCAACCACTGGACCAGACTCCTTCCCACCCTCCTACAAGATCAATGAGTACCTCATCCTATGAAAATTCATTCGACCAGTATGTTCTGATTATTCATTCATTCATTCTAAACTTTATTTCGGTTTGTTTATGAACCATAAAAGTACAACAAGGAAAGAAGCACGTTTTAGGCAATAGAATAATACACATGTTACATCCTAGTTCATATACACAGTCTGTGATGTATTCCTATAGGTTCTGTATCGATCCCCCTATTCCTGACCCTATTCTGGTTAACAAACTAACAAGTTAACTAGCAGTCATCCCATGAGGCAGAAAACCCCCATGATGCAGGAACCGTTATCTGATAAAGCCACACTACGGCACAGGAACGTGTTATCTGATTAGGTCATAACGCTTGCCATCTAATTAGACAAGCGATATTCCTCCAGCCCCTGATAAGGCATACGGAGTTCTCAAAACAAATCAAACCTAAGACAACCTGGGAAAAACCCTGCGGCCATTGTTTTGATTTCACCGAGAACTTCAGCAAAAGAATGTGCTAACGACCTGGTCGTATGACATCCTTATTGACGTATCTATGTCCATCCTTACGTCAATCTCGGAACCTTAAAGGTATAAATATTACCGATATTGCCCTATGCAAACACACGCGGTGGTGACGAGGACGGAGCAGCCAGACTTGCCGAAGCCCAGAGCAGAGCAGACCCCGCTGGCGCAGCCCCGCCTTCTTGACGCGCTGAGAACGAGCAGCTGCCCATTTCTCCTGCCGAGAAATCCAGCTCCGGCGCTTCTGGGTAGCCCTCACAGGCAGCCTGGAATATCGAGACCAGAGACGAGAGATGCCATCCCTCATCCATCCTAGATTCCAGGTACAGAACTGAATAACCCCTCACAGAGAATTCTTTAGTCAGTCACTTGGCAAAAACAAACTTAACTTAAACTGTAACTTTCTATTCCCGCCCACGTATTAGGCTTAGGTCAGGTACATGGGGTAGGCGTAGCTAGAAACACCAGTTGAGTATGATTAGTCAAATGTATATGTGTATGTAATATATTTTATTCATTTTAAACCTTCATATGGCTTAGAAACCATATCAATGTTTTTACAGTATTATTTTATACTTCTGCTCTTAATGTATGCACTTTACTTAACCATAAGTATTGCAATAATATCGATCCATTTCTCTTGTATGAGAAAAGAGACTGATCAATAAATAACATATTTTATTGAACACGCCCGTCTCTTCCTTTTCTCTACAATCTGATGAGACTAAGAATGCACGTACTGACTGAGTAAAATAAATTGCCTTTTGTTTTCACACGACTCTCGAGATACACTCTTGATTAGGGGAGAGCAAAGTTGTCATGTTCTATGGTTGTCAGAAACTAAATCCCTTCTTGTCTATCCAGGGAGGTTCAACTCCTCCTTGCCTATTCAAGAAAGTTTCTAGTGAACTCTGAGCTAGCTGGCAAACCCAAAACTTTAAGTCTAATATCGACAGTAGTAGACCTAGTTAACGTCTGGTCTAGGCCTATACTATTGAAGGTATTATTCCAATGCGCAGAGCCTATTGGGATAATAGGAACTACACTACATGGCGCCCAACGCGTTTGGAAGGGCGATAAAATTAACGTAAGACAGTTAGAGTAACTCAGTCGTGCTTTCTCACTCAAACCCCTTTTCCCATAATACTCCAAAGACGTCTGGAGTGGGCGAAAGGTAATATCCGCCAAACCTCGCAGGAGGAAACTCCTATGTATGGTACTTGGTTTAGTCAACGTTGAAGGATAAACCGTTCCAAAATATTGTGCATCTAATCTTTGTTTCCATTAAGAAACCTGATCTGCAAACAAACAAAATAACCTTCTGGACAGTACAATGTCAGACAGTGAAGGAGAAAGAGAGGCAGTTAGATTAGCAGCTGAAATAGCAGCAGCTGATACTGCACTACAAGAAGCAGACCCGGATATAATACTCATCCCGGTCATTAAAAGGAAATCTATAACTTTAAAACTTATAGAAAATGGACTGACACCTAGAGGTGGTACAGTCATATTCGTAATTGAGGCACACGAATATCGGCAGACAGAGGTATACTATTCATGGATACACACGCACTTAGTTGGCCTCTCCTTCAAAACTGCCAGTCTGCCTGCAGAGTGGAAACAAGCTAAGCTCCTACCTCTGCTGAAAAAGGCCGGCGCTGATCCGGCGGTACTGACCAACTATCGGCCTATATCGCTGCTTCCTGCCTTGGCTAAAATCGGTGAGAGGCTGGCCTTCCAACAGCTTAATGAGTTTGTGGAAGGATCTGGAGCTCTGCACGAGGCTCAATCCGGGTTCCGCACTGCCCACAGTACGGAGTCGGCCCTGGTGGAAATCTCCGAGGCGGTCAGGGAATGTTTGGATGGGGGCGGCAGAGCGGCTCTAATTTTATTGGACCTCTCTGCCGCGTTTGACACGGTTCCCCACCAACGCCTCCTGTCCAGGCTTGCCGACATCGGTGTTTGTGATCTTGCCTTAGACTGGCTGAGCTCATTTCTGTTGGCTAGATCTCAACAGGTTTGGCTCCCTCCGTTTTCATCTTCGGCTAGACCACTCCATACAGGGGTCCCGCAGGGCTCGACATTGAGCCCCTTGCTCTTTAATATATATCTGACCCCCCTGATTGATCTAGCTGAACATTGGGGAGCCAAAATTATTGCATACGCGGACGACACGCAGTTGTTGTTCACTTGGCCAGGTGAGGCTCTGGATACAAAGCAGATCCAAAATTGTCTGTCCTCAGTCTTCAATTGGCTAGCGTCATCTCAATTGAAGTGCAATGAGGACAAGACGGAAATCTTGCTCTATGGCCAGTTTCCCCCTGACTTTAGGTCACTATTGTGGCCAGATGGCTTCCCCATTCCAGGTACCTCAAACACCTTGGCTAAGAACCTCGGGGTCTGGTTTGGGGAGGACCTCCGCTTTGAGGGGCACATTAAGAGGCTCACTGGAAGCTGCTTTGGGACCCTGAAGTCTCTTAGAAGGTTTTTCCCGCTTCTGCCGGCCTCTGCCCGCGAGTCAGTCGCGAGAGCTTTAATTCTCTCGCGCCTGGACTACGCGAACGCTCTGTTCAGTGGTTCTCCGGCTTACTTGATAGGGCGACTCCAGGTTATTCAGAACGCCACTGCTAGATTGCTGGGGAATATCTCCAAGCGGATCAGCGTTAGGACTTACCTGGAGAGCTTGCATTGGCTCCCGGTGCAGCATCGGATTACCTTCAAAATCCTGACTTTGGCCCACAAAGCCATCAATGGGCGCGGCCCCGTCTATCTGATGAAACGATTTCTGCGGTACACCCCCAATCGAGGTCTGCGCTCAGCTTCTCAGCACCTCTTGCAAGTACCGCGTTTCCGGCGCATCCGGCTGGGTGGGCACTCTGTGACAGTGAGAGCTGCGCGAGCATGGAATGCGCTCCCAGTTTCTCTGCGCAGCACGGTGGACTTCACGGTTTTTAAGAAAGTACTAAAAACCCATTTGTTTAGATTAGCTGTGTAATTGTTATGTTACTTCAGTGCTTGGCTGCTTTACTTCTTTTGTTTTCCTTCTTTCGCGCCAGGATACTCCGGCATTAATTGTGCGCGCTATAAAACAGCTTAACATAACATAGCTTAACATAACATTTTCCAGCAGCAAATGCTGTAACAAAGTACTTCCACTATTACAAAGTAGAGGAACCTCCTGGAGAGTACACTCCTTTCGAGGAGGTGGAAGTACCACTTAAATTTCAAGAGCATTTGCTCTTATTTAATGGCGCCCTAAAACACAATAATCACATCACCAGGCTCGGTCCTTTAGGTAGACCAGGAGCAACGTGGCCGGTCCTAGCCGGATACACACCACATCCAGACATCAATGGGATGTCTGCAGCAGAGCTTTTAACACAGCTAAAACAATTAATAAAAATACATAGACAATTAGTCCAATATGTGATGCGGACTTCAACAATTCAACCAGCAATTAAAATTCCACAGCTGACCCCTCATCAGGGGAACACAAATAAAATTACACCACAGAACATACAATCCTGCCTAGGTAAAGTACCAGCTAAACGGGAACAAATACCATTCTGATTAGCACAAAATATCACCCAAATAGAGGCTGTGTTTCCAGACACCACCCCGTTAGAAAAACACAGGATTCTGACTATCTGTCTTCCAATGGGAATCGCACCACACATCGAGGACTGTGACACTTGGGGTACAGTCTTTGCTTCCATCTACACAAAAACGCACGGTGTTCCATCCATTTCGGTAATACCAGATGTGCTGAAACAAATTCAAGACGAATATGGTCCAGAACCCGCTTTAACTCTTGGTATGAAATTACTAAAAGACTTCAAGCAGGTCTCGGCTATATTATTAGCCAACATAAAGGGAGAAGCAGCGAACGTGGCGATCCGCCAGAGGTTAAAAGAGACAGATATAGCAGACCAACCAGCTGAAATTGCCAGAATCATAGAAAAATCCTATGAGGAACTAGGTAGAGATAGTTTAGGTGGAATACCAGTAAAACCACAACTGATTGAAAGTCCTGAAAAAATATTTTTTAATAATAACTCAACATCACAAAAAAAGAGCTGGGATGGAAACAAACAATCCAATCCTAAAGAAAAGAAATTCCAGTCCAGAGGAAGGTCTCCTAGGCGAAGAGAAAAATCTCCGAACCAAAGACACAGGTCACCCCAGAGTGACCCCTCTGGGAAAAGATATAACCTTAGAAATAGGGATAATATAAAGAAGCCTGATAGATATCAAGACATTGATACACGTCCCTCTCAATCTTTTCAGACTTCCTCGCAGAAATCGGAAAGAAGAGGACGATCAGAACAAAGAGAAGAGCACGCCAAGTCCAAAGACAAGGAACCTGCTCAGCTAAAAAAGAAATTACAATTTCCAAAAAAGAAGGTAGCCAGCATTAAAATAGTTAACAATGCCGAGAATACTGAGGACACAACTGAAAAACGGAGAATGGGCTCAGACAATGCTAGACAGCGCAGCAGAAGTGAGCAGAGCTCGCAAAGTCCTTATGAATCATCTGGAGACAGTGGACACGAATGAATATCTTCAAGTGGAAACTGCAGACACCAGAGTTAGCAAACCTCACAAAATATATGAAGTAACTTTACGTATAGAAGGGGATAAGACTAAAAAAATAAGGGGACTATTTTGGGATAATCTCTCCAAGGGCTATGACATCCTTCTAGCTGAAAAAGACTGGCCACCAGAGTTTGTCAGGGAGTGCCCTCATGGCGAAGAAATAATTATGCCTGCCTTCTCAAATCACATCCCAATTCATAAAAAATACACACTTGCTAGGAAGTGGGCAGTAGCTCAAGCTCCTGCTTTATATAAAAATCATGTAGGATGGGATGAGGACTCTCCTCCTCACAAAATCCAGTTAAAATCACAACCTACTGCACAAAGGCAGTACCCAATTAAGCAAGAAGCTAAAAAACAGGTAAAAGAAATCCTAGATCAGCTAGAATACCAGGGGGTGATTGAAACTTGCACCTCACAAATGAACAACCCTTTGTTTCCGGTCTCCAAACCAGACAATTCATATTGTCTAGTTTTGGATTACCGACACCTTAACTCATGTTGCAAAACTTTTGCAGTGCAAAATTCGCATAGTGCTGCACTAATGAATAACATAGTGCGCAAAAAATACAAAACAACATTAGACATCTCTAATGGATTCTTTTGTCAAAACATAGCACCAGAGAGCAGATATTTGTCTGCATTCTCAATAAATGGCACTCAAAAACAATTCTGTCGGTTAGCCCAGGGGTACAAGAACAGCCCGGGAGTATTCTCAGCGAGAGTAACAGATTTACTACAAACATATGACGACGAAGCATTATCGTATGTCGACGACATATACTTAACAGATGATGACTTGGAGACTCACTTGAAGAGAGTGAACACCATAATACTTGGGTTCGCAGCAGAGGGTTACAAATTCAACTTTAAAAAATCCAGAATTGCCCATCTGACAGTCCAGTTCTTAGGATACGAATTATCAAGTGAAGGCAAAAGCCTGGCTGACAATTTTCTAGAGAAATGTGCCGTACTCCAAGCACCTAGAACACTAAAAAACCTACAGTCAATTCTAGGCTTCTAAAATTTCGGAAGAACATACATTGCAAATTACGCAGAAAGGGTCAAACCCCTTTATGATCTAATAAAACCAGATTTTAAAAGAACCAATTGGACTCAAATACACACAGAAATTCTGAGATCCTTACAAACAGACATGCTAATTAAAACAAAATTAGAAACACGTGATAACACACGCAATCTTGTGATTCGAGTCATCCCAGGAAGATGCGGATTCACATACCTGACCTCTAATGAGGGAGAAAAGGTACCAATTGCATTCAAATCACACTTGTACACAGAAGCTGAAAAGAAATTCAGCATTAAAGAAAAAATTGTTCATGCAGTTCAAACTGCAATAGCTAGAGAAAAAGATCAAGCAGACGGTAGACACATCACAGTCAGAACAGCAGAATCAGCCTTTGAGGCGTTAACAACACCATGTAATTTACCAACAACAACATTGAATCCGGAATGGATACAATGGGTGAATTCAATCACAACGGACAAAGTATATTACTACTTTGATCCAGAACTAGAGGAATTAAAAAATCTAGAATATGAAAGAATATTCCCTCTGCCAATCGACATTCTGCCCTTACGACAATACGCTTGTGTAATCTATACAGACGGACATGCTCAGCCCTCCGTTTGGGGAGAACAGTAATACAACCCCACATGTGAGATTACAAAAGAAGTGTGGCGCGGAGGTAAACTAAAACCTCTATTAACAAAAACACACTCAGTAGAAACTAATTCAGAACAACAAACTGAAATAATAGCATTAAAAATGGCGCTAGATAATGCGGATCACGAATTCCCGACACTTATAGTGTCCGATTCATATTACTACGTCAAATCATATAACAACGATTTGCAGACATGGATTCAAAACGGTTACAAAGATGACACAGGTGCAACAATAAAGCAGAAACTGCTCTGGGAACAAATAGCTCTTTTACAAAAAGAACTACCAAAGACTCACGTGACACACTCACTGAGTCATCAGCGTGATGGCGTTCACGTTGCAGGGAATTCATTGGCTGAGACAGCCACAGCGGTAGCAACTAAATCGGCTTCCGTAGTTCGAAAAAAGCATACAGTGAAGTATATTGACGGTGAAACAGTGCTGGCGGTGAAAACGTCATTAAAAGGCGACTGCTCAGCACTACCGATCAACTATCCACTCAATTATACATACATAATCGATGCAAACTCCGTCCCTTTTGCTCGAATCCCTGGAGTGGGGGATAGAGTGATTCCAAACATGGACAGGAGAAACTTGTTAATCGCAGACGCACATATGGGCGAGGGTCTCAGACACCTCAAACTAAAAGATTCTCTGGAAGAATTACAATCAAGGTACTGGTGGCCAGGCATGAGCCTGCATCACACCATGTTTGTAAAAAAGTGCCCCAACTGCAACAGGAATCGCAGTGGTGAGAGAAACGGTGTAATACCGTGTCGTTTCACTCCAGAAAAAATCAACAGTAAAAAGCAAGGCTTGCGATTAACATATACAGGCTAGTTTCCACTTATAATGTAGATCACCAGCACTCGGCTGACGTCTGGACTGTTATACAAAGATTTGCGAGTCTAAATGGCATATACGCTAAGAGCATGCCACGTTTGACCGTTGTTTTCACTCTAGCCCTCCAGCCTGAGGGGAAACATGGCCAAATGAGCATAGCACAGCGGGAATCTTCTCACTTCCTGCTGAGGGATACGGGATGGTGTAAAGAACAAGCATTTGCAATGCAATAGGTCTCGCATTATTTAAGTTTGAGCTACTAGTACTGTAAATGGCAATGTTTTTATTTTTATTTATGCACTATTTTAATTTTTTTTGCATAAAAAGGTAGCTAAAACAGAACACGACTGCCATTTTGAACTGTTTCCCTCCCGTAAATTCCCCCTCGTAATACCTGGAGAGATTTGTGAGAGAAGAACTCCAGGTCCAAGCTCAAGTTGCACTTGACTCAGAAACTGTGAAACTGGCTCAAACCCAGTTTGCGCTCAATCTCTTATTTAGCAGAGGATTCAGAATTATATATATTTAATTAATGTACTTTGTCCATTTTAACAACACTTTAGCATTTTGACCTTCATGTGTTCTTCTGATTGGTCGAGCAAACGTGGAAGTGCTTAAGCTAGAGTGGCCAAGCTGGAAAACATTCTAGAACGTTCCTGGATTTGCCAACAGAAAGTGAGCTACATACACAGCGAATGCAGTCCAGAAACAGACGACGACATCTTTACAGCGAAACTAAGGAGAGATCAGTTCGCGTGATTGACAGCATATTAGCATAACTGTGACGAGACAGAACAGCGATCACTGCAGTCAAAAGAAAACAAGGAAAAGCAAAAACTCACCGCCGCAGCCCGGCTCGAACAGGAAGCCAGGCAACCTGTGTTGGGACGGGGGCGGGGCCGCAAAAAGACAGGAAGCAGACGGGAGCCTACCCCGCGCTCCTGTGCCCGTCAGCCGGAAGATTGCCGGAAGATTTGCGTGCCAGCTAGCGGGGCTCCTGTGCTCGTGGAGAGCCCCGCCTGCTGCTGAGGATGACCCGCTGCCTGCCGAAGGAGAGAGGGAAGGAGAGAGGGACACACGAAAAGAACTCGGTGAGTGGGGTGTGAGGGGGGGGAGGGGACATGTGCGCGCGCGCACGTGTGTGTCTGTGTGTGTGCCTGTGTGTGCGTGTGTGCCTGTGCGTGCGCGTGTGTCTGTGTGTGTGTATGTATGCATGCATGCGTGCGTGTGTAAAAAAATCCGATGACTGGTGGGGGGGTTGCAAAGTGAAAGTAAGCAGCGCGTGTGTATGTGCGCATGCGTGAGTGCTGTGTATGCGTGTGCCTGTGATGTGCGCATGCGTGAATGTTGGTGCGCGTGCAAGCAGCTGAATCCAGCCGGGGAGAAGCGCGTGACAGTTTTTTGTCCGTCATTCCCCCGTGTCAGCTCGCTATAAGTCTCTGACCCTGGACGCATCCTTCGGATGCGAATTCCAGGGCGAGACCTAAAAAAACAAGGCATAAAGCAATCTATAACGGAAAGGATATTAGGTTCGGGAGCTGGGTGGGTCAAACATCTAATAAGTGTCCAACGTAGTCTAAATAACTTGCCAAGAAATTCTCTGAAGGGATTCAGTCCGTACGAATTATTATTTGGAACTAGGATGTTAATCTCTGACCTTGACAGTCAGACTTCAGTGGTAAAGGAAAAAAGCTTTGATATCAAAGATCGTTTGGCTATTTTACAGGACTTAAACGAAACAAGAAAAGACCTGAGCAACATAAAGTTGAAACAGCAGCCAACAACCACTGAAGAACCACCACCTGTCCCAGCAAGACCTGTCTGGATTCCAAAAGTCGGGGATCTAGTCAGAGAAAAGATCGTGGTAAAGAAGGAATTTGGGCCTTCTTACAGAAAAGCAGTTCCTGTCTTGTCTGTCAACGGGACAAGATCAGTTGTACTACCGCCACTTGCTGGTAAAAAGGAGAACCGAGTTGTATCCATCGACCTGGTAAAACCACAATCATGTGGCCGATAACAAATAGTAGGCCAAGTGGACTCCCCATAAGTAGCAGAACACCAAGGTTTGCTACCAGTACAGAGGTCCTAACAAAGAGGCTAATCACATTCGAAACGCCTACAGAAGAACAACAAGGACTATGCAACAATGCAATGGAACTTAGACCTCTGAAAACCCAAATAAAAACATTTAGCAGAGACACACCAACCTATAATGAAGTAACAAACGATTATGCAAGAAACAGTAATCCTGAAGCTATTGGAACAATTGACAGAACTGCATCTGGCTACTTCATAAACTTCGATGATTCCTCTGAAGGCTTCACTGAATCAAAAACACAGCCATCAACAAAAACCTTTAAAGATAAAGTTAAAGTACTTTTGAAACAACTGAAAGAAACATATCTGATTTCTCCATGGATTGAATTTTGGGTGGGTTTTGGTGCATTTATCCTCATACTTTGGCTCATCATGATACTAACATTGGGACGCTTCATTGAGGGAAAATATGCTAAAATGGACACAGCAAGTCAGAAAATCAACTTGATCCTCAAACCACACACATCTTCACACGTCGAGAAAAGAGAACTTTCTTCAGTCAACTTCACAGCCAATCCTATACCGGGTGGGGTAGCATGGGACAACACAGACTACGAAATCTATGGTCCGGTTGAAATCCTGAAATATCCACACCAGATTAAGATCTCATTGAGTGACTTTGTAAAACCAAGCTCATTTGCTGATGATTGGGACTTCGAAAGTATAAATAACATGATGTCTGACTTAGTAATGTCTGCTAAATTTACCAAACATGATTATTTGCAGGGTTCTACAAATTATGATAGTATGTATTGCTACAACCACTATGGTAACCATTTTTTACATAGATCTGCACAACCTAGAAATGTTTTAAATTATAATCAATGGGAACATTGTGCAACCCCTCCAAAAGGAAGCTCAAGAACCATTTACGACAAATATTCATATTTTTCAGGATTTAACATAAGTAATGCTGAAACATTTTATTTTAAATTATCAAATAAGACAGGGACAAAGACCATGATAACAAACACGAAATTGATATATTCAGACTCATTCTTTGAACAAATGAATAATTTTGGTTTTGATTATTGGGACAAAAATGTTGAATTGAAAAGTGTTTGGGGCACAAAAGAATGGCAAGTACAGGGTATAGAATCTT
Source organism: Lissotriton helveticus (assembly GCF_964261635.1). Lineage (NCBI taxonomy): Eukaryota > Metazoa > Chordata > Amphibia > Caudata > Salamandridae > Lissotriton > Lissotriton helveticus. The sequence goes on from NC_136067.1 coordinate 1,243,962,516, forward strand.
TGTTTAGAGCCTGCATGATCCCAGAACAAAATATATTTTTAAATGACACTGTTCAACAAACTACCTGTCTTGGCCTAGCAAAAATCAAAGACTTAAATAAGCCGTCTATTCCAAAACCAACAATGAACAGCAATAGCTCTACAGATGAAGAGATAGACGTAAATTATGTATTAAACCAAAACAGAACACATCCTGATTGGAAACAGTGGTTGATCTGGCCCACAGATACTAATAACTGTCAAGACAGATTCCTGAACAAAACACAGGGGTTCAAAATGACCAGGCCAGACCCTAGATATCCCCAAAGACATCACCCAGGGATAATAACCACCTACAGAGTGGGCAAATTATGCCTTCAATGGCTACAAACTTCCACATTGGCAGAAATTAAGCAACACCTAACTTTACTTACTGATGGTGCTGACTTGCGTGATTTCACTATGGGACCACGCAAACAGCGTCAAAAGCGTTTCATAGCAGCCTCTGTATATGCAGCATACAATGAGGCCTGGAAGGTTACTCAAATTGAGACAGCAGAAAGGATACGGGAAATTGACCGTATTAATTTGGAAAAATCACTTTCTGTAGTGGACAATGGGTTAATGACTCTGTCCTCCAGAATTTTTTCTTTGGACAGCATTGTGTCTTCAGCAATCGACATATTATCGCAGGACTTACTGTTGTTACAACACGGTCAGTCACAATTGCGTTCTATTGTACAGCTTGGCTGGACGTTACAAAATCTGCGTTCAGGCTATGTGCCTTGGCGTCTAATCAACACAACGTCACTATTCTATTTCTTTAACCTTACTGATAGACAAATCAGTATGGCACAGAAGGGGGCTGATTATACAATCCTGAGCATTGAAAAACTTGAGAGATTACCAGTGACAATGTCAGAACGACCTGTCAGTGAATGGATAATACATGGGATAATTAATATTCCAATATCAACCTTCAGGTTTCAATACTGCCAAAAATATATACAGGCTGGCATGTACGAAAAATTGGGAAAAGGGTACATTAAAACAACATAGAACCTGCCCTATTCACATGCATGTGTCAGTAATAAAGGACAGAAAGTGTTTCTTAGTGGCAATAATTGTGCGATGTCACTAAGCGGTACACTTCTGTGTAACGGAATTAGTTTGCATGGAGCCTGTGAAGGGAAATCAAATAACCTTTCATGTCACCAGCAAGGCGCACCTGCAACAGAGATAGAACCATTCTTTCAAAGACTCTATAATGAGAGTTACATTCTAATTGTAGATCGCAGATGTTGTAGTCTTATGCCCGGGACTCCTTATCTCGTAACTACGACTGCGAAGGTCAAGTGCTGTGGACGCTTATTGTTCCCCAGCTCCTTTCCAGACAGGGAGGCAAGGGCATGGCCCAACTTGAAAATTACTTCTATTCGAGTAGATACTTTAAGCAGAATGAAAACAGTGCTTCTTCAGACGCCGACAAGGCTCACGTCATCAAAAGAAACATATGATCTCCAAGTCGCAAGGACGACTGCAGAGATACATTCATTGTTATCGACTAATTCCCCCATACATTTCGCAGAAATCCTGAATGAAATCTTAAATATTTCTGATACCAGTGGAGTCTCAAAGGTATTTAAGTCAGTATTTTCGATGGCATTAACACCATTCAAAGCCATACTGGGTATTTTTCCAGATTTCATCCACTCGATTTTCGGCGGACTTCCCCTCATTTTAGGACTGATTGCAGGAATCCTATTCCTAGTCCTTATATTTCGTTATGGCAAACCATGTCACAGACAGAACACCTGCGACAAGGGAAGAAACAATCCTAGCCATTGGATACCGGGACCGGATATCAAAAATCCTGGGACTATCCCGGCTTAGAGACCTGAACATGACTTGGTTTCTATCATTTCGATCAATGTGGCAACGATGTGTTTTACCTGTATTAAGGTGCCTGCTATGCGGAGAAGAATGCGTGTTAGACACCTGTCTGACGCTACAATCAGATGCGCCAATGGATGCAGAAACATTGTTGAGTCCAACAAAGGCTCATGCTTTGTGCTGCCCTCAACGGCTACCAATCCTGATGACGGCATTCGTGGAAGCTTCACCACTACGATTAAGGGGTAGTGAAGTTCAAGATGAAAGCAGCATCGATCAGGTACGACCTTCTGTCAGCAATCCAAATCAGAATGTCAATGGAGACAATCATGCGCACGAATGCATAGTTACACCTTTTTCCGAGTTAGTGGAACTCTCCCAGGAAGCTGTTGACAGCTTTTTCGAAAGCCTAAATGATATGATGTTCTCACCAGAGCAGAAATAGAAACTTTTGAGCAAGCTCATACACGGCGTTCCCTGAATTTGGCCTTCAACTTTAATAATAAAGTCACATGAACAATTTTCCCTCCAGTTCACGGACAGCAATTTTTCCAACAGCCCCAAAATATTTTTGCATATTTTTCGGGACACTATCTTCTGCTTAAAGTAAGAACTATTCTTAAAGAACTAAAATTTCTAATTTTAGATAGCTTATAGACATTAGCTGCCCGCTGGAATGTTCATAATTATTTTATTCTGTGATGAAATGGTCTCAAACTTTTTTTCTATATTAAGAGCCGTTTCATGTGTAAATTTTCATATACAAAATAGCAATAATGTATACAAATGCGTGATTACTTTAGCATTTTCCTACGGCTTGAGTGCATACTATACATATGACTGCATTTTTTCCGTATATTTGATAATTTCAAAATGCATTTATGTATTTTGGGGTGGTAAGGTATACACAATACTCTATAGTATGTTTTACTATGCATAGATTAGTAAATATGTCCATAGTTAGCGTGGAGTGGGTGTGATGTATTCCTATAGGTTCTGTATCGATCCCCCTATTCCTGACCCTATTCTGGTTAACAAACTAACAAGTTAACTAGCAGTCATCCCATGAGGCAGAAAACCCCCATGATGCAGGAACCGTTATCTGATAAAGCCACACTACGGCACAGGAACGTGTTATCTGATTAGGTCATAACGCTTGCCATCTAATTAGACAAGCGATATTCCTCCAGCCCCTGATAAGGCATACGGAGTTCTCAAAACAAATCAAACCTATGACAACCTGGGAAAAACCCTGCGGCCATTGTTTTGATTTCACCGAGAACTTCAGCAAAAGAATGTGCTAACGACCTGGTCGTATGACATCCTTATTGACGTATCTATGTCCATCCTTACGTCAATCTCGGCACCTTAAAGGTATAAATATTACCGATATTGCCCTATGCAAACACACGCGGTGGTGACGAGGACGGAGCAGCCAGACTTGCCGAAGCCCAGAGCAGAGCAGACCCCGCTGGCGCAGCCCCGCCTTCTTGACGCGCTGAGAACGAGCAGCTGCCCATTTCTCCTGCCGAGAAATCCAGCTCCGGCACTTCCGGGTAGCCCTCGCAGGCAGCCTGGAATATCGAGACCAGAGACGAGAGATACCATCCCTCATCCATCCTAGATTCCAGGTACAGAACTGAATAACCCCTCACAGAGAATTCTTTAGTCAGTCACTTGGCAAAAACAAACTTAACTTAAACTGTAACTTTCTATTCCAGCCCACGTATTAGGCTTAGGTCAGGTACACGGGGTAGGCGTAGCTAGAAACACCAGTTGAGTACGATTAGTCAAATGTATATGTGTATGTAATATATTTTATTCATTTTAAACCTTCATATGGCTTAGAAACCATATCAATGTTTTTACAGTATTATTTTATACTTCTGCTCTTAATGTATGCACTTTACTTAACCATAAGTATTGCAATAATATCGATCCATTTCTCTTGTATGAGAAAAGAGACTGATCAATAAATAACATCTTTTATTGAACACGCCCGTCTCTTCCTTTTCTCTACAATCTGATGAGACTAAGAATGCACGTACTGACTGAGTAAAATAAATTGCCTTTTGTTTTCACACGACTCTCGAGATACACTCTTGATTAGGGGAGAGCAAAGTTGTCATGTTCTATGGTTGTCAGAAACTAAATCCCTTCTTGTCTATCCAGGGAGGTTCAACTCCTCCTTGCCTATTCGAGAAAGTTTCTAGTGAACTCTGAGCTAGCTGGCAAACCCAAAACTTTAAGTCTAATATCGACAGTAGTAGACCTAGTTAACGTCTGGTCTAGGCCTATACTATTGAAGGTATTATTCCAATGCGCAGAGGCTATTGGGATAATAGGAACTACACTACAAGTCCATAAGTTTCCATATGGTTATGGAGTCCCGTTAAAATAGTTAAGACAATAAATTATATATTAACAGATTAAAAAGTTAAAATACAATAGAAGCCCAAAGTTGTCCTGGGAAAGTTATCTAACAGCAAACCAGGGAGCTTTGTTGCTTCCGAAACATTCTCCGTCTTGTTAACCACATAGAAAACAGGAACTGTAACGGCTGTAACTATTAGTGCATTGATGTCAGATTTTAAAATTCTAAAAAACTCTAGATAATTCCTAACTCCCAGGTTCAGACGTAGCTGTACAATCCATTTCTTTCTACTGTTGCAGTAGGCGGGGCAGAACAAGATCACATGCATTAAGGTCTCGTTAGGGTTTTCACAACCTGGACAGGGGCGAGCTGGACCCTCTTTCCATTTGTCTGTATATGAGTGCAGAGGCAGTGTGCCCTATCTAAACTGTAAATACAGTTTCTTTGCTAGAACCGGTTCAATCATATCTAATTCCTTCTCAAAGCTGTAAACATTCTTGAGATCTAAGAAACTATCGGTAAGACTGGAGGGCCTGGCTGATTGGAGAACTTCCTGTAGATTATGATGTTTTATGATCTCAGCCAGGGTTTGTCTCAAGGTAGCTTGGCATGCGGCCTCCGGATTGGACCACAGGTTCTCCATGCCAATCCTGGACGCCTGCCCCCTTATAAATGATAACCACTGTATCCTGCCTACACCCTGACAGGCCATCACGATCTTCACTTCTTCTCTATAGCTCTCGAGCTCCGGGACACTCCACAATCTTCGCCAATAGAGAAGTGGACAAAAGGCAATTGCTTCTGCAATTGGCCTCAAGTTTGGGTCCAGCCTTAGTGGAATTAGCGGTGTATTTTTTGGTAGAGAAAGCAACTGTCTAATGAAGTTATTCCCAGTAACACTGATCTCGGTTGCTGGTCGGTGCCCCCAGAGTTCCGCCCCGTAGAGAGTGGAAGATCTGGCTTGAACCTTATATATTTCTAGCGGTGCACTCACTAGTTTGTGCACACAAGTTTTCTGGACTCTTAAGATTCCCCCCGCGGACTGTGAGAGCCCTAAATTAGCCCTAGACATTTGGGTGTCCCACCCCATTTTGTCGTTCAGCGTCAAACCTAGGTAGACAAAATTATTTACCCTTTCCAGGGGTCGTCCATCCATTTTCGGGTGAGGGCAATTAATTGTGCTGGCATTAAACACCATGTACTTTGTTTTATCTATGTTAATCACCAGATTCCTTTTCTTACAGAATTCGGTAAATTGGTCTAACACCCGCTGCATCCCCATTGGTGTTTTTGAAAGCAGCAGGGTGTCGTCCGCAAACATTAGTGCAGGAAATTTACCGCCAGCTAAATTGGGGGCATCAATATTATTTGCGCTGGTCAAATCATCTACGAGGCCATTTAAAAAGAGGGAAAATAGGGTAGGGGCAAGTACACATCCCTGCCTGACTCCCTTCTCGATTGGGAATCCTCTTGTTAGATGACCAGATTTACCATAGCGTACCTTCGCAAAGGTTCCTTCATGGAGTCTTTTAAATTGATGACACAGGTAAGAAGGAATCCCCATATTGGTTAGTATACTCCACAGTTGGTTCCTATCCACCATATCAAAGGCGGATTTGAGGTCCACAAACGTAAGGTACAGGCTGCCCCCATCCAGGACCACATGCTTCCAGTAGAGTACCTGGAGCTGTAGTAATTGGTCAATGGTCGATGTTTTGGCTCTAAACCCTACTTGCAGGTGGGAGAGAATATTGTTCTCTGTGATCCAATCCTGTAAGCGTTGTAAAAGGAGTCTGGCATAGATTTTTTGTGTAACATCGATAAGGCTAATTGGCCTATAATTTGATGGTGCCAGCGGAGTGCCCTTTTTGTAAACCGGAATGATTTCGGCCCCCAGCCAAGTGCTAGGGAGTTCTTGTCCGTCCAGGATGGCGTTAAATAGGACAGTCAAGTAAGGAACCCATATCTTCAGCTCATCTCTGTAGAGATCACCAGGAATCCTATCCAACCCTGGAGCCTTATTAGGTTTCAGTGCTAGTACCGCTAGTGTCACTTCCGACAAAGTAAATAAAGGAGGGTGCCAACTTGGATCCAGCCTCAAGGGAAAACTTGATAAATCAATGGTTTGGGTAGCGGGACTAGAATAAAGATCTCTAAAGTAAGCACACCAAGCTTCCTCAGCGATGTTAGGATCGATCTTGGACTTGCCCTCTACCTTCCCAGTGTGGACCAGATTCCAAAAGGTTCGGGCATCTTTCGCAATTAATGCCTGTTTGATTGCATACCATCTCTCAGTTTCCCATTCAGATTTTGCATGGAACAGGAGATCCTTGTAAGCCTTCCTTGCAGTCATAATGGAAGTCCTACTGCCTGTTTTGAGAGCGGATACTAGAGTAGTTTTCGCCCTCCTACAAGACTGGTTATACCAGGGATTAGAGTCCCGTGGCTGCCGTTGGCTCTGCTTGGAGGGTTTGTAAAAACTGCCCGCCAAGGCCGTCATTAATTCTTTATGGATTTCTAAAATTTTAGCGCCTTCAACATAATTTGGGACGCTCTTGTACAGTGCTGACAACCGCTCTAGCTGAGGAATTACACTTTTGTACATCAAAGCCAGGTTTTCTGGTGAAGTCTTAATAGAGGCCCAGCGGATTCTTTTACCACCCTGTGTAATCCTAATATTGCTAGAAACCATGTCAGCCTCTTGATGCACCCCCTCAGAATGAGGCAGATCCAGGTCCACCACCAAAGGGTTATGATCACTTTCCGAGCGATCGTGTACATGGAAGTGACGGATCAGTGGCCATAAAGACAAACTAGCCATAAAATAATCAATTATTGACGAATGGCCCATTCCATTATAAGTACTCTTTCCTGGACTATCCCCCGGAAAGCAACCGTTACATACTCTAAGTGAGAATGTATACGTCAAGGATGTAAGCTGCATAACCATAGGTGACCAGGATTTGGTTTGATAGACATTGGCAAATGGAATCTGGCAGGCGTCATCCTCATCTGACGATATCTGAGTAACCCCCCCAAGTGGCTCGTAGTGGCAGTTGAAGTCTCCCCCTATTAGCACCTTAGTCTCGCTAGGGAGGCTATTCAATAGATCAGTTAAAGACTCTAAAGTCTGCGATGTCCCTCCCCCACGAACAGGGCGTAAGTCGATATTAATGATTGCCATTTTGGGTGTGTTTGGGCGAGCTAAAAGAATGCATGATATGTCGCGGCTATTAGTATTGATCCTTTTAACCGACAACCCAAGATGGACACCCACCCATATGGTCAGGCCACCAGATGGCCTGCCTCTAGCACCCTTTATGGCAAGTTCAGCGTAGGTAACAAAACCCATTCTATGGTGAGTAGTCATGGCCCATGTTTCTTGGAATATACAGATACCATAAGTATCTACAAAATCACACCAATCAGTGCTGTCTAATTTTGTAGCCAAACCCGCCACGTTCCATGATAGGACCGCTAGATGTCTACTTTGTCGGGTCGGTGGATCAATTAGCTGATTGGAAAATGTAGCAGATTCTACAATTGGGTCACCTACTTCAGGGCTCATCTGTCCCTTAGATGTATCGTGGCTAGATATGGGGAGTTTGGCCTCGTGTGGTATGGAGGGGGCAGTAGTAGGTTGGGAAAGTGTAGATATCAACCTAATCCCACTCTGAGTGTCCTCCCGGGCTAGCTCCCCTTTACCCACCCTTGAGCTAGTTAGAGGAGAAATGATGGAGGCGGGAAGTCAATCACAGCCATCGAAACAGGAGAGGACACCATATCTGTTAGAAGCTTCCAGCGGGGTAAAAGGGATCAAATGCTCCATACCCCTGTTCCCATACAAGTGGTCCAACCCCCGTGAAGGCATACTGCGGCCACTAGCAGGGACTGTGTTCCACCCCGAAGTGTTCCCAGTAGGCAGGGGCCTGAGCGAATGGCCCGTGTGGATGTTATAGGGAGGCATATACACATTCTTGTTGCGGTGAGGATCGACTAGCCCTCTGGGGAAAAAAAGGGGAGTCGCATGCGATCTTGGATAAAAAATAAGTTAGATCGTATGGGACTATGGCAGTATTACAATTCCCAGAGGACCCTGTTAATATACATCTAACTGCCTCTGGGTTCCTAAAATTTATTACAACAATATCTCCCTTTAGGTTTTTTTCCCTGCTGCCCAGCCAAGAGAGGCGCCTGACGTGGACTATTCCCCCATCGATGTAATATGGGAGTGGTCTATTTTGTCCTCGCCAGTGCAGAATCTTGTTTTTTAGCTGGGGATGCCCCTCCCTTTTGCCTGCCTCTAGAGTAGGGACTCCTGTGAGTACAACTACGAATGGTACAGCCTCGGGGGGTAGTTCAACATTGTGGCCCTGTGTTTTATCATTAGTGAGCAAGCTCGACCTTCCCCTTCCCAGTTGCTGATTCGTGATACTGGGGTTTAGACCACCCTTCTGAGGTTCTCTTGCAGCCTGGGCTATACATTTTACCGCTGTTGCCGCAGGAGCCTGGGCATGCTGGGATACCAAGTTTTTCCGCTGGATATTACTAGGGGGCTTGTTAGCTATATTATTATCCTTACTGGAGCTCTTGGGAGAACCTACAGTTCTCAGTTTGTTATTACCAAAAGGTTTGTTGGCTCCTATATTGCCATTATTAGGACCATTAGAGACAACCAGGGTAGGAACAAGGACAGTTGGAATCTGAGGTAGAGTTGTCGGCAAAGTGGGGGCCTTGGGATGGTCGTAGAGGGCCCTGTCCCATCTTTATCAGCAAACAATGCCTCTAGATTACCTAGTCGATGCTCCACCCTCTTTAAAATATCCAATATAGGGAGCATAAAGGACCTAAGTAGCTGCTCAGCGGAGTTCCACGAGGTATCAGAGAATGAAAAAACTTCTTGGCATGAGGGGGAAACTACCCCAGTTTCCCTTACTATATTGGTAGCAGATAATATAGCATTTGTGTCTAGGGTTGGTATTACTGATGACACTATATCAGATGGTACAGGGGCCTTAGTTATAGTTACACCAGTAGTCTTGCTTTTCAGGGATTTGCCGAACTCGGAGTGGCTAAGCTTACCCCTCTGGGGAGCACCCAACCCCCTCCTCTTTTTAGATGGCGGTGGGCCAAGGGCTTTGGTCGTATGAGGTAACTTGCCAGTCCTTTTAGGCAACTCCCTAGCTGAAGCACAAGGCACATTTTCTACATTTAGTCCTGTGCAAGGAGCACATGAAGGCAACACATTAGGTGAAGAGTCAATGGATACTGTGCCAGGGGGCGGTGGAGTGTCTCTGAGGAGTAGGGGAAATGTATCCATGGACAGTGGATCTTCGTTATAGGTGTCAATGGTATTATCCGGCAGGGCAGATGTAGGCGCCAGATCAATCAATGATCTATTTTTCAGAGACTCAATGGAGCAGCGACGTTCAATCCTACGCTCAGTCAGCAAATCATCCTTGTCCAGATCCACAGAGGCCCTGGTGAAGTAATTCTCTAGTGTTCCTTTACAGCCCCCCACAGTACTAGGTTTATCACAGTTTGCAGCCATAGTATTATGTTCCTACCTTCCACTTACAGTTGAAGGCGTAAAGGGGGTGGCCCGTCCCGTCCTCGGGCGTCCCCGGACGGCCACAGACGGCCCGCCCTTTGCCCGGGCTTCGCCCGGCGTCCCGCGTCGCGTCCCGCGTTGCGGAGGACGCCGTCCTTTAATGCGCCTCCAGGCGCCGATGCGGAAAGGTCTGCGCCACCGCTAGGAATCCTGGGTAGCCGAGTCCTCCACTCGGCGGCCGCCTGAGATGTTTAGCGCGGCAGCGGGAGGACTCGGGCAAAGGCAGGGAGAGTGGGTCCAACAATAATTCTGGTGAGCAGAGTGGCCTTGGGGAGATTACAGCCCCGTGACGGTAATGCCGGAAAGATTGCACCCCTTGGTCGGAGGACGCCGACCTTTAACGCGCCTCCAGGCGCCGATGCTGACAGGAAAGGTCTGCGCCACCGCTAGGAATCCTGGGTAGCCGAGTCCCCCACTCGGCGGCCGCCTGAGATGTTTAGCGCGGCAGCGGGAGGACTCGGGCAAAGGCAGGGAGAGTGGGTCCAACAATAATTCTGGTGAGCAGAGTGGCCTTGGGGAGATTACAGCCCCGTGACGGTAATGCCGGAAAGATTGCACCCCTTGGTGGGAGGACGCCGACCTTTAACGCGCCTCCAGGCACCGATGCTGACAGGAAAGGTCTGCGCCACCGCTAGGAATCCTGGGTAGCCGAGTCCTCCACTCGGCGGCCGCCTGAGATGTTTAGCGCGGCAGCGGGAGGACTCGGGCAAAGGCAGGGAGAGTGGGTCCAACAATAATTCTGGTGAGCAGAGTGGCCTTGGGGAGATTACAGCCCCGTGACGGTAATGCCGGAAAGATTGCACCCCTTGGTCGGAGGACGCCGACCTTTAACGCGCCTCCAGGCGCCGATGCTGACAGGAAAGGTCTGCGCCACCGCTAGGAATCCTGGGTAGCCGAGTCCTCCACTCGGCGGCCGCCTGAGATGTTTAGCGCGGCAGCGAGAGGACTCGGGCAAAGGCAGGGAGAGTGGGTCCAACAATAATTCTGGTGAGCAGAGTGGCCTTGGGGAGATTACAGCCCCGTGACGGTAATGCCGGAAAGATTGCACCCCTTGGTCGGAAGACGCCGACCTTTAACGCGCCTCCAGGCGCCGATGCTGACAGGAAAGGTCTGCACCACCGCTAGGAATCCTGGGTAGCCGAGTCCTCCACTCGGCGGCCGCCTGAGATGTTTAGCGCGGCAGCGGGAGGACTCGGGCAAAGGCAGGGAGAGTGGGTCCAACAATAATTCTGGTGAGCAGAGTGGCCTTGGGGAGATTACAGCCCCGTGACGGTAATGCCGGAAAGATTGCACCCCTTGGTCGGAGGACGCCGACCTTTAACGCGCCTCCACGCGCCGATGCTGACAGGAAAGGTCTGCGCCACCGCTAGGAATCCTGGGTAGCCGAGTCCTCCACTCGGCGGCCGCCTGAGATGTTTAGCGCGGCAGCGGGAGGACTCGGGCAAAGGCAGGGAGAGTGGGTCCAACAATAATTCTGGTGAGCAGAGTGGCCTTGGGGAGATTACAGCCCCGTGACGGTAATGCCGGAAAGATTGCACCCCTTGGTCGGAGGACGCCGACCTTTAACGCGCCTCCAGGCGCCGATGCTGACAGGAAAGGTCTGCACCACCGCTAGGAATCCTGGGTAGCCGAGTCCTCCACTCGGCGGCCGCCTGAGATGTTTAGCGCGGCAGCGGGAGGACTCGGGCAAAGGCAGGGAGAGTGGGTCCAACAATAATTCTGGTGAGCAGAGTGGCCTTGGGGACATTACAGCCCCGTGACGGTAATGCCGGAAAGATTGCACCCCTTGGTCGGAGGACGCCGACCTTTAACGCGCCTCCAGGCGCCGATGCTGACAGGAAAGGTCTGCGCCACCGCTAGGAATCCTGGGTAGCCGAGTCCTCCACTCGGCGGCCGCCTGAGATGTTTAGCGCGGCAGCGGGAGGACTCGGGCAAAGGCAGGCAGAGTGGGTCCAACAATAATTATGGTGAGCAGAGTGGCCTTGGGGAGATTACAGCCCCGTGACGGTAATGCCGGAAAGATTGCACCCCTTGGTCGGAGGACGCCGACCTTTAACGCGCCTCCAGGCGCCGATGCTGACAGGAAAGGTCTGCGCCACCGCTAGGAATCCTGGGTAGCCGAGTCCTCCACTCGGCGGCCGCCTGAGATGTTTAGCGCGGCAGCGGGAGGACTCGGGCAAAGGCAGGGAGAGTGGGTCCAACAATAATTCTGGTGAGCAGAGTGGCCTTGGGGAGATTACAGCCCCGTGACGGTAATGCCGGAAAGATTGCTCTGATTATAACTCACCCGCGTTCGGCACCTCTGTAGTTCTAAGTGCTCAGAAACCAACCCAGTGGAAATTTTACACTTTACAATTGTACTATAGGTATGTGTTCAAGAACCACGTTTATTGTAACATGCATATATTGTCACTAGTTGCAAAAAAGCCCATTTGTCACACACATATGTGAGTATTAACACGTTATCTAAAGGTTGACTCTAAAATTCCACTTCCTTAGCTTTGAGGCCCACAGATGAAGACTATGCCAGTCCTTTTCTAACTTGAAGCAAGGTATACTATATTCAAACCTGCCAATCAAACGTGTTGCTTTTAAGTTGTCTACGTCATGGAGACCATCCCACCACCCACCTTTTGGACCTGGCCCTTTCTGCAGGGTCTTCCCAAGACCTTGTGCCTTCCTCCTCCAATTTTCGCTAATTTTATTTTTGTTGGCTTTAGGACTCTGAGCCCTTTACAACTGTTAAACAGTGCGAAAGTGCGTGTGCTCTTTCCCTAAGACATGGTAACATTGGCTTATACCCGATTGGCATATTTAATTTACTTCTAAGTCACTAGTAAGGTGGTACTACATGGGCCCAGGGCTTGTGAATGAAATGCTACTATTTAGCCTGTAGCAACTATTGTGCCACCCACTTAAGTAGCACTGTAAAACATGACCCAGGCCTGCCATTGCAGCTTGAATGCAGTTTTAAACCGCCATGTCAACTTGCCATTTAAACCCCCTTGCCATAGCATTAAAATCCCCTTTTTTACATATGTCACCCCTAAGGTAGAACCTAGGTACCCCATAGTGTAGGGTGCTCTGTAATCAAAAGGTTGGACCTGTAGTTTTAGGTTCTACCCGTCCCTGGTAGTTACAATCTCCCAAGTTCATTTTTCACTACTGTGAGGCCTATCTCCCCCATAGGATAACATTGAAGGTGCATTATTGCATTTTATAAGTGTAATTTCCAAATGGAAAGAGATTACATAGAATTCTTATGGTGCAGTCAGATTTTAAATTTCAATTTTGAAAATGCCACTTTTAGGAAGTTGCAAAAACAACAGTTGATGAACGGAATGCAGAACAATGCCATACATTCAACCCAATACAAAGATCTGGGCCTAAATCCATTGTTTTTTTGCTCACCATGCCATTCCAGTTTGAACCCAGTCATATGCAAATCAGTCTTGACCATGTACCTAATGGGAACAGTCCAGCCTGAACTGCCAAGCTAAGCCCTCCCTGGACTGGAAGCAAATATCCTAGAACCACATCTGAGCATAACCGTCCCACTTGGGGTGACAAATGCAAAAACAACAATTGATGGACAGAATGCAGAACAATGTTATACATTCACCCCAGTACAGAGATCTGGGCCTAAATCTATTGTTTTCTTGCTCAACATGCCATTCCAGTTTGAACCCAGCCATATGCAAATCAGTCTTGACCCTGTGCCTCATGGGAACAGTCCAGCCCTAACTGCCAAGCCAGGTCCTACCTGGACTGGAAGGAAGCATCCTAGGACCGGGTTCGGGGTTTCACCCCTCTTCAGCCAAGATAGCTTGATTCCAGTGGCATGGAGAGCACGGGACCCACGTCTGGGCATACCCGTTCCACTCGGGGTGACAAATGCAAAAACAACAGTTGATGGACAGAATGCAGAACAAATTGGCAGGGTATGCCCAGACGTGGGTCCCTTGCTCACTTTGCCACTGGATTCAAGCTAGCCTGGCTGATGACGGCTGATTAGCCAGAAACCAGTCCCAGGATGCTTGTTTCCGGTCCAGGGAAGACATGGCTTGGCAGTTGTGGCTGGACTGTTCCCATGAGGCACAGGGTCAGACTGATTTCATATAGCCATGTCTGAACTGGGGTGGTGGAGTGAGCTAAAGAATTGTGATGGATTAAACCCAGATCAGTTAACTGGGGGTGAGTGTGTGCAATGTTAAACACTCCGTCCATTATCCCATTTGGTTTTACTTTTAGAAAGTTGGCATTTTCCCGTCCTTACCCCTTTTATGCCTGTAGCCTGTCTCAGGTCACATGACTGGGTGTAACTGACAGATGTTGTGAATTCCTCCCAGATAGTCAGAAAATAGAGGGATTAATTGTGCCTGGATGGGCCATCTGTTAACAGGATGGGGCGGAGCTGAGCACAGGCCCACTTACATGTGAATAGCCAGTGCTCTGCCTTCACACAAAGGCCCTAACAACCCTGCATTGTCACTTCAGCCAGCTAGGAGCCAAGGAATGGGAGGTAGGGAATCCCATGCAATTCAAAACCACTGTCTAGAAGCTTCTCCCACTTTCCAGAACCAGTGCACAAGGGTATAAAAGAAGGACCTCAGCCTCCAACTCTTCAGCAAACCCCTGGACCTGTGGATTTTCTGACTGGAAGAAGGACTGCTGTGCTGCTACAAGGACTGCCACTTTGCTGGACTGCTGCTCTGAAGAAACTGCTACTTTGCTGTGCTGACCTGCTACTTGATGCCCTTTCTGATTGGGAAGAAGAACTGGACCTGAAACTCCATCTTGAGCCCAGGACCCCAGAGTGAAGAAAAAGGCTAGTCTCATGGCCACCTGATCTGAGATGCAGGGATGTAAAAGGCTCCACAATGGCTTCTGGACCTGTCTTCAGTGAGTTCCTACCACCCAAGTGGTGCCTCTCGAGTCCTGAACCTTTGGTGTGGCTCACAGGCTCTTTAAATCAAGCTTTTGGGCTCTTTGTGAATGCAAACAAGCCAGTTTGCACCGGAACTTCGCCACTCTCACAAGAAGGCAGCGTGAGCCATTACCAACCTGTCTCTTCACACAGTAGCATCAACAGCCTGTGAGGGACTGCCATTATGAAGCTCCAGCCTGCCTGTCCATGATGCCTGGCCTACTCTTCGCACCACATCGACTGCTGCCCATGACACTCTCGTTGCTCCTTATGCGCCCTCCAAGGCAACCAGAACTCTTGGCATAAAACTTGAGAACGAAAAACTTCTGCGCTACTGATCTGGACTTTATCCAACCCGTGCTCTATTGTAGTCATCCTGCACTTTTGACTTTGACCCGCTCCAGCGAGATCAGAAAGCTGCGGTTGGCAATTTCTTATTTTAAGTGCTATTTTTCAGTTTGTGCTTTTAAAATTCATCACTCCAGTTCTGCTGATTAGATTTTTGTCACTTTGGAGGTCAAATAATTTATTAGAATTTACTCTATTTTTCTAACTTGGTTTGGGATTTTACTTGTGCTACTTTTTCACTTTATTACTGTTTCTGTACTGCGTAAATACTTTACACAATGCCTCGGAGTTAAGCTTGACTGCTTTTCGTGCCAAGCGACCCAGGGTTAAGCACAGCTTGATTTAGTGACTTATTGTGTTTCACTCTGCAAGGGATTGCGTCTGTTGATTGACCATGGCTCACATCCCAGTCAACCAACAACCCCAATTTCTTGCACCACTCAAATTACCTGGAAACCCACATGAAGTATTAGTGTCACTATAAATGTGTAACTAAATATACTTGTTTCGATTTCTATGGGCCTGATCCTCAAAGATGTTTGAGCTGCTAATTTACATTTTTATGTCTGCAAATGTCTCAAAAATCGCACAATTTACCTCGTACAATTATACCGCACACTGCTCAAAAGGGCAGTGTGCAGGTTTTCTATGAAGCTAATACCTGCCTATTTGATAAACACCTCAAATAGGCACGTTTGTTGGTATTCATAAACTGTTGGGTGGCAATCCCAATCTAGGGTGAGAGTTGGAAAGGAAAACAAAACACCACAATTGTTTGGTGCAAGGAGCAAGGGTTTTCTCCACAGGAAAGGTCATCAAACATCCTGTGCCATAGCACTAAATGTGCCTGAGGTCACAATGCTATTTTGTCCCCACTTTTTATGGCCCTGGTGCACATTGGTATCACAGAAGCCCCAAAGACTCTTGCACTGATGCCTCAATATAAATCAAACTGTGAAACAGTAAAGGTATTGGATCCTACATCTGACCAACCCGGATCTCAACAATAGGAAAAACAGAACAGGGTGGCTGGACAGGATTATTCGTGAAACAATTCCCCAGACACACAGTCAATCTGTACCGTGTGACCACTGGATTTAATTTTCCAAACAAGTTTATTTTTCTTTTTTACATTTATCAGCAATTTTTTGAAACACAAGCACAAACAAAACCACTGTCAATTCAAAAGGTTCATATATACAGTATCTACAAATGCACACATTTACAAATTTGCAACAAAGAATCAAACAAAAGATTGGTTAGACACACCAAAAGACAATCACAAATGTATAATAATTCAAATAAATTGCAATTATATACAGTGCAGAGATTAATCCATAAGCGAACAAACGGGAACCAGTCCTAGAGATTGAAAAAACCAAGTGACAGGTGGGGTTGAGATCAAAAACAAGCCTGCCTGTCAACGAAAGCCTGTGGTGTAATGTTAAATCGGGTTGCAAGGCTAGGATACAGAGTGGTGGTATGATTTACATCCTAGCGGCACCCTTTGTTGTAGCCACAGGGTGGTATTGTCGACGCGTTTCGAACCTAAGTATTCAAGGTTCTCTTCAGGACAGGGACTGGGAAACAGATTCTGCACGCGGGCACAAAGGTTGCCGTGGCGTAGGTATGTCGTGTTCACACCTGCAATAGGCGCAGAGCAGGACTTAAGGCGTGGTGTCAGGCTTCAGAAGCTTGCAGGTATCAGGGCGGCTCACATTATTTTGCGCGTGTAGGTCTGGCTATGCAGACCACAGGGAGGGAAGCGGCCGGTCACTGGCCTCAGTTCAGGCCGGCAGTTAAAGTTGGCCCGTTTTCTGAATGAAGTAATCAAGCCACAGAAGGTCCGTGTTGCTCACTCTCTCCCAGGAACAAGCTGTCTGTACGCCTTAAGTCCTGCTCTGCGCCTATTGCAGGTGTGAACACGACATACCTACGCCACGGCAACCTTTGTGCCCGCGTGCAGAATCTGTTTCCCAGTCCCTGTCCTGAAGAGAACCTTGAATACTTAGGTTCGAAACGCGTCGACAATACCACCCTGTGGCTACAACAAAGGGTGCCGCTAGGATGTAAATCATACCACCACTCTGTATCCTAGCCTTGCAACCCGATTTAACATTACACCACAGGCTTTCGTTGACAGGCAGGCTTGTTTTTGATCTCAACCCCACCTGTCACTTGGTTTTTTCAATCTCTAGGACTGGTTCCCGTTTGTTCGCTTATGGATTAATCTCTGCACTGTATATAATTGCAATTTATTTGAATTATTATACATTTGTGATTGTCTTTTGGTGTGTCTAACCAATCTTTTGTTTGATTCTTTGTTGCAAATTTGTAAATGTGTGCATTTGTAGATACTGTATATATGAACCTTTTGAATTGACAGTGGTTTTGTTTGTGCTTGTGTTTCAAAAAATTGCTGATAAATGTAAAAAAGAAAAATAAACTTGTTTGGAAAATTAAATCCAGTGGTCACACGGTACAGATTGACTGTGTGTCTGGGGAATTGTTTCACGAATAATCCTGTCCAGCCTCAATATAAATCAAGCGGATGCAAAGTGTGGTTTAGCGCTATAACACAGGGGCATTTGATGGTGATGTGGCCCCATGCAAAAAAAGTGTACACCTGCGTCCTTGCTCAATTACAGGTGCAGGTGCTAGGGCAAACATGCTGTGGAAGGCGCATCGATTGCATACCACTTATGAAGTGGTGCACAGTCCACCAAGGGGCCCCCTTAGGAGAGGGTCCCAGGGTACAGAGAGCAGCCCTGGCAACCTCCAGAAGATGGGTTCAGTGTCTAGAGAATTGCCAGCCCCTCTTGAAATTTAGGCTGAGTCCTTTCCCAGGGTAAGACGGGGCAATGATTTGAAACTGCAGCTTTAATGCATACGCTCTCCACATTGCAGGTATTTACATTCAGACTTTGCACTTTCAGTGAGAATTAACCCGTTTACCGCGGCAGCAATTATGACGCGGTGCGGGCGTTCCATTGCGCGGGCGAGGCCACGTCGGCCAACGGACGTGCTCAGCACTACCGAGGTAGTGCTTGTGACGGCCGTTGGCCGACAGGCGCACTTAAAGGGTTAAGCATTTGTTTCCAAAACTGAGTGCACAGTCGCTGTCTGCAGAAAACACACATAATTGACCGTGCCCCATGGAATCTGCCCGATATGCAATACAGCTCATAGTGTTATTTTCTAATTGGTAAAATGTCTTCTCCAAGCTCATTAGTGAAAGAAGATCCTTTTTAGATCAATTCAATGGATCACTGAAAGAATATCGACTACCAAAATATCGACTACCCAAAATATCGAGGAAAAAATATCTACAGCAAAAATATCGAGTTTGTATGTACAAACAGGTAAGTACAAAAATATCGAGTACAAAATATCGTTTACAAAAATATAGTTGTAAAAAATATCGTATTTACTAAAAACAGTGTTAAATTAAATTAATATTAATAATTAATTACTAAAATATACTTAAAATTACTTAAATTAACTTATAATAATTAAATAATTAATGAAAATTAAATAAATATTTTTTTATTTCATATTTATTAAACATATATATATAGTAATAAAATATAATAAAATAATACCCAAAAACTGAAAACTGACCCTGAACCCTAAAAATACCCCTTTACCCAAAAACTGAAAACTGACCCTGAACCCTAAAAATACCCCTTTACCCAAAAACTGAAAACTGACCCTGAACCCAAAAAATACCCCTTTACCCAAAAACTGAAAACTGACCCTGAACCCTAAAAATACCCCTTTACCCAAAAACTGAAAACTGACCCTGAACCCTAAAAATACCCCTTTGCCCAAAAACTGAAAACTGACCCTGAACCCTAAAACATACCCCTTTACCCAAAAACCCAAAACTGACCCTGAACCCTAAAAATACCCCTTTACCCAAAAACCCAAAACTGACCCTGAACCCTAAAAATACCCCTTTACCCAAAAACCCAAAACTGACCCTGAACCCTAAAAATAAAAACGATATTACTTCACTTACCTTAAAAACGATATTACTTCACTTACCTTAAAAACGATATTTTGGCTGTCAATATTCTGTCCTGTAGATATTTTCTCCAAACGATATTTTGGAGTCGATATTATGTCCAAACGATATTATGTAGTCGATATTATGTCTGTGCACCCAATTCAATGTCCTATTTCTCCTCCCATATCAAATGACTTCCCATCTAGCTCGAATATCATTTTCAAAAAGAGGAATGTCGTGTGGGGACAAAAAACTGTCAAAGCAAAGATGAATATGATAATAGGACGCTTAATAGTTTGTAATAGAAGCTTTGAATATTCTGTTGTGAATGCTCAGATATTCTTATATTTGTCATAAAAAGTGTCCCAATAAAATTTTTTGAAAAAAGGTTTCACAGCACTGAGGTTCAATGAGGCAGTCCTACCCATTATAATAAAATGATTTTGGGGTTGGGGGCAGTTAAGACCTAGATGGATGGCTCACCAACCAGGCAGGTCCCTGGCAAGGAAATCTGGCGACTGTCACTCTGCCCTAAATGGGGCACAATGACTGTCATTGTGACCTGCTGGCCCAGTCAAGGATGAGACATTTATTTATTTATTTATTTATTTATTAAGCAATTTGTATTGCGCAGACTAAACCCGAAGGTATCAAGGCGCCTATCAAAATCAATAAACAGAAAATATACAAAATATAGAATGCCACTAATGCAGAATGCCACTAGGGATATGCAAGTATGAAAAGATGAGTTTTGAGCGCAGATCTAAAAGTTTGCAGAGAGGGGCTAGATTTTACTTCGAGAGGGAGGGCATTCCACCACTTGGGTGCCAAAAAGGAAAAGGCCTTACCTCCCCATCTTACTTTTCTGACACGAGGTACAGAGAGGAGGAGTTTGTGACCGGAACGAAGATTTCTACTAGGGTTGTGCCGAGAAAGAATGGATCCCATACTTGTAAGGTTGGGTTTAGCAAGAGCTTTATACACCAGGCACAAGGATTTGAAACGGATCCGGTATTCAACGGGGAGCCAGTGCAGTTGTTTTCGGGCTTCAGTGGCAGAGGCTCGCTTAGGTAGGTCAAGAGCAAATCTCGCTGCCGCGTTCTGGACCACCTGCAAGCGCTGTAGATGACTCTTGTTCAACCCTGCATACAGCGCATTGCAGTAGTCCAGACGCGATCCCAGAAAAGCGACAGCAAGTTGCTTTCTTGCCTGGGGTGACAGGAAATGCCTGATTTTCCTCAGTGTGTGGATAATCCCCCAGCAGGTCGAAACAGTCCTGTTGACCTGTTGGCACATACTGAGGTTGGGGTCGATCATAACTCCCAGGTTTTTAGCTGACAGGGTGGGCTCGGGACATGCACCCAGCGAATCCGGCCACCACTCCGCCGACCAGATCGATTCCTTTCCTCCAAAAACCATCACCTCCGTCTTCTCCCCATTCAGCTTAAGTGAATTGTGGATCATCCACTGGCCAACTGCCTCCATGCAAGATCTAAAATTTGCGGCAGTTGACGTAGCTGGCTGGGAGAGAGAGACTAGGATCTGGGTGTCGTCCGCATAGGACACTACCTCCATCCCAAAAGATCTAATAAGTCTGGCAAGGGGGGTCACGTAGATATTAAAAAGGGTAGGGCTAAGCGCTGACCCTTGGGGGACCCCACATTGCACAGACAGGGATGGAGATAGGAATGAGCCCAGCATTATCCTTTGTTCTCTGTGGTCGAGAAAAGAGGAAAGAAGTCCCAGAGCAGACCCGCAGACCCCAATTTCCCTTAGGCGAGATGTTAATACCGCAGGAGAAAGGGTGTCGAAGGCCGCAGTGAGATCTAAAAGGATCAGGAGGGAGGTCTGACCCTCATCAACTCTGGTGCGGATGGTATCCAGCACTATGGTGAGGGCAGACTCGGTGCTATGTTCCCTCCTGAACCCATGCTGGGAAAGATCCAGACAGCCCGAGCTCTCTACAAATGCAGCCAGATGTTTATTTAAATAGGCTTCGAGCATCTTTGCGGGAGCCGGGAGCAGTGAAATGGGGCGAAAGTTCTTTAACACCCCGGGATCCAGAGAAGGCTTTTTAAGCAGGGGTTTTACAACAGCATTTTTCCACTGTTGGGGAAAAATGCCTTCCTTCATCGCTCTGTTCATGATGTCAACCAGAGGAGGAAGGAGAGATTCTCTGCACTGCTTGAGGATCTTTAGCGGGCAGGCATCCAGCGGAGAACCAGATTTGGTTTTATCAAGCAGGATTTCAAGATCCTGACAGGAAAGAGGAGGAAAGGAAGTCAATGCCTGATGTGGAGAGGATACCGCAACACTGTGTTCAGGGAGGGCAGGCAACAGAGGGACGGTGGTAAGGGATTTTTGGACCTCCAAAGCAGCGTAGATGTCAGCAATTTTAGACTGGAAAAAGGCCGCTATCTTGTTGCACAGGTCCTGGGAGGCAACCACAGGATCCGGTATCTGAAGTGTCGTAAGGGAATCGACAATCCTAAAGAGTTCTCTAGGAGATGACACTGAGGAGGTGAGTGCCGTGAAGTATTCCTGCTTGGTCTTAATGACTTCAAGTTTGTAGTTTTTAAGCAAGACCCTATGGGCTTCTCTGTCTTTAGAGGCCCCGCTAGAGTGCCATGCGCGCTCCTGTCTTCTTACTTCCTGTCTCCGAAGCCGGAGTTGTTCGGAGAACCAGGGGGCGGAGGGTCTTTTCCTTGCAGAATAGCAGGGCCTTGCGGGAGCAAGCTCCTCCATGGCTTCAGCAATGGTACTTTCAAATAGAGAGACCGCAGTGGAGGTATCTGCCTCCCGAGGAATGGACAGCCTAGTTGTCCATGGGAGGAAGGAGTCTTCCCTGATCTTTTTAAGGTTCCTTCGCACTTCCGTGGTGCTCGAGGCCCTTCTAATATAGCCCTGTGCGGGATACAGCAGGTTGAAGGGAACGGCCAGATGGTCCGACCAGGAGAGAGGAGACATGGACATCATTTTGGGGTCTGACCAGTGGTTTGCCCCTTGTGAGCCCTGGCACTTTTTTTTTGCAACCTCTGGCCTTAGAGATGGCAAAATCAGTGTCAGTAACACGGGCCAGCTCGTCTAGCTCAGTTGGGGCTCCAATCTCTGTCTTTTGCTATTTGTTTTTATTTACTAATAGTGAAAAACAATATGTTGTTCACTATTGGTGTAATAAAAAATGGAGTACAGACTCTCCCTGGCAGCAGAGGTAAGTAAAAAATCATTTTAAACGTATGTTGGGTGCATGCCTACAGGTGAGAGGTGTGTTCACGTGTGAGAGAGAGAAAGAGTGTGTATGTGTGATTGTGTGTGGGTGTGTAAACATGTGTGTGTGAGTGGACGTAGAGGTCAAATGGCGTGTAATATCACTTCCGCTACCCCTGGCCTTTTGGAGAATTGAGGTTCAAAGGATTGCCCCAACTGACTCAGCGAAGATTCCACCAGTGGAAATCTCGTGCTTTTCCCTCCACCTCTAAGAGGGTTAGAGAAAGTGAACGACGTGTTTGGTGGACGGGGCAGCCACCATCCGTTAGTAGATGCCCGCTTTCCCATTTGCTAAATATATCCCTCCTTTGTTCACTGATACATGTGATGTGTACTTCTTCCCACTCCCTATATATTCCTTCAACTCTTCCTTCGTGAAGACCGAAATACGTAGAAATGAAAAGAAAAGCGTACGTCGAAGCAGCTTTTCTCGAAAACAGACAGGCCACGACAGTTCAGTGCCTGATAATAGAGCTCTGACATTTCCTTTTATCTGATGAAAGTAGTCGGGTGCTTGTCCGAGTTCGACTCTCCAGAGATCAACAGCCGCTTGGAATTCATTTCATAGCTGAATGATCAGCTCATCTCTGTTTTTGTTTTTCGAAATTCTTATTTCGGATAAAAAAAGCCTCGCGCACATTGGTTCTGTTACAACCGTGAGAGGGGAGCCCCGAACACGGGCCGCACGCGGAGTGGGTGTCTGGCCTTTATGCATAACAATGCCGCACTGTGCCTCGCACTCTGACCCCGCGTTGCCTGCAGCGGGTTCAATCTGGGGGAAAAATATAAACATTCAACATTGCGGGGACAGAGGGAGCAACAATTCTGACTGAATAATACCCACTCCAACCTGTTTACCTCAGAGAAATGTCCTAGATCAGAAATCTGAAGTAATTTGTGCGAGCATTCTGCTTTTTAATCAGCATCCTTCCACTAGGACACAGGCATATTATCAAGGGGGTTTATCTCCGCTTTTTTGGCTTTAAAAGCCAAGAAAGCGGAGATAAAATTATCTCCCTATTAGCTAGCTGTCGCTAACACCAGTTAGCGACAGCTAGTAGGAGATAGCGACCATCTTGGGCCCCGCTTTGCATGTCAGTGAAATTTATCACTAATGACATGCAAAGTGGGCGTGCCAAGATGTTAGCGACTGGAAACAGTCGCTAACATCGCTATCTCCTATTGCCAACTTTTGGAGATATTCGTGCTAAGCACGAATATCTCCAAAAGCTAACACCTGCCCCTGAGCAGTTCTTAGCCATGTTATCCAATGGTAGGTGGATAACATGGCTAAGAGCATTAGCTCGGTAATGCATGAATATCGCTGACTTTTCAGCGATATTCATGCATTTCGCCGATTTTTATCGCTTAGGAGATAAACCTTGATAATAGCAAGGTTCCTAAGCAATAAAAATCGCCGCAGCTCGGCGATAAAAAATATTGCCGCTAAGCCAACATAGCGATAATTATCGCTAGTTGTTGGTAATATGCCCCACAGTGTCTTACCCTCTGGTATGTTATGCTGTGTTAAACTGTGTTAATGCACACCATGCCATGTTCTGCAGAGCTTTCTATGTTGTGTCATGCCATGCCATATCATAGGTTGCTATGTAGTTATGATATGGTATGCTAGGCAACCTCATTATGGTACGAACCGTATGGTATGGTATTCTAGGCTATATTATGGTCTGGTATTATGCTGTGTTATGTTATGTTATATTTATTTTTATATAGCGCGCGGCTACTCAAAAAGAGTGTCCCGGCGCTTTAGCAATGAGACCTACGACGAAATAACACAACACAGCAGTAAAAAACAAAAGGGGACCCAATAAAAGAAGAAGAGGAAGAAAGCCTAAAGAGTAAACAACCAGGTCTTTAGACCTTTCCTGTGTCATCATGATGTCGTAGGCTATGCTAAATTAGGTTATGTTGTGTTTTAACAACCCAGCTTGGGACTTTGACGACCTCATAGAAGTCTTGTGCCAACTATTCTCATTCCATCAATACACATACATGCTGGCTTGTATGTGTATTGATTGAATGAGAATAGTACAATGAAAAATATACATAGAACAGGACGAGCAATATGCTGTCCTAGGCACCATTCCAGAGTCTTGTGCACTGTGACCTTTCCAAAAATTCAACAAGTATGGGGGGACCCCGAGCCTGTTAAAGTTATTTTAATATTTTTATGCAAAAGGAATCAGTTGGGACAGAAAAGTCCTCCACATGGTAATGGGCATGTGGCTCTGCCCTGAGTGCCCTCACTGTACTGACTTCTGGATCCCTAAGGCTGATTTTTGTTGTCCTAGGCAAACCTGCATCATGTGTGTGCGCCATGACGTAGGATTGTTCCACAGATTGCAGGCTCGTTGGATCAGGAGGGCCGACAAAGGTGCTACCCTCATAGCGTCACTGGAATGAGGCCTACAGGAAACCTCAGTTAAAATTCTGCTGCTGTTTACTTTACTCACCCTAGGCCTAAATCGATTTGGTTTGTAGTGCTGCACAGCGCATGAGTGGCGTATCTGCACTGGGTGTGTATGTGCCTCGGAAGGCTACAATACAGGGATAATGCAGTACTGTGCAGTGCGTGCATGTTGGCTGCAATGTGTCAGGTTCCATGGATGTTGCTTGGCAACACCCCCAGAAAAACACCAATGGAATGCCCCTTTCATGCAGAGTAAAGCATGAAAGGGGCCCATATTTACAAGGCCATGAAAAGTCACACAGGGTGACTTTACATGGCCTTGTAAATATGGGCAAGCCCATTGCACCGCCAGTGCATTAAAAAAAGTGACGAACCGGCAGCGCAATGGGCTTGTAAAGGATGCCCAGAATTTGTGATTAAACATGAAGATATTCTTGGTAAGACACCATTTTGGCATCTCCAGAAGCATCACTGTATGTTCGTAATATTTAATGGGATGTGACCTAAGGTAGTTTCTTATAGTCCTTATTCCAACCTCATGATGAATACTAGTATACAGGATGGACACATTAAGGGGCATCAATACCACATCTTCATCCCAGCTCACATAAAAGGTACGCTGTAAAAAACTCCGTAGAGTCTTTAATGTAAGAGGGTAGGGTAGAAACAAATGGCCCATGGGAAAAAATGAAGTTATTCAGAAGTATTTTTAGAGATACCTTTTTGTGTTGCAATTATTTGGCTCAATGGGGGAGCTTCAGGACATTTATTTATACATTTTAGGGATCAGATAAAACACAGGCATTTTGGGAAAATAGTGAAGCAAAAAGTCGCACTCATCTTGATTAATTAGGCTTTCATCTCTCCACTGCACAAGCTTACTGTCATACTCTAATCTGACATTCATATAATATTTCCTATCTTCTTATAATAAGTGCCAACATTCAGTTGTTTACTCGCCTCATTCATATACATGTACATTCGCCAAACCACCACACTGACTCCTTTGTTTACATTTTCAATAACCCATCCCTTCTTATTACTCAAGTTTTCAACAGTTTCCCTGTCTTTTAATAACTCTGGTTTCAACTTCGGCTGTGTAGCATCCTTCATGTGCAAATATTTAAGGTCCTGCTAGATCAGAAAACTGATCAATAATCTCTTTGGGTATAGTTGAGTTGAATTTCGATCTGGATTTAAAATGTGTATCACCTTCCTCTGATACAAAGTGTCTGGGCATCTAAATCAATGTGATCATCCTTCACAAAATCAGTGGCCTCTTCAAGTTCTAGCAGACCTCTCATCAAATCTACATCCTTAATCAATAATATATCGCTATCACTGTTTCTACCGCTAGAACTTGAAATCCTCATTTTATTTGTTTTCATTGCATAACATGTTTACAAATTCAAACTCCTTATAAACTTTTTTTGTTACATTTTGTTTAATTGTTATTTAAAAGAGATAAAACAGTGATAGAATAATGCAATTCAACGTAGCATTAGATAATAAATAATACATGAAAAACAAAGCATTTACAGAATCAAAAACAGGATTCATATCAGCAATTAATGAACTGGGATGGAAAAAAAGGTAAGCATATCATTATTTGGACTAAGAAAACCCAATATATAAATAGAGATGATAAATATGATATGTTACACAGTGCGCAGCTAGTATTACACCACCTAGGTACATGAAATAAATATAAATACCACCATAAAATCATGTGTGGATGATACACCAGTCGAATTGCTGATATTAAAGAACCCAGAATGAAAAAGAAAAACAGAGAAAAAAGAAAAGACAGAAAAAAGCAAAGGGAAGAAGAAAGAGAAGAGAGAAGGAGGAATGAGAAAGAGGTGGGGACATCTGCCACTAATGTAGAAACCAATCTAAAGATTAGAGTCAAAGGGATACTGAGCTATTAATCCCTGAGAGGACAAATTCATATAAGTATCCAGTGATCTCCATACATTACTAGAAATAGAAGGGGAGCAATGCTTCTCTTCAAAAAAAAGGTGTGAGCTCCACGAAGGTAAGATACCCACGAATACCAAGTATGATAAGACAGAAGATGAAAAGATTTCTATTCTGTTAATATAACTATGCCGGTTTCAGATATGGTAAAAGGAACGAGCTGTCCTATTCCTTTAGAATTGAGTACAGAGTTTGTCACAGCTCTGTTCTGGCCCCAGTTCTTTTTATGCTATATATAAATGATTTTGTGACATTTTCAGACTTCTCTGGCAACTATGCCCTGAGAATGGGTGCTTCTGAAATTCCAATGCCTGTGGTTCACAGGTGACAAGTTCTTTCGTCCCGATACTTCTGCTTGTTAACAGGCCCACGTGGATCCTTTCTAATCTTTTGCACAGAGAGGGGGCAAGAATTAAACGTCAGGAAAACCAAATTATGGCATTTAACCCTTATAAAACTGTCAATCAATAAATCAATCATGGTTTGTATAGCACAACAACGCACCCATGATGGTCTCAAGGTGCTGGGGGGCATGGGGGAAGGGACGCTGCTGATCCATCTGGGCGCTGGGGTTCAGTCGAAGAGCCAGGTCTTGAGATCCTTCCTGAATTAGGTCAGTGAGTCGAGAGGCAGGGTGTTACAGGTCTTCGTGATGAGCTAGGAGAAGGATCTTCATCTGGTCCTGGTCTTCTGGATTCGTGGGAAAGTGACCAGGGCCATTTGGGTGGAGCAGAGGTATCTGGTGAGTACGTAGAAAGAGAGGCAGTTGTTCAGATATGCTGGTCCTGCTCATGGAGGGTATTTTAGGCATGTGTGAGGAGCCTGAAAGTGACTCCTTTATTGACTGGGAGCCAGTGGAGTTCTCACAGGTGTTCAGTGATGTGTTTTTGGCGGGGGACATTCAGGAGTAATCTGGCTGCAACATTTTGAACATTCTGTAGTTATTGGAGGAGTTTCTGGGTAACGCCTGTGTAGAGTGCATTCCCATAGTCAAGTCTGCTGCTGATGAGTGTGTGGTTGACCTTCTTTCTGGATTCAGTGGGAATCCATATGAAGGTCTTTCAAAGCATGTGAAGCATGTGGAAGCATGATGAGGAGATGGCGTTGATCTGGCAGTTCATTGTGAGCGAGGAGTGCAGTGTGATGTTGAGGAATCGTGCATGATTTGTGGGTGTAGAGGGTGGTACTAGCGCGCCGGGCCACCAGGAGTCATCCCAAGCTGAGGGAGTGGGTCCCAGGATGAAGACTTGAGTCTTGTTTGAGTTGAGTTTGAGGCAGCTGTCTCAAATCCTGGATGCCCGTGTTGTGGACTCTCATATTTAGGGTGCGGTGAGAGATAGTGTCAAAGGTGGCGGAGAGGTCCAGGAGGATGAGGGTAGCTGTTTTGCCCCCGGCCAAGGAGGGAGGGGATGTCATCGGTGGCAGTGAGGTGGGCGGTCTCGGTACTGTGGTTACTTCGAAAGCCAGATTGCAAGATGTCCAGGACATGGTTGGCTTCGAGAAACTCTGAGAGTTGGGCGTACATGGCCTTCTCGATGACCTTGTCTGGGAAGGGGAGCAGAGAGATGGATCTCAAGTTCTTGATGTCTGCGGGGTTGGTGGATGGCTTTTTCAGCAGGGGGTTGATCTCATTGTGTTTCCAGTCATCGGGGAAGGTGGCAGTCTCGATGGAGCAGTTGATGGTGTGGCGTAGCTCTGGAGCATTGGAGGTTGCAGCTCTGTGGAAGAATGGTGCAGGCAGGAGTCAGAGGGGGCCCTTGAGTGGATGCTTTTCATGGTCTTGAGCGTGTCATCGTGGTGAGGGGTTTCCAGTTGAGCAGAATCTGTTGGGGAGCAGTGGCGATGGATGGGGTAGTGGCAGGCATAGTGGGAGGGTCTTAGGTGTTGAAGTTGTCATAGATCTGCCACATCTTGTGGTGGGAAAAGGTGCTGAGTTTGTTGCAGAAGCCTTGGAAATGTGGGACCTATGTGTTCTCACTGTTGGGCCACTCAAACTCCTTGACAATGGCGAAGAGTTCTTTGCTGTTGTGTGCGATGGTGTGGATTCTGTCTTGGGGGGCCATTTTCTTTGTCATTTTGAGGAGGAGGTGGATTACGTTGATGGTGGTTTTGAAGGCTGCGTGGGCTTCCGGGGTTTTGTTGTTCCTCCATCTCTTCTTGAGCTCTCTCTTCTTGAGCCGTCTACAGGTGTGTCTGGACTTCTGAAAGGCGGGAGTGAACCAGCTGGCTTTCTTGGAGTGTTGCTTTTCGGGGGCTTTCTTGAGTGGTACTAGAGTGTCAGAACAGTTAGAGATCCATCAGTGGAGGTTACGTGCTGAGGTGCTGGTATCTGTGGATGTCGGTGGTGGGGTTATGCTGGGGGAGGCAGTAAGATGTTCTTCGGTGACCTTGTTTCAGCTTCTGCGGGGAGGCGGTGGGCGCAGTGGTGTACGATGTGTTTGGTGAAAGTGAAATGGGCACAGTGTTGGTCGGTTCAGAGGTGTTCAGAGGTGTGGCTGAAGGTGATGTTTTCGCTGACGGAGAAGACAGGGTCGAGCGCAGGCCTTGCTGAGCGGGTTGGCAAGGTGACCAGCTGCTGGAGTCAACAGTTGTATTTAAGCACAAAATGAACTGTTCAAGCAAGACCAAGATTTAGGCTATTTAGGAGTTAGATTGATCAACAATTTAAATCGGCTGCTGCAAATTAACAAAAGTGCATTAAAGCTACAACAGGAATCTGGGGCGTCATTAAGCTACTTAAGAAAACTAAGTCAGGAACACTCTCTGCAGCTGTAGAGCTATATAACATCAAAGCTAAGAGTTCAACACAATATGGCTCAGGGATATATATACAGTTTAAGATAAAAGGCTCGCCATGATTGAAAATATGTGAACCAGATCCTTACTACACCTTTCACAGAGTGCTCCTCGACTTCCCCAGCTGCTTGATCTAGGTGTGTGTCTGATTGCTGCAACTCCTAAATTGAGGCCCTTATTGTAGGTGCATAGATTGTCGTACACTGATAAAATAGTGCTTTTTAGACTATCACTAATGGAAATATTACATTTGTGTGAACACTTGAAAGGTCCCTGGTTAGCCTATATTAAAAGCATGTTATACAGATTGGACCACCCCCTCTCTGTCAGTCTCCATTTGAAGCAAACTTAGTAACAAAAACAGTGATAAAATAAATCATGGGAAGAAGAAGTACAGAGATGTACTATGCAATCCCACGTAAAAAATGGATTAAACTTGAGTGTCATCTTATGGGAATCATGCAATGCGAATTTGCATTAAGAATTATTTTGAGATCTGATACCAATGAAGTGTTCATTATTAGTATTGCTACATTTTTTAATTCTGCATGGATCATACGTAAGAAACATTTAGATGATGATCATCTCCTTATAATTGACCTTTTTATTGTTCTTTTAATTCATCTATTTTTTTTTAATTATTACCATTTTAAAAATCCTTGATGCATAACAGTCTTATGTATGGCCTGTGTTTCAAAACATCTTTTCTAGAAGCATGTTCCTGCTTTTATAGTATATTATTTTTCATTTAAATTGCTTATATATCTATGCCTTTGCATAATGTATCATGGCTTTTTGATTTATATGAGATCACTTTTTATGCTATTTCTGTTATTTAATTATGATTTATGAATTTTGAATCTAAAATAAACAACAAAGTGAGAAGTGTGGCAGTCTTCATCATTAAGTTTCTCATACCCTGGTCTTAATAGAGTGCAACGTGGGTTCTACCACTGTGAGTGGGATTGAGGTTTCAAAAAAATTGTGGAATGTATACTCCATGTAATCAGACCATTACATGGAATAAAACTATCTAAAACTATCTTAAATCAAGTTTATAATTTGATGTCCTGATAGGATTAAAATAAAGAGTGGACGATATAAAAGGGATGCTAATTACCCTATCATCCTTAACTACCATCAACATGTTTCTGCCGTCTTACACATGCTAAAAGGTTCAGCATCCTTTGTCATGATGTAGAATCTCTGGTTCAAACAGTTGTGCCCTATCATTGAAGGAGGTCAGGCTTTACTAGAAGAACATGTGTTTAGCATTTCAGAGTACCAACTTGGACGTTAAGTGATTGACATAACTCGAGCGAAATCATCCACCAAATTATAAAAATAGAGGGGTATATTCTCAAGGATTTATCGCCGAGTTATCGGCACATAATCGCAGCCAAAGTTGCGATAAATATATCGCCCCATTCACAAGCTGGTGCTAACAGCCCATAGCACCAGTTTAACTGTGATAGCAGCCTGCAAAAAACATCGCCACTGATGACCCCGGCAACTAACGCTAATGAGATGCAGAGTAGCTGTTCCCGTGCAAAAAGCTGCGACTACACCACTCAGCAACATTTAAAATGACCAGCCAGGTCCGCGATAAGATCACAAAACAGGCGATAAGGTGCGTTAGCATCAGGAGTATAACACCTGCTCTCACCTGGTGTAAAGTCGGACTACAACCTGCACCAGAAAAGGGAGCCCAGCCCAGAGCAACACCTGAAGAGCAACAGATGCCATGGAGCCAACGAACATGCAGCTCGGACACCCAAGAGGGACACAACACTCACCGCCAGTACCCCCAGGACCGCCCCCACCCCACCCGGACCAAAATATTGCACATCAACGTCATGAAATCATAAACTAAATCTTTCGCCTAATGTCGCACAATTAAAACAAATAACATACATGGACTATAGAAAAAGCAGAATCAATCATTTACCGTTGAAAAACCAAACAAAATATCACAATCAAATTTGTCTAGAAACAACTATTTGGAAGAGTCATGGCGGGTCATTCCTGGACAATCTGTAAGTGACAGTCTGCAAGACAAAATCAAAAAAGATAAGAAGGTGTGTCAGGCACTTATCAAAGGACAGAGAGAGAGGGAGAGAGAGGCATAGAGAGAGAGAGAAAGAAGGAGAGAAAGAAAGAGAGAGAAAGAGAGAGACTGACCAAGGAGCGTAAGGCCAATCAGGCCCTTGGCTCATACATGCCAACTATTGCGTGTGTTTCGCTATAGGTGCACCCTGAATCTAAGGCCTGGCAGCAATTTCAGCGCAAAGGCCACATCACATTTCAGAAATGCAAGCAGTAGTCAGACTAAAATTAGGTATGAAAGCTCCTTTGTCTCAATACTCAAGGCAGAAGGACAGCCGAACCTCCGACCTTGGTCTTCAATGCGGCCGGCACCCCCTGAGTGAGATACCATGCCAGCCTCTGACGACTCCCGCACCACGAACTGCACTAATGAAAGACCAAGGTGTCCACACCCCACACACTTGTCCCTGCTCGAGGTACACATGCATTGGATGCCCGACACATTGGCGAAAAACAATATGTTCAAACATTGCACACACATGCGGCTCATTACTCCGAGCTGTGGCATATCGTCCACAGAACTGCCGCCGGTCTGAGGAGTGCCGGTGCTGCGAGACCAACAAACGCAATGCAGCCAATCCTGGGCACATGCACAACCCCTGTTCTGTGGAGCTGTACCGAGCATGAATGCTGCATCTGTTGGGATCAGTGCCACTGGCAATATTGCAAATCAGTTACCGTCTGAGTTTCTGTCTTGCATACGTCATATGTGTCCAGCCCCGGTTCCACTGTCGAACGTGCACATTCGAGTGGCCCAAAGAGGTCTGCTTATCCAACACAACAGTAGCTGAACAGGATTATGACTTGTGTGTGCGCCCCCTGTTGGCCCACGAACAGGAGTGCCACTGGGATACTCGGGTATGGGATGCCTTGATATGTGGTGTCTGTGCCGGCAGTAGTGGATGGGAGATTGCACAAGTCATCATGTGCAGTGACCACATTGAGGCGCTCCCCTAATGGGCTGTGTTGCGGATTGGTGAAACTGCGTGGACGGAGCACATCTGTCCGGACCAGTTAATGGATTGGCTCTCCCTCGTGTTCGTTGAACTCGAGAACAACATACTTCTGGAACTGATTGCCCATGAAGCTGCGCTCGCATTCATGGACGAGTAACTACGTTCCTGCAGCCACAACTGAATGACACTCAGAGCACAGGTCCCAACACCTTGTTGCATCTTGGAGGAATGGTCCCATATCCCACCACAACAGTGGACATGTCTGCATTTGCCTGGACTCAGAATGCAAGTGCGTGCACCTATGCGTGTTGTTACACACCTGTGCAAGGTGATGCAGTCCCATGGGCAGAGCTGCCCAGCATCATTTGGCAACATTCCGAAATCTGACATACTGCTGGAGAGAGACTACACACATGGCAATGTAGCACGACATGTGACCTTGTCGGACCCTTTCACCTGCTCACTGTCAGCAGAGCAGACAGTCTGCACAGTCCAGTGGTACAGCACTATGCAGATCCAATGGGCTGTGAGTCATGTCTCCTGACACGGGGCAATGAGCAGACGCAAAACATCACATAACGTGTCCAGCATGACAAGCTTGCCAGAGTCCATTGCCATCTGTAATGTTTTGTGTGCATCCCCATTTTTTGCACCTCAACATGTTTGCGTGCTGCCTATAAGTGACTTAAGCATTTGTCTGCATGTTGTGCCCCTTGCCTTGCCTGTACTGACACGCACACGCTAATAAAGTCTACACAACTTCACCAGTGTATAACTGTGATGAGTGTCGATTAGTATGACAAATCGTGTGCCTCAATGTGCGTTGTCCTTACACAGGGCGGGACAGACTGCCGCATGTACATTGGGGTGAGTCCCTATTGGCAGCTCCACCTCTGTGAGCCAGACGTTGTGGTTGAGATAGTTGCTGGTAGACCTGTGCTCTTATGTGTCTTCAGCAATGTGAGTATGGTTTTCAACTTCTTGCCATGTGGATCAATGTGATCCATCAAAACAGGCTGTGTCCACACGGATGTGTGTGAGTAGGTAATGTGAAGAGGTGTTCTGTTGCCACTTGTGATGGGGACACTACTTCAGGCCTGCAACACAGCCCTAATTAATACATGGATGTGGAGCTATGTTGGGGGGTTGCGAGATTGTTATTCATGTGCAATGAGGCCACAGCTAGTTCACACCTTCACATACATCTAATTGGCCATGTGGGTTAGGGTCAATCATGCGCCTTGTTGTCATTTACCACTGTGTACCTTTTAGTGCAATCAATGTCCCAACATACATCCATACTTTCATGCTTGAGTGAACATGGACATGACACATCTGTGTGATTTCGAATGTTTAATTCACATTCTCTGGGGTGTCAGAGCAGGAGCAGTGCATGGCCATGCCAGGCCCACATTATATGGTTGCCCAGTGGTGGGCCAACCAGAGTCCTTGTGGGAATGAAAAGTTAATTGGAAGAGAAAGAGTTCAGTCCACAGCCGGATTGCTGTGTCATTGGTAACCACAGCACATATGGCAGTCCATGTCGGGGTCCAGGTGAATGTCACAGAGTGTTTTGGGGGGCAGTGGGAGGTGTTTTTTCCAGGGCATTTTGCAGAGGGCTGAACCAGGCAGGGACATGCTATATGGCGGGGATGGGCGCTACTACCTCCTTCCTCATACATTCATTACCCTCCACATCTTACTCCTCTGATACGTCTCCTGTGTCCGGTGTGTCAGGTGTGTGTGGTGATGTTATGGCTGCATCACTGTGTGCCACTGACACATCAGGGGGCGAAGGTGGTAGGGCTGCATCACTGTGTGCCAATGACACATCAGGGGGTGGAGATGTGTGGCGAAGTTCCTGCAGCAGTTATCTGGGACAGTCTCTGTGGCAGCAATGGCAAGATGAGAATTCGCAGGGCATGGAAGATCTCAGCTACATCTCGCTGGCAGCCATACTTCCAGCCTACATCAGCTCCACGGTCTCCATTGTCCTCCGCATCTGTGCCAACTCTGTGCTGTCATCGCCGGAGCCTGACTGACTAGACAGGTCTAGTATCCGAGTAATGGCTCCAGCGAGGTCAGCCAAGGATTGTTGGAGAGTATGGAGCGGACAGTGGGTGTCTGTTAGGGACTGTAACTGGTCCCTGATGGGACTTAGACACCCACATATGGCATCTAGTTTGGCTGCCATGAGGCCAAACCCCACACGCAGCTGATCAACTATCTTCGCCTGGCACCCTAAAAAACGGCGTTGGAATGTGGACGAGGGGTCTTGCGAGCCAGCCGTGGTGGTGTGTGCTTCCTGCTGTGTGGTCTGTGCAGGGGTGGTGTCACCTCGATGCAGCTGGGCTGCCCTGCTCATGGAGGTGGGGTGCGGAGACTGTCTACGATACGTTGGAGAGGCATTGGTGCAGATGACCAGGGTGTCCTCTTCATCATCACTGAAGATATGTCTGGTCTGCTCTGCAGGAAGTGTTGATTGTCCCTCTGCAAGGTAAATGGGAGATGCAGGTTAACAGTGTGCACCATGTATGTTGACGCATTGTACATGTTCCCAG
The DNA here is from genome assembly GCF_964261635.1 of Lissotriton helveticus. Lineage (NCBI taxonomy): Eukaryota > Metazoa > Chordata > Amphibia > Caudata > Salamandridae > Lissotriton > Lissotriton helveticus. The sequence continues at coordinate 1,243,997,753 of NC_136067.1, forward strand.
ACAGACAGCATGCCAATGTATTTTTAGACTGTTTTGGAGCAGCTGACTATTTGATGGGAAACAGTGGACATTTTGAATACATGACGGATATGCGGTTGTACTCGTACATTATCATCTCACAGTTTCATGCAATGCCAGATGTGCTTGACCAGTCACTACGCACAAGCGGTACCAGTTGTATCCTTTGTCCTGTGGTGTAAGTGTTGCACTTTGTAACACATTGCTGACAATGTTGATGTGCTATGCTTGCTATGTGTGTGTGCTGCATTGTGGGAGAGTCGCCCCTGCAGCTTTGATTTGGCCGCCCCTTATCCCTTTGAGGCGGTGTGCCTTTGACTTGTGTGCTTTTCAGTTGCTGAGGTGTGGATGACTTGGGACATTTGTGCTCTTGGACAGATGTTGTACTCTTGTGCATTGTTTGTCTGCAGAAGTGTTGTTGACGTCAGGGGTTGTATGTGCACGTGGATGTGTCATAGTGTGGCCTGCTAGTTTGAGGATGTGGTCCACACTGGGCCACCTCAGTGTTGTGTCGTGCACCATGTCCTGTATTTTGGCTGAAGCCATGCTATCGGTCATGCAGTATCACTTGCATTATCAGTGTGGCTCACAGAACCATGGCTTTGCTGGATTCAGCACATGTGAATGGGTAGGTTGTGTGATGGGGGGGGGGCCTTTTTGCACATAGTGTTCGGGGGCCTACTTGGTGTTTCTATGTGTGCTGCAATGTATCAAGGGTATCAGGGACATGTTCCACAATCAATGTGGGTGTGCAGTGTGCTACACTTGATTGTGCATGTGTGCCACTGTGCCCATCTCCCTCCATCTCCCCAGTCCCTGGTCGTTACTCACCCTGTTGTTGTTGGGTTAGGTCATGTTGAGCTGTGTCTGGGCTCCCAAATCCTTGCACCGTCTCCACCCAGATGACTGTGGCCATCATTTCCTCCAGCTCATCCAGCTCCACCTGTGGCACAGGACTCCCACCTCCTGTCACCTTTGCTGCCTTCCTGTTGGCAGTGAATTTCTGTTTGGTTTGGCTTTGAACATCATGCCAGCCTCTTGACCTCCTCCATTAACCTCCTCATTGCTCCGACTGCATTCACGTGGAGGTGACAACCAGTTGTTGGTAGTGTTTTATCACCTCTGTGACGATGATCCGGTCTTCCTGCGGACTGAACCCGGTCTTCCTCTTCCTCTTCTCCTTGCCCTTCCCCGAACACGAGGTTCCTGGCTGGTCCTCCGTGGGGCTTGTGGAGTTCGGGTTGTCCTCTGCACTCGGTCCGGGTGCATCCATGGTGCTACGCAGTTTGATTTGGTTTTGGTGTGTTTTTTCGGTGATTTATAGTGCATTTTCCCACATGACGCGTGGGAATTGCAGGCCTGCTGCTGGTTGTCACTGATTTTTGTATTGCGATTTGGGGCATCGCAACTTTTTTCACGTTTGTGTTTTGCATTTTTTCTATCGCATGATGCTTCTGGGTTGGGAATACGACATTAAAACAGTGTTATTTTGTCGCAATAGACTGCAATATGCAAAGTTGCGTTGAGCTAATTTTGCGATGTTTATCACAAGTTCTTGAGAATATCCCCCAGAGTGTATTCTTTTCTTAATTTAGACACTAAAATGAATGGCATAGCATACATGTAATCAGAATTAAAGATTTTTGAAGCAATAATAAATCAATGCAAAATAATTCAGTGAAACTTTATCAATGCGATCAAAGGAAAAAAACAATAATGACAATCAGTCATTTGCAGGTAAAGTTGTGTGGCACCCTTGCAGGCTAAAGGTGATGTGGGTCCCAGTACCCTGTCAATTTTACCTCGCCCAGGGATGCCAGGAGACAGAGTTGTCCTGGCTGTCCCTTGTGCTAAAAGAGAGCTGGGGGATAGCTGTTTTCATCACTGAAACGGTGCTGTGGGGGTAAAAAGTTACAAAAACGTTTCTAGGGAGTGGTAGCTGACGTTGGTCAAAGGTCGGATGGAGTTCCCTTAGGTGCAGCGTTGAGTAAAGGGGTCTGTTGCTGGACTGGCGACTAACAAGCCTTTGCAGTGGTAAGTAGAGCAGAAAGATACTTCGATATCTTGTGGTACCAGGGAACGCGGTAGCTGCCTGTAACTTTGTGGAAGGAAGGTATACAGTTCCCACAATGCACTAAACCATCTAGATTTGGGCGATCACTTGGAGGGCCCGACGACCAGTGATTCTACGGATCCATAGTGCTGTTTTACCTGCGGCTTGCAGGGAAATAGTGCAACTAGTCTAGGGGAGTATGAGGGTGCTTCAGGCTTTCACAGGGTTCCTCTGTCTGGGGAACAGTGAGCTAGCCTAGAACGAGTCTCGATCAGGCAGTTCTAGCAGCATTGCCACAGGTGCAGGATATCCCTCACTTTGCTTTGTGCAAGTCCTGTAGTCGCAAGCACAGCTCTCTTCTTTGGTCCTCTTTGATGCATGTTGCTCAGACCAGAGGCTCTGGTGCCAGAGGTGTACCTTAAATCCTAGATTTAGGGGATTTAGGGGTGTGGGAGCAAGTAGTCTATGGGCTGCTAGTCCCTACAGTTCCGGAGGTGACCACATGCAGGGGTGTGGGTCACATTTTCTACCAAAAACCCTCTACTTTGCCATTTCTAAAAATGGTAGAAATCTTATTTTAGTGTACAAGCTGGGTTGCCCACCTTGGAAGTGTGGCTAGCTTTCTGGTGTGCACACCTCCTTGACTAACTCATTTACCGCCTGCCTGGGAGCAGATACTCCTGAGGCAGGTGGGCTGTTTCCTCCTTTGGGAGTCAGCCCTGATTTATATAAGAGGTGGTGTCGCCTTTGAAGCACACTACCTTAATGTGTCACTTCACTAGCCTGCCTGGGATGTAAAAAGTATGACCTCCTTTCTGCTCAGCCCTTTTTCCTTGACTCCTGGAAATGGTCACACTGACTGGCAGAAGGTCTGAATCCTGTCTTGGCAGCAGCAAGTGCAGGAAGCCCAGGTGTGCCAGCCAGAGCACAGATAAACTGGGGTAACCAGGTGGGCAACCTCTAAGGTAGCCATCTGGGTGTACATCACATCCTCCTGGACATGAGATTCATGTCAGGGGTGAGAAGGCATGTTGTTTGATACCAAACGTGACATATTTAGGCAATAGCATAATGGAGCTGCCAACCTCGAGTTTGCCCGTATATCAGCCCATGTTATCTTATGGACCGTTTATCACTTATGGTGTCCTTTAGTGGTAAAGGGCCCTAAAGGGTCATATAAGCTTTCACTTGTATGTCAACACCTTTTCTATAAGGCACCCTGCCTCTTGGGTGTTACAAAGCCTGCCTTAGGAGTGACTGGCATATATTAGAGATAGTGCATTGACTTTGCCACACATGGTGAGGGCAAAGTCAGGTTTGAGCAGTTTGCACTGCTCCTGCAGTCTGCAATGGCAGGTCATCTGTCAGTAACTTCTTTGGGTCACTCTAGGTGGCAGAAACAGTGATGAAAGCCCTGGGGACACTTTTACCACCCGTGCCCTGAGTACCACTAGTGCCATATGTTAGGGGCTTATATGGGGGTAGAGTCCTTGTCAGTTGGGATTGCCAATGTACACATAATAGTTTTAGGGAGAGGGCAATGGAACTGAGGCCTTTGCAGCATACTCCAGTTCACTATCAGAGTCATAACCATCAGTACTGGAGCAAAATGTGGGGGCTGACCACACAAACAAGTGCAGTTTTTACAGGGTGCATATCATTTTGAACTTTTCAACCTGGGTTTTGTATTGCCACACACAAACTGCAGAATCATTTTTATCAATATCTCTGAGCATCATGCTCAGCATTATCAAGGATAATATACCGTAGACGTAGTTGAATCTGGGCGCTTCATTCATTTTAATGATTTGTCCCTTTCACATGTAAAAAGGTTAAATTGTGCCCATTTCTAAAAATCCAATAACATTTTCTCCACTAAAGGGAAGACATTGTCAGAGATCATCGACTGCAAGCCTCCGCTGACATATATTTCTAGATATTTAAGCCTGTATGCTTTTCATTAAAAGGGTACAGCCCTTTGGAGACTCATGTGGTGGAAAGAGTCAATGGTGGGGCCTCACACTTTAACCAATTAATTTTATACCATGAAAACTCAGTTAACAGTCTAGTTGTTTTATCAGAGCTTCTGCTGATTCTGTGTGGTGGGCTAGAGTCAGTGATATGTTGTCTAAGTGATAAAACACTTTGTGGTATCCTACTGACACCCTTACTCTCTTGGTTTGTTCACTGTTCCATATGGCAATGGCAAAGCGCTCCAGTGCCATTACAAAAAATAAATGTGACAATGGACATCCCAGCCTGGTACCCCGGTAAATTTGAAAGTAAGGGGAGCTGTGACTACTACAACTGACTAATGGAGTGGGTTGTGCTACATTCCCCTGACCAATGTGACGAAGTTTGACCTATACCAATCTTCTCCATCATCCGGAACAGATATCTCCATTCTACTGCATCAAATGGCTTTTCAGAACCCAATAATAGGAGGAACTGTTTCTTGGGGTCGTCTTTCGCTTTCCAAATGATGTATGACAGGGGGCGTAGGTAGTTAGTCGACAAAAGCCCAAGAATTAAACTCACTTGCATGAGGTTGATTTAGTTTGAAAATTACTTTTTCAGATGATTTTCTAGAATTTTTACCATAACCTTAAAGTTAGCATTAATTACTGATATGGGTCTATAGTTGGAACACTCCAGAAATCAATTTTCCACTTTGTGCCAAAGAAACTATAAAGACGGAGAAAAGACTGGCTGATTATTAGCGCCCTAGTACATCCAACAGATATCATGTCTAAATTTCAGACCTTCTATAAACACTATATACCTCAGATGAATGATCCGAAATTCCGAATCTAGAGAGGGTCCTGAGTTTTTCTCGAGATCATATATCTACACACAGATGGGAAAACTGGGCTCTTCCCAGATTTTGAATGCAGATATTCTGGCCTTAACAAACTTGTCCCTTAAATGCCCCTCCACCAGAGCATCCTAGAACACAAAGGTCAATAGTGGCACAATCAGTGGTTTGAGGATATTATATAATTTAATACGGAATCCATCGTCCCCCTGGAGCTTTATTAAAGGCCATATCATCAATTGTGGTCACAATTTCTTCCTCAGAAAGGCCCTCTTCTAGGGCATTTGATTGGTTTCTCATCAGTGTGGAGATATATGATCTCGAGAAAAACTCAGGACCCTTTCTAGATTCGGATCATTCATCTGAGGTATATAGTGTTTCATAGAAGGTCTGAAATTTAGACATGGTATCTGTTGGTTGTACTAGGCGTTCCACTTTTTCACTGCGCAGTATTATTCACCTAGATTCAAGTTGTCCAAGTTTGGCGCTAATAATCAGCCAGTCTTTTCTCCGTCTTTATAGTTTCTTTGGCACAAAGTGGAAAATTGATTTCTCTGCTTCTGCCATATGTTGCTCATTTAATTTTGTTTAGACCTGGATTTTGGAATAAGTAGGAGACAACACTCTTGTTTCAATCAATTAGTCCAGGATTTGTAAAGTGCGGCAAATTACTTGTGAATGTCTAAAGGCACTGTAGGCACAGGGAGTTTAAGTGATTTGACCAGAATTACAGGATGTCGCACCAATGCTGAGTAGAGTAACAGCATGTGCCGTTTTTTCGCTGTGGCCACGTCCCTCATTATAGCACCCTGTATACAGGCCTTCTACGCACCCCACAATGTCTGAGCAAAAGAGACTGAATCTTTGTAGTCCTCCAAGAATTGTTTTATGTCCTGTGAGATTTTGAGTTTAAAAATGTTCCTGCTCCAGGGGCCTTTAGGGGAGGCGACAATTTCCATGTCTAGCTGCAGATCAAGTAGATCATGGTAAGAAACCAAATCTTGCACTATAGAGGCTACCACTAGTTGTTTTTCCAGATTAGGCATCATTACGAAAAAGTCCATCCTAATGTGGATTCCGTGGGGGGCATAAGGTGAATGTATATGACCTGCACAGGGGGTTTTGAAGGCGCCAGGCTTGGACCATAGCATTGTCTTGAATAATGCCTTTCACAATGTTCCTGTCTCTATCATTTCTGATGTCAGGTTCCCGAAACCTGTTTAAAACTGGGTCACTGGTGAAAGTCCAGTACCCTACCATCAGCACTTTGGCCTAATCTACTTACCGTAGAGAGATTTGTCCCCCACGGAGGCAAACATGGATCCCACAACTATGCAGGTGTTGTAGATTATGAGATTTACAAAACTATATCTCTCACAGTCATCGGTCAATGTCTGCAATTCTTTGGATGACATTGAAATATATATTAGTATCTGAACACCTCTTATCCCAGGGGATGTCGGGCATCTTGAGAAGAATCCCCTGAAAGAATGGAGCTGGCCTGGAGTGTTTTGCCCACCCAGACCCTACGTAACTATGCACCCTCCTCAGCTGTCACATGTGTCTCTTGTAGTAAAGCAATATCTGGTCTGTGATATTGTGGTATATAAATAAATAATACCGGATCTAGGTTTGACTGGACATAGTAATAACAGATAGCTCAATAAATAAGAGTCAAGATTCGAGGTAGTAGGAGTTTGCAGGTTTAATACAGCATAAAGGACAGGAACAGGACAACCTGCACAGGAATAGGATGGCAGAGCCCGGCAGCTGCCGGGGCTGGATCTGGGATGAGCGCGCGCTAACTTTAATAACAGTACACAAGCATATATACTAAAACAGTTGCATTACAATACATACAATAGGCGGAGCAGTGGGTGTGGTCAATAGCAGTCGCGAAAAATAAGGGTGAAAGTGGGTGTAACAGAAGGCGTATACATAGACATGTGATGTAAACGTAACAGAATATGTCATAAATGGGGCGGAAACATGGAGGGGGCTACCTAAGGAGCCGGGACCTCTAACCTAATAGTGCGCGCAAACTGACAATGACGTGTCACTAGGAGAAGCTGGGGCTATGAACTCTGTGCTAGGAGCAGAGACTGAAGTCTGGAGAGTCAGGGCGACATGTGCCTAAACCCTATCTAGTATCTGATGTTTAGAGAACATGTTGATATAAACTAAAAGTTATCGGGGTAAAGGCTAACAGATTCTAAGACTGGTGCATGCATTATTCTACATATAGTGCGTAATGAAGAATATTAAATGACCATAAATACAGTATTTCTCTTACATGGAGACGTAAGGGCTAGACGATGACGGAAACTATTGATGCGATTCAGTAGTTTAGGAATGCAGAGAAGGAGGGCTGGACTGATAACTAGAATCATAACATACTCTTGGCAGACTAGCAGGCAGAGCCAGGCTGAGCCGGGCACTGTGAGGCAGGAAGTAAGTTAAGGGTCAGGAATACAGGTGGGGGCTGTATCGCTCCTCAGCGAGGGCTCAGGAGACAGGAGCTGAATCTGGTGTCCGGGCCCTTTTGAGGCCTAGAAACGGGGACTTTTCGATGAAATAACGTGCACACTGAGAAACGTGGCAACGTAGCTTTACATAGGCCTAATACTCGTAGCTTTCACGAGAACTGAAAACTGGCATACTAGAGATGGACACAACTGTAGGTGCGTCTTTAATCGAACATGGGGAATACATATGCATATTAATCATGCACACATAACCTAAGATGGGGAACACGTAGGGACACAGAACATGGCAAAATTTACTTTTCCACATTCCCTCCTTGTCACTACGTTTCCATCAGGAAACATCAATATTCATGATACCATCTATCATTTCATACAGTATCATTTGTTCGTCTCGAATTTTCTTGGAACGGGATTTAGAACGGGACTTGGGACTAGGAACACAAGAGGTAGCACAAATGCCACAAATCGCAGGGCCACATTGTATACAGAGGCAGCAACTGAATATGATCGCTACTGCAATACCTAGAAAGGACAATACTTTCCATCCCCAGGCGGAAATCATATTCCAGAACCAACCGGACCATGTCCAGGTGCCTGGATCTTGGTGTAACATATGGGCAATTTTATGGAGTCTGGTTATAGCTGAATAAACAGACGGCGCGTTATTAGGAATGAAAATGCAGCAACTAGATCCGATGACTCTACATGCCCCGCCCCTATCGGCCAGTATGACGTCAAGGACGAGACGATTCTGGAGCACGACAATTCTCATAAAGGATTGCTCTTCGGTCAAGTTACCTAGAGCAGAGGTAGTCTCAATCACTACTGCCTCGAGTGTTCTGGTTAATCTACGTATCAGTTTACTATTCACAACAGTACCTAAATAGGGAAATACACCTTTATTGATATCTATATATTGTTCTAGAGCAGTTTCAGTATAATCGACAATCGGGAGGTCTCTCTTGTGTCTGATATGTACTAGGTGGGAATTCCTATGGTAGTCAGGTGGGGCTAGAAAAACTGGTGGCAGTAGGAAGGCAATGTAACAGGTTCCCTCCCAATCGAGGGGCAGACGAACATATGCGGTCTGACCACAAACAAAATAAGAATGACGTGAAGCTTTGAAAATAGATTTCCTACTGTCACTATACTTGACAATAGTAGTACAATCACTATGTCCTACATGTACGGAACCATTCTTTCGGACACATAATTCGCCTTTGACTGGTAGTACTGACATAGCAGGTAAGTCTGGAGTAGTATCAGACTGAACATTCAGGACCATGAAATTCGAAGAATAATTACCTAAATTATAAACTTCATTTTCTAGATCTAACCCTGTTCTGTGGGGAAGACCTTGCTTGTCTGGAAAACATGTACTGTTGGAAAAAGACATATCTGTTGAGGATGACGTTAACGTGGACCATGCTCCACACGAACCGTTATGTGAAAATGGATAAGGAAACAGTGGCAGAACTCCCTTCGGTGTCTGGAAAGGGGGGAGTCGACCACACACCCAACAATTAGTGGCATTGCTGGTCTGGTGTGAATAATGTAACATGCGGATAAAGGAATTATTACGCATAGCAAGACGATAAGATAGTTCATGAGGAGGCAGATCACTAAACGTGTGCTCTACTGTAGCAATAGAAGACTTATTTACATGAGAAACTGGAAAACACAAATAAAATGCATAACCTGTGCAGGTAATCATGAGGCTGAAAAACAATATGAAACTTAGAAAAACGATACATCGGATTGAGTTTTGACTAACTCTCTCACTATGGGGGTCTATTTTATACATGTCAGAAACCGGTCTAACCGTTTCACCTAGGGGAGGACTTAGACAATCAAACTGGCTGACTTATTTTACTAGACCTTAATTTTAGCTTATACTCCTGTTGCGGAGTTTTCTCTAACAGGGAGGAATTTGTATCATTGTCTTTTGCGGGACAGTCCTTAAGAATAGTACTTTGGCAATCCTTAAAATCCTCGGAAATGTTCTTGGAAACAGTCTTTAGTCCATAAAACTTTTTCACGTGAGACAGGTGGACCCAGCCCTTCCTGCCTTCCAGCTTGACGGCAGTACGGGTGGCCAGGAGGACCTGTTTTGGCTCCTTCCAGCGAGGCTCCAGCGGACTTGAACGATCAAAGTTCCTTACAAGAACCAAACTCCCGGGAACGATTTCATGCGGTGCCACCTCGGTATTGTCTGGAAATGCGGCGGCAACCTGTGAACGACAAGAGTGTAGGGCAGACATCAAGGAAGCTAGGTAATCTGTCAGCATATTACTTGAAACATCGGTAATACTTCGGGGTCTAGGTGTACCCCACATATTAGGGGGGCGGCCGAAAACGACCTCGTACGGGGACAGACCTGATCTGGAATGTGCGACCATGCGCATATAAAACAGAGCGACTGGCAGAGCTACTAGCCAGTCTACACCTTTCTCTTTACATATTTTGGCAATGCGGATTTTCAGGGTCTGGTTATGTCTCTCTACGAGACCGGCTGCTTCAGGATGGCGTACACAATGGAACTTCCACCGGTACCCTAACAAAAGGGAGATGTGTTTCATAAGCTCAGATGAGAATGGCTGGCCGTTATCAGAATATACGACTCTAGGGAGTCCGTAGCGGGGGAAGAATTCACGAACCAACTGCTTGGCAGTGGTCGCGGCTGTGTAATCTGGAACTGGATATGCCTCTGTCCACCTGGACAAAGCGCATACAACTACAAGGACATACTTGAAACCTCGACATCGCTCCATCTGAATATAATCCATCTGGAGGACTTCAAAAGGGTGGTCAGGGGGCTGGAATCCACCTTGTTCCACCGGGACACTTTTACCTGGATTGAACTGGCAACATATCATACAGGTACGGACTTTCTGCTTAGCTGCAGCTCGTAAATGCTTGTTGAACCAAATGTTCTGGATACTGTCTAACATAGCTTTTTCTCCTAAATGTGCTGGACTATGTGCGGTATTGATAATGACTTGAACCATAGAGTCGGGGAGAAACCATGTGGCTCTACCCTTCGTTACCCATCCCTGATCTGTCTGGACCCCTCCTTGTTCGGACCATTTCTTGATTTCTTCGGGAGTAGCATGTAACTGGATATCTATGACATCTTGAGTAGGGTCCTTAACTGTCATACAGGTAGTCGGAGCTGGAGTATGTGTCTGTGTCGGATTAACTGGAATGTCTGGAGTCTGTGCTGTAAGCTTGGCTGTGCGATCTGCTAGATCATTACCTTGAGAAATAATGTCAGTAACTTTCGTATGTGCTTTGCACTTCATGATAGCAATGGATGTCGGTAAATGTATGGCATCTAACAGAGCTTGAATAAGGAGACCATGCTGAATCTTGGTTCCATGAGAAGTCATGAAACCTCTCTCCTGCCAGAGCACTCCGAAGTCGTGTACGACTCCGAATGCGTAGCGTGAATCTGTATAAACATTAACTTTCAGGTTCTTGGCGTGTATGCAGGCTTGTGTCAGAGCAACTAGCTCTGCTGCTTGAGCAGACAGGGTGTCAATACGGTGTGTTTCTATAACTTCAGTGTCAGTAGTCACTGCATACGCGGCTACTAGTTCTCCTGTACTTGTTCTCATACATGAACCATCCACATAAAGTGTCAGGTCGGGATCTGGTAATGGAATATCTGTCAGATCTTGTCTTGGCTTTGTCATGGTGTTAACTACTTCCACACAGTCATGTGTGGCAGGATTTGAATTAACTGACGGTAATAGTGTAGCAGGATTTAGAACGTTGCAGCGTCTGATTTCTATGTGTGGCTGGAACAGTGTCAATTCATAACCTGTTAAACGTGCAATTGTCAAGTGCTGAGTCTGTGTTCGATTTAAAAGAACTTCCACGGAGTGTGGAACTTGTACTGTCAAGGAATGTCCTAATACTATGGAATCACTTTGTCTGATAGCTAGTGCTGTGGCTGCAACTGACTTGAGGCACGCAGGCAGAGCCTGGGCTACAGGATCTAATGTGCTCGAAAAATAAGCACAGGGCTTGTATTGTCCTGCTTGATCTTGTGTGAGAACAGATAATGCTGTACCTTCGCGTTCTGTGACGAAAAGTGTAAAAGGCTTACTGTAGTTCGGTGTAGCTAGAACTGGAGCTTGGCATAGAGCTTTCTTCAACTCATTGAAACTAAGTGTATGTTCAGATGTCCAAGGGAGGACAGTCGATACGGCTGCCTCCTGTGTCGTTAACTGTATCAGTGGTTTAGCTAGAAATGCATACTGAGGAATCCATTGTCTGCAATAAGAAGTAAGGCCGATAAAAGCACGTACCTCCTTCTGGGTCTTGGGCTGAGGAAGACTCGCTATTAACTGGATACGGTCTGGTGTCAACTGCCTACCCCACTTGGACAGTAAGTGGCCTAAGTAGATCACTTGCTGGACACAGAATTGAAGCTTCGAAGGGGACACCTTGTGCCCCATCTCGGCAAGGAAATACAAGACTGTAAGTGATGCTTGCTCACAAGCACGTTCAGAACGGGCTGTGATCAGTAGATCATCGACATACTAGAGTAGGGCAGTGTCAGTTGGCATGTGAATATTGTCTAGTTGTCTCTTAAGTGCTTGACTGTAAATGCTAGGACTTTCTGTGAAACCTTGAGGAGCTCGTGTGAACATATAGCTCCTTCCATTTAAACAAAATCCGAAAAGAAACTGGCTGTCTGGATGAATGGGGACACTGAAAAACGCGTTCTTGAGGTCTATGACTGTAAAAAATGAGGCTTTGGAATCAATGGCTGTCAATAGGGAAGAGATATCTGGGACAACTGGGTACTGGGGAATAATACATTTATTGAGTTCTCGAAGGTCAATCACTAATCGATATACTGGGGGTGCATTTGGATCAGTACGTTTCATGACTGGAATGATCGGAGAATTACATACATTGGAGTTAGTTTCTACAACTACTCCTTGAGCCATGAGCTCGTCAATAATTTTGGATAAGGCTGTTACAGCCTCAAGTGGCAATCTGTACTGTCTGATTCGTGGTAACACTACACCTGGTTTGAGAGTCACACGATGGGGTGTGATTTGCATGAAACCGACATCAGTTGGACCTTGCGCCCATAGATGCTGCGGAACATTGGATAATCTTGGATCAAAATCTCGTAATACATAGTGACCCTTAAAGTCACGTAAAAACAGTCGTATTCCCTCTGGGGAACAGCAAATAACTGCACCTAATTCTTTCAGTGTCTTAATACCTAACAAATTTTCTGGACACGACTTCGTAAGTAACAGATCAGTAGTGCGGGACAATGGACCTACTTCTAGAGTAACTGGCTTAGATATCTCGTTTACAATAGGCTTTCCTGAAAATCCAAGGGAAACATTTCTAGAGCCTGAGAGCGGAGCCCCTGGAACTTCGGCATGACTGATGGTCGTCCTACTTGCCCCTGTATCAATCAGAAACTTTCTGTCTTTCCCTAGTACCTGACTGTGAACATAGGGACCTTCTTGATCTACAGGAATCTCGATGAGAGGCAAGCCTACCTCCCTCTCTAGGCTGTTTCATGAGTACTGCTGATACTCTGGATACTCAGACTGTGCATACTGGTACATCTGCTGTGTAACATGCTGTGTTGCAGCAATAGGCTGCGGTGCTGGAACTGTCTGTTGTGCATTCTGTGGCTGAGAAGTCTGTGAAACTTGTTCTTGTCTAGGCGGACGTGGTCTTTCTTTAGTCTTACCAGTAGCTATATTGTGTTTCAGAACTGCACACTCGTTTATGAAATGACCTGGCTGTTTACAATAATTGCATGTCCCTTTAACGGGAGCTGCAGGATGACTGGCTTGATTCGGACCCCTCTTTTGACTGTCTTGAGGAACAGATTGTGCAACTAGTACTTTCATTTTCGTGTCTTTCATACGTTTCCTTTCATGATCTTGCTCTTCTCTGATTCTATTCTGGTGATATTGGAGCATCTGTAACATCTGGGACGGGGTATTAGCTTGCCATGTACTTTCGACTTTCAAAACTCGATTCCTAACTTGTGGACTTGAATTCTCGACTAGTTTAGTAACAAAAAGATGAGGGTATGACTCGCTACTCGTCTTCAAGCCACTGTTTATAATAAAGCATTTCTCAAATCTAGAATAAAAATCACTAGTGTCTTCGTCTTGTTTCTGTTTACAGGCTGAGATTGCATCCCAGTCTTCCTTTTTAGTGGCTAATAATCTGGGCAAAACTTGTATTAACAGTTCTGGTAATTCTTTACATTTCTCTCCAAGACCGGTACCTGGTACTCGTATCTTATCTTCAGCTTCTAGAACTGCCCAATCGATCTTTTTCTCTCCCACCTCCCATTCTTTTTCCTTGAGTTTCTCGTATACCCCTGCGGGCAACAGGACCTTTAGCATTTTAATAATATCTGGATACGTGTATTCTCCCATACGGAGCATGTCTTTTAATTCTCGGTGGAACCCTGCTGGATCTTTGTCATGACAGGGAATTAATTTCTTCATCTCTAAGAGTTCCATCTTTGTAATTGGGGTGTAAACAAATACTCTTTGCATTTCACCATCTGCTGTCCTGACTGGGTGTACTTCTCGTAACGGATTCTGTCTATCTATGTAAAACGGTTTACTTTCTGGAGGTGAGACATGAACAAAATGCGGATTCAGGAACGTTCTATATTTATGGCGCTGTTCTAGAATGACACTAATTAAATCGGTACCTAAACCTTTCCATCTATACTGGAGTAACTCGTTCAGGACATCGTGTAACGGACCTGGATCGGAATGTTGACCCTCATACAGAGTAATGAGGTGCTGGATCATATACATACCCACCAGTCGTTGCTCGGCTGGGGGCAGTTTCAGAAACATTTGTGCCACTATTTCGTCTGGAAAAGTGGTAGAATCAGTAATCCATCGGACTGCTGATCGGGCTAGTTCTTGTTCATGCATAGTACTTAATTCACTATAACCGATTCGTGATTTCAGAATATAATCGGTAGCTTGAAATATATGTTCTAGAGAACCTTGTTCTGGTGCTGGGTGATGAAAAACTGACTTGTGTTCTAGGCGTAAATGGCGGTCTGGAAATCTAGATTTTCCTACATACGCTATTCTGGCGGGATTCTCGTCGTCTACCTCTTCAGTAGAAGAGTCATTCTCTTTCTCGCTTACTTGTGCTGCTTTACGTTGTTCGTGTAACTTTATTATTTCCTTACGAATTCTCTTGTACAAACTCTCTATACTACTGATAGTTCTGTGTTTACCCTCGGCTATATTATCACTCCACCTTGTCAGGATTCTCATTTCGGCCGGATCTTTGGTCGGATAATCTTGTTCCCTTATTAAACAATTAATCAGAAACTTTAATATCATGAGCTGGATCTCAGCTTTCCTTTGAGACATGGCTTCGCCAATACTTTCTGGATCATCCCCTGTACGGATGAAACGATATATTCTGTCTAGATCTTCTTTCATATTCGGTAGGGTGTCCAAATACCCGGTCACCCGTCTTACACGGATGGAATATATAACTGTACTATCATCACCTGCGACTGGATCATAGCGGCATTCAGTAAGAGCTCGTCGGATATCTGCAACAGACTTATATTTGGGCGTACGCTGTAACGCACATTCATGTAACTCGACTAACGTTACTCGTTGGTGTGGTGGCGGGGTACCAGGAGGACCTCCTCCTGCGGCCCCTAAACTGGAATCGTCGACTGATACTCTTCGTACTGGCGCGGCGGGAAATTGTAATGTAGGCTGGACCGGGGGCACCGTGGCAGGTACTCCGGTGTCTGGAGGAGCAGGAATTGCATGATTTACAGGGACTGACGGAACAGGATTTGCATATTCTGGGACTGTGTCGTCCAAGTAGGACGAGATGAAAATATCAGCTGCGGTCGGTTTGTGACGTAGCTTGGTCGGAACTAAGGGTGGCGGAAAATTACTGGATGCCTCCGGGGTCGCTTTTGGCAAGCCCTCGGCAAGAAGAGGATACATACCCTTAATGAGGGCATTCCTCTGTCTGTCTGACTGTTCGGTTTTAATTCGTTCACCTATCTCGATTAATTCCCTTTCTTGGGCTCGTTCTAAGGATTCTCTACTTAATTCTGACTTTCTGATTTCTTTTTCGGTTCTTTTATGAGATTCTTTGCGCCATAACTCGATGGCATCTTTCTGTGACTGTCTGGCTTTCTTTTTCCATAATGCTTCTTCTACTCGCATGATGCACTCGGCATCCCATGTACCCGATACGTGCCATCTATACTTTTCTTCTAACTCTTTGGTGTACTCCACCCATAAATCTAGATATAATATGGCACTTATGCCATGCTTCTGATACATAAAATGACCTGGACTGTCCCTAGGCGGGACAGGAACTGCTGCTTCTAACAGACCTTTTCTGGTTTTTAACTGACGTAGTTTCGAAAATAAAGGCATGACTGAACTGTAATCTAGACACAATACAATACAAAATGAACACGATAATTACACCACTCTCATACCACGACATTAAAATACATGAAGAACATTTAAAATAACAGTTCTGACAAAATACTACCTGGAATACGGAAAACAGAATACATGAATTTTCTCGAGAACAGAACTGACTAGAACAGAAACTAGATGCACTGCTGAAACAGTACGAGACTTACCGGTCTCATAAAGAGACACGTCAGGACCCGTATCCACCGAAGTGGACACTTCGTTTTGGGATCTGTGTACCACCAAACCCCACGGACCAGAGACAATTAGATTGACCCTGTCTAGATACTACCCCAGCAACGGTACTCACCGGGCAGCAAAGAACGGAAGGCCTCGGACTGGACTGGACTGCTTCGACGCCGGACAGACGGACTTCGGACTTCTGTTACGGGTGGGCCTCCGGATACCTCGGACCTTGGACTCTCGGCTTGGGCTCTGGTCGGGACTCGCCGCGTTCCTCCACCGCCTCGTCTGGATGCTGGACCGCAACCTCCGTCTCCTCCGTGGGCCTGAGGGATACTTGAAGCAGAAATATCTGCACGTGGCCGGTATGGTTCCGTCACGGCTGCAGAGGGTCAGGGGGCATACGTGGCTTCACCGGCGCGTGGGGAAAGGGCAAGTCCCTCTTCAGGCGCCATTATGTGGTATATAAATAAATAATACCGGATCTAGGTTTGACTGGACATAGTAATAACAGATAGCTCAATAAATAAGAGTCAAGATTCGAGGTAGTAGGAGTTTGCAGGTTTAATACAGCATAAAGGACAGGAACAGGACAACCTGCACAGGAATAGGATGGCAGAGCCCGGCAGCTGCCGGGGCTGGATCTGGGATGAGCGCGCGCTAACTTTAATAACAGTACACAAGCATATATACTAAAACAGTTGCATTACAATACATACAATAGGCGGAGCAGTGGGTGTGGTCAATAGCAGTCGCGAAAGATAAGGGTGAAAGTGGGTGTAACAGAAGGCGTATACATAGACATGTGATGTAAACGTAACAGAATATGTCATAAATGGGGCGGAAACATGGAGGGGGCTACCTAAGGAGCCGGGACCTCTAACCTAATAGTGCGCGCAAACTGACAATGACGTGTCACTAGGAGAAGCTGGGGCTATGAACTCTGTGCTAGGAGCAGAGACTGAAGTCTGGAGAGTCAGGGCGACATGTGCCTAAACCCTATCTAGTATCTGATGTTTAGAGAACATGTTGATATAAACTAAAAGTTATCGGGGTAAAGGCTAACAGATTCTAAGACTGGTGCATGCATTATTCTACATATAGTGCGTGATGAAGAATATTAAATGACCATAAATACAGTATTTCTCTTACATGGAGACGTAAGGGCTAGACGATGACGGAAACTATTGATGCGATTCAGTAGTTTAGGAATGCAGAGAAGGAGGGCTGGACTGATAACTAGAATCATAACATACTCTTGGCAGACTAGCAGGCAGAGCCAGGCTGAGCCGGGCACTGTGAGGCAGGAAGTAAGTGAAGGGTCAGGAATACAGGTGGGGGCTGTATCGCTCCTCAGCGAGGGCTCAGGAGACAGGAGCTGAATCTGGTGTCCGGGCCCTTTTGAGGCCTAGAAACGGGGACTTTTCGATGAAATAACGTGCACACTGAGAAACGTGGCAACGTAGCTTTACATAGGCCTAATACTCGTAGCTTTCACGAGAACTGAAAACTGGCATACTAGAGATGGACACAACTGTAGGTGCGTCTTTAATCGAACATGGGGAATACATATGCATATTAATCATGCACACATAACCTAAGATGGGGAACACGTAGGGACACAGAACATGGCAAAATTTACTTTTCCACAATATCCTGGGGCTGTTAGGAATTTAGTAATTATGATGCAGTGTGTTAATCTGTTAACATTAAGGGATTCCCGTGGCAGTGCAGAATTAGTGTACTTCTGCATTGTGTTACCTATTAGGCAGACCCCCCAGGATATAGCGGCATGGATTAGCAAATTTAGCGGCACAAAAATGGAAATTTAGCGGCACAAATATGGAAATTTAGCGGCAATTTTGCGGCATTTTATTTCGCCATTTTTCCTACAACAAACACAGATGATGCTGTTGTGATGTAGTGCTCGGAGCTGTAGGAAGCTGCAACTACAGGATGCCTGAATTTCTGTGAGGTGCTGTGGGTGTTTGCATTCGGTGAGCTGTAGCATGCTGTGGACTGCATGTTCTGTCAGCTGTGGGATTCCGAGAGCTGTGTCTGCCGGCGCTCAGAGGGCTTTGAGCAGGCGGATGCTGCGAGCTGCAGGATGTTGAGGTTCTGAGCAACAGGATCAGATGTCAGTATCCCTGTCCTTCCGTATGATCGCCCCTCTCCCCGGGCTGACACGAAATCACTTCAGAGTCCAGACAACTCTCAAGACACCATAGAGCAGGAGATCAGAGACACCCCTCCTCCCCTCCCTGGCTGCGACACCCTGCCTCTCCCTCCGCTCAGGCATGTGTCTGATGCACACAGGGTCAAGGGCAAGGTGCACGCTGCCCTCTCCAACAGCGAATTGTTAATTGTCTCTAGCAGAGATAAAATTAATCTGAGGGAATGATCGCCCACAGCGGCGCCCCTCACTGCTCTGTCTTTCTGACAGCTGACCCCCTATCACCGTCTGTATCTTCAAACACAGGACAGAGGGTCAAAATTTCAGGACAAAATGTGAATAAATGTAAGTTTTCCAGGCACATCATAGGAAGTTGCGCGATACTATAGCCTTCAGCTTTCAGTATACGCACTTTTTTTTTACCGGATGTGTGACTGGGCTGGGGCCTCAAACTCAGCTGCACCCTAAGCTTTTCGCGGGTCGTCCAAAACCCATTTATAGCTACAGGAGGCTTTGTGGTTTTTATTGCCTCCTGCAATCTCAGTTCTCTGGCTAAGTAGCCCATTTGCAAGGTGTTGGAGTATAGATCATCTGGGAAGAAAGATTCAATTATCACACAACGCCCACGAACGAATAGTCAGCAGACGTGCCTTGTCATACTCTCATATTGCACAAAAGAGAGACAAAACAAGAGGAAAGTAGAATGTAACGAAGAGAGAGCATTTTATAATCTATGCAAGGCCTAACGCAGTGATAAAAACGAACTATTTGAGAAGGGCTTCACCTTCCCAAAAATCAAAACGGAATGAAATTAGAAAGTACATTTTCAGGTTTGTTTCATTTTCTTAGTCAGTCTTCTTCCATCATCCCAGGTAATCGTTATCTCAAGCAAACCGTACAGACCCCCCAGGATATAGCTGCATGCATTATCTTTTGTAAAAATGCTGTGATTTCTACAAAAGTGCCGATTTCGCGGGCACTGTTGTAAAAATCGCGGCATTTTTTCAAAAGTGCCGATTTCGCGGCAAATCGCGAAATCGCGATATCCTGGAGGGTCTGATTAGGGTGTCTTGTCCAATTGAGATTTATTATATGTGTATCTGATGGGGATGTTAGTTAGGAATCAATTGTAGGTGTTTCACTGTATATTTAAGTGGACAGTTAGATGCATCCACAATACGTGCACCTGACCTTAAGGAGTTGAGTACAGTATGTTTGTGTTGAATCCATAGAACAATGGATCTAGGAACTCCAATGATAATGCTGCTTGAGTACATAGTCTACCTACTCACTATGGGGCAGATGTAGGTAAATGTGAAATACCGATATCTTAATACCGAATTTTACCGATTCGGTATTAAGAAATTGGAATTTCTGATGTTGTTAAAAATTCAGTAAAATTTATCGAATCTGTAATATTCGGAAAAAATAAATACCGAATCCTTAATACCGATCGGCATTACCGAATCTGAATTTCCGAATCGGTAATTCAAAATTCCTTCAATTGAGGAATCAGCCAATCCTGTTCATCCTATTCACTCCCAACAAAGAAGTGGCCACACCCAAGCAGCTGCACTGAATCAGAATCTGTTGGAGAGGCAGGCAACAGGGAAAGACAAACAGGAGCAACTTTACTACCTGACAACAAACACCAGAATGGCCAGCCAGGACAAGGAAACCGATGGTGCAGAAAGAAAAAGAAAAATGAAAGTTTGTGAGAGGGCGCGGAGATCTTAATTGAGGAGGTGGCAAAGGAACACACCAAGCTTTTTGGAAAACAATCACTACAAGTGCCAGAGTCACAAAAGAGAAAAATATGGACTGGAATCCAGGACCTCATCAATGCCATAGGTGTGACCCACCATGACGTGGACGACCTAAAAAAGAGGTGGTATGACCTCAGGAGTATAACGAAGAAGAGGATGTCAAACAGGAAAAAGCAAGCAAACCTGACAGGTAGAGGAAGAAATAGAGCCCCTGCATCTACTGCCCTGGAATTGCTTGTAGAGTCCACCATTGAGCCTGAGAGTATCAGCGGCATCGGGGATGCAGACAGCTCTGCCAGAGCTGCAACCAAACAAGGTAAGATGCATGCACACCAAGCTGCGCCCCCCCCTCCCTAACCCATTCCCCAATGAGGCAGTGTGAATACCACTCCAGTACAGGTTTTACTTAACACCAGCAATGCATTATGGGAGATGTAGTCAGTGTAACACCTATCATAACAGTCAGCCCACTGAACCCAAAGGCATGTGACGCACATCAGGGAAAAGCAAGCAGAGGACAGTCAGATTCATTGGCAGACATGAAATTTATTTGTATGCAAATGCTGCCAGACAAGTGAACTAATATACAATCTGTCTCCACAGGCGAGACATCGTTCAGGGCTGCGCCAGGCAAGGCAGGAAAGGCACCCCAGAGAGATAGAGCGGAGGAGGAGGATGTCATTACGCCTGCCGGGCACACCACACCACCACCATCAACAACCTCAACACCACCACCGTCAACACTGGCATCACGACCGGCATCACCAGCAGCGTCACCAACGCCATCCCCTCTAATACCCAGGAGGCATGCAGTTGCCAGCCTCCAACAGATGGAGTTGTCCGACGAGGAGTGCAGGGGGAAAGAACAGTCAACAGTGCCAGACGATGGCAATAATGCTGGTACACCGTTCCCCACAGAGTGACCACACACAGGTGCCAGACGCCGCAGGGCTAGGGCACACAGTCCACCTTCGCAGGGCAAGGAGAGTGTCTATGCAGGTCTGGAGGTAAACATGTTAAAGGTGCAGCGCCTGCAAGGAAAGTCAATCCGATCAGTTCAGCAGCAGATGGGGCACATGACAGCACTCGCAGTGCATAGATAAGGGCATCTGCACAATGAACACAACACTGGCTGAGGGAATGAGGGACATGGCTGAGGGCCTGAGGGACATGTCCGACTCAGTGAGGCTGCTGTGCAGCAAGATGGACGATCACAGAATGGCAAGGCGCAGGGAGAGGCACAAAATGGAGAACTAGACCAAGGCGGTGAACCGCCTTGCCATTGCCACTTCTCTGCTCTGCAGGCGCTCGGTGGCCATGCTCGAAGAGATGGCACACTGCAGCCGGGATGTGGCAAGGGGGCTGGTGACAGTCACCACTGCCCTTAAAGTGCTACAGAATAATCAGACTGCCAATTCTGGTGCAGGTGATGTGGCAGACAGTGCGGAGACAAATAGCCGCAGTAGTGAAACGCCCCCTGTTACAGAGTCCAGGAGGCGCAGCAGACGGCAAAGTGGTGGCACAGGACAGATTGCCAGTGAGGACAGTGTCCACAGAGGAAGCAGCCATGTTGTGCGTGGGCGCAGGAGGTAATGCCACGCACACTTGTGTTTGATACATGGGTGAATTAACCCATGACGGGTTTGTAGGCTGTTTGGAATTGGGACTACTATGTTAAGCCCTTCATGATATGACATGCTATTAAACTACCTCACTCACACACAATTACTGGCTGTGTCTCCTTACTTACCTAGAAATAGTTCTGTGTAATCTCAGCCCATCTTTGTCTCCCATCTCGTGCTAGTGCCACTCCTGCTGCACTGAGCTCTGGCTGTGGACAGTCATCATCCTCAGAGTCGGTCAAATCAACAGCTGTCCCTTTCTTAGTTGCCAGGTTATGCAGCATAGCACATGTAGCGATGATCTTGCAGCAGATGATGGGTCAGTACTGATGGGCGCCTCCGCTTTTGTGGAGGCAGCGGAACCTGCTCTTCAACAGTCCAAACGTTCGCTCCACCACGTTGCGTGTTGATTTGTGCGCAGCATTATATCGTCTCTCACTTGGGGTTGATGGGTTCAAGTAAGGGGTGAGGATGAATTCCCGCACGGCACATGCGCTATCACCTAGGTGAGAAAGAAAATGCCATTAATAACAAACACCAACACATTCATCAGCAATATACATCAGGGTGTGTTACAGTGATTTACCTAGCAGGTATCCTTCTCCAAATTCTCCCCCACCCAGACGTGTATATCCCACTGTTGCGGAATATGTTGGAGTCATAGGTGCTCCCAGGAAATGCTGCCACGATGTCGGTGATAATGTTGGCCGCATATCAGATGACCTGCACGTTGATGGAGTGGGTGGATTTTCTGTTACGGTAGATGTACTCGTGGGCTGCAGGTGGGCAGATGGGTATGTGTGTCCCATCAATGCACCCTGTAACATGCGGGAACTGTGCCTTTTGGTAGAAGTCTGTTTTTGTTTTCATCAGTTCGTCCTGTGTGGTGGGGAAGCTTATGTAGTGATGCATCAGTTGCATCATGACATTCAGGAAATTGTTGAAGAACCGAGACAGGCAGCTCTGCGACACACCACCTATTCTCTGATTCGGGGTGCATTTCCACATCCACATTCTCTAGGTCATTAAAAAATCTCTCTAGGTGGTCAGGTAGTTGTATTTCATGGTGCGCCCATTGAATGTGATCAGCATTATGGATGGTTCCAATAGGCTGTATTTAATTTCCTTCCTGCATGGGGTGGAGGGCTGGGAAATATTTTCTCTAGGTATTAGTGCTTAAAAAAAAAGGTCAGCGCAGAAGTACACCTGGTTATTCTCAAGTTGGTATGGCACATGTTTTTTCGCCATCATGATGATATGAACATCTTATTAGTGTATAACACAACAGATAAGTGTTTGGTACGGGGATGGTGGTTCTGTTATGAGATCACGCTAAGTGTGCCCATTGGAGTTCTAGGGGGGTTCAAATGTAATGTTTAATAGTGTATTTTTATTTGAAAAAAACATTTTTCATTACCATCATAGCAATACATACCTCAGCGGATCGGATCTTGTGCTTAGGGCCCATACAGGGGTACCAGTATTACAAAATCCTAATACAAAGCAATTAAACAAGAAATCCACATGTTTGCCTACCCATGTGTAGATAATCCCTCACAGAAAAGAAGAACTCAGTCACCTGAAGAGACTGGACTTCCGTGGTGTTTGCCAGTACTGCTGAGTGTACTGTTCCTATTGAAAGTGTAATGTCCTTATTGACATTTTTATGTCCACAGATTCTTCCAGCAGTGTTGTTAAGGCTGTGTCTTGTACCTGCAGTGCCTGCAACGTCCGCAGTTAGTGATTTCTGTTTGGGATGGTTGACCACTGCTCTGAATATAGATGTCGGCTCACCTGTTTGGGCTTTAACATTTGTGTGATTGAAGGATAAAACGTGTGTGCCCAGTAGCATGCATCGCTTTGTGGGCGGAGATAGCATATTATGTCTACTAGATCTTGATGGTTAGCGGGCTTCCTTATCCTAGTTTCAGGTGGAGGAAAATTGTTCATCTATGTGGCGGTGGTTGCTAGGTGAATACCTGGGAAAACTGGGAATGCCAATCCCCTCCTCCTTCCTTGCAGAGGGTGGTAAGAAATTGGCTATCTTAATTTGGAAACCTTCCTGTGTTTCTGGTGTTTCTGGATAATGCAGCAGTTCAAGGTCACACCTGGACTGTTGAGCTATGGAGGCCTGATGAGAAGGGCAGCTTGTAGGTTGAATCTTCAGATATATTTATGGTAGTAAGAGGCCTGAGAGTACATAAAGAACTTGTCGCAGGAGTAGGTCCATTATTACAAATATGGTGATTGTTGTTCTTCCAGGTAGCTGGATAGATTATCATAGCCCGTAACAATATCTGTCCATATGCATCCTTGCATTGTCATAGATTTGATTAGAGGTACAAATGCTACATTGCGTTTAATTATATTTAGTGATATCAGTTGTTTAAATTTCAGGAACAATGAAACAGTTGCCTTTGACACTAAAATGCATGTATACCCCCCAGTCGCCACCCCGTGACTGTCACTCATACTCAATGCCTTACTCCAGAAATCATAGAACTGAATCTAGCATTTGCTCCAATTATTTATCTTATTTCTGATGAAATTACCATAAAATCGTTTACATTTCTGGAAAGCTATTGCCAATTCTTTAGGGATAACTTTTTCTTTCGCTCATATTTCCCTGGGTAGGGAAAGTGGACCGTATATTCCTTAAATGGTTTATTTATAGGTGTATTGTGAGTTTTAGTCACTCAGAAATAACTTTATTTTGCCGATACAACATCAACATAAAAAGTATTCTACAAACACATGTACATCGATGGATAAAAACAATTTAAAAAATCTGGTGCCATATTATCAAGAAAGGGCGATACATTATCTCCGCTTTTATCAGCAGGAAACTGTCGCTAAAGTGGCGATAATGGGCTTGATAATATGCCCTTGTGAATTCCCATAGACTCTCAGGTTCTGGTGTTAACCTGGGCTTCTATGGCAATTCACATGGGCATATTATCAAGCCCATTATTGCCGCTTTAGCAGCAGTTTCCTGCCGATAAAAGCGGAGATAATATATCGCCCTTTCTTGATAATATGGCCCTTAGAGTAACATGAAATGAAACATAATTTATGATCATAAGCTAAAAAAAAACATTAGTTCATAAATATACACACAAATATTGCATACCCAACATCTTACATTTCATATTAAATATCAAGATGACAATTTGGTCTCCTTTTGCTCAGAACAAATAAAAAGAACGGGGCCAAAGAGAAACATGTAAAGGGATCAGACAGTAACTGAAGATAATATAAGTGAGTTTTAGTCATTATTTCATGTTACCTCCTGTCATTTAGTGAAACGTTTAAAGTGGTCCCTTGTAGCAGGTCCCAACAGTCTGCTAATCCATATTTCATTATTCTACAATTATGTCACTTTACTCATGTCATTAAATCAAAGACTCCATATAATTATGCATTTCAGTCCGGACTTACACTGTAAAACATTAAGAGCAGAGGCCCAAAATTGTTCTTAGGAGCGTGCTGTCGAAGACATCCTAATCCTAAATCCATCTCATGTCTCTACCTTCCATCGCCTAACACTTCCTGTCTGTTTATCTCACTCTTGCGGGTTCTTTTTCATTTCTCCTTACTCACTTTGTCACCGTTTTCCTATGGTTGTGTGATTCCACTTTTGTCCCCCTTTTCTGCCTTTCTTCCTTTTGGTCTGAGCTAAATTCTGATGATGATGAAAAATGAGTTTGGGTTGCCAAAATGAGTGCAATATGCCACGCTACAATCAGCAAGTTGTCAACACCCTTCTTTGTAAGCCAATTACCGCAAACGGGAGATACGACCCTTTTTTGCGGCGGCAAACGGGAGTTACTCACGTTTGCGACCTCAAAAAAGGGTAATAGCATGTACAAATGCTCAAAATAGCATTTGCGACACCCCCTGTTAGGAAGGGGCTTCCCTTCCTAATAGTAAGTCATCATGCCATGTGCAATTGTTTTGCCCTTAAAAAAATTAAACTGAAAAGTTACATTTTTCTTTTTTAAATGCATCCCGTTTTCCTTTAAGGAAAACGAGCTGCATTTAAAAAAAGAAGACTGCTTTATTTGAAAGCAGTCCCAGACATGGTGGTCTGCTAACCCCAGCATGCCACCATCCCTGGGAGTGCTAGCCATTCCTAATGGGGCTGCAAATTGCACCTGCCTCATTAATATTCATGAGGCATGCAATTTGCGACCCCATTAGGAATCGCAAACAGTGTCCGAGACACTGTTATACATCCCAATTTGCGAGTCGCAAATGCAACGCAATTTGTGTGTTGCAAATTGGTGAGTCGTACATCTGGCCCCTCATTCTAAAGCGCTATTTGAAACCTGGAGAAAAAATCAATTGAACAATACAGCATCACACAATCTATGAATTGTAAACCTACACAAACATAATACATTGCATATGCAAAGAAACAAATGTCGAATGGGTGTATTATTTATTTCATTAAATTAGAAGGTCAACATTCAAAATAAAGATAGACAGCTCTTATTCTACCATTCACCTCCATGACAGGAGTTGTTTTTTTAAGACAAGAAAGTATTAACATTTCAAAGTATCTTGGCGAACAAAATAACGCTTCTCCTGTGTGAGGGAATTTGAATATCTTGCCAGGAATGCAAGTGGGCGGCTCGGAATACTGGAACTGCTCTGACATTCCTGACACGATATCCTGTCCTATGCCTTCTGCGAATTACATCACTTCAAAAAGGCCAATTGGTCTATAAAAATGAGGATCATTTCACTAAACAGAACCACTCCAGCTGCAGTGAAAAAACAGAAAAACAAATTTCAAGTGTGTGTGAACTTTTGTCCTTAGATTTGTTATGCTGTCTGAAATGCGCATACACCAATACATATGTCAAGCCCTTTATCGCCTGAATTATGTATTTTTGCGCATATCGTGTTCTGTTTCCCAGGCGAAATGAAAATATCGCCGCTTTTACGGCCGTTTTTGGCCGCCAAGCGGCGATAATTTCATTGCCCTATTAGCAAGCTGTCGCTAACATCAGTTCGCAACAGCTGTTAGGTGATAGCAAGCGGTTTGGAGCCGCTTTGCATGCAGCAATATTTATTGCTAATGACATGCAAAGTGGGCGTACCCAACCAGTTAGCGACTGAAAGCAGTGGCTAACATCGCTATCGCCTATTAGCAAGGCAGGCGTAGCGATAAAAAAATTAGCACTAAGCGCGAATATCGCTAAAAACTGACGCCTGCTCAGACCAGTTCTTAGCCATTATATCCAATGGGAGGTGGATATTCTGGCTAAGACCCTATTGGCGATGATGCGTGAATATCACTGGTTTTCCAGCGATATTTCGCCGCTATCGCCGGTTATTTTATCGCATTGGAGATAAACGTTGCTAATAGCACGTTATCTCTGCGAAAAAATCTGGCGATGCTTGGCGATAAAAAAAATGTTGCTAAGCTTCTTTAGCGATAAATATCGCTAGTTGTTGATAATATGCCCCTCAAATCGGTGCAAAGATAAAATCCAGGATTACGCTGAATGTTCATTGGTCAATTGTGGTGGCTTAATCGAGACAGCAGTTAATTTTTTTATAAAGGAATTGAAGTTGAACGTAGCTATCTTTTCTGTAATGAAAGGTAATACGCCAGGGTGCTGTGTCTAAAACGTCTGCAAAACCAACAGTTGATGGACAGAATGCGGAACAATGTCATACATTCACCCCAGTCCATCAACTGTTGTTTTTGCATTTGTCACCCCGAGTGGGATGGGTATGCTCAGACGTGAGTCCCATGCTCTCCACACCACTGGAGTCAAGCTATCCTGGCTGAAGACGGCTGGAATGCCAGAAACCGGTCCTCGGAAGCTTGTTTCCGGTCCAGGGAAGGCATGGCTTGGCAGTTCGGGCTGGACTGTTCCCATGAGGCACAGGGTCAGACTGATTTGCATAAAGCCATGTCTGAACTGGGGTGGCAGAGTGGGCTAAAGAACGGTGATGGATCAAACCCAGATCTTTTGACTGGGTGTGAGTGTTTGATTGGTTCGGATGCTCCGTCCATCACCACCCCCTTTTGTACCGCTTTGGCCGCCATAAATGTGGCAGGGTATGCTCAGACGTGAGTCCCTTGCTCACTTTGCCACTGGATTCAAGCAAGCCGGGCTGAAGACGGCTGGAATGCCAGAAACCGGTCCTCTGAAGCTTGTTTCCGGTCCAGGGAAGGCATGGCTTGGCAGTTCGGGCTGGACTGTTCCCATGAGGCACAGGGTCAGACTGATTTGCATATAGCCATGTCTGAACTGGGGTGGCAGAGTGGGCTAAAGAACGTGATGGATCAAACCCAGATTTTTTGACTGGGTGTGAGTGTTTGATTGGTTCGGATGCTCCGTCCATCACCACCCCCTTTTGTACTGCTTTGGCCGCCATAAATGTGGCAGGGTATGCTCAGACGTGAGTCCCTTGCTCACTTTGCCACTGGATTCAAGCAAGCCGGGCTGAAGACGGCTGGAATGCCAGAAACCTGTCCTCGGAAGCTTGTTTCCGGTCCAGGGAAGGCATGGCTTGGCAGTTCGGCCTGGACTGTTCCCATGAGGCACAGGGTCAGACTGATTTGTATATAGCCATGTCTGAACTGGGGTGGCAGAGTGGGCTAAAGAACGGTGATGGATCAAACCCAGATCTTTTGACTGGGTGTGAGTGTTTGATTGGTTCGGATGCTCCGTCCATCACCACCCCCTTTTGTCCCCCAAAGATGTGGCTCAGCCTAAAATTTTTATGAAGCAGGCTGAACTCCTTATCGATCATATAAGCAACAGGGCTAAACTGTCCTTCCAGGCTAGCTATGTGCCGCAAGACTGGAAAATAGCGCAGGTTATCCCCATTAAAAAAAAGCCAATCTCAGTCTTGCCCACTTGGATAATTTCCGACCCATCTCACTCCTACCCTTCTGTGCCAAAGTTGTGGAGAAGATCGTGAATGGTCAGATGGTGAAATATATGGAAGAGGGCCAACTCCTATACCCCTCACAGTCCGGCTTTAGGGCTAACCATTCTACTGAATCGGCTTTGCTCTTCTCGACGGAACTGTTGCGCGGGAGAGTTGATGAAGGGCGGACGGCCGCGCTGTTGTTATTAGATCTCAGCGCGGCTTTTGACACCGTTTCGCATCCCATACTACTCTCTCGCCTTAGGGAAGCGGGGATTGAGGGGCCGGCCTACGAGTGGCTGTCCTCGTTCCTGGTAGATAGAAGATTTCAAGTCTGCTGCCCCCAATATACATCGGAAGTACGATCACTAAGGCAAGGTGTTCCACAGGGCTCTATTTTGAGCCCTACTTTATTCAACTTGTATATGGAACCCATTGCCAAGTTGGTGGAAGCCTATGGGGTGGAGATAGTGTCCTACGCGGATGACACCCAATTGGTGGTGACACTATCCCAGCCCCCAGAAGAAGCTGCAGCTAATTTTTCGGCCTGTCTTGGAATGCTTGCTAGCTGGATGAACAACAATTGCTTGCGTTTTAATGCTAGTAAAACCGAGCTTTTTGTGATAGGGAAAGCACCTTCCATCTGGTCCTCGGCGTGGTGGCCATCAGACTTAGGGCCCACTCCTCACCCCTCGGAGCAAGCGAAAAACCTGGGGTTCAGATTAGATGTCAACCTGTCCTACGAACACCACACCAGAGGGGTTGCTGGAAAGTGCTATGGCATCTTAAAGAGCCTGCTAAAAATCTTGGACTTACTCCTCGCAACTAGCAGGAGAACTTTGATTCATACTCTGGTTGCGTCGCACTTAGACTACAGCAACGTGCTGTATACGGGCCTGAGCAAAAAAGGACTTCACCGATTACAATGTGTACAGAATGCGGCAGCTAGGCTGGCACTAAATCTCTCTAGGAAGTCCTCAGGTAGCTGTGCCCTGGCCACGCTTCACTGGCTTCCTATTCGTGAGCGCATTACGTTTAAAACGATGTGTCTGGCCCATCGCATCGCGCAGGGTAAGGGGCCTGCATATCTCCAAAAATTACTGACCATGTATCGGCCAAAGCGACATCTGAGATCCCTTGGCAGTATGCTTTTTCAGGTTCCTCGCATCCGCCTAGCTAGGATGGGTGGCCGATCATTTAAGTACCTGGCCAGTAAACAATGGAATTCGCTACCAATTGAACGCCGCATGGAACCATCGGAGATGAGATTTAGAAATAAATTGAAAACGTATCTGTTTCCAAAATAAGGTGCAGTACCCCGGTGCTCCGGTCGTTACTGAATGCTCTGGAGCCAGTTAGATCCTTTTGTCTACATAGCGCGGGGACACACAGTTTTTTGTGTAACCAGGCGCTTTATAAACTTGTTATTATTATTAAGGTGTTTTTCTTTATTTCATGAATTTCAAGGGAGGGAAGCAGGAACTCTCTGAATGGGGCAGAAAAGGTGGCAAAACATCAGGGTCCAGATTTAATAAGGGTTTGCATCAGCACAAAGTGACTGGAAGCAATTCAATGTCACACATTGCTATTTAGTATCAGAGCAAAAGGTGTTTGACACTGGAATGGTATAAAACCACCTTTGCACTGCTTTACTTATTACTGGTTATCAAAAGACAAAGGCTCCTGTGGACACTTAATTAAGTAATCGCAATGTATATGAGCCCAATGGTAATATATTGGGTTATAGTGATATTGGAGAGAGAAGGAAGCAAATACACTTCTGATTTGTTTTTGAAACAGAAATATTTATATAATACTTGAAATTAAATACTGTTACAAAGTAATACAAACATAATGTTCTGAGTGAAAGGTGTCCCAGTGAAAAACGGAACCTAGAAAATTAGTGACAGATATGTGAAATATATACAAGGTTTCCAATGCTTCAAATAAATGACCATTTACATACATGTGTACAGTATACAGCCCTAGATACAGAGAATATTCTCACCCTCCACATGAAAAAAGTATGGCCTCATCGTGATTAACAACAGAAGGAAGTAGCCTGCTTCCATGCATGGGCTCAGAATTGGAACTCGACCCGTCTTGACAGCGCTTTGATCGTGCCATTGTGCGCATTCACGTAATAGCCTGCTCACCACCCACCTCACACTTGGGCTCCCGGCTGGGACCCATGTGAGTATCCCTTTCTTATCCTTTGCACGGTGCCACACCCTCCACACGAGCTGGCCCATTACCCTTCATGTGTAGCTACGATCATAGGTCCTGAAGAGACCCTACACTGCACACAGGGTCGAAATGCCGTCGACAACTTGCATAAACAAACCGTTGTTCACCAGCATTGATCACTGTACCTAGCGCTGTATACTGTACACATATATGTAAATGGTCATTTATATGAAGCATTGGAAACCTTGTATATATTTCACAATTATGTCACTAATTTTCTAGGTTCCGTTTTTCAGTGGGACGCCTTTCACTCAGAACTATATGTTCAAATGTATTACTTTGTAACAGTATTTAATTTCAAGAATTATATAAATATTTTTGATTTAAAAACAAATCAGAGGTGTATTTGCTTCCTTCTCTC
Source organism: Lissotriton helveticus (assembly GCF_964261635.1). Classification (NCBI taxonomy): domain Eukaryota; kingdom Metazoa; phylum Chordata; class Amphibia; order Caudata; family Salamandridae; genus Lissotriton; species Lissotriton helveticus. Next base: position 1,244,028,860 of record NC_136067.1, read on the forward strand.
TCCAATATCACTATAACCCAATATATTGCCACTGTGCTCATATACATTGAGAATACTACATTAAGTGTCCACAGGAGCCTTTGTCTTTTGATAATACGTTTATTACCCTGGTTCCGCGTGAGTAGTGTTCCCATGTTCCTGTCTTACTTATTACTGGGGCCATTTAAAAGAGACAACCATAGGTTCTGATATAAAGCCCAATCTAATAAGATATCAAGACCAAGCTTTGTCTCAAAATCGACCACCTTTAAGCAGGCATTAACAAGATAAAATCTGTTTGTTTCTTTAAAAAAGACAATGCATCCATCTAATGGGTGAGACTCTTCTAAGTTTTTTTTGGCATAGGGACGTGTACTGGAAGGGTGTGCTTCCAGTACGAATGATATGCTAGACAATGGGTACTCCCAAACATTTTCCAGGGGTCCAAAAGTATGGTGTGTGGTACGTCCAGCTCTGCCCCACTCCTAACTAGTTTAGCCAGGAACGGAAAAATAAAATGATAATAACGTTGAACTATTATCATTTCAATTGCTCACAGAGCAGCGGATGACGCTCTCCCGCCTTCGCCGAGGAGCTGCCCCTGAAGGCAGGGAGGGATACCAGATGGAAGGAGTATTTCTTTATTTGATGGATTTCAAGGGAGGGAAGCATGAAAGCCCTGAATGGGGTGGAAAGGGTGGCGGAACGCCAGGGTCCAGATTTAATAAGGCTTTGCATCAGTACAAAGTGACAGAAGCAATGCAAAATCTCACAATGGTATTTAATATCAGAGCAAAAGTTATTTTTTACACTGGAATGGTACACAACATCTTTGCACTGCTTTACCTTTTACTGGGGCAACTCAAGGGGGCAGCCACAGGTTTTGATATAAAACCCAATCTAATACCATAAGAAGACCAGACTTTGTCTCAAAATCGACCACCCTTAAGCAGGCATTAACAAGATGAAATCTGTTTATTTCTTTATTAAGCACACTGCATCCTTCTAATGGGTGGGATTCTTCCAAGTTTATCTAGGCATAGGGATATCTACTGGAAGAGTATGCTTCCAGTACAGATGATATGCTAGACAATAGGCTCTCCCAAACATTTTTCTGGGGGCCAAAAGTGTGGTGTAAGGTGTGACCAAGTACCCCACTGATGCCAGCAGGGTGCTAGTCAAAGGGGTGTTGTAAGGTGGATGTAGGGGAAGCGCAGCACGTACATCTAAATGTTAAATTGCACATTGTGAAACCAGAAAACCTGGGATCAATACTGGCTTCCCCCTTGACCAAATTGTGTGATCCTTTGAAATTGTTTTATTTGAATTTTCCTGCTTTTGCTTCATTATCACATATAAGTTGACCTCGAAATACATAGTTTCAGAATGTGAGCTGTACAATACCTTGGGCCAGAAGTATCAGTATTGGAAATAGCAGTAATTGCAATTCTCTGCGAATTATAGTTAGGAAATCACTATTCCCAATGCATGAAACACGTAGAGTTTTATTTGGCGATTTCTAGTGGGTCACAAATTGATCTACCTAATGAATATTAATGAGATAAGTCACAATTTGCGACCCATTAGGAATCGCTAAAATCACAGGCATAGTGGCCTGCTGGGGGCAGCATACCACTATGTTTGTAATTGCTTTTAAATAAAGCAATCATTTTTAGGGCTCGGCCTACGTCCCACGAAGTGGGCATGGCCTAAGAGTCCTTTTCTGAGGGCTTCGAAAATCGTACCTACCCAATTTCAGAAAGCTCGTGATTTTTGCTGTTTTTTTTGCCAGCTGCATGGCAATTGGCCCTCGCATGCGTGTGTTTTTACAAGAGAGCACGCAATAGGCCATAGGCGTTAGAGTTGCTCCGCCTAGTGCATATTCCGTGCGGACACGTGCAGCATAAGGGCATATTTCTTCAATTACCAGCTGTCAGGGCCCGCGGTAATTGAAGACAGATGCTGGGCGCGCGTGCACCACTCTCTAGTTTGTTTTATTTCAGCTGTGTGTGTGCGCATGCTAGCTCCCGGCCAAATCTTGTTTGTGTAGTGGAAAGCTGAGCACGATGACTGCGCGGCCACCCTCGTTGCACATCCCCAGGCCCCCCTTGCCTACGTAACATTATTTTCTTGTGCTGGAGAGTCTGTCATTTATTGCAGTATTTTACCCCTACTTGTACTTTGTAATCTTGGCAACTGCCACGCATCCCCTTTTCCTCCTGTACTGTACCGATTGCTACCTCTATATTTTCGCTGTCCACTCTTATCACTTTTCCCATGCGTCTTTGGTAATTTGTTAATTTGCAATGTTCCCATGTATCAGCTCTGGTCCTATTGTGAAGCGCTCTGACGCCTTCCGGTCAAGTCAGCGCAATCCCTTTTCCTCCTGTACTGCAATATAAAACGCGGCAGCTGCTTTGAAACTTATTACATTTTCATGTAACGCCTGCAAGCTCGGCTGAAAGCAATGGGCAGGATGTACCACTCAGTACGAGAAACGGCTGCAAGGTCGGCTGAAAGCTGTGGGCAGGATGTACCAGTCAGTAAGAGAAAAATTATTTGAATGGAACATTGTCATCTAGTGTCTTAGAAAACAAAGTTATGATATCGAAGAGTTAGTTGTAAGAACTTAACACCCCTGTCCTTTTCAATATATGGTACAGAGGTTTGCAAGAGCGCTCTGACGCCTTTCGGCTGTTTATCAGCGTTCCTTTTGTAATTTGTTAACTTGCAATGTTCCCATGTATCAACTCTGCTCCTATTGTGAAGCGCTCTGACGCCTTCAGGTCAAGTCCGCGCAATCCCTTTTCCTCCTGTACTGTACCGATTGCTACCTCTATATTTTCGCTGTCCACTCTTATCAATTTTCCCATGCGTCCTAGCGTTCCTTTTGTAATTTGTTCACTTGCAATGTTCCCATTTATCAGCTCTGCTCCTATTGTGAAGCGCTCTGACGCCTTCCGGTCAAGTCAGCGCAATCTAAAACCCATAGAAACCCATTCTGTATCCTAGCTCCCCCACGTTTGTTATTCCTGGGTCTGAGAAGTAATAATCTGAAAGCCACATACAGCTAAATTGGACAAACTGATAGTTCTAGAAAACTCTTCCCTTTCCTAATTGGAGGCGCTCAAAATGCAAATTTGATCATTAGCAGCACATGTATATCACAGCACTACTGTTTGCTTAAAAGACTTTGCAGTATTCCATATACAGTCACTTTTATTCATGTGTACTATTACATACAACTACATAATGAAACAAGTTACTGTATTTCCTATAAGGTACATTTTAGTAATATAGACATTTACCTACAACTGTATACTTATTCATACATTTGCAATATTTCATATCGTTACATTTAATAATGTCTGCTCTTACCTACAACTGTGTCAATTAACACGTTTTCCTTTTCAATATCAATAAACAACTTTTACTTGTAAAAAGTGTTTTTTTTCCACAGACTGTAAATCAAAGTTACAAACACATATTTTACGGATAGTGTGTGAGTGTGCAGGGTAAGCATGTGGGTGTCTAGAGCAAGCAGTGTATGATATCTAGGTGTCCATGGCAATCAGTCTCTAAGTGTGCGGAGTGTGTGAGTATGCAGAGTGAGAGCAGAGTGGGAGCAAAATGAGAGCACAGTAAGTGCAGAGTAAGTGCAGAGTAAGAGTGAGTGCACAGAGTGCAGAGTGAGAGTGAGTGCAGTGTGAGTGCAAAGTGAGTGCTGAATGAGAGTGAATGCAGAGTGAGAGTAAGTGCAGAGTGAGAGTGAGTGTAGAGTGAGAGTAAGTGCAGAGTGAGAGTGAGTGAAGAGTGAGAGTGAGTGCAGAGTGTGAGTGAGTGCAGAATGACAGAAGTGAGTGCAGAATAAGTGCAGAGTGAAAGTAGAATGACTGCAGAGTGAGAGTGTGTGAGTATGCAGAGTGAGAGCAGAGTGGGAGCAAAATGAGAGCACAGTAAGTGCAGAGTAAGTGCAGAGTAAGAGTGAGTGCACAGAGTGCAGAGTGAGAGTGAGTGCAGTGTGAGTGCAAAGTGAGTGCTGAATGAGAGTGAATGCAGAGTGAGAGTAAGTGCAGAGTGAGAGTGAGTGTAGAGTGAGAGTAAGTGCAGAGTGAGAGTGAGTGAAGAGTGAGAGTGAGTGCAGAGTGTGAGTGAGTGCAGAATGACAGAAGTGAGTGCAGAATAAGTGCAGAGTGAAAGTAGAATGACTGCAGAGTGAGAGTGAGTGAGTGCAGAGTGCAGAGTGATTGCAGAATGACTGCAGAGTTAGAGTGAGTGAGTGCAGAGTGTGTGCAAAATGAGTGCAGAGTGACAGTGAGTGCAGAGTGAGTGCAGAGTGCTGAGTGCAGAGTGAGTGCAGAGTGAGTACAGGGGCAGAGTGAGTGCAGTTGCAGAGTGAGTGCAGGGTGAGTGCAGGTGCACAGTGAGTGAGTGCAGAGTGAGGGCATGTGCAGAGTGCACAGAGAGTGAGTGCAGAAAGAGTGAGTGCAGAGTACAGAGTGAGTGCAGAGTGAGTGCAGAGTGAGTGCAGAGTGAGTGCAAGTGCCGAGTCAGTGCACAGTGAGTGCAGGTGCAGAGTGAGTGCAGAGTGAGTGTAAGTGCAGAGTGAGTGCAAAATGAGTGTCAGTGCAGAGTGCGTGTAGAGTGAGTGCAGGTGCAGAGTGAGTGCAAAGTGAGTGCAGGTGCAGAGTGAGTGCAGAGTGAGTGCAAGTGCAGAATGACTGCAGAGTGACTGCAGCGTGAGTGTGACTGCAGAGTGACTGCAGAGTGACTGCAGAGTGAGTGTGATTGGAGAGTGTGTGTAGAGTGAGTGCAGGTGCAGAGTGAGTGCAGAGTGAGTGCAGGTACAGAGTGAGTGCAGAGTGAGTGCGAGTGCAGAATGACTGCAGAGTGAGTATGACTGCAGAGTGACTGCAGCGTGAGCGTGACTGCAGAGTGACTGCAGAGTGAGTGTGACTGCAGAGTAACAGTGACTGCAGAGTGACAGTGACTGCAGTGTGTGAGTGTGCAAGGTAAACAGTGTGTGAGTGTACAGGGTGAACAGTGTGTAAGTGTGCAGGGTGCACAGTGTGTGAGTGTGCAGGATGAACAGTGTGTGACTATGCAGCGTGAACAGTGTGAGGGTGCAGGGAGAGCAGTGTATGAGTGTGTAGGGGCACTGTGTGAGTGTACAGGAGACGAACACTCAAACTAAGTCCACCACACACATACATAAGACCACACACAAAACACCACACCACACACACATACACCACACACACATACCACACTCACACACACCACACACACACCAGCCTCTCACCACCACACACTCATCACCACTCACCACCACACACTCACCACCGCACACTCACCACCACACACTCACCCCCACACACTCACCCCCACAGATTCACCACCACACACTCACCACTACACACACAACCACACACACAACCACACACCACCAGCCGTCAGTGCACGCTTTCACCATGCGCAAACACCACCAGCCATCAATGTACGCTTTCATCAAGCACAAACACCACCAGGCGTCAGTGCAGGCTTCCACCACGCACACAACACCAAATGTCAGTGCATGCTTTCACCAAACACACACACACACACCACCACCAGCCGTCAGTGCACACTTTCACCAGTCACACACAACACCAGCCGTCAGTGCATGCTTTCACTAGGCGCACTCGCCACCAGCTGTCAGTGCACCCTTTCACCAAGCACACACACCACCAGCCATCTGTACACGCTTTTAACAAGCACACACACCACCAGCCAACAGTGGACAATTTCTACAGGCACACACACCACCACCCATCGGTGCACACATCAATTGTTAACGCATCCACAATTAACTATTGTAGCAATTGCAATATGGTGCCCTTTACTTTTAAACATATTCATCTAAAGCGCAGCATGCCACCATTCCTACTATTCCAATCCAACACACATATTTCCACTACACACCACATGCATACACTCCATAACACATGGCTAAAAGATATTGCCAATTACAATTCCTTTAGCTCTAACTCAAAAAAATCCGAGACCTATTGCATTTCTAATGCTTGTTTTAAATGCAGCTTATTTTCCTAACAGAAAAATGGTATGCATTTAAAAAAGAAAAATGAAAAGTTTTCTTTTCATTTTTTAAGATAAGGCAGTCGTCTGTGGGACTACTGACTGCTCTTACAAATGTTTTATGAATATTCACAATGGGTTACATTCACAGTGGTATGCAAATGTTTACCAACCGCATTTCGGTCGCTAAACATTCTTACATATCACTGCAATTTGGTATTAGGAAGGGGGGGACATTGGCACGCCCTTCCTAATACCAAATCGGTATGCATTCGCAATTCGAAACTGCGATTCAGTAACACGTTATCGAAGCGCACTTTGGGAATGATACATACAAAAAGAATTTTTTTCCGGTTGCAAATGGCTCAATTCGTGACCGGAAAAATGCTTGATACATCTGGCCCCTTGCCTTGTATTTTATTTCATAAACTATAATGTTGTCCATGAATAATAGAAACACAAGCCACATAACAACTGACTTGCCTCTTGGTATATTATTTGCATTGTTGCCAGAGTAAGGGGAAAGCATGACTGTAACACAAACACTTTTACAAAAAAGATACTTCTCAATGCACTGAATCTGATCTGCTACAGTGAAACGTTTCTGAATGTAAAAGAAAAACACTTCATGAATTTTGAAGAGACATTATCATATTTTCACACGTTAGTTGCAAGATGTCTTTAAAAATGAAGGTGTTCCTAAAGTTGAGTGGGGTGCAGGACACCTTATTAACTTTCCTTCTTTTACTTTAGTTAACATGTAAATAAAAGACTGCCCTTTATTTAACATGTTTCTCAATGTTAGTCTTTGAGTCTAGAAAAGAGCGGGCCAGTGCTGCTGTTGTCCAAGGGGCTGCATGTGAATATCAAGATTGCTGCAAGCTGCCCCGGGTCGTGCTTTGAGTATCACTGTGCTAGAAAGTGCCGCTCACCCTTATACCATGGTGTGAGGCTGTACGAGACACAAGGCAGCCTGTTTGTGTGAAAGCACAGTGGAAGATAGAAACAGCAAGCCAATCTTAGTAGATATGGCTCTAACTTTTGTTTTTCCCCTTGTACAACGCAGTGTCGCAAATTTTGTTGCTGTGCTTCTGATTTACAATATTAAATTAGTTATTAGTGACTCTGCTGCCTATGAGAGGTAGGAGAGAGGGTTACAGAGAAGGCAAAAAAGAGTCATATTTTGCATCCGTCCTACAAAACTCTTTGTGGCAGGAATCAACAAAGGGCAGTTTTTCATCCACTTGGTAATGCCCCGGTTACTTACCTGCAAGGTTCATTACACCGAGTATAGTCTTCCTCGCCACATGAGTTCCCATTCCTCCCTCCCTGTTTGACTATCGACTTCATGTGGCTGCTTGCTGGGCTTGGTAGTTGTACAGGAAGTGGGGTGAGTCGTGCCTCCTCTTGTACTGGGTCAACGGTGAAGTTGATGCCATGTTGGGTAGGAATAGGAGGCCTGGTGCGTAAAATTGCTTGGAAGGTTCTGTTGTGGAGCTGAAGATCACTGTGTAACTCAGGTGGCAAGAAAGACTTACGAGGAGCTAATGTTAGTTCCATTCAAGTGATTATTCATCAGAGCTAAAGAAGCATATTCACCTAAATGTTATTGACAATTTAGGCATTAAGGATGCAAAGTGTGTAACGTTGGTTGCAATTTGCTTCATTTGATATTAGTTTGTAATGAAAACGTGGCACTGAAATGTTATATAATAATTGTTTTCTATAAATCTTTTTACAAGAGGTTAATATATATATATGTGTTTTTTATCCCCAGATTCAGTTAAACAGCCGAGGCCTAATATATTCTGTTGGCTTGCTGTTGGCGTCAGTTTTTGTCACGGTATGTATAAAAACATATTTTTTTGTTTTGAACAAAAGTCATACAGCCTGATTCATGTACAGGCCGTTTTGCGTGGCCCTAATAGCGAATCATAGCGACTCGCTATTGAGGACACGCAAAACGGCATTCATGTAGGAATTGCTAATTAAATAGCGATTCCTACATGTTCTTTATTTGCGAGTAGCAATTTGCTACTCGCAAAAACTCCCCATTCATTCCTATGGGCCAAGAGGCCCATAGGAATGAATGGGGAGTATCCCTTAATTGCGAGTAGCAATTTGCTACTCGCAAATAAGATAGCGATTTTAAGGGTGCCAGGGGTGTCCAAAGGACACCCTGTAGCACCCCAAAAAGCACATTTGAACAGGTGTTGCGAACACACATGTCCAAAGGACATGTGTGTGTGCAACATGCAACTTAGAAAAATGCTTTTAAAAGCATTTCTCTGAGTTTTTGCTATTTACCGAGAGGTCTGACCTCTCGGTAAATAGCGGCCCCAAAAGTGCTAAATCGCAATTTCTTGATGTGTCATGAATAGCATTTGAGGAATCTCTAATAGAGATTCCTTAAATGCTATTCCTCGCATATTTGCTAATTCTTAAATAGCGATTTTTGCATTTGGGATCATGAATACCAAATGCAAAAATCGCACTCGCAAAGGGCCAGATTCTCAGAATCTGGCCCTTTTGCGAGCGCTATTGGCTACATGAATCAGGCTGATAGACTCCATTTTTCAACCTTACCTCCAAGTCTACATTATGTGCACCAATATGAATCCATTTTTATTAGCATGATTTAATTTGATGCTGTTGCACGTTTTGATCAGTATTGTGGCAAAGTGTTTTATACAGAGCATGTGACGGGCTACGCAGTGAGATGCGATTGCACCAGCTTAACTGTTGGCGGGAAAGGAAAAAAGTGAATGCACCCCTCGCACAATGGGCTCACTTCTGCAGCCATCATGTCAGCAGATTTTGCTGACTGTATAGCACTTCTGGATATTTGTAGGTTGCTTCTACTGTTGTGAAGAGGAGAGGAAAGGAGGAGGAAAGACAGAGGGGCGAATTTACCTGGAAATGCAGCAAATTTTACAGCACCACGCTCCGCCATTTCCAAAATGCATGGATGCGCCATATTTACAACAATACCGTGGGCCCCTCTGTTTTCCCTCGTGCTGGCGCTAAAAATAGCTGCCTAGCACCAACGCAGACACACTTGTGTCATAGTGCAAGAATGCCTGTGTTGCAGGGAAAGATTGTTTATGTGCAGGAAGGGGCCCCTTCCTGCACATAAACAATCAATAATGGTGATTTGTTACTTTTATGTGTGCTGCAGAATGCAGCACACATTAGAAGTAGCAAATCAACATTATTCAATAACTGTTTATGTGCAGCACACATAGAAAATTCAAAAACGAGGAGAAATAAAAGTATTTCTCTTCGTTGTGCCATTCTTACGCCTGCTGTTGCATGGCATTAGTTTTTGGGGATGCCACAGATTTACACCTCCTTGTAAATCTGGATCAGCATCAACAAGCAATGGGTGCTGTGGTGGTACGACCACAACAGCACCCATTGCATTCCCCTTTCATGCAGATACCTGCATGAATAGGTACCATATTTATAAACCACGGCATTAAGCCACGAAAGATGGCTAAAGACCACTATGTAGCTATGGTGCTGGGTATAGTGCCACCGGAACCTTATAAAAAGTGACATTTCGGTGGCGTTAATCCTTTGTAAATATGCCCCAGAGTGTGTGTCATGCTTCATTTTGCATAGTTACAATGCTAAGCAATATCAGAAGTTCGATACTTGAGTGGCAGAAAGGATTTGCGTTACATAAATATTTTGATTTTAAATACTTAGCCTGAAAGAGGCAATGTGCAACCTTCCGTATTGCTCCATTACTTCTCTGTGGAGCTCAAGTCAGGCTTGGGTTACCTTGTGACGCTGATCCATGAGACATATTTTACTCTGTTCGGCTAGCAGGGGGTGATTTGGGTTTGGTAATGCCTCAGTGGGCATAGTGGACAACACCATTTTTTTACCCAAGCATCTTATTTTGCGAGAGCCCATGAATGCCCCAGATCTACCCTCAAGAGTGTATGGGGGACTTGCAACAATATTAAGAAAGAAAGAGCTGCAGTGTGTAGGTTGTTTGAAGGAAAAGTCAAGAACCCATGTATTTATCAATCCAGTGGTTTTACTATGAGCCAAATGGAAATTTTTAAGCAATGTGGTGATTAGACAGTTTTTGCCTGGAGTTACTGGACGTAGCCATGATCCAACTGCACAGCCCAGCACTTTCTACTAAGACATGTGGAGTGTTTACGACAGTGTAAAGAGAAACCATCTCTCTGCCATGGAAAGAGAATGGTGATAATGAAGAGGAAGACCAACATAATGAATTAAGGAAGGAAACAGAACAAAGAATGGAAGGGCAGGCACATGGAAGCATTAGCAGAAGGCCTGATCGAAGTAGTGTGAAATAGAAAATGGAAGAACAGGAGATATGATAGAGAATGCAGTGGGAATGCTAGGACAGGGATAGTGAGGCATGAAGGATATGGGACAGGCTACCACCAAGAAGATGTGAAACGAATGGCACAGATCAGGGAGAGCCAGGGAATTAAAGAGCAATTAAGTGTATCTGATGAAGAAGAGAAAGAAGATAGTTAGAGGAGGGATGTTAGTCAGTGTGAAGCAAAGGAATAGGGTGGAGTTGCATGATAGGAGATAGTGTTTATAATAGTAGTAATGGGAAAGAGAACAGGGTGGGAAGTGTGATGAGGATATGGCTTAAAAGTGAGAAAGCCCAGAAGCTGAGAGGCAAGGAGCAAGCACTACTGCTAATATAACTCTGCCATAGCCCGGCAAGGAGCAAGAGCCCAGCACATCAACTGCACAAGAGAAGATGTAGTCAAGCACCTTTCCATTCCACACATCATCACCAGATAGAGACATTATTCAGCCAACTCTCTGGCCACTGTGTTCATGTACCTGCTGAAGTGGATCCTCTGCAAAGTAGAAAACGGAGTAGTAATCAACGTTACACACTTTACGTCCTGAGGGGAAAATGTCTTGTTTTATGGTCAGCAGTATACACCCAACTTAAATGTACGCAGGGCTACTTATACTCATTGCTGCGAGCGAGAGATGGGTTAGCAGTGCGGTGGTTACAGGAGAAGTCATTACATTACATGATCCTTAAGCTCTTCTGGTGTTACCCTAGCTAATCATAGTGATGAGGTAGGAGTGTCGGGGGATAGATGGATGTAGTCGCGACATATTCAGCAAACCAGAACTTATTTCTTTCCCTCTGCAGCACTCAGCGCAAAAACATCTTGCACAAGCCTGAGGCTTGATTTCCCTTTGAAGTCCCAAATGCATTCCCATCAAATTCATTCCCATCACCTTTGTTCCTAGATTTGAATTATTGTTTTATTGTTTGTTCTATTTGGTTTGTGATATGTCTTCATGGTCTGGTGTATGGGTTTCTTATTCACAGACTGCATTGCTTATACCTGTCACAATCACATAAGTCGGTTTAAGAAATTCTGGCACCCTGATTGAAAATGATCTTTCACTGAGATCCAATGTGACAGAAGTCTCATGTACTCTTTCATCCACTTTGGTCAGTAAAGGTTCCAGCCATTATTATTATTCCCTCATAGCTGTCACAAATGCTATTGTAACTTCCTGGCTTGACTTCAGTTAACGATCATCCCTTGGCCTTGAAGCCTTTGGGATTCAAACATTGTAGTACTTCCAGACTTTGGTTGCTAGAGTACTTCTGGACTCATAAATATTGATTGTGTGTCTTCTCACTTGCCATCCTTTTACTGGTCACCAGTGGCAAAGTATGTTCGTTTCATGGGCTTTAGTGTTGTTGATCAAGCTATTTATAATTTTGGTCCTGGTTTCCTGAAGGAACAGTACTTGAAATACATTTCAAAATGCTCTTTGCTTTCAGCCTCTAATTGATTTTTTTAAATGTCCTTCCTTTTCCTTACAATACTATATATTTTAGAACTTTCTGTGATGTAGGGGATCAACTTTGAAACTATATTCCACTACTTCAAAGTTCTAAGACACTTTTGCCTAGTTAAAAAAAGTTAAAAAGAGGGAAATTTGGCCATTCTCCTTTAAAATGTATGTTTTCAAAGATTAACCTGATCAGGCCTACACCCCTGAAATCATATAATCAGTGCTCCATGGCATCAAGACATCCTTATGGGTGATAGTACGTTCTACAAATAAATATTAACATAACATTAGTATTAACCAATATAAGGGCATGTTTCATCTATAAATAGAAATTTAAAAAAAATCTTATGTAAAACTAGTGACTCCAATTGTAAGAGCTAATGATCTGATGACAAAATAGAAACAGTTTATGGTGAAATCTGACAATTTCAGAACAACTATGAACCTCCACCTCTTAGCCCATACTGATGCACAACCACCAAGAATGATACTTAAAATTCAGAAGTATTTTACGCATTTCCCTGTTTTTTGCACAGGAATCTATTTGAATTCGAAAAAAATAAGGGCAGGTCCCCAAAGTTTTGTGAAGGTGCACAGTATTGGCACTGCCGAATTTCAGATTTGTGAAATACCAAAGATGCTCAGTGTCGATTTCCCCTTTCTTCCACAACCATACAGTGGTGCTGGAACAATTTTCAGAGTGGGGGTGCTGCCACCATCAATGTTACATTACTGAAGACATAGGGATTGTGAAAAATACACATGTCACACAAAGAACAAGGGGAGCTGAGGCTTTAACTCCTGAAGCACTGGGGACAATCCTACTATGGATATTTGGCCTAGTACCCTTTTAGCACTTGACTCTCAGTAGTAGCACTGGTTGAGCATTCCAAGGCTTTGCGGGGTAGGTAGACATGGGGGGAAGGGGGTGGGGGTGAACACAGGCTCCAAAATGCTTTCAGTAGCAGCAATAAATGGTTGCCCAGTCAGATACTTGCTTTTATGAAAAAAGGAGTATTATATACGAACACAAAGTAAATTATGACATTCACAAACAATACACACAGTCCCCTGAGGTCACAGTTCTAGTTTTTTATAAGCAGGTCCCTGAGTCCCACTCCTCTTTTGCTAGTGGTAGTGGCTAAAGCACTATATGGCAGGCAAGTTTCCCCGGGGCTGTCTGTCCTGTAAATCAGTCTTCCCAGCCCCAGCAGAATCTGAGTGTAAAGAGTGTCAGAGCGCTCCCCAAATTGGGCACTGAAAGCTCTGCAGCTGTTTCCAGTAAGTACCTTGCACGCGGCCCAAGAGAGGCAGTGGTAGGGTGTCCTTAAGTACCTGTCCTGTGGAGGCAGTGGCTAAGGGGATGTTTGATGCTCCTCCAATTCTGGTAAGTATCTTGTGATCCTCCCCAGAGGTGGAGGTGGCATTCTGGCAATCCTGGTGCTGGTCCTCAGTCCGCAGTTGGAAGGGACTTGTTCCTGCTCACATCAATATGGCGACCTTCTTCTCTTGACGACAGTCTCGACTGGACAACACTCCTAACACTACTTGCATGATCCCAGTGCCCTCCCCTCATACCCCCCACACCCGTCTCGAGCAGATGGGGTCACAATTTCCACTCTATATGCAGGCTACGGCCCATTGAGCCCAATCTTCATGGCAGCTCCACCTGGCATTTGGGGTTGCCAACTTAGCTTCGCACACAGGCGATGGTCCGATCGAACTGTCAGCTGTCTTCACAGTGGCCCCACCTGACTTACGAGGTTGCCAACTTACAACCCACACATGTCCGAAGACCTGATGGGTGCAGCAACAGTCATGGCTCTCTTAATAGCGACCTTCCTCTGGCATACAGGGGTCACTAACCTTTCTCTGCACATGGGCCAAGTCCCAATTAGTGCAGTAGTCGCTTTCTCACACCTCACAACATGGATCCAATCAGCTGGATCCTCACTGGACCTTGCTCCATCCAGCGCACTCCTCTTCCTCACAGAGCATTCAAATCTGGGCAAGCATAGAGGCTCAAGTCCATGGGTGATGTCCCCTGACGAGCTGGGACACTGGCAGCATTGGCCCCTGTTCCTAGTTACAAACTTAAGTCTTGGAGAGCTTCTCTTCCTCGTACATCCCAACTGGCTGCTTGACAGTTGACAATTTTCAGGGCCTCGAACTCCCATTATTTTAGTCCATTTCCAGTCACCAAATGTAATTTAGAGTCTCAGTCTTTGAAGTTTATTTTGGGGTCTACTTCCTTTTGAAGTGCCCTCCCCTCTGACCTGTGCACTCTTCCTCTTGGAAGCAGTCTGTCACAACAAGAAGAACTCCAAATCTGATAACCCCACAACACAGGCCATGGGAGTGACTAGAGGTTTACACCTAAATGCCAGCTACTGTGATATGTGTCTTGTATGGTTATCCCAGGGCCTCAGCCCTAGCCTTTATGATTCTCTTCTCGGCCCCATCTCCTTCTTGAGATGTGCAATGCTCCTTCCTAATCATCTTTCTCTGAATCAAAGAGCACCCTTTGAAGTGTACACCTGGCTCTCCCTCCAGTGGCGCCCACCAAACTTCAGTTAGCCCTGTGTCTCCCAAAATGGGAATCTTCCATGTATTGCACCCTTCACAGCACAAAGAGGATCATACAAAGCGGGAAGAAAGGATAAAACAATGGGGCATATTTACAAGGAATTAACGCCACCAAAACGTCACTTTTTCAGATGTTCTGGTGGCGTGAAATCCTTCGCCTTATTTACAAGGCAGCATTAAGCCACTTATTGTGACTTAACGCCGCCTTAAAACTAATACTCCTATTCACCTTACACTTACCGTGAAAGGTGCGTGCAATCGGTGTTGCAGTGGGCGTTCTGCCGCAACATCCATTGTTTTTTGACACTGCCCCATATTTACAAGGTATGAGGCAGCGCCAAAGAAATTGCCAGGGAAGAACTAGTCTTAAGCAGGCGATATAAGGGGAGATGCTTCTTTTATCCTTATATTTCGCTCTTTCCATGTGTGTTGCATTTTGCAGCACACATAGAAACAGCAAATTGCCTGTAAAGATTGTTTATGTGCAGGAAGTTGTCCCTTCCAGCACATAACCAATCACCCCGGGAAGCTATATACACATCAGTCTTGTCCTGGGTTGCCTGTGTTCTGGGTCAGGGAGGACCTGGCTTGGCAGTTTGGGCTGCATTGTTCCAATTAGAGCAGGGTCAAGACTGATTTTTCACATAGCTGGGTCCAAACTGAGGTGACATGGTATGCAATATAACAATGGATTGGAATGTGGCCCGAGTAACCTGAGGTTGAGATCAATTCAAGCATTTCATCCATCACCTTTTTGTATACTTAACAACATGTGTGGCAACACCAAATCGGAATACTCATAATGGAATTCAATACTGATACCATCAGTGCCTGGAGCATTATCATTGGCTAATTAGAAATGGCCTTTTTGAACTCATCCACTGTGAGGGGTTCATTCCTTCGGTCCTGCTGCCCCTCGTGAATCGCCTGATATGTAGCCTGATCTAAATATAGCTTGCTATCTGTCAAATAGGCAGTTCCAATGGGCATGATGTGCCTCAGTGGCCTAATCACAGTTCCCCTCAGTCCACACTGAAGTCTTCAAGCATCTAGACCAGCTGTGGGCACATGGCACTTGGCACTTACATGGCACTTATAAAGCACACGGCTACTCCCAAGAGTGTGGGCAGATCAAATCCAGCACGACACACATAAAGGAGCCCATGGTAAACAAGGGTTTGTGGACCATTTCATGACGTGATCCACGCTGCGGCATGGTCTCCAACTCCTCACTGTCCTGTCTGTGCATTGGCTGTCACATAGATCAATCCCAGAACAGCTGTGATGCAGAGCTGGAAATCACCTCTCTCCCCCAGCTCCACTAACCTCCTCTCACCACCAACATAACCATCCACCAGCCGCTACGGCCTCCTCTAACAGGAAAGGTGGATCATTACACTTGTCTCATGGTGCACAATAGAAATGCACAGGTGATCAGCATGGTCTACCATGGGGGGCATCACCAACAACACTAAGTTTAGTTGAAAAAACAAAAATACACACAGTTCAATAAAGCACCCGTCCTGCTCCCACAGCTGAAGGGCAATTAATTCCAACCATGGCAGTAAATCAGATTTAACTTAATAGAGCAACGTATTGCAGGATAGATAAGTCTTATGATTACCAGATCAGTTTTTCAACAAATCTAAGTGCTGCAACTGCCTCAGAGAAAAAGTGATCTCTGTCCTGCACTACTTTCTTAAGCTAGGTTGAGTGCAACATGGTACACCAGATCACCAGTTTAACAGGGCCAAAATATCTGTGAACCCACTGAACCACAACTGTAAAGTCAGGGTAGGCACTCACCTTATAGTAGCCCTCAGAATGGAGTCTTAAAACCTACAGTTCAGGATTTTTGCCATTTGGGATCTGGGATTATCTCCAGGCTCCTGTTTGGGACCAGTGACGTGTGAGCTTTTTCTACCAAGAAATAATCCATTAGCATAGCCACAGTGTGTATCTTTTGAGTCAGCTCTTCCATAAATGGCTCCATACATCCTGATTCAACCTTCTCTGGCATGCCAAGCAGTCAAATGTTGTTGTTGCTGGCAATCCCATCTCAGTTCTCAAGTGTAGCATAGGAAGCCTTGAGGTCATGAAGGAGTGTCGGGATCCTCCACTTTATAGAATAAAGGTAACTTTCTACTCATTCAGCTCTCTATTTTGTTGACTCTCCTGTCACGAGGTCCAAATGTTTTTGTATCAGATCCAGATTAACTCCAACTGTGTCTACATTTTGACTTAGAGTAGTTTTCACATAATTCTTTTCTCCCAGCAGATTAGCATATTATGTGGAGTGCTAAGTGACCAGAAGAGCTGCTGAAAGGTTTTGTCACTCAGCCATATTTTCTGCAGGCTGTTGTCTAGGGTACCTCCTTGAAAGGCAGTATAATCATATATATTCCTCTTCTTATTGTCAGCCTTACCCATAGTATCAGCAGACTCAAGTCCTCTGTCATATCCACTCTGAAATGAGCAGTTTCCCCTTATGAAATTCATGGAACATTAAAGTATTTAACAGAATGAGCAGGTGTTAAAGAGTCTCTTAGGGCCTAATTCTGAGTTTGGCGGTCCATCCCACAGTGAATGTGCGCGCAACCGCCCTACTACGTGTTTGGCGGTCGGACCACTATTGGACCGCCACAACCACCTGGGATCCATGATCTAGGGGGCAGTCGTCTGCTGAGTTTGGTGGTTTGTGAGCAGGGTGGTGGTGTGGCACCTGCTCCCATACCACCACACCTGTAATCAGGCCCTTAGTCAAGCAGCATGGCATGACTTTCTATGATGAAAAACAAGACCTGGTCCCCAATCATGAGCACCTGTGCCCATGGCATTCAACCACTGCCACAAATGAAGCACTTCACATTAATAGACAAGACCTCTAAATCTATTCAGACCCTATTAATCTATCAATAAGTGTAATCCTGTTGCCACAATAATCCTCTGCTTTTATTGTGTCACACCTCTTAATACCCTGGATCCTGACTCATTTCTTTTTGTTTTAAAAAACCTTTATTGAGAAAGATCAAGGCAGACACAGTACAGCTTGCAAGAGCACAGTTCAATACACAAAATAAAAAGCAGAACATACACTTCATGATACGTCAATTGTCAACACAGTGGATAAACATGAAAAGAATATCACAGCTCCAACGCAACAAGATCCCTCCCACTGGGAAAAATACAGATCAAGCGTTATTGGCTATCGAAGGGCCAGAGAGCAGGGGGCGGAGGCGCCCACTACAGGGGGGTGATGCAGTCACTGGCCAACACCGGCGGCCACCGCAGGTTCAGGGCCGGCGGGGAGCGTGGAAGGGGCAGCGCCACCAGAATGAGAGCGGGAAAGGAGGTAGGTAATCAGAGGGCCCCAAATATCAACAGGACGGGACCTAGCAGGCATTAAATCCCAGAACTCCAACAGGAGAGTCTGGCACCGGGAGGCATCTTCGAGCCAACTTTCAACCTTGGGAGCCGGCTTGCGACTGCAGCACATAGCCACCCTACGCCTAGCAAGGACCAGCAGCATCGCAATCAAGCGGCGGGAGGCGTCAGGACAGAACTCAACAAATCCTAGGAGGCACAGAGGTGGATCGGGCTGCACCGTCACACCAGTGATGTCAGAAATAGCAGATCAAACTGCCCTCCAGAACTCCGAGACCTTCGTACAAAGCCAAGCCAGATGTGCGAAGTCCACCGCATGAGCCGCACAGCGCATGCTGTTGTCTCCGGGAATGAACCAAAGCCTATGGAGTTGCACCGGGTACGGTAGAACCTATGCAGGTACTTAAAATGGATAAAGCGAAGCCGGTAATTCGGTGACAGTTTCCTCGTTTGATTACAACAATAAAGCCAGTCAGCTGGCGAGATCTTGGATCCCCATGCCTCCCGAGCACGATCAGAGGTGATGGGAATGGACACCAGGGTAAGAGCATAAAGTTTAGTAACTAATTTGTGTGGGGACGAGGAGGTATAAATGAGATCCAGAGCGGGCATATTGGCTGGGGGTTGAGGGAAGGTGGAGTGTAACTTCCGACACGTGGCACGAAGCTGGTAGAACAGGAGCGTGTCCCGTGGCCCCGATGCATCAGGAAGCGTAAAAAAGGTGTTCTCCGGATAGAGGTCCGCTACTGTCGCAAGACCCAAGCGTGCCGTACTCCTGGACATACTGGAGGGATGGAGGGAGGGAAAATCCAGGTTGTTTGTTATGGGCACGGATTTAGCAGAGAGCAAGGGGACGTCAGACAGCCGGCGCAGGCCAGACCAGGCCCATCAGAGCGTTGCGACCGTGTCAACCTCAGCTCCAGGGCGCACTGCGGGCGCAAACAGAGCCATGGACAGAGGCCAGGGAGAAGCCAAATCCCTCTCAACGGCAATGTGAGGCTGGTAGGGAGAAGGGTGGATCCAGAAATGCAGGAAACTAGCCTGAGCGCATGGTGCGTACAGCTTGTAAGTCAGGCGCGCCCAGTCCGCCAGCAGACATGGGGAGAGTAAGAATATCATAAGCTACTCTCGGTTGTTTGCCTGCCCAGACCAATGAAATATTTAGAGAGCGTAATTTGCGGAAAAAGTGTGCGGTAAGGGGAATGGGAATGTTTAAAAACAAGTAGAGGAATTTTGGGAGAACCACCATTTTGGCGATGGCGATGCGACCTGCCCAAAGACAGCAGGAGCCCACTCCATGATGGCATCTTTGATTCCAGCCAGTCCACCGCGCATCCAAAGTTCGATCTCCACAATTCGTCCAGATCTCTGCTGAGCCAAATGTCCAAATAGCGCGTTGGGCCGGAGGCCAAGACAAATGGAAAGTCAAGGGGAAAAGGCACCGTGGTGTCAGTCAGGGGGAAAAGGACAGACTTGCTCCAGTTTGCCTGGATGCCCGACAGCCCACCAAACTGAATGATTTCACGGACAAGGGGACTAAGGTTCTCTTGGGGGTGACGGTCATAGAGCATAATGTCGTCCGCATACATTGAGACAAGTAAGGCACGAGACGAAAGACCAAGGCCCCTGTGAGTATGGTGCTGCCGCAGCCTGGCAGCCAGGGGCTCCATCGCTATAGCAAAAAGCATGGGCGATAGTGGGCACCCCTGACGCATGCCACGAGCGATGGCAATAGGGTCCGAAACTTGGCCGTTAATGCAGAGACGCACTGTGGGATTGGTATACAGGAGTCTGCCGTTGTGCAGGAAGTGGTCGCTAAAGCCCATGCATGGCAAGATGTAGAATAAAAAGGGCCACTCCAACGTGTCAAACTCCTTGGTGGGGTCAAGCAAGGCAGCCACGGCCGGTAGGTCAGGGTTAAGTTGATGCAATACCGAGAAAATCGTACGGAGATTGTGGGAGGTCGCTCTCCCAGGGATGAAACCCGATTTATCAGGAAGAGCGATGGTCGGCATAAGTAAGAGAAGATGGGAAGCAATCAACTTAGCAAAGATTTTGTTATCGATGTTAATAATAGACAGGGGACGGTAGGAATCGCGACGGTCAGAAGGTTTATCGCGTTTAAGAAGGAGGGTTAACGGCGCCTCGCGAAGGATGTGGGAAAGGAGGTGGAGTCAAACGAATCGTTATACATTGCAGCGAGATGCGGCTCCAGAAGACTGGCAAAAGTCTGATAGAAATAGGCCAGCAGACCATCCAAACCAGGGGCCTTGTCTCCGGGTAGACTATTGATGGCTGCCAAGATTTCTTCTCTGGAGAATGGTTCATCAAGAAATTTGCGATGGTGGTCTTCCAGCCATACCAAGGCGATGGAGTCGAAATATAGGTCAAATTCCACTCGTGGCAGGGGTGTGCCAGCGGAGTAGAGTTGCGAGTAAAAGTCAAGAAAACAGGACTTGATGGCATCCGGGGAGGTAGTCCTGTCGGAACCGCCATCACTTAATGCCGTGACATAGGAAGCAGCGCGCGGTGGATGAAGAAGGTTGGCGAGGTTGCGCCCAGGGCGGTCCCCCTCACCAAAACGACGCGCTCGTCCCTCCCTGTGCAGGAATGACAACTCACGACCAGCCTCGTCGGAGAATTCGGTGTGTTTCTGGCGTAGCTTCTCCAGTGTCTCTGGACTGGGGCTTGCAGCCTGGGTGGCCTCCAAGTCCCTGATTCCCCCCTCGAGCTTCTCCAAAGTGGAACGAATAGAGCAAAGGACGCCTGCCTGCTTAGATATACACTCACCACGGATGACGGCCTTGAACTCTTCCCATAAGGTGGAAGCGGACTCCACCGAGCCAACATTAAGATCGAAACAGGTGGAGATCGCGGTCTGGATGTCCGCACAGAAGACGGGGTCTCGGAGAGCTGTAGGGGAAAGGCGCCAAGTAAAAGCCCGCCTCGGCAAATGGGGAGGGCGAAGACGGATCTGGACAGGCACGTGGTCAGAGAAGGTGCGAGCCATGTACCTCACATCGGAGAGCCAGGACAGGACATCCGGGGAGGTCAGCAAAAAGTGTATACGGGACCAACAGCCCCGCGCGCCAGTGAAGCAGGTGCCCTCCCGCACCTCAGGATAGGAATGTCGCCAAACGTCGTAGAGAACATTTTCGGTGCAAATAGACGAAAGAGCCGCAGCAGCGCGTGGATGAAAGGAATGGGAGCCCGACCGATACAAAGCCGCAGAAGGAGTAACATTAAAGTCCCCACCCCAGATAATCGCTGCAGGACCGCAAGAAGAGATGAGGTGCCAAACATGGGTGAAGAAGTCCGCATCATCACAGTTGGGGCCATATACTGCAGCAATCGTGACAGGCCGCGCCAGTAGCAAGCTGTGTTGAATCACATATCTACCCTCCGGGTCAAGGATTGCCCTGTCCATCTGCCAAGGAAGGACCCGTCACATCAGAATAGAGACACCCCAGGAATATGAAGAATAAGTGGCGGAGTGGGATTCCCCCCAATACCTAGAGTGGAGTTTGGAAATAGTCCCCGGCAGCAGGTGTGTCTTGAAGGAGACAGAGATCAACTTTGTGGTGCTGTAAATGGGAATGGATCAGGCGGGCTTTGCGATGATCGTTCAAGCCCCGAATATTCCTAGGACCATTACACCAACTCAGCCATGAGGAGACAGGAGTGACATTGATAACATGTGCAGCCGTGGTGAGGGCCCCCAGAGGAACGCAGCAATCACAAGGAGCAGAAGGAAAGGGGGAAGTGTTCAATGAACCGGACCAGGGGGGGAAAAGACCCCCGGAATCGCATCACAGGTGGGGGGAGCAAGTGTGACTGTAGGGGGGAGGCACGCAAGCAATTAGCAGATAGACAGTGCCTATACCGCAGATCTCTGCGAGGGATAATGAAGGCAGAGCCCCAGACGACACAAAAGGGAGATGTCATAGAGGGAGAGAGGGTGAACTAAAAGAGCCACAGGTCGACCTGAAAACCAAGCACAGTGAGCAGGAGCAGTACAAATCGTAGAGCACAGTGAAACATGACTTATAATATCTAGAGCAAATAACCAAAGCAGCTGGTGTGTTACAGTGTAAATGAAGCGCAGCACAGTGTCAGCAGAGCAACATGTAAAAACAATAGTGAGCAACAAAACGGCGCGCACTGAAGCCACCTCTCCAGTAAGAGATCAAAACCCCCCCGAAATTCCCCGCCACAACCCTGCACAACAACCCAAGAGCAAAAAACCCCAACCACCCCGCACCCACTCCAACCCCCCAAAGAGGCTGAGTCATCCTCCCGCCTCACCCCAGGAACCCACAACTAGGAAGGGGGAGAACGTGAGAGTAAAGAGCATACTGGGAATCATCCCAGTGGAGGCATGGCAGGACTCGGCAAACACCCCTGCAAAGGAGCAGGGTGGCCAAGCTTGGGTGAGATAGTGGCATCCAAAACCATATACAAGTCAAACAAAAAGTAAGTGTCCGCACAGTCAATCAATATCACCTAGGCGGTCAGGACTTTCGAGCGAGGACTTAGGAGGGGAGGATCGAGATTCATTTTCCAGTCCCTTGGCGAAAGCAAGGGCTTCCCTCGGATCAGGAAAGATAAGCATCTTGGATCCCTGCGGACCCTCAACTTTGCCGGATATGCCATGGAATAAGAGACCTCATGCTACTGGAGGGTGCGATTAGCTGGCAAAAACTCCCTCCTGGCCGCTTGGACAATGAGAGTATAGTCTGGGTAGAAGGAGAGGGTATTGCCCTGGTGCGTGATGGTGCCCTTGTCGCGTGCCGCCTGGAGAATAGCATTGCGATCCCGGAAATTCAGGATCTTCGCCACTATAGGGCGGGGTGGCAGACCAGGACCCGGACGTGGGCCGACAAAAAAGTGAGACAAAGGGTCCCTCCTTGAGTAATTGCTCTACAAAAAAGTCTTCCATCTTGGAAATGTTTGTGGACTCTGGAAGGCCCGTGATGCGGAGGTTACTCCGACGGGAGCGAGCCTCCAAATCTTCATTCTTCTCCCGAATTACGGCCAGGATCTTGTCCATTTGGAGTAGCTTCTGCCTGTCCTGGGTGGCCGCATCCTCGGCGTCCGACACCCGGGATCCAACATGGAGAAGTCTGTTGTTGTGGGAATCAACACGGGCCTTCTCTGAGTCAAGACGAGCGGATAATTGATCCAGCTGCAACGCGATGCCGGTGACTGCAGATTTGACCTCCAGCATTATCGCCTTAAGATCGTCATCTCCGCTCGGGGGGGGATCCATTGTTGCAGCTGGGTTGACTCCGTCCGAGCTCGCACCATCCTGGTGCGAGGATCTCCTTGGTTCGAAGGCGATCTTGGGCTGCTTAGGGTCAGATTTCCCCATAGCGAAAAGCAGTCCTGGCAGGCACTCAGACACTCAGGGAGGAAGAGGATCAGGAAATGGGGGAAGATGCACACGCAGGCAGCAGCCCTGATAACAGAGTCCAGCGGGAAGCACAGTCCTGGGATCAGAGGCGAGGCGGCCCCAGCAGACCTGCAGCCGCGACCCCCACAGCACTACGCAGAGCACAGTTGATGGCCAGAGATGGAGGATGGGAGCCTGCGAGACCGTCCCCAGCAGAGCCGCCACCAGCCGATGAGGAGTTGAGGGAGGCCGGAGCGCAGGGCAATGAGGAGAGTCCCAGACCAGAACAGCGTGTGAGCGGCACCAGGACCAAGGCGGGAACCTTAACCAAGGTACCCAGCAGGGCACAAAAGAATGGCACACTGTTCCGGAAGCAGGAAAGCTGCAAGTGGAACCTTGTAGAGGGCAACTCACCATATGCAGAGACTGGAGCAGAGCGCCTGGCCGCCCCTCACAGCCACAACAGGGGGTCCTGAGGACGCCCCCTGAGGGCAGCGCAGCAGATGGCAAGTCACCAGGGGGGCCCGAGCAATATCGGGTGAGGGGTGACCAAGCGGCCGCCCACCGGGCCCAGAAGCACCAAAGAGTCCACAGAGAAGCAAGCAGTCAGGGGGATTCGCCCCTGGGGAAGGGCCCACGTGGAGGAGGAGTAGGACGCCAAGGCGCAGCAAATCAGCCAGCATTGAGAGGCACAAGTTGGGGAACAGCGGGGGTCTTCCCCGCCACGCACATGGGAGCAGGCTGGATGCAGATGTCTTGGGCGGGCCGCAGCGCCCTGCAGGGGGAAGACTCCAATGCAGCACAACCGCAAGATCGGGCGGCCCCCACAGCGCCTCGCAGTAAGGGCGGAGCGGAAATCGGCGGCCGGAAAGCCCTGATGGAGTAAAGGCCCAGCGGGGGAGACTCGGGGGGTCCGCCGCTTCCACAGCTCGGCCGCCACCAAACTCATGCGAGGCCGGGGATGAGCGCTAGGCACAGTCAAGGCCGCAGCGCCCCCGGGCCGGGCCGCACAGCAAACGGCCCCTGAACCCCGCCGGCAAATCCCCCCCAAAACAGCCCGACTCACCGGCAAACAGCAGTGTCCACTCCTCGGCGACGACGCCATCCAGCAGGGCCCCGCAGTCCTCAGCAGCCCCGATGAGCACAGGAGCAGCCCGCCCGCACAGGCGCCCAGCGCCAACCATGAGACAAAGATCTCCGCCGGGGAGGCACGGAGATGCGCAGGAATGGAGGCGGTATGTGCACAATAGTCTTTAGAGGCTGGAAACATAGGTTTGGTGCGGGTATAGGAGGAATGCCAGCAGGATGATAACAGATTTAGGTGCTTGGCCGGCAGAGCCCACTAAAGTGCAGGCATCTTGCAGCCGGCCAAGCCACGCCCCGGATCCTGACTCATTAAGCTTTGGAGACGTGGGTGCAAAAATGTACACAAAACTTTCATTTAATTCCCATTGACTGCATCTTTCCTGAGATCCAATCTCTACATTATCCCAACTCTGTGTGTGTTGTCATTTGTTCTACTGGATGTCTGTCCTGTTACTCTAGAGTTCCAATGTCAGTCCTGTTATCCATAAAATCTATTAATATAAACCCATTTACCAGAATTAAATTACTTCATCCATTCCTTGTCAAAGGAATTAGTCACATTAACAATGCAGATCATTATGTTAATCAATGTGGTTGTCACTCTGCAGAATGGAGTCTATAAACTAAAAAATATCCCTTCTTTGGAAGCTTGATACTGCAGGGCAGTCCCTTCTCCAAATGAATATCATTATCTGCAGATGAAGTTACACACTGTTAACAAGCCTGTTGCAGTCCTCCTCTGCAATGCATCGAGATAATTCAGTAAAAGAGTATGGCTCAAAACTATGTTCCAAACTATCCTTCTACTGGTCACTCTGATTCTCCAGTCTATAACATCTTTTCTAATACTGAGTACATTCCCTCAGCTGACTCTCGCAACTTTCTCAGTATGTGCTAAACTTACATCACTGGCATGCATGATGACACTCATTGTACCTGCTCTGGCACTACCTCTTGAGGCTAAATCTAATGTAATTCATTGATTTCCATTCTTTTGGAAAACAATCCAGAGAGCTCAGCAATCATAAGAAATCCAGGTTATTTATCCCCCAATGTTGCCCTTTCTATTCTGCACACTGATATGGTTTTTCGTAAAGATAGGGTACGCCACCCAGGTGGGGTTTTTGCCTTTATTTGTAAAACTTAGTACCAGGTCATGCTACTAGGGGCTCCTGCATTACATAAAGCGGAAGTGTTGATTTTTCAAGTGACCTTGGTAAACCTCCAAACTTGCCAAAACCTTCTGCTTAGTCTATCATCCTCCTGGTCCATCTTCTATCTTTGGTTAGGATTTGATTTAATTTCTCCTTATACACTCCATTGTATTTTTATATTCATTTAATTATATTTGTTTTCATATGCGTCCGCTGTTTAATATAATTAATGGTACATACTTCACAAACGTGCGGTTCGCACATTTTTTGAAGTGCCTGCTCCTTTAAATCTTCACTTGTGTGCAGTAGCTACTGTACTTGCACCCTGCCCTCTCCCCCCCTTTCCATGCTGGATTTGTCCAGGCCTCGGAAGCAATTCCTTGTGGGAACAGTCCAGCCCGAACTGCCAAGTCAGGTCCTCCCTGGACCGGAAACAAGCATCCTGGGATCGGTTTCAGGGCATCACCCTTCATCAGCCAGGCTAGTTTGAATCCAGTTGTGTAGTGAGCACGGGACCCATGTCTGGGAATACCCTTCCCACTTATGGCGACATATAAAAAAGAAACAATTGATGGACGGAATGCTGGACATTGCAAACATTCACCCCCAGTCATACGATCTGGGTTTAATCCATCATTCTTTTGCACACCACACCACCCTGGTTGGTGAGGGCTGAAAGCCCGAAACCAGCCTAGGATGCTTGTTTCCAGTCCAGGGAGGACCTGGCCTGGCAGTTCGGACTGGACTGTTCCCATTGGGCACAGGGTCAAGACTGATTTGCATATGACTGGGTCCAAACTGGAATGGCATGGTGAGCAAAAAACAACGGATTGAGGCCCAGATCTCTGTAGTGCGGTGAATGTATGACATTGTTCTGTATTCTGTCCATCAATTGTTCTTTTTGTACTTTCTAACAGTGCCATTTTGAAACACACAATTTAAAAACCATCTTTACTAAAAGCTGGGTAATTAAATTCTGAGTTCAGAGAGACTAAACTTTATTTCATTAGCTTGTCCCAATGGGAAGTTATACTTGTAAGATGTTACAAAGTACCTCCCTTTCTATCCTGTGGGACAGACAGCCTTTCAATATTGAAAAACAAAATTTGCAGTATTTCACTATCAGGACATGTCACACACACCTGCCTTTTACATACACTGCATCCTGCCCATTGGGGGTACCTTGGGCCTACAAAGGGGTGCCTTACATGTAAGAAAAGGGAAGGGCAGGGCCTTGCAAGTAGGTGCACTTGCCAGGTCAACATGGCAGCTTACAAATGCGCACAGACGCTTCAGTGGCTGGTTTGAGATGCCGTTTCAGGGCTACTCATGTGGGTGGCACAATCGTGCAAAGGGGCCATGTTTACAAGGAAAGGAAAAGTCATGCAGGGTGGCTTTTCCTGTCCTTGTACATATGTAGAAATAAAATGTGCCACCGGTACGTCAAAAAAAGTGACGCACCAGTCACCCAAGCGGCTTGTAAATCTGCCCCTATGTACGCAACTGTGACCAAGCATTTTTCTTCCTCAACTGCCTATTGGACACAGCACAAGCTGGATTTTGATGCCTGAACTGAATATGTGCTGCTTGCAGCTCTTGATGATCTCCACATCTTTTTAGACTGAGGGGAACCAGGTATGCTGATTCTACTCGACATCGCTGCTGCTTTAAATAGACACTGTTTCGCACCACCACCTCCTTGTTCTCTCATGGATGTGAGAGTGAAAGACAGTATCTTTAATTGGCTGTTTTCTTTTATGCAAGCGGTGGCCCATTCCATTCTACATTTGACCCAGTTCTTTATGGTGTATCTCAATTATCTTGTATTGAGCCCTACAGTTTTTAACTTCTACATGATCCCAATAATGCACCTGATTAGGAGCCATGATGAAGGCTGCCATTGCTACACCAACAATACCCAGATATTTTTCTCTTTCGGCACAGAATCTGATACCCACGGCCTCTATGAATCTCTAAAACAGTTTCTTACAGACATGATGGATGGGGAACAACATATTGAAGCTGAACTCTAACAAAATTGAGGTCTTCTGCGTGGGAAGTGTTCCCCCAGTATTGAAGTCCGGGGCCATGTGGTGTAGGGAGTGCACATATTCCCTTTATCCATGCTCGCAATCTATCAAACATCTTCAACCAACTTTTGCCATTTTAGACACACATCTCTAAACGTACTTGTTCTTGATACTTTCTTCTACACACATTAAGAAATATTCAACGTTTGTTACACTTGACCTGCTATAGATTATGCTTTGGCCTTATTTCTTGGAGAGTAAACTGATGTAATGGCTTGTATTTCCACCTTCCTCTGTATACGATTGATTATCTTAAATGCCTGCAGAATATGGCTGCGCCCTTGATTCTTAGGTTTGCTCATATCGATAAATTCTCATCATCTGAAGTCTCTTCACTGGCTTCTTGTCTTTATGTGTGGCACATATAAGAACATTTGCAGTTGTTACTGAACCACCATTCATCAATGACCACCTAAGCCTCTAGTCTCCTTCTCACCCTCGTTGTTCCATGACTGCCAATCTTTTTATCACATCATGTCTGCAATGAGTTCTCTCTGGGGCAGTTCCTTCTGCTACTTGCCCTCAGGCTTTGAATTTCTTTCAACTCGCCGTCAGAAGATTTTCTTTGCACTCTTTTTTCTGTGATGGCATAAAAACATGGACACGGTTATTCACTACCTTTCTCACCTGGTAGGTCTGACATCTTAAGCAGTGTACAGTCAGTGCCGATGAGGTCCCCGATGTGCTATATAAACTCTTCTCATTCATTCAATCACAGTCAGGGTCGGACTGGGAACAGAAACCGGCCTTGGCAAACTGCTCAGTCGGCCCCCCTGGGATGAGGGGGAGTGCAGCATAGCAGTTTGCAAGGGCCAGTTTTGACTGATTTTGTCACAGAGGGCCGATATTGCTGACCCCCCGGTAACAAAAACGGCCCCCAGGGGCCCAAATCCGGCCCCACCCTAGTGGCCTACCGGGGAAATGCTCGGTGCCCGCCATGGCCAGTCCGCCCCTGTTCACAGTACAGCTGATGTTGAAGTGGTTCATCCTTGTGGATCCAACAGAAAAACAAAGATCCTATTGGAGGGAAACAGGACTTGCTTATCAATGCTTTCTTCTGGGCCTCTACGCCAACCTCCAGCTCCCCCAAAGGACAAGAGCTTGTACAACAATATTTGAAGTGGATCTGCACACTGTCCACAAGCCTATTGCAGTCCTGTCAATGTATGATGGTAAATGCAATATAAGGTGGCCAATACTTTCTGGTGGTTTGTCTCTGCTTGAGTGTTAAAACACAGCCAATGTTATACAGAATTTGGCACAAGTGGTTTGTTCTTGTGAATGCAATGAAAAATACAAAACGTCAATTGGAAGAACATGATATGTGCTCAGTACAAGTCCAATTCCCCATTTTCATGTGAGGAAACGCTAACCTCAAATTCCATAACTAAGGGGAACCAAATAAGTTAGTTCCTCCTCCACAGACTAGCTCCAAGACCTCTCCCTATGTCCTTGTTAATAGAGGTTGATCAGGCTACTAAGACAGCTACCAGCACTGACTATTTCTTCCCAGCCTGAGGAGACCACAAGTGATCATCTGGGATGAGCGAAACAGTTGGCACCACCACCTGGCAAAGTGAGCAGAGTGGCAAAGCCTCTGCAGCTTGGCTCTAAGAGCCTTTGAGTGGTCTTGAAGGCCATTGAATCATGTGTACCATGGAGGAACAATTGCAACCACACTGAAAAAACAACCACCTGTGTTAGGTTAAAGTAAAAGCCACCAGGCCAACCGCATAAAAAGAAAAGTACTAAGAAAAGGAGCAGCTGTGGCAGCTAGGATAAGACATGAATGCTGGCTGGTGCGTACAAGCCTGTAATGGGTTTTTCAACAAATGAAAGTATATATTTTAGGAATGGCCAACTTAAAAGTTATGTCTTTAATGATTAACCTAATGTTTAAGTTGACACGAGGTCAGCCTAAATGTCCTAAAAAGCAGACCTCATGTTAATGTTTAAACTAGTAGGCTAATGGTCTGCAATTGTGAAATGCACTGTCCCAGACAGTATGCATTTAGTTTGAAATGTGAATGTCCTGACACAGCATAAGGCTATCTTTTTAACTGTGAAAAGTTTGATGTCATTGCGATACCTCAAAATGAGTGTGTAGTGCTGATTTTCTAGGTTAGGGCTTCTCAGCGCACACACCTTCACATGGTACCTTGCAGTTATCATACTAGAAACATATTAGATTTACGGGGTCAACTGACCTCTGTGATATTTTTTAGGGTAGATGATTTGCAGCCTGTTCATTCTGGGAGACCCCATTAAGAGGGATTTTAAACCCACTAACATCTTGTACATATTTATAGCTTCGTGCATGCCATTTAATTGTGAGTGCAAGAAAGTACTTTTCCTTTTTAAAGTAAATAAGTGGCTGGACACTCAGTTGAATGTTATTGTTGTGCGTCACTTAATTTTCAGGGTCTTCTTTATGAGACCCGTACGGGACTTTTACGCCACCAGTCCATCACTTTGTTGATGCACTGGCGGAGTAAATAAGTACCACCTTGTGCCATATTCAGAAATTGATGCATCTAGGTAGATGTGTTATTTTGTTAACCCCTTCGTAACATTATACCTGAGTCAGGTATAATGGATCCATGGTGGGCGTTACCCCGCAAGAAAGCCTCATGGAAGTGGTGCAGTGATATCTATCGGATTTCAGTATGGCAGTTCTAGGACGCCACTGCATCAAAACCTTACACCTGCCTCACAGAAAGTGTAACACTAACGCAGGCCCCTTCACATGGTGCTTGCCCCATGTGCATGGACACATTGCTGCAGTTACGTCTGTATACAGACACACCCCAGCAATGCGTCACTTTTGTGCATACAGATATGTCAGGATTCCTGACGTATCTGTAAATCCTTATGACATGGAGCGCCATACAGTAAATATGACGCTCCCAAGGTGTCGAAAGGAGGCCGTGCTGAAAAGTGTTGCATCACTGGTTTTCCACAGCAATGCAGCACTTTTCATAAATGAAGCCCTCATTTTCCAGGCCCCTGAAGAGAGTGCATTAGACTGCTTCACCTAGCTATCTTAAGATTTGAGTGCTAAAATGGGGAGTTGGCCCTAACTTTGCCAGTCAACAGTAATGAGCCCCTCCCCCTCACACCAGAAGTAAAAGGCCATAACATTGGGGCTCATTAGCCTCTGATTTCCCTATGAACCCCCTACCTGAACAGCATTTCTGACAACAGGTATTTAGACTTTGACTAAACATATTACTTGGTAAAAAAATGCTGCAAACATTTTTTTTTCCTTATAGCAATGGCTCAATATTGTTGAGGCATTAAATATGTTTGTATTTTTCATTGAAATTCGTTCTGTTGGATGAGTTCTTGTTGCAGCAGTACAGTTTGATTTTCTGCCCCAGATTTATAAGCCATTCTATGCCAGCCATGTTTCCATCCATATATTTGTAATGTGTGCTGGATTTTTTTTCATATTATAATCTGGAATAACATTAGGTTACAGTGAACTGAAAGTATAGCATGAAGCTAACAAATGGCTGTAAACACAGCTAGAAAAAAAGCAAATGAATACCACAGCATACCTTCAGAAATCAGACCAGTCAGTTGCAGAAAAGTTCATATATTTGTTTTTGGGTGAAAAAAAAACATTTCTCAAATCTCATAGTAGCAAATTCATATTTTTTTTCATCTAGAAATACAATATGTCTTATTCTTATCTGATAGAGGCTATTGTTAGACAAGTCCAAAGTAAATTTGTGTTTCTTTCTGACATTGGGACAAAATGAAAACTAAACTTTCTTTCCCTTTGATCTCTGCTGCAGGTATGCGGAGTCCACATCAACAAATGGAAGCTGGACAAGAAGCTTGGAGTGACGTGCCTTTTCTTGTATGGCATCTTCCTGTGTTTCTCCATCTTAACGGAATTCAACGTCTTCACGTTTGTGAACTTGCCCATGTGCAGGGGAAACTGATGTGATTGGAAAGACTGTGGTCCAGGGAGACTTCCTTTTTACCTGTGCAATATACACAACGCGGCTCGTGTCTCTTCCTGCGGCGCACCGAGAAGTTGTGACTGCTCACTGTTCATGGGACCCTCGCCTCCATGAGTTTTCTGCCCCTGTCAACCCTACTCCTCTCTCGGCACTATCTATCTTGAACACTCCTGTGTTGGTGTGACGTTCCGCCACATGAAATTCCTAAAACCACCCTCTCCCCATCCTCTCTTTTTAATACTATTTGAACAATGACTGAGATTCAGAAGTAACTGGCTGCTAGCTGGCTTTGAGCCAGACATAACTTGTCTACTTTAATTCCTCCTTTTTTAAATTATTTGATGGGAGACATATCTAATTTATGACTTGAGACATTTGAGAAATATCTGAATGAAGAAGAAGGATTTATTGTCTGTGATGGTTCTTTTTTCCTGGAGGAGAATAATGACGGGAGGTACTAACTTCCTGTTGCTTCAGAGAGCTCCGGCACCTTCTGAGGATCCTCGTTGGGCATGCCGGAAGTCATGAATATCTAAAGGGGAAGTCATGAATATCCAAAGGGGAAGTCATGAATATCCAAAGGTCACAGACGCAGTGAATCCAAGGGACGAAACAAAATGTACCACAGAAAGTGGTGGAGCTGTTTCAAGCCTTTGCAGCTTAACAACAAAAGACAATGGGTGAATCAAAGGCAAGAAAAATAACTTCCACCAACCAATGCACCGTTTCTCAACTTGAAGTGAGAAATGTTAGGCAAACGTGAATTCTACTGTTTTCAACTTTATTGTCTTAGATTTAGTGATAGGATATTTCCAATTTTAAAGTTATAGTGTGTTGGGCTGTAGCAAGAGGAGGGAGCTTCCATAAATTTGTTGTGGTCTGAAAATGCTGCAGGATTTGGTACTCAAGAGTTTCAGAATCTTGTGGGAGTCTGCGTGGTATCTTTGCTTCTAGTGGCGCTCGGCATTGCCAAGATGGAAGCACAGCTCGAGGCAAGTCGCGTGGAATGATCGATTCCTTGAAAAAGGGGAGAGGCATATTTTGCACAGATGCTCTTCGCTAATATAAATATTTAAAGCTCTTTTTTCCGCCTACACACTCGACCTGGTGCCAGATTTCTCTTGGACTGGTGATGGTTATCTACTGTCAAACCATTGAAGATCCTTCGTGTTGGCTCCAGCATCCGTAGAGCCCAGGTGATGGTACTCTTAACATCCAGAAGTCAGCTATTGCTCACTCACTTCTAAACTGCAAATCTTTCCTTGATAAATGTTGTTTGATCTCTGCTAACAAAACATACCAGTCGTTTTCACATCCGTGGCAATGACTCCCAATACAAATATTGCCTGTAAATGTCATAATCTAGGAAAGCATGTTAAAATACAGTAGAACTGCCCTCTCTGCAATTTGATCTTCTGAATGAACGCCAGTTAACCAGAATTCGAGAACAAAGGGTTAAACAATTGCGGTGAAATTGAATATGACTTATACACACGTGCAGTTTACAGAAAATATTCCCAGATGAGGCACAAAGTTGATAGTAGAGTTAGCTGTCATTTCAGATTGACCTCACAATAATACACACCTCTACATGTCAAAAAAGACTATTGGGGTACCCAATACCACTTAATTAATATTCTATGTAAACCCATTACTTCCAGTATGCACTAAATGGAAAAGTAGGGAAAAGGACCCTAGTATACTATTTCAATCTTCCTTCTCCTCAATGTATGTTACAAAAAATCTGTTCAACAGAAAATGGCTCATTTTCTTCTAAGAAGCAGAGCAATTATTGATCATGAGTAAAAGAGGATTTTCATATCAGTTCTGTATTTTAACATGTTTGAGGTTCACCTCTATACCATGAAGCAAGTCAACTAAACCTACCACACCACACGTGTGGTCATTGCTATGTATTAGCCTGAGGGAAGGAGCAGTGGCTAAAAAACATCACAGTACTTTTAGCCTTAGAAGCACTGTCGCACTACAGTACAGTATGGAAAGAATTATATCTCAGTTTTGGAGGTCTGCAGCATTAGCACTTAAAGAAAAAAAAACTAAGTATCCAATAATTTTATTAAGAAACATTTGCACACATGACAGGCCAAATTCTTCTGAAATTGACCAAGGGAAATGAGGTGTCGTATATTTGTGGTGTAGAAAATGCTGTTTGCATTTGTTGACGACTTATAGCAACACAGTACTCCTTGCCACTGGAGGCCCAATCCAGCCAAAATGATAATTCACTGATAAGCCGTATATTCTCAGTTAGTTCATGGTCAAAACATTCATGCATGACTACTGAAACAAAAAACCCAGTACGGCCTCTGCAAAAAAAGGAGGACAGTGGTGTATGCAGTGAGGATGACCTACATGGTGCAGAGGGCAGTCAAGAGACACAATGCAGACCGATTGGGAGTATTAAAAAAATGATTGCTGTAGGAGCTAGAAAACTGTCATCAAATAATAACACAAAACCAAAATAAGATCACAGCGAACGGAGGACTAACATTTCATGCCACACAACTCAGAAAGGCAACTTTCTACGCTGCATTGGGTACAATAGACAGAGTAGAAATATGTCATCTCTACTAAGATATGGGGCACTTATGCTATCTCTCATTGTGCTGGTGCAGTGGCGCCAATGCAGGCTGCTTGCACAATGGTGCATGGGAGCCTGTGTTGTGGGTAGGATTGTTTGCGTTCCTGCACAAAAACAACCCTTAGAGGCGTATTCCTCTTTCTATGTGTGCTGTACATGTAGAAAGAGGAAGTAATCAGAAGAACTAAAGATATTTCCCTTTGTTATGCCAGCCTCACGGAGGTGCAGCATTTTTGCAGTGAGCCTAGGTTTGCAGCCTTTCATAAATCAGGGCTTGCCTCAAAATCCGTGGGTAGGTGCATGGGAACACCCATGCTCCACCCATAAAACGTCTCCCCGACACAACAAACGCTTTGCACTGCATTTTTTTTTTTTACTAAGCTGCATAAAGCGACGCAAATCAGGATTTGAGTGGCTTAGTAAATCCAGAAATAATGTTTGCATCAGGGCTTTGTTTAAAAAGTGACGCAACGCGCTGCAAAATGTTAGAAATCTGGGACAAAATTTGACACCTCACTGGGAAGATGGGCATGCTTGCTTCTTTTTGTGATCTGAATGGCAGAGTTGTATGCCAAGAGTTCAGCTAATGTGAATTGAATGCCATGTTCTAAGTAAGAGAAGGAAAGAAGTGGTAATCAGTGACCATACCTGCATTTGCACAGTTTTATGAACTGTTTGATATTATCATGTGTGAATCTGTTCTGCAAATCTATACACACTTATATATGATATAGATATAAATATATATATATATATGAATAAAGCCTATGTAAATAACGTAACAATTTTTAGAGAGACAGGTTCATCCCACAGCTGCGGATTGGAGTTGGGTGCTCTTTTGTCGTTAGCTGCGGGTTACCCCAGATGCCTCTCTTTACAGTTGTTACGTGCCATGTGTATAGTAAAGCTCTTATAGAGTAATAGAGATATTTTCTAGTCAGTGGGACAGTATGGCACCCTGAATTGAGATTGCTGTTTTTTGTTAGTACAAAAAAGCCCTTCTGCGAAGATGTCTTTGAATATAATACTGGTTGAATTTCAAGTGTGGGAGATGACTGATGGGGATAAAATATGTTCTGGAGTTATACGGTACAAAAGAAAAGGTGTGTGTTTTGAGAAGGGCACGCACTTCACCCAAAAATACATTTTGTAACTTCCTACTAAGGATTTAACTTTTGCGAAATTGCCCAGTTAAAAACTCTTTCCACCTTTGTATCACTAATTTGTAAGTTTTGTCAGTTAGGCTGCCTGCATAGTTGCAAACAGTCTTTTTCCATTACTGAAACAGAAAGTGACATCACAAGGCGACTGGAAATGCAGCCTTCCGATCAATACAGAACTGAAGACACAAGGTGAAAAGTTGCATTTTCCTCTTTGTGAAAAGTAATTGAAAAAGATTTTTTTTAAAATTGCAATTTAAATGAACGAAAAGATGGTGTGCATCTGGCAGAAGTTAAAATATTTCTAGTAGCAAATCACATATTTTACTTTTGAAAACAAAACTATGATTCTTTGAGGAAACAAATACGTAAGGAAGCAATAAGCATGCAGCAAAATATAGTTTTGTCTTTCAAGGATCATTGCATGCACTTTTGTAGAGCTTTAGAAATGTGCAGTGCTCTTTGAAAAAGTTCCTGCCCTGGTTGGTAAAATATCTCACTGGAGCCATGTGTTGGGGGTGCCTTCTGGTTTGAAATATTGAATGAGTATAGATTTTTTCTGTTTTTAACCCTTTCACTTAAAGTCCGGCCCAGCTGGTGTTGGCAGAATGTCCTCATTGTTGTCTTCCCATTGGCCAGTAATTCCTAATAATGTCAACTTTTGAGTGAAAAGTTTTTGATACAGTCAGCGGGTGCAGTCCACAGTGCATGAGACATTCTTGCCATTTTGGATTTTTTTATATTTCACTACGTTAAAGGAAGTTTAGAAATCATTACTACTGCTTCGGGTAAACTGTCAGATTTGAATAGAAATGCCTAGTCATTTCAGCTCCTAACAATGTTGGTGACATTACCTATTTTATGTAAAACTACACCTTCAAGAAGAATCAAATGATCACAAACACGTATCAAGAAATGTATTTATTGTCATTTCATCTACTGGTTCATTTGAACTTTTTTAGCCAGCAGAGAATATTGCAATGCGATCACATTTTACATAAGGCTCTTTAACAACGGCATTACATTCCTGGTAACTGACATCATCAAGCAAGCACTCCACAGGGGCGTTGTACAGAAAACTTGCACTCTGCAGAAAATTACGGCGACTCCTTTTGGCCTATTTTTTTTGCTTGGTTTAGAAAGCTAAACAAAAATATTTGCGCCATGAAAAATATAGAAAATGCATTTTCTGAATTGTCAAATGTGACAGATTTTAATTTGTTGCAAAATCAGTGTAGTTCATAAGCAACGGATATAGTCAAAAAATATGTTTTTTCTAAATTTCTTAAAAAGTGTTCCTTATAAATTAGGATTTCTCTCTCCATTACACAAGTAAAATAATCTATAAGCAGAAGTGTGTTCTATATCATTAGCCAAGTTTGCAAAACTCCTACCATCCATTTATTCCCGGGGACAAAAACATTTCTATAGTTGGAGAGTAAAACAGTGCAAAATTGATTTATCCTCTTTCTATTTAAACCAGAAAAGATTTTCTATGCTACGGTGAAAGAAGGGATGGTAGGTCATTTTTGCTGATATTCAGTAGGGGGATGTATGACATTAAAACGCATGCTTTTACCACGCATGCCTTTACAGCGCGGTTTTTACAACGCATGCCTTTACAACGCATAGTGCTTTGGGGCGCTGGATAGTGAATAGTTTAATTTACTATTCCAACTCCAGTCCCCGTGGATAGTAGGGAAGGTATTGGATAGTAAATTAAACCTATTCCCTATCCTAGAGCGCCCCCTAGCGCAATGTGTTGTAATGGATTGCGTTGTAAAAGTGGCATCGTAAAGGCACTGCGTGGTAAAAGTTGCGTTGTAAAGGATGTTTCCCTCAGTAGGGTGTATAGGAGTGGACCCATTTACTAATTCTGGGGCATATTTACTAGGAACTGTTGGATCGCAGAGTTAAGCCAAGAAGGTTAACGCTCGGCTCCAACAGTTTCCAAATGCATGGATGCACCGTACTCACAAGAATACGGTACAGACCTGCCTTTCACTTAGCACTGGAGCTAAATGTAGCTGCCTAGCGCCAATGCAGGTACCCTTGCACCATTGTGCAAGGGTGCCTGCGTTGCAGGGAAAGATAGTTTATGTGCCGGAAGGTGTCCCTTCGTCACATAAACAATCAGTAATGGCGTTTTGTAACTTCTATGTGTGCTGCAGAATGAAGCACACATAGAAGTTGCAACTCGTCATCTTTTTAATGATTGTTTATATACAGGAAGGAAGCACATAAACAATCAATGGTGCTTTGCTGTTTCTATGGGTGCTGCACAATGCAGCACACATAGAAACAGAAAAATCGAGGAGAAATAAAGCATTTCGCCAGGGTGAGGTCAGACTTTACTTGCTCTTAATTTTGGCATGGCCCCATATTTACGCCACTCTTGTAAATATGGGCTGTGTAAAAAAATCAATGGGTGTTGCAGCAGAACGCCCACCGCAACACCCATTGCCCACCCCTTTCACTCAAAGTGTAGCGTGAAAGGGGGCCTTATTTACTCAGCGGCGTTAAGTTACAAGGTGGCATTAAGCCACATTAAGTGGCTTCATGCTGTCTTGTAAATAAGGTGAAGCCCCTATAGCTACAGGAACATCAGACAAAGTGACGTTCCTGTGGTGACAGGGGTTTGTAAATATGCCCCTCTGTTTTTTCAATATTTACAATTGTAACCACTATTTACACATTACCTGAACACTACATAGTTGTTGACAATGTCTTCAAATGCATACCACTAATCAAGCCATTGATCTCCTCCATTTTCATTTGAGTTTAGCTTTGTTTGTTGGCCTCCTTTCAAATTTCCACTTTTGAAAGCGATCCACAAACATATGGAACTTTTAACTAGGAAACAAATTTAACTTTGTTGGGGCACAGTATGCTAAAAAGCATGGTTTAGCTATGAAAACCACCAGTACAGCATATTCATGAAGAAACACACTAATTTATTCCATTTATAGCGAGGATGGGCCAGATTGTCAGATTGCGTATTAGCAATAAATTCATAAGAACATTGATAAATGAAGGATTGTGCCTCACGCCAACTTTTTTTAAGGTTTATTTATAGAGTAAGAACTTGGCCAACGAGCATTAGAGCACTTTACATGAGCACTCGATTACCTTACAAATGGTCAGATTCTGTTTTTTTGGCATGAGCGAATTATCAATTTCCCCAAGAGGTTAGGGTGACTCTGGTAACTAGAACCTGGTATCCCAGTTCCACAGTCGGCAGCACAACGTTTTAAGGCCTGGTGGTCTAGACAGTAGTGTAGTAACGATGCCATGGACCTTGGAGCAAGCAAGGAAAATGTCCCCTTTGTCTGATGTTGGAGTAGCAAATATGGCAATTATTAGGATTCAATATGCCCCTCTGGGCCGCAGTGCTACGCTCCTTGGACCAGAGCTGTACCTCAGGGAGTTATACCAATCTGGGCCATTTTGAGCAGGCTAGTGTTTTGACACAGGACTACCAGGTATAATAATTCCAGATTTGGTACTTATGAGTCCAATACTTAATTTGTGTAGATGGCTACCGCTGGGGCCCACCTATACTAATTTTTGGAGATCAGCACTTATTTCTCTGCATCAGACATTTACTAAGAGCAGGGGGTGACACAAAAAGGGGGACGAAGGAGGCAGAGAAATATAGAAAACATGTCACAAAAGGAGAACACAGGAACCTGCAAGAGTGTGATAAAGGAGCATGGTGTGTTTTTGATGTACTGATAATTAAATGCACTGGCCCCGTAATTCTGAGCTGAGATTTGGGCACCAGCACTCATTCTTGTACAAATGTCCATCGAGTGAAGAAATAAATTGTCATCTTTACCCCGTCCCGGATCACTAACAATCACCAACAAAAAGCATTCTAGAATGTCACTTTAATGACGTTTACTGAGGTTTTGAGATCTAGTGTGACTTCATTCACTGGATTGCCCCTTTAAGTAATGGCCTTTTATAACATATCTACTTTACATGGTGGGCAATGTGTAGCCTGTCATAGCCTGGTGGTGTGAAGCTAAATGAACAATTATCAACATTGCACTATGCCTAGATGAAACGCTAACATGTTACCAAGTGTCAACACATGGTTCCTTTAGTGGACATGAGACATCTCAGGAGCATTAAGAATACAAAGGCATCCGCCAGTCGATCTTTCAGAACAGTAAACCAAATAAACAACTTTCCACCCTTAATTACAGCACTTTACTAAGATAGGGTGATCTACCTCCACAGCTTTATTTCTGACGATGATTGCAGGTGGTTAGCACCAGCACTCATTTTTGGGGACCAAAGTTATTTTTCATCACCAGACTTTGACCAGAGCAAGAGAGACAAAGGTATAAAATGGAGAAAGAAGGAGGAAAAGAAAGATTGGAACACAATCATAAAGGGAGAAGATAGGCTTCAAAAACAACTGCAGTAGTGACATAAAGAGAGAGGAAATGTAGAGTGGTCGAATTAAAAACAGGCTCCCTTGGTATTCGTTAACCGCCGCTTTCAGCAGCGCAGATTGTGGGTTCCTAAGAAAAAACTATGATATCCTGCACTAATTATTAAATAATTTAAGCACTGAATTCGTCTCACCTTCAGAGAAATTCTTGCTACAACTCCTGGCTGTTGCTACGGTCCGGCGCCTTTGATCTAGCACATGGGCGCTTTAAAACCCCTTCCAGTCACTCAAGCAGAGTAAATACAAAGTATGTGAGGGAAAACTCTTTGATATACAGAAGAGCAATTTAGAGCTAAGCTAACAAAAAGTGCACTGATAAAGTATTCTTTCCCAATAACTGAGTGGGTCTAGAAGGAAAAACCTAGGATTAGAAATTGAGCCTCCCACTTCTGAAACTCATGACTTGACCCCACAAACCACACATTCCTTGTGAATATTTGGGACCATGGCATCGACACCCTACCAGAGAGCACAAAATGTGCTGCATGCTTGTTAGATCACAGATATTTGCATAATGTTTGATTCTGAAATGTATAAATGCGTCCAGCTTTGGCTGAGAAGCAAGTAGGGGAAAATGGAACGAGAAAGAGATTTGCCAGGATCACTCACCTTGGTCAAGTAGTAAAGCAGGGATTACAAATCACTTTTACTGCCTCCAAAGCTGATATTTTTTTCAATAGACTGTGTCACTTCCTTCCCTCTTATGTACCGTGATACTTCCTGCATTTTAATTATTAACAAAGGCAGAGATCCCATCGTCTCCAAAGTGGAGCAGGAACTGACATAACTGATATCGTCATTGGCTGTGTCAGATCCACAAAAGTGGCAAAAAAGCAGCAATGGCCTGACCACACTGTGTATTGTAGGGGTTGTCAGGTTGTAATATCAGGTTAAAGAACAACCACCTGTTCACAAATTGGTGGGTGGTAGGGTGGAGCCAAAATGTTAAAGTATGGCAGGTATTGTGAGACACAGGATCCCAGGTTTGTGTCCTGGGCAAATTTGTGGGGGTTAGAAAGCACAAGGCCATCCACCTTTCACACTGAAAGTTTGAAATATTATTTTAGTTTTACAATCATAGAAAAAGTGCACCCACAATCATCAATAAACCAGACAGCCAATTGGAGAGACAGTAGCGAGAGACTACAGACCACATATGTTATACAGTATTACAGCAGAAAGGGAAATTGGCAGGCTAAAAACATGGGTCTGCAAATCCACATCCTCTGTCATCTAACTAGTTGCATTGTCACACAGTGATGACATCATCATTTATTTTCCTGCTCATAAAACAGAGAATGGCTTTATCAGAATGATACAGGATATCCCATTTGTTGAAGCAAGGAACAAGACTTTGGCATGGATATCTAATGGGTTTATTGATACATGGAATGTTTGATGATAGAACCTTGAGCGCCTTGAGACCCTCGTGGGTGAGTAGTTGTGCTTTATAAACCCCTGATTGATTGATTTGTGGCACGTAGACAGATGTATGCACCTTGGAAAAAAGGCTGAAGGGACTCTGAGCTTTGGGACTGCGTTCCCACTCTGGGATGTAGGACGAGACACAGAGCTACAACCTAACTATTCTCAGGTTCTTGTCAAAAAGAAACTAGTGCTTCCCACCGAATGGGGCAAGAATGTAATATAAAGTATTTATTTCATGTGGTAAACTAAAAAGAAAGAAAATCGAAATGGAATTCATATTTATTTATATTTAAAGTTGGCACATATTCAAAATGCTTTCAGAATGTCTATATACTTTTTCAGAAAAGGGTTTTCTTCAAAGGAACGTAAGCAAGCCGCTCTGCTCGTTTATCGCGTAGGTGGCCGTTTCTGGGGTGAATGTATTCGAACAGATGATAAAAATGCGTGTTTGGGGTGTCGTCTGCATAATCTGAATTTGAGATTTTCTGAGCAATGTACACTCTGACCAAATAGGAAGTATGGTGGACTAATCCTGCGTTATCAGGATAAAGACCCGTACTCTCACTTTTCAGCTAAATATCACATCAAGAAACAGCTCTTTTTCTTTACACATTTACGTTTAAATTCAATATCAAAGAGAGTCAAACAGCACCAAGCTCCAGGAATGTCCTGAATGGCGAAGTGGAAGAAAGACTTGGCAATTCAGTATGGGTAACTGCTCGAGCTTTCTTCCTCTTCCCCTGAGAAACGTCTGTTGCTTTGAACACATTGCGGTTCTGCTGGGAATGCTACTGCTGTCCTTTTGGGGGGAAATAGTTGTCAGTTTGCAGAGTGCCACTGCCTGCTACTTACAACAGTGGCTTGACGGTTGCTGGCACATTTGGTATTGTTTAAAAAAAAAACGATCCTTTCCCTTAGCAGGCGTGGTCGGAGTTAACCATTGAGTCGCAGGCCTATAACGTCACGTACCACCTGCAGGGTGTGATTGATTGCTCCTCGTGTTACCCTTTATTGTGCACCCAGGTTTTCCTTCTGCTCGAGAACTCTTGACGCGACCCTCTAGACATTACCTGAATGTTTCTCTGTTTCTTCCCTGCCGGCTACTCTATAGGCCTTACTTACCTGGAGTGTCAGTCTTGGGCGAAATTAGCATAATAAAGGTCCCATGAAGCCCTTCCACCTGATTATACGTGTTCTCCACTCTACTGCTCAAACTACACTTCCCTTACTTCCTACCTCTCTGTACCGTCTGCCTGTACCCCTTAGGTTTCTACTGTAAACCCCACTGCTTGGACATCTTTTTGTTACACTGTACAACATTATAATTCATACATAAACCTCCAGACACCACGCCTCTCGCTCGCCACTGTGAGACTCGATGGTGTAGGACAAGCCTATTTCCACTCCAAAAGGAGCAGACTACCTTGCTAGCACGTTTAGGAACATGGCTCAGGTGTTGCGAATTTAGATAAACGTGAGCGTTTTATAGGTTTAATATAGCCTCTATGTTGCTAGGGACGCAAAGCTCCAGTTCTGGGAATTTCATTTATCAACCAGTGTTTTCAGGTGTTTCTTCATGCCAGTCAACAGAACTGTGAAAGGACTAAATGTCCCCGAGTGCATTGGAAAACCCAGGACTAGGGCACCTCTCTTTGGTTAGATGGAGTTTTTGGCCACATTATCTCTTTGCCT
This sequence comes from Lissotriton helveticus, assembly GCF_964261635.1. Classification (NCBI taxonomy): domain Eukaryota; kingdom Metazoa; phylum Chordata; class Amphibia; order Caudata; family Salamandridae; genus Lissotriton; species Lissotriton helveticus. The sequence goes on from NC_136067.1 coordinate 1,244,071,753, forward strand.
CTCTAAATACCAGAGACCAGTTTACAGCACTTGCTCCAGGACAACATATGATGGGGTTGTTAAAATGGTACTTTACGGTCTATCAAATGAGATTCAGTTGTGACTTCTTCGCAGACATATTTTAAAGTGTGAAATGCAATATGTGGTAAATTTTCTCCCCTAAAAGAAACAGGTTACTGCTACGGTCTGTGTACACCGTGTGCATAGCTGTGTTTTTACTGTATGGTACAGGTAATGCAGTCATGCTGCAGGGATCAGAGCAATAAAGTAACAGATCAGAGCTATATTTGTTATTATATTAAAGTTCACTGAAACAATGTTTTCATGTTTTTCTTGGAGGAGAAACTCTGTGGTGCCTGTGATCACCGGAAATAATGATCAGGATGGTCCTATGTAAAACAGAACAGGAAATGGAAATGCACATACTGTAACACTGTATTTGTTAATTTATAGCTTATGGGACTTAACCAAGTCCAAAAAAGCAAAAGCAAAAAAAAAAATGTTTATGGTTTTTCTTACTGATAGGTTTTCCTAATATGGTTTGGAAATGTTAAAATGGCAGCGCCATAGACGGACATTTTGTTACCTTTCCAATTAACTTAAACTATTTTTGTCAGACTTGTACAAGTATTATTACCACTCTGTCTTTCTGTATGTTTGTTTTGAAATTTGTCTTAGTACTGCTACGTGTAGACATACTGTAGCCGGTCCACTTACATGTATGATTTAGAGATTTTACAGAGCAAAGAGCATGCATTTCTCTGTTTGCTGGTACCTATGAAATTAGAAATTGTATTTCTGTGTTTTAAAAGTGTTATTACAATTGGTAAACAAAGATGAAACCTCTATTGTCTAAGGAATATCAAAGCGTTTTATTAGATCGAATTGCTTTCAGTGTTTTTGTTGTTGTATTTATTGGTAAGCTCTGACCGCTGGATTGATACAAGCACAAATGTGTACAGTTAAAGAAAATATTCTATTTGGACATAAAAGAACAAAACATTGCTCCAAAGTAATTATGCATCAAAAGCTTTAGCTCATCTCTGCTGTACAAAGACAAACGTTTTGCAAATTATGAAAGAAACTAGTGTAGTAACCTGATGTATTTTCTTCACATGTAAGTGTACAGTTTACATGGGGCAGCTGATGTGAGCCTGACTGACATGGTAAGCGCACAGCATGAAATCAGTGGGATAGAGTCATGTTAAATGAATTGCGTACTCTAAGCTGTATCACACATTATCCTGGGGATAGTTTTTTTTATCAGATGCACCCAATAATGCCCTTCACAAGTTCCTCCATGGAAAATGGGGCATAAAATGCGGATTTTAGTGCTTACTGCAAAAAAATATGTATGTCTGGATATTTACTGGGTCCTTTTCACCTGGTAAGTTTCAGTAGGTTTAACCTGCCAGGATTTATTGGGGGTAAAGTTTGAGTGTCTGATTTTATGGAATAACCGGGACTAATTTCGCAGGTGTCCGCATCTTATGCTGCTAAATGACAGTGTTGCTGAAGACCAAGGCTGATTTCTCCTCATGCCTCTTCTACCACCACAATACAATTGGTAAGCCCTCAGTACACCGGTAAATCCCACTTCCCAAAAATAAGTCATGCTGATCATCTCCTACAACCATTTGCCTAAATTAAGCACTGGACTAAAGTGGCAGGTGGGGTATGGTTTAGAAGAAGAAGGTTGTCCATGAAAACATTACTGAATCATGGACAGATCCTATTCTTAGCCTCCATTTATCTGAATGAGTTCTGAAGTTCTGGTTCAAAATTTCGGCCATACTAATGTTGAGGTTAAGGTTGAGTCTGAAAGTGCTAATGACAACCAAAAAATAGTATGTGAATAGCAGAATCAACCGATCACACGTCTTCCATAAAACGTTGAAACTAATTAGCTCTGCCCCTCCAGACTAGATTCAACTTTATGATCCACTACACATGAGTTCAATCATATGATATTTTTCTTACAATGAATACACAGCACACGTGGCCATGAAATGCAGAGAAATTACATTCAAAATTTTGAAAAATGTATAAGATGATGAAGATTTTTGCAGTTTTTATCATCAGTGCCAGTACACAGCATGCCTCAACTGTAGAGATGGACACATCGTGTGGCCAGTGTTACCATAGGCAGAAAAACATGGCTGAAACAGGTTGCAGTTACACTAACACAGGTAAAACAGGAATCATTTTTAAAATGTTCACAACCCCGCCATTTTATTTGCACAAGCATCAAGAAACTTCAGTATTTATTAAACAATGTACATAAAATTGAAAATCTTTTTCACGACTTTCGAAAGTACCATAATCAGAATTCTCATCAATATCATAATCATTGTCTTCATCATAGACAATCACAGGTAAGATGGTGAAGTACCATTGCCTCTGGTAATTGTCTGTGATAGAGGAAATCAAGCCTCACAGAAGAATGTAAATTAGTGGCATGACAGCTATAATGATCAAAATTAATTAATGTATTTTTGTACCCACTCTCCAAAAATGCTGTGTACCCATGACCACAGATCCCAAATATCAACACCCAGGCTAACATCTTCTGTATGTGTGTCTAACACTTTCTCATGTTGAATGCCTAAAAAAATGTTAGGGATGTAAATGCAGCTTTCTATTCCAATTATAGCACAAACGCCACCCTGAGCAGAAAGCGCCAAATCAAAGTACCATTCTGTTTTGCAGTTTCAGACCACTGAGATACCAACTTGTTGGTTATCAGCTCGAGAGCATCAGCAATTGAATTTGCAACTTTCGCCTAACCCTTAGTAAACTTTGCAACTGTCGTAGATTGAAAGACCCATAGCATAGCTTGGGACGAGAATGGGGAAAGATTGAGCAGTCTTTGAAATGTCTTTTGTCTGTCTCCTTTGCAAGACAGGCAGTTGCTTGGCAAAATGTCTGAGGGCAGGCACAGCATAAGCTAAATAACAGGATTCAAAGGAGTCTTTAGGTAGCCACAGCTAAGCCTGATTGCCACAGACATAGCAAGTCCCAGTTTGATCAGAAGGGCTACTGTGGGTGGAAAACACTCCAGGAGGAAAGCTTGTTTTTAGCATCTCAACTTGAGTAAACATAGGAAACGGAAAAGCTTCAGTTTTTTTAGGGATGGACACATTATAATTTGTCCGATAAAAATGCTCCTGTTTCTCACTTTGCAGACCAGTCTTTAGGAGGTAGTGGCAAGACGGATGGCAAGAGGCAGGATGGGTGAATGGGCCAGAACAGTGGTTAAGTGTACAAAGTGAACAGGTGTTGTTGTCTCAATCAGGAATAAAGTGCCCATTCAGGTTTGGGATATCACATTATTCCTCACACTCAGGAGGTGCAGGGATCCTGGGCATGCCCCCATTAGAACCAACGGGTACATAAGAGCATAGGCAGCAAGAACAGAGGTTCAGATCATGTTTGTACTAGTCCAAATGTTTCAAGAAAATACTATCTTTGTAGATCAAGCATTTGTTTCACATGCGGACTCCATGTAGTTGATTCTTTCCAACCTACTGGCAACCCCCACCTGACACAGCCACATGATGGTCCAACCAAACAAACTAGCAGCAAAGAGGGCCTGCCAGAAATACCGTGGAATCAGGTAGCAGGAAGACTTCCCACTAATGGGGCATAGGCCCTTTGGTAGCTGGTTCAGTGTGTTTCGACTTTGAGGTTTGCTTGCAGTGTGAATTGTGAATCCAGGCATGTAGTCCTGGCACTCAACTGTAGTGTTGGAGATCAGCAAAATCTGGAAAGGACCTCACCAGCAGGGTTGGAGTGACAACTTCTACTGATACATTTTCACACAATTCCAGTTATCCTCCTGAAGATTGTGACAGGATTTAGTCAGGCTAGTGGGGTGGGCAGCTTTAACCTGAGAAATAATCTGTTGAGGAAGCAATCCGTTGTTTTCAATGTTCTGGAGTCACATCACAAGATAAATACAAATCAATTAGAGCTGGACACACTTGAGTGGTAGAAGTAAGTATCATTGGTCTGCCCATGACAATTTTATATAGTTTTAAGCCAGTTTTTTTGGCTGGGGTTGGCCCTAATTGCGTTTTAGTGCTAAAGGTAAGGCTTGTGGCTAATTAGGTTCTTTTCCTTACATATCTTAACACCATATTTTTCAGAATACCTTTGCAGAGTTCCACTTTTCCTAAGGCTTCAGGATGATAGCCACAGTGTAAATGGTGCTGAATTCCTTGAATTTTACATAGGTTCTCGACTACAGAGGACAACAAATGTGTTCCCTTGTCATATAGGATCTCTAGTGGGCTCCCAAAGAAGGGAATAGAGCCATGTCAAAGTCTCTTGGATACAGTAACATGTCAGCTTGTGTTAAGGGTATGTGTAAATCTATCCAGAAAACATACCTATTAGTAGTAAAACATATGTGTAAGAGCATCATCAGAGCATTTCAGTAAAGTCAATTTGCACATAGAGAAAAGGCCTCTAGGAGGTAGGATGGTTGGAGGGGATAGTGTTGACACCTTCACCAACATTGTAGTCTTGTCATATACCTTGAATATGACAATACTATTGAGCAGTGGAAGGGAAATAAGGTGCAAACCAATGGTTGCCAGCTACAAGGATTTTAGCATCTCACCTAATGTGAGCAATCGGATCATAGAAGTGAGCATGGTTGGGGTGCAGTATTTTACAGGCAACTATTTTACTATTCTTACGCTGCCGCAACCCACAGGGGTATTTATGACATCAATATTTGACCCAGATACTCTTGCCACCACTGAGTGCCTGATCCTGTAATTCTGAAAGACCCTTTAAGGTGGAACTGCAAGGGCTCATCAGTTTTAGATACATACACAGACACTTTATAGTTATCAGACAAATCAGCATTTCTTTTTTTTTTAGAATTATCAGCAAAAGCATTGTTTGGATACTTTATCTGGGGATGACCGGTTTGCAGCATGATTAACAACAGCTACTTTCAGGGGTATATTGCAGTATAACCATTTTTTTTATTAGAGTCCTGATAGATGTTAGTAACCCTCTCTGCATCCACAAAAGTCTAATGAACTGGGCAACTCTAAATGTATACTTTGGAGTGGTGAAAATGGTTACAGTACTCCGGGTAGCTAATATGCAAACACATATAACTATCAGTTATGCTACTTGAGTGCACCTGGGGTAAACTTTGGCTCACAACAATTTTATGTATGGCTGATAGTAGGTGTGTGGGGGCTGGGGTGGTGCTGCAGCACCCCCATAAATCCTTGGCGGAGCACCGATAGATAATTATCAATGAAGAGGCCTGTGTTCAAGTAGAAACTGTCGTGGTGGGCAACTTCATCTGACAAACTGCTGCTAATTCTTTTTAAAAGAAGAGCTGTGCTTACTCTTCCGTTCTCTTATTTTGTCATTTTAATTAGTGGCACACTTGCTGGGGTACATATGAAAGGAGAATGCCACAGAATTCTAAAGGTTTTCGAACACATACATAAATAAAGGTGTTGTTGCTTTATATAGTAAGGTACACACTTCTCAATATATATGTTTATTAGTAGCATAGAAAGAACAATGAAGCCGCTGAAATTAAATGATGGCGATGGCTAGCACCCTCACTCTAAAATGAATTCTGGCACCACAGTGTAGGGTACACACAGCATAAGCAGCAACTAAGTGACCTTCATTATTTCTGAGGCAAAAACGGTGTACATAATATACCAGATAACTGTTTGGTAAAGGTGTGTCAATGACATCAACACATGTTTGGGAAGGTGGCAGAGGTGAGAATACAGTCACATGGTTCTTCTCTGAGAGATGAAGGCAACAATGAAGCTGGGATAAAAAGAGGACATTATGCCAACGTTGTGTGTGAAACAGAGAGCAGCAATATTTCATACGAGGTCAACATGGAAAGATGTTGAGTTTTAGTTGTTAACAACAGTGCAGCCACAGCTTGAGGCACAAGAACGGTGAGGGGTGAGCCACGGTCAATGTTTTCACACAATTCAACAAAACGTGTGGCTGCTGCAATATTGCACAAGCACAGCATGAAAAGCAGATGAATAAGCAACTGGTTTATTTTTTTCAATATGAGCCTGTAACAATGCTCTGTGGGTAAAGCCCTATCTCTCATGGCAGTACAAGGGGAAATGTTTGATGTAGTCTGGTAAGCCTAGAGCAGGTTTCTCCAATGTCGGTCCTGGAGGGCCAGAACCATGCCAGATTTTTAAGATAACTACATTTATCTAAATGTGGATATGCTCAAAATCTGGCATGCATACAGCCCTCCAGTATCGACATTGGAGAACACTGGCATAGAGAAAGGGCAGACAACAGTGCAGTTTTCAGATACAAAAGCCTGTCCTGTTTCCTAGGATCATGGCAAATGGTCTGGGATACCCGTTTTCATGAAATCTTACATAATCAGCAGCATTCACTGCCAACCCCAAAAGAGTTCCCTCATTGAGACAGTGATGGGTCAAGGTAACTTACAAACAACTTCAATGTGGTCAGCAGACGTGTCTCTCTTCATCCAAGAAGTCATAATCTAAATATCAAACATGGGGTAAGCCAAATTAGAAATGGTATGTAGAGGCTTTATTCCCCTGCCTGGCTAATTCGGGGAGTAGGTATATGGAGTCACATTTGCATTAGTCCAAGGAATTAGTGGCAATTAACACATCTGCAATACACGGAAACGCAGTGTTACCACTGGGGAGACCAGAGTGTCCAAATCTTTATGAAGAGCTTGTAAAAAGATAGATGGAGTCTCTATATGCCCTTGAAGAGGTTTATTTCACATCTTTTAGTACCTGCCGAAACGGAGGGCATAAATAACCTTCCTCTTGGGGTGTATGGGAACAGAGCAGACATAATACAGATCACCAAATGTAAACCATGTGGCAGTAGGTGTGATGCATGATGAAATGGTTGTCGGTTTAGTAAAACAGAACATTTTGGCAATGCAACAGCATTTTGTACAGATCACCTTACAGGCTTTTAGATAGGCAGGATAAGAGTATTGTACATGTTTATAGTAGGTAACAAAACTTTTTTTTTTAAATAGGAGTAAAAACCATACCCATCCACTTTAGAACACAATGGGTATTGTGGTATGTGAGAAAGCATTTTCATTATATTTATATTAATATTTTCACGGGGTCAGTAGTCAGAATACAACCTACACCGCTTGCATGTTGAGAGAGAATTGAACCTGGGCCAAAACATTGGATCTGTTTTGAGATGGAGCATTGTGTTTGTTTTTCTAAAGAACGCTATTATCTGTTAAGGTGCCCTGGTCCTAAAACTTTGCATCAACATTCCAAGTGCCTCTATCAGTGAGAGTGAAAATACACGTATTGAGTTTATTGGCTAAAATAAAGCAGGTAATCACTGGCTGCATACAGATCAAGAGGGAAACAGTTCAAAAGATTAGCCACTTAAAAAGCATAAGAATTACCCTTCAGTCTTTGCCTTTTGATTCTAAGGACCAAGAGTAGGTGAGCAGCTGCCAAGGATTACGTAGTTGTGTCTACCAAATAAGAAGCTGGGGCCTCATTTATGAAGGCCTTGAGCCACCGGTGCGTCACTTTTCCCCATTTTAAAAGTGACGCACCTGTGGCGCAAGGCCGTCATAAATAAGGCCCCTGGAATATAAAAGAGAAGACCTTGTTTAGGAGCATTAGATAGAGAGGGGCATATTTACAAAAAAAGTGACGGAGCGCAGCGTTAGCCTTCTTGAATTGACCAGAGCTATGCCATTTCTGAAATGCAGGGCTGCACCATATTTACAACGATACGGTGCAGCCCTGCATTTCCCCCTGTGCTGGCATTAATTTCAGCTGAATCGTACCATCGTGGGCAACCTTGCACCATAGAACAAGTGTGCCTGCTTTGGGGGAAATGATTGTTTATGTGCAAGAAGGTGATCCATCCTGCACATAAACAATCTTAAATGGCAAGTTGTACCTTTTATTTAAAAAATCTTTATTTGGTTAAAAACCATAAAAGAAGACATACAATTCATTATAAACAATTTAATTAAAATTGCAATTAAGAATTTCCACACGTTAAAATCTCCAAGATAAGTCATCATAAATAACAGTACTGTGTAAAGACAACTTGCCATTAAACCATGTGCAAATTTCCGAAAAGAAACTGCAGCTGTCATCACCCTATGATTGTAGCAAAGATATCTCAATAATAGGTATACAGAGTTCACAAAAGCAGCTAACGGTAGCAGGATGAACAGTCTCATTTTGTAACTTAACTTGTATTGTGTGCATAATGCAAATCCCAGTATGTCCTACCATTACAATCAAAAGGGACAACTTGATTCATGTATTCAGCTAGTATAGATATGTAACTACAATTACTTGCCCACTAATTTACGCAAACTCACTGCAGCTACAATAAATCGGATATTTCCTTTAATCAGCACAAGGCCATTAAAATTCATAAGAACGCACAATTAATTTAATCAATCAATGCAAAGCTTGGAAAAATAGCCTAAAAAGATCACCCAGTATGAGCAACAAATTTACATTCTGAATGTGTGTGAGCCAAACTACAATAGAACCAGGATTGCTGGGCTGCAGATGGGTGGACCTTAATCTCCACCTACATAGCTGAAACCGCAAGACCGCAAACACTATAAATTGCCTAGAATCAGTTCTCAAAATCCTAATTGCTGTTCTATAATCTTGTATGCCCAGAAGCCGGCAACGTGAAAGTATCCATTTTCCCCATAATCCTCTGTATGCATGGCAAAAGAACAGAACATGTTCGATGGTTTCATTGAATCTAGCACAAAGAGGGCAAGTTCCTTCCAGATCCCCAGATGCTCATTGCCATTTGGAAGCAAAAGAAAACAGAGGAAGGGTATAACGAAATTTCACATATAATGACTTAGCTAATTGGGAACCAACCTCATCAAAAAGGGTTCCAGTTTAAAATCTACTTCCTATTCCAGAAATACAGAAGCTAGGGAACCTGTTCCCACTTGCCCAATGTAAGTAAATGTCTTATGCTGCCTGTATGAGCTCTTAGTGGCAGCTTAGTGACCCCGCTAAGGTCTCCTAGAGTGGTCCATAGATTCACACAGCCTAGTTGGGTAGAGGATTAATGGACGTACCTGACCCAGGGTATTTTTTAGGGCACCAGTTAACCTGAGGATATCTTCGCAACAATGGAGAGAGAGAGGGATAATAATAATGACAGGCACTATGTGAGGTGGGAACTCCTGGTCCACCAATTAATATGAAAAAACAATAGAGGAGTAACCCCTCGTGGGTAGAGAGAAATAACTCTCTAACAATGAGCACAAATGCTCTGGTCAGCACATTTTGCCCCAACCTGTTGCTGGATAATGCATATCCTTATAGAAGACCCCTCACTCACCAACCTGGTTGGTGACATGCTTCATCATCGGGGTCCCACCCCATAGGCCGAGTGCCTACAGGGTGTGCTGCGACACCTGATTACAGTGGAGCTGGTTTCGTTTTTTATGTGTTCAAGACTATCAAAATTGTGTTTAAAAAGGGCCAACACTACTCACTTCAAGTATTTTATTCTTGAGTGCTTGAACCCTTAGTAAAATTAAAGTGTGGCACCTTTGCCTAATTAGGAAGGCTTTGGTGTCAAAAGTCGTATTAAAATATATAAAAATAGCGAAAGTGTGCTATGTGAATGTGAATATACAAAACTATTGTTTAAAAAGGTCTACATGTTTCAACCCATACATGGATTCAAGGGTTTTCGTCAGGACCGTGGTGATTTGAACTGGGTGGTCCGCCCACGCTAAGGAGCGTCCTGCCCTAGTTCAATTTAGAGACCGTAAATAGTGATCTCGTGAAAAAAGGTGCGTTTTTCTCTTTTGAAAAAAACCTGTGAAAAGACAGGGAAACAAAGAACAGGAAGGGGTCACACACTGGGGTAGACAAATTGGATTATACCACATATAACACATATGTTCATGGTCAGTAGCACAATCGTAACATCCACGTGTGGAATCATGCCAGCATATCAATATCGTGAGTAGAACATATCTATTGCGTGGGTGGCAACAGAACTACAGTGATAAGTTGCCGGGTAGTGCCTTTCAATCGAAGGGCAGGCGCCAAAATGAGGGGTGTCGATATGGTTTTGGCGTCTGGGATATGTGAAAATCAGGGGTCGGTAAATGGGAGAGTGACCTATTAGCGTGCTGCGATGTGAACGGCTGCCAAACATTTGTGAGCAGTCGTGCAAAGAACCGTCTCAATTGCATGGAGGCGGCTAGTTTTTTAGTGCTTACGCTTAGAAGCGGAACTATCGCTTCATGGGCACCAGCGTTACCAAGTTGACAGGATTCCGTCTCCTGTAGGTAAAAAAACATGTATCTAGTGTCAGCTCTGTGGTCATTGAGCGCTGACAATCGAGTATTGCCTCAAGAGAAAATGCGGTCAACCATTACCGCATTACGATCCATCAAGTGTACTTACTTGTCGCTTCTGTTCATCAGACCGAAAAACCTACTTGGTTCTTGCTCGGCGTGCCCCGTGGAGTGTCTCCGGTACCTGAATGCCGATAATGTGAGCACTTCCTAGTTGGGCGTGGCCGGGTCACGTGTGTTGAGCACGTGATCTAGTGATAGCCACTCACGATGTTTTGGTAAACACTGTAAACGGACTTGCCCAAATGAGTCATTGTGTACATCGCTATGGTAACGATGTGTTGAGATCTCGGGCGAACAGCGCTCGTTTTGCTGATGCATAATTCTAGGGTTTCTTTTGCGTTTGTGGGGTCACAAACGCGGTTTCAGATTGGAACATATTTACAAGGTATTATTTTACAGAGAATACTGAGAATACTATCAGGACAGAGAAAAGCGGGCAGGATTACCGCTTTTTTGAAAATGAATTTGATGAAATAAAACAGAAACGGGCACATAGTGATTCCGTGTGGTGGAGTCTGGATTCTGATGAACCCTCTTATGTCAACACATTATTCCACGGTATATTGTCGTTTAAACCGGTTTTATGCGTGGAAAGTCTGTAGACCCACCTCTGTTCCTTTTCAAATAAACGTTTGTTCAAGTTTGTACCAGGTTGCACTTGTTCAATTATTGTCCATTTAATGTCATCGGCAGTGTGACCTATGGACAAAAAATGTTCAGTGAGCTTTGTATTTGTCTTCCTGCACCTGATGGTGCTCCTGTGCTCTCCGATGCGTAGTTATATCTTCCTACTGGTCATTCCTACATAATGTAGGTCACAGGGGCATGTCAATCTATAGATGACGTTCTCGCTATTGCAATTGGTCTGCCCTCTGATTGTCCACACTTTATTTGGTTCCAGCAGTAGTGTTTTTGTATTTGTGGTAAAAGGGGCAAACACTGCAACTTCCGCATTTATAGTGGCCAGTTACCTTCGGTAGACCCCATAGGTTTGTTTGTGTTTCTTTCCTTGGGTGTACCGCTAAGGGTCTGGTATTGACCACTGCATCCTTTATGCTTCGTGCCCTTTTAAAAGAAAATAAGGGTTTGTTCCATCTGAGGTTGCCTGTATTCAGAATGTTCCAGTGCTTGTTTATTATCCTTGACACATCATTGGATATTGTGTTATATGTTGTAACACACGTCAGGGGAATCTCTTCCGGGACCCTTTCTTTCGGTTCCAAAAGGGCTGTGCGAGGTTGATTACGAGCTCGCTTCTGGCTTTTCTGGAGGATTCTGTTTGGGTAGCCTCGGTTTTGAAGTTTTTGAGAGAGATCATTGGCTTGTCTCTTGTAGTCTTCTAGTTCACTACAGTTCCTACGGATTCTAAGGTATTGCCCGTATGGTAAATTTTCGCGTAGGGGTCTGGGGTGGAAGCTTTCAAAACGGAGGAGGTTGTTTTTCGCAGTCGGTTTGTAATGGGTAATAGTAGTCAACTTCCCATCTTTTTTTGTGATTTTAACGTCTAGGAAGACCAGGGTGTCACTGTTTTTTTCATATGTGAACTTTAGATGATTGTCTCTGGTGTTTATCCAGTTGAAGAAAGAGGTTAGTGATTCCTCTGAGCCTTTCCAAATGGTTAGCACATCGTCGATGTACCTACGCCATATTAGGAGATTGGAGCTATAGGGGTTTGTATCACTGAGAATGTATTTCTCTTCAAAATCAAATACATACAAACCCGCTATGCTTGGAGCAAAAGAACTGCCCATGGATGTCCCACCCGTCTGTAGGAATATTTGGCCTTCAAACTCAAAATAATTCCTTTTCAGTGCTAGCCTCGCACACTCGAGGACAAAATTTTGCGACGTGTTTTTCAAAGCCATGGTGCAAAGAACTAGCACATACCTACAGGACACAAAGAGCCTTTTACAAATTCTAGATCAACTTACCGTGGACAATGACACCATCCTGGTGAGTTTTGACATTGAGAGCTTGTACACCAGCATCCCCCAGGATGCAACATTGGAAGTACTAGAAAGAGCTCTAGAGAAAGAAACTTGGACATCAAGAACACCAAAAAATGTTGTCCTCGAGTGTGCGAGGCTAGCACTGAAAAGGAATTATTTTGAGTTTGAAGGCCAAATATTCCTACAGACGGGTGGGACATCCATGGGCAGTTCTTTTGCTCCAAGCATAGCGGGTTTGTATGTATTTGATTTTGAAGAGAAATACATTCTCAGTGATACAAACCCCTATAGCTCCAATCTCCTAATATGGCGTAGGTACATCGACGATGTGCTAACCATTTGGAAAGGCTCAGAGGAATCACTAACCTCTTTCTTCAACTGGATAAACACCAGAGACAATCATCTAAAGTTCACATATGAAAAAAACAGTGACACCCATGTCTTCCTAGACGTTAAAATCACAAAAAAAGATGGGAAGTTGACTACTATTACCCATTACAAACCGACTGCGAAAAACAACCTCCTCCGTTTTGAAAGCTTCCACCCCAGACCCCTACGCGAAAATTTACCATACGGGCAATACCTTAGAATCCGTAGGAACTGTAGTGAACTAGAAGACTACAAGAGACAAGCCAATGATCTCTCTCAAAAACTTCAAAACCGAGGCTACCCAAACAGAATCCTCCAGAAAAGCCAGAAGCGAGCTCGTAATCAACCTCGCACAGCCCTTTTGGAACCGAAAGAAAGGGTCCCGGAAGAGATTCCCCTGACGTGTATTACAACATATAAAACAATATCCAATGATGTGTCAAGGATAATAAAAAAGCACTGGAACATTCTGAATACAGGCAACCTCAGATGGAACAAACCCTTATTTTCTTTTAAAAGGGCACGAAGCATAAAGGATGCAGTGGTCAATACCAGACCCTTAGCGGTACACCCAAGGAAAGAAACACAAACAAACCTATGGGGTCTACCGAAGGTAACTGGCCACTATAAATGCGGAAGTTGCAGTGTTTGCCCCTTTACCACAAATACAAAAACACTACTGCTGGAACCAAATAAAGTGTGGACAATCAGAGGGCAGACCAATTGCAATAGCGAGAAAGTCATCTATAGATTGACATGCCCCTGTGACCTACATTATGTAGGAATGACCAGTAGGAAGATAAAACTACGCATCGGAGTGCACAGGAGCACCATCAGGTGCAGGAAGACAAATACAAAGCTCACTGAACATTTTTTGTCCATAGGTCACACTGCCGATGACATTAAATGGACAATAATTGAACAAGTGCAACCTGGTACAAACTTGAACAAACGTTTATTTGAAAAGGAACAGAGGTGGGTCTACAGACTTTCCACGCATAAAACCAGTTTAAACGACAATATACCGTGGAATAATGTGTTGACATAAGAGGGTTCATCAGAATCCAGACTCCACCACACGGAATCACTATGTGCCCGTTTCTGTTTTATTTCATCAAATTCATTTTCAAAAAAGCGGTAATCCTGCCCGCTTTTCTCTGTCCTGATAGTATTCTCAGTATTCTCTGTAAAATAATACCTTGTAAATATGTCCCAATCTGAAACCGCGTTTGTGACCCCACAAACGCAAAAGAAACCCTAGAATTATGCATCAGCAAAACGAGCGCTGTTCGCCCGAGATCTCAACACATCGTTACCATAGCGATGTACACAATGACTCATTTGGGCAAGTCCGTTTACAGTGTTTACCAAAACATCGTGAGTGGCTATCACTAGATCACGTGCTCAACACACGTGACCCGGCCACGCCCAACTAGGAAGTGCTCACATTACCGGCATTCAGGTACCGGAGACACTCCACGGGGCACGCCGAGCAAGAACCAAGTAGGTTTTTCGGTCTGATGAACAGAAGCGACAAGTAAGTACACTTGATGGATCGTAATGCGGTAATGGTTGACCGCATTTTCTCTTGAGGCAATACTCGATTGTCAGCGCTCAATGACCACAGAGCTGACACTAGATACATGTTTTTTTACCTACAGGAGACGGAATCCTGTCAACTTGGTAACGCTGGTGCCCATGAAGCGATAGTTCCGCTTCTAAGCGTAAGCACTAAAAAACTAGCCGCCTCCATGCAATTGAGACGGTTCTTTGCACGACTGCTCACAAATGTTTGGCAGCCGTTCACATCGCAGCACGCTAATAGGTCACTCTCCCATTTACCGACCCCTGATTTTCACATATCCCAGACGCCAAAACCATATCGACACCCCTCATTTTGGCGCCTGCCCTTCGATTGAAAGGCACTACCCGGCAACTTATCACTGTAGTTCTGTTGCCACCCACGCAATAGATATGTTCTACTCACGATATTGATATGCTGGCATGATTCCACACGTGGATGTTACGATTGTGCTACTGACCATGAACATATGTGTTATATGTGGTATAATCCAATTTGTCTACCCCAGTGTGTGACCCCTTCCTGTTCTTTGTTTCCCTGTCTTTTCACAGGTTTTTTTCAAAAGAGAAAAACGCACCTTTTTTCACGAGATCACTATTTACGGTCTCTAAATTGAACTAGGGCAGGACGCTCCTTAGCGTGGGCGGACCACCCAGTTCAAATCACCACGGTCCTGACGAAAACCCTTGAATCCATGTATGGGTTGAAACATGTAGACCTTTTTAAACAATAGTTTTGTATATTCACATTCACATAGCACACTTTCGCTATTTTTATATATTTTAATACGACTTTTGACACCAAAGCCTTCCTAATTAGGCAAAGGTGCCACACTTTAATTTTACTAAGGGTTCAAGCACTAAAGAATAAAATACTTGAAGTGAGTAGTGTTGGCCCTTTTTAAACACAATTTTGATAGTCTTGAACACATAAAAAACGAAACCAGCTCCACTGTAATCAGGTGTCGCAGAACACCCTGTAGGCACTCGGCCTATGGGGTGGGACCCCGATGATGAAGCATGTCACCAACCAGGTTGGTGAGTGAGGGGTCTTCTATAAGGATATGCATTATCCAGCAACAGGTTGGGGCAAAATGTGCTGACCAGAGCATTTGTGCTCATTGTTAGAGAGTTATTTCTCTCTACCCATGAGGGGTTACTCCTCTATTGTTTTTTCAACCTGAGGATATCCTCTAGGCCCTGCTGATAGGCTGATAGCTCCGGTGTCACCCAACTTCTGCACCAAAACAATAAAGGTGTAAGCCCTATTATTGAATTAAGTGCTCTCAGTCCCAGGTCTAAGTGCAGAGGAATGAGCAGGGTGCCGTAGTTCGGTCAAAGGGTCTCCCGAATGGAGTAGGTCTGGCAGATCCGTACTCCTCCGGGTCTTCTGATCATTCAGTGGAGATTAAGTCCCCATACATAAGGGGAGAATATTCACTAGAAAAGAGTAAAGAATAATGAAAGGGGTGCAGATACCATCCCCCCATTTTTTCACTCTATTCATCCCCTAAAATGTATGTTTCTCTAACTATGGTATTGCTCCAATTAAATGAACTGTGCTCACAAAAGTTCCAAAATAGAACTCAATAGTATGGTATTGTAGCCTGGGTTTTCTTACCAAATATTCCAGGTAATTAACTTAGATCACTTAATCTTGAATCAATTGCGTAACGAGTGGATTTGATCGCGACAGTCCTGAGGAAGACCGAAGTGACCTTTCGAGGAACAATTGAAGCGGTCGAAACATGTTGACTTCAGCAGTGGTAGGAGGGTAGTCTTGGGGAACCTTATTTTCTCAATAAGACATTTCCCCATCCTTTTCATACTTTTTAATCCTGATAAGGGTATCAAATTGGGTTCAATAAAGTAATTCTTTCTATTGGCACCCTTAATCAGTTTTAAACACATCCTTACTGTACTTTTTTGTCGCACTATCAGCTTATCCACGAGGTGTTCACTGCACGTTCTATCACTCATGTATGTTATTCGTTGTACGTATTGACTGATTGTGTTGTACGTCTCATAGTGTGGAATTTATTACTTTTTCCCCTTCCCTAATGCTCCGCCCTGGATGTGGCTACACCAGGGCGTTTGTAGCAGGCGCTATGATGAAGCATGTCACATACCTCGGTATGTGAGTGAGGGCAGGTTTTTCAAATTGGAGAATTTTCCTTTGTTGTAGTTGTGTACTCTATATACCCCTTGTGTGTGATCATTTGGTTTGCTCCAGGGAGCTTGGGGTATTGGAGTTTAAACAATTTTGTCCCTCTCCCCTTTTGTGTGTTGATCGGTTAGTGTGACCCCCCAGGTAATCAAATATTGGAACTCGCTCCAGCCGGGCTCAATGCAGTTCTGGGTTGGCCCTAGATGTTGGAGAAGGGCTAAGGACCATGTACTTGCTTGCAGAACTGAGCAAAGAGCTTTTGAAGGCCCATCAGCTCTAGAAATCAGGAGGGTCTCGTCCGCAAACACTAAGGATGATATCTCAACACCAGCAAGACTTGGTGCATCATTCTTGCAATCAGCCAAGTATGCCACCAGACCATTTATAAAAAGCAGAAATAAGGTCGGGCCAAAGCACATCTCTGTCTAATGCCCTGGTTACTCGGAAGCTTGTTTCCGGTCCAGGTAAGACATGGCTTGGCAGTTCGGGCTGGACTGTTCCAATGAGGCACAGGGTCAGACTGCTTTGCATATAGCTATGTCTGAACTGGGGTGGCAGAGTGGGCTAAAGAACGGTGATGGATCAAACTCAGATCTTTTGACTGGGTGTGCATGTTTGATTGGCTCAGATGCTCCGTCCATCACCACCCCCTTTTGTACCGCTTTGGCCTCCATAAGTGTGGCAGGGTATGCTCAGACGTGAGTCCCTTGCTCACTTTGCCACTGGATTCAAGCAAGCCGGGCTGAAGACGGCTGGAATGCCAGAAACCGGTCCTCGGAAGCTTGTTTCCGGTCCAGGGAAGACATGGCTTGGCAGTTCGGGCTGGACTGTTCCCATGAGGCACAGGGTCAGACTGATTTGCATATAGCTATGTCTGAACTGGGGTGGCAGAGTGGGCTAAAGAACGGTGATGGATCAAACCCAGATCTTTTGACTGGGTGTGCGTGTTTGATTGGCTCAGATGCTCCGTCCATCACCACCCCCTTTTGTACCGCTTTGGCCGCCATAAGTGTGGCAGGGTATGCTCAGACGTGAGTCCCTTGCTCACTTTGCCACTGGATTCAAGCAAGCCGGGCTGAAGACGGCTGGAATGCCAGAAACCGGTCCTCGGAAGCTTGTTTCCGGTCCAGGGAAGACATGGCTTGGCAGTTCGGGCTGGACTGTTCCCATGAGGCACAGGGTCAGACTGATTTGCATATAGCTATGTCTGAACTGGGGTGGCAGAGTGGTTTAAAGAACGGTGATGGATCAAACCCAGATCTTTTGACTGGGTGTGCGTGTTTGATTGGCTCAGATGCTCCGTCCATCACCAGCCCCTTTTGTACCGTTTTGGTCGCCATAAGTGTGGCAGGGTATGCTCAGACGTGAGTCCCTTGCTCACTTTGCCACTGGATTCAAGCAAGCCGGGCTGAAGACGGCTGGAATGCCAGAAACCGGTCCTCGGAAGCTTGTTTCCGGTCCAGGGAAGACATGGCTTGGCAGTTCGGGCTGGACTGTTCCCATGAGGCACAGGGTCAGACTGATTTGCATATAGCTATGTCTGAACTGGGGTGGCAGAGTGGGCTAAAGAACGGTGATGGATCAAACCCAGATCTTTTGACTGGGTGTGCATGTTTGATTGGCTTATATGCTCCGTCCATCACCACCCCCTTTTGTACCGCTTTGGCCGCCATAAGTGTGGTAGGGTATGCTCAGACGTGAGTCCCTTGCTCACTTTGCCACTGAATTCAAGCAAGCCGGGCTGAAGACGGCTGGAATGCCAGAAACCGGTCCTCGGAAGCTTGTTTCTGGTCCAGAGAAGACATGGCTTGGCAGTTCGGGCTGGACTGTTCCCATGAGGCACAGGGTCAGACTGATTTGCATATAGCTATGTCTGAACTGGGGTGGCAGAGTGGGCTAAAGAACAGTGATGGATCAAACCCAGATCTTTTGACTGGGTGTGCGTGTTTGATTGGCTCAGATGCTCCATCCATCACCACCCCCTTTTGTACCGCTTTGGCCACCATAATTGTGGCAGGGTATTCCGACGTGAGTCCCTTGCTCACTTTGCCACTGGATTCAAGCAAGCCAGGCTGAAGACGGCTGGAATGCCAGAAACCGGTCCTGGGAAGCTTGTTTCCGGTCCAGGGAAGACATGGCTTGGCAGTTCGGGCTGGACTGTTCCCATGAGGCACAGGGTCAGACTGATTTACATATAGCTATGTCTGAACTAGGGTGGCAGAGTGGGCTAAAGAACGGTGATGGATCAAACCCAGATCTTTTGACTGGGTGTGCGTGTTTGATTGGCTCAGATGCTCCGTCCATCACCACCCCCTTTTGTACCGCTTTGGCCGCCATAAGTGTGGCAGGGTATGCTCAGACGTGAGTCCCTTGCTCACTTTGCCACTGGATTCAAGCAAGCCGGGCTGAAGACGGCTGGAATGCCAGAAACCGGTCCTCGGAAGCTTGTTTCCGGTCCAGGGAAGACATGGCTTGGCAGTTCGGGCTGGACTGTTCCCATGAGGCACAGGGTCAGACTGATTTGCATATAGCTATGTCTGAACTGGGGTGGCAGAGTGGGCTAAAGAACGGTGATGGATCAAACCCAGATCTTTTGACTGGGTGTGCGTGTTTGATTGGCTCAGATGCTCCGTCCATCACCACCCCCTTTTGTACCGCTTTGGCCGCCATAAGTTTGGCAGGGTATGCTCAGACGTGAGTCCCTTGCTCACTTTGCCACTGGATTCAAGCAAGCCGGGCTGAAGACGGCTGGAATGCCAGAAACCGGTCCTGGGAAGCTTGTTTCCGGTCCAGGGAAGACATGGCTTGGCAGTTTGGGCTGGACTGTTCCCATGAGGCACAGGGTCCGACTGATTTACATATAGCTATGTCTGAACTGGGGTGGCAGAGTGGGCTAAAGAACGGTGATGGATCAAACCCAGATCTTTTGACTGGGTGTGCGTGTTTGATTGGCTCAGATGCTCCGTCCATCACCACCCCCTTTTGTACTGGTTGACAGGGATGGCATCCGTAGGTTCGCCCTGGGTCTGCAACGTACGAAGTTGGCAGAGTGTAACTTGATCAAGACCAACAAAACATACTTGGGAATACCCATACCACCCAAAACCTTCCAAAGAACATCCCTAGAGACAAGGTCAAAAGCTGACCAGAGGTCAACAAATGTCTCGTATATACAGCAATCCCAGATTAATACATATTTCCAATGCAGCAACTGAAGACGAAAAACTTGGTCGCTTGTACCAACACCTTCTCTAAAGCCAGCTTGTGAAGGAGTCAGTAATGCAGCATCAGTGATCCGCTCACACAGCCTAGCCAAGATGATTCCACTAATGATTTTCTGCACACTGTCAATGAGGCTAATGGGCCAGTAGTTAATAGGGAGAGACTGGGAATCCTTTTTTAAAAAGTGGAATTATCTAAGCCCCTGCCCAGGTGGGAGGCATTGGAGCACCTTTCAGAACAGCAATAAAGAATATAACCAAGTACAGACACCAAGGGGTTGATTCCGATCCGGCAAAAAGCACTCCGAATCGTCGTACGGAGCGTTTTTTCCCCGTACGAATCGTACCTGTAAATGTCCCGTACGTACGACTATGTACGATTCGTACCAGGAGCCGTTCTCCGTACGAGTCGTACAAGACACCGTACGACTCAAATCTCCGTACGATTCTCCCTCGGAACCCGCTGTACGCGACAACTGTACGGTTCGCAGCTGGTTTTTACGACCCAGCAAGTACGATACGTGTCGGGTACGCACCGTACGACCCTTTTTCTACGGGAGCTGAAAACAGCCGTAAAAGCAGAGTTCGTGCCCAAACAGGTACGGAACGCCCCCCCGGGTACGGTGCGTACCCCCCATGATCGCAGGGGTACGCACCGTACCCCTGCGATCATGGGGTGTACGAGCCGTACCTCCATTGTACGATCGGTGTACGAGCCGTACCCCCATTGTACGATCGGTGTACGAGCCGTACCCCCATTGTACAATCGGTGTACGAGCCGTACCCCCATTGTACGATCGGTGTACGAGCCGTACCCCATATACGATCGGTGTACGAGCCGTACCCCCATTGTACGATCAGTGTACGAGCCGTACCCCCATTGTACGATCGATCGATGTACGAGCTGTACACCCATGGGGGTACGGCTTGTACACTGATCGTACAATGGGGGTACGGCTCGTACACTGATCGTACAATGGGGGTACGGCTCGTACACTGATCGTACAATGGGTGTACGGCTCGTATACTGATCGTACAATGGGGGTACGGCTCGTACACCAATCGTACATGGGGTACAGCTCGTACACCGATCGTACAATGGGGGTACGGCTCGTACACCGATCATACAATGGGGGTACGGCTCGTACACCCCATGATCGCAGGGGTACTGTGCGTACCCCTGCGATTATGGGGGTACGGACCGTTCGGTGTGTATGTGTTTGTGTGCTTTTCCGTATGACTGGCCCTTACCTGACGTGGACAGTATGAATCGCATCCTCATACCTCGGTCCGGATCGTACTTGTTGGGTCGTACGGCATGTGTACGAGTCGTACGGTATGTGTACGAGTCGTACGGTTCACGGTTTCAGCCTTGCAATACGTACGGATCGCGACGATTCGGACGGATTCGTGGAATACGGATCGTACTTCGCGACTCGGACGGACGGGTACGATTCGTACGGAGAGGGCTCCGGATACAAATCGTACGGACGTTTTTTTTATCCGAATTGGAATCGACCCCCTAATGTCCTTTTCAGCCATAAATAAGTCTTCTGGAACCTTATCGAGACCTGGGGCTTTTTTTGCGATAATCAAGTCCAAAGCACTCCTGACCTTGAGAAGGGTTATAGGGTTGCTATTGTGGTCAGAGAAGTCACGCAGGGAATAAACTGACACAGCAACCGCCAGGACAGAATCATATGATGAATTCTAAGGTAATACAGTAGGGGAGAGTAAAGCTCAGAAAAGAGGGTGACCCAGTCTACAACCATAATATTATTTTCCATAGAGGAATAATTATCCAGACTTCCATTAGCTAATAGGTGTCAAAAGGAACAATGGTAACCCTCCTTGATGGCAGGCAGCATAGAGGTCCAGTTGTCGATAACCCAATCTTTCTTGGCACAGGCTACGGTGGTCGTGCAAGCTTGCCTAGCTTGTGATATCAATGTCGTATCCTGACCCTGCATGGCTTTAGATAGAATCCATCTAGCTTCCCTGCATGACTTATTAACCATGTTTTAGCGGACTTTGGCTTCTTGTTAGATTTTGATTTCACAAAGACGATATCCTCCGTTTTATAAACATGGCATAATGGACAGTAGAAATAGTCTATGCCATGATCGCATTGGCCTGGGACTCAACCGAGGCTTGCAAAGCCTCAAACCCTGCTGCCACTGTGCCATAAACCTCCTTCATTGCAACCAGGGAGCCCAAGACTGAACTCCATTTGAGTCTGCATCTCTTACTAGAAAGGCTGAGCAACCTGTCAAAGGGTTCGGTAGAATTACTGGCCAGAGCAATCCCCAATGAACTCAACTGCAGATCTAAGGCATGTTGATCACAATCCTGTTGTGGGGCTTTAAACATGTCCACCAATTTGGGTCAAAGTCTAAGATATAACAGCATGTAATCCATAAGGCTGGTGTGATTTGGATAGTTAAATGTATGAGTCCCTTCTTTATCGGAGGGGGCTCTTCCATTACAGGCTCGAAGGCCATGATTTAAAGTGAGTGCATTGAGCTGAACTACAATAGCTGTCCACCTCTGGAGGATAGGAAGAGTTAATTGGAGAACTGACCAGCCTTGATCTTCTTCATACACGGAATCCCCATCAGTATTTGCACTCAAAGGCCCGAATTGATAATTAAAATCACCAGCAACAATTTTATAGACATCAGGCGGAAGGGCTGCCATGGGTGTGTTCAAAACATCTATAATAAGAGATTCCTACCCTTTACCCCCTGGCCTTCGATATACATTATAGACATAAAACACTAGCTGGAAATTGCATACTGAGAAGTAGAATGTCAGGTGATCCGCCTCAACAGCAGCTAAGGTGCAGGGTAGAGCGTTTTTGATCCAAATGGTCAACCCACCGGCTGGCTGGCTTACCCCTTAATAGATGGCAGGCTTAAAAACATGTACGTAACCAGAATAAAACAGGGGGGTTAAGGCCCAAGTCTCCTGAAGGAGACAAATGTCAAATATGCTGACAAACTTGCGCCATTCTTCGCTCGGCTATTTAGAGGCTAGCCTTGCACCATTCCAAGATAGAAGCTTAGTAGGGGGAACATAGGAACCTACAACAAGGGGAGGACTAGAATGAGTTGGGTTAACTACCACAGGGAGGCTAGTGCCAAGGTCAAGCAGGAGAATATCATCCCTCTGTAAATCAAATTATGATCCACTAGGATCCAAAGAAACCCCATTAAAACCTGAGGGAATTACTTCAGTAGAGTAGGATCTAGGATGTGTTATACTGCCTACCGCACAGCTTCTAATGTTAACAATAAGGTAGGGTCGAAACCCTGCAACACAGACTCAGCTTCACTGAGGTCAAAGGTATCCACAATAGAGCTTAGGCATGAATCAACATGTGACAGAGTTCTCCCACAGTCGAGGTAACAGCAGGCAGAGGCCCCACATTAATCATGGGAAGCGGCTACGCAGCCAAAGTATGTGGTGCACCATGTTGGATGGTAGAATCAGGGGCAATGGCAGTTGTTTAGGATGGCACCTTAGCTGTGTTATTTGCGAATGTCTGCATAGAGTTCAACTGGGTAAAATATTTTGCCTGTGATGAGAATAGCTGGTCGATGGCATCCTCTAGGTTCTGTAGCCGAGTTATAAGGGGGAAAAAACAAGCAGCCAATGTGGATATTATAAGGTCCAGCAACCTGGTCCGATCAGGCGATGCAGTAAAATCTGCACTGTTAGGGATGGGAGGCACAGTAGGAAGGATTTGATCAGGCTCTGTCATAGTGGACACTGGTGTTTTGGAAAAAACCCTTGTTATGCTTGTGCTGGTTGAGAGGGACCCCTTAGTCTGTTGTTCCACTTTGTTTGTAGCTGATGGGCCATTGGCAGGTGAGCCAATAGCATTGTTGCCTTAAACAAGGGAAGGCAAAATTGTAGGCTCATGAGTTAAAGTTTGATGGGCCTGCATCCCAGGCTGTTCAACACTTGAAGCAATCTCCGTATGTCCCTCCTGGTTCTCTGCCTCAAGGGGGTCTAACTGATCCACAATACAAGCCGGGGTACAACTAAGAGCCTTGTCCAAATTGAGGGAGAGGTGTCGCTCAGCTAGATTGATTTCTTTAGCGAGGACTCTTGCTGCCCGATTAAGGAAGGAGTCAAGTGTTCTCACAATCCCACCAGCTTGCTTGGTATTGATGTCAGCCTGCTCCCATTCCCCAGGTAGCTTACTTTTAACCATGACTCTGTTGGTAAGTGTGTACAATAAACTGTGGCACTCTATAACCTCTAAAATTCTGGTAAGCAGCAAACCTCACCAAGCCGCTAGGGATCAACAGGTAGAAAGGCCAAGAGGTGTGGCCCTGCCTGGCTTCCTTCGGCCACTAACTGGTGGAGACAGGCCCTTCTTCACCTGGGCCACGCGCTGTGAAATGCTCGGTAGATTAATAGATTAATAGCTCTCCTGCACCAAGAGAAATCGTTGCGGCCCTCCTCTGTGCCGGGGCAGCTAGGAGATGAAGTCCTACTCTCCTGCAAAGCTCCAGTTACAAGTACGATGCTTCCCAGAAGCAGTAAGGGAGGACACCCAGGCTCTGGCACACCCTCCGGTCAAATCTGGTCATCCTGGGCAGGCCCTGGTAGGCCCCAGGCCCAATCCAAGTCTTTGCAGGCTCCGGGAGAGATCAATGGGCGGCTCAATCAATCCAAGACCCCCACAACTAACATAGGAGCATTTAGTCTGGTCGCTCACTTTCACTCACCGCTACTGTCAGAGGAGACGATCCCGTAGGAGGTGATCTGGTCTCCTCAGGGCTGTGCAAGCCCCCAGCCACCCCCTCCACAGCCTCCACTCCTCCTGAGCCGGTGACCAATACTGCAGTGTCACCAAAGCCACTGTCTCCAGCGCCTAATCCCTGTGGGCCCCAACCCACCAGCCGATTCACCCGTATACACTACTGAGTAGGTGTCTTCCTTTGCAGCACACAAAGAAGTTGCAACTCATCATTTTTTAAATTATTGTTAATGTGAATGAAGGGACACCTTCCTGCACATAGACAATCATGCACAATGCAGCAAACATGGAAACATAAAAACGAGGAGGAATAAAGCATTTCTCCTCGTTTTGCCATTTTAACACCATGTTTTTTTGTCTTAATTTTGCAGCTGCATCCTATTTACGCCACCGTTGTAAATAGGGGGCAGCATCAAAATCAATGAGTGTTGTGGTGGAACGCCCACCGCAGCACCCATTGCCCACTCCTTCCATACTATGCACGATTCACCGCAGCGCCCAATACAACTGGATAAGTCCTGCATTGGGCACTATGATTAGTCCCGCACATATAAGCAAGGTACTGATTGGACCCGCAGCTCGATTCTGCCCCCTCAGGCATGATGACAATGGTAACGTAACCGGTAGAGGATCGGCATAGATATGCTTTGTCCCATAGATGGAAACAAGGTGCGGATGAAGTCAGTGGATCCAGCCCGCCCCACCACGCACTACTGACGGTTTAGAGGCATTCCACAGGATTTGTTTTATATTGGATTTGTTTTGCGGACATATGCACTTGAGAGCAAAGTGCACTCCATTTGGCACCACTTTGTATATCTTCAGGCAGCTTTTGCTTCGAGATCTAGGTCTGTAAAATGGTGGTTCATTTAAATACCATTGTTTTGGGATACGCTTCCTGTTTGTTATTGCTCTAGGCTGAAAATGTCACTGTCTGTTGAGGGAATCACAGGATAAAATAATGAAAATGTAGGCGCAGTAAAGTGGACATTCTTTTTCAGAACTTTAAGGTGAAAACACTGATTTTTCCAGTCAAGAGGTTGTGACAAGGTTGACTTAAGATTCCATGGGGACTGCCAGGCTCAACCATCCCCCCATATCCTAGAAAGGGAACTGAAGGCCCAAGCAGGGCTCCCCAGATCTTGCAGGGTTGTAAACTCGAACGTATCCCATTCAGAGGTGTGGCAGGCCCAGGCTGCGGGGCCTGGGCTATAGGCTTCCGACCCTGACTGTTATTACCCAAGCTACCCATTATGCCCTTCTGTAGAGCCAAGTTTGCTTTCCCTACTAAAGCTGGAGGTTGAAAGGTCCAACCTAGACATCAATCAGAGCTCTGGGATGCTTGGACCTTGGCTCAGTTCTCTGGCTCAGTGTGTTGCAAAACACCCAGAACATAGCTCCACCGGCTTGGGGAGTTTTTCCCTGCTGTGGGGAAGTGAAAGCTCTGGCAGGGCCTCCTGGTCATAGCTCCAGTGAGACACGTCATGTTGCAAAGTATCCAGGACAGGGCTTCAAGGACTAGAGGGGGCTTCCCCTGCTCTGGTGGGGCAGAAGGTTCTGACCATTTCCCCGGCCAGTGCTCTGGCACACCTGGAGTCAAGGACCATGGGCTTGGGCTCCATAGGCTGGCTTGCCATGTTGCAAAGCACCTATGACAAGACGCTGCAGTCCCGGGGAGACTTCCCCTGCTGCATTGGAGCAAAAGCTCTGATCAGACCCCCATTTAGTGTTCCAGCTGGCCTAGGGTATAGGACTATTGGTCTGGTCTCAATTCACTTTCCAGCTGTGCTGCAAAGCACCAACGACAGGGCTCCATCGCCCAGGGAGGCTTCCCCTACTCTGTCTAGGCAGACAGTTCTGAGTGGGCTCCAGTCAGAGCTCAGACCAGCCCAGCTGCTCCCCTCAAAGGGTAAGCAGAAACTCCTGTCAGAAAGCAGGGGCAACCAGATAGCCGTCCTCCAATGTGGTCATCGAGCCGCACGCCGTAAGGACGGATGATATGCCCAGATGGGCTCCAGGAGGTTGGGTCATTCGCACTTATGTTATGTTATGTTAACTGGATAGTAGAGCACATATTATCACCTGATAAGGTATCCTGGCACAGGAGCAGGTGCAGAGGGGCCAGAGTTGTACTAGAAGTAGTTGAAGAGACAGGTCTTCAGCCTCTTGTAGAATTCAAGAAGTGAGGAGGCGGCCCTAATGTGTAGAGGGAGGTAATTCCATATTTTAGTTGCAATGTAGGGGATACGGTAGGTGTGTGGGAAAGTGAGTGACTCTAAGCATAGGTATCCAGTGGGTTGGTGGAAATGAAGGTCGCTGTTGAGGTAAGCTGGACCTAAGTTGTACAGTGCCCTGTATGTGTGCATGAGTAGGTAGCGTTTTGTGTCGCCAACCAGTCGAGTTCTCTGAGATGAGGCGTGACGTGAGTGCGACGCAGAAGGTCTAGGATGAGCTGCTGCGGTATTCTGGATGGTCTGCAGTCAGTGTAGGATGGCGTTTGAAATTCTAGCATAGAGTGCAATACCGTAGTCTAGTCTGCTTGTGACGATGGCTTGAGTGACGGTATGTCTGGTGTTCCTGGGAATCCATTTAAAGATTTATCTGAGGATGCCTAGTGTATGGAAGCAACAGGAGCAGGCTGCATTTATTTGTGCTGCGTGTTCACCGTGTCATGTAAGATGATTCCCAGGTTTCTTGCATGGTTGGTGGCTATTTGAGTGGGGCTAAGCTCTGACGGCCACCAAGTGGAGTCCCAGGGGTATTCCTGTTCCTGAGATAAGCACTTCTGTTTTGTTGGAGTTAACTTTTAGGCAGTTGAGTAGTGGTAGTGGATCAATCAATTAATAACTCAAAGATTTATAAAGTGTGGCAAATCCCCCATGAGCAGCTCAATGCGCTGGAATTGCTAGCTGGTTTGTGGTGATCTGTTTGTTCAAACAGCCAGGTCTTGAGTCCTTTCCTGAATTGCTGGAGTGATGAGGGGTGGTCCTGAGGTGCAGGGAAAGGTTATCCCAAGCTTTGGCCATCAGGTGTGAGAAAGAGCGTCCTCCACTGTTGGCTCAGTGGATCTGTGGGGTGTCTGTGAGGAAGTGAGAGGGGAATTGTAAGTGTATGGTCAGTTGGTGGAAGGTTGTGCGTTTCTTGATGTATGCTGCTCCTTCATTGTGCATGGCTTTGTTTGTGTGGGTCACCATCTTGAACTGGCATCTCTTCTGGATTGGAAACCAGTGTATCTTCTTGAGGTGGGTTGTGATGTGGGTCCATTTGGGGAGGTCGAAGATAAATCTTGCCGCTGATGTTTTGTATTGTCTGTAGTCTTTTCAAGAGGAGTATGGCGATTCCTACGTAGAGGGTGTTCCCGTAGTCCAGCCTGCTGGTGACAAGGCCCTGTGTAACAGTCCTTCTAGTGTTGATTGGGAGCCACCTGAAGATCCTGTGGGGCATGCGTAGTATGTGGAAGCGGGTGGATGAGACTGCCTTCATCTGTTTCTCCATAAATAGTTACTTGTCACAGATGATGCAGAGGTTGCAGGAGGAGTCTGTTTGGGCATGGAGTGGGCCACGTTTAGCAAGCATTTATGCATTGTTGCATGGCAAGGTGTTGTTCCCAAAGATGAGGACTTCCGTCTTGTCCTTGTTATGCTTGAGACTGTTTTCTTTCATCCAATCTGCAACGTTCATCATAATTCTGTGTAAGTTGGCTCTGGTGGTGGAGGGGTCTGCTGACAGTGAGAGGATGAGCTGGGTGCTATCGGTGTTGGGGATGCTGTTCAGTCCGTGAGGTCTGATGGTGTCAGCCAGGGTGGGTCATGTACATGTTGAAAAGGGTGGGGCTGAGGAGTGATCCATGGGGGATGCTGCAGATGATCTTCTTGGGTTCTGAGGTGACAGTGGGAGACATTCTCTGGGTTCCTCAGGTGAGGTATGAGGTGATCCATTTGAGGGCTTCTCCCTGGATGCCAATGTGGTGGAGTCTGTTGATCAAGATGTGATGGGACACAGTGTCAAAGGTGGCTGACTGGTCCAGGAGAAGGAGGGATGCCATTTCGCAGTGGTCTGGTAGTGCCCTGAATTTGTCTGGGTCTGAGATCAGGGCAGTCTCAATGCTGTGGTTGGCTTGGGAATCCTGATTGAGGGGGGTCCAGGAGGGTGCTGTGTCCAATTGTTTGGTGAGTTGCTGGTTGATTGCCCTCTCAAGAACCTTTGCTGTAAAGAGGAGCAGAGAGATGGGCCAGTAGTTCTTTGATTCTGCTAGGGCAGCGGATTCTTTCTTCGGGCGTGCCTCGTTTCAGCATGTTTTCAGACCTCAGGGTGGGAGGCCAAGGAGATGGAGGTATTAAGGACTTTCTTGAGCTCATCGCCAATCATCTTGCTCCTGAAGTTGAAGATGTGGTGGTGACAGGGGTCTCTGGGTGCTCCATAATGCACTGAGTTCATGAAGGAGATTGTGGCTTGAGTTGTGAGAGAGATCCCAGTGGGTGAGCATGTGTTTATGTACCTAGGCGTGAGCAGGCTGATGCTGTCAGTGGCAGATTGTTGGGGTTTCGAAGTTTTTGTAGCTCACTGAGATCTTGTCATGGAAGAAGTCCACCAGGGTGTAACAGAGTTCTTGGGAGGTGGGGATGTTGCTCTCAGTGGCTGCTGGGTTGGAGAACTCTTTGACGATGGTGAAGAGCTCCATGTTGTGCTTTGTGCTGGCTTCTATGCAGTCTGATAGGGCATTTTTCGGTGTTTCTTTCAGGAGGCAGTGGTATTGGATTAGTGCTGTCTTGAAGGTGGTACAGTCTCCTGTGTCTTTGCTGGTGCACCACTTCATTTCGAGTTGCCGGCAGTTGCATTTGGTGGATTTTAGCTTTGTAGTGAACCAGCTAGCTCTTCTGGCAGGTCCTTTGGATTTGTCTGGCTTGGTGGAGGTGATTTGTGTCAGCGCATTTTGTGATCCACTGGGAGAAGTTCTTCGCAGCCTGTTTTGAGTAGGTGTCGTGCATGAGTGGTGGGAGTTGACAGCATTGTTTCTAGTGTATAGGTTGAATATTGACAGGATGAGTTGGGTTTCATTGACATAGGAAATAATAGAGATACAGTATGCTCTCATAATGTCGACGAGTGGTGTTATGTAATTTTGAACAGGTTTGGGCTGAGTGAAGAACCTTGGGGAACTTCACAACTTAAGTCCTAGGGCTTGTATGTGTAGGGTGGGAGTCTGACTCTCTGTTTTCTTCCTGTTAGGAAGGACATATCCATGTGAGGGATTTTCCTTGTATGCCTTTTTTGTGTAGTCTTTTGATGAGGCTAGAGTGAGACATAGTGGCAAACACAGTAGTGAGGTTGAGCAATATGGAGTATGAGGGCTGCAGTTTCTCCTAAGCTCAGTAAGGTGCAGTGATGAGTACTGTTTCCATACTATGGTTGCTTCTAAAACCGGACTGGGTGTGGTTGAGGATGTTGTGGAGGTCCAGGTGGTTTGCGAGTTGTTGGTTTGATTGACTTCACTATCGCTTTGACTGGCTATGGAAGCAGCAAGAGAGAGTGGAAGTTGCTCATCTCACTGGTGTCATCCGAAGGTTTCTTGAGGAGGGCTGTGATTGCTGTGTGTTTCCAGTCATTGGTGAAGGTGACAGATTCGATTGAGGAGTTGATGATGTATGTGAGAAATTTAGTGATTAGTTGTAGATATGATGTGGATAGTTGTTTGCTGGGGCCTCAGAGTGGACAGTTTTAATGATTGCCATTATGCCTTCCTCAGTGAGTGTTCTCCAGTAGGTTTAGTTGAAATTCAGGTGGACAGTGGGCAGGTTGGTGATGATGTCCTTTGGGTCTGGTTGTTTCTATAAGTTAATGTAGATTATTTTCGATTTTGCTGTGTAAGAAGTTGAAGAGGTTGTGGCAGAGTTCTTTCTTGGGAGAGTGGTGGTGTTGGCTGTGGCTTTCCGAGTGGTGAACTGAAGGTGAAAACAATCTATTTGCAGTATTTGAAGCTATCTTCAAACTGATCCAGGAGGAATCTTCTCTTGGTGTCTCTTAGAAGATGGTGGTAGTGCTTGAGTTTGACCTTGCAGATAGATTTGATGTTGGCTTCATGGTTGGATATCCATTTCCTCTCCAGCTGCTTGCAGTATCTTTTGGAGTCCCAAAGTTGATCAGTGTACCAGGTGGACTATCTGTTGGTTCTTTGCTGTTTCTGAATTTTAATGGGTGCAAATGCTTTTGCACGTTCGTGATCCACTGGTTGAAGTTGGTGCTATAGTTAATGAGGTTGTCAGTAATAATGGGTGGGTCAGTTTCATGTGCATTTCAAGAGTAAGCTTCTGTTAATATGTTCTAGTATCGGCTAGGCAGTTGTCACTGATGGGTGCTTTGGCTTATGAGGTGGAGATTTTGAAGTGGGTGATGGAGAGGTCGGTGTTAGAATTGGCATCATTGGCGTGAGTCTCCCTTCTATTTTGACGGATTGCCACCTCTGTTTTGATATGTTTTTTCTGGTTATATGCTTTGGGCACTGTGCCACTGCTATTCAGTTCCACAGTGCAAGTGCTCCCTTTGTTAAATTGATGTACTATTGGTGATTCCATGATTGGGTTATTTAATTTACCTGTTAGCCCCTAGTACAGTGCACCATGTGTGCCCAGGGCTTGTAAATCAAATGCTGCTGATGGGCTTGCAGCACTGGTTGAGCCTCCCATAGAAGCAGCTTGTAAAGTGTGTCTCAGGCTTGCCATTGCAAGGCCTGTGTGCAGTCTAGTACTGCCATGTCGACTTGGCAAGTGCACCCACTTGCCAGTCCCTAAACCTTCCCTTTGCTTCATATTAGACCCCCCTATGGAAGGCCCAAGGGCAGGGTGCATTGTAAGTGAAATGTAGGACATGCTGTGGTGTGTGTAGCATGTCCTAATAGTGAATTACAGCCATTTTCGTTTTTCACTATTGCAAGGCTACCTGTTCTCCATAGGCTAGAATGGGCAGTTAGATTATTACATTCTTATACTCCCAACTACCTCGGGGAACATGGTAGAAATTCGAATTCAATATGCCTAAACTCAGAATAATAAGATACTTCTTTTAGTAAAGTTGATTTTAATATTCTGTGTTTGAAAATACCACTTTTACAAAGTAGGTATTTTCTTGCATAACTGTTTAGGCCTGCCTCTGAAAGGTTGTGTATTCCTTGTCTGGGTTTGTGAGTGACAGGGCTGGGGGTTCCAGGAGACAGGCTGGGGCAGTGGTGAATAGAGAGATCTGCATCTAGATGGGAGGGAGGAGATGCACCTGGGACCTGAATAGGGCTGTGTCTTCCCTCTACAATGCTGGCTCCACCTTCTGTGGTTTGTCTGATGTCTCTGCCCTGCACTGTGAAAGGAGAGAAGGAATCTTGGCAACAAAGTGCTCCAGAGCTCTGGCTTCCCTCCCCTGTGCTGGCTCCACCTCCTGTGGGGCGGCTGATGTCTCTGCCCTGCACAGTAAAAGGAAGGAGAGAGTTATGTAAACAAAGTGCTCAGGAACTGGTTTGGACTAGGCAGAGGCCTCTCTGCCTTCAGAGAACAAAGGATTTTGGGGTATAAATATTGGGACCCTGATCCCAAGAAATCAGATCACTTCTGGAACAAGAAACCTTTTGCCAAGGAGAAGAACCAAGTCAAGTCCACATTTGTAAAGCGCACAATCACCCGTAAGGGTCTCTAGGCGCTGGGGGCCGTCGGGAAGATTAAGCGAGCTATTGCCCAGAGTCACATGGTGCTGGGCTAACCTGCCACCGGAGCCGGGGATCGAACCGTGGTCCCCAAATTCCAGCGTCAGTCGCCCTGGCCGCGGCGCCACACCTCTCCCACAACCAAGGAAGCTGCAGGAGTTTTACTGCCCCACTGCCAGTGTGCTGTTTGCTGGGTTGGCCTGCAGTGGTTGCTTCATTACCAAGAAAAGGAGAAGGAACTTTTTAAGGACTTTCATCATCTACAGAATATTCTCCAAGGGCTTGAGCTGTGCTTGCCTCCTGCTAAAGTCTCTGGGACAAAAGACTTCACCTCCAGCTCCCCCTTTGAATTTCGTTGCTGGGAATCGTATCTACAGACATTTGCGTGTTCCTGGGAGCTGGGAGCTGGAAGCGCGACACATCGAGAAGAAGCGTGTCGCCGCCGCAGCTGAAATCGTTGCATCGTCGGAGAAGCGAGCCTTCACCGCATGTCCCTGGAAGCATGTGTTCATTGAAGCTGCCTGCTGTTGCATCATCGGAGAAGCGTGACGCCATCGAGAGAGTCGCCATCGCATCACCAGAGAAGCGTGTCGCAGGGCCTGTCGCGGCTCCAAAATACAGAGTCGTCGCAAGGCTGCCAGGGCGCCTAAGCATCATCATCACAGCGTCATTGCATCGTCGCATCAAGGGCGCAATCTTCTCGCATCACAAACGGATCATCGCATCGCATCAAGGCACCATCTTGTGCTTCGCAACGGGCCCGCAGGCCGGGACTCTACGCATCACGTCCGCACCGATAAGGATTACGATGCATCCCCTACTCTGCGCAAGCAATGTAGCACGATGCATCCTCTCCCCGGATCCCGGATTGACGCATCTCCTCTTTTGCAAGCCTTTTGTTTACTTTGCGTCACACATCCAGGTACTTTGTTGAGAACTTTGCCGCATTTATCATCAACTTGAACTAAGTAACTTTTATCATCTTTAAGCAATCTTAAGTGAGTATTGTGGAGTTTTTGTCATTTGTGGTCTTGTGTTAAGTCTATATAAAGAATACTTATTTTTATAAAACCTGTGTTGTGTCCATCTGTAGTGTTTTTACTATATTACTGTGTATATTCACAAATGCTTAACACACTGCCTCTGAGATAAGCCTGTCTGCTCGAGCCAAGCTGCCAAGGGGGTGAGCAGGGGTTATTAAGGAGTGTAGTCCCCTTATCCTGACTTAGAAGTAAGGGTCCCTATTTGGACAAAGGTGAATACCCTTGCCAACTAGAGACCCCCAGATCTAACAGTCGGTCAATAAGAATGGTGATGCAGAGTAGTATTTAATGTTGCTGCCCAGAACAAGGATTGAATCTAGAGTGTGTCCTGCGATGTACATGGGGTCAGTGATGAGCTGGGAAAGTCCTATGTTGTGCAGGTTCTTGAGGAGGTCGGTGGGGTCTTCCAGGTGGAAACTGAAGTTGCAAGAACTATATAGTCCTTGGAGTTGATGAAGAGGGGGAGCGATTACATCTGATATGACGTTGTAGACGTTGAATCATGTTCCGGGTGGCTTTTATACTGGGGCGCCCTTCAGATTAGAGCTATCATTTGTTTGTAGGCGGAAGTTCATATTTTCCATGTGTTTATTGAATGCAGTGTCAGTGTCAGTGGTTGTTACGCATTTGATGGTGTCTTTGTATATTGGTGTATGGTGTATTTGTGAGTGCACCTCCAAGTTTGTGGTGGTGGTTTTAGCATGCAATCTTGCATCTTGATCGAATTGCCACAGAGATGTTGGGAGACGAAGTGGGGTTCATCTGGGTTTCCGTACGGAAGAGTAGCTCAGGTGCACTGTTGCTAAGGAGGTCCTACAATGGGATTGTGATAATCAAGCGGGTGTTAAGGAGCATGCATGCAAGTGTTTCTTGAGGGTCTGGTGTGGCGGGTAGTGGGGCTATGGTCTGAGAGGGTGGCATGGGAGTTGGAGTGTGAAGTGTGTGTACGGACATGTTGTGCAACTGTAATGGCAGTGGAAAGGCTTTACCGTGCTGTGTGGTGTGATGCAGCAGCAACGGGTGGATTGGCATAATGGGTCTAGCAAGCTTTGGGTAGCTGCTGAGTAGCAGTGGGAGTTGATCCAACCAGGGGTCATGGTGCTGGGTGCCGTCCAGCCACAGATGGGAAGAGATGGGCTTGCCTTTGGCACATGTTCGGCATGCAAGCAGCTCACCTGCTACACAGTCTTGCCCATTCCACAGTTGTGCAATGACTGCAATTAAGTAGGTCCTGGGAGGGGGGAGCAGTGCATGGGTGGTGGGCAGGGCTGCAGATGACACAGAGAAGATGCCGGAGGGAGAGAGAAGATGCGAGAAAAATAAGGTAAATGCAGGAAGCAGGTAAGCAGCAAGGGGGAGGGGGTGGCTGAGGGCACCTCAAAGGCGACACAAGGAGAACAAAAGAGGCACACAGAAAATAAAGACAACAAAGGTATAGAGTGAAAGAATGCCGAGAAAGGGTGATAAATTAGAGCAAGAGAACATCAGCACACACAGAGCACAAATTGGACAAACAGAGGCTGGGAGGCAAAAAAAGAGAAAGAAAGACGCTGAACAGTGTGAACAGTGGGAAAGGTGCAAAAGGGGGCAACATAAGAAAGGCATGCAAAGAGGTGAAAAAAGAGGTGAGCAGAGAGAGGGCAGAGTGAGAGGGTCCTAGCTGGAGATGAGCAAGAATCAGAAGTGGGCAAGTGAATTTGATCCTTTAGATTGTACCCAGTTACAGCCCTGAAGAGAACCCCAAAAGTTGTGTTGGGGCTCGAAACGCGTCTGCACTCTTCTACCAGTGAGACATATTCATAAGATTTAAATCTACGCCTAGGTACTAGCCGTTATCTTAAATAAGACTATGACCAAGATCATAAATAGTGCTCCCGCTGGTAGAACCCTATAATGAATGCACAAAGTGGTTAATGAATTACCATATTGGTTGCTTTGTTGAAATCATGACTGGTTATTCTTATTAAATGTAATGTGCTTTATGTAAATTTGTTCTTCACAATATGAGTTGATTGTATGGCTAATTGTGAGGATTATGTTTTGTTTCCCTTCTTAACACTAAAAAACAAATGACTTCATTATGAAATAATGAAAAAATTAGTAAATAAATACTACAGACCAAAGAAACTGGTTCATGGTCTACTATCTGAGTAATAGACAGTATTTAATGTGATGACTAGACATATTGATAGGTCCTATTTAGTTGTCGTTTACAGGGCGAATTCCTTCACCTTTAATACTTTTAGAAAATTTGAATTTTTCTGCTTTGACTCCTGTGTGCCTGGTGCCTGTCTTCAATACATGTTTGGGGTGAGTGACAACTGATGGTTGTGCATTCCCTCTAGACAGCCACACACAATGGGAGCTTAGGTGTGACTTGATGGGCTTTAATGGGCCTATAACTGGCTTGATGGGGGGACGGAGCTAAGCACAGCCCCATTTGCACCTGAAAAGGCTGTGCCATGTTTCCACACAAAAAGCCTCACAACCCTGTATTATAACTCCAGCGAGCATGTAGTCAGGGCAGGGGATGAAGGTGAATCCCTGCACTTCAAAGCCACTGTCTAAAAGCGTCTCCCGCCATCCAGAACCAGGGCACCAAAGTATAAATACTGGACCTCAGACACCACCAGTTCACTACACTTCTGGACCTGTGGATACAGTGTTAGAAATGGGTCATCAACTTGGCTGGGGTATGCACCTAAGCCAGGCAGAATCCACCACTCTAGTCAGAATGAAGGATTACGCATCTAAAGTAACCCCTGCTCACCCTCTTGGTAGCATTGCACAAGCAGTTAGGCTTATCGCAGGGGCAAGGTGTAAAGAATTTGCACATAACAAACAGTAATACAGTGAAAACACTACAAAAGGACACCACACCAGTTTTAGAAAAATAGCCAATATTTATGGTTCCTGGAAGTTGATAGCTCTATCTGGGGCTATCACAGTGTCGTGAACAAAGAAATCCAACAGTTCTGGCCAGCTACTATGTCGGGAAGACCCGCAAACAGTACCTTTAGAGATGCAGGGGTCAGACCTTGACGCGAACTCCGGAGAAGCAGCGTTGACAGGCGTTGGTTACTGAACTCGGTGCAGGATTTGTTGGGCCCTTGAAGTCACATGCATTGCAGGTCAAACTCTCTGAGTTTGACATCAGGAGCACCGGCAGGTGTCAGGGCTGAAGTGTGAAGCAGAGCTGTGCAGAGTGCAGTGCCTTCAGGTTGCAGTGCAGGCAGCGGTCTAGTGGCGTCGGTGAGACCAGGGTTGCAGTGCTAAGCCGGGTGGTGCTCGTTGCGGTGCTGACATGGCACGGTGAAAGCAGTGGCATCGTTGTTGCTGAAGCGCTGTCATCGGTACACCCAGGCTGCGGTGTGAGAATGGGCAATGCGTCATGAGGGCCCACAGGCTGCGGTGAAAGCAGCGGTGTCAGTTGACGATCTGGATTCGATGCCACTGGCGTTGGTGACTCAAGACGGCAGTGTGGGACAGGGAGGTGCGTTGAGTAACCTACAAGCGGTGCCTCCAAACCACAGTGTAGGTAGCGGTGTCAATGTGAGCTTGGACCTGCGTTGTTGATAAGACCAGGGCTGTGGTGTGAAGTGGGATGTTACTCCGTGTTCACCACGAGCATTGTCCACAGGTCACGGTGCAGGCAGCGGCATCAGTGATGACGTTGCGGCATCATCGGCGATAAAAGGGCAGTGGTGTGAAGTGAGGCAGTGCATAATACCTGCCTGCAGGTCATGGTGCAAGCAGTGGCTGGTGGCGGCATTGGACGGCGTCATTGGTGAGACCCAGAAGATGTTGAAGTCTTTGATTTCCCTGAGACTTCCAAAGGGAGGCACACTCTACATCAAGCCCTTGAATAGCAGTGGTAAACTGCTCAGAGTCCTAAAACCAACAAAACCAAGGTGAAAACCCGGAGGCAAAATGGTGGTGAATCTGTTGGGAAAGCCAAGTCTAAGAGCCAAGAAAAGAACTGCAGTTACAAGGACTGCCACTCTGCTGTACTCCTGCTTCTTTGTGCTGACCTGCTGCCTTCTTCCCTCTTGCTTGAGAGTGAGAAGGACCGGACCTGCACCTCTCAAACCCAGAACCAGAGTGACTCAAAGGGCTTGTCTGCTTGCCCCTGGTTCTGAAGTCTCAGGGACACCAAAGACTTTCAACCATCCTGCTACAGCACCTGGACTCTGCCATCTGTTAGTCTTACCCTGCCAAGTGGTACCAATCCAGTCCTGTGCCTTCGGAAGTGGGTATAAATTGCTGCCTCTTTAGAACACTGACACACAGTTTGGCTGCACCCTGCATCTTTGTCGACACAACCAGGGTTAAGGTACTTTTGTTCAGCGTGCCTCACTGGGTCCCTGTATCTGGCCTGCGCTCCACCATAACCCACATAAGTGCCTATTGCTTTTAAGCTCTATTTTTCAGCTTTTTCTTTAAAAATTAATATCTCAAGATATTATTAGATTTGTGTTGTTTATCTCATTAAATTAAGCTCTGTGTTTTTAACCAGCCGGTAGTGCATTTTTGTGTAGTGTATTCACAGTTTTACTGTTTTAAATGTTACACAAATACTTTACACATTGCCTCTATCAGAGGGTGAGCCCAGTTTAATTTAGGGTGAGTATCTAACTTACCCTGACTGGGATTGTGGTTCCTGCTTAGACAGGGCACATACCTCTGCCAACCAGAAACCCTATTTCTAACATGAGGGTTGAGCCTAAGATGGTACATTGTCATCTAGGATTGTTTTGTCCTCAGAAAAGCAGTTGTGAAATATCAGTGGATGAAGAGACTGTAAAATAGAGATTGACTGCAGATTGACGGAAGAGCACACCCACTGGTTAAATGTAAAGGTTGAAAAGGGCAAAGCTAGAAGAGAGCCTGAGACCCTTGAGGTCCTCTCTGAGAGAGTGCTTGTTGAAACAGGTTTAAGGTTTGATCATTTGTGAGCACCTCACTAGGGGCCCGATTCACAGAATGAACTTAAGACTAAATCCTAAACTTACTACAATTTGGTATTCACAGAATGCACTTACTACTATTTGGTATTCACAGAATGCACTTACTACTTTCGGGATTCACAGAATGCACTTACTACTTTCGGGATTCACAGAATGAACTTACTACTTTCGGGATTCACAGAATAGATTTACGACTACTACTTTACGTCTGCCGCCGGGCCGTAATTTCCGCCACTGGGCCGGATTTTACGGCACTTCGGCGGATTTTACGGCGAATCATCATACAATCCGATTATGGGCCGCAATTTACGATTACGGGCCGCAATTTACGATTATGGGCCACAATTTACGATTACGGGCCGTAATTTACGATTACGGGCCGTAATTTACGATTACTGGCCGTTAGTCATGTTAGCCAAGGGTAAACACCTGGCCAAGGGTCACCCATCCCCCAACATGGATCAGCTGACACACAGTAGCCAATCCCAGCCAACAGCTCCATTTTGCCATGGTGTATGCTGCCACTGCCTACCATCCCCCACCACGCTCCAGCTGAAGCCAATTAACACTAATTGACCAGTACCACAAAACACATAAAAGCAGCACACAGTGAAGGAACTGGTTTGGCCGCAGAGAGACTGTTACTACAATGCTTCCAGTGCCACAGAACATGGAGATGAGAAGAAAAAGAAACTTCACAGCAGAGGAGACCACCATGCTTGTGAAATACATAGTCAGGCACCACAAGCGCCTAAATGGGCTACCACCATACTGCACCTGTGGGGCACAGAAGCAAGAACTATGGCAGCAGATAGCCACTTCTGTCTCAGCCCTGGGGGAGGACAGACACACAGTGCAGGACATAAAAAAAAGTGGCAGGACGAAAGGCAGAGGGTCAAGGAGAGATACTCCAGGATAGAACTGAGCAGAATCCTCCCTGCTGCATGCCTGGGCCCCGCCTGCAGCTCACCACACTGGAGGAGGATACCCTCACAACTATACACCCCCACTTGGTCCATGGGCTGCCTGTCAGTGATGTCCGCTACGTGGTACCAGGTAAGTGGAATGAAAAGAAAAAGTGCATGAAGAGATTGTCTGTGTTACACTGTCACAGTGACCATGGAAATTGTCCAAAGTGTCTATAAATATATGGTTAGTCAGAGACTCATGTGTCACCCACTACGTAGCACCACAAGTCCCAGAATCATTTGCATCAGAAAAGGCTAATACCCCCTACCCTATTAAAAACATGTGCACAGTACTGATGCCATACATACACAACCCAGCTAATTCAATAACTGTACATATTGACTGAAAATGTGCAATGACAAATGGAAATTTAAAATTAAGTTAAAAAAATAAATTAGCTAAAGACAAACATTAGCAGGGAAGCGCCAGTACCAATGTGACATGCAATTCAACCCTTGCGCAAACACGGATGTGTCGTGTACATATGGTGGTACTCTGTGGTGCAGGGATAGACAGATGTGTGTTGAATCTGATGGTGTCTAGGGGGGGCTTTGCTAAAGTTGTGTCGCAAGAGTGTTGCAACTCCAACAATGTCCATGCACTGCCCATACCTAACGTGCTGCGCCACTCCTTACGTCTGCTTCAAGCAGGCGTAAGGTTGCGTCGCAGCGACCTCTGATAAGTGATACTGTGAAATCATGTAGATTACACTGACTCACTTGGACGCGGCATATCCCAAAGGAGTGCACACCCTGCCTACCTCCAAGCTGACGTTGCGCAGGGCCTCACAACATGACGATTCACCATAGTAGCGTCACGTTGCGAATAATCCTAAATGTGTTTTCTCTGCGGTACACCACCGTTGTGTCACAGAAGTGATGCAACAACAGTGTAAATTCATTTTCTAGGGGGTTGTAAACCTGCCACAAAATCTCCAAAAAGTACATCACCCTGTGCCAGCCTAAATCACAAAGCAGATGGTGAGAGTATCCTCTGATGTAAATATGTCCAACACATATCCTGTTGTCCAATTTCCACTCTGCCACGCCATTACATCCCCAACACACCACTGCTCCTACCTGCCCCGTTTGCGGCAGTTCCGCGCAATACTGTTATCACACAGAAGATATGGGCAAATCCCAGAAACGTTACACAAGCACATTTCCCATTTGTCTACTTTTCTCTCTTCTCACCCATTGACACATCCAGCCAGAGCACAGACAATTGCAGTAGCAGAGGTCACCGCATCGCATAGGAGGAATTGGCAACGTACCGATGAAGGCATGTCAACCACACTAACTAGTAAGTCAAAGTGGACAGGAGATGGTCAAAATGCATACATCGTCAGAAGACGACAGAGGGACAAATAGTGCCCAACTATGTAAGTCAACCATTTATGCTACATTTGCTGCATTACAATTGGAGTTGTCAATGGACATTCACCTTTAACATATGACATTTGTGAACAGCGAAAGACAAATTATAAAATGTCTTGGCTCATCATACCTTTGCAAATGTGGTACACAACATGTATTACACCAACAGACCCAGAACGGGGAAAGCAATCCTGTAATCGAGGGCCACAACAAGCCAAAAGGGTGTACACACCATATTGTAATAGTGTTTGTAGACCTAATCAAGAAATAGCATTTGCACCGATACGGAAATGAAGACCAAACAGTGAGATACCAGTCTCTGTAGTATTGACAATGCATACACTGTCCAACTTCTAATCTTTCATACATACTTTATTCAGCACAGCCTACACAGCTGATCATGTACTGCATACATTGGATGGATAATTTCCGGATATCAACAAAACACGATAGTGGACTTTACCTCTGGATTCGTAGGCATGTCATTGTGATATAGGTAGCATCAAGGTAGTGGGCCCAATCTAAGTTATATGTGGGATCACTCATTACATAATGTATGACACACTTCTGCAACGGTGGTGACCATGACTGCTTGTGCCCGTCCTGTGCCAGAAATTGAATGCATCACATGTGACAGCAGGAATGTAAAGTTGCGAAACAAACTTATCATTGTAGGTACAATGCGATCCTCCCAGAACCCAAGACGCCCACTGACTTCTGCTACTAGGTTGGACTTGACATCTGTCCAGGGACCACATACTGCTCCGGTGCTGGGCCACGGTAAGTCAAGCTTGCTGAATGCTTATTAATTGTGCCTTTCACCTCCACCGTATGTGTTGTACAACACTGTTATCCTGCATCACAATATGCTCACATAGGGCATTTGAACACATGGCCGATCAGACCCTGGTGGCAAATGAGATGCTGACACAAAATGTATGCCAAGTGTGTGCACAATGGACATACAATAGAGCAATGTGTCATAAGAAACGTCCACAACACAACAGGCTTGCAATTCAATGCTATGCTAAATCCCTAGCAAAATTAACATGGTCAAATCAATATGAAATTGGTATGGCTGAGGCACACACTGCTGCCAGTTGTGTACCTGTGAGATGGGTGTAGGGGCTGCTAAGGTGAATCTTCATGCAGTTGTTATTGTTATTGTTATTGTTAAATTGGATTTGTATCGCGCCAATCACCTACAGGTCTCTAGGCGCTCGGAAATCGATGGAATTCATACAATAACTATGTGTCCCACAAGAAGGTAGTACAGCAGCCAGCCTATATTATATCTAGAGCCCTCCCAAACAATAATGTCTTTAGACACTTTCTGAATCGCAGGAGATTCCCCTCTCTGCGCAGTTCCTCAGGCAGCTTATTCCATAATTGAGGGACCAGCACAGTTACACCTGCAAAATGATTTGGCAGAAGAGCAACAGGATAATCCAGTGCAGGTGGGAAGATTCAAAGCTTCTCACCTCATCTGCAATGTGTGATCTAAACCAAATGTTGTCTTCTGCTTGCCTCCCTTCTACCATATTCACATGTATAGGTGAGTGTATGAAATATGAGGTTTGGATGTCTGCTGCACAAGACACTATCTGTTGTCATGTAAGTAGTACCATGATGTTGGAAATGGAGCATGGGAACAGAGAACACTCAAAGGATGGACATTAGTAATCTGTGTTCTCTCATTCAAAAATGAGCTGTGTGACCTCATGGGGAGGGAAGCACAAATGGGCAACATCAGCCCCTGACAACTGCATATCTCACACATGAACTCCTTTCTGACTTGTCAACAGACAACATTACACCCATGAAAAAAGTCTGTCACAATGGTAAGGGTGAAATCAGTAACCTTCTCATACAAGTTCGTCAGTTGATGTGTCATCTTATTGATGTCAGTGCTGCATGGCTGTAAGCTTGCAAATGCTGCTTGTGAGCAGGTGCCCACATGTTAAGTCAATGAGCTACACATGCTGCACATCGCCTTGATTATCCACAAATGGCTAATGAGAATGTAATTTGATCTCATAGCTACAATCTGTTGTACAAAAATATGGACATGTATTTCTCATCACAGGTGCTGACAGGATGAGACCACTGCAGCGGACACCATCCCGGGGGATGCATGACATCCTGGCTGCAGCTGTGAAACCGTCGCGCACCTGTCCCTCAGGTAAATCGGGCATGAGGAGTGTCAACATCTTAGATTACAAAGCTATGACAGAGATCGAGATCCCCTTATACATGGAATCAACAGTTGTTGATTACAAAGTGAAATACAGACCAGGAGTGACACATATGCATGTCTGTCATTTGGTGAGGCAGATCGTTGAGAATGTTGTTTCTACCCTCTACAGCTATGTCTACAAGAACTATGATGAGACAGGTGCAGCAGGATACACCAGGAGGGAACGCAAAGGGACAGAGAGTTGTGGCTGGAGCTGGTGAGTTCGCTAGTATCATGTAGATCTCTGTGTAACACCTCAGTGCTATGGTGTGAGCGGCCATTTGTGGTGATACCCTAACCTGATCACATGATCCTCATCTGCTGATGCAAAGTGCAGTAAATACAACCCTGGTGTTGCTGCACATGTAATACCTGGTCAATCACCAATACAGTTGCAACCTCTGTGTTTCAGATGATGCTGAGGGAGAGGCTGACAGACCGACAACCAGTGCTGGCCGACGGGCAATCTGAGGGGAGAATCCCCTGATCCTCCAGGCAGCAATGGCGGCTGCAACTCATGCCCAAGAGGAGGAGGATTAAGGTCAAGAGGAAGTTGACTTTGAGGAGGATGATGAGTACATATCAATGTACTCCGGGGATGATGATACTGATGTCACGGCCTCACATCCTCTGACAAGTAACGCCCGTCTGCCTCCTCTCAAACCATCAATACCACGGGATAAATCAAACCAGCCACGGCTCCCACACATCCACTCACAGACATCACTCACTCACAGCCCTCACGTCCGGGACCGACATGGTGGTTCCCCTACCCACTCTTCCCTACGCAGTGTATCCCTGCTATCCTCTCCACCATCTGTGGGAAGTACCAGCCCTGTTGTGGACCAGGTATCCCCTGGGCACCCTTCTCCTGCCCACAGACTTCTACCTGCCACCCCCCTGTTGTTGGACCTGCTCATCTCATCCCTGGCAGACACCAGCAGAGGGGGCCTGCACGTGACGATGGTGGCCAGTGGGAGCAGGACTTCTTCCAACAGCAGGCAGAAGTGAGGCAGGACATTCAGGCCATAGGGGCTACCCTGTCAGACATTTCTGGGTCCCTGCAGGACATGGCCCAATTCCCTCAGGTGGTGGACAGGGTGGGCCAAGCTTTGGATAGGATGGATAGCACTTGGCAGGAAATGTCTAGAAATATGACAGACCTGATATCCATCCAAAGGGAAGAGAGTGCAAGACGCCATGCCTTGGCCATGAAGATGATGGAGGGCATGGTGAGAGTGATCCAAAGTCTACCTTCACGGCCAACGCAGGGAGGGAACAATCATGTCGGCCTGTAGGACAGCACATCCCCAAACCTGTAACACCAACTGCACAGCACCACAGCCAA
The DNA here is from genome assembly GCF_964261635.1 of Lissotriton helveticus. NCBI lineage: Eukaryota > Metazoa > Chordata > Amphibia > Caudata > Salamandridae > Lissotriton > Lissotriton helveticus. The sequence continues at coordinate 1,244,115,857 of NC_136067.1, forward strand.
GGTACACAAACTCACCCGCACCCTGAACAGGCACGCCCACCACCCCCACTACCTGGCCAAACACCACAAACATCTGGATTGTCACTCCCCCCACCCCCACTACCTGCCCAAACACCACCAACCACTGGACTGTCACTCCCACCGCCCCCACTACCTGCCCAAACACTACCAACCCCTGGACTGTCACTCCCACCACCCCCACTACCTGCCCAAACACCACCAACCTCTGGACTGTCACTCCCACCACCCCCACTACCTGCCCAAACACTACCAACCACTGGACTGTCACTCCCACCACCCCCACTACCTGCCCAAACACTACCAACGACTGGACTGTCACTCCCACCAGCCCCGCTACCTGCCCAAACACCACTAACCTCTGCACAGTCACTTCAACCACCTGAACAACCAGCCCTTGTCCAGCCACAGTCACCTAATGTGCAGACACCATCGGCACCTGCACCTCTTGATCAGCCTGGACAACACACACAGACACAAAGGCGACAACCTCAACCTCACCCCTCACCGCGTTCCCCCCCCCCACTATTGTGGAAACGCAAACAAGATCGTCATTGACATGGCCAATTTGTTTTGGGCTCCTTAGGAGTATTTTGACAATAAATATCTACTAAAGTAATATCCTGTTATGTACCATGTCCCTTCTGACGATGTAGGCATGTGTGTGTGTGTGTGTGTGTGAGACAGGTACAAGTGTAACACATCATAGCAACACGTTGTAATGTGCATAGCATATGACTTACTGAATATGTGTCTATATTTGGGAACAGACATTCAAAATGAAGTCAAACTAGTCAGACAAAGTATAATTCTGCAACGTTATTTATGTAGGAACACAAACAAACCGTCCGTTTGGAAGGGAGAAAGAAAAACAAATGATGATCTTAATGCAGAAGGAGAAGGGAACTTAGATTTGGGTGGGGCAAAACAAATATAAAACATCAGGTAGCGTCATGGGAACCAGTCTATTCACAAGGGGAAAAAGAAATCTTCGTCCAAAACAATGTCTCAGTCCAACAGTCAAGTATCTTTCTGGTCATCCCCCAAGACCACAATATCTAGATCCTCAGGGTCGGACACATCCACACGGCTGGCTGATGCAGGAACAGGCACCACACGGGAACGTGACACACGAGGAGTATGGGGGGAAACAGTGTGGGGCAACGGACAGGGGGACACATTGACGGTGATATGGGAAGGCACTTGGGAGATGAAAGACGTAATGGCTGTGTTCAGGGACTGAACTTGGGTGCCGAGGTTGTCCATAGATCGGACTAGGTCCGCTTTAAGGGACTGGACTTGGGTGCCGAGGTTGTCCATAGATCGGACTAGGTCCGTGTTCAGGGACTGGACTTGGGTGCCGAGGTTGTCCATAGATCGGACTAGGTCCGCTCGCATCGAGCGTATCTCCAGACACACCTGTAGCAAGATGCGAGCGGACATGTCAGGTTGACCCTCGACCATCCAACTCAAGTTCCCTTGCACAGCCACAGGAGGAACAACAACGGCACTGGGGGGGGGGGGAACAGAAGGGATGTGGTGCCTCAGGTCCGGAGCAGACGGGTTTGGCTTGGCGGCTAGGAGGAGGGGGACAGGTATCAGGGGATCGAGCTGGAGCCCCTGATGGCATGGGGGACTCTAGAGGTAGGAAGGGGCAGATGGCAGGCCCAGATTGAACGTTGGCCTGCCCCGGGGACACCTCTTCGTGACCCACTGGTGATGTATGTGTGGGTGAGTGGCTATCCCCCACATCATGGTCCGAGGTGTCCGGTCCTTCACCCCCCCTTCAATGTCCACAGCCTCCACCCGGGACATAGTACCAGTGTCGTGTTCTTCTTCATCCCGGGTGGGTGAAACCCCCTGGCCTGCAGATGTTGAGGGCCCCTCCTCCTCCTCCTCCTCTCCTTCATCGCTGGTGGAAACAGGGTTTAGCCGCCGCCGAACTGTACTTGTTCCTGCGGATCTCCTGTCTCACCAACCGTGCCTGCAGAAGTGTAAGCAAAATCCTGATGTGGTGGTTGTTCCATGCATGACGCTACACATACATAGAATAGCCTAGGTCCGATTTTGTTTGCCTCTGATTACACTGTACAGTTATCAGGGGCCGATTTACAACTTCTGGCGCATATCCGCTAATCAGCAGAGGTGTGTCTGATGAGTTGCAACGCATCAGCCCACCCGTGCGTCACCCCTTATGGACCGGATGTACAAAGCGGCACACCGTGGCGCTTGGGTGGGCAGAAGTGTGATGCATGCCTGGTGGAATAGCCGGGCTTTGCTGGAGTGGCGTGGCAAGTGCGAACCCGTCTCCAGCAAGGCTCGGGGGTGCACGATCGCTAACATGCTGTGGCAATCCTTACACCTGCTTCAAGCAGGTGCGTAAATTTGACTCCGCTTGGCCCTAATAGTGACTGAGTGAAATCTTGTAGTTTTACTCAGCCACTTTTAGGATGCGATCCTGCACCGTATGCGTCACGTTGTGCTCCGCCGCTGCGTCACTAAAGTGACCCAATGGCGGTGCAAAGAGGCGCAAGTGCTTTGTTGATCTGCCCATCAGTCCTTATGGACTTAATGGTGGTTGGGAGCACACTGCCTCACAGTCCCAGCACAGTTTGCCCCTTTGCATCCGGGTAAATGCTGTTTACAGTACTAACTAACTCCTGAATCATCTGGGTTTGCTGGGAATGCTGCCAAGTTCCTCTCAGGTTACAGTAACACTCACAGGCACACAGCAAACCCAGATGATTTACTTTGCTCTCTGAAACTGCTGCTCTCTACTGATGAAGCGCTCATTCCAGGAACACGTTTCTAGAGATATACAGCAAAGTCAGCAGCAAATTTGGTGTATGACTCCAGATTATTCCAAAGTAAGTTTGAACTGTGTACTGCATTTACCAGGATGCAAAGGGACAAACCGTGCTGGGATTGTGAGGCAGTGTGCTCCCAACCCCCATTCTGTCCATGCACTTACATTACATGTATGCACACTGTCATATACTGATTTGAGTTTGACATGGACATCTCATGTGTATTATTGTGGCTTGCTCAACTGCATTATCCAAACCTCAACCTTGGCATTGTTGTGATCTGTGTGTCGTGTCACTGCTGCATGTGCCAGTTCAACTACAAGTCCACCAGAGGAGAACATGAAGAGTCCAGATATAATAGATATTGGCCATTGATATGGATTTGCAGCTATTTAACGTCTGGACAAGTGTCATCTGCTTTGTAGCATTGTATGGGACAAAACAAATGTGGGTCACACATACACGTGGGGTCTGGAGTACTCCTCTAGCTACATTGTGTGTCTAGACTTTTGATGTCCCCACACATCTTCGGACAATCCAGTGCCACATAGTGGCTTACTTGACTTACAAGGTAGTGCAGTACACCGCTGAACAGTGGTGGGCGGTTGTGACAGCTACCTGTACATGTAAAATGTCATACAGGCCACTGAGGGGGAGACGTCTGTCAGTGGACACCCCTTGCAAACCTATGAAAACTTGTGAGTGATGCAAGGATCTCAAAATCTGTCTTGACTCCAAGGCACATGATGATCTGTCTCAATTGGAACACAACTCTACAGGTGCAATGCTAATCACAACATCCAATCCCCTATGGCCTGCCATGTGCAGACTGGACAGTCTCTGTACCATCGCTCATCCAATGCACACATCCATTATGATTGACTTGGTTCAATTGTAGTGGTGCTGGCAGAGCAGAATTCAATATGAATGCATGAGTGTGGCTCATTTACCCAGTTGTCATGAGAAAACTACAACTCCCAAAATGCACTCTGGCCTGTATATTCCATATGCCACAGTGTGCCTCTTGAAACTTGGTGACTGCTGCTTGGACATGGAATTGGCTAATGGAGGCATGGGACACACAATGGTACAGCACTGTTTCACTCACATCATACTCCCAGACTCATATTGCATATGATGCACTTACTAGGTCCATGCTGCTCGTGCTCCTCCAGCTGAGCATGGATGGTCGGCCAAGCTGCTCGCAGGACCCTCCTGTACAGTGGTGAGAGGCGAGGACAATGTACACGGTGCTGGGAAGACAGGCCAGCCAGCTCCGTAGCCTTGTGAAGGGCCCACGTTTCAGGTCCTCCCAGTGCTTGCGGCACGCCCTACCCCTCCTGGTGGACACTCCCACTGCACTGCAGCGCTCGGCGATGTTGGCCCATAGCCTGCCCCAGGCTGCAGTGCTCAGCTGGTGCTCAGGGTCCCCATATAGCTGAGGGAATTTCTCCAGCACCCCCTCCACCAAGATGTCCAATTCCCTGTCTGAGAAAGGGGGGCTCTCTCCTCATAGTCCTCAGCCATTATGGGGAAATAGGTCAGATGAGAGCAGCAGGATGCCTGAGGATCTGATCAGTGATAGAGGATGACTCAGAATGACCACAAAATGGCTGCCAACTACTTCCTGTGATGTATTTCCTGTCTCCCACTTCATGTATTACCTTGCCTGTATGAAATGATGTGTTCTAGTTTATTTTCGTAATTTACGGCCCAAAATCGTAGTTTCCGGTTCCGGGGCGTCGTTTACGTGCACGCGCATTACGTTGCGACACCAGAAATTACGATTTTGCGCCGTAACTCACGAAATTAACCTTGAACACATTATATCATACAGGAAATGTTATACAGGCAGTGGGAGACAGGAAATACATCACAGGAAGTATTTTGCCGCCATTTTGCATTCATCCTGGGCCATCGACATTCAGTAACCAAATCCACTGGCATCCTGTTGTTCTGATGTAGGGGAAAGTGAAATGACAATGCAGGTGTGATTCATGAATATGTATCAAAAGGGGGAATTGATAATTTCATGTCATTTCTGCACTGACAGGGGGTAGGGGGCTGACACAACATCCATCCCACTTTCCTATTCTCATACTTTGCATTATGGGACATGTAGTTCATATTGAGTACTCAGTATCAGAGTTGAATGAAGTGTTATGTAACATTGGTGTGGAGAAGTGTGGATATGTCAGATACATATGGGGGCAGCTATACGAGCCCTGTGTGCCCCAAGTGCGCCACAGTAGCGTCACTTTTGTGGCGCAGCAGCGCTACGCCACCTCCATGCTGTGGGGTATCTTCAACGTGACGCATCTGTGAAATGTGTCATATTGTAAGACCCTGCACCTCAGTTGTGCGTTCCTGCACAGGGGGGCGTTCCAACACACAAACACCTCCGAACAGTGGCAGCGTGAAATGTGCAAGATTTCACTCAGTCATTTTCATGGCCATGCTGCGTCACAACCCTGCGCCTGCTTGTAGGAGGCCTAAGGATTGATGCAGCATGTTAGGCATCGGCTCGACGCTTGCCTTGCTGGAGCTGCGTTGCGCTTGCGACCCAACTCCAGTGGTGCTTCACCTTTATGACAGCATATGCTTCACGCTTCTGTCTATACTTGGCCCACAGCGCATAGCTTTGTAAATGCGGCACATCCATGATGGCGCAAGGGATGTCTGCTGTGAGGCACAATTACTGGGGCATCCCTGCTGATATGCAGAGATGCAACTCTTATTGTAAATCTGACCCATGGTGCATGATTCTCCCATGACATCATCACTCACATTCTGGGCCCATCATTTGTGGGGGAGTCAATTCTGTTGTGGTCATAGGCCTGAGTATGCAACCTTTTGTGATTTGGTGACCCATCCTTATGAGGTCCAGGTATGTCTCTCAGGACATGTATTGTTTGTCATCAGCGTGAATAGTTTGTTTAAGGGATGTCCACTACGCTGCTCGCTGACATGGGCACATGACCTGAGGCACAATCCACCATTTGACTTCTGTCAGCAGCTGTGATTTGCATGCAGTTAGTGTGGTTTGCAAAGTCGTCTCAGGGTGGGATTTATGGACACTGTTGTGTCTGTCCACATTTTATCATTGACAACAGACAGCAAACCACATGTTGTCCGTGACACTACAGGTTGCTCATGCGAAATACGTGGCAACGAGCTGATCACGGATTGCATGCCCTGACGTCGGTCATGTGCAATAGCCCGGTCTCCCACATTCAGAGCTAGTCGAGGTTCGAGAGGCATGTGTAAGCCATGCATTAGAGCAATGTTGTGCAAAACAAAACAGGCTAGTATGATCTTGCACACGACTACTGGGGAGTACAGAAACACACCCCCTGTACGGTCGAGACATCTGAATCGCGACTTCAACAGACAAAAAGTGCGCTCAATGATGGCTCGAGTACGTATGTGTGCCCTATTGTACCTACGCCGAGGAACAGTGTTAGCACGCCTGTGAGGGGTGAGGAGATGTGGAGAGAGTGCATACCCAGCGTCGCCTGAGGAGGGAAGAAAGGGCAGTTGTTAACATTTCACTCTTTGACTTTCACAGAACATGATCTATACGTTCGTACATGCAGTGTCTGTTGGGCCATGTTTCTTACTGTACAATCGTTACTATTGGGGGGCATTCAGACATTTCAATGACGCATATCACTCATTTTCAGTGCTTGGTACTTACACAGTAGCCACATGTTACCAAATTCTCCAGCAGCCATTCGCCGAGCAAGAGGTGACATGCGGAATATGAAGCTGTCATGTGTACTGCCTGGGAACACTGCATGCACATTGATGAACCTTCCACTGGCATCACAGACTGCTTGAACATTGATGGAATACCATCTGTGTCTGTTGCAGAAGATGTATGCAATGTGGTGGGGTGGCTGAAGGGCCACATGGGTGCAATCAATTGCACCCAGCACACGTGGGAATTGTGCAAGGAGATAAAAATCTCTTGCTGCCCTTTGTCTCATGGCCAGTGTATGTGGCATTTGGATGTAGTTGGGGGCTCTATCAGTGATGCATCTCAGTACCTGATGCAGGCACCGCGACTGGCTCGCCTGGGAAATGCCCACATAGTCACTGGTGACCCTTTGGAAGGACCCAGTAGCAAAGAAGTGGCGGGCAGAAAGGATCTTGAGGTATGCTGGTATTGCATGTGAGCAGCAAGTCACAGAGTCAAGTTTCTGCTCCCACTCACATACCATATCCAAGATGACTTCAGGAGGGAAACGGTACCAGGCCCTTACATCCTTGCTGGACATTCCAAATAGGTTGATCCTCTGCCTGAAGATCCTCTCTGCTCTCCTCCTCCTCCTCAAGTAGTTTTGCCGCATGGCAAGGGGTAGTGCTACAAACACGTTCAGTGACATCCTGAAAAGGGATTTTTTGTGACTGCTCTGCATTCATACATGCTGCAGGGCTGGGATTGGCTGCTGTGTCACCTGATCCATGTTGGGGAATGGGTGGACCTTGGCCAGGTGTTTACCCTTGGCTAACATGACCAACGGCCAGTAACCGTAAATTACGGCCCGTAATCGTAATCGGATTTTGCGATGATGTGCCGTCAATTCTGCCAAAGTGCCGTAAAATCCGGCCCGGTGGCGGAAATTACGGCCCGGCGGCGGACGTAAAGTTAGTAGTCGTAAGTCTATTCTGTGAATCCCGAAAGTAGTAAGTTCATTCTGTGAATCCCGAAAGTAGTAAGTTCATTTTGTGAATCCCAAAAGTAGTAAATGCATTCTGTGAATACCAAATAGTAGTAAGTGCATTCTGTGAATACCAAATAGTAAGTTTAGGATTTAGTCTTAAGTTCATTCTGTGAATCGGGCCCTTTGTGTTGCTTCAACTACTCCAGGTCTTTACTAAGGTTATGTGGTCTTTTAGAACGCAGACAAGGACATCATGATTGACAGTATTAAATGGCACAGAGTGGTCAAGTAGAATAAGTAGGCATGAGTCAACACTGTTCATGATTCTGAGAGCTTCATCTGTTAGTTGCAGTATGGCTATCTCTGGACTCCAACCATCACCGAACCCAGATTTGAACTCCTCCAGCAGTTTATTGTCTTTAACAAATAGTTTTAGTTGACTGTAGACACGGCTCTCACGGATTTTTGGTAGGAATGGAGCCTGGAGATCGGGCGGTAGTTGTTGAAGTTCTCTGGTTCATCAGCTGATTTCTAAAGCAAAGTGAATACTTACCCTATTTTGAAGCAATCTGGGAATGCGCCTTGCTGCTGCAAAAGATTTGTAATGTGAGCCCAATGTGATATCAAGGTGTTACACATCTCTTTTGCTAAGTTAGCAGGTAGTAAGCAACTAGAAGACTTTGTCTTGGAGATAATGTTTTGAATTACACACTGCAAGATATTCTTAAAACTGGTCCAGATGATGGTTGATTTCCTGGTAGCTGTATGGGTGAGTGAGTTGTTGTGTGAGTGGTTGTATCAGCGAGCGAGTTTGTGCGGGAGTGGCTCTATGGATGAGTGAGTGGTTGTGTGAGTACTTGTATGGGTCTACGAATGGGAATGTGAGTGGTAATCTGGGTGTGTGTGTGAGTGGGTTGATAAGAGGTTGTATAGGGGTGTGAGTGATTCTGTGGATGATGTCATCAGTGATGTCACTGACCATGTCATGAGTGATGCAATATGCGAGGTCACAAGCAGTACATTGTGGGGGCGTAAGTTATAGTTATCTCAGGACTAAATATGTTAATTAGAAATCCAGAAACACGGTCACACATGCCCTCATCAGCAGCAAACTTGACTACGGCAATGCTCTCTGCGCCGGAATCATCAAGAAACTACTCCACAAGCTCCAGACCGTCCAGAACACTGCAGCCAGATTAGTCCTAGACATACCCCGCTACCACCACATCACCCAACACTTCCATGATCTCCACTGGCTCCCCATCGAAAGAAGACTAACCTTCAAGCTCCTCGCCCGCGCCTACAAGGCCCTCCACAACATCGGATCAGCATACCTAAATGACTGCCTCTCCTTCCACGCACCCAAGAGACACCTCTGATCAGCTGACCTCTCTCTAGCCACCATCCCACGCATCTACAAGACCAGAATGGGAGGGAAGACCTTCTCCTACATTACAGCCAAGACCTGGAACAACCTCCCCCCCTGCCTCTGGCAAACCCCCACATTGCTCCAGTTCAGTACAGACTTCAAGACCTGGCTCTTCAGTTGACCTCAGCATTCTATGCAGTCGCTCCCCTTAGAGCCTTGAGACCCCCGCAGGTGATGAGCTGCACTTTATAAACCCCTGATAGATTGATTGATTGATTGAATTATCATTGTTGTTGTTGAGTGAAAAGAGAAGAGAGGGTCGTATCAGACTTCAACTCCCAGCATATGTTGCTGTGATAGTGGACCTCCAATCACGGAGCTCCGTTCCTCTGATTGCACCACATTGGCTGTTAATTTCACATGCACCATGGCCACATGTAGAGGGAGACGCCTGCAAGGTCCGACTGGGTGGAATGCTCACCACGTTCCTTGTCTTCACGGTCAGCCAGTCAGGGTTGCAGACATAGAATAACATCTATGGGGTCACTCACAGCTGCCACAGGTATGGTATCAGCCGTGGGGTCACACGGCCGAACATGTAATCTAGAATGAAACACAGCTGAGCCGTATCAACATTCAAATGCTCCACCAACCTGAGGGACACTTACTGGTACAGGGGAGTCTTTCACAGTGGCCGCAGGTCTGTAATCAGCAGTGGGGTCGTACTGCAGCACACGTAACCTAACCTACACTAATAAATAACTGAGCTGAATCAAAAAATAACAACTCCACCAATGGAGGGATGCTTACTGGCACATAAATAAGTCAGCATACACACAACTCTCCTTACCATCGAGAGGAAGGAGTGAGCAGCGTTAGGTGATTCACTAGGGATGCACAATGGAGTAGTAAGTGGGTTGTGGGGGACATGTATGTCTAGCACAATTGGCTCTATTCTGATAGTGAAAAGGGGGCCACAACGAAGGCAGTTGTTATTTCCTTCCTACACAGTGTGTGACTATAGGGATTCCTGATCCATTCCTCCATGGGGACAGATGACCTACAGTTAGAGTAAGAGGGATGTGAACTGGCCTCACATCATTTTAATATGTAACGTGTGATGCACAAGTGCAGTGTTACACCCACAATTTGTGCATGTCAAATGATTGTCTATCATTTTTCAGCCTATCATTGTAAACTGCATTTGTTTGTTATGTTCTAGGTACCTAGGGACCTAGGAAAGAGCAGGACAACAAAGGTCAGCCCAAATTAAAAGTTGGACTAAAAAGGTTTTATGCCACAATATTATCCTATGTTCCATCCTGAAGAATGCCCAGACTCTTCTGAGTCAAGAGGCACAAACATGCTGACGGTCTAAGGTGGGGTATTCTTTCCCCTAGTTTCCACGCTGGTTTTTAATACCAAATGATATCTCTTTCAACAAGTACAGACAATGGCAGTGAGGGCTCCAAACAGGTGTGCACTGGTGTTTTATCAAGAAAATTCAGTAATCACAAATCTACCCTCTACTCTCAGTTGCCCCACCACCACTGGGCAACATACAATAAAGTCCAGGTTTTGTAGAAAGGAGCGTATCGAATTCAGTCAATAATTTTCTTCCAATTTTTCCGGAATAGTACTTCTTATTTCAAACCTTGTTCCATCCAAATAGTCACTAGGGAGTCTTGTGTTTTCATTTTATTCCCAATGTTTATTCAATCAATATACTTCATCACAGTTCAGCCCAGCCAACGCATTTCAATCAAAAGGACACCATCAGGGCTCTAGATCACAATTAGAATCAGCGGGTTAATTTTAATCATCCAGTTAGTCTAGTCGGGCGCAGTACATTATCAGGTCATGTATGGCTTCATCTTCCAAAAGTTCTTCAATTCTAAGGTGGTAGGAAATGCATTGCCTGATGAAAGGTAGTTTGATGCATCACATTGTTTTTTATATATTCACATCACAGGTTCAATAGCTAGAACTGCCACCTTTACTATAAAGTGTAGGCCTGCACTTCATCAAACCAGGTTTTTGAAGATCAAGGGAGTCCTATGATGTAGCATGACACCTGGTGGTGTGTGTGAGTACATCCCATCAAAATTTGTTGTGTGTCCATAGATAGGCTTGAGATGGACAATCACTCATTAAGGAATAAATAAACATTTACTCACATAACTTTCTAGTGCTTTACATCTCTTGAATGATGTCACTCACCATGTCATGAGTGATGTAATATGTGATATCATAAGCAGTGCATTTCTGGGGTGTAACGTATAGTTAGCTTAGGTAGCAATAACTGTTGAATGTCACTTGTTTTGTATGAGTAAAATCTGAGCCCAACTATAATGTCCCTGTAACCTTTGGTTTTTTAGGTGAATATAGATAGATACTTTGCACTTGTTTGACGAAACGCCACAAAATTATGCAGACATTTTCTTCCTTTCTACATTGGTGGACGATGCAAAGTTTTGTGGTGATCGGTTACTAGGGTACAAAGTTAAAAGGGGGGGTCCCAAAACACGTTTTGCCACCAATCCATTTTCCTGTAGACTTTTGGATTGGATGTAGCAAGAAAACGGCGGAACCCATTTACATGAAATTTGGCAGGGTTAGACAATATGGTGCGTAGATCAACTTTTTAGGACCTACAGTTAAGTTGGGTAAGTATTTTCTTAAGTTATAAGGTATATTATCTTAGTAAGACCTGTTGTGATATTTTTGCAGAAGTTTGCTGTATTTCATGGTATTTCGTGAAGTACAGCAGTACATAGACAAGTTGTTAGGTAATTGGCTAATGGCTGCATTTACAAAAGTTAAATGAAGCCATGCTGCTTTTAGGTACAGTTTGGCTGTGTTCTGCGTTGTGCCTTCAGATCTAGGTAAGTATTAGGTTTGGTCTTTTCCCCTACCTATTACTACATTAATAAAGTGAAAATAGGTAGGGAAAATATTTATACGTTTCTATATAACTTTTTTTCAAATGTACAGAGTACTGTGGTACTGCCTCTGGAGTACCAGGAATTTGTGTGTAGTTCCCCACTTCACAGTAGGAACTGCACATTTGTTGGGAAACATAAAAGTAGGCATGGTACCAGTCTGATTCTGTGCAACCATGTAAGATATGTTGTTGTAGAAAGCAGCTAGCTCACAGTACCACCATATGCACCCCTAAACCTAAATTGTTGGAAAAAAGTTGTGGCAACCACAGAACATGACAACCGTATGTTCTCCCAGGGATCTTGTTAACACATCTAGAACCTTTTCACTCATGCTGTCTTCCTCTCAGTGGGATACAAGGAATACACAGGGGACGTTTTCAATATTTATTGAACTACATTGATTCTTGTATAGAATATTTGTGCTGCAATGATCAATAGACAGAAGCAGATGAAAGTGATTAACAATATAAGGACAGTGAACAGAGTGAACAGTTCCACCATCTTGCTTCAACAATCTTTAAATGCAGGCATATAAAACACTATAGAGAAAGTAGTCCTACTATGCGTTCCCTAACCTTGGTGCCTAGGGTCTATGTATGTGTTCTGCCAGGAATCCCCATTGGATGACTCAACCTCATTACCTGAAGGGAAAGAATGTAGGTCTCTGTTGTGGTCAAAGTTGGACATTCTTCGCTGAGATATCAGCTAACAGCTAGGCTGAGGTTCCAGCGTGTAGTGACCTTGCAAATGAAAGCAAGTGCTCCTCTCACTAAACCTTAAAATGCTTAATTATATATAACAGAAAGCATCCTTGTCTTAAACCGAGATTCTAGTCCGGCTGCCATTATTTACGTGCTATCGATATCTGTGTCACCACATGGAAGAAAACAAACAATCACATTTGCACAATGTATGCATAGACCTTGTAGGTCAAGTACAAGGTATCATGATATGGTTCTTGCGAAGTTGATTGTGTAAGCAACTATAGTTTCAGGGAAACTAATCCGCACCGTCATGGTCGCAAATGTGTGTGAAAAGTCATTGTGTGAGAGTCAAGGCAATTAAGGAGAAACCTATATGCACGTAAAATGGCTATGTTTCCATCTAGGCCCGACCGGGACACATGACAGAATCAAAACATAAATTAAAAATAAAAATGAATATTTAAAACGATTAAAAATACAAATATACTGTACTAAAGTGCATTTTCTATTTTTCACATATTTAAACAAGCACAAGAAAGTCTAGGGGGGATATTCACAAGGACTCAACTACGATTTATCCCCACTCTAATGCAACAAATGTGGAGCTAGATTTAACACCCCATTCACAAGCTGGTGCAAACTGCAGTCATCGCCTGATTTCCCGCAAAAACTGCCCCAAAATTTATCTCCACGGTGGACAAAACCAACTAACCCTAATGAGATGCAGAGTAGGCGTTCCCATGAAAAAACACATGAAAAAAACACAACACCACTTTCACAATGAACTGCCAGATCTGCAATGCGAATGAAAAACAGGTGATAAGCTGTGGTATCAGCAGGGAATTAACACCTGCCTTTTGCTGGTGTTAAGCAGGACGACTACCTGCCGCATGAAAGGGAGCCCAACCAAGAGCCACACCTGAAGACCCACAGATGCCATGGAGACAATGATCATGCAGCGCGTATACCCATGAGGGCCACAACAACCAACGCAACCACCCCATGCCCGCCACCACCCCCAGGACCCATCCCGCCCCCTACCCCCGAAACACCACAAAGGCAGCGTATACAAAGTCAGCGGGCACCTGCCACCCACAGTCATGCAACTCACAACACTACCAATGGGCACGCAGCACAACTACAACCAAAATGACACACAACATGCCAACCGACAGGACATGACAACACAACTCCATTGGGAATCCGGCCTTGCCATGCCCACAACCCAGCCATGGCATGGCACCACAGACACACAATAGCAGGATGTGAGGAGGGGCATGGAGCAGGCATGTGCTAGCGTGGCAAGTGACAAAGAAATGTGAACCTACCCAATGCCCGGTGTGGAGTGAAGGTGCCGGACAGACCACAGAGTGGAAACCACAGAAATGGCCATGAGGAGAACAACTGCTGGTGCATGGAGTGCAGTGGCCAGTGAACACTACTATGTCGCCACAGGCTGTGGGACAGAACGCGGAAATGTCGCAAGTTACGTCCCCACCTTGCATGCGCATGCACAGTGGGTTGGACCTGCATACGCCAGGCCAGCGTAGATGTGTGAACAAAAAGCCTGTTGCACTGGACTTGGTTCTCATTCGGAATGGACCATGAGTCAACCAGGGTGACGCCTCTCAGCCAGCCACGAGTCCTGCGCCGAGGGCGGCGGGGCCTGCGTCCCTGAGCACCTGCTGCACCCCAGACCTGCTATGCCTGCCCCAGCGCACCAACGAGGCTCCTCTCACTTGCCTACACCGGCTTGTGACAAAGAGGGTCCACCACTTGCCGGTGCAAGCTCCAAGCACCAGTCCCGCGACCTCTGCTGTTGCCCAGTAGGTCCCACATGTGGAACTGTGTCTTGAGTCCCAAATGGCAGTGACCCCAAGTCAGTGGCAGCGGCCACAGCACCAGACACCCTTCAATCAGTGAGGTATAATTCCATAGGGCAGGCTGGCAACACAAGGCGCCACTAAACCTGTTCAACGTCAGCCGGCCACACGAGGTGCCACTAACCCTGTTCAACACCAGCCGGCCACACGTGGATGAGGGTTCAGGCCTACCCTGCGGACCAGTCGGTCCCACATCCGGCACTAGTTGCGAATCATGAATGATAGATTCCACACCAGTGAATGCACAGAGAGGAGTAAGAGGAAGATGCGGCTCAGTCCGGATGAAAGCCGGATCACAGTCACGGAGGTGTTCGAACACTTAAAACGACTGACCTGGTGCCATCAGCCCTGTTCACCACAAGTCCGCGTCCCATGGTGCCACTGAACCTGAACTATGCAGGCCAGTGGGGCCACCCAACCAGAGCCGGCGACACACGGTGAATGGCCCGTGCTGACCCCTGCCTCTGGCCTACACCGCGGTGCAGTAGGTCACACATGGGGAACTGTGTCTTGGGTGAGATGTGGAGGAGTCTACTCCATTGGACATGCCTCATTGAAGGGGGCATCCCCTAACAGCACTGGTGCCACTAACCCTGTGCGCAATGAGTCATGGGCACTATCTGGTTGTACCTTGGTGGCGTCTGAGTCCATGGCCTGGTGGTTTCCTGCATCTTCCTCTTGCTGGACTGGACTTAGTGTCTGACATGTGTCTTTTCCATTCATCTCCACCATAGTGACTGTTCCAGTGTGGTCCGGCACTCAGCATCATGCCCTCGGGGTACTCCACTGTCCACTGAGACACTCCGTGACAAGCTCCTTTCACATCTATGAGAACCTGCTCTGCATTTGTGACCCTGCCCCAGTGCCCAGCAAGTCAGCGTCCCGTGGTGGTAGACCCGTACAGGCCGCTGTGCATCCAGGGCCACTAACTCTATGCAGCACAAGTCATGGGACCTTTATGGTTGAATGGTTGTGTCCTTTACGATGTACACTGTTGTTGATTTCTGACTGCACCAGGCATCCCTTGCCGGCTGGGTTGCACACACCCCACACACATCCAACACAGGTGTCACTCGGTATGTAGAACGGTGATGGATTAAACCCAGATCTTTTTTGTCTGGGTGTGAGTGTTTGATTGGTTCAGATGCTCCGTCCATCACCACACCCTTTTGTACCACTCGGTATGTGTGCCTGCTAATAAATGTGGCTGTGCACACGTGCACATAGCCATTCACACCATCTGAGCAAGTGTATCCATGCATCAGCATGATGCGCACCGGCCCTGCAACATCACAGTGTGCTGTCTTCAGCAGACGGTACCATGGCACCTCAGCATTGGCAGTGACCCTGGACATGTAGCTTTGCATGCACCTGCATGCACAAGCGGCGTGTGCTGGTCCGGCGTACGTCAGGTCAGCGCAGGGGTGTGCAGAATCAGCAGGGGGAGCAGGGCATGGCTCGGACCTCGCCTCGGGCAGGAATGCTGTAAGTGTGCCTCTGTGGTGGAGTGTAGTCACCACCAGGGCTACAGTAGTCAATGTTGCAATGTAGCATGCACCTAAACCTGAACTGACTAGGCTCACATTTGTCAACACTTTCAGTACCATGTCAAACAGTATTAAAAAAAGTGTACGCAAACACTGGTGGATACTCAATATAGGCAACTAATGCATTCCACCCTCTCTTTTCGCTTTCAAAAGGAGCACTAATCTTCGAGATCAACTTGTCCACACAAGACCTAAATCCAAACCTGCCCCAGGATTGTGGACTCTTTGGAATCTTCCCCCAGTACATGGCCACTTTGCATGTGGGTCTTGCGCAGGCTGTCCCCAGACACAACCAACTAAAACTGTGAACATAGGGACTAATAGACCATGGTTACAAAAGAAGTTTACTAACTGTAACAGTGACAAACTCATTTACCTGATTACATGTCCATGTGATTTAAAAAATGTGGGCATAACCACTCGGAAGGTAAAATTGAGAATTCTCAAGCACAAAAGCACGGTGAGATGAGATGAGTCACTTTCTTGAAATGAACCATCGTCCTGATGATTTTAGATGGACTGTACTAGAGCAACCGTTCATTCCTGAACATATTACAGACATCTCAAGGTTCTTATTGGTCAAAGAACAGAAATGGGTCTTTAGATTACAGAGCGACAAATCAGGTCTTAATAACGCAATACCTTGGGTAATACTGTGATTATCAACACGGCAGAATAAATGAACAAGCAGTCCTGAGATATGATTCCTGTTATGTATGTACTGCCTTTGGTTGTGATACATACACCGGGTAAAGGGATTGACTAATTCTGGTATATATAAGGAACACCGCTCACTCAGGAATATGCTCCCGCACCTGTTTGTCAAAAGACGTACATACGATGAGATTGGTACTGAGCATTGGCACCCCTACTGATATACGTAGGATATTAGAGATAACCCAAATACATAACACATATTTGATATTTTCAAATACAACGTTAGAGCTATTTTGATATCCCCCTTCTTTGTAGTTGCTTGCGTCACGTTCGTGGGTTTGTGGTTTCGGAAATTGCAACACCCTTGATCCAGAAGGAATAAGCTCAGGCTACATATATTAAGAGAGCTTAGTTTTACAAATAGGTTGGGGCATATTTATATGAGTCATTTTTTATCCATGAACAAGAAAATAAATAATTAATCTTGATGGTGGATTAAGGCTTTCTTTCATTTCTTTTTTTTGTTTTAATCTTTAGTAGGGCATCAGATATAGGTATACAATATCACATAACCTCCTTTGTATAAAACAAAACAATAAGAAACTATATCCGAAACCCAATTTTTACATTATTTACACCTCCCTCCCCCCACCCCCGTGGATCCCCTCGGAAAAAAGAGGAAACATAGTAATACAAGGAAAAAAATAGTGATACAAAAAATACAGAAAGAAGGTAAACATACTACCAATCATACTGAGAGTTCATCCTGATTTAGCCATTTGGTTAAAGATCCCCAGATCTTTTCTCCTTTCAACCTAGCCCTCCTTCCCCTTCTCCTAAACACAGAAATTTCCCAATGATAAACAGATAATAATTTGCTAAACCAAACATGTGTCGAGGGAGGAAATGGATCAAGCCAGACCGTGGTTAAACAGAGCCGCAATACAGCCATTGCTACAAAAACCATTTTGCGAACCGCTTCCTCCATATCTTGGCTGGAGACCCCTAACATGATAACCTGAGGGGTCAATGAAACTGAACATCCCAAAATGTGTTCTAACCGCTGTTCAACTTTAGCTATCAGTTGGAGCAAACTAGAGCAGGTGGCAAACATATGCGTACTATCCGCCGCAAGAAATCCACAGCGAGGACAATTTATCCCAGAGGTCCCCCCCATCTATAGATACGAGCAGAAGTTATGTAAAGGTTACACCAGGTCTTAAAGGATTGTACCTGCAAATTTGCAGAAAGACACGTCTTTTGACTATACAGAAGGGAGTCTTCACACTCTCCCTGCCCTGCTTGCAAAATCGTTTGCCACCTATCAAAATGTTTAGCTAAATCGTCACCCCTCTTCTCATTTACCAGGACCGTTTTAATCCTCCCTCTCCCTGCGCCGTCAGGCTGATGCCGCACATTTCCCGGGATTTCGTTCTTACTCCCCGCCTTCTCACCACTCTCCTGAGAGGGATTGCGGGTTGTTTCATGCAGTTTCTTAGGAATCACCGCCGCCACCGCCGCATTGGAGCCGAGCCCGGTCTCCTTTGGGATTGGGTTTCTTCGCGGCGGCATGCTGCTCCTTCCACTCTTGCCCAGCAGTGCCTTCCCGGCAGACCAAGCCCGCCTAGTCCGCAGGTAAGCCCGGCTTCTCAGGGCGGATAGATCGAGCCTCACTGCTTGCAGCCACAGTTTGTATTGCGCAAAGGGCAAAATCATCCGGTTCCGTTTTTGTTTTCCACTCCGTTTCCTCAATCACTATTCAGCGGGGCATTAATCTCCGAAAATCACATCAAAAGGCACAGCGGTCAGAGAGTGACACTCACTCAGATAACGCAGCCGCCATTTTGCCTCTCCGCGCTGGCTTTCTTTCATTTCTATTGCAACTTGGGGGCTTTACAAACACATTCAGCGCCTTTGGAACTTCCATTCTCATGATTCTTAGTGGAGACCGATCATGTGATCAGGAGAATTGGGAATGCTGCATGTGAAGTAGACAATCGAACAATCTTCTTAAAGATGACACTTCACTATGGCCGTTACCTCCCCAGACGGCTCTTGGAATCGCCAGAGGTACCGACGGACAGGTGAACGTCTTTGCAAGCGCGTGGTGTGGACATGCTGGCATAGTCTTTAATACTTGAATATCTGCGGCTTGAGCTTTTTGTTTTACGCGAGGAATGATCTATTTAACTTAGAGACTGCGGCAGCGCTTGTTGGCGCATATGTTTAGAATGCGGGTACATATCTTTTTAATATAATCCTCAGGTTGAGCTTCAGTCACATGAAGGTGAATGGGGTTATAGTGAGTGGAAGGAGTTCTGAGCCCGCCGATATTAGACTAAAACAGAGCGGAGTGTATCGGTCTGAATGCATGATGATGGACACGTTCTGCTTTTGAATATTCATCAGTAAACTTTGCGTATGCCACCACTATCTTAGAATAGGCGCGATATGCATACATAAATTTGTGCAGCCACAAAGGGGTAGTGCACATTGAGCTATTGTAGAAATATTGCAATGCCGAGCACACAGAGAAGGGATCGCAAGGTTAGGCATAGCGATCTTTGTTTGATTACTAGGTAACACCACCTGTATGTTTCTGACAACTATAAGTAACCAGCGAGTCAGAACATCGCTGGGGCTGGTGCTTACTCATAAAACTATTGTATCCCTGTTTTGGATCAAGGGATGAGTATGGACATCATTATATAAGCAAGCCTTTGGTAACAAAAAGGCTGTTTTAAATTACACTTCACAATTTTATAGTTAGTCCTGTGTTCCACTGTCAGTTTGTTTATATAGTGCTCTTGCTATGCTAGGATTTAATAGAGATACCGTGAAAAGTAGGTTATCATGTACATTTTGTTCTTTCCCTACGGTTTCTCACAGAGCGGTGCCTCCTTTGTCCTGAGCCGCGGCCAGGTGAGGAGAGGTCTTATCCTCATATAAGACCGCTAAGCATGTATTAGACGCATTGAAAAAATGGCACAATTAATTGATTTGACTGGCCATTATAGTAGTAATTCTTGTTGTGGATCCTTAAAGTTCTTTATGAGATCATACCAATCTTACATTGTAGATCATTGTACTTTACTCTCTTGCAGAAATTATCAACGGTCCATCACTTACAGAGGATCTGTTACCCGTGATTATTGGTGAAGAGGTTGTATTAGTTCCAACCCTTGTATACACATATTTTATATATATATATATACTCCCAAATCGGTTCACAATTCGGGTAACGCAGTGCTCAATGCTGGTGCGATTCCCCTGCGGCTGAACCACGCCGCTATAAATTACGCAACTTCTCCTTCACCAGGAAAAAATGGGTCGCACACCCAGGGCAGTACTTAATCTGAGCTTTATTTGTATTCAGGCATACATAGGCTGAGAGCGCGTATATTGATCTACGCGTTTCGGTGTATCGCCACCTTGCTCACGATCAACGGGCTATCCCGCCCATAATGTTTTTAAATGTTCTACACCTTCATTCGTGACCATTTCCTGTCATGTGTTTTCCTGCCAGGAATTATGGTACTTGTGGTTATGTTCGTTGAATTTAGTAAATGTTCGTTCAGTTGCTTTAGTAATGGGTATATGTATGCAAAACTTTTCCCAAACATATTCTTTTTAACAATTGTATCCTTCGTTTATTTTCAAAGGGAGAGACACTGTTATGAACCAATTTTCACATTTCTCTTCGTGGTCTTTCCTGCCTTCCAATAGGCTGTGTTATGTTGTCCCATAATTTATTAACAAAATATTGTTTTCTTTTATGATATTTTCTATACTTTTCAAATGTGTTCCCATTTCATTTGTCACCCATTACTGTCTTAAAGTTTCTTAACATGTTTCATTCCTTACAAATGGACATACAGTTCTTCCGATTGATTTAACCCATGGGGGTGCAGCGTTCTCAGGTTTAGGATAAATCTTGATTCAGTTTGCCGCAATTTTTTCTCCCGATCTCCGTTAGATCTCCCTTTGGAATTGTCTCAATGCCATAAAATTTCATTTTTTGCCAATCTCCTTTGTGGAATTGTTCCATGTGTTTGGCTATGGCGTTGGATCGATCTTTGTGGATCGTTGCCCTCATGTGTTGTAAAATCCTGTTTTTCAATTCAACTGTGGTGCTTCCCGCATACATCATGGGGCATGGACATTCCACTATATATACTGTGAATGGTGTTTTGCAGGTGATACATTGTCTTATTTGCCATTTCTTTTTGTTTGCTAAAGCGATCTCCTTCATTGGTTTTGCAATTTGGCAAACTTTACACGAGTGGCATTTAACAAATCCCTTTGTTTTCAACCAGTCATCCTTTCTCTTTTTTCGGAAATGACTGTGTATCATGTAATCCTTTAGATTTCTTGCACGCCTATATGTTATTATGGGGTGATTTCCCATGATCTCTTTGGCAGTTTTATCCATTTGGAGTAATTTCCATTTTTTTCTGAGTATTTTCGCTATTTGGGTACTTTCTTGTGAGAAGTCAGTAATCATTCTGATTTGTTGCTTTTGTTCCTCTTTATTTGTTCTTTTTAAACACTCATCTCGTGATTTTTGATTAGCTCTTTCCCAACATTTTTTCACCACTTTGGGAGTGTAATTTTCTCGAATGGATAAAACTGCCAAAGAGATCATGGGAAATCACCCCATAATAACATATAAGCATGCAAGAAGTCTAAAGGATTACATGATACACTGTCATTTCCGAAAAAAGAGAAAGGATGACTGGTTGAAAACAAAAGGATTTGTTAAATGCCACTCGTGTAAAGTTTGCCAAATTGCAAAACCAATGAAGGAAATCACATTAGCAAACAAAAAGAAATGGCAAATAAGGCAATGTATCACCTGCAAAGCACCATTCACAGTATATATAGTGGAATATCCATGCCCCATGATGTATGTGGGAAGCACCACAGTTGAATTGAAAAACAGGACTTTACAACACATGAGGGCAACGATCCACAAAGATCGATCCAACGCCATAGCCAAACACATGGAACAATTCCACAAAGGAGATTGGCAAAAAATGAAATTTTATGGCATTGAGACAATTCCAAAGGGAGATCGAGGCGGAGATCGGGAGAAAAAATTGTGGCAAACAGAATCAAGATTTATCCTAAACCTGAGAACGCTGCACCCCCATGGGTTAAATCAATCGGAAGAACTGTATGTCCATTTGTAAGGAATGAAACATGTTAAGAAACTTTAAGACAGTAATGGGTGACAAATGAAATGGGTACACATTTGAAAAGTATAGAAAATATCATTAAAAAAAACAATATTTTGTTAATAAATTATGGGACAACATAACACAGCCTATTGAAAGGCAGGAAAGACCACGAAGAGAAATGTGAAAATTGGTTCATAACAGTGTCTCTCCCTTTGAAAAGAAACGAAGGATACAATTGTTAAAAAGAATATGTTTGGGAAAAGTCTTGCATACATATACCCATTACTAAAGCAACTGAACGAACATTTACTAAATTCAACGTACATAACCACAAGTACCATAATTCCTTGCAGGAATACACGTGACAGGAAATGGTCACGAATGAAGGTGTAGAACATTTAAAAACAATATGGGCGGGATAGCCCGTTGATCGTGAGCAAGGTGGCGATACACCGAAACGCGTAGATCAATATACGCGCTGTCAGCCTATGTATGCCTGAATACAAATAAAGCTTAGATTAAGTACTGCCCTGGGTGTGCGACCCATTTTTTCCTGGTGAAGGAGAAGTCGCGTAATATATATATATATATATATATATATTCACTGAAAAAACCATAGGTTATACACCATATATAGTTAGGAATTAGCATTTAAAAAACCTTATTTTACTCACACAAAACCATTGAAATTCCATATATAGTTAGTTGTACTAACTATATATCGCGCACCCGCAATCCACTGCTGATCATGTCACATATTACATCATTCATGACATGGTCAGTGACATCACTGATGACATCACTGATGACATCTCAAATGACATCACTGATGACATCACTGATGACATCTCAAATGACATCACTGATGACATCACTGATGACATCACTGATGACATCTCAAATAACATCACTGATGACATCTCAAATGACATCACTGATGACATCACTGATGACATCTCAAATGACATCATTGATGACATCACTAATGACATCACTGATGACATCACTGATAACATCTCAAATGACATCTCAAATGACATCACTGATGACATCTCATTTGACATTACTGATCACATCACTGATGACATCATTCATGTGATAATACGATGAACCTCTTCAGACTCTAATATAACCTTAGATACACTCAGTGTAAACACAGACTCGCAGATTGTCACTCATCCATGAAGTTACACACACACCTAGTCAGTCATGCAAACAATCAATCACACCTCCATTTCCTTAACTTTACAGTTAAACACACCTTACTTATTCAAACATATACTAAAACATATTTACTCACTTATACAATCCTGGATACAAGTTCACAATGATCCATACAGCCACTCACACATTCACTGGCTCTTATGCACAGTTATTTATATATGTCAACTCTCACATGTACTGTATTTTACATATGTACTTACTTTGACATGTAGCACTGAGATATCTATTCACTCACCAATACAGTCATGCACACAGTCAACCACCCATACAGCTGTTTCCACATGCACTTTTGAACCCATACATCTATGCAGAGAGTCATACACCTCCCAGCCACCCATACACACTCTCAGTCTCCCATACAAATACTTGGGCAACCAATCAATAACCCATATAGTTAATCATATAGCTACTGATCAACACATGCAGCAGTTTACAGAACAACAGACATAATGATGCACAAATTAAGACAGTTTAGTCACTAACCCATGCACTCAGTGAGACACATTTAATCACTCACTCATACAGTCAGTCATGCACCTACTAAATCCTTTGTTCAGACACTTCTACATCCACTCATTCTTCAATATGTAAAACATATTTTAACTTTTCAGAAACATACAGTCACTGGATGTTGTCATCAGTGATGTCATCAGTGATGTCATTTGAGATGTCATCAGTGATGTCATCAGTGATGTCACTGACCATGTCATGAATGATGTAATATGTGACATGATCAGCAGTGGATTGCGGGTGCGCGATATATAGTTAGTACAACTAACTATATATGGAATTTCAATGGTTTTGTGTGAGTAAAATAAGGTTTTTTAAATGCTAATTCCTAACTATATATGGTGTATAACCTATGGTTTTTTCAGTGAATTTTCAAGGTTTTGTAAATGCTAATTCCTAACTATATATGGTCTATAACCTATGGTTTTTTCAGTGAATTTCATTGGTTTTTTAAAAGCTAATATCTATAGCTGTAAAATGTATTCTTCTTTAAATCCAAAAATATATTTTATATGTTTATTAATAATTTTTTTTAAATATTTTTTTTGTTTCGCTCCCGGTCCGCGAACCGGGAAGCTTCCCGTTAGCTCAATTTAAAGCCGCGACCCGGTCCGCGAACCGGTAAGAAATCAACATAGTGACGGTATCGCGTTGCCGCGTAATGCGTCTTATGACGTACTGCGTTAGCGCACCCGGAAGTGCCCCGGGGCGCGGACCGAGGCGCGAAACGCAGATCCCCGGAAGCGATCCGCGGCGCGTCGCGAAAACGCGACGTATCGCGTTGCCGCGTAATGCGTCTTGTGACGTACCGCTTTAGCGCACCCGGAAGTGCACCGGGGCGCGGACCGAGGCGCGAAGCGCAGCGACCCGGAAGCTATCCGGGGCGCGGACCGGAGCGCGTAACGTAAGCATAACAGGTCATGTGACTTGTTAATAACACTTTTCATTGGTTCATTTCACTTTTGGTTTCATAATGATGTAAGGCTAGGTCAGGTGACCTAAAAATAACACTTTTCATTGGTTGAGAAGTATTGTTTTTCCCAAATGATGAAAACCCCTCCTTCTTTCCTCACTCTGACTTTCATCATTGTGAGAGGAAGACCTTTACTACTATATGAGAAATGGCTTCATTGGTAGCTTCAGCTGGTGGACCCCCACCACCACCTCCACCTCCTCATGGGAAGAGAGGACCACCTCCCCAGGTCATTACCAACACTGAGGAGGAAGATGAAGAAATGGATGAGGAGGGAGAAGAACCACAGTTCTTAGAAGAGGTGCCCCGGGTTTCCAGAAAGAAAGCCAGTTTCATCTGGCAGTTTTATTCGATCCCTCGTGGCCAAAAAAAAGTCAATGCGAGGTATGTCACCTGCCGCATATGCAAAGAACAATTATCAAGAGGGACGGACAAGAAATATAGTTACGGAAATCACACAATGCACAGGCACATGACAAGGAAGCATCCACTAAATTACAGCCGGGCGGAAATAAGGGATATGCAGGACAATCCAAGACCAACTCCTGTGGCCAGACCATGATTACCAATTGCGTTAACACCAGAAGAGGCACGGGAAACTGTGCCAAATATACAAGAGAATTTTGGCCACATGATACACTCTTGTATGCACTGTCGTGCGTTGTTAGCGTGTGGCAACATGAGCATCAATGCTATAAACCTGGCGTATGAACACCATGATTGCCCTAACCGCCCCCAGTAATTATTTTTTTTCTCCTGTTGAGCCCTTTTCAACGCCTGTTTTTTGTTGTTCCCCCCCCCCAAAAAAAACCAAAAAAAATATAAAATCGTTCAAAAAATACAAAAAAACAAAAAATGTTCAAAAAATTAAAAAAAAATATAAAACAACAAAAATATATAAAAAAAAGTTCTTTTCAGAACTACCTTCCCTTTCAAAAAAAATTGCTAGAATGTTTAGCACTCTGGCAAGCTCTATTTCTTTTGGTTCGCTCCCGGGTTAGCTTCCTTTTTTAAAAAAGAGTAAGTATAAGGAAAGTAAACAGAGAGTGATGTTAAAAGAAAGACAGCTATAGGGAGTAAAGAAGAGATACTGTTTAATAGATCTATTTACCGAAGAAAAGACGGAAGAGGGTATAATTGTGAAAAACAAAATAGATAACGAAGTGAAAGAAAAAAAAGAGAGTATAACATTAACAAAGAAGAATTTCTGGGAGAATGTGAGTGAATGTTCAAAATAAGATTAAAACATGAGGAATAACAGAGAGAAAAAATAGAAAACAGAAAACAAAAAATAACAGAAAAAGATTAATTGAAACAGCAAAGAAATGTAAGTAACATAGAGCCATATCATCAACATAGGCAATAAAAGTTTTGCAGCTTTTATTGGCAGAAATGTGTCGCTAAAGCTGCTTTTAGCGACAGAAAACTGCCGCTAAAACCACTTTTGCACCAGTTTTCTGCCAATAAAAAGAGCCATAATTTTATTGGCTGTATTCATAATATGCCCCTTAGTGTGCTTCAACTACACAGAGAAAGCATTATGAACAAGTAGTGATAGAGTGATCAGTCAAAGACACTAAGAGTAATAGAGACGGAGTGAGTGAACAAGAGTGAGGAACTATGAGAAGAGAGGGACTGAGAAAAAGAGTGGAAGGAGTTGAGTAAGTAGGTAATAGAGAAAGGAATGAGGGAAGTAGCAAAGGCAGGAAACTGAGGGTTAAAGAAATGAAGCAGTGGAACTAATAGTAGGTGAATGTGATAGAAATGTAACGAAAAGAGTACAAAGCATTTACCTTATAATTGTCGTTAAATTACTCACTTTTTGTTTTTATACTTTCAATCTGTGAAAGAGAGAACAAACATTTCAAAAATATTAAAACATGTATTTAAAAATTACAAAAGACAAGGGAAAAGATTGAAGGACAAACAGTTTTTCAACAACTTTGACACTAACAGAAGCTTCTGCTTCTCCAGGCCCCCTACACAGTCCTAAAGATATACATTTTAAACTAACAGTATCTTGATGCAGATGAAGTGAGGCCTATCTTAAAACATGGTGCATCTTTTGCATTGCTGTTGTCTCAGAAAAGTGTCGCAAGACACTAAAATTTTAAATAATTGCTTCAGGATGCCAATAAGATGTGTCCTATCCAGAGTTTTTTTGAGTTGAGGCCTACTCAGGGTTGCAGATGAAATTTCGAGTTGTTGAAGAGAACAGAGGACATAATACATGTGAAGGTCTACCAATGAAGTGAGTCATGTCCACTGCACTCTTGAACAAAGTCCAAACCTCCTATGTTTCCCTGGACAGACCTAAACTTGATCTGCACAATGTGATTCGTAATGATAGGAAACACAGGTGATGTAATTGAAATACGTGCAATTTATTTTGCTCATTTCACAATCACATCACTTGTGTTTCCTTTGCTTAGGTATCTCATTGTGCAGATGTAGTCTAGCATATGAAAGAATACGCAGAAGTGCAGCACTGCATGCAACAACTTTGACACTTACAGAAGCCTCACCTTCTCCATGCCTCCTACACAGTTCTACATATACATCATAAATGCAAACAGTACAGAATTAATTATACATGTTAAATGGTTTATTTTTGCTGTTCTCAGAATGTATCAAAATTCACTAAAAACAGTGACTTGAAGGTATTCATCATATAACAGCGGGGAAAAAAAAACACAATCAAAATGATTGTGTTTAAAAAACCCATACAACATAAGAAATCAGAATTCAGAACTCCTTAACCACTTGGATGCTAAGGGTATTTGCTCTTCTTCATGTAATTTCCATTGAAATCAATGGAAACTCCATGACGAGTTACCCTTGTCATTAGCACTGAAGGGGTTAAAGTTAACTTACTTTCCATGACGTCAAAGGATGTCCTATGAACAGCTTACACTCTTTTGTGCTGTTATTACCTTCAGCCCGCCACTTTCTGAAAGAAAATCTCCATCGTTTTTAAAAACATGTTACATGCAATAAATGACTTCTTGCTCTCTACCACAAGTTTCCACAAGGCCAAATCTTGTCAGACCCATTTATAACTCTTGGATTTCTTGTAAGCCAATCCCGTCATTTGGCATTTCCGCAACTTTCAGAATTAAAATGTTGAAGATCATTTTCACAATCCTGGAATAGTAATATCTTCCCCTTCTTGCTCAGTCATGTTCTACATTTCCTATGACACTGATACTGCTTACTATGAAGCAGACTTACACTAACTCTATGACTACTACAATTATTTAATTCTCTAAATCACTTTCAATCACAAAGCAATGTAAAACAGTAGACAGCGTTGCAGACTTACATTCCCTCTACTCTATGTTTTGATTGGCTGCTTCAATTAGCTTATAAAAAGAAATAGTTTTTCTGAACTCATTCAAAGTGCATGTATTTCTCCATGACGTCCAGTGTTATGGTAAAAAGTTATGTCTCTGTACTACACTTATCCTCAAGGCCAAATAGTGTAGGAGCCATGAGAACTTCTTGAAATTCCTCAGAGCACATCCCGAGATTCTTTCCCTAAAATTTTGGTTTTTAAAACACCAGGTAAGAGTTTTTAAGGTCATATGGCAATTTTTTTTTGAAAATTAAAACAGAATCATTGCAGAATGACCAGCCATTTCTACACTTTAAATAAGCTGTATAATGTCCTGATGTTATTGAAGGGCCGTCATGATATATAATTGCTGCAGTTACAAAAGTCCTTCCTGATATTGACAACTGCGAAGCTACAAAATTTTTAATTAAAGTTGTCAATTTTGTTCCATCAGGCCTACATCGTTGGAACATTAAAATGACATACTGGCCATATGTTCGTATAAATAATGTGGACATCATTTCAGATTTACATTGGCTACACTCCATGTTGTGATCAGCTGCTTTTACTAGCTTATTAAAGGAGACTGATTTACTGTCTGGCAAAGTTAAATATATAAATCTTTCTGAGTCTACACTAGTAGTACTTGATACCATACAGTTCTCGCAGTCATGCTGCCATTGATAAGAAAGCCCAAACAGCTGATCTACATCTACACCTTCAGCATGCAATACATCAAGCATATACATTAAAAACTCCTGACAATCTTGCTGAATATTTTGAGAGAATTGTGTTTGGCCTGAACATCTGTCTAACAGATTTCGAATTTCAGACACACTTTCTATGTTTCTTCTATCAGTGCTACATTTCTCTAACACAGAATTTAACAAACTGCAAAATCTTTGATCAGAATTGACCACAATCTCTTCTTTTACATTTTCTAGAGAAAACAAAACATTAACCACTACATTAGCATAGCAGTTGACACCAGAACTGTTTTCAAATTGAAAACCAACAACATCTTCAACAGAATCCTTTTTGTTTCTGCTTGTAATTTTAGGTTCATCGACTTTTCGTCTTTTTGCTACAACCTCCCCAGTATTGGTCACATTTCTTCGTTTCCGGCCTACCACACGTTTCTCAAACAAAGGATACTGAGGCAAATGTGACGCATACTCTCTTCTTAACCTATTGTATTCCTTAACACAATCTAGATCCGCACAAATGTTTGTGACATCACACTCAATCAAGTACAATCCCGATAAAGTTCTAACTCGTGACAATGCCACGTATGCCATACCCTCCTTGAACACAGAACTGCCAATATTCACCAATGCACAGTCTACACTTAAACCTTGCGATTTATGGATTGTCACCGCATATGCCAAGCAAACAGGAAACTGCTTACGGCGAACATATAAGTCTTTTACAAGCAAAAATCTAGCAGAGCAACGACCAATTAGCTGTACTTCCTCAATGCCATCAAATTTAATTTTTAAAAATTCAATTCCATCTCTATTTCTGTATTTTACAAAATCAACAACATTACCCATTGATCCATTTACCAGACCTCTTTCAACATGTAAATTCCTTCTTAAAATTATACGGCAGTTCAAGCACACATTCAGAGTCTTTTCAAAACCTGCAGTTTTAGATATACTCTTCTCTAATGAATCCAATTTTGTTTTCAGATTCTCAGACAAAATAATTGTTGATCCCATATGCTCTACTCTGTCAATAGTTCCAGTTTCACAATCTCTTGCTTTTCTAAATGCAACATTTTGTTGTTGAATTTGGCACATTCTGCAAGAGTTGGCATCAAACATATTCCAGATTTCTTATCAGTAATTTTCTGAAAAATATTCTCAGGCACAACATCTTGTTCTGGATATAAATTTGACAGTAATCGTGCATGTAAAGCTTCTTTCCCATGCTCGGTCACTTTTCCAATTCTAACATCTTGTAGAATAGTCTTGTAAACTTCATCCTTCGCCTGACGCATATTTTCATGCAGTTCAGCATAATTGAAGTTTAACCATATATTGACGTTGCCAATGCTGCCTAGGCACTTCCTGGTATCTTCATGCGTGAGCATTTTGAACACAGGTTGCCCTTTCACTGGTGTCAGCTGCAGAAGATCTCCGAAAACAATGATGTGTTTGCCACCAAATAACACATCATACTCTGTTTTGAGAACTTCTTGCATTCTCAAATGCACAAAGGCAAGCATGACATTGGAAACCATGCTTACTTCGTCAATGATAAGAAGTTTCATTTTCCTCAAGATTCTTGAAACTTCAAAACAAGCATCTCCAGATAGCTTGTGATATTGTAATTTGTTGTCATGCTCCACTGGCAGCATCAGTAAACGATGTAAAGTAATCCCTTTAATGTTATGTGCTGCCAGTCCAGTTGGAGCGGTGACAACACAAGACAGCGATGACTCTGTCCTTTCCTGCAAATAGCATGAAATTGCTTTAATGAGGAAACTTTTTCCAGTTCCCGCTTCTCCACTCACGTACAGTCGGACAGGCTTCAACGACGTACATGAGCACTCTTTCTTGTCATGACTTAATCCATGATCAATTTGCATGGTAACTTCGTCATATATTTTCCTCTGCTCAACGTTGAGTTGTCTTTCCAACTCTTCTAAGTTAACCGCATCCTCCTGAGCATGTGCCATGGCTCTTTCCACTTCATTCATGGCAGTGGCAGCTTCATTTTCGATAACAGGTCCTCCTAGTGGATCCTGACTCAATGAAGCAGAACTCTGACTGTCCTGAGAACTGTCTCTGGCAATCTCGGCTGCAATCGTTGCTTCCTGCTCAATTTCCGCATTCAACATTTCTACATATTTGGGAAAAGCAGGACATTCTATGGTCTCCTTGGCGGCATTGAAAGAGTCTTCGTAACAGAGGAAATCTCCAAGCAGTTCCTCTTCTGCACGCCAAGGCTTGAAAAGTTGCAAAAGTGCTAAATAGAAAAACTCCTTTTTTTCAGGAGATTCGCCACTCAATTTTCGATGGTTTACCAAGTGGCATTTTCTTTGCTTGACCAGACATCCCTCACTTCCTATTACAGCATACACTCCTTTCTCAGTATCTTCTTTGATGTTCCTCTTGAATATGTAATTTTGAAGAACCTCATACAGACAAACATTGTCGAGGTGACTGCTTCTATTTGGATAATATGTATCCAACATGTTGGTCTTCAAAATGTCGGTACTGTTTGGCTCCTTTTCCGCCAAATACTCAATTTCCCGCACAGGTTTGAGAACTCGATTACGCGTTGCAGCAAGACCAAGACTCGCCCAAATGATACTCCTGGACTTGGCATAGAGACTTGCTGAAGACAACCGGTCAGAACATTCGTACGCTCCGATTTCTCGATGCGACAACATCTTCAGACTGAAACTGTACAACTTCTTGCTGAGGCTCTTTTCATGGGAAATGTCCTCCCACATATCCTTCAATTCTGTCTTCTCTTTTTTGGTGATGTAAGACGTCACATACCGAGCCACAGCCATACAGTTATCAGCCACAAACTGTATATCCATGTTAGCATTCCACATGGACAAAATCACCGGGTTGTAGTCGTTGATGTACTTGGACTCTTCGTTCCTCTTCAAATTGTATGTGTTTTTAGGTGATTTCTTCATGACATTATGTCGCAGCGAAGACATCAAACTGTTTACTCTTCCTTTAGAAATCACCGGTCGTGGAAAGCCGAAACGACATTTGGTGTAGAACTTGTCCTTGTTTCGGAATTTACGACGGCAGTACTTTCCACATCGATGGCTTTGGAAACGCAGAACTTTTTCTCTTAGGCTTTTCTTCTCCTTTGCGTTTGGAACAGCACACGTAGAATACTGTTGGATGAAACTCATCACTGAGTCTTCTGGATCCGTTCCAAATTTAGGTGCATCCTTGATCCACAGCAACATATGTATATGAGGAGCACCTCTTGCTTGGTACTCCTTTCTCCAGAAGAAATCCAACACCTCTCCAAGAGGTGGATTCTTCTTATTCATGATGAAAAACATCATAGCTTCAAATCTATGATTGAAGTACCTACATACATTGACTGGATCCAAAGAGCACAGTTCTCCGGGTGTCTTGAATTCGATGTTATCTACGTTAGCATTTGCCTCTCGTAGAAATTCAAGTAAGTCTTCCCAGCCATACTCGGCACAGCTCAGAGTGAGGAACCATGTGGGAGTACCTAAGTTCCTCAGAATACATTTTAAATCACCATGACGACGGTACCAGTACTCATTAGTACCACGCTGACACGCCATGAGATTAATCAGGTGAGAATCCAAAATACTGTCTTGGACATTGACTTTATCCATAAAGTCACTTGCCGAGATGTTTTGCATGTGTATACCACTTTTCAAGATGTGGTTCACTGCATATGACAGTCCAGACAGATCGCTTTCAAACAGGAGATGAAACAAATAGGGAATGCATTGTCGAAACCTAGCATCTCCTGCATACAATCGCAAAGTCCGGTATTCAGAAGCAGGAATTTGATGAGGTCGCTCATCATATCTTCCTCCCTGACCTGTTGGAAAAAGCTGTGGGAAACACAGAGCTTCCAAACTTTCCTCCCAAACACTAATGGGACTCCCTTTGGCTTGTTTCATTTGAAACAACTCAATAGCATTCCCCATGACTTCCTTGGAATGCAAAGGATGAACACTATAATGTTCATATATTTCTTCACTAGTAGAGGGTTCTACTTTCTCAATTTGACCAGCACACAAATCGCTATCCTCTTCCTCACTTACTTCCTCTTCTGCAACATATACATTCTTATAGTATTTATTATTTTTTTTCAAATACAATGTTGCCTTTTTAACTTTCCTAACATCTACTAAATCTTGCCATATTTTCTTATTCTTTGTCGGAACCCCATTAACTAAGATAACCAGAGGTTCCTCTTCCGCTTTTTCTACTCCAATTGTGTTAATGTTTTTCTTCAAATCTAGAGGCAAATAAACAACTCTTCCCTTTAATCCTCTCTGTAAATCTGATGGAGGCAATTTCCCTGTCTTTGGCTCCATTCTTACAATAGCCTGAAAGGGATGGATACTTTGAATCAAAATAGATTCATAAGTATTTAAATCCTTCAATTCAGAAGGAATCTCAACCAATTCCAGATTATTATGAACTGCTCTAGCAGGCATCTGGTTTTGATTTAATTTGCAACAACAATAAGTACACACACGTTGATCAAATCCCAAATCAAAACAATTTTCTACCATCAAGTATGTTGCAAAATCCTTCCATTCACTATTATTTTCCCTTTCACTTTTTGCATATAAATCCACTAACTTAGTCTGATTCTTATAATAAGTGCGCCGACAACACACACAAGTGAAATTAGGCCTCTCACTTGATTTCACCTGAAACGTCGCAATTTCCCTCTGGAAATTATCTGTACTGGAAACCTGTACACTATCTTCCACATTACCCTCTTCTTCTGGGTCAATTTCAACATTCTCCTCTTTACTTCCAAAGTAACAAAACTCAATTTCTTCACATATGTTCTTCACATCTATTTCAGAACCATGCAAAAGAGCAGCGCATAATTGTTTAAGCATAATTGCTGGACTCTTAGCATAATACAACATTCTAACTAATTTCATCACTTTATTATGATGCACTGCTAGCATCCTGAAATGATGAAAAACACTCTGGCATACTCTCCTGGAAAGACAAGCCAGTGAATGACCATGCAAACCTGTCACTTCTCTCCCTCTGCAAGGATCTAATTCTTGCAACAACCTTATTTTCTGCTTCAAACTTTTCTTATTAAATGACCGTACAAAATCACAAAGCAAATTGATGGAATCCTGTCGCACACTGCAAATACTACTACACTTCCAGGTGTACACAGGACCCTTAGCACGTCTTCCTAAAACCTCATTACCTAACACCTCTTCTGTCTCTGTTGTCACAAGTTTTTCTTTTTCAACTGGACAACCATCTTTCACTTCATAAGCACGACCACTGGTGTCAACTGCATGCACCAAATCATTATCCTGGAAATAACTCTCCTCATTAAAAAATGCCTCACAGCTTGAACTATGCATCCATTCTCCAGAAAAAACTTCACAAAAATTACTACGATTAACTATTCTCTTCCATCTACTATTTCTTTTGAAATCATAAATTGCCTTGTTTAGCTTCCTAATTCTATTGATTATCAAAATAAATAACTTACGTTTAATTTCAAATGCCTGATCAATAACTTTCTCAACTTTTTTTTTCTCTTATAAAAAACCAGTTTCTGTTGACCTTTCTTAATATTTTTTAACAAATTGCCAATTATCCTGTTGCGGAACATTCGTTTACGAATGTCCCTAAACTGTTGTTTCCTTCTACTATCATGCACAGACTTATCTCTTGCTCTAGCAGTAACATTTTTGATTGGCCTTTCCTTTCCATTTGATTTGCTTCTCTTTTTATGGACTGAAACATTTTCTGTAGTAATATTTTTTTTACTACACATATTTCTTATGAAATATTTTGTGCTCTTACCCGGTGCTTTCTTCGTGACTTGACAAATATTTTTGTTAGAGGACTGCTGCTTATTTTGTTTCACCTGCTGTCTTTGACGTTTTGCAGCCTTTCTCTGTCTTTCTATTGTTGGCATGGTGAAATCTTGAAATGATCTGCAGTTGAATCTGTGGTAAAATATAATAAAAAATGTTATTAACCATTATTACCAAACAGTAAATCAATAACAATGATCAAAAACTTAACACACTACTTGACATTTTAAATAGAAGATTTTTTAGTCCTTGGCAAATTTACAATACAGAAATAGCAGAAAAGAAATGACATTTATATTTATGTTACCTGTGCTATTTTATATGTGAATCTGATCTAATTTTATGAGCATATTTTAATATTTTATTGAAGACACTACACATAACCTGTTTTTGAAGGTGTCTTTATTTTTAAATTAAACGGTTTACATTTTTACTTTTCATTAATTATACATTTTAAAAATAAATGTTTATATTTCCATAGGCTCAAGCAGGTCAGCTTCCCACCCTATGTCATATAATTCGGACAAATCTGCATCCTCATCACGCTCTTCTTCATCCTCAGGATTTAAATCATCCAATGGATCAACATCCACTGATGTTTCAATTGCAAGTTCAATGATGAGGTCAAAATCAACTGATTGCAGATTGTCACTCATGTTGATGTTGTCTTTATCTTTAAAGAAAGATAACAACAATGAGATGTTGCAGAGTAAGAGACAAATCTCAGAGATTATAATAGTAAAATTGTTTAACAAGAGTAATATTTTGCAGCTATTATTTAGCCATGTCCAGCAATGCTGATCAGGTGAAGACTATGTCTAATTTTTCAGTGAACAGGACTCATCTCTTCTTAACCTTGGATAAGCCTCACCGACTCTGTGTGTCCTGCACATACTTAAATGTAAAGGGGCAGATTTATGTTATTTACAATCAGATAGGAGAAAGCTGCGTCAAAACCCTGCGCCTGCTTTAAGCAGGCATAGGTCTTGACGCAACATTGTGGAGATGGGGCACCCCTGAGCCTTGCTTGAGCTGCATCGCACTTGCGATACAACTCCAGCAATCACTACCTTTACAGCACAGATACATCACGCATCTGTGCCATTTTTGCCCCATGATGCCCCGCATTGTAAATGCAGCACACCATGGGTGGCGGAACAGCGGCGCAGGATGACTGACACATCCCTGGTGATGCACCAGTCATCATAAATCTATCCCTAATCTTCTTATCTTGTTACAGATGAACCGCCATATGTACCATCAAACTATTTTGCATTTCCTAAATAGCGAATTTTAAGGAATAAATAGCAATTCTTTACCATTCCTAATTTGCAATGAGCAAATTGCTAATTGCAAGTTACCCATTCATTTCCATGGGCTAGGAGCCTCATAGGAATGAAGGTTTAATTTGCGATTAGCAATTTGCTCATCACAAATTAGGAATTTTTCCAAGGGTGCAGGGGTGTCTCAAGAACACCCTGCTGCACCCCTGAAAAAGAAATTTGGGGGCATATGGCACACATACATGCCCTAAGGGCAACCCCAGCGCAGGAAACAATGACATCACCCCATCACAAGACCTCTGCAACTCCCTCGCCTCATACTTCCACAACAAGATCGCGGACATACACAACAGCTTCAACAACCAACCAACGCTCACCATGACCGAACAACCACCCCCCACCACCACCCTCCACGCCTGGACCCCGATCAGCACCGAAGACACCATCCGCACGATGAACTCCATCCACTCCGGATCACCGACCGACCCCTGCCCTCACCACGTCTTCAACAAGGCCGACGCTGTCATCGCACCCCACTTGCGAGACATCATCAACACATCCTTCGACACCACCATCTTCCCTGAGAGCTGGAAACACGCCGAACTCAGCGCTCTACTCAAGAAACCAACAGCGGACCCCACCGACCTCAAGAACTACCGCCCCATCTCGCTCCTCCCGTTTCCAGCCAAAGTCATCGAGAAGACCGTCAACAAGCAGATGGCCGCCTTCCTCGAGACGAATGGATCCCTCGACCCCTCACAGTCCGGCTTCCGAGCCAATCACAGCACCGAGACCGCCCTCATCGCCGCCACCGATGACATCCGAGCCCTGATGGACAACGGAGAAACAGCGGCCCTCATCCTCCTAGACCTCTCCGCGGCATTCGACACTGTCTGCCACCGCACCCTAGTACAGCGCCTCAGCAACGTCGGAATCCAGGACAAGGCGCTGGAATGGATCATCTCCTTCCTCGACGGAAGAACACAGAGAGTCCGCCTACCACCGTACAAGTCAGAGGCCTCCGAAGTCATCTGCGGCGTCCCTCAAGGATCCTCTCTGAGCCCCACCCTCTTCAACGTCTACATGAGCCCCCTCGCGGCCATCGCACGCCAACACAACCTCAGCATAATCTCCTACGCCGACGACACCCAGCTGATCCTCTCCCTGACCAACGACCCCGCCACCGCCAGAGCCAGCCTACACGAAGGGATGAAAGAGGTAGCCGAGTGGATGACGACCAGCCGCCTGAAACTGAACTCGGACAAGACGGAGGTCCTCATCCTGGGCTCCTCACCATCCGCCTGGGACGACTCCTGGTGGCCTCCCGCCCTGGGCACCGCACCCAAACTGACAGACCATGCACGCAACCTGGGCTTCATCCTGGACTCCTCCCTCTCCATGACCAGGCAAGTCAACAACGTCTCCTCGGCGTGCTTCAACATCCTACGCATGCTACGAAAGATCTTCTGGTGGATCCCCACCGAGACCAGGAAGACCGTCACCCAGGCCCTCGTCACGAGCCGACTGGACTACGGCAACGCCCTCTACGCCGGTACCACCGCCAAGCTCCAGAAGAGACTCCAGCGGATCCAGAACGCCTCAGCGAGACTCATCCTCGACATCCCCAGACACAGCCACATCTCCAGACACCTGAAAGACCTGCACTGGCTCCCGGTCAACAAGAGAATTACCTTCCGGCTCCTCACCCACGCACACAAAGCCCTACACAACCAAGGCCCGAGTTACCTCAACAGCCGCCTCAACTTCTACGCTCCCAAACGCCATCTCCGATCGACCAGTCACGCCCTCGCCGCCGTCCCCCGCATCCGAAGAGCGACAACAGGAGGAAGGTCCTTCTCCTACCTGGCCGCCAAGACCTGGAACTCCCTCCCGACCGACCTGCGCCAGACCCAAGACCACCTCTCCTTCAGGAAGAAGCTGAAGACCTGGCTGTTCGAGCAGTAGCGGCACCCCCCCCTCCCCCAAGCGCCTTGAGACCCTACGGGTAGGTAGCGCGCTATATAAGTGTCATTGATTGATTGATTGATATGGGACCTTTTGTTTTTTTGAAAAAAAGCTTTTTAAAAAGAATTCACAAATTACCACCAATTTACCACAATAGTTTCCAAATCCTTAATGTCATTTTTTACATATTTTTTGTTTGATACATTGCATTTAAGTAATCGCAAAATTTGCAAATGCTTCAGTGCAATCACAAAATAAGGAATAGCAAATTTTGCTACTCCTTATTTTGCATCAAACTTGTTTGATACATACCATTTGTCTAATTAACATTCGCAAAGGCCGAAATTCGCAGAATTTTGATCTTTGCGAATGCTAATTAGCTTGATACATATGGCCCCAAGTGAGGCCTGTCTTGCAACATGGTGCATGTTTTGCATCACTGCTGCATCGGTTTCATGTGGTACGTTTTTTTTACACCATGACATATCTGCCTAAATGCATCAATTTGTAATTTTGTCGCCTCATAGCAAATCTTTTGCACCACCGCTGCATCATAAAAGTGACGCACAGTGGCGCAAAAGAGGCATACACCTATCATAAATCTGTCCCTAGCATTTTAAATGATTAATTCAGGATGACGATAAGGTGTGGCCTATCCAGAGGTTTGTTTAAGGTGAGGCCTACTCAGGATTACAGATTAAAGTTACGCTTGATGAAGAATACAGAGGAGATAATACATGTAAAGGCCTACCAATGAAGTAAGTAATGTCCACTTCATTGCGCCAGTCATCATAAATGTATCCCTAAGCTTCTTATCTTGTTACAGATGAACCGCCATATGTATCATCAAACTATTTTGCATTTCCTAAATAGCGAATTTTAAGGAATAAATAGCAATTCTTTACCATTCCTAATTTGCAATGAGCAAATTGCTAATTGCAAATTACCCATTCATTTCCATGGGCTAGGAGGCTCATAGGAATGAAGGTTGCAATTTGCGATTAGCAATTACCTCATCACAAAATAGGAATTTTTTCAAGGGTGCAGGGGTATCTCAAGAACACCCTGCTGCACCCCTGAAAAAGAAATTTGGGGGCATATGGCGCACATACATGCCCTAAGGGCATGTATGGGCGTCATATGTCACCTTTTGTTTTTTGGAAAAAAAGCTTTTTGAAAAGAATTCACAAATTACCACCAATTTACCACAATAGTTTCCAAATCCTTAATGTCATTTTTTACATATTTTTTGTTTGATACATTGCATTTAAGTAATCGCAAAATTTGCAAATGCTTCAGTGCAATCGCAAAATAAGGAATAGCAAATTTTGCTACTCCTTATTTTGCATCAAACTTGTTTGATACATACCATTTGTCTAATTAACATTCGCAAAGGCCGAAATTCGCAGAATTTTGATCTTTGCGAATGCTAATTAGCTTGATACATATGGCCCCAAGTGAGGCCTGTCTTGCAACATGGTGCATGTTTTGCATCACTGCTGCATCGGTTTCATGTGGTACGTTTTTTTTACACCATGACATATGTGCCTAAATGCATCAATTTGTAATTTTGTCGCCTCATAGCAAATCTTTTTCACCGCCGCTGCATCATAAAAGTGACGCACAGTGGCGCAAAAGAGGCATACACCTATCATAAATCTGTCCCTAGCATTTTAAATGATTAATCCAGGATGACGATAAGGTGTGGCCTATCCAGAGGTTTGTTTAAGGTGAGGCCTACTCAGGATTGCAGATTAAAGTTACGCTTGATGAAGAATACAGAAGAGATAATACATGTAAAGGCCTACCAATGAAGTAAGTGATTTGCACTTTATTTTGCCAGTCATCATAAATGTATCCCTAAGCTTCTTATCTTGTTACAGATGAACCACCATATGTACCATCAAAATATTTTGCATTTCCTAAATAGCGAATTTTAAGGAATAAATAGCGATTCTTTACCATTCCTAATTTGCAATGAGCAAATTGCTAATTGCAAATTACCCATTCATTTCCATGGGCTAGGAGGCTCATAGGAATGAAGGTGCAATTTGCGATTAGCAATTAGCTCATCACAAAATAGGAATTTTTCCAAGGGTGCAGGGGTGTCTCAAGAACACCCTGCTGCACCCCCTGAAAAAGAAATTTGGGGGCATATGGCGCACATACATGCCCTAAGGGCATGTATGGGCGTCATATGGCACCTTTTGTTTTTGGGAAAAAAAGCTTTTTGTAAAGAATTCACAAATTACCACCAACTAGAAGTTGGTGGTAGTTTCCAAATCCTTAATGTCATTTTTTTACATATTTTTTGTTTGATACATTGCATTTAAGTAATCGCAAAATTTCCAAATCCTTCAGTGCAATCGCAAAATAAGGAATAGCACATTTTGCTATTCCTTATTTTGCATCAAACTTGTTTGATACATACCATTTGTCTAATTAGCATTCGCAAAGGCCGAAATTCGCAGAATTTTGATCTTTGCGAATGCCAAATAGCTTGATACATATGGCCCCAAGTGAGGCCTGTCTTGCAACATGGTGCATCTTTTGCATCACTGCTGCATCGGTTTCATGTGGTACGTTTTTTTTACACCATGACATATCTGCCTAAAAGCATCAATTTGTAATTTTGTCGCCTCATAGCAAATCTTTTGCACCGCCGCTGCATCATAAAAGTGACGCACAGTGGCGCAAAAGAGGCATACACCTATCATAAATCTGTCCCTAGCAATTTAAATGATTAATCCAGGATGACGATAAGGTGTGGCCTATCCAGAGGTTTGTTTAAGGTGAGGCCTACTCAGGATTGCAGATTAAAGTTACGCTTCATGAAGAATACAGAAGAGATAATACATGTAAAGGCCTACCAATAAAGTAAGTGATTTGCACTTTATTTTGCCAGTCATCATAAATGTATCCCTAAGCTTCTTATCTTGTTACAGATGAACCACCATATGTACCATCAAACTATTTTGCATTTCCTAAATAGCGAATTTTAAAGAATAAATAGCAATTCTTTACCATTCCTAATTTGCAATGAGCAAATTACTAATTGCAAATTACCCATTCATTTCCATGGGCTAGGAGGCTCATAGGAATGAAGGTTGCAATTTGCGATTAGCAATTACCTCATCACAAAATAGGAATTTTTTCAAGGGTGCAGGGGTATCTCAAGAACACCCTGCTGCAACCCTGAAAAAGAAATTTGGGGGCATATGGCGCACATACATGCCCTAAGGGCATGTATGGGCGTCATATGGCACCTTTTGTTTTTTGGAAAAAAATGCTTTTTGAAAAGAATTCGCAAATTACCGCAAACTAGAAGTTGGTGGTAGTTTCCAAATCCTTAATGTCATTTTTTACATATTTTTTGTTTGATACATTGCATTTAAGGAATCGCAAAATTTGCAAATCCTTCAGTGCAATCGCAAAATAAGGAATAGCAAATTTTGAACTAAGGACATTTTAAGTCATTTCCACATGTGCAGTGTTTTCAAATTATGATTTGAAAATCGTTTTTGGGGAAAAGTAATGGTTTGCAAATTTATGACAAGGACATAATGGTGAATGCTTCTCTATAAGGCATTTCAGTGTCTCTGATGTCATTTTTCCCATATTACATTATAAGACCTTTCCCCATGGAGCACATTCCTTGTAAATATGCTCCCACCTGTGCATGGTGAATTTAGATTTTGACTGTTTGAGTCACATAGCCATGTTAAAAGTGACCCAAATAAATTGCAAACGCTTTAAAAAAACACATTCATGTGTCTTAAGGACATTTTAAGTCATTTCCCCATGGACAGTGTTTTGTAAGTGGCGCAAAAGAGGCATACACCTATCATAAATCTGTCCCTAGCATTTTAAATGATTAATCCAGGATGACGATAAGATGTGGCCTATCCAGAGGTTTGTTTAAGGTGAGGCCTACTCAGGATTGCAGATTAAAGTTACGCTTGATGAAGAATACAGAGGACATAATACATGTAAAGCTCTACCAATGAAGTAAGTGATGTCCACTTCATTGCGCCAGTCATCATAAATATATCCCTAAGCTTCTTATCTTGTTAGACATAAACCGCCATATGTATCATATAACTATTTTGCATTTCCAAAATAGCGAATTTTAAGGAATAAATAGCGATTCTTTACCATTCCAAATTTGCGATGAGCAAATTGCTAATTGCAAATTACCCATTCATTTCCATGCGCCAGGATGCCCATATGAAAGAAGGTGCAATTTGCAATTAGCAATTAGCTCATAGCAAATTAGGAATTTTTCCAAAGGTGTAGGGGTGTCTCAATAACACCCTGCTGCACCCCTGAAAAAGAAATTTGGGGGCATATGGCGCACATAAATTTTAACAACATTCCTTTACCTCAAAAACGATTTTCAATTCATAATTTGAAAACACTGCCCACAGGGAAATTACTTAAAATGTCCTTAAGACACATGAAAGTGTTTTTTTATTGCCTTTCCAGCATGGTTGGGTCACTTTTAACATGGCTATGTAACACAAACATTTAAAATCTAAATTTGCCATGCACAGGTGGGAGCATATTTACAAGCAATTTGCGCCACAGAGAAAGGTCTTACATTAAAATGGGAAAAATAACATCAGGGACAGTCAATTGCCTTATAAAGAAGCATACACCATTATGTCCTTGTCATAAATTTAAAAACAATTCCTTTTCCCCAAAAACGATTTTCAAATCATAATTTCAAAACACTGCACATGGGAAAATTACTTAAAATGTCCTTAAGACACATAAAAGCGTTTTTTAATTGCCTTTGCAGCATGTTTGTATCACTTTTAACATGGCTATGTAACACAAACATTAAAAATCTAAATTTTCCTTGCACAGGTGGGAGCATATTTACAAGCAATTTGCGCCACATAATTCATAATTTTCTCCTTAAAGCACACTATTCTCTATCTAAATTAAAGAAATATTTTCTCACCTTAGCAAATACTTTGAGTTTGAAAACAGTCTCAGAAACACACCAATTTGTCTTCAGCAGAGCAAAAGGTATGCACTCCAGAGTCTGCAGCTATCAAAAGCACAGAAATGCTGTAATTCTTCACACATATCTCTCATGTCACCCAATCAAAACTCTTCCCTCACTTTTTTTCAAATGAAAACCCTTCCCCCCTCTGCCCTTTCTGCCTTTTCTGCATGGCAACCACCTCTTGGAAGATTTCTGGTGTTTGCAAGTTCACACAACAATGTTGCAATTGAACTCTGAACTCTCAGTGCACCTGCATATCCAGTGCATTCTTTCATTTAATGATTTTTTATTGACCATTCAAAATACATCTTTCAAATAACTCATCCGTGCACCCTAACTTTCTGTTTTCAGCAATCAAAATCCACCAATCACTGTTACTGCTTCATGAACACAGAAACTCCACAGTTTTTTTCATTTTAAACTCTCATTTTTTCAACTGCCATTTCATTGCCACACTTCATCTGACTGCAGGAGAACCTTCTCTCACCATGTTTTCTGTCTGGATTGTTGGACATAGTTATATTCACTGGGCTCAAAGGTACACTGAAAACAGGAATTTACCTAACCTCAATTTACAAGATGTGGAAATTAAGTGGTTTGGCCACAGAGGATTAAAATGTCACCAATTGATACCATTGGTGAACACCTTTATGCATTTGCCCAAACCTGACCTGTTAATTGTGCACTGTGGAGGTAATGACTTGGGCACTTTGACTGGTGTAGGTCTGGAAATGCTTTTAAAGGACACCTTTGAGCAATAAATGGCACTTTTTCCTCAGACTGCCTTGGTATATTCAAATATATGCCAAAGACAGAAATGGAGGTGGTCAAACCAATTTTGTCCACAAATTGAGAAGTCGAGGAAGCATGTAAACAAATCTGTTTCAGCTTACATGAGAGACCATGGAATGGGCTCCCTGTACAACAATAACTTGCGTTACTACATGCAAGATATCTACAGAGGAGATGGAGTTCACTTCTCAGATGAGGGCAACAGAATTTTCACTCTGAATTTAAGAATGTGCATTGGTACCTACTTATAAGTACCTAAATGTACCATAAACCCAAAAGCTCTTCTCAGAGCTACCCTACATCTGATCACTCACAATTATTATTTTACTCTAACATTTTTCACTAATTTTCAACAAAGTACGCTCCCTGGGGCGCTACCCGGTACGCGAACCGGGAGCTAACCTCGCGAAATTTTTAAAAAAAATGTTTTTTTTTCGCACATATGGGCCTCCTCAGCCACCCTCACAAAACCTAGGGGGTCAAGATAAGTCTACCGTGCCCCCTTCTACCCATTCTGAACATTATTTGCCCTCCATCTTGTATC
This sequence comes from Lissotriton helveticus, assembly GCF_964261635.1. Classification (NCBI taxonomy): domain Eukaryota; kingdom Metazoa; phylum Chordata; class Amphibia; order Caudata; family Salamandridae; genus Lissotriton; species Lissotriton helveticus. The sequence continues at coordinate 1,244,159,832 of NC_136067.1, forward strand.
TTAATTCGACCAAAACACAAAATGGTGGACTCCCGTTACGCTTAAGGTTCGCGAACCGGGGCGCTCAACGGTTCGCGTACCGGGTCGCTCCCTGGGAAGCGCACCATCAAAAAAGGTGGGAAAGTAGTTCACAGAAAAGCCACTGGAGACAATTTCACCAAATATAGACTAGCTCATACTACATACCAATCCCTACCATTTTCACAAATTTGATTGGAATTCCATTTAGCCATTTAGCCTGTAGACCTCTCTAAATACCGTGAGGTAAATTACTTCACAAAACACATCTGAAGTGTTGGAATTGACAACCAATTAAAATGTTACTTTCATTTTCTACTTTTTTTACCTGACATTTGATTGGTTATATACCTGAATATATATAAAGGAAGAGAAGAAAACACAGCCATTTTGACTACTACTTCTTGGTGTACATTTCAATAGGATTTTCACTAATTCCTTCAACTTCTTTCTAAAGGTAAGTTTTTATTTTTAAAACTGAAGTATATTGTGCACTATAAGTTAATATGGTAAACTTTTTCTGGAGTTAGGCTTCTCTTGTATAATTATGAATTTACTTACGTTAAATCACATACACTTTTTTATATTCCTACTTCCACTCTGATACTATACACTGCCCAAAATTAATCCCAACAGTGCCCTATCTCTACTAATATATATTTTTTTAATCTAAATTTCAGGCAAAATGGAAGGCGAACAGAAAGTTGAATTTCAAATTGTCCTGCAAGAGAGCAGCCAAGAAATCAATGATGAAAATGATATTGAATTTTTCGATGAAACTTTAGACAAAGAACTACTGCAATGTGTACAAGCAGTAGATAACCTCCTTGAAAATGAGGACATTTTACACCCTCAGAGACTACAATGTATATTCAATGATAATTATGAAATTTCTGACAATGAAATGTTAGAAAGTTTAATAAATTATGAAACACAATCACAATAAAAAAAAATGCTTAAAAAATAAAGAAAATAAAAAATAATCAACAAAACCAACAATCAATTAACATACAGCATTTGAAAAGTCTATCATTCATTTTTCATTGCAGTACGCTGCCCAGAACGCTTCCCGGTTCGCGGACCGGGCGCTCCCCACGCAAAAAAAAACAACATTTTTTTGTTTTTTTTGCCCCGCGGGGCCCTTTTAAAACCTCCACATTAAACCTAGGGGGTCAGGGAGGATCTAGTATGCCCCCTTATGGTTATTTCCCCCTTTGTTTTGGCCTCCTCTTGTCTCTCAATCCTACCGAGAGACAAGATGGCGGCCGCTCCGGACTGTTTAGAATGTTGACAGACACCGGAGAGCCAATCAGCTTAGCTACGCGAAGTTCCGGTACGCTTAAGGTCCGCGGACCGGAGCGCTGCCCGGAGCGCGCTTACAGATATATATCTTTTTTTAAACGTTAATTTCTCAAAATCCACTGGAGCACATATATTGAGACCTACAAAAGGCACATCGGGCTACCAGTCGCTACAATTTTGCCAAGTTTCATGCAAATCCATTCAGCCGTTCGGGCTAAAAGTGAGGCCAACCGCCCTATGGAAAACTCAATGTTAAAAACACGTTTTGGGACCCCCCTTTTTTCTCGACCCCCCCTGGACGAACCCCCCCCAAATTTCCAGGGGCTGCTCAGAAACAAAATGTTCCATTTTCCAGAAAATTTCAGCCAATTCCGTCCACAAACGCCAAAGTTATTAGACATAGAATTTTCAAAAATCCCATAGGGAAAAAATCCTAACTATATATACCTACTGGCGACCGCCAGTAGGTAATATATATATATATATATATATATATATATATACATACATTTATTGCAGTAGCAACATTTCTGTGGTCCTGGAGAAGGCATAGGATAACATGTCCGTTTTTTGCAGAAACATGTTGACCCTTCACATCTAGACAGTCATTTGTTAAAAACTGTTGTTTGCACTGTTTTTAGGTTTGATCTTTGTGAGATATTAAAAAAAGTTTTTTCTCTCATCGGTCAATTTTAACTCACTTTTCAAAAACACTTTTGCACTGCAATTAGTATTCCCACACAAATCGACTAATCACTTCTGAAGGTCCAAACATAGCGTGTTTTATCGCTATAATTTGGATAGCTATATAAAACATCCACAAGCTTTAGAAAGGGTCACAGCCCTTAGTGCCACTAGTGTGACACTAGGAGGAGACCCAGATGATAAGGCATGTCACCATTGGTGAGTGATAGGAATACGTCCTATTATAGGATTTTTCCTTTAGTATTCTGCAAGAGTTAAATAGGCTAATGATTACGGTTCTGAGGCATTTTGTGGTTCCACTTGTATAGACCCTTGGATATTGTTGTTGTGTATTCAGCAATGTAGCATGCACCAGGGGGGTGGTTACGTAGGTACAGGGACATGCAAGAGGGCAAAACCACTCAGGGTCTTGCCACATGCATGCCAAGTGTCATGTGTATCAGCCCTGCGGATGCATGAGTCATTTGCCTGTCTTCATTTGCAGCGTGATCCCAGCCAGCCATGGGCTGTACTCCTGTGTTTGCCCTCTCCTGTCCATTGGCCTCCGCTCACGTGGCCCCACACCTTCAAAGGCCAGCGTCACATGGTCCCAGGGCCAGAGACATCCCACCACACCCACGCCAGGCCCTGTGCATCTCCTGTATGCATGCAGATGGTGAAGTTACTGTAGGGATGAACAGTCCTTTGTGTGAACTATCAGGCAGTAGCACATCTGCAGCTCCGAGCAGGAACTGGCAGTGGCCAGTACCCCTTGACAGATACAATGGCATTTGCTTGCGACTCCCACACTACGCACTACCCGAAGTGAGACCAATGTGTACAAATCCCACACGAAGTAGTCCTTGGTCGTAGTTGGCGTGTGTGAAATGGCCTTCACTTGTACTCCCACCCCACCCCAGGTCTGCACCCGTTGCACACAGACACTGCTCATTGCACCGGGCTGTGCCCTTTCATCCACAGGACTGGAGCAGGGCAAGCCAGTGCCACTTCTAGCAGAGCCACTGACACCATGGCAGCCCATCCCGAACACATGCCCGGATCCAGTCATGTGGGCCTGTTCCGTGCACATCTGCTGCATGTACTGGGAGCACTGCCGTTGGCCATCTTGCGGTTCAATTACCGGCTGAGCTTCCTCCTTGCAGACATCACCAGCGTCCAGCCTGTGTTGCATTGTCGCTGGTGCATATTCCAGTGGTCCATGGATGTCTGCCTCTCCAACATAACGGTAGCTGACCTGGATTACGACATGCGTGTGCGCCCCCTGTTGGCCCATGACCCGGAATGTCACCGTGTTGCCCGTTTATGGCATGCATGGATGTTTGGCATGCAGGCTGGACACTGGACCTGGGAGATTGCACGAGTCCTTGTGTGCAGTGAGCACATTGTGCCACTACCTGATTGGGCTTTGGTGCACATTGGGGCCAGTGGTTGGACTCAGCACATCTATCCGGGTCAACTGATGGATTACGTCAATGACATGTCAGATGTGTTGGATGACGATTGCTCATTGGAGATGTTGGATTATGCAGCTGCAGTCGCGTTCATGGACGAGTGACAAGGTACCTGCTGCCACAACTGGATGTGACCTATTGCACGTGTCCTGACGCCTGGTTGCATGTTGGGAATCTGGTCACATGTCCCAAGATGACAGTGGACATGGCTGCTTTTGCCTGGACTCATAATCCATGCGCGGACAACCGACGCGGGTCTCATGAACTTGTGGTGGTGATGGAAACCCCCGAGGTGGACATGGGCGCTTTCCTACGTTCCACATCAGACATGCTGCTGCATTTGTTGGCATATCGTGGCACTTCTCTTGGCCTTACTGACATGCACTTATTGATAAAGTTTCCGCACTTTCACTTTCTCCAACTGTGTTGTGTCTTGATTTGTATGCCAATGTGTGTGTCACGGACTCTCTGGCTCCCTGCTATACGTGCATTGTTACCTCATCAGGACTGTGGGTGGGTACTTGTGCATTGTCATGTCCCTGTGTCATTCTTAGCCAGATGCATGTGGCCATTTACTGGCAACAGGCGGGTGCATTTGTGTCCTGTGTTCAGTTGTGCAGATGTTGGTGTTTGTGCAACATTGTGTTCGAGGTTATGGTGCTCTGCTTCCTATGTGTGTGTGCTGCATTGTGTGTGAGATGTCCCTTCAGCTCTGATTTGGCTCCCCTTTAGGCATTGTGGTTTTCACTTCTGTACTTGATCTGTGATGTGATATTGCCGGGTGGTGTGACTTGTGCTCTTGGTTTGTATTGTTCCTCTTGGGCATGGTTTGTCTGCAGTGGTGCTGTGCTTAATTGTGCATGTGTGCCATTTTGCCCATCTCCCCAGGTCCCTACTGGTTCCTCTCCCTGTTGCTGTTATGTTTGTTTTGGGTAGTTTCTGGTCCCTGAGTCCTGCCACCGTCTCCAGACTGATGTGGTGGACACCATTTCCACCATGTCATTCAGCTCCTGGTGTAGCGCTGAACTCCCACCCCGGTGTGCATTGCTGCCTTCTTGTTGTTGGCGTGTTTCTGATTGTTTGTGCGTTTTGCATCATTCCGGATGTTCTGGTTTGTCTTCCATTGTCCACTTACGCTCTCAGGCTGCATTCACCTTGTCTGAGATGGCCTGCCATGTACAATGATTTGTTGCCAGTGGGACTTGTGGGGTTGTGTGCTGGCTAGGGTTGCCTCCATTGTGCTTGGCTGTTATTTTCTATTTGGATTCAGGCTTTTGTTGTGCTTATTCCCACCTGCCGTGTGTGTCACGGGCCTGGCGGCGCTTATTTCCGGCTTTCCTAATCGCAAATGGGCTCTTCGCACATTTTTTGTGTTGTGGTTTGTGTTTTAATCTCCGTCGAGGTGGTTGGATCGCTGACATTGGCCACGGTTTGGTCAGACTATCGCATGCGACCGCCTTGTTGTGAATTCCACGTTGACACTGAGTTATTTTCCCGCAATAGGCTGTGATGTGTAAAGGAGCATTAGCTTTTTTTGGTGATGTTTAGCACACGTTCTTGTAAATATACCCCTAGGTGTAGTGCAGTAATACCTACAAACTCCTGCACATCTTTAAAAAAATGCTTAATTCTTATAGACTGCAAATAAATTATAAGAAGATATAAATAACTTTCTCTACCTACTACCACTTTAATAAAGTGGTTATAGGTAGTGAACAATTACGAAACCTTAAACTTACCTATATCTAACACCCTAACCTAGAACACAGCGAAACAGAGAACACAGCACAGCTGTGATAAAAACAACATGACCGCTTTTTGCCTTTGGTAAATGCAGTCATTAACCAATCACATACTGACTTCTCAAACGCATATAGCATGGTCTACTGCTAACTTACAGTTTTATACCACGCCATAATATATAACTATGCTTTTTTTAAACACTACTTACAGTTCACACATACTACAAACGGTTGCCATTTACACCTAATAATATATATTCCTGCCACACTACATCTACATCCATAAACTTTCAAACTACGTCTGTTTCAATTAACACTCCATTCAATGCCACACTACTCTATATCACTCCACTCTATGCTATTAAACTCTATGCCACTCCACTTAACGTCACTTCACTATATCCTGCAAGACTCTACGCTAATCCACTGTATGCCACTACACTCTACTCCACTTAACTGTTTACCACTCCACTCTACACCATTCTCCTCTACGCTATTATACTCTATGCCACTCCATTCTATGACACTCCAGTCTACAACACTCCACTGTAATCACCTCCACTCTACGCTACTCCACTGCACGCAATTCCACTGCATGCAACTCCACAACACTACTCTCTTGGCTATTGTACTCTATGCCACTCCACTGGACGCCACTTCATTGTGGACAACTCCACTATACATCACTGCACGATACTCCACTCCACTCTATGACAAACTGTATACTGTATTACACTGTACAACACTACATTCTAAGCCACTCCACTCTACGTCACTCCACTCTACATCACTACACTCTATGATACCACACTCTGTGCTATTCCACGGTATGACAATGAAGTCTAATTCACTCTACTCTAGGCTACTTCACTATGCCACTCCACTCTATGTCACTACACTGTATGCCATTAATCTCAATGTTGTTCCACTCCACACCACTCCACTGTGCACCACTCCACCATATGCCATTTTACTCTATGTCACTCTTATCTACGGCATTACACTCTTTGCTATTGCACTGTATGCCACTACACTGTACAAAACTCTACATTATGCTATTACACTTTTATTGCCACTACAATCTATCCCACTACACCCTACTGTGCTCCACTCTACAACACTCCACTCTACTATAATCCATTCTACTACACGCAAATCTATGCTACTCCAGTCTATGGTATTCCAAGGTATGCCACTACACTCTACCTCACTCTACTGTACTCCATGCGCTGTACACTACTCCACTGTACACCACTACCCTCTATTCAATTCAACTCTATGTCACTGCTCTCTATACCACTTTACTCTACACCATTCAACTTTATGGCACTACATTGTACCTCACTCCACTCTCAACCATACCATTATCAGGTCTGGGTGGTCAATTCCGTTACAATGGCGGAATTTGGGTAATTTTGCATTCCGCGGAGAACATGAAATTGACCAAAATTCTGTGTTCCGTGACTTCGCTAAATTTTTTGCTAGTTTGCGATCTCAAAATGCGTGTTCGCGTGATATTTCCCCCCGAGCACGCAAACAGCAATTGCTAACAGGAAAAAAGCATCGCAAACAAGCAATTCCACGTGTTGGTGGAATTTCTGCGTGTTCGCAGAGATTTTTTATCTCAGAGATTTGCGTAACGCGATTACGCACATTCTGCCTACCCTTAACCATTATACACCACTCCAATCTAGGATATTCCACTGTACACCAGTCCACCTTACCACACTCCACTCTACGCCACTGCACTGTACATCACACCACTGTACGATATTCGACTGTGAGTTGCTTTACTGTACAACACTCTAGTCTTGCCAGTCCACCGTATGCCACTCCACTGCACGCCACTTCACTCTACATTGTTCCACTGTACGCAACTCTACTGTAAAGCACTCCACTCCAACATACTCCAGGGTACTCGACTGCACTGTACACCACTATACTCTACACCAATCCACTCCGCGTTATTCGCTTGTACGCATGCCACTATACTGCACTGCACTGTATGCTGTTCCACTGTATGCAGCTCCACTGTTCATCCTTTCACTGTACACTACTCTTATATATGGTATTCTGTAGTAGGGGATCTCTGTGTATAGTCATAATCTAGTGAATAGTCCCGCCCATGTGCGTGGACCCCGGAGCAATCAAAAATAATCTCTTACAGTGTCAAAAAATGCAGAAAAGCATAGACACTTAAGAGAGAATTTAAAGACAGATAATGCAGCCCAAAAGGCTACACTGTCCAGTACTTCAACTAGAAATTCTACCACAAAATCCACAAAACAGCAAAAGCCTGTACAGATTTCCATTGCTTTAACAGCAAACTCCCTCAGGAATGATAGAGAGAAGAAACTGGACAGACAAGCCCCATAGGCTGCCATTATGTGGCTCAAAACAGGATACTGTGCCTTTAAGAGAATCTTCCAGAACCTTCTCCCAGTATCCCAGAATGCATAGCAGGTCCAACTTACTTTCAGTTCTTTTTTCCGGCTCCTGCAAGCAGGACCCTGGAGCATTGAGCTCTCCCTTTTCAAGGGTTTTGTTGGTGTTTTTTCACTAAATTCGATTTTGTGTACTTTTAAAGTACTTTGGTGACTTTCTTCTTGGTTTTCTGCACTCTTTTGTTGTCCATAATGCCTGCATTATTTGACAAATGCCCGGAGTGCACCAGGAAGAAGGCCAAGTCAGACCCCCATGAGGTGTGTATCCTCTGCCTTCCCTCTTCCCACATCCCAGAGGAGTGTGTGATCTGTAGAGGCTTCTCTGGCAGGACCCTGAAGGACAGGAGGAAGATCAGATTTCAGGGACTTGAAGAAAGAAGACTGAAGGCTCAAGGTGGGTCTGGAGGGGCTTTTACTGCCCATGCTGAGGCCTCTGGAGGGCTCCCCAGGGGCAGGAAGTCCAGCAAACGTCCAAGGTCTCCGTCTGGGTCGGTTGCTGTGACCACGACGTCGAGAGGAAGGTCCACGGGCAGTTCCCGGTCTCCCCAGGGCTCTGGGTTGAGAAAACGTCGCCCGTCGACGTCGAGGGACTTACACAGGCCGCCGTCGAACCCGGTGTCGATTTCCTCGTCGTCGCCGTCGGCGTCGAGTGGACGGCATCGGAGGGCCCGGCGTCGGCGCTCGCCGTCGAGGCGACACCGCCGTTCGCCGTTGAGGGCGAGGACATCGTCGTCGTCGAGGGGATCCTTGTCGTCGAGGCCGCCGTCGAGGACGGCGAGGTCGCCGTCGAGGTGGAAGAGGTCTCCGGCGCTGAAGAAGTCGACGTCGAGGCGATCGAAGAGGTCGACGTTGAGGCGATCGAAGAGGTCGACGTTGAGGCGATCGAAGAGGTCGACGTTGAGGCGATCGAAGAGGTCGTCGTTGAGGCGGTCGAGGTCGCCATCGAGGCGCCAGCGCCCGTCGTCGAGGTTTAGAGGTTCGTCCATCTGGTCGGGGTCGACGTCGAGGCATAGAAGCCGGTCGACGCCGAGGAGTGCGAAACGGTCGACGCCGAAGGGCCGCTCGACGTCGAAGGAACCACGGTCGACGTCTGAACACCGGTCTTCGACGTCAGGGTGTCGTAAGGACAGGCCGAGGACTGTGGGGGGCTCCCCTCAGTCAGAACAGGATGGTGGCTCGCCGGGAACGGCGTATTCAGAGGTGTATACACCGAAGAAGACTGTTATACAGCCTCCTCCTCCTCCTTTGCCTAAATGGCCTCCTCTGAGGGCTTCGACCCCTCCTCCATTGCCTCCTCTACCTGCTCTTCCGTCAGGACCGCAGGCCCCGGTGCCGGGTGCTCCTCCTCCGGTTCCACCGAGATCGGTGTCGATGCCCAGACTTCCGACACCTCCGAAGAAGACTCCTAAGTCGACGGTTCCTCCTAAGCCCAAGACGTCCGACCCGGGGAAGCCGGCGGAGCGTCCCAGACCCAGGAGATCGAGGTCACGCTCAGGGAGAAGGGACAGATCTAGGAGTGGACACGGATCCTCCTCGAGATCCAGACATCGCCATAGGAGGCATAGGTCCAGGTCCCGTTCGGCCTCTGGGACCCGTTCATATTCGCCTACATTGTCGGATTCACCGGAGATGAGGGTGTCTCCGATAGATGACATTGGCACGTTCCAGGAGGTTCTCCTGAGAGGGGCGGCGAAGTTGGGGATCAAGGTGACGGCCCCTACGCCCACAACTTCTGTGATCTTCGAGACTTTGCACACGAAGCACCTGTCTCGCCCCGTACTGCCTTTGGTGCCGGGACTGGTTGAGCCGGCTGAACAGCTCTTCCTTACGCCGGCGGTGGTGAAAGCTGCTCCCTCCAGGCTTGTCAAGAAGTACAGGGCTCCAGAGTCGGACCCGGCCTTCTTGCGGAAGGACCCAGTGCCTGATTCGGTGATTGTGACGGCGGCTCGGAAACTACATGCTACCTCCCCGTCCTCCACTGTGCCTCCGGATAAGGAGAGCCGCTGGATTGACTCAGCTGGACGGAAGGCGTGTGGGACGTCTTCCACGACGATGAAGGCCTCCAGTGACTCGGCGTTGTTGGGACGATACGACCGTGCACTGTGGGATTCCATGGAACAGTTTGCGGACCTTGCCCCGTGCGACAGGAAAGAGGACTTCATGGAGATCGTCCAGGAAGGGATGCTGGTTTCGAACCAGGCCATCAGCGCCGCGGCGGATATCTCCCTGCTGGCCGCGCATGGATACTGCCACAGTATCAATCAGAGACGCCATGCTTGGCTCCGGCTGACGTCGCTCAAGCCTGAAGCGCAACAACGAGTGGCAAATCTGCCGTTTTCCGGCGACACCCTCTTCGGGAAACACGCAGATGACGAAATGGCCAGGATGAAGGCCGAGGCTGAAACCCTAACGGCTGTGGGCTTGGAGAAGCCCAAAGAAAAGAAACCCTACCGACAGTTCCAACGACGGTTCGGGTCGCAGGGTAGAGGAAGGGGACAGTTTTCTGGGCAACAACAGCAGCAGCAACAACAGCAGCAATACAGAAGACCCTTCCAGAAACGTCAGAAGGGTAGAGGTGGACAGCAGTCCTCTACCGCGAACAAGGGCCCGGCTGGGTCTCGACCCTGAGCGGTTACTTCCCCTTCGTCTGTTACCCGCTCCGGTGGGGGGAAGCGTTCAATTATTTCTGGCAGAGTGGAGAAAAATTACTCAGGACAAGTGGGTGCTGAATATTGTTTGCAATGGATACAGTCTTCGGTTCATCGGCCCTCCTCCATTGATTCCTCCGGTCAGCTCGCAGTATCAACTGCGCGAGCTCCAGGCGGAGGCCGACATCCTTCTAAGGAAAAGGGCGATAGAAGATGTACCTCTGTCTCAAAGAGGAAGAGGTCTGTACTCCCGGTTCTTTCTGGTCCGCAAGAAGGACAAGAACGAGTTCAGGCCCATTCTGGACTTGCGACAGGCAAACAAATGGATTCGCAGAGAAAAGTTTTGCATGCTGTCGTTGCATCAGATTTATCCTCAGCTGCAGCGGGGAGACTGGCTTTGCGCCATAGACATACAGGATGCGTACTTCCATGTGCCCATTGCACACAAACACAGGAAGTTCCTGCGATTTCAAGTCAGCACCAATCACTATCAGTACACGGTACTTCCGTTCGGGCTGAAGTCTGCGCCCCGGACGTTCTCGAAGTGCATGGCAGTGGTAGCGGCACACCTGAGGAAGAACAAGGTGTTTGTCTACCCGTACCTGGACGATTGGTTGATCAAGGCCTCCTCCTTCTCGGAAGCTCAAGCACACTTCCAGAAGACGTGCGTTCTCTTGAACAAGCTGGGGTTGCACATCAACATGTCCAAGTCTGTCCCGACTCCGGTCCAGTGCATCCAGTACTTGGGAGCCTCCATCGATACGCTGTCAGCAAGCGTGTCTCCTTCGGAAGAGCGACGTTTATCACTCCTTCGGAAGGCTCAGGCTCTCATGTCCACTCCATACACGACAGTGAGGACGGTGTCTTCTCTGCTGGGATCGATGGCCTCTTGCATCTTCCTGACACCGCATGCGCGGCTGCACATGAGACCGCTGCAGGAGTGCTTGGAAGATCAGTGGGACCAGAGGAGAGGATCTTGGGACGACAAGATACGACTGTCTCTACATGCTCTTCAGTCTCTGAAGTGGTGGTGTTCAGCGGAGAATCCCCTCAGAGGGGTTCCCTTCCACAAGGACATTCCCACTCAGACTATCGTGATGGATGCTTCTCTCCTGGGATGGGGAGCGCACTCCGGAGACCTGCAGATTCAAGGGACGTGGTCCCCGTCGGAATCCACGTACCACATCAATTTCCTGGAACTCAGGGCTGTTCACTTGGCGCTGAAGGCTTTTCAACCGTCCTTCCGGACCAACTCTCTGCTTGTACAGACAGACAATACGACCACGATGTATTACCTCAACAAGCAGGGGGGCTCGAGATCACGCACTCTGTCTCAGGAGGCGCAGGCGATCTGGCATTGGCTTCTGGCTCGAGGACTCTCGATAATGGCCACTCATCTGCCAGGTGTGCAGAATGTTCAGGCAGACGAGCTGAGCAGACTGATTCAGGAAAACCACGAGTGGGTCATAAACGACGAAGTACTAGGAGAAGTCTTCGCAAGGTGGGGCACTCCAGACGTAGATCTGTTCGCCACCGCCGAAAACAGCAAATGCCGAGACTTCGCCTCCAGGTACTACCAGTAGGGGACGCTGGGGAATGCGTTATGGATCAACTGGTCGAACAGCTTTCTGTACGCTTTTCCACCCATTCCCCTGATTCCAGCGGTTCTCATCAAGCTCTCCCAATCCAGGGCGAAGATGATTCTGATTGCCCCGGAATGGCCCAGACAGTGGTGGTTCACGGACCTGCTTCACCGGTCTCTCCTTCCTCCCATGAAGCTGCCGTGCAGGCCGGACCTTCTCACGAAGTTCGGGGGACGGATGGTGCACCCCAACCTCTCGTCTTTGAGTTTGGCGGCATGGCTCCTGAAATAGTGCAATATGGCCATTTGAGTCTCCCAGAGGATTGTATGGACATACTGAAGGAGGCTAAGCGACCTTCCACTCGGACTTCTTATGCTTACAAGTGGAAGAGGTTTTGCATCTGGTGCAAGTCTAAGAACTATGACCCTACGACATGCAAGGAAGATGTCATCCTTCCATATCTGCTACATCTGGCGCAGTCTGGCCTTAATGTCCATTCCATTAAGGTTCATCTGGCTGCTTTGACTGCCTACAGGAAATGCCCTTCACAGACTTCCTTCTTTCAGATCCCTGTGATCAAAGATTTTTTGGAAGGCTTGAAGAAAGTGTTCCCTCCTGTCAGGCTTCCTTCGCCTTCATGGGACTTGAATGTGGTGCTGTCCAGATTGATGAAGGAGCCTTTTGAACCTATTCATAAGGCTTCGTTGCAGCATCTGTCCTGGAAGGCGGCGTTCCTCGTGGCCATTACATCGGCCCGCAGGGTGAGTGAAATTCAGGCGTTGTGTTGCCAAGAACCTTATACTGTATTTCATGCTGCTAAGGTTGTTATGCGTACTCACCCTAAGTTTATTCCCAAGGTTGTTTCTGATTTTCATATCAACCAGACTATATCTTTACCTACGTTCTTTCAGAATCCTTCATCTCCAGCGGAAAGGTCTTTGCATTCCCTGGATGTTAGGAGGGTGCTGAAATTTTATCTGGATAAAACCAGTGATATTCGTAGGTCAGACCAATTGTTCATCAATTATGGATCTGTCAGGACGGGTCTTGCGACCTCTAAGCAGTCTATCTCTAGGTGGATTGTGTCCTGCATACAGCTGTGTTACCAAAAAGCTAATAAGACCTTAGGAGGTAAGCCTAAGGCTCATTCCACCAGGGGCAAGGCTGCCACGACAGCATTGCTCCGTAATGTTCCGATTGCAGAAATCTGCAAGGCGGCCACTTGGAAGTCGGTTCATACCTTTGCTAAGCATTACTGCCTGGACTCTGATGCTAGGGCAGATGCTCAGGTTGGACAGGCTTCACTGCGTAATCTGTTCGCCCAATAGTGGTGTTGATTCTCTTTTCTCCACCGCCGCTTTGGTGTGGGGATGGGCTTGCCATTCTATTCACTAGATTATGACTATACACAGAGATCCCCTACTACAGAAGGAGTAGTTTCTGTCCTGTAACTCCAGTTCTGTAGTAGGGGTATCTCTGTTATAGTCATAAGCGCCCTCCCTCCTCCCCGGTGGAGAGAGACATATTCCTTTACGGAATGCTACAGGTCTGGTGTGTTACGCCTTCAAAAAGAACTGAAAGTAAGTTGGACCTGCTATGCATTCTGGGATACTGGGAGAAGGTTCTGGAAGATTCTCTTAAAGGCACAGTATCCTGTTTTGAGCCACATAATGGCAGCCTATGGGGCTTGTCTGTCCAGGTTCTTCTCTCTATCATTCCTGAGGGAGTTTGCTGTTAAAGCAATGGAAATCTGTACAGGCTTTTGCTGTTTTGTGGATTTTGTGGTGGAATTTCTAGTTGAAGTACTGGACAGTGTAGCCTTTTGGGCTGCATTATCTGTCTTTAAATTCTCTCTTAAGTGTCTATGCTTTTCTGCATTTTTTGACACTGTAAGAGATTATTTTTGATTGCTCCGGGGTCCACGCACATGGGCGGGACTATTCACTAGATTATGACTATAACAGAGATACCCCTACTACAGAACTGGAGTTACAGGACAGAAACTACTCCTTCCACTCCAGTATACACCACTGCACTCTACACCACTCTAGTGTGCGCCACTCCACTTTGTGCCACTCTACTCCACTCCGCTCTACAATTCTTTATTGTGCACCACTCCAGTCTACCCACTTCACTCTACACTGCTGCCATCTACACTACTCCAATCAACGTTATTCCACTGTACACAACAACATTTCCCCACTACACTCTATGCTATTTTACTCAACTTCACTCCACTGCTACACCACTACATTCTATGCCACACCATTCTAAGCCACTACTCTATATGCTATTCCACTTTACACCACTATATTATATGCCACTATACTCTTGAGCTGAGCTGATTTAGAGTATCGGTGATGTTGTAGGGTGCTCCATAAAGTGGAGCTGTTCTCCACCTAAACCTGGGACCTACCTAGAGATCCCTCCTTGTTTTTTCAAAATTCACGAGGCACTCTAAGCCTGAAAGGGTATTGTCTTGACTTATACTGGGTGCTCCCTTGTGTCCAGACAATGCTATACCTCTCTGTTGAGCTCCCATTAAAGCGAAACATGTGTTAGGGGTTGCTTGTATTAATTTCAGGTTCACTTGGATGATATTTTACTAGTCCAAAGCTGTAACACTGTGCCTGGAGTGGTAACATGCTTTTGTCATGTTTCAACTTGGCCGTGGAGGGTACTAGCTAAGCCTATGCTTAAAGACTTTGCTGTAAAAATGCCAAAAGTCTTTGTTACTTTCTAGCTTGGCATGCAAGGCACTGTGCTAACTGGGGATTGGCGTAACTCGTGGAATTGGACTTCGCAGAGTTCCGCCAACAGGTGAAATGTATGCATGTTGCACTGCTCATGCTGCAAGCACCTGTAGTGCGTGAAGTGCTGAAAATTCAATGCGAAAGGCCTCTAAACTTGGAAACTACCCAGAGTTCTCTCTTTCTTTTTTTGTGTAATTTATGCAGCACTTAAAGTCTGAAAGGATGATTAAACCACACTTAGGGGTCGATTATGATGGCGGACAGACCTGCGTCCCTCCGCCACCCCCGAGGTGGAGGGACCGTCTGCAGGGGCAGCAGCGTTCTCTCCGTTGCAATTAGGATGTGACCGCCACCCTGGCGGTCACATCCCGTATCTTTAACATTGCGGCGGGTGCTACTTTAAACTGCACCCGCCGCAAAGTTAAAAATGCATGCTGTGCATTTGCATTCACAAAGCGGCAGGCACCGCGCGGTGCCTGCCGTATTGTGCATGCAACTGCAGGGGGGTGCCATAGGTACCCCCCATGTGCACCCCCCACACCCCCTTCACCCTGGGGGCCTGCAATGGGCCAACAAAGCAGGGACCGTATGCCTTTTCGTGGCGGCATTGCCGCCACGGAAATGCCTAGCCACCACCACATCCTAATATGGCTGGCTGTGTCTGATAGACACCGCCACCATATTAGAGCTTTTCCGGCGGAAATGCGGCGGACGGTCTTCACGTCGGCCATGGTCCCCCCCGCCATTGTAATATGGCGGGGGGAAATAGGTTGCAGACGGGTAAGGATGGCGGACGGATCCGTCCGCCATCCTAATTGACCCCTTAGTCTGCGTTCAGGGTTTTAAGGGGAGATATAGTGTAATAGAGTATACTTACAAATTTTTTTTTTTTAAAGTAATTTTTTTTTTTAAAACCTGTACTAAACTATATTTATTATTAACACACACAACATAGACTAATTATGGTCTAAACAATATGGTAGTACAGCGGTACTCTGCAAACTTGATTTAAAAAATATAAAGTAATAAAACAACTTTTACTTACCTTTACATACTTAGATAATCTGACTCATCCCTTCCTATACACTTATAAAACAGGACACTGTATTTACACTTAAAAGCCAGAACACCACTAAAGTATGGTTTAGATAATATGGGTGCCTTTTACTTTTGTAAGGGCAGTAATTAGCCAATCGGCATGTACCATCGTAGTCTGTGAAATTTACGTGTTATACCGCGGATCAATATATTACGATCTTTTTCTGCCTTATAGGCCCTGATTCAACATTGTAAATTTACACTTTTAAAAGACAGGACTGTCTGTGAGGAGACTCCCCAGTTGTAGAGATCATTTTTGTAAAATAACTTCGTGAGTAGAAAACAATTATAAATGTACACAAAAATGTATGTTGGCCCTTGTGAATAACCCTATAACTTTAAAACTACTGAAACAATTTAGATCTACTACCTAAAATGAAACTTTACACCCCATATTTCACTCAATTCAAAATCACTTCATTTCGGCAAACATAAGGCATAAAGGTATAGAATAAAATATAATGCAAAATATGATTTGAAACATTAAAAACTGCTAAACAATGCAGTGAATGAAGAGGTTTGTGTGAAAAAGGCATCACATAAAAACAAAGACTTCTTCGCAAGATACAAGGATTCAAACATAATTATAAAGGCTTTGCGGGTCATGATTCCTGTGGGGTAAGGGAAACGGCCACTACAACGCGGCCGCTTCCATGCATAACCATAACCACGCGTGCATTACAACGCATGAGTGATAACAATGAATAGCCTTTACCACGCATACCTTTACTATGAGATACATAGTAAAGGAATGTGTGCTAAAGGTTAAAAAAAAGCGCCTGTATCCGTTGTTTAAATGAAAAGAAGAAAAAAGATGTGGAGGCAATCTGCGTCGTTAGAGGAAACGGAAAGATACTTCCGCTTCTTCTTTACGACATGAAACGCAAATCGGAAGAGCCTGGAGTGGAGTGGACGTGGAGAGGTAAGGGGGAAAGAGGATGTGATGTCGCGCAGGGGTAAATTATAAGGGTTAATTTTTAGGGTTAATTTGTAGTGATATCCTTCAAAATGAAAATGCTATTAATATGAATAGTTTAACAACGAAAATTGTTGTAAAAGTGTACATTTTCGTGGTAAAGGATATGCGTGGAGAAGGCATCCGCGTTGTAACGCATGCGTGGTAAAGGCATGCGTTGTAACGTCATACTGAGAAGGGTGGTAAACTGCGAGTGTTTTGCAACCACAATTGCGGTCGCAAAACATTCATACATAGGTATAGGTGTCGCTATTAGGAAGGGACACCCTTGGAACGCCTTCCCTAATAGCGAGTCACTATCCCTATTTTACGAGTCGCTAATTGATTAGCGACTCGCAAAATAGGGTTGGTACATGGGCCACATGTTTTTTGCAGTTGTAAACGGGCCTGAAACCCCTTTGTGACCACAAAAAACGTCTGATATCTAGCCCAAAGTTTCCTATCTAGTGGGTTGGTTATACAATCACAGCAGTGTTCCAGTGTGCTAAAACATTTAAATTCAAGAAACTCCTCTGGCAGTGTGACTCAGACAGCTTTGACAATGTTACTCTGCATGATCCAAGACCAATATTGCTTTTTTCAGCATCAGTTTTGAAGGGATAGAGTCTTATCACTGGATCCCCTAGAGCTCCTTCACACCCAGTAAGTACAGCATTTGTTTGATGTGTGAGAGCCAAGTAATTTAATAGAATCTATCAGCGTTCCTAAAGTCCTGTAAGCAGCGGCATAATGCTTAAGTTCCGGAGTGCACCATATCCTTCTCTAAAATAGTAATGGGCATAATCTGGCCCTCTTTTCTAATGCCTTCCTACCCATGCCAGGTAACAATGGGAAGGTTGAAGTACTTTGTGGGAGGAGAGCCAAGTTTCCAATTAACTTGTTCTCTGATTTTACAAGCCCACTAATGTAAAAAAAATCACAAATTCAGAACCATACTGGGTGGAGCCCACAGCCTTAGCTTTGTATATCTGTAGGGATGGGACTATTGGTTTGCCAAAGGATGCGAAATGTTCTTTGGAAATGACACATGTGATCAGTTTGTGCTTAAGGGTCACTTTCTCAACATGAGGCTTCAAAGACAAGGTCAAAGACAATGAGATACATAGGTAATTGAATGAATGCAACCTCTAAAGTGTCATGCCCCAAGCAGTAAACTACATTTGAAAGTTTTATGTTGATTAAAAGTCATAAACATTACTTTTGCTGCATTGATATACAACCCACTGGAGTTACAAAACTCCTCAAAACTGGGTAATAGTTGTTAGAGCCCACTGGGAGTTTTGGAGATCAATAGGGTATCATTGTCAAAGAACAAAATAGGCGTCTTCAGTTGGGCTAGAATGGGGGCATCAGTGGTGTATTAGGAAAGACAGTGAACTATGTTGTTATGATAAAGAGAAAACAGAGTGGGAGCCAGGACACAGCCCTGAGGGACTCATTTGTTGACAGGAATCTGGTCAGTAGCTGGCCCTGGTTACCTCAATGAACTCTGGCATAATTATCCTCATATAAATGAATGATCAGAGTTCAATGGTCAAGGGGGTTACCCATTTCTTGAAGGACCTGCCATAATTTTGAGTCGGGAACTAAGTAAAATGCTGACTTGAGGTCGACGAAGGTAACAAGTAGGCTGCCTCTACCGATGGAAACCATCTTCCAGTTTATCAAGAGAAATAAAAAAAACAGGTGAATAGTGCTGGTTTTCTTACGAAAGCAAGGTTGAAAGGGGCACAATATCTTGTGTTCATTAGCTCAGTCATGAACCTTAATCAGTGCAAGGTGCCAGAACTTTTTTTATTACAGTCAATAAGTCTTATAGGTCTATAGTTGGCAGGCAAGGATCTATCCGCCCCCTTAAAGTCAAGTATGACATCAGCTCCCTTCCATGATTCTGGAATAGGGGCTCCCTCGCTATGGCATTGACTGAGGCAAGAACGTACTTCACTCTATTCCACCTCACTCTACTCTATGACACACGACTCTACTCTATGCCACTCCACTCTACTCCACTGTATGCTTTTTCACTCAATGCCACTACTGTATACGCCACTCCTCTGTATGTCACTCCACTCTACACTATTTCACTGTATGCGACTCCACTCTGCACCACTCTACCCAACTCCACTTAATGCTATTCCACTCTACGCTACTCCACACTACTCTAAAATACATTACTCCACTCTCTGCCAATTCATGCTAAGCCACTGCAACCTACTACTCTCCGCTCTACTATATGATGCACCACTCCACTCTATACCACTCCATTCTACGCTATTCCACTCTATACTACTCTACTCTAACCTACTCTAATTCACGCCTATCCACTCTGTTAGTTATGCAATTCTACTCATCTCAACACCACTCTACTCGACTTTATGGCATTTTACCTCTCTCTATGCCCCTTTACGATACTCCACTCTATGCTGCTGCACTCTGCAACACTCTGCTCCACTGTATGCACTCTATGACAGTCTATGACGATCTTCGCCATTATGTGCCACTCTAAGACACTCTACACCACTCTATTCTATTCTACGATACTCTACTCCACTCTACAACTCTCCACACAATACTCTGGATGCCACTCCATCCCACTTTACTCCTCACTACTACAAGACACACTTCTCCCCTCTATACCAATCTACTCAACTTTCTGTTACTCCACTCTACGCCACTATGCTATTCGACTTTAGGAACCTCTATGCCAATCCACTCTAGCACACTCTACAGCAGTCCGCTCTATTGGATGCCACTTGACTATACACAACTCTAGTCTTCTGTATGCCACTCAATTCTGCAACACTTTCCAGTGCTCTATGACTTGGCACTCCACTCTACTGTACAACACACCATTCTAATTTAAAGCACTTTACTCCATTTTACCCAACACCACTCCACTCTACAACACGCCATTCCACTCTATTACACATTACTCCACTCTACTCTATGCCACTACGCTATATGATGTGCTGCTCTAATCAACTCTACAGCACTTTACCAGAGTCTACTCCACTGTACGAGACTCCACTCTACTCCACTGTATGCAACTTCATTCTACAACACTTTACTACTCTCTATGCCACGCTATGACATTCTCTCCACTCTATTCCCATCCAGTCTACTACTGTATGACACTTTATAACACTCCACTCCTCTCTGCGACACACCACTCCCCTTTATGACACTGCACTCCAATCTGTGATACTCTCCTTCACTGTACTCTATGACACTCTACGTGACCTTACTCCACTCTATGCCACTTCACTGTACAACACTCTACACAACGCTATGCCAGTCTATGATGCTGTACTAGGCAAAACTTGACACTCTACTCAACTACACTTCTCTGAAAGACACACCACTGCATGACACTAATCTGTATGACATTCCACTCTACAACAGTTTTCTCCACGATACACCACTTCACTCGACACAACTCCACTCTTGAAGACCCTACTCCACTCTATGTGCCTCAACTCTACAATACTCTACTCCACTCTATGCCAGTCTACAGCACTGTAATCAACAACACTCCACTTTGCGACAGTCCACTCTGCGACACTCCTCTGAACAACACACCACTGCACAACACTATACTGTACGACACTCCACTCTATGACAGTCCACTCCACTCTATCACACTCCACTGTACTCTATGACGTGCCACTTCACTGTACGCCACTACATTTTAGAAGGCTCAGCTCTACTGTATGCCCTTACACTCTACATCCATCTACTCCTCTGTACGAAACACCTCTCGGTGGCACTGTACTATACTCTACAACCCGCCACTTCACTGTACGTCACTCCACTCTAGAGGAGTATACTTCACTGTATTCCCCCGTCACGTTGCTCCACTCTACTCCACTGTATAACACTCTACCACACTCCACTGTATGACAAGCCACTCTATGACACTCTACTCTATGACCCTCCACTGTACAAGACTCTATAGCACTCTATATACAACACGCCACTCAACAACACTGCACTCTACAACACTACACTTTATGATGCTCTCATCCACTGTACTCTACAACACTACACCACTCGATGACACTAGAAACACGTTTTTTTTAAACATTGAAATTCAATTCAACCACCAAAGGTGAAGGATAAGCTATGTATTCTTTCTATACAACCCCAACTTAAACTACACAAAGATTAGAAATTCTAAAGTTATAGTTATACCTTGAAATTTTAATTTACGCACCATCTTCAAAATTACTCTAACTCATGCCCCCTCGAACTACATTAACTAAAACTCCTACTTTTATGTTACAGCGCTTATGCCCTTTCATTTTACATCACTTATAGTCCGTAAAATCATAGCATTCATCAATACAATAATTATAATTGGTAAAGTATTGAGTTATAGTTAATGTATTCTGGCTAGGAAGTTGACAACACCGTGTACAATGGTAAGCGAGTTATAGTAATTTAGTATGTGTTTTTTTTGTCGTTCATTTTATTCATATTATAGAGGTAGTATTATGGACTGATGTTTTGTGTTATTCAAATTTTTGTGCTGATAATATTGACGTCAAGATCATGTGGTGGGGTGCCATTGTCTTTATGCGGACAATATTTGTATTACTATAGAAACTGCAGTTATTTTTTTGTTAGTCAAGAAAACGTAGAAATCATGAAAACAATCCAGTCAGGGCCCCCAAAAACCCCTGCCCCCACCACATCTACAAAATAGGAGGAAACCTGATCAGCTCCAACCTCATCACCGTCATCAATGCCTCCATCCATAGCAGAACCTTCCCAGAAAATTGGAAATGTGCAGAGGTCACAGCTCTCCTGCAGAAAGGTACGGCAGAGCCGGAAGAGCTCAGCAACTATAGAACCAACTCACTCCTGCCCTTCCCAAGTCATGGAGAAAGAAAACAACAGGCAACTCTCCAACTACCTAGAACAGCACCATCTCCTAAACATCAGGTTTCTGCAGCAACCACAGCATAAAAACCACCCTCATTGCAGCAATTGACAACATACAGTCCATCATGGACAAAGGTAAAGCCACATCTCTCTTTCTGATCAACCTCTCTGCAGCCTTTGCCACCATCTTACTTAGCACCATTGTCGTAAGACTCCACAACTCCGGAGCAAGGACTCCCCCCAAGATGGCTTGCCTCCTTTTTCGCTGACAGAACCCAATGAGTGAGACACCCACCATACACCTCTGAACCAAAGAACCTCATCTGTCGATTCGTTCATGTGTCATGAGCCCTACCCTCTTTGCCGTCTGCATGGTACCACTCACCCACGTGATAAGATTCCACAGATTCAATAATGTCTCCTAAACAGATGAAATTCAGCTTAACCTCTCCTACACAGACAACAACCTCACCAGTAGGACCAACTTCAAAACTTGCATGTCAAGAGTGGCAAACTGGATGAAACAGAACAACCTAATAGTCAACACTTACAAAATGTAAGTCCTGATTTTTGGGAACAAGAGCTCTCTGTGGGACTCTCTGTGGTGGCTAACCAAACAGGGACCAACCAGCACAGACTGTGCCAGATACCTTGGAATCGTCTTGGATGAAAAATCTCACAATGATTAAACAGAGAAGCGCTATAACCAATTCCTGCTTCCTCATCCTACATAGGTTCTGCATGATATTCAAATGGCTCCACACAAACACCAGACGCTCAGTCACCCAGACTCTCATCACTAGCAGACTGGACAATGGCAAAGCACTCTAAGCCAGTATTTCGAACCAAATCATACAAAATCTCCAGACAACTCAGAACGACACTGCCAGACTCATCCTCATCATTCCACGCAGCACACACACCATGTCCCACTTCAGAGAGATACAATAGCTACCCATCCAGAAGCGCTGCCAATTCAAACTGCTCATCCTCATCTACAAAGCACTCCACGACGTCGCACTTGCCTACCTCAACCACCGCCTTAACTTCCACCATCCAACTAGGCAACTGTGCTCAGCCACACTCTGCCTCACGGATATGCCATGAATCCACAGAAGCAAAACAGGACAACACTTCTTTCCTAAATTGTCGCCAAAACTTGGAAGAACATTCCCCATCCCATCAGGATCATCTCTATTTATGTTCTGCCAAAAACTGAAGACCTCGCTGTTCAACTAGGTGCTCCGACCAGCCTACAAATCTGCTCTAGCACATGGATACCCCCTCAGGTGATAAGTGCACTATACATATCCTCATGAGATAACATTCAGACCATGTTCATATGCTTTAAATTGATATCGCCAGCGCTCTTTATAGTGTGGTTTTGAGCGCATGTTGGTAGTTTATTTTGTTAGTCTTTCTATTATGAACCACTGTAAATCATTCTCTGAGGTTTTTTTTATCAAAGAACTGTTTTATGAGTTGTGATTTTCTTCGCACTTGATTGTGCTCCTGTGTTCATGCAGTTGTTTATGTATTCTTCTTGTGATCTTTCCACTAATCTTTGTGTCACAAGGGCATGTGATAATGCAGTTCACTTTGCTTTGATAGCCATCAATATGGAAGAAGAGAGCACTGATGTGGTTTTTGTTTTCTCTTATGCATGTTAATTATTATTATGCGTGTTTGCAAAACAGAAAAAAATATTGAAATTTTTTTTATCAGGATACATCTTTTTTCTTCAAGAAAATAAAATATTATGATTCCCAAAGGAAAAGAGGTTTTTTGGATTAAAAGCCCCAACACACATGTAGTCTTGAATTTCTTTTGCGTACTTTCTTTTCATTTACCTTAAAAATATTTAGTAGTAATCTCTGTACAACGTGGTCTACCCTCAGCATTAGAGACGTCCCGTTATTCAGATTCAATCTCAACATTTTGATGAAACCTCCTCATAGCAATAATTGGCAACACGGCACATGTTGCAATGATTTCGAAACAGATCTCAGGACAGTATTGTAGAGCTCCACCACTCTTGTGCAGACACCAGAAGTGTCCTTCAAGTATTCCAAAGGTCCACTCCATTACCAAGAGTGTTGGTCTGTGAGAACAGTTGTATTTCTGCTCATTCTCTTTACCGGAGTTTCAATATGATGTTAATATCCAATGACGTAATGCATATGAACTATTGCCTAAAAAGTTAATCAAGCTTACATTACTATGGGGTATTAGTTTGGGTGGTACACTGGGTGTAAATAAATTTATATTAGCTTATGAAGTAGAAAACTATTGGCAAAATCACTTCAAGGCCTTTGATTATATATATATATCTCACTGTGGTGGAACATACAGGAATTATGGGGCATATTATCAAGAACAGCGTTAACAATTATCGTCGGTTTAGCGGCAGAAAACAGCAGCTAAAGCGGCGATAATGGGCTTGATAATATACCCTTGTGAATTCAAATAGAAGTCCATGTTCTGGTGTGCACATGGGCTTCTCTTGGAATTCTCCTGGGCATATTATCAAGCCCACTATCGCCGCTTTAGCTGCAGTTTTCTGCCGCTAAACCGGCGATCATTTTAACGCAGTCCTTGATAATATGCCCTTTTGTGTGCTGTCTGGGAATCAGGTCTGTTATGATACAGGAGGCATTACACACAATATATATTAAGGGAGTGACTATTGCAGTTATGAAAAATAAATTAATTTGAAGATAGTGGACAGACTGCAATAAATGTACCACGAACATATCCTCTAACTTTGGAAAATGTACCAAATGAGAAAATAACGGTTTGGTATTTAGTAAGTCCTGCTGTAATGCAGAAAAGTAAATGAAATCATTAACTTTGGACAACAGAATATCAACAAACTTATGAAAAAAGCAGCAAAGGCACTTTCCAGACTCTCCCCCTGCTATTGCTATTGCTCCCTGGTAAGTTCCTGATGCTAAAAGGTGTAGGCAACACTGTACCTGCAGTACGTGCTGTGTAATAACATTGCTCCTGTATGTTGGGATTTGTAGCATTGCATGTAAATCTGCCATTAAATGTAAAAAAAAACGAACTACTGGGCTTGTACTTATCATATATCTCCTCCTCAGTTAGTTCTAAAAGGGATACCCTAACCCTAAAATGTCTCTCCTGCCTCCATCCCTTCATACCAGCCAAATCCCCATCCTCATCACCAGAACATGCAAAGCCGCCATTGTGAAATGGCCTGTTGCATTTTGGGCCTGTTTATATAAGTTGCACCTGATTAGGCCTGATTGAAATTGGCGATAATTGCATTTCCTAAAACTGAAATCTGCCGCAAGTCACAATTAGAAAATGTATAATACTTACAATTTGTGAATCACAATTTGGAAATTCCTATTTGTGATTTCTTATTTGGAATCTCAAAAATAGTGATTACCGTAAGTAAGAAATCACAAATTATACCTACCAAATTGCCTTTTGTACATAACAAATGGGGTTTTGCATTTGCAAACTGCCTGAAATAGCGATTTGCTCCATTTGCAAATGCAAAATTCCTTCATATATCTGACCCTTCGTGCTTGTTAAAAAAGGCTGGTGAATGAGAATAGATACATGTTTAGACAATAAAACTTAAGTAAACTAAGATGAATGTGAGTGAGTGATTACTATACCGACACTTTGAAAATCCTATCGTGCCCATATGATGAAATGCATATGACCCAGAATAAAAAGTACCTAGGGTAAAATATTTCAAAATCAATTGAGATCCTAACAAA
Source organism: Lissotriton helveticus (assembly GCF_964261635.1). Taxonomy (NCBI): domain Eukaryota; kingdom Metazoa; phylum Chordata; class Amphibia; order Caudata; family Salamandridae; genus Lissotriton; species Lissotriton helveticus. The sequence goes on from NC_136067.1 coordinate 1,244,185,191, forward strand.
TAATGAGACATGACCTGGGCATCATACCTTTCACCAAATTGTCAATATGTCATGCATGCTTATGTGAGATATGTCTCCACCATCCATAACACAAACACTATGGAAAAAGAATGAGGAATATGGAATCCTTCTTTTAAGGATCACTCAATAAAAATGGTTGTAACAATATTTTATGTTTGCAAGTGGGAGACTACAGAGAAGTATCTCCCTTCTCATGTTCTGGAGACATATGGGCTCTCATGGCGGCTGTGCCTAGAGAGTGTGGAGGCAGCACTTTTACTGGTTGAGACTTCAGTGATATTTTAGTATTTGCTGTGTCCACATGAGTGTACGATCAGGGGAGGCTCCTCTGTTTGAGCGGAGGAGTGTCATTCAAAAAGAAAAGCCCCAGACCAAAACTGAAAAATAAAATGATAATAAAATGTAATACCATATTTTTTCCAGCAACCAACGCATCCCAAAACGGAGTGACGGGACGGAGTAGGGCCAGTACTGCCAAGTGGCAGCAGGGAGCTGTGCTCTAAAGTTTAAAATGGTACAAAAGGGGGTGGTGATGGACGGAGCATCCGAACCAATCAAACACTCACACCCAGTCAACAGATCTGGGTTTGAGCCATCACCGTTCTTTAGCCCACTCTGTCACCCCAGTTCAGACATGGCCATATGCAAATCAGTCTGACCCTGTGCCTCATGGGAACAGTCCAGCCCGAACTGCCAAGTCATGCCTTCCCTGGACCGGAAACAAGCTTCCTAGGACCGGTTTCTGGCATTACAGTCGTCTTCAGCCAGGCTTGCTTGAATCCAGTGGCAAGTGAGCAAGGGACTCATGTCTGAGCATACCCTGCCAACTTATGGCGAACAAAGTGGTACAAAAGGGGGTGGTGATGAACGGAGCATCCGAAGCAATCAAACACCCACACCCAGTCAACAGATCTGGCTTGGCAGTTCGGGTTGGACTGTTCCCATGAGGCACAGGGTCAGACTGATTTGCATATGGCCATGTCTTAACTGGGGTGGCAGAGTGGGCTAAAGAATGGTGATGTAAGAAACCCAGATCTGTTGACTTGGTGTGAGTGTTTGATTGGTTCAGATGCTCCATCCATCATCACCCCCTTTTGTACCGCTTTGTTCGCCATAAGTTGGCAGGGTATGCTCAGACGTGAGTCCCTTGCTCACTTTGCCACTGGATTCAAGCAAGCCTGGCTGAAGACGGCTGTAATGCCAGAAACCGGTCCTAGGAAGCTTGTTCCCCGTCCAGGGAAGGCATGGCTTGGCAGTTCGGGCTGGACTGTTCCCATGAGGCACAGGGTCAGACTGATTTGTATATGGCCATGTCTGAACTGGGGTGGCAGAGTGGGCTAAAGAACGGTGATGGAATAAACCCAGATCTGTTGACTGTATGTGAGTGTTTGATTGGTTCAGATGCTCCGTCCATCACCACTCCTTTTGTACCGCTTTGTTAACCATAATTTGACAGGGTATGCTCAGACGTGATTCCCTTGCTCACTTTGCCACTGGATTCAAGCAAGCCTGGCTCAAGACGACTGTAATGTCAGAAACCGGTCCTAGGAAGCTTGTTTCCGGTCCAGGGAAGGCATGGCTTGGCAGTTCGGGCTGGACTGTTCCCATGAGGCGCAGGGTCAGACTGATTTGCATATGGCCATGTCTGAACTGGGGTGGCAGAGTGGGCTAAAGAACGGTGATGGAATAAACCCAGATCTGTTGACTGGGTGTGAGTGTTTGATTGGTTCAGATGCTCCGTCCATCACCACCCCCTTTTGTACCGCTTTGTTCGCCATAAGTTGGCAGGGTATGCTCAGACGTGAGTTCCTTGCTCACTTTGCCACTGCATTCAAGCAAGCCTGGCTGAAGACGGCTGTAATGCCAGAAACCGGTCCTAGGAAGCTTGTTTCCGGTCCAGGGAAGGCATGGTTTGGCAGTTCGGGCTAGACTGTACCCATGAGGCACAGGGTCAGACTGATTTGCATATGGCCATGTCTGAACTGGGGTGGCAGACTGGGCTAAAGAACAGTGATGGAATAAACCCAGAACTGGTGACTGGGTGTGAGTGTTTTATTGGTTCAGATGCTCCGTCCATCACCACCCCCTTTTGTACCGCTAAAGTCTAAAATGAGCATGTCTGTTTGGCCAGCCATATTGTGATGGCCAGCTAGACATGCACATTTTAAACTTCTCTAACCTAGCTGTCTTCGACAGCTGGTTTAGAGAAAGCACAGACCTCCAGTGATCTTGAGAGTGCTAAGTAAGGCCGCTTCCTCCAATCCCAGCGCTGCAATCATGCTTGTGAGAGCAGAGCCAGGAATGTTTAAGGGAGTTTGTTGGGTCCCACGTTGGAGCCTGCCTTAAGAAAAGACCAAAGGAAAAAGATGTTGCATCGCACAGGAAGGTACGTGTATTTTTTTTGTTGTGTGTCACCCGCCACACCACCCTCTGTACAAGCAGGCCGCCACTGTTGCTGATGCTGTCATGACAAATAATGACTTCTATATTTTTACAAAATCTGTTTTGATTATATTGTATATCAAAAAAGAGTACGCAGTTCCCCTAGATAAAAACCTATTAGACAGTTGATACAAAAGTGAGTGAAGGCACACAGGAGGGGGATCCTCCTTTTCGGAACTAGAGTCCTCCTACACCGAGCAAGCTAGGTGTCATGCTTCATAAATATGGGCTCGCTCCTCATCGAGTCGCGGTGCAATACTCGACGGGCACCCATAAAGGGGCTCTTTGGTTGAGATCTTTTGTTCCTGCCGTATGGTGCTGTGGGTGTGAGGGCCCTAGGGAAGACAGTGAATGGTGTAGATGTGTACAGGTGGTTAAAAGAGGTTGGGTTGTCCACAACGAATTTTTAATAAAGTGGTGACCCACCTCACTAAAAACAAAAAGAGTGGTTGGTTATCTGGCTTAAGTGTCCAGGGAAGCAGAAGCCTACTCTATATAATGATGGTCGACATGTTTCATGCTATTGTGTTCAAAGTGATACTATGCATTTCTTAAGGACCAAACGAAGCTATCTACACTACTGGGTGTTCATACCTTAATATTTATTTAGTGTGTGCACGGTCCCGCCATGGCTGAAACCCGAGTCACAAGAAGCGTCCGCTTCAAACGGTTTCCCCCGGGCGTTTGACACCTCAATGTAGATGTCCTGTCCAAGGTGGGAACAACGTCAGGTTCCTACCCCAACGCCTTCGCCGGGGAACCTGTAGTCAGCCCTTTAGTGAGGTGGAAGCAGGAATCCAGATATAAAAAATAGTGCCACATGGCCCTAAGAGCACCTTTATGGGTGCCCGTCGAGTATTGCACCGCCGACTCAACGAGGAGCGAGCCCATATGATGAAGCATGACACCTAGCTTGCTGGGTGTGTGAGGACTCTAGTTCCGAAAAGGAGGATCCCCCTCCTGTGTGCCTTTACTCACTTTTGTATCAACTGTCTAATAGGTTTTTATCTAGGGGAACTGCGTACTCTTTTTTGATACACTGTTGTCAGGGCACGTACACTGGACCCCGTTAAAAAACCCTTCTTGTCCCTCCTTTTGTTAGAATTGATTATATTGTAGGTAACCAAATATTTTCAGAACTGGTTTGTGTACCTTATGTCTCATTTTACGGTGTTGCATGAAAATGCATGCAGGTTGGATAGGGATCTCCATAGTCCTAGAAAAGGCTGATGACAGAATAAGGCACAGAAGATAACCGAAGTATGGAGGCAAAATCTAGTTGATATATGAAACATTGTTTTCAGCAAACATCCCAGCTATACTTTAATCATATCTAGAGAAGCATCTGCATAAAATAAAAAATATTTTGGGTAAACCCTAAACTATTGTTGCATGGATTCTGCACGCACACAGAACTATGCGTGGGATGATGGGACCTTAGTATGTAGGGACTTAGTTATCCTAACACCTTAGTACCCATGAGCCTGGGACCGACTAGCTAGAGTGTCTCACTTGCCCTCCTACTTACTCACAAAGGAACAAGTGATTAGACATCCCAGAACACAACACTCCTGACTTTCTCAGGAATCGTGGTTGTGAGAGACACCCTTTTGCTCACACTCTTGTACTTGTCCATAATATGATCTGACAGAGATACGAACATGTTTCAAATATTTATTTTAACTAGTGTGCTCTAGTATGGAGTATACATGCCAGAATAATCAGAAAAATGCATAATACCAATACGGTCAGCATAGCAAGTAGTCTGTAAATCACAAAAGGAGCTGTCATAGTGAATGACAGCGTAGCCTAACCCCTTGTATAGAAGCAAGATGATTATATATTAGAAGATCTGTGGACGTTATCTGCAGACCCTGTACCTCAGTCTATAGATGTTAGATCTACATCATAGGTGCTGTTGTGCTCTTTTTCCTGGAGAGGTCCCTCTCCAAGTGTGTGCTAACTATCCCTGTATTCCAATAAAACCAGAGTACATATTCGCATCAACAGCTGCATCTGAATGTTTTGTCTAGGTGCTAGGGCCTGACCAGAACAGAATAACAAGGGGACTTGTTGTTCAACCTTGGTCACAATGTTCATACTAAAGCCCAGGAACCTGCAAAGAGTGAAAACAGCCGTAGGTTCTTATGTGAAAGTGTAAAGAAGAGGCATATGCAAAATAAACAAGCGTAGTAACGTGTGCAAAACAGCGGACTGTCTGCAGCGGGCTCATGCTAACATAGGGAAGACGACGCTGTCCCCATGGGCAATGTGACACTATTTTTTATATCTGGATTCCTGCTTCCACCCATTGGAATTTATTTGGAAATCCTATTACTGGTTGAGTACATCTAAGTGGTATTTACCCACCTCATTAGGGAGAGGAAACCTCATGCCACAAAAATTAAGATGTGGTGTCCTCTTCCAATATCTTTATATACCTGTGATCGGGATCCATAAAGTCAAAAGACTGGCAGTCAATGCCAAATCTACTGGCTTTGCCAATGCTTGTTTATTTCAACTGCACTAACCGAGATAAGTAGCATCCACAATCAGTGTAGGTCGTGCTCCAATAGGAATAGTCCAGTCGAAACTGCTAGGTCACAGCCTGCCTGAAGAGTAACACAACCAACCCCGACGGAAAGGGCCCTAGTTGGGCCTCATACGTTAAGGGCAACTTAGAATTTAAGGCACATCTGGTAACACGGATACATTTAGTGCATAAACAGAAGATGATGGTTGTAATGCTTTCAAAAGTCTCAGCAACTGACAAATACTAAGGACCGGAGCTCGCCAGTCATATTTTTGCTCACTGTGTCACTCGAGACAGGAACCAATCATATACAAATCAGCATTTGTCCTGCTCCAGTAAGACAGTCTTTCCTGGCCACAACACAACACCCCCCGCCCCCGACTGGGTATATAAGCAATCCAGCATTGACGACACACGTTGTATAGTTAAATATGGAAGCATAATTCAAAAGGAATAGTTGGAGCTTAGACACAAAGTTTATGCAACTAAATTTGATGACCAGAAAAAAGGGGGGAAATGAAGACATTGTAATACATTTTATTTTGCATCTTTCAACGCTATTAAAACGCATTTGACATTTTGAACATAATCAGCAGCGTCTCGCCAGAGGGCCAATGCTGGTGACTGTAGCCTCTCTGGCAAAGGAACGATGAATACGTTCTTGCTTTACATGGTTGTAAATATGGAAAAAGTATGATGCAGACTAGCTTCGTCAAAATCAATTAGAGGGAACATGAACACATGAGTCGTGAAGGTCACCTCTAAAAATTGTAAACCAAACAAGTGGTGGTCGGGGGGCGGGGGGGTTAGTGAAGAACGTAGGTTCCCAGGGAGATGTCCTACCAGTAGGGGTATACTCCCGTAGTACCTATGTTCACCAGACCCAACAGCTCTAACTTTTAAATAGGACTCTCGCCAACTCAATGTGTGGCATAATTCATCACTGAGCCCCATGTCCGTCACAGCTAACTTTGATGGTAGCCCTAAAGACTTTACAGAGGTCTGAAAATAGTGAACATTTAAAATAACCTGCAGTTGTACTCAGAAACGTATTTTACTAATAGGGCACCGATGGCTAGATTAAAAAAGCATGGCGGGGGGGGGGGGGGGGTGACAAGGAGTTTTATTTATTGACTCCAATATCCCTTTGTCAACAGCATTTAGTCACTTGATTTATATCAAAAATGTTGTCTGGCTTTCATCAGGACCACACAGACCTCCTTTAGATCTCCTGGATTTTATGAAAATGGTCTTTAGTGGACTATATGCAGCGTGTCCGCCTTCACTCTAATCATACATGAACACATAATTTACCCGTCATTTTCAAGTATCAAGCACTCTGCAGGTTTTAAATAACTCCCATAGTCTATAGAAATAGGTAATAAGAATTATTAATTAAATCTTGCTATTACACATTGCATACATTTTATATGTGGTTCACTGCACACTCTATATATTCAAAAAAAGAGAAGACAATAGTGTTGTATATGCACAATCAGTCACCAGTGTTGTTTATAGTGACACATTCACTAAGATAAGTCCCGAGTTTCAAACTAAGTTTACCATTAAACAAGGAGTCGACAATCTTTACATTTTTAAGTCAAAAGCCTGGTACTAATTGTTTAATTAACATTTTTATTTATGTTGATGAAAAGGGTGTTGTTGAGAGTTTCCAGTGGGTCGTTCTTCACTGGTTTAAGGTGCAGGTGGAAGTGCATGGCAATGAGCACCTGTTACAAACAAGTTCCAAGGAGTTTTTTGAATGGTCTGATTGTAATTTGGACAGATATAGGCCGGCCTTTACATGACGATTTGTTGTGTGCTACTCAGATAGTGATGGCATTAAAGTCTGAACAGTCAAGAGAGTGGATCTCTCGGCAGATGAGGGTGGGTACAGAGAATATGTTGAGAAAAATAGGGGCAAAAATACAAGGGGATTATGGCACCGGAACATCACTTTATTTGACGTTCTAATGGCGCAATGTCCTGCACCATATTTACAAAGCGGTGTTAAGCTCCTTTGCATGGCTTAGCACCACTTTGTATATATGGTAGCCTTTTCCCAGTGGCGACTGCTACCTGGAAGCAGCAGTGCGATGGGGGGATGGGTTAAAAAAAATCACTTGCTTCCCGGCCAGCCAACTGGCTGGCAGCCACCTCTCCTATGTCCTCTTCCTGGCTTCTTGGGGGAGACAGGAAGCATCAGCACTCCCAGGCTTCCTGCAGCTAATCAAAATGCAGAGTTGTGATTGTTTGGAGCACTGTGATACTGCGCTCAGCCAGGGGCTGGAGTAGTGAGCATGTTCTCCGTGCAGGGTGTAAGGCAGCCTGTATGGAGAACACAGTATGTGCGCATTAATGTTTTGGACTGCCAGAGAGGGCCGGCCAAGCACTCATGCTCACATAGGGAGTGAAAACTACTCCTCCCCCTGCTCTGATAGCAGCCCTGCCCCGCAAAGACCAGTGCCGGAGTGGCCGTAGCGGACACCAGGCGTATCTCCGGTGGGCTGCCTGGTTTGGGGCCAGTTTTAGGCCCCTGGGGGGCCGTTTTTAAAACCGGGGGCCGGCAATATCGGCCCCCTGTAACAAAATCGACCCCTTAGGAGGTTCGGCCAACCAGTTTGCCAGGGCCGATTTCGGTTCCCAGTCCAGCCCTGACAAAGATGCTGCTACGGGGAAAACTATAATGATAATAACCTCGAGTTATTCTTTTATTTTTCGTGGTTTTTACACTGCAAAAAGCGTATTAATTATTTACGTGCCGAAAGAGACACCTTCCCGCACATAAACAATCATCCTTGTAACGCAGGCACCCTTGTGGTATGGCTTGTGGGTGACTGTGTTAGCACTAGGCAGCTATTTTTAGAGGTATTCTTGTAAATACAGCGCATCCCTGCATTTTGAGCATGGCACTGCAATATTTACTGCCATTTCCGTATACATACGCCACCAAACGTCGCTGGAAGTGTGTGGGAGTGACTGTGTGGGAAGTGATTTCCAAAGATGTGACATGTTCAATGACTGGGATGGAAGAAAAATAACTTTGTCAAACCTTTCAGCTTATATGTGACAAATGCCGCAAGTTTACCCCGAGGATTATTTCTTATATATATATGCAGTGCTTAAAGTGAGTCGGTGATTGGATGTGGAACTGGCACTTATCTTTCAGCAACAGCTTTTGACCCAGAACAAGAGGGAGAAAGGCAGAAAAGGGTGAAAGAAGAAGAAGGCAAGAAAAGAGTGATAAAAGGGAGAAAACAAGGATGAAAAAGAAGGTGCCAAAGTGAGATAAAAGAGCAGGAAGTGTAGATTGGTTGAAGAAAGAGGCATGAGGTCGAATCAAGAAGACTAGGCTTCATTTATATCCGGCACCTACAAAACCCAGCCCTGGAGCCTGAGGGTTCTGAGTAAAACCTAGGGCCCCAGTACAAGGGCCAGTGCTAGACATGGGCAGTGTGGGCAGCTGCCCAGGGCCCTGTAGTCAGCCCTCCAAAGTGGGGCCCAGCACCAATGCGACAGAGGCAGACCACGGCATGAAAGGTGCCACCTAGCAAGTGTGCCCCCGTCGGATGCCCCCTCCATGGCCTCACTGCTATGGTGTAGAAAGGGGAACCCGAGGGGAGGGGGCCCCATTTCCCAGTTTCAAGCTCAGGTTTGTCCGACAATTAGGCCTCCACCCCCCACCCACGCAGAGGCACAGCAGGATGGCTATTTCCCTGGGGGCTCATTTATGAGCCCTTGCGTCACTTTTACGCCGCTGGTGCGTCACTTTTAGTGACGCACCAGTGGAGTAAAAAATGTGCCTTGTTGCACCACATTTACAAAGTGACGCATCTAGGTAGATGCGTCACTTTGTAAACCCCTGCGCCACATTATACCTGCGCCAGGTATAATGTATGCAAGGGGGGCGTTTTGTCGCAAGAAAGAGTCATAGAAGTGACGCAATGAAATCTATAAGATTTCACTGCGCCATTTCTTGGACGCTAATGCGTCAAATTCTAACACCTGCCTCATGTCAGGCGTAAGACTGACGCAGGCCCTTTCACATGGGGCTTGCCCCATGTGAAAGTGCACATTGCTGGAGTTGCGTCACTTTTATGACAAACTCCAGCAATGCGTCACTTTTGCGCCTACAGATACGTCAGAAATACTGACGTATCTGTAACTCCTTGCGACATGATGCGTCATACTGTAAATATGACGCATCATTAGTGTCGCAGGGAGAGCGCAGTGAAAAGTGACGCATCGCTGTTTTCACGCAGCGATGCGTCACTTTTCATAAATGAGGCCCTGCTGTTTAGCTCCCTGGCAGTATGGAGATAAGCAACCATCACACCTTCAGTCCTTGATGAGCTGTTAAGAGGTGCTAGGTAGCAGAGAGGGGGGGGCTGCTGCTTCAGGAGCAGAGGGCTTCTATGGAGATGCAGACACCCCTGAATAAGTTCAAGTCTATGCAAATTAGAGGAGCCTCGCACATTCCCCTTCTGCACAGGGCCCCAAAAATCCTAGAACCAGCCCTGTCCTGCCCTGCACTGTTTATGTGCATGCAGTGTTTCCTGTTTATAAAGCGTGCCAAAAGTGCACACTTTACATAGCATTATGTATTATCAAAATTAATGGGAGGTGCCCCTTCATTTTTAGACAGCATAGTCCGGTTTCCCAGCAGCATCCTGTAAATGATACATTCTTCCATGAGTTTAATAAACGCGACCCTCCATTGCGAATCTGGGTTCAATATTCTGAGCGTAAACGTATTAAGAGCACAATTGTCTTTATTTTGACTTTTCTGTTACTAATGCCGAATGTCCCGAACAGGTTTCTTGAAAACCGATTGCTTGTTCGATATCATCAAATCACATCTTCCTGCTTAATTACATTGGGCAGGAACTGGCATCACAGAGGAGGCAAAGTTATCTCATTAGCTGGCTGAGCCTCCGGGAGCTGGTTGGCCGATATTACGTGAGAACACTTTCAGCCCAGTCGTATTCCAAACTGCTGGTTTATTTGCCTCTCTCTCTGAGCAACAAAACACCCTGCACTGCACTAATTATGAGGTGTTAATCGAATTACACATCTTTGTGCAGTCAATTACAGTGCAGCTGAAAAGGAAAGAGATACATGCATGCTGAGACAAGAGGCGAACCTTATTAATTTCAAAGGGCAATTACATGCATACCATCTTTTTTATGGCGGTGTCAATGCACAGTTTGACTCAAAGGCTGCATCTGTACTTGTTAGATTTAAAATGTTCAACAAATGCCGACCAAACCGAGTTTCTCGGTGCCAACAAGCAAAACGATCATTATTTTTCATAAAGTACAAAACATAGAACAATACACTTTTCTAGATAAATATTGCAGATATTTACAAACTTTAACGGTATATCACACATGCAGAAACAATTAAGATTTCGGAATTTCCGCGATTTCCTCAAAATTTGTATTGCTGACACTTTTGTAATGCACACTCTCTCCAAATTTTAACAAACTGTAAGCAGTTAGTAAGAGCTTGGTAAATGGTCATAGATGTACTTTAGATTACACTAAAAAGATGAATCTTCAATTAGGCTTCTACCGTGAGGGGCTGATTACGATGTCAGTTGGAAAGGCTCCGAATGGTATTCGGTTTGACCAAACCCGTGTTTGAAGCCAAGTTTCTGACTGACTCCAAAACATTTCCATTCAACTGATTACGATACAAGGTAACCGTTTGGTCCATCCGACTCAGTCCTGACTGCCATTCGGATAGTCAGAGTCAGTCGGAACCGAATCGTAGAGCTCTACAGGCTGCATTTCTGACCGACCGATTACGATGTCGAATTCCGACAGCCTTCCCAACTCGGTCTGTCCGTCACGGATCGGATGTCGGAAACTGACGTTGGGGGCCCATAGCAGGCCCCCCATCACCCAGAGGTCACTGGCTCGAGCTCGTGGGGGGTGCCCATGGGTCCTCTCTTTCCAACCATGCACAAAGGTGGAAGGTACCACGGGGTGCCCGCCACAGGGTGCACGGTTTTCCGCACCCACCCTTTCTTCAATGGGAGCCTGTGTTGTCGGCCCGAAAACAGGCTCCCAGTGAAGACAATGGGAGTACGACTGAACGGTGTTCGGTACCATCGTAATCGGTTGGTCGCACTCCATGCACCCGAGTCAGTCTGAAACCATCACGAAAAGGAGTCGGTCAGAATGCTTTTGAACCAACATCGTAATGATGCCCTTAATATGCATTTATATGTGTGAGTGAGTGAGCGTGTTTAAAATCCCATATTTCACAGTAACTCATGAAATATGGAAAATATTTCCCGAGGTAAAATATGAGTTTTGTCATCATATTACCAGTCCAAACCACTCTGTGCAGCTTTATTTTTGATCATTGTTTAACCAACAGTCTATTAAAGAAAACAAAACAAAACTTGAGCATTCTATTCCAATTACTGTCCATTGTAAGCTGCATGTTAAAGAAAAAATCTTCAACAATCTCTCTTTAATGGAGAATGTATCTTTTAACTAAGCAAATATATTTTAGGTCATTATAATGGCCTTATTTAGAGTTTGGCAGATGCTCTATATCTGCCAAAAAGCAGCAGATTTAACATCTATCAAATTTACAGTCCCTGAATCTATATAGAGTCAGGTAAAGTACCATGGGGCATATTACCAACAACTAGCGATAATTATCGGTATGTTGGCTTAGCGGCTATAATTTTATCGCCGTGTAGCGACGATTTTTATCGCTTAGGAGCCTTGATATTATCAAGGTTTATCTCCTAAGCGATAAAAATCGGCCGAAATGCGTGAATATCGCTGAAAAGTCAGCGATATTCATGCATTACCGAGCAAATGCTCTTAGCCATGTTATCCACCTCCCATTTGATAACATGGCTAAGAACTGCTCATGCAAAAAACAACAAGTGATGGACTGAATGTGGATCAATGTCACACACTCCCCCAGTCAAAAGATCTGGGCCCAAATCCATCGTTTTTTTGCACTCCACACCACCCTGGGTCAGATAATGGCTTTATGCAAATCAGCTCTGACCCTGTTGCCCCATGGGAACAGTCCAGTCCGAACTACAACAGCCATATCTTTCCCAGACCGGAATCAAGCATCCGAGGACCGGACCGGTTTCGAGGTAACACCTCTCTTCAGCCCGGCTAGCTTGACTCCAAGTGGTGTGGAGTGCCTGGGACCCACGTCTGGGCATCCCCAGCGCACTTAGGGCGGCAATTGCAAAAAACAACAAGTGATGGACTGAATGTGGATCAATGTCACACACTCCCCCAGTCAAAAGATCTGGGCCCAAATCCATCGTTTTTTTGCACTCCACACCACCCTGGGTCAGATAATGGCTTTATGCAAATCAGCTCTGACCCTGTTGCCCCATGGGAACAGTCCAGTCCGAACTACAACAGCCATATCTTTCCCAGACCGGAATCAAGCATCCGAGGACCGGACCGGTTTCGAGGTAACACCTCTCTTCAGCCCGGCTAGCTTGACTCCAAGTGGTGTGGAGTGCCTGGGACCCACGTCTGGGCATCCCCAACGCACTTAGGGCGGCAATTGCAAAAAACAACAAGTGATGGACTGAATGTGGATCAATGTCACACACTCCCCCAGTCAAAAGATCTGGGCCCAAATCCATCGTTTTTTTGCACTCCACACCACCCTGGGTCAGATAATGGCTTTATGCAAATCAGCTCTGACCCTGTTGCCCCATGGGAACAGTCCAGTCCGAACTACAACAGCCATATCTTTCCCAGACCGGAATCAAGCATCCGAGGACCGGACCGGTTTCGAGGTAACACCTCTCTTCAGCCCGGCTAGCTTGACTCCAAGTGGTGTGGAGTGCCTGGGACCCACGTCTGGGCATCCCCAGCGCACTTAGGGCGGCAATTGCAAAAAACAACAAGTGATGGACTGAATGTGGATCAATGTCACACACTCCCCCAGTCAAAAGATCTGGGCCCAAATCCATCGTTTTTTTGCACTCCACACCACCCTGGGTCAGATAATGGCTTTATGCAAATCAGCTCTGACCCAGTTGCCCCATGGGAACAGTCCAGTCCGAACTACAACAGCCATATCTTTCCCAGACCGGAATCAAGCATCCGAGGACCGGACCGGTTTCGAGGTAACACCTCTCTTCAGCCCGGCTAGCTTGACTCCAAGTGGTGTGGAGTGCCTGGGACCCACGTCTGGGCATCCCCAGCGCACTTAGGGCGGCAATTGCAAAAAACAACAAGTGATGGACTGAATGTGGATCAATGTCACACACTCCCCCAGTCAAAAGATCTGGGCCCAAATCCATCGTTTTTTTGCACTCCACACCACCCTGGGTCAGATAATGGCTTTATGCAAATCAGCTCTGACCCTGTTGCCCCATGGGAACAGTCCAGTCCGAACTACAACAGCCATATCTTTCCCAGACCGGAATCAAGCATCCGAGGACCGGACCGGTTTCGAGGTAACACCTCTCTTCAGCCCGGCTAGCTTGACTCCAAGTGGTGTGGAGTGCCTGGGACCCACGTCTGGGCATCCCCAGCGCACTTAGGGCGGCAATTGCAAAAAACAACAAACAACAAGTGATGGACTGAATGTGGATCAATGTCACACACTCCCCCAGTCAAAAGATCTGGGCCCAAATCCATCGTTTTTTTGCACTCCACACCACCCTGGGTCAGATAATGGCTTTATGCAAATCAGCTCTGACCCTGTTGCCCCATGGGAACAGTCCAGTCCGAACTACAACAGCCATATCTTTCCCAGACCGGAATCAAGCATCCGAGGACCGGACCGGTTTCGAGGTAACACCTCTCTTCAGCCCGGCTAGCTTGACTCCAAGTGGTGTGGAGTGCCTGGGACCCACGTCTGGTCATCCCCAGCGCACTTAGGGCGGCAATTGCAAAAAACAACAAGTGATGGACTGAATGTGGATCAATGTCACACACTCCCCCAGTCAAAAGATCTGGGCCCAAATCCATCGTTTTTTTGCACTCCACACCACCCTGGGTCAGATAATGGCTTTATGCAAATCAGCTCTGACCCTGTTGCCCCATGGGAACAGTCCAGTCCGAACTACAACAGCCATATCTTTCCCAGACCGGAATCAAGCATCCGAGGACCGGACCGGTTTCGAGGTAACACCTCTCTTCAGCCCGGCTAGCTTGACTCCAAGTGGTGTGGAGTGCCTGGGACCCACGTCTGGGCATCCCCAGCGCACTTAGGGCGGCAATTGCAAAAAACAACAAGTGATGGACTGAATGTGGATCAATGTCACACACTCCCCCAGTCAAAAGATCTGGGCCCAAATCCATCGTTTTTTTGCACTCCACACCACCCTGGGTCAGATAATGGCTTTATGCAAATCAGCTCTGACCCTGTTGCCCCATGGGAACAGTCCAGTCCGAACTACAACAGCCATATCTTTCCCAGACCGGAATCAAGCATCCGAGGACCGGACCGGTTTCGAGGTAACACCTCTCTTCAGCCCGGCTAGCTTGACTCCAAGTGGTGTGGAGTGCCTGGGACCCACGTCTGGGCATCCCCAGCGCACTTAGGGCGGCAATTGCAAAAAACAACAAGTGATGGACTGAATGTGGATCAATGTCACACACTCCCCCAGTCAAAAGATCTGGGCCCAAATCCATCATTTTTTTGCACTCCACACCACCCTGGGTCAGATAATGGCTTTATGCAAATCAGCTCTGACCCTGTTGCCCCATGGGAACAGTCCAGTCCGAACTACAACAGCCATATCTTTCCCAGACCGGAATCAAGCATCCGAGGACCGGACCGGTTTCGAGGTAACACCTCTCTTCAGCCCGGCTAGCTTGACTCCAAGTGGTGTGGAGTGCCTGGGACCCACGTCTGGGCATCCCCAGCGCACTTAGGGCGGCAATTGCAAAAAACAACAAGTGATGGACTGAATGTGGATCAATGTCACACACTCCCCCAGTCAAAAGATCTGGGCCCAAATCCATCGTTTTTTTGCACTCCACACCACCCTGGGTCAGATAATGGCTTTATGTTCCCATGGGGCAACAGGGTCAGAGCTGATTTGCATATCGCTATTGTCTAACCCAGGGTGGTGTGGAGTGCAAAAAACCGATGGATTTGGGCCCAGATCTTTTGACTGGGGGAGTGTGTGACATTGATCCACATTCAGTCCATCACTTGTTGTTTTTGTAAGAACTGCTCATGGCAGGTGTTAGCTTTTGGAGATATTCGCGCTTAGCGCGAATATCTCCAAAAGTTGGTAATAGGAGATAGCGATGTTAGCGACTGTTTCCAGTCGCTAACATCTTGGCACGCCCACTTTGCATGTCATTAGTGATAAATTTCTCTGACATGCAAAGCGGGGCCCAAGATGGTCGCTATCTCCTGCTAGCTGTCGCTAACTGGTGTTAGCGACAGCTAGGTAATAGGGAGATAATTTTATTTCCGCTTTCTTGGCTTTTAAAGCCAAAAAAGCAGAGATAAATCCCTTGATAATATGCCCCCATATTTCCAAAGGCGGATCTCTACTGGCTGTACCAGCGAAAACATTTGACAAACGGCCATCCATTAGTGAATCATCAGTGAAAATGTCTGCTCTATTCAGGGCTGTCATTCCGTCATACAGAAAGGAATGGCCTCTGGGAGAAAACATCAGTGTGTTATGGCTATTTCTTTTCTATTTTCAATAATAAACTCCCACTTTGGGTGGCTGTTTTTCAGAAACCAACAACTTTGCTAAGCGGGCAGATTATACATTGCACCAGCTCAGTAGCGGCTCCACCGCTATGGCAGAGGATCGTGGCCCTGAGGGCACACGCATTAATAAAATGGTAATAAATACAATTTTATTTCGGTTTCAGGCTTGTGCTGTTACAGCCCAAGGGGAGGAGGCTGGGCTTATTGATGCAACTGCACTTTTACTGCTGTCCTTGCCAGTCCGCATGTCAGATTGGCCGGCTACCTACAGCCTGCACAATTCCAAGGCTGAAAAACAGCCTAGGGATTGCAGCCACAGGCCCCCATCCACAAAATGTGCGCTGGGTTATCCTGCTGCAACTGAGCAGCTCCAGGATTGGTTGGAATCATGTTGCATAACAGAGGAAGTCCTTCCCTTCCTTGCTGCCTGCTGTAGTCACTGCTGAGGAGAGAGACACCGGACCTGGGCCCGTGCAACATATGGTGAGTTTTTGGGACATTGGGCCACACCATATTTTAATGCTGCAGGCCAAAACTGTAGCTCAGCATAGCTTCAGTGCCTTCATCAGTGCCACCGTGGTGGTGACTCTGCTGAAGGCACATTGACCTCCACCTGCCTGGTGCAGAGCCCTAAGTATGACAAATGGTCTTCTGCAAGGTCAGCTATGGACAACCTTCCAATGACCTGGCGGACTGGTGGTCTGTATGCCATAATCTAACCGAGGCCCTAAATTCATAACCACATCATTATTTTTCTAATCCTATTTCTACAGGTAACCAAACAGTACAGTACAGCATTTCACTTAATGTTTTCAACAAACATCTCCCTGCATGAAAAACTCAATTTTCCACCCAACTGCCTTCATATAAACATTTAGTATAAAAAATGCATAATGGGTAAGTTCTATAATATAGTTCTTCATTGCTAACTCATGATTATGGAGCATTTAAAAAGACTCTGCTTTAGGCATAATGGATTATGATGTCATCTAAATTCATTAAGATAACATAACAACATAATACACAGTTACCTCCTACTATCCTCTATAAACATCTAATTCATATACACATTTGTTCAAATATATTGTAAATGACAAACTGTAGTATTGTCACCACTGCAACATCCATAAATACTATAAATTAAAATGAATAAAAGTACAAATCAGTGAATGAAACTGGCTCTGTAATGTAATTTCTAGGAATAAGCAATGGTGTAAAACACCTTACACCCCACTGAGAAATAGAGAAAGGAGATGATGCTACTAAGGCGAGAATTTGAACCATCCTAGTGAGACTGTAGAATAATATACAGCAAAGGACTCCTTTTCTGGAGTGCAGAGCTTGCCCAGAGATTCTTGTCACTTGAGGCAGATGAAGATTCAGCTCCACTGTAATCGAACAGTCCAGAAGTGCTACAGCCTAAGTCCCACTACACAGAAGTACTCTCAGTTTCTGAAGCATTCTTTGTCTTTGTCAAACCTGCCACCTTCTTCTTTAAAAAATGAGCTTTTGCATCTAAAATTTTCTTTTCCTTACTAACACGCATGTTCCTCACTCTTTTGCCTTATGTATTAATCTTTTCTGTGATATTCGGTTTGTCTATTCCGTTTTATCCTCCTACTCTCCCTAGAGTCCTGCAAAGAACAAGATGAATGGCTATCAATATACAAATATTTACGTGGCTATCTAATTTTTTCATACTCCCTCAATTTGTCATGATCCTAACTAGGGGGCATATTATCAAGGGATTTATCTCCGCTTTTTTGGCTTTAAAAGCCAAGAAAGCGGAGATAAAATTATCTCCCTATTACTTAGCTGTCGCTAACACCAGTTAGCGACAGCTAGTAGGAGATAGCGACCATCCTGGGCCCCGCTTTGCATGTCAGAGATATTTATCACTAATGACATGCAAAGTGGGCGTGCCAAGATGTTAGCGACTGGAAACAGTCGCTAACATCGCTATGTCCTATTCCCAACTTTTGGAGATATTCGCGCTAAGCACGAATATCTCCAAAAGCTAACACCTGCCCTGAGCAGTTCTTAGCCATGTTATCCAATGGGAGGTGGATAACATGGCTAATAGCATTAGCTCGGTAATGCATGAATATCGCTGACTTTACAGCGATATTCATGCATTTCGGCCGATTTTTATCGCTTAGGAGATAAACCTTGATAATAGCAAGGCTCCTAAGCGATAAAAATCGCCGCAACACGGCGATAAAATTATAGCGGCTAAGCCAACATAGCGATAATTATCGCTAGTTGTTGGTAATATGCACCTATATTCCTACTGTTTTCATAGTTTCTAGAACTTGTTCCTTACTGGAACCCTCAGTCTCATCTTTAGATTCAAGCTACGGTTTTGAAGGAAGAGCATCCAGGGTATCTCGACTTATAGGAGTATATACATCTGAAATAACTTTAGGTAGTTTGTACTCAAAGTCTTCCATAGGCACATCAGCTAAGCACTGGCACTAAGCCAGTAATTCCTCATCTCCTCAAACTTTACTACGAACTACTGAAGAGCCAGTGTCAAATATTCCCTCAACGTCATGCTCAAATCAACCCATAGAGATGCTCCATGTTCTTCTTGTATCTGTTTTAACATTCCCAGTAATATCACTACAGATAGTGTGACATATGTGGTATTATAAAAACTAGCAAATACTAATCTTTATGTAGTACAGTCCTCGTCACATGATACCATGCCAAGGTGAGCACACATAGTTATTATCCTAAATGTACTGTGATGATGAACCACTTCCAGTTAATTCGTTTTGCCAAAATTCCAAAATGGAATTTCGTAGATCTTGGTGACCGCTTTACCCATTACTGCATTAATTGTTTCTGGGCTACATTCTGCATTTGCAGAGGTGCATATGCCACAACTGCAGGGACTAACATAGCACTCCTTAATCATCTGTAACATACATTGTCTAAGTTGGCTATATATGTCCACTAATTCTGTTGACAAAGGTCTTAATTGTGGAGTAGATAAATACCCTTTGAAAGGATAAGATTATACAAGCTAGCACTGACTAAGATTCACCTAGATGACTGAGAGACCCATATAAATGGACCCCATTCCAGATGTTAACTGCATCCTAAATTATGCTTGATGTTCTTGGAAACCTCTCTAATGCTGCATGTGGGTCTAATGTGCAGGATGAGCACCAGATCTGTATGTTGTGAAATGACTAGTTACAGGATCTACAGAATCAAAATCCACTCATGAATAAAATATTTCAAATATTGCTGCATGTGTTGAGACTGTAAGAATTACCATGTACCCAGCCTCAAGTGACCTTTGATTCATGAGATTAACAGACCCCTAAAATGTTCCATTATTTGTACAGCCATTTTAGGACAGGGTCAGAATATGATGCAATTTAATACAAGTGAAAAGGGTAAAACCCTGTTTTAGTTAGGAACTTACCAAACCCTACAGCTCATGAGACGCTCCGAACAGGTGCCCCCGTGTTAGCAATGATTGCTCAAATCATGTGTGTGTCCTAATGTTACTCAAACTCTGGCCCCGTGTTGGGTGCCACCTAAATGTTTTTGTTCCTATTTCTAAGGCCCATAGAGCTCAAGCTTGGATAAGCTTACCCTCTATAGGATGGAGGCTTTGATAACATTATAGTTATGAGCGAGAACATTTGGCTGCTGTAGCCTATGCTCCTTCCAACTCCTGTCTGGAACAGATGTGTTTTGGGCATGTGAGTCTACAGGATTATTTGCAGGTGGGCCCTAAAGCCCTCTTTTCACATGATTTAACATGCAAGAAATTTACACTGTACTTTTTAAATGTCTTAAAACGACTGCTCTAGTCTAGCGCAGATGATACGGATACATGTTATCAGCAAAATAAGCAGAAGTGTTACAGCAATAACTACAATCAAAAGAAAAACAAGAAGAAAATGCAACACGTTGGATGGTACTCGATACAGCATACTGTGTCCCTAGGTTTATATCGCTAAGTTAAACTGTGCAGCGGTGGTGTGCTTTGGCAGTGGCACCTGTTAGGGGGTGAGGAGTCACCTGCATGCGGATGCGGCTGGGCTAGGCCCCAGTGCGGCGTGTGTGTATCCATGCCTGCTTACCTGCCTACCATATGGAGGAACTTTGCTTTAATTCACTCCTCGCTGTGGAGGATCCTACCCTTCTTTCACCCCTCTGGTCCTATAACCACCATAGCAACTGATTTGGGTGCGGCGTGCTGCTTGCCAGCCTTTACAGGACTATGCTGGTGCTGTTGAGACCTACCCACCGTCACTAACCATGACTCATGACAAACCGCAGGACACCAAACAGAGCACCCTTGATCGCTATGCCAGCGCTAGGGTAAACCCGGCGGACCCGACAAGTCAGAGCTCTGCTGTTCCAGACAACGCTGCGTTGATGGCGGCCATAACACAGTCATGCGATGCGCTGGAGGCCAAAATCTGGGCGGTTGGGTCGGATGTGATGCTAATCTGCCAAGACCTCCACAAGCAGTGGACAGGATAACAGAAGCCGAAGCTCGAATATTAATTACAGAGGACACAGTTGCATCCCTCCATAAGAAGGTGTCCTCTTTGGATTCTATCACTAAAGGCCTCGCACTCCGAGCAGAGGATGCCGAAGGAAGGGCCCGTAGGAACAATGTTCGCTTTGTGGGCTTTCCCGAGGGGTTGTGAAGATAACTATGTGGAACAATTCCTCACTACGTGGACTATGAGCTGGATCCCCCAGACGTCTTTATCTAACTGTTTCCTCATTTAACGCGTGCATCGCGTTCTGCTACAAGCCTCCGCCGGGGGCCAGGCCTAGACCTATTATAGCCAGGGTCCTCAATTTCCACGACCGAGATGCGATTCTCACACATGCCAGGCTAGTGGGCAAACTCCAGCATAACTCCCATCACATCCTCATCTTTACCTGACTATACGAGACTGGTACAGCAACTCTGGCAATCGTTTGCAGCTGCTAAAGCCCGACTGCGAGATCTCAAGCTCAAATATGCAGTGCTCTTTCCAGCCCGACTGCGAGTCATTTACAAATCACGTACACTTTTCTTTCATCCTCCTTCAGAGGTTTTCGCCTGGACGGATGAAAGGCAGAACCTCAAACCACACACCCCTCCACACTTTGACTCGGAGTCGTCCTCTGGGAAGGCCACGCGGTCAGCTGTCAAGCCCAGAGTAAAAGTGAACTGAAGCACACTGCTGCTGCGTCGCTCACACTCTCAGGGTGCTTCCAGTTCCCAGGTGGATGGAGATTCATTACTGCCACATTCTGGAGACTGAGGGCCCTGAACAATGTTCTTCTGCAGACCGGACTGGCTGGTGAAGTCTTCTTAATTTTTCATATGCTATATTTCTATTTAGATTGTGTTATACTCGTATTGGGGCCTTAAAACTGGGACCTATCTGATCTTTTTGCTGATACCACTTTTCATGTGCCTACGTGAGGCCATCCCCTTGTTCATCTTTCTCAGCATCTGAGGATATATTGTTTGTTTGGGGACAGTTCTATGGGGAACCATTGGTGTGGGGCCACGCCTTACCCCCATTGGGGCAATGGTGCATCACCCACCGTTAGAGATCATTCTGCGTTATTGGGTGGGATGGGGGGTGGAGGGTTTGGTTTCTTGAATTATTCAATGTTTTTTGTCACTGCCGCTAGGTTTTCCGCCACATGTGCTCTTGAGATTGCCAATGTCACTCACTTTTTAAATTTCCTATATCTGTGCCACTACCATTTATGTCACAGGAATTAGCGGGAGGCGGGAGTAGAGAGCTCCGAGTCATTATTTGGAATGTCAATGGTCTACTCGACAAGATTAAGCGTGGAACCGTGCTGCGCCAAGCAAAGCGTCACAAGACGAATGTCCTCCTTCTATAGAGACTCACTTACTGGGCACTAAGACGCCCTGTTTGGGGCGCTTTGGTTTCGCTCACACAAATCATGCTGGCTTCACTAGAGGATCCCAGGGGGTTGCAATCCTCATACAACGCAGTGTCCCCTTTGTCCATAGCAGAACATGGTCAGACCCACAAGGCAGGTTCCTTGTGATATATGGGACAACTCTATGGGGAACCCATTGTTATAGGTAGTGTATATGCCTCCTTCTCCTTCTCTCGTGGTCTCTAGTTGAAAAACTGATGATCTCTGGACAGACTTTCCATCAGTATTGACTCTAGTTGGGGAGGACTGGCATGTTATGTCCCTCTCACTAGATAGGTGGTGTGCTGTGGTCTGTGCTGCCGAGACTCCTGACTCCAAATTTTTGCCCCTAGTTCAGAGTTTGGGGTGGAATGATACGTGTAGGACTGTACACTCAACACACGTGCATTCACCTATTTTTCTGGTGCCCATGCATCATTCTCTTGTTTAGATTACATCTTCCTCTCAGGTACGCACACAAATAGGTTGACCGAAGCTAAGATCCTCCACAGAAGGTTGTCTGATCATTCACCGGTGTCCATTCTCCTGCCCTTGGATCCTAGGCATTCCCCATTCTGATGATGTATGGCTGCTGCTGAAGAAACTGAAATCTTCATTCTCAGGGAATACTTACTAATAAAAAGAACTTGGCACAGAAGCTGAAAATATGAAAAGACATCTTTATTAAATTTAATAAGTGAGGCCACGTCACACAGATACCGCAGCAACTGAATGAGGTACAGAGTACAGAGAACAGAGGCCTTTTATATGCTCTCAGGGTTACAAACTTCAGCATACAAGTAAGGGGGAGTCCTAGCTTTTGCAAGCATGCAAAATACCTAACATTCCTTCTTACACAAGTCGGACAAACCCATAATAAAAGGACCACAACCCATATCATAAACAGACCATAAAAGAAGGAACAGAAAACAGATAAGGGGTGTGTGTGTGCATACCAAACTCTACAATGTCCTGTGCTTTGATCCTCAATCTTGATCAGCTAAAGGGCAGGAACTGGTTTAACAAGGTCAGCTTCAAGCAACAGGGTCAGTTCACTCAGGTCAAACAGGAGTCAGCATGAACTCGAGCTAAGGTCTGCATGTCCTTAAAAGACTGGTTTCAGCCACAATCATGGCCTATGTGAGGGCAACCACAAAATGGCTGCCATACACAAAATGGAACCCACGGGTTCAGAATTCACAGAAGCTCACTGTGGGATGCTAACTATAGGGCGCATATCCATCAATCTTTAGCAGACTATTTATTGTTTAACACAGACTCGGTAGAATCTCCAGTTACACTGTTGGAGATGATGAAGCCCACTCTCAGGGGGGCTGATATTGCCTTCTGTGCTGCACAACACAGACAGCGTTGAGGCAACCCCCCAACAATTGAGGCCTAGCTACTTGACTTAGAGCGCGCTAGTAGGGATGCAACGGGACAGGTAGGGTGCAGGCAATTACTACACTTACAACAGACATACGCCAGTGAACTTTTAAACAAAGCCCGACTTTATTGGCTAGCCACCCGTAGCCGGATATATCAATGGGGAGACAAATTCAGCACCCTATTGCATCGCCTGTGTCAGCAGACACTGCGCACTCAAATGCTCCCAAGTATACGGGGTCCCGATGGGACGGTTCCTACGGACCCATCCACCGTTGCAGACAGCTTGGCCCTATTTTGCGGATCTGTATGCCCCCATGAAGTACTGCCTGGGGCCCTTGTGCAGAAATGTATTGATGACTTTTCTCCCCGGGCGTTGTCCGATGCAGCGCGAGATGCGCTAGACGCGCCCCTGTCGGTGGGTGAACTGTTGATCACATTACTATGTATGCGAGCCGGTAAAGCACCTCGCCCGAATGGATACCCTTGTAAGTTTTATCAGAAATAAGACCGACAGCTCTTAAAGCCCTACCTGGCAGCGCTGGAGGCTTCCTGGGAGAGTGGCGGTCTCTGCCAGATTGGCGGCATGCAGGGATCGTCGTGTTCTTGAAGCCATGTCGCCCACCGGAACAGTATTCATCTTATCGCCCGGTTTCTCTACTTAATGTGGAAGGTAAGCTTCTAGCTAAGGCGACTGCAAACTGCCTAGTCCCATATAGTACGAAGCTGATCCACCCTGATCAAGCAGTATTTATGCCGAACTGTGCTACACGCCACAATATTAGACGTGCCCATAATGCTATCGCCGTAGTTAGTAAACTCAGTACCCCTGCCGCCCTCCTGCTGGCAGACATGAACAACGATATTAAACAACAATGGTCCGAGACCTCTATATTTTCAAACAAATTGAATTGATCAATCAAGATTCACAAGTTAGGAGCATGTACCTATTGATCAGCTCCAATCAGTTAATGATATGCACATAAATAAGGCAACAGCATCCATTTCCAAAGATCATACAACACTTTAATCTATTGTATCAATTTCAACCAAGAATGTAAAATTCAAAATTCAAAGCTTCAATTTGCAAATTAATACAAAAATATATACATTGCCCAGTATAGAACGTGCAGCATAGCAAAGGGTGTCAGAAATTGTGAAAGTGATTAAAGAGGAAAGAAAAGAAAAATCACAAAAAAGGGTAAAATACAATTCCAATCATTTTCAATTTTAACGGACAGTATCAGGCCTGTATCAGGCCTGTAATTGCCGGACCTGCACAACCTAGCCACTCGAATTAGTTAATGCACACTCTCTCTTTTATTGACTTCAAACAGAATTATATGTCATTGATATCTGCACATAATCGTGGAGAGAGAAAATAATCGCGGTCCAGGTTTTTAATAAAATGTCGACGTTTCGACTCGTCTTGCGGCCTTGCGGTTAATTATGCCTGGGCCATGCGAGTCTTCTTCAGGACATATTGTAACGGGGCAAACAGGGATCTTTTATGATGACCCTGTAAAGAAGATAGATGACCATAAATTGGAGCCGTTGCCTAGCATATAGAATAAAGATATATGCCCAAGAATTAACTTGCTTACCCTTGTCGAGAAACAAGTGGTTATAATTCCCACTCCAGTTGGATCAATCAATGTAATCCTAAAAGATTCCTGTTGTACGTACTGGTATGATGGTTAACCAGAGTTCTGTAAAAACAATAAAGAGCCCATATAAATATAAGACTCTATCACCACAGACCATTGAGCTCATGCCAACCAAGATTGATTTAACAAAAGTTACCTCTTCAATGGTCTAGAATTCTCGTGTTATTAGTAGGTGTTCACATTAGTATTTCATGTCGTGTCCCCAGGAAGCTGTAATATTATAAACAGCAGATGTAATACCTAACCGGCCATATCAACGTTAATGTAAAAATGTCTGTATGCATGAACAAGGCCTTTGATTCTCTCAGCTGGACGTAGTTGTTCGCCTTGCTCAATCGTCTGAATATCGGTCCCTGATTGCTGAGCTTTAGCCGCCTGCTCTAAACTAACATAACTGCCTCAGTCCGAGTGACCGACTCGGTTTCTAGAAGTTTTCATAATGCGCGGGGACACATCATTGCTGCCTGCTCTCCCCTTATCTCTTCGCTCTTGCTATGGAGCCGCTTGCGGCTTGGATACGTATAGACGCGCAGCTGCTCGGTTTTGAACGGTCGCTGGGCATATCCGACCGTATAGTGCTCTATGTGGATGATGT
This sequence comes from Lissotriton helveticus, assembly GCF_964261635.1. Taxonomy (NCBI): domain Eukaryota; kingdom Metazoa; phylum Chordata; class Amphibia; order Caudata; family Salamandridae; genus Lissotriton; species Lissotriton helveticus. The sequence goes on from NC_136067.1 coordinate 1,244,210,455, forward strand.
CTTGTTTTTCCTCACAGACCTTGACAGGTCTGGTCCATGTCTTCTCTGCATTATGCAGATCTTTGTCAAAACATCTGGCCTCTATATGAACCATGGAAGTCTTTTTTGTGGCCGCTGCAGGTCGGAGATCAGCTGGGTGACTGGTCGCGAGAAGCGGTGGTGGTTCTTTAGGTATCTGGGAGTATATCTCTCATCGTCTCATTCATTGGCATGGAGCAAGAACCTAGCCGCCTTATGGACACAAGTAGGTGACCAGATGAGAGTGTGGTCTCATTTGCCCTTATTTCTCTTTGGTAGGTCAGCTATTTTTAAAATGATCTCCCTGCCCCATCTCCTCTATCAACTGCAGAATCATCCCCATCCGATAAAACCAACATGGTTTTGCCAATTGCATGCTATTCTGGCCCGTTTTCTCTGGGGGGGAGTGGTGCATCGTGGGTGGCTCTGAGGTCCTGCTTCCAATCTACCTACTCCGGTGGCGTAGCCACTCCCGACGTTCAGGCATACTACATGGCCTCTCATTTACTCGTCCTCAATGATTGGTGGTATGGCAGCCATGAAGATCCAGCCTATGCTGTGGAACGCTGGCTGCTGGGAGATAACACTCTCCAGATGGTTCTGTACTCAATGACGCTACTTCGAGAGCTACCACCTGCTACAGTTACGGTCTTCAGGACTTGGATGTCGGCGCCCAGTCAGATGGGTTGGTGGGGAGACTCACAAGGTAAACTCCACAATGGATCAATGGACAGTTACCACATCTGATGCACTTGTCCGGCTTTCAGGGCTGGGAGGCCCTTGGGAAAGATATGGTGGGGGCTGTAATGTGTGGATACACTCTCATGTCCGTTCTTGATTTACAAACAGAAGACAGCATGCCCGCACACAATTCTACTGCTATCTCTAGTTCCGATATGCCTTTACCCCATGTATATCCCACCTAAGATTATTGAATTCAATCCCATTTAGGCTAAAGTTTTAATGGGCGACTTGGAAGACCATAAAATAACTAAAATATATTGCATCCTTATCAACAATACCCCTACTACCATACACAAAACTAGAGAGACATGGCAACAGGAACTAGGTCCATTAGAGGAAGATGACTGGGTGGAGGCTCTAGAATCCCCGCGCAGTGCAGCAATCACAGCTTGTCTGCATCTTATTCTGTTCAAATATTTACAAAGAGCTTATTTTACACAACACAGGCTGTGGCGTGCTGGGTTCATTGCATCCCGCATCACTTACACTGTAAATCCATGGACGGTACCTTCCTGCAAACTGTCTGGTAATGTTCAACATTGTCGAGATTCTGGAGAGAGGTGTTCACGTGCCTGTTGGAGATGGGACATTGCACCCTCACCGTGATTACCCATGTTGCCAATTACGGAAGACATTGGGAGAAATAGATACAAGCGTCACCTCCTATTTCTGGGTCTCACACTGGCAAAGCGAGATATTGCTCGGGTCTGGAAAGACGAGTCTTCACCGTCGCTTGTGGTATGGAAAAGGGGTCTGGACTTCTGCATGGGCCTGGAACTCCTAGTCTTTGAAGGGATGGGATGCCCCTGTAAACACTACAAAATTTGGAAAAGGTGGGCTGACTACAGGGGATTGCATCTGGAAACTCCTCCCCCCGCCTCATCCTGACGAACAGTTGCTCTGACACTAGCCATCTGGCATTTGTATAGTGCCCATATTCAATGTGACTGTGAGTGGGGGGAAATCTCTCAGCATTCAGGATTGTTATATTTATTAACCAAAGGAAAGGTGACACAATTGTTTTTCATTTTCCTTTTCTTTTCTTTACCTACGATTTTCCTTGTATTTTATTTTCTGTGCAATGAATCCTATATTATTGCTGAAAATGTTAACTCTCATATGTATCACCCTGTCTACACACCTTGGGTGCTTTGTACGATCCGTGTACTGTGTTGGCTGTCCACAATAAAAATATGTTATGGAAAAAAAAATGAACCACAAAGATCAAAGATCAAGATGCATGAGACACAAGTTACAGAAAAGTGCATAACTTGAATGTTTTCCCTTGAAACTGGAAGAAAGCTCAGCTTAGGCAGTGCAAAAGAGTATTGGGCGGTGCTTTAACGACCTTGCAGTAGAAGAGCAGTACTGCTACTGATATGACTGCACAGTTTTATTACAATGCTTATTCTAACCTGACCAGTTCCAGGGTATCGATTTTCAAAGACCAAAAAGCTTCTGTCTTGGTGATCCTTCACATTTATCAACAAATACACTGGAGACTAGTAGCAAAATGAAGGCTCCATAAGTTAAGATGTTTTAACATGGTGGACCCTGAGTAAAGGTTGCAAAGCAAATCCACCATACTTATTGTTAAAGGTTAATAGGACCATCAGCCAGATTTGCAGAGTGTAGTGGTTTTATTGATCAAGTGGGTTGTTTCTATTGACTGATGAGAAAAAACCATGAGGCTGACGACGGGCTCAGCGGGCTCATACTCGTTGATGGGCATGCACAGGCGCACGTCCTGACCACCGATTGCCAACCGCTTAGCTTCAAAACCTGTTCTCGGATCTCAAGCAAATGTTGCAGCAGGACAAGGACCGTGGGCAGCGGTGAGAAAGGAAAAGGAGAGAGAAGGATTGACTGGCTGGTCGGCTGGCGGTGAGCTACGACAGCAAGGCCTCATGAGTGGGGTACCTACTGGTGGAGGCTGCGGCAGTGTGCTATTGATCCACAGAGGCAGCCAGGCTAGGTCTTGGTGCAGCTTGTGGTGTGGCTACACACCCCCCTGTGCAGCTTAGCTGCTAGCTGATACCTGTGTTTTTCTTCCCCTGCACTCTCTCCTCCATTACTAACTGGAAACAGACTTTTTATTTTTTATTTTTTTATTTTTATTGAAATTAACAACAAACAACAAGACATAAAGCACAAGGCAAAAGGACAGTGATGGTGATCCTGAGTCCGTGCGGGAGCAGCTCCGAACATTACAAAACGTACAGTATAGTGAAAAGCAATGGCGGGGAGGGGGGGGCAGCGAGGAAACAATGCAATATATACAGTCGATACAAAACACTGGGAATGCCAATTAGGGGGACAAGGGGACATCAGAGGTAGAGTCATGTAGGGGAGTACATATATTTCCACGATAAGCATTCCACTGTGACCAAATTCTGTTCCACTTTCTGGGTCTGCCCCGAGACAAATACACTGTCTTTTCCCTAAACATGCACCAGTCCATATTCTCCTTCCACGCCAGTACAGTGAGCGGTCTGTGGGAGCCCCATAGCTGTGCAATATCCCTCTTAGCAATCATGTTGCCGAGGGTCGCCCAGCAGATCTGAGAAGCATTATAATCGTTGGGTTCCCACACATTCAAGAGACAGCGCCGGGCCTCGGGTAGAAGCGGAACCCCCGTGACATTTTCCATAATTGCATGCACTCGGGACCAGAAACCAGCCACTTCGGGACATTCCCACAAAATGTGAAGGAAGGTGCCAATCACGCCGCAGCCACGCTTACACAGCCCATCCAAAGAATAACCCATTCGAACCAGACTCGGACCAGTGACATACACACGGTGAAGGATCTTAAGTTGGACAAACCGAAGGCGGGCGGGTATGGCAACCTCTTTAGGCGAGGACAAATCAGACTGCCAGTCCTCGTCATCCAGTTCCAATCCGTCGGCAATCCATAAAGCCCTGAGGTGCGCAAGCAAGTCAATTCTGGTGTTGATCAGTTTTTTATAAATCAGTGAAATTGTACTATCAGGGACATGGCTGTCCAGGATACGGTCCTCGAGAGGCGAGGATTCGGGAATAGCAGTTCCCACAGCAAAAACTGACAGCAGAGCATGACGTACCTGAGCATATCTAAAGAATTCCCTGTCTCCAAGCTCATATTCCGTCTTGAGCACCTCAAAGGTCTTCACATTTACTTTAGTCCAGAGGTCACCTACCTTACTTAGACCAATCATGTCCCATTTATCAAAGCCTTTCGTCCGCCATAAATTGCCCAAACCTTCGGAAGCATACAATGGAGTCGCACGCGTCAACCTATCACACCATCCCAAGGCCGCATTTGCATCATGCCACACTCTCACAGCGATTTTCGTGGGCCCGGTCAACGCCATATGGAGCCCCTTGGAATATAGCGCTCTATTAAAATTCCCACCGGGCAAGAGGTGCTTGTCCATGGCAAAGGCCGGGGTAGGACCAGGAGCGTAAGTTGCGTGGTTAACAGCACTTAATTGAGAAGCCCAATAGTAGCGCTTGATATCTGGGAGGGCAATGCCTCCATCGTACCACGGAAGCGTGAGCTTAGACAGAGCAATTCGCGCAGGCCCGTCCCAGATCAGCCGCCTCTGCAGGTGCTCCACTTCACGAAAATAACCGGATGGAATTGGGTCAAAAAATGTTTGGAGTGCATACAAAAATCTGGGCAGCGAAATCATTTTGAAAAGAGCCGTGCGACCCAGTGGCGACAAAGGCAACTGCCACCATCGAGCAGCGTCAAGCTTGAGCCGGTGAAGAGGGGGTAGCAAATTGCGTTCATAGCGAACTGCGGGATCCAAGGAAACATAAATCCCCAAGTATTTAAAGCCAGTATCAGCAATTTGAATCGGGAATCTACGAGGCAGTGGAGGAAGCTCACCGGACAAAACGTAGACGCACGATTTAGTCCAATTAATAATGAGACCTGAGTTCTTCCCGAAGGAAGTCAGAACATCAAAAAGCACATTAAGGGATTTCTGGGGGGAGGTAAGATATAAGAGGATGTCATCCGCATATAGCGAGATTCGGTCCTCAAAGTCGGGAGTCCACCTAATGCCTTTCATTGAAGGCTCCCAACGGAGCCACTCCGCCAGCGGCTCCAAAGCAAGGACAAAAAGCAACGGGGACAGCGGGCAACCCTGCCGGGTGCCACGCCCAAGCGGAAAGACACCGGAGACCTTACCGTTAACAACCACCTGGGCGAGGGGCTTTTCATAAAGAAGCTTCACCCAGGCGATGAATGTCAGACCAAACCCAAATTTGGAGAGAGCCGCCCAGAGATAAGGCCATTCTATAGTGTCAAAAGTCATAGTGGCGTCCAAGGAGGCCAAAATGGCCGGCTCAGTAAGAGTGCCAGCTCTCGCGAGAACTCCGTGAAGTCTCCGAAGATTAAGGGCGGTATTCCGGTGTGGAATGAAGCCGGACTGGTCCGGATGGATCAAGTCACTAATCACCGTAATCAACCGATTAGCTAGCAATTTTGCAAGTATCTTGGGTTCGGCATTCAGTAGTAAAATGGGCCGATACGAGGCACAGGGATCACGCGGCTTACCCTCTTTGTGGATTACAACGATGGTAGCTAGTCGCTGATCAACGGGGAGGGAACCAGAATCAAAAGCCTCACGGAACATATTCCTTAAGTAGGGCGCCATTTTGTCGGGTCGTAGCTTATATAGTTCAATGGGCAAACCATTAGGACCCATTGCCTTGCCAGAACGAAGGAAACGTATGGCAACAGCGACTTCATCTATAGTAAAAGACGCATCCAGTAGGGCTCTATCATCATCAGAAAGGCGAGGCAATGTTATGTCTCGCAACAACAAGTGGGAATCCTCCTCGTCCCTATCACTGACCGAGGCGTGTACGGTGCGGAAATGATCAACAAAGCACTCAACAATACCAGCTGGGTCAGTAACACACTCACCGTCCGGCCGTTCAATCACAGGGACGACACGATTCACTCTCTCTTTCTTGTCCAGCCACGCAATCAGTTTACCAGCCTTGTCGCCCAAGTCATAGATCCTGCCCTGTTGCTCTCTATTCATCGCTTTAGCCACGTCGGTAACAAGGGCCCTATAATCAGCTTGCTTCAAACTGAGGGAATGCAATTTAGAACGAGTAACATCACCTTCAAGATCACTCTCAAGCTCAGTTATTTCAGTTTCGATGCGTACAAGCTCCTCACATTTAGCCTTCTTGGAAGCAGCAATCAAAGATAAAGAATGCTCACGAATGACAGTCTTGAAGGCCTCCCACAGTGAAACAGAAGAAGAAACAGACCCCTCATTTTCATCGAAGTAATGGTCAATGGATTTCAGCAGTGCAGAGCGGGTTTTAGGATTGCGAAGATACCAGGGATTTATAGGAGCCACTCTACCCTCGCCACCCACCCCGGCCTCGACACAAAGCCACAGGGAGGAGTGATCAGAAATGTCCCAGGGAAGTTGACGAATCTCTTTGATGGAGGGTAATTGCGCCGCTGGCATTAAAAAATAATCTAACCTGGAGAGACTACCATGGGCCCCCGAGTGAAAGGTATATTGTAGCTGCGTAGGGTGCATCAACCTCCAACTATCTATAAAGCCAAAAGTATCCAGCAGGTCAGCAAGCCACAATTGAGACCTAGCCAAATCTCTAGGAGGGTGGCGATCCAAAGTGCCAGAGACCACGGAGTTAAAGTCTCCGCCCAGGATCAAAAGACCCTCAGGAAGACCCAATAGGAGCCGCCCAAGGTCAGCAAAAGTCGAAGTCTGCAGGCCCGGAGGGACGTACAGTGCAAGTATGGAAAGCGTCTTACCCTCCCACCTACCGGTGAGCGCAGCATAACGCCCCCTGTCGTCAAGTATTACATCATCAATTTCAAAGGGGAGAGAGGACCGGATGAGAATACCCACTCCTCTGGAGCCGGAAGTGAATCCAGAGTGAGCGACCATTCGGTATCCACGTCTATTCATAGCCTGGCATGCGTTACCAATTAAATGCGTTTCTTGCAAGAGAACAATATCGGGGGAATGACGTCTAATGAACTGCAGCACAACCCCTCGTTTTATCCTGTCTCCCAAACCATTGACATTCCAGGACAGCAGTCTCAACTCACTACCCCCCATCCTCGTGAAGGAAACAGAGCACAGCCCTCACTGGACCCAATGATTGAAATGGACGAAAAACAATACAATGCCTTGTGAACAAAAAATAAACACACGAACACCCCCCCACCACCCACCAACTTGAACCCGTTACAACGCCCCCCACCCTGCACCCCTGCGTACGACTCAAAAGCCACCCCAACTTGCAGTGTGCCTGTCGCCCAATCATGAAACTAATCTACACAAAGAACCCAGGAGGAGGAAGAGTCCCCTTACACCCCCACCACCCTCGGGCCGATCCAGAATAGAACAAAAGAACAATTATCCAAAATCACCTGGCAAACAGGAGAACATTCAGACGTCGGGAACCATAATGTCACTCTTGCTCCGGCGAGCCACCGTCAGCACCACCGGGGTGCTCAGTTCGATCACCTCTTTTCGGCAGAGAATCAAGCCAGTCACTGACATTGTCCGGACGATCGAAGAAAAACGTTTGTTCCTCATATTCGATCCGCAGTCTGACTGGAAACAACATGGCATACTTAAGGTCCAAATCGCGCAGCCTTCGCTTCACTCCCCGAAACCCCATTCTCTGCCGCTGAACCAGTGGAGTAAAGTCGGGATAGAAGTTCACAGTGGTGTTTTCAAATTTCACAGGGCCGCTCTCCCGATGAAGCCCGAAGGATTGCGTCCCTATCCCGAAAGTGGAAGAGTTTGGCAATGATGGGTCTCGGGGGGGGGCACCCGGTTTCAGCTTCCCACCAGGAAATCGATAGGCCCGTTCAACAGCGAAGAATTTACTGAGGCCGGCGCGGGCGAGGTGATTCAGAACCAGGTCTTCCAACAAGAGATCGGTGGCGGCATCCTCGGGATTTTCCGGAACACCTATAATGCGCACATTATTACGCCGAGCCCTATTTTCAAACTCCTCAAGCCGACGGGCCACCAAGTCCTGTGAAGAACGCAAGTTGCCGATCTCAGTCTGTACTTCCGTGACATCAGTAGTTAGGCTGGAGGTCTTCAGATCTAACGCCTTGACCCTTTCATTGGTCTTCGCCAGGTCCGCTCTAATCAGCGTGACATCGACAGCCACCGTATCGATCTTGGAGGCAAGGGCCTCGTACTGTTGTCCCATGGAGGCCTTCATACTGGTGATGGCGCTCACGACGTCTTGAAGCGATACCTCCATGGGCGCAGCAAGATCCATCGTGGAGTCTTCAGGAGTACGGCCAGTGCCACTGGGGGAACCCTTAGGATGGGTGTAGCGATCCATCACATTGGTTTGAGTTTGCCCCCCACGGAGAGGCTTTTCGTCTTGCGTTTCTCAGTGTCCGGTCTGGTGGCCATATTGGAGACAGTGCCCCGGAGGGGCCCTCGAGACCTGGTGAAAATGGCCGAACACAATGAGGCCAAAAGTACACGAAATGGGGCAAAAATAAAGAAAGTGCCAATAGGGCTGGAGGCCAGACACTCACGGAAGAAGGAACTCAGCAGTAGAGCGAAATCAAGCCGTATTCAGAAGAGATCAAAAAGGAATGCCAGTCAATCAGAGCCCGGAGGAGGAAAGCAAAACTGAAAGTTGAAGTGAGGCCGCCTGGGGAAAGACCCCTCTGGCCGTTGTTGTTCAACTACTCCTCGGCCTGAAGATCAGCAGAGCCCCCGTCCCCGTCCCGGGGCAGGCCGTAAAAGTATGAGTCGATGTAAAAATGTCCCCCGACGTCTGATTTCAATTTTGAAAGGAATAGTGAGGTCAGCCAAAGATCGCCTTCAAAAGCCCATTTTCAGAATCAGGATATAAGCAGGATATTTGCGAAGGGCGGCGCGGGTCTCGGGAGCTCTGTGCTCACGCGACCATCATGGATGCCCGCGAAGCTCCTCCCCCACTGGAAACAGACTTGATTACAATTTGGGATACCCTTGTGAACTGCTTGCCCTGTTGGTCCCTCTTGTGGGAGTAACAAGAGTGTGAAGTTAAGAAGGATGAAGAAGGGTCTAATGTTAGAAGCTTGAGGGAGTGGATCAGTGAACAGGGAGTGAAACAGTGAATGGTGAGAAGAGGAAAGGTCAATTGTCATTTTGATTCTCTCCCAATATTTGACTTTGGTTGTTTGACATCATTGGACCCATGATGGTCACCAGCCAGTTTCTGGCTTGGACCCCCACCTATACCCCTTTGAAGCTGTATGTGCGGGCAGTGGGAAGGAGAGGCCCAGAGGGTAGGGTGTCTAGCGGGCCCTCCCTCCCGTTCCATTGCCTCCTGGTGGTACCTTGTGGATTTATTTGCTACCTACCCACTTGTTGCCTGAGTGCCTGCTACTTTGGGTGTCCTGAGTATTAATCTGTGGTTCATTGGTTGTTTTCCTGCAGTGGGGTCGCAGAGACTGGAGTCAGACTCTGAAAGGAGTGGTAAATATTGCCTGTGTTGTCTCTAACAAGGAGTTGAAATGGTTTGCGCTAGAAAAGTGGGTACCTTGAAGGAAAATAAAGAAGAAGACCAAATTTCTCAGAGTCCGGTACAAACACTGCAGACAAGAGTAGTAAAGAAAAGAGATATGGGTGTCAAATCTAATCTCATAAGACTAGCAGAGAATTCAATTAGGAAATATATAGCAACTATTGTTGAAAGTGGAGAGGAGGAGGTAAAAAAGTTTCTTTGGGGCCTCCAGGCAATAAATTACTTTGTAATCCAGTGGTTGTGCCTTATGGAGAATTATTACTTCAGGAAACCATAGAATCTATTGTAGAGGAAAAGACAAATGGAGAACATTTGTGAGCAATTGAGTTATGTCAGGTTGGCCAGACACCAGGAAAGATGATAGATTTTAAGACCACATCTAATTTAAGAGAAGAGGGTGCCTCAAATAAAGAATATAATCTGTCTGAGTGCAAGAGTTTTAGAAAGGTATCTAGGGTTGACATACAAGTACAAGTGCAGTCACAAGTACATCATGCCAGGAATATTGGTTTATCTTGGGGTAAAAGTAACTCCTCTCTGCACTTGGCAAATAACTCAGAGTCAGGGTTGGGTAAAATATCTCAGTAAGTTGGTGAAGGGTTCACTAAGGATGCTGGGGTTGACTATAATCAGTATAATCAGTATAATGTGGTGAGTGATAAGCCAGTACTCACGGGATGAATGAGGAAATAATAGGCCAATATTGATGCCATTGTGCTCAGTGTTATTAGACAATATCAAACAGTAGGAAAGATCTTCTATCTCAATTGTCTTGCCTATCTGTCTTCCTTAGGAAGACAGATAGGCAAGGTAGTCGGAGAAGATTCTCTCTTCCATTTCTGATCGACTTGTCCTCTACGCAAGAGAAAGAGGATTTTCGGCTGATACCCGAAATTATTCAGGAAGAGAGATCAGGAGACACAAGAGAGAGAAATTGTCTTACCTCAAAATAAAGAAAAGATAAAGGACAGCAAGGAGAGAAGTACTAATTAACATCAAATGGCTGCATTCGATGAGTAATTCATTGGAATCTACAGCCCTTCTGCTGACAAGACTTTTTAACGACATTGACCATAGTTGAGATACAAATATATTATTACAACAGTACCTCATAAATCTAGAAATCAGGCATCAATTGCCAACTAATACTGAATTTAAAACCAATATACAGTAACAGCAGATCTGCCAGACACATTTACAAACCAATTAATTGGAAGTAGGAGGTTGAACCCCAAACACCCTCAAAATTCTAATAAACCCAATGACCAGGTGGAAGTGTTAGGAGACGGACATCACTCCTCAGTCTATGCCTTAGTACAGGATGAAGCTAAGCTCAGACATAAGCCCAAAACAGAATTAACTAATAAGGACATTGTTTATAAGGGGATCACTGACATAATATCGAGGGACATAATATCGACTATCAAAGATATCGGCGACAAAATATCAACAGACAGAATATCGACTTTGTATCTACAAACAGGTAAGTACAAAATTATCGAGTAAAAAATATTGTTTACAAAAATATAGTTTATAAAAATATCGACTTTATTAAAAACAATGTTAAATTATATTAATATTACAAATTAATTACTTAAACATACTTAAATTACCTTATAATAATTCAATAATTATTGAAAGTTATAAAAAAAATGTTTACAATCATATTTGTTAAAACATATATATATAGTAACATAATATAATTAAATAATATGCAATATTATTACCGTAGGATAGCGGAAGTGTAAAAATTACTATTCCCACTCCAGAGAGTGCAACAGTAGAGAAAGCGTTGGATAGCGTAGGGGTAAAATTTACTATTCCCACTCCAGAGAGTGCAACAGTAGGGAAAGCGTTGGATAGCGTAGGGGTACAAATTACTATTCCCACTCAAGAGAGTGCAACAGTAGGGAAAGCGTTGGATAGCGTAGAGGTAAAAATTACTGTTCCCACTCCAAAGAGTGCAACAGTAGGGAAAGCGTTGGATAGCGTAGGGGTAAAAATTACTATTCCCACTCCAGTGAGTGCAACAGTAGGGAAAGCGTTGGATAGCATAGGGGTAAAAATTACTATTCCCACTCCCGTGAGTGCAACAGTAGGGAAAGCGTTGGATAGCGTAGGGGTAAAAATTACTATTCCCACTCCAGTGGGTGCAACAGTAGGGAAAGCGTTGGATAGCGTAGGGGTAAAAATTACTATTCCCACTCCAGTGAGGGCAACAGTGGGGAAAGCGTTGGATAACGTAGAGGTAACAATTACTATTCCCACTCCAGTGGGTGCAACAGTAGGGAAAGCGTTGGTTAGCGTAGGGGTAAAAATTACTATTCCCACTCCTGTGAGTGCAACAGTAGGGAAAGTGTTGGATAGCGTAGGGGTAAAAATTAATATTCCCACTCCAGTGGGTGCAACAGTAGGGAAAGCGTTGGATAGAGTAGGGGTAAAAATTACAAATTCCCACTCCAAAGAGTGCAACAGTAGGGAAAGCGTTGGATAGCGTAGAGGTACAAATTACTATTCCCACTCCAGTGGGTGCAACAGTAGGGAAAGCGTTGGATAGCGTAGGGATAAGAATTACTATTCCCACTCCAGTGAGTGCAACAGTAGGGAAAGCGTTGGATAGCGTAGAGGTAAAAATTACTATTCCCACTCCAGTGGGTGCAACAGTAAGGAAAGCGTTAGATAGCGTAGGGGTAAAAATTACTATTCCCACTCCAGTGAGTGCAACAGTAGGGAAAGCGTTGGATAGCGTAGAAGTAACAACTACTATTCCCACTCCAGTGGGTGCAACAGTAGGGAAAGCGTTGGATAGCGTAGGGGTAAAAATTACTATTCCCACTCCGATGAGTGCAACAGTAGGGAAAGCGTTGGATAGCGTAGGGGTTAAAATTACTATTCCCACGCCAAAGAGTGCAACAGTAGGGAAAGCATTGGATAGCGTAGTGGTTAAAATTACTATTCCCACTCCAGAGAGTGCAACAGTAGAGAAAGTAAATACTTCTTATATTATTTAAAAACAGTATAAATTAATATCTATAAAAAATTCATTAAAAGTAATTACCAATTTAATATAATATACTAATTAATCAATTAAAATTACAAATTACAATTAATTTCTACTATTAGTTACCTATTCAAATTATTTACTAATTAACAATTAATTAATTAACAATTAACATTTAATTAACAATTAATTAAAATTAAAAACAATTAAATAAATTGAATTATTTAATTAATTATGAATACATTACTTCCCACCCTATTCCCCTATAAACTCAAAACCCGCTACAGAAAATAAATTAGTAAAATTAACATAATTAGCAATTAATCAATTAAATAAAATTAATTGGCAATTAAAATTTAAATAATTACCCATAAAACATTAATTAACAAGTAATTCTAAAAAAATACCAATAAATATTTTTATATATTTAATTAATAATAAATAAATTACTTCCCACCCAATTCCCCTATAAACCCACAACCAGCTACAGAAAATAAATTAGTAAAATTAACATAATTAGCAATTTATCAATTAATTAAAATTATGCCAATTAAAATTTAATTAATGACCAAATATAAATTAATTAACAATTAATTAAAAATGAATACCAATATATACATTTACATATTTAATTAATTATAATTAAATTACTTCCCACCCTATTCCCCTATAAACCCACAACCCGCTACAGAATTAAATTATGCAACAATTAAAAAAACAAAATTCATTAATTAAAATTAATTATAACATAAATACACACTATTCACACATATAATAACATAACAAACACTATAAAAAATTCGATATTATTAAAAATGCTATAATTTTAATAACTATATTATATACTTCGATATTTTAACTTTCTATATTTTTAACATTCGATATTACATTACTTACCTTCAAAACGATATTTTTGATGTCTATATTCTGTCCATTCGATATTTTGTCCAGCCTATATTTTGGACTCGATATTATGTCCATTCGATATTTTGTAGTCGATATTATGTCTGTTTACCTTTATAAGGACATTGACAGGACTATAGAAGCTCCTAAATTCGAGATAGAGGATGGACAAGAACATATGGTACAGCAAAATGTCTTCTTAATCTTTTAAAAGAATAGTGGCAGGAACAGATGCTAAAAAAAGAATAACTTGAAAATGTCCAAGAAAAAGAAAAATCGAAGAATAACAAAAAGGGGGCAGAAGAATCATTAGGTTCACACTCCAGTTATAAAATGAGGAAAACTGCCCCTTGGAGAAAGCAAAGTTAAAAAAAGTAAGACCCGACACTGATGAGGGATATATTCAGAAACCAATTTTAATGGAAAGACATGAGGAAAATAAACTCTTAGGGGCATATTTACAAGCCCCTTGTGCCACTTTTGCATCACTTTTCCCATGTTAAAAATTACTCAAAAGTGGCGCAAGGGCCATGTAATTCTACCCCTTAGGATCTACCACAAGAAATTGGGTAAATGTGGCAGCAATAGAAGAACAGTCATTGGGTCATCATTAAATCCCCACTTAAGTCTGTAACCAAGAATATTGGAGAAGATGAGCCGCCAGAAGCTAAACGCAAATGCTGAGACAATGGTGTAGTGCATGGGTACTCATAGTACGGCCCGCGGGCCAGGGGCGGCCCGGCAAGCCTTCCTCGGCGGCCCGCGGACCTTGCAAACATCAGTACCCATGTATTATTATTATTTTTTTTTTTAAAAGAGTGTCTGCTGCAGCACTACTCAGAGAGTCTCTGCTGCTCTGTGGGGGCCGGGGGATTCCAGTGATTGTCAGAGTGGAGCTGCAGGGGCCTAAGATGAGGTGAAATACAACAAAGCCTCATTAGCATGTAAATGGCCTTTAACGACCTGTGAAGTGCTTGGGTGCGGCTGTGTGAGTAGGTGTGTGTGTGTGTGTGTGTGTGTGCACCTGGAAGCCTTCTCAGCCCCAGCTGACACACAGGAAGGGTGAGATGACAGAGGGTGACAGAGGGAGGTAGAGAGAGGGAGGGAGGGAGAGAGGGAGGGGGAGCGAGAGAGGGAGCAGGAGAGGGAGCAAGAGAGGGAGGGAGCATGAGAGGGAGGGAGTGAGAGAGGGGGGAGTGAGTGAGAGAGGGAGGGAGTGAGTGAGGGAGGGAGAGAGAGAGACAGAGGGAAGGAGACAGAGAGAGACAGACAGAAGGAGGGATGGAGAGAGGGAGCGAGGGAGAGAGGGAGGGAGAGAGGGAGGGAGAGAGAGAGAGGGAGCGAGAGAGGGAGCGAGAGAGGGAGCAAGAGCGGGAGCGAGAGAGGGAGAGCGGGAGAGGGAGCAAGAGAGGGAGAGCTGGAGAGGGAGCAAGAGAGGGAGTGTGAGAGGGAGTGAGAGAGGGAGTGAGTAAGAGAGGGAGTGAGAGAGGGAGGGAGCAAGGGAGAGAGGGAGAGAGAGTGAGGAGGGAGTGAGAGAGGGAGTGAGAGAGGGAGTGAGAGAGAGGGAGTGAGAGAGAGGGAGTGAGAGAGAGAGGGAGTGAGAGAGAGAGGGAGTGAGAGAGAGTGAGAGAGACAGGGAGGCAGAGGGAAGGAGCGAGAGAGGGAAGGAGAGAGGGAGGGAAGGAGAGAGGGAGGGAGCGAGGGAGTGAGAGAGGGAGGGAGAGAGGGAACAAGGGAGGGAGTGAGAGAGAGGGAGTGGGAGAGGGAGGGAGAGGGAGGGTGGGGAGGGAGGGAGTGAGAGAGGGAGAAAGAGAGGGAGTGAGAGAGGGAACACGGGAGGGAGTGAGGGAGAGAGAGGGAGGGAGGGAGAGTGTAGGAGAATAGGGTCTGCTATCCTATGGTCACCCCAATTTTTGCTTTTTGCTTCACTGGTTTTTGACTTAATGTGGCTGTGGGCCTGCTAATCAGACCCACAGCCTGCTGTTCTCTCTCTAAATTCACATACATGCACTATAGGTACATCACCAATTTGGTACTGGACACCTTCTCAGCCAATGTACCATGCACTATAGGTGCTCAGGGCATAGGTGCATCCAAGGCCTACCAGGGGCTGCAGCATATCTTTTGCCACCTCTGGCTGTCACTTAAATCGACACAACTTGCTGATCTCTCAGCTGGGGCATGGTGGTGTAATCACCCCTTGCTTAGATATAGTATACCTGTATCTAAACCTATATCTGGACACATATATACCTATCAGTCACTCCTATAGCAGGCCTTAACAATCCTGGAGGCAGAGTGCTTGGTGGTTTTATGTGAGATGGTGCTCTGGCATGAGCTGAGCCTGTCTGCAGAGGTCGGAACCATTTCCTTACTGCTGTTCCAGGATATTGCCATACCATATACTCTTAAGTGCATTATAATCCTCGCGGTTATTGCTAACTTTGGTTTGGCTTTATCAAAACATGTCGTGTTTGGTGTGATACACTTTGGAATACTACCCCCTCGCCAGTTCTGGTGACGGGGGTAGCATTCCACCCTTCTAGAGGGAGAAGACATGTTACTTTACTTAAAACGCGGTTAATCCTAACCAGAGCCTCAGCATCACAAAATGGATGCTGCTGCCCCGACACAAGTCTGACCTCCTGCTGCTGACCGAAACTTGGCAGGGGAGGCCTGGACAAAGGATTTCCTGTCACAGGGAGGTGCTATACCACCCCTGATAGGAGATAGTGAATTGGAGCAGGGAGGGTTGAAGGAAACTAGACACTGCCTGGGCACACAAGGTGTCCCATGCAAAATCCAGTCAAACCGGTTCTGGGGCACCCCAGCCTCAGCTCTGGCACGAAACTGGACAAAGGGAAAGGGGTGTAACCACCCCCTTCCTGGGTCCCACTCATAGGAGGGACCTACCAGGTAATCCAGCCCCCAGATTTGGAATAAAGGTGGGAGCAGTGCTAATGCACATCAGATTATCCTGACTGAAACTTATGAAATGAAACTCTGGACCCTTCGACATCCTACTCGACGTAGAAGACTGAAGAATCTCCTTTGTGGTCAAGGAGTGACCACCCTGTGCAAACAGGCACCATCCAGCGCCTCACCATTTGCTTTGTTGCAGTTCCCGCCGGAACTCGAGCAACAGAGATCGACAAGACCCAGCTTTCCTGCCTTCCAACAGCCCAATCCACAGTCCCAGCGAATCTGAGACCCGTGGAGGCGACCTGAAGCGTGGAGCCGGCCATCTTAGAAAAATTACGAAGTGCTGCCGTGTAGCTCCCGAGGCTTCCTCGATGCTGTGCATTGGGGTTTGAGAAGCATTATCCCCGAGCAGCTTTTGCACCGAAGCTCACCCCTCCACACTCACCGAGTGCTGCGTGGGGCCCTTTTGCATTTTCCTGCTTGACGCATTGGTCCAGTCGCTTGCCCGTTGGCTAGTGGCCCCAGTACCGATGAACCTTTGAATTTGCTCTGCTAGTCTGGTTGCTCCAGACTAGCCCTCACTCCGGTGAAAAGGAGCACCGGCTCTGACCTTGCTGGTCCGAGTAAGAAGCAAGCTTAGAATCCTGCGTGGGTTGCCCTTGCCAAGGCTTGTTAACTCTTATCCGGAAGCCGACACCGCCGACAGCGAGAACCTTCATGGGACAGCTTGTGATCCACTCCTGGACATCCTCGTCCACGTGGCAGCGGAGACAAGATTCATGACAACCACCTGATTGCTCCCGACATTGCCTGGTTCCTTCCTGGTTCCTTCCTGGTCACTGGCTAGTGACCCAGACTTGTCGTGTATTTCTATAGGTTCTGAATCGATCCCCCTATTCCTGACCCTATTCTGGTTAAACTAACTATCAAGTTAACTAACAGTCAGCCCATGAGGCAAGAAATCCCCCATGATGCAGATACCGTTATCTGACGCAGTCACACTACGGCACAGGAACGTGTTATCTGATTAGGTCATAACGCTTGAGATCTAATTAGACAAGCGACATTCCTCCAGCCCCTGATAAGGCATACGACATTCTCATAACAAATCAAACCTATGACAACCTGGATAATCCGTGCGGCCATTGTTTTGATTTCACAGAGAACTTTAGTAAAGAATGTGCTAACGAGCAAGTCGTATGACATCTTTATTGACGTACCTATGTCCATCCTTACATCAATCCCGGCACCTTTAAGGTATAAATATTGCCGACCTTGCCCTATGCAAACACACGCGTGGTGACAAGACGGAGCAGCCATACTTGCCGAAGCCGAGAGCAGAAGCAGACCCCGCTGGCAGCAGCCCCGCCTTCCTGACGCGCTGAGAGACGCGCTGCTATCTCAAGCCGAGAGACCCAGCACCGGCGCTTCCGGGTAGCCCTCGCAGGCAGCCTGGAATATCGAGAGCAGAGAAAGAGATACCATTCCTCATTCATCCTAACTTCCAGGTACAGAACTGAATAACCCCTCACAGAGAATTCTTTAGTTATTCACTTGGCAAAAACAAACTTAACTTAAACTGTAACTTTCTATTCCCGCCCACGCATTAGACTTAGGTCAGGTACACGGGGTAGGCGTATTTAGAAACACCAGTTGAGTACGTTTAGTCAAATGTATATGTGTATGTAAATATATTTTAATCATTTTAAAACATCATATGGCTCAGAAACCATATTAATGTTTTTACAGTATTATTTTATACTATTGCTTTTAATGTATGCACTTTACTTAACTATAAGTATTGCAATAATATCGATCCATTTCTCTTGTACGAGAAAAGAGACTGATCAATAAATAACACCTTTTTATTGAACACGCCCGTCTCTTCCTTTTCTCTACACTCTGATGAGACTAAGAATGCACGTACTGACTGAGTAAAATAATTGCCTTGTGCTCACACGACTCTTGAGATTGACTCTTGATTAGGGGAGAGCAAAGTTGTCATGTTCTATGGTTGTCAGAAACTAAATCCCTTCTTGTCTAATCAGGGGAGTTAATCCTTCCTTGAACATTCAAGAAAGTTTCTAGCGAACTCTGAGCTTAGCTGGCAAACCCAAAAATTAAGTCTAGTATCGACAGTAGTAGACCTAGTTAACGTCTGGTCTAGGCCTTTACTGCTGTAGGTACTATTCCAATGCGCAGAGCCTATTGGGAAAATAGGAGCTACACTACATGGCGCCCAACGCGTTTGGAAAGGGCGATAAAACTAACGTAAGACATTTAGAGTAACTCAGTCGTGCTTTCTCACTCAGACCCCTTTTCCCAAATACTCCAAAGACGTCTGGAGTGGGTGAAAGGTTATATCCTCCAAAACCTCGCAGGAGGGAACTCCTATGTATGGTTTTTGGTCAAGTCAACGTTGAAGGATAAAACAGTTCCAGAATATTGTGCATCTAATCTCTGTTTCCATAAAGAAACCTGATCTGCAAATAAACATAATACCATCCTGTCTGTAAAATGGGAGACAGTGATGAAGAAAGAGAAGCAATTAGATTAGCTACTGAAATAGCAGATGCTGATGCTACCATGCAAACAGCAGACCCGGATATAATACTCATCCAGGTCGCCAAAAGGAGATCTATAACCTTAAAACTTATAGAAAATGGACTGACACCTAGAGGTGGCACAGTCATATTCGTAATTGAGGCACACGAATATCGGCAGACAGAGGTATACTATACATGGATACATTTTCCAGCAGCAAATGCTGTAACAAAGTACTTCCACTATTACAAAGTAGAGGAACCTCCTGACATTTACACTCCTTTCGAGGAGGTGGAAGTACCACTCAAATTCCAAGAGCATTTGCTCTTATTTGATGGCGCCCTAATACATAACAATCACATTACAAGGCTCGGTCCTTTAGGAAGACCAGGAGCAACGTGGCCGGTCCTAGCCGGATACACACCACATCCAGACATCGATAGGATGCCTGCAGCTGAATTATTAACACAGCTGAAACAATTACTAAAAATTCATAGACAATTAGTTCAGTATGTAATGCGGACTTCAACAATTCAGCCAGCGATTAAACTACCACAGCTGACCCCACACCAGGGGAACACAAATAAAATTACACCACAGAACATCCAATCCTGCCTAGGTAAGGTTCCAGCTAAACGGGAACAAATACCATTCTGGTTGGCACAGAAAATTACCCAAATAGAGGCGGTGTTTCCTGACACCACCCCGCTGGAAAAACACAGGATTCTGACTATATGTCTCCCAATGGGAATCGCACCACACATTGAGGACTGTGACACTTGGGGTACAGTCTTTGCTTCCATCTACACAAAAACACACGGTGTTCCATCCATTTCGGTAATACCGGATGTGCTTAAACAAATTCAAGATGAATACGGTCCAGAACCTGCTTTAACTCTTGGTATGAAATTACTGAAAGACTTCAAGCAGGTCTCGGCTATATTACTAGCCAACATAAAAGGTGAAGCAGCGAACGTGGCGATCCGCCAGAGGTTAAAAGAGACAGATATAGCAGACCAACCAGCTGAAATTGCCAGAATCATAGAAAAATCCTATGAAGAACTAGGCAGAGATAGTCTAGGTGGAATACCAGTAAAACCGCAACTGACTACAAGTCCAGAAAAAATGTTTTTTAACAATAATAATAATTCACCAAAAAAGAACTGGGATGGAAACAAACAATCCAATCCTAAAGAAAAGAAATTCCAGTCCAGAGGAAGGTCTCCTAGGCGAAGAGAGAAATCTCCAAACCCGAGACAAAGGTCACCCCAGAGTGACCCCTCTGGGAATAGATATAACCTTAGAAATAGGGATAATATTAAAAAACCTGATAGATATCAAGACATTGATACACGTCCCTCTCAATCTTTTCAGAATTCCTCGCAGAAATCGGAAAGAAGAGGACGATCAGAAGAGCACGCCAAGTCCAAAGACAAGGAACCTGCTCAACTGAAAAAGAAATTACAATTTCCAAAAAAGAAGGTAGCCAGTATCAAGGTAGTCAACAATGCCGAGAATACTGAGGACACAACTGAAAAACGGAGAGTGGGCTCAGACAATGCTAGACAGCGCAGCAGAGGTGAGCATAGCTCGCAAAGTCCTTATGAATCATCTGGAGACAGTGGACACGAGTGAATACCTTCAAGTGGAAACTGCAGATACCAGAGTTAGCAAGCCCCACAAGATATACGAGATAACATTACGTATAGAGGGAGATAAGACTAGGAAAATAAGGGGACTATTTTGGGATAACCTATCCAAGGGCTATGACATCCTTCTAGCTGAAAAAGACTGGCCACCAGAGTTTGTCAGGGAGTGCCCTCATGGCGAAGAAGTAATTATGCCTGCCTTCTCGAATCAAATCCCGATTCATAAAAAATATACACTTGCTAGAAAGTGGGCAGTGGCCTTAGCACCTGCTTTATATAAAAATCATGTAGGATGGGATGAGGATTCTCCTCCTCACAAAATCCAGTTAAAATCACAACCAACTGCACAAAGGCAGTACCCAATTAAGCAAGAAGCTAAAAAACAGGTAAATGAAATACTAGACCAGCTAGAATACCAGGGGGTGATTGAAACTTGCACCTCACAAATGAACAATCCTTTGTTTCCGGTCTCCAAACCAGACAATTCATACCGTCTAGTTTTGGATTACCGACACCTTAACACATGTTGCAAAACCTTTGCAGTGCAAAACTCACACAGTGCTGCACTAATGAATAACATAGTGCGCAAAAAATACAAAACAACCTTGGACATCTCCAATGGATTCTTTTGTCAAAACATAGCACCAGAGAGCAGATCTTTAACTGCATTCTCAGTAAATGGCACTCAAAAACAATTCTGTCGGTTAGCCCAGGGGTACAAGAACAGCCCAGGGGTATTCTCAGCGAGAGTAACAGAATTACTACAACTATATGATGATGAAGCATTATCTTATGTCGATGACATTTACTTAACAGACGATGACTTGGAGACTCACTTGAAAAGGGTGAACACCATAATACTTGGTTTCGCTGCAGAGGGTTACAAATTCAACTTTAAAAAGTCCAGAATTGCCCATCTGACGGTCCTATTCTTAGGATATGAGCTATCAAGTGAAGGTAAAAGCCTGGCAGACAATTTCCTAGAGAAATGTGCCGTAATCCAAGCTCCTAAAACACTAAAAAACCTACAGTCAATTTTAGGCTTCCTAAATTTCGGAAGAACATACATTGCAAATTACGCAGAAAGGGTGAAACCCCTTTACGATCTAATTAAACCAGACTTTAAAAGATCCAGTTGGACTCAAACACACACAGAAATTTTGAGATCCTTACAAACAGACATGCTAATTAAAACAAAATTAGAAACCCGTGATAATACACGCAACCTTGTGATCCGAGTCATCCCAGGGAGATGCGGATTCACATACCTGACCTCTAATGAGGGAGAAAAGGTACCAATTGCATTCAAATCACACTTGTACACTAAGGCTGAAATGAAATTTAGCCCAACGGAAAAAATTCTTACAGCAACACAGACAGCTATAGCAAAAGAACGAGCCCTGGCACAAGGTAAACGAATAATAATCGTGACACCGATACCAGCCCTAGAGGCTGTAACAAAAGCGAGCATTCCAAATGCTAAAGCACTCCATCCGAGATGGATACAATGGGCTAACTCTCTTGCTGCAACAGATGTGGTGTACGAATTTGATCCTTACTTAAAAACACAAGAATTTCTACAATATGAATTTGAATGTCCTCTGCCAACCGAAATTCTGCCTCTAGACCAATACGGCTGTATAATATATACAGACGGATCAGCACAACCCGCAGTAGGGGGTAAACAAGCTTACAGTGCTGCGTGCGCGATTGTTAAAGGTCGTTGGCACGAAGGGAAATTTAAACCAACCCTCACTAAAACACAATCTCTAGGAGATTGCACAGCTCAGCGAGCTGAACTACTAGCATTCAAGATGGCGCTTGAAAATACCGATCGAGAATTCCCCACACTTATAGTGTGCGATTCGTATTATTGCGTTCAGTCTTATAATGAATACTTGCAGATCTGGCTTCAGAACGGTTTCAAGGATGCGAAAGGTGGCACAATAAAGCATAAAATGCTCTGGGAACAAGTAGCTCTTTTACAAAAAGAACTACCAAAGACTCACGTGATACATACACTGAGTCATCAACGTGATGGCGTTCACGTTGCAGGGAATTCATTGGCTGATGAGGCCGCGAAAGCAGCTGTGCAAACGGCTTCCGTAGCTGCCGTCACCCGGTCAAAAACAAAAATAGACAGCGAAATATTACAAGCTGTCAGCGCTTCAGAAAAGGATTCGATAGAACCACTCCCTAAAGGCTTTCCAGTAAAATACTCATACATAACTGATGAAAACAATGTTCCTTTTGCTCAAATCCCTGGAGTGGGGGATAGGGCAATTCCAAACATGGAACACAGATTAGGACTAATAATAGCGGCACACGAAGGGCTTGCTTCTACCCATGCTGGCGTCTCAGCCACAGTATCATTATTAAAACAGAGATACTGGTGGCCACAAATGAGAAGACAAACAAGGAACTATGTTCTAGCATGTGAAATATGTCAAAAAATGAAAGTATCAACTGTTAGACGTCCAGCACAGACGCCCCTTCTAATCTCGGATAAACCATTAGCCTGTGTTTATCTAGACCACTGCGGTCCCTTACAAAGGGACGGTAACTATAAATATATCTTGGTCGCAGTGGACTCATGCACGAGATTCATATGGATGTGGCCCCAGCGAACGGCTGACGCCAGAACTGTTATAAAAGATTTGCGGGTCTTTATCGGCACATACGCAATTGGCATTCTGCATTCGGACAATGGTCCTGCTTTTAGCTCTCGGGCTTATAAGGAGGCCATGGTCAGCATGGGCGTGCAATTGCGGTACTCTTGTCCATTTCACCCTGAGGGGAACGGAATTGTTGAAAGAAAAAACCGTGACATAAAGCAATCTATAACAGCAAAGGTATTAGGTTCGGGAGCTGGGTGGGTCAAACATCTAATAAGTGTCCAACGTAGTCTAAACAACTTGCCAAGAAATTCTCTGAAGGGATTCAGTCCGTACGAATTATTATTCGGAACTAGGATGTTGATCTCTGACCTTGATAGTCAGACTTCAGTGGTAATAGAAAAAACCTTTGATGTCAAAGACCGTTTGGCTATTTTGCAGGACTTAAACAAAACAAGAAAAGACCTGAGCAACATACAGTTGAAACAACAGCCAACAACCACTGAAGAATCACCACCTGTCCCAGCAAGACCTGTCTGGATTCCAAAAGTCGGGGATCTAGTCAGGGAGAAGATCGCGGTAAAGAAGGAATTTGGGCCTTCTTACAGAAAAGCAGTTCCTGTCTTGTCTGTCAACGGGACAAGATCAGTTGTACTACCGCCACTTGCTGGAAAAAAGGAGAACCGAGTTGTATCCATCGACCTGGTAAAACCACAACATGTGGCCGATAACAAACGGTAGGCCAAGTGGACTCCCAATAAGTAGCAGAACACCAAGGTTTGCTACCAGTACAGAGGTCCTATCAAAGAGGCTCATCACATTCGAAACGCCTACTGAAGAACAACAAGGACTATGCAACAATGCAATAGAACTAAGACCTCTGAAAACCCAAATAAAAACATTTAGCAGAGACACACCAATCTACAATGAAGTTCCAAGTGAAAATGCAAGAAACAAAAATCCTGAACCAATTGGAACAATTGACAGAACTGCATCTGGTTACTTCATCAACTTCGATGATTCCTCTGAGGGTTTCAGCGAACAAAAGACACAGCCATCATCAAAATCCTTTAAAGACAAAGCTAAGGAACTTTTGAAACAACTGAAAGAAACATATCTGGTTTCTCCATGGATTGAATTTTGGGTGGGTTTTGGTGCATTTATCCTCATATTTTGGCTCATCATGGTATTTACTTTGGGACGCTTCATTGAGGGAAAATATGCTAAAATGGACACAGCAAGTCAGAACATCAACTTGGTCCTCAAACCACACACATCTTCACACGTCGAGAAAAGAGAACTTTCTTCAGAACTTTCTTCAGCCAACTTCACAGCAATTCCAATACCTGGTGGGGTAGCCTGGGACAACACTGACTATGAAATTTATGGTCCGGTCGAGATCCTGAAATATCCACACCAAATCAAGATCTCCTTGAGTGACTTTGCAAAACCAAACTCATTTGCTGATGATTGGGACTTTGAAAGTATAAACAATATGATGTCTGACTTAGTAATGTCTGCTAAATTTACAAAACATGATTATTTGCAAGGTTCTACAAATTATGATAGTATGTATTGCTATAACCATTATGGTAACAGTTTTTTGCATAAATCTGCACAACCAAGAAATGTTTTAAATTATAATCAATGGGAACATTGTGCTACACCTCCAAAAGGGAGCTCTAGAACCGTTTATGACAAATATTCATACTTTCAAGGTTTTAACACTAGTAATGCTGAAACATTTTATTATAAATTGTCAAACAAGACAGGGATGAAAACCATGATAACGAACACAAAATTGATATATTCAGATATATTCTTTGAAAAGATGAATACTTTTGGATTTGATTATTGGGACAAAAATGTTGATTTGAAAAGTGTTTGGGGTACAAAAGAATGGCAAGTACAGGGTTTAGAAGCTTTGTTTAGAGCCTGCATGATCCCAGAACAAATAATATTTTTAAATGACACTGTTCAACAAACCACCTGTCTTGGCTTAGCCAAAATCAAAGATTTAAATAACCCGTCTATTCCAAAGCCAACAATGTTTAGCAATAGCTCTGAAACAGATGAAGAAATAGACATAAACCATATACTTAACCAAAACAGAACACATCCTGATTGGAAACAATGGTTGATCTGGCCCACAGATACAAATAACTGTCAAGATAGATTCCTGAATAAAACACAGGGTTTCAAAATGACCAGGCCAGACCCTAGATATCCCCAAAGACATCACCCAGGGATAATAACAACCTACAGTGTGGGCAAATTATGCCTTCAATGGCTACAGACTTCCACACTGCCAGAAATTAAGCAACACCTAACTTTACTTACTGATGGTGCTGACTTGCGTGATTTCATACTGGGACCACGCAAACAGCGTCAAAAGCGTTTCATAGCAGCCTCTGTATATGCAGCATACAATGAGGCCTGGAAGGTTACTCAAATTGAGACAGCAGAAAGAATACGGGAAATTGACCGTATCAATTTGGAAAAATCACTTTCTGTAGTGGACAATGGGTTAATGACTCTGTCCTCCAGAATTTTTTCATTGGACAGCATTGTGTCTTCAGCAATCGATATATTATCGCAAGACTTACTGTTATTACAACATGGTCAGTCACAATTGCGTTCTATTGTACAGCTTGGCTGGACGTTACAAAATCTGCGTTCAGGCTATGTGCCTTGGCGTTTAATCAACACAACGTCACTATTCCAAATCTTTAACCTTACTAATAGACAAATCGGTATGGCGCAAAAGGGTGCTGATTATACAATCTTGAGCATTGAAAAACTAGAAAGATTACCAATGACAATGTCAGAACGACCTGTCAGTGAATGGATAATCCACGGAATCATAAATATTCCAATCTCAACCTTCAGGTTTCAATACTGCCAAAAATATATACAGGCTGGCATGTACGAGAAATTGGGAAAGGGGTACCTTAAAACAACTTGGAACCTGCCCTATTCACATGCATGTGTCAGTAATAAAGGACAGAAAGTGTTTCTTAGTGGCAACAATTGTGCTATGTCACTAAGCGGCACACTTCTGTGTAACGGTATTAGTTTGCACGGAGCCTGTGAAGGGAATTCATACAACCTTTCATGTCACCAGCAAGGCGCACCTGCAACTGAAATAGAACCATTCTTTCAAAGACTCTATAATGGGAGTTACATTCTTATTGTAGACCGCAGATGTTGTAGTCTTATGCCCGGGACTCCTTATCTCGTCACTACGACGGCGAAGGTCAAGTGCTGTGGACGTTCTTTGTTCCCCAGCTCCTTTCCAGACAGGGAGGCGAGGGCATGGCCCAGTTTGAAAATTACTTCTATTCGAATAGACACTTTAAGCAGAATGAAAACAGTGCTTCTTCAGACGCCTACAAGGCTCACGTCATCTAAAGAAACGTATGATCTACAAGTCGCAAGGACGACTGCAGAGATACATACATTATTATCAACCAATTCCCCCGTACATTTCGCGGAAATCCTGAGCGAAATCTTAAATATTTCTGATACCACTGGGGTCTCAAAGGTATTTAAGACAGTATTTTCGATGGCATTAACACCATTCAAAGCCATACTGGGTATTTTTCCAGATTTCGTCCATTCGATTTTTGGCGGACTTCCCCTGATCCTGGGACTAATTGCAGGAATCCTATTCCTAGTCCTTATTTTTCGTTATGGCAACCCATGTCACAGATCAAACTCTCGCGACAATGAAAGATACGATCCTAGCCATTGGATACCGGGACCGGATATCAAAAATCCTGGGACTCTCCCGGCTTAGAGACCTAAACATGACTTGGTTTCTATCATTTCGACCAATGTGGCAAAGGTGTGTTTTACCTGTACTAAGGTGTCTGCTATGCGGAGAAGAATGCGTGTTAGACACCTGTCTGACGCTACAATCGGATGCGCCGGTGGATGCAGATACACTGTTGGTTCCTACCAAGGTTCACGCTTTGTGCTGCCCTCAAAGGCTGCCAATTCTGATGACGGCATTCCTGGAATCTTCACCACTACGATTGAAGGGTAGTGAAGTTCAAGATGAAAGCAGCATCGAACAGGTACGACCTTCTGTCAGCAATGCAAATCAGAATGTCAATGCAGACAATCATGCGCATGAATGCATGGTTACACCTATTTCCGACTTAGTGGAACTTTCCCATGAAGCTGTTGACAGTTTTTTCGAAAGCCTGAATGATATGATGTTCTCTCCGGAACAGAAATAGAGACTTTTGAGTAAACTCGCACACGGCGTTCCCTGAATTCGGCCTTCAACTTTTAAAAAATAAAGTCACATGAACAATTACAATCCAGTTCACGGACAGCAACTTTTTTCAGCAAGCCCCTTAAAATATTTTTCTATATATTTTTTTCCCGGGACACTGATCTTCTGCTTAAAGTAAGAAACTATTCCTAGAGAACTAAGATTTCTATTTTTAGATACTTTATATAGACTTTAGCTGCCCGCTGGTATGTTCACAAATATTTTATTATGTGATGAAATGGTCTCGACTTTCCTTTCTGTATAGCTATATTAAGAGCCATTTCATGTGTACTACTCATATACCAAAAAGCAATAATGCATAAAAATGCGTGTTTACTTTTGCATTTAACTCATAGCTTAAGTGCATACAATATATATGACTGCAATTTTTCAGTATATTTGAAAATTTCGAAATGCATTTATGTATTTTGGGGTGGTAAGGTATACACTATACTCTATAGTATGTTGTACTATGTTATACTATGCATAGATTAGTAGATATGACCATAGTTAGCGTGGAGTGGGTGTCGTGTATTTCTATAGGTTCTGAATCGATCCCCCTATTCCTGACCCTATTCTGGTTAAACTAACTATCAAGTTAACTAACAGTCAGCCCATGAGGCAAGAAATCCCCCATGATGCAGATACCGTTATCTGACGCAGTCACACTACGGCACAGGAACGTGTTATCTGATTAGGTCATAACGCTTGAGATCTAATTAGACAAGCGACATTCCTCCAGCCCCTGATAAGGCATACGACGTTCTCATAACAAATCAAACCTATGACAACCTGGATAATCCGTGCGGCCATTGTTTTGATTTCACAGAGAACTTTAGTAAAGAATGTGCTAACGAGCAAGTCGTATGACATCTTTATTGACGTACCTATGTCCATCCTTACGTCAATCCCGGCACCTTTAAGGTATAAATATTGCCGACCTTGCCCTATGCAAACACACGCGTGGTGACAAGACGGAGCAGCCATACTTGCCGAAGCCGAGAGCAGAAGCAGACCCCGCTGGCAGCAGCCCCGCCTTCCTGACGCGCTGAGAGACGCGCTGCTATCTCAAGCCGAGAGACCCAGCACCGGCGCTTCCGGGTAGCCCTCGCAGGCAGCCTGGAATATCGAGAGCAGAGAAAGAGATACCATTCCTCATTCATCCTAACTTCCAGGTACAGAACTGAATAACCCCTCACAGAGAATTCTTTAGTTATTCACTTGGCAAAAACAAACTTAACTTAAACTGTAACTTTCTATTCCCGCCCACGCATTAGACTTAGGTCAGGTACACGGGGTAGGCGTATTTAGAAACACCAGTTGAGTACGTTTAGTCAAATGTATATGTGTATGTAAATATATTTTAATCATTTTAAAACATCATATGGCTCAGAAACCATATCAATGTTTTTACAGTATTATTTTATACTATTGCTTTTAATGTATGCACTTTACTTAACTATAAGTATTGCAATAATATCGATCCATTTCTCTTGTACGAGAAAAGAGACTGATCAATAAATAACACCTTTTTATTGAACACGCCCGTCTCTTCCTTTTCTCTACACTCTGATGAGACTAAGAATGCACGTACTGACTGAGTAAAATAATTGCCTTGTGCTCACACGACTCTTGAGATTGACTCTTGATTAGGGGAGAGCAAAGTTGTCATGTTCTATGGTTGTCAGAAACTAAATCCCTTCTTGTCTAATCAGGGGAGTTAATCCTTCCTTGAACATTCGAGAAAGTTTCTAGCGAACTCTGAGCTTAGCCTGCAAACCCAAAAATTAAGTCTAGTATCGACAGTAGTAGACCTAGTTAACGTCTGGTCTAGGCCTTTACTGCTGTAGGTACTATTCCAATGCGCAGAGCCTATTGGGAAAATAGGAGCTACACTACAGACTCTGTCCCCTCTGCTTTCAGGTACTCTACATCTTCGATTCACCCTTGGATCACACCGGACTCTTCTCTTCTGGCCGCCTGCAGCATCTTCATCTCCAGGCTCCATAGATCTACACGACAAAACCCGACACGCTTTTGCACCTGTGCACCCGCTTCCTGTGGGTGAGGTAACTCTTGAACGCCGGTGCTCCTGTAGTGGGTTACACCTCTAGTGTCTAAGTCTAAAGTTTTGTCCTTCTAGTCCAGTCGGAAGACTCCTAAAACTGTAACTCGATAACTTTTACGCACCATTGACTTTGCATTGGTGCATGCGTGCGCTTTTAGCGCTGCACCCGAATCCCGTGGGCTACTCCCGTCCTAACTGCTGTTAGTCCAGTGTAGTCCCAGCGATTCCCAAGGCCCTAGGCCTTACCACTGATCGAATAGTGATACTTATACCACTTTTTTGATATATGGTTTGAGTGGCCACCGGCCTCATCCATAAACGTGCAACTTTCATATGTTATATTGTGCTTTTGTTTAAACGCTTGTGCTTCTATACTCATAAAGAGTACAGGGGATTATTCAGAGAATAAAGTACATATATTTTTATAATATATAACTTGTGGGGTGTCCTTTCATTTGATATTACAGGATTGCATATGGTAAAACAGCTGGCTTCACATGCCCTCTTGAGTTTAACCTGAAGGCTGCTTAGTCCATGCTACCACTAGGATAGCTTGTCTTTTTAAGGTTGACTTACAACCACCACCATAAGGGATTGTTTGGACTGATACAAGGTGCCCACATAATTGTGGACATCATACATCAGGCCAACTTCTCACATTGGTGTGCAGCGGTTGGGAGTTGAGCTTGCTGTTGTTTTACCATTGCAATCTTTTTATCAAATTGAAAGATCACATTAAGTACCTTAGGTACATATAAACAAAGCTTACATATTTAAGTTGTACTGAACTTAGTAGTTGTAGATCAAAGGGCTTAGCACACCCTGCCTACAACTCACTAGCAAGGTACAGTAGGAAAACACTTAGTGTAGGTAAGTGCACCACTTACACCTCACTAGAGTCATGTCGGGCACAGGTGAGCAACCCCTTGCTCTGCCTGTGACAGGTGACCTTACCCAGGCACTTTCCAGCTAAGACAAACTCAGCCATAGGGACTTGAGTGCCTTGTGCACTGCAAGGAAGCTGAAAAAGGGTCACAACACCTACCATTCCCATCCTGATAGCCATCCTGGAGAAGGATGATCTTGAGAAAACTAGTGTAGTTCCCTCAGGGTCAGGAGAAGGAGTGAATCCCCAGATACTGAGAACACCACCCCAGAAGCAGAAGATGAGGAGGTGGACCCTGAATCAGAAGAGGAAGAGTCAGATCAGGATCAGAGGGATAACCAGGGACCAGTTGGGAGGCTTAGTCAAGTCAACTTGGACCTACATGGAAATGGAGAGGGCCAGCACCTCCCCAGAGTACATAACTGAATACTTCCAGGCAATAGAAGGGAGAGATCTCCTTCCATGGATTCTCACCTTTCTAGTGCCTCAAGGGAATCTCAAAGGGGAATGACTTCCCCCAGAGAAAAGAGCATAAGGCCAGGAACAGAGCTGACAAACTCCAGATAGAGAGGGATGAGGTAGCCCTGGCCCAAGCTAAACTTGCTTTAGCAAGGGAACAAAAACTGTGTGTGGAGACACCCACTGGTGGCAGCATTATTCCTAGAGAGAAAGACAGGTCCTATGATAATAGAAACCTGACAAAGATTGTGCCCCTCTACAAGGAAGGGGATGACATCCACAAATGGATGACTGCTCTGGAGAGAGCCTGCATGGTACAGCAGGTTCCTCAAGAACAGTGGTCAGCAATCTTATGGTACTCCTTTTCTGAGAAAGGGAGAGACAAGCTCCTCACAGTTAGACCTGAGGATGCTAAAAACTACTCTGTCCTGAAGAGTGCTCTTATTGATGGGTTTGGCCTAACCACTGAGCAATACAGGTTGTTGTTCAGAGATACCCAAAAAGCTCAGACTCGGGACTGGACTGATTTTGTTGATTGTGCCACTAAGGCTCTGGAGGGTTGGTTGCAGGGAAGTAAAGTCTCAGACTATACGGGATTGTACAATCTTATAATGAGAAAGCAGATCCTTAATAACTGTCCAAACCAGCTATTGCATCAACACCTTGTAGACTCTGATCTGACCTCTCCCCAAGAATTGGGAAAGAAGGCAGACAAATAGGTCAGAACAAGGGTTTAGCAGAAACCCCAGAGCCAAGGAGTGATCAAAAGAAGGCAGACCAGAAGGGTGGAGATAAGAAAGAAAAAGACCAGAAGTCTTCTTCAGGCCCCCAAAATAATTCTAATAAGGATGGCGGTTCCCAAAATGGAAACAAGAAGAAGAAGAATGATGGCCCAAAGAAACCTTGGTGCAATACTTGTAAGTCCACTTCCCACTGGGGTAGTGAATGCACCAAGAAAAATCCAGTCCCTACCACTGCAGCCCCTAAGGCACCTGCACCCCCTAGTACAGTCAGCAGTGGTGGTACACACACCATGACTATAGTGGGGTTAACCCTGGGTACTGAGATGGAGTCTGGCTTAGTTAGAATCCCTACTCAGGCAGTTCTGCTATATGATGTGGACATGTCTGTGTCCACTCCTATGAGTCCCAATACTTTGGGCAAATATAGACAGACGCCTTTAATCAATGAGAAACTGGCTCAGGCCTACAGGGACACATGTGCCAGTGTCACTATGGTGACACCTAACTTTGTGGACCCTGGACAAATCATACTAGGTGAGAACTGCCTAGTGACCAATGCTAGC
This sequence comes from Lissotriton helveticus, assembly GCF_964261635.1. Classification (NCBI taxonomy): domain Eukaryota; kingdom Metazoa; phylum Chordata; class Amphibia; order Caudata; family Salamandridae; genus Lissotriton; species Lissotriton helveticus. Next base: position 1,244,242,386 of record NC_136067.1, read on the forward strand.
AATGCCACTACTACACATAGTGTGGCTGTTGTTAAATTCTCCTGGGGAGGGGTAACTGGCCACAAGAAAGTTGTTGTAAGTGCAGACCTCCCAGTAGACTGTCTTTTGGGCAATGATCTAGAGGAATCATTTTGGTCATAAGTGGAGTACAGGACTCATGCAGAAATGCTAGGGATTTCAGCACATGTCCTTGCTGTAAACAGGTCCCAGGCCAAGAAGTGCCTACCTGCACCTGTGGCGGATCTTGAAACAATAGACCATCCACAACCCAAGAGAAGGAGCAAGAGGGTTAAGGCAGTGCCTTCCCACTTGCCCCAGGTTGAGGATCAGACCTCTCAGGAGCATGATTCTGCGATCCAAGAGGAGGCTGTCCTGGAAGAGCTTGAACCTGATCAGGTTGAGTTTCTGGGGACAGGGGGACCCTCAAGGGCAGACCTGGGGCAGGTTCAGTTGACTTGCCCTTCCCTTGAACCCCTCAGACAGCAAGCTGCTGCTGTGGCTGCTGGGAATGCTCAAGGTACCCATAGAGTGTATTGGGATGATGGGCTCCTTTATTCAGAGGCTAGAGACCCCAAGCCTGGTGCTACCAGGAGGTTGGTTATACCTCTGCAATTTAGGGGCTTCCTTCTCACCTTGGCCCATGATATTCCCCTTGCAGGACACTTAGGCCAGAACAAGACTTGGGAAAGACTTGTCCCTCACTTTCACTGGCCTCACATGTCAGAGAATACCAAGGAGTTTTGTCGCTCCTGTGAAACCTGCCAAGCCAGTGGCAAAGCAGGTGGAACCACAAAGGCCCCCCTGATACCACTACCTGTGGTGGGGGTGCCCTTTGACAGGGTTGGGATTGACATTGTTGGACCAATGGATCCCCAAACAGCATCTGGACACAGATTTATCCTGGTGGTAGTGGATCATGCCACCAGATACCCAGAGGCAATTCCCCTGAGGACCACAACAGCTCCTGTTGTGGCAAGGGCCCTACTTGGAGTATTCTCCAGAGTGGGCTTTCCAAAGGAGGTCCTTTCAGACAGAGGTACCAACTTCATGTCTGGATACTTAAAGGCAATGTGGAAAGAGTGTGGAGTAAACTATAAGTTTACCACAACCTACCATCCACAGTGCAATGGGCTTGTTGAAAGGTTCAACAAGACCCTAAAGGGAATAATAAAAGGGTTACCTGAAAAGCTTAGGCGAAGATGGGACATCCTTTTACCCTGCTTGCTCTTTGCTTACAGAGAGGTCCCACAGAAGGGGGTTGGCTACAGCCCTTTTGAACTTTTGTTTGGTCACCCTGTGAGGGGTCCATTGTGTCTGATGAAGAAAGGATGGGAGTTACCTCTCAAAAAGCCTAAGCTTGATATTGTGGACTATGTACTTGGTCTCCGCTCCAGGATGGCTGAGTACATGGAGAGAGCATCCAAAAACCTGGAGGCCAGCCAAGAATTACAGAAAGCTTGGCATGACCAAAAGGCTGTTCTGACTGAGTACCAGCCAGGGCAGAATGTGTGGGTGTTGGAGCCAGTGGCCCCAGCAGCTCTCCAAGACAAATGGTCTGGACCCCACATCATACTTGAGAAAAAGGGAGAGGTCACCTACTTGGTGGACCTTGGCACCCCTAGGAGCCCCCACAGGGTGCTCCATGTAAACAGATTGAAACCATATGTGGACAGGGCAGACATGGGTTTACTCATGGCTACAGATGGGGAACAGGAGGAAGAGAGTGACCCTCTCCCAGACCTGCTTTCCCAAAACCCTGATGATGGCTCAGTGGAAGGTGTAGCCTTGGCAGGCAGCCTCACTGACCAGCAGCAATGGGACTGCAGACAAGTGTTGCTGGCTCATAGACATATGTTTTCTCTTACACCCAGTCAAACTAACTGGTGCACCCATGAGGTGGACACTGGTGACAGTCTACCTGTGAAGAATAAAATCTACAGGCAACCTGACCATGTCAGGGATTGTATAAAGGCTGAGGTGCAGAAAATGCTTGAACTTGGAGTGATTGAGCCATCAGAGAGCCCCTGGGCCAGCCCAGTAGTCCTTGTGCCAAAACCTCATACCAAAGATGAAAAGAGAGAAATTAGATTTTGTGTGGACTATAGAGGTCTCAATGCTGTCACTAGGACAGATGCTCATCCCATTCCAAGGGCAGATGAGCTCATAGATAAATTGGCTTCTGCCAAATTTCTGAGCACATTTGATCTGACAGCTGGCTATTGGCAAATCAGGTTAGCTGAAGAGTCTAAAGCCAAAACAGCATTCTCTACCCCCAGTGGACATTATCAGTTTGTGGTGATGCCCTTTGGTTTGAAGAATGCACCTGCCACCTTCCAAAGGTTGGTGAATCAAGTCCTTGCTGGGTTGGATGACTTTTGTGCAGCATATCTAGATGATATTGCTGTCTTCAGCTCCACCTGGGAGGATCACCTGATCCACCTGAAAAAGGTTCTGGAGGCCCTGCAAAAGGCAGGCCTGACTATCAAGGCTACCAAGTGCCAGATAGGGCAGAGCAAGGTTGTGTACCTGGGCCACCTAGTAGGTGGGGGTCAGGTTCAATCATTGGAGAGCAGTATACAGGCCATACAGGACTGGGCTCCTCCAACTACCCAGCCACAAGTCAGAGCCTTCTTGGGCCTGACTGGGTATTACAGGAAATTTGTAAAGAACTATGGGTCCATTGTGACACCATTGAATGATCTGACATCCAAGAAGATGCCCAAAAAGGTTCAGTGGACAGTTAGCTGTCAAAAGGCATTTGATGACCTGAAGAAGGCCATGTGCTCTACACCTATCCTAAAGAGTCCTGACTACTCCAAAGAGTTCATTGTCCAAACAGATGCTTCTGAGTTGGGGGTGGGAGCTGAGCTTTCAAAACTTAATGTAGATGGTCAAGACGGTAAACAGTCAAAATATCGACTACAAAATATCGAATGGACATAATATCGAGTTTAAAATATAGAATGGACAAAATATCGAATGGACAGAATATAGACATCAAAAATATCGTTTTTAAGGTAAGTATTGTAATATCAAATGTTAAAAATATAGAAAGTTAAAATATCGAAGTATATAATATAGGTTATTAAAATTATCGAATTTTTAATAATGTCAAATTTTTTATAGTGTTTTTATGTTATTATATGTGTGAAAAGTGTGTATTTATGTTATAATTTATTTTAATTAATGAATTGTGTTTTTTTTATTTTTGCGTAATTTAATTCTGTAGCGGGTTGTGGGTTTATAGGGGAATAGGGTGGGAAGTAATTTAATTATAATTAATTAAATATGTAAATTTATTTATTGGTATTCATTTTTAATTAATTGTTAATTAATTTATATTTGGTAATTAATTACATTTTAATTGGCAATTAATTTTAATTAATTGATTAATTGCTAATTATGTTAATTTTACTAATTTATTTTCTGTAGCGGGTTGTGGGTGTATAGGGGAATAGGGTGGGAAGTAATTTAATTATAATTAATAAAATATGTAAATTTATTTATTGGTATTCATTTTTAATTAATAGTTAATTAATTTATATTTGGTCATTAATTAAATTTTAATAGGCAATTAATTTTAATTAATTGATTAATTGCTAATTATGTTAATGTTACTAATTTATTTTCTGTAGCGGGTTGTGGGTTTATAGGGGAATAGGGTGGGAAGTAATTTATTTATAATTAATTAAATAAATAAATGTATTTAATTGTATTTAATTTGAATTACTTGTTAATTATTAATTGTTAATTTGTAAATAATTTATATTAATAGGTAATTAATTGTAATAATTTACTTAAATTTGTAATTTTAATTGATGAATTATCATATTATATTAAATTCGTAATTACTTTTAATTAATTTTTTATAGATATTCATTTATTTTTTTAAATAATATATGAAGTATTTACTTTCCCTACTGTTGCACTCGCTGGAGTGGGAATAGTAATTTTTACCACTACGCTATCAAACGCTTTCCCTACTGTTGCACTCACTGGAGTGGGAATAGTATTTTTTACCCCTACGCTATCCAACACTTTCCTCACTGGTGTAGCCACTGGGGTGGGAATAGTAATTTTTACCCCTACGCTATCCAACGCTTTCCCTACTGTTCCACTATTTGCAGTGGGAATAGTAATTTTTACCCCTACGCTATCCAACACTTTCCTCACTGTTGTAGCCACTGGGGTGGGAATAGTAATTTTACCCCTACGCTATCCAACGCTTTTCCTACTGTTCCACTATTTGCAGTGGGAATAGTAATTTTTACCCCTACGCTATCCAACGCTTCCCCTACTGTTGCACCCACTGGAGTGGGAATAGTAATTTTTACCCCTACGCTATCCAACGCTTTCCCTACTGTTGCACCCACTGGAGTGGGAATAGTAATTTTAACCCCTACGCTATCCAACGCTTTCCCTACTGTTGCCCTATTTGGAGTGGGAATAGTAATTTTTACCCCTACGCTATCCAGCGCTTTCCCTACTGTTGCACTCTTTGGAGTTGGAATAGCAATTTTTACCTCTACGCTATCCAACGCTTTCCCTACTGTTGCACTCACTGGAGTGAGAATAGTAATTTTTACCCCTACGCTATCCAACGCTTTCCCCACTGTTTCACCCACTGGAGTGGGAATAGTAATTTTTATCTCTACGCTATCCAACGCTTTCCCTACTGTTGCACTCACAGGAGTGGGAATAGTAATTTTTACCCCTACGCTATCCAACGCTTTCCCTACTGTTGCACCCACTGGAGTGGGAATAATAATTTTTACCCCTACGCTATCCAACGCTTTCCCTACTGTTGCACTCTTTGAAGTGGGAATAGTAATTTTAACCCCCACGCTATCCAACGCTTTCCCTACTGTTGCACTCTTTGGAGTTGGAATAGTAATTTTTACCTCTACGCTATCCAACGCTTTCCCTACTGTTGCACTCACTGGAGTGAGAATAGTAATTTTTACGCCTACGCTATCCAACGCTTTCCCCACTGTTGCACCCACTGGAGAGGGAGTAGTAATTTTTACCTCTACTTTATCCAACGCTTTCCCTACTGTTGCACTCCCTGGAGTGGGAATAGTAATTTTTACCCCTACGCTCTCCAACGCTTTCCCTACTGTTGCACCCACTGGAGTGGGAATAGTAATTTTTACCCCTACGCTATCCAACGCTTTCCCTACTGTTGCACTCTTTGGAGTGAGAATAGTAATTTTAACCCCTACGCTATCCAACGCTTTCCCTACTGTTGCACTATTTGGAGTGGGAATAGTAATTTTTACCCCTACGCTATCCAACGCTTTCCCTACTGTTGCACTCTCTGGAGTGGGAATAGTAATTTTTACACTTCCGCTATCGTACGGTAATAATATTGGATATTATTTAATTATATTATGTTACTATATATATATGTTTTAACAAATATTATTGTAAAAAAATGTTTTTATGACTTTCATTAATTATTTCATTATTATAAGTTAATTTAAGTATTTTTAAGTATATTTTAGTAATTAATTTTGAATAATAATGTAATTTAACACTGTTTTTAATAAAGTCGATATTTTAATAAACTATATTTTTGTAAACGATATTTTGTACTCGATATTTTTGTACTTACCTGTTTGTAGATACAAACTCGATATTCTGTCTGTCTATATTTTGTCAACGATATTTTTGCTACTCGATATTATGTCCCTCGATATTATGTCAGTGATCCGGTCAAGCCCAGCCCATTGCTTTTATTAGCAGAAGGCTGACCCCTATAGAGAAACGTTGGTCAGCCATTGAGAGGGAGGCCTTTGCTGTGGTTTGGGCCCTGAAGAAGTTGAGACCATACTTGTTTGGCACTCACTTCCTAATTCAGACAGACCATAAGCCCCTCTTGTGGCTTAATCAGATGAAGGGTGAAAATCCCAAACTGCTCAGGTGGTCCATTTCCCTACAGGGGATCGACTTTACAGTGGAGCACCCACAAGGGACTGACCATGGCAATGCAGATGGTCTCTCCAGGTATTTCCACTTAGAACATGAAGACTTAACTGGTCAAGGTTAAGTTTAATGTCCCTGCGCTTGGGGGGGGGGGGTTTGTAGGAGAGTAGGGTCTGATATCCTATGGTCACCCCAATTTTTGCTTTTTGCTTCACTGGTTTTCGACTTAATGTGGCTGTGGGCCTGCTAATCAGACCCACAGCCTGCTGTTCTCTCTCTAAATTCACATACATGTACTATAGGTACATCACCAATTTGGTACTGGACACCTTCTCAGCCCCTGTACCATGCGCTATAGGTGCTCAGGGCATAGGTGCATCCAAGGCCTACCAGGGGCTGCAGCATATCTTTTGCCACCCCTGGCTGGCACTTAAATCGACACAACTGGCTGATCTCTCAGCTGGGGCAAGGTGGTGTAATCACCCCTTGCTTAGATATAGTATACCTGTATCTAAACTTATATCTGGACACATATTTACCTATCAGTCACTCCAATAGCAGGCCTTAACAATCCTGAATCCTGGAGGCATAGTGCTTGGTTTTATGTGAGAGGGTGCTCTGGCATGAGCTGAGCCTGTCTGCAGAGGTCGGAACCATTTCCTTACTGCTGTTCCAGGATATTGCCATACCATATACTCTTAAGTGCATTATAATCATCGCGGTTATTGCTAACTTTGGTTTGGCTTTATCAAAACATGTCGTGTTTGGTGTCATACACTTTGGAATACTACCCCCTCGCCAGTTCTGGCGACGGGGGTAGCAGTCGACTCTTCTAGAGGGAGAAGACATGTTACTTTACTTAAAGCGCGGTTAATCCTAACCAGAGCCTCAGCATAACAAAATGGATGCTGCTGCCCCGACACAAGTCTGACCTCCTGCTGCTGACCGAAACTTGGCAGGGGAGGCCTGGACAAAGGGTTTCCTGTCACAGGGAGGTGCTACACCACCCCAGACAGGAGATAGTGGATTGGAGCAGGGAGGGTTGAAAGAAACTTGACACTGCTTGGGGCACACAAGGTGTCCCATGCAAAATCCAGTCAAACCGGTTATGGGGCACTCCAGCCCCAGCTCTGGCATGAAACTGGACAAAGGGAAAGGGGTGTAACCACTTCCTACCTGGGTCCCACCCATAGGAGGGACCTAGCAGGTAATCCAGACCCCAGATTTGGAATAAAGGTGGGAGCAGTGCCAATGCACATCAGATTATCCTGACTGAAACTTATGAAATGAAACTCTGGACCCTTCGACATCCTACTCGACGTAGAAGACTGAAGAATCTCCCTTGTGGTCAAGGAGTGACCACCCTGTGCAAACAGGCACCATCCAGCATCTCACTGTTTGCTTTTTTGCAGTTCCCGCCAAAACTCGAGCAACAGAGATCAACAAGACCCAGCTTTCCTGCATTCCAACAGCCCGATCCACAGTCCAAGCGAATCTGAGACCCATGGAGGCGACCTGAAGCGTAGGGCCGGCCATCTTGGAAAAACTACAAAGTGCTGACCGTGCAGCTCCCGAGGCTTCCTCGACACTGTGCATTGGGGTTTAAGAAGCCCCAGCCCTGAGCAGCTTTTGCACCGAAGCTCACCCCTCCACACTCACTGAGTGCTGCGTGGGGCCCTTTTGCATTTTCCTGCTTGACGCGTTGGTCCGGTCGCTTGCCCATTGGCTAGTGGCCGCAGTACCGACGAACCTTTAAATTTTGTCTACTTGTCTGGTTGCTCAAGATTGGCCCTCGCTTCCCTGAAAAGGAGCACCCGCTCTGACCTTGCTGGTCCAAGTAAGAAGCAATCTTTGAATCCTGCGTAGGTTGCCCTTGCCAAGGCTTGTTAACTCTGATCCGGAAGCCGACACCGCCGATAGCGAGAGCCTTTGTGGGACAGCTTGTGATCTACTCCTGGATATCCTCGGTGCCCCAGAGTCTACGTGGCAGCGGAGACAAGCTTCACGACAACCACCTGATTGCGCCCGACATTGCCTGGTTCCTTCCTGGTTCCTTCCTGGTCACTGGCTAGTGACCCAGACTCTGTCCCCTCTGCTTTCAGGTACTCTACATCTTCGATCCACCCTTGGATCACACCGGACTCTTCTCTTCTGGCCGCCTGCAGCATCTTCATCTCCAGGCTCCATAGATCTACACAACAAAACCCGACACGCTTTTGCACCTGTGCACCCGCTTCCTGTGGGTGGGGTAACTCTTGAACGCCGGTGCTCCTGTGGTGGTTTACACCTCTAGTGTCTAAGTCTAAAGTTTTGTCCTTCTAGTCCAGTCGGAAGACTCCTAAAACTGTAACTCTATAACTTTTACGCACCATTGACTTTGCATTGGTGCATGCGTGTGCTTTTAGCGCTGCACCCGAATCCCGCGGGCTACTCCCGTCCTCACTGCTGTTAGTCCAGTGTAGTCCCAGAGATTCCCAAGGCCCTAGGTCTTACCACTGATTGAATAGTGATACTTATACCACTTTTTTGATATATGGTTTGAGTGGCCACTGGCCTTATCCGTAAACATGCAACTTTCATATGTTATATTGTGCTTTTGTTTAAACGCTTGTGCTTCTATACTCATAAAGAGTACAGGGGATTATTCTGAGAATAAATACATATATTTTTATAATATATAAGTTGTGTGGTGTCCTTTCATTTGATATTACAGGATTGCATATGGTAAAACAGCTGGCTTCAATTGCCCTCTTGAGTTTAGCCCGAAGGCTGCTTAGTCCATGCTACCACTAGGATAGCTTGTCTTTTTAAGGTTGACTTACAACCACCACCATAAGGGATTGTTTGGACTGATACAAGGTGCCCACAGAATTGTGAACATCATACATCAGGCCAACTTCTCACAGAGAGAGAGAGAGGGAGTGAGAGAGGGAGGGAGAGAGGGAACAAGGGAGGGAGTGAGAGGGAGTGAGGAGAGAGGGAGGGAGAGAGAGAGAGAGGGAGTGAGAGAGGGAGAGGGAGAGAGGGAGTGAGAGAGAGAGGGAGTGAGAGAGAGAGAGGGAGTGAGAGAGAGAGGGAGAGAGAGAGAGGGAGTGAGAGAGAGGGAGTGAGAGAGAGAGAGAGAGAGAGATAGAGGGAGGGAGAGGGAGGGTGGAAGTGAGGGAGAGAGAGGGGGAGAGAGAGGGAGCGACACAGGGAGCGAGGGAGCGAGACAGAACACTCCACGTGTCACCAAGGGCATATATTCTTCAATAGAACACATTACACGCACAATACATTCACAAGCCCAACGTAAAGGTGGCAAGTATTTCAGGGCAAAAAAATATTTGGGGGTATATTCACAAGAACATGTGATAACTACAGCAAGAGTAGCGTAACGCAACTTCCAACATCGCAGCCCATCCCGGGAAAACAACTCTGTGACAACGTGGAATTCACAGCACGACAATGTCTCCGATACAACCACCTTGATGGAGACAAAAACACAAACCACAACACCATAAAACATGCAATGGGCCAAAGCGCCCAGAGGAAATCAGCGATAAGCAGCGCCTGGCCTGCAACACACACCTGGCAGGCGGGAAAAATAACCATAAAAGTAGAAAAAAACACCCAAATACAACCTGACCAACACCCAAGCACCATGGAGGCAGCCAGAGCAGGTGCAGTGGACGAGATCAACCCCACAAGCACCCCCGACGACCAGCCCGGGACCTCGGGGACAGGGAAGGGCAAGGACAAGAAAAAGAGGAAGAAAAAGAGGAAAACGAAGTTCAGTCCGCAGGCGAACAGGATCATAGTCACGGAGGTGATGGAACACCATCAACAACTGTTCTTCACCTCCAACGTGTCATTGGGCACCAAAAATGGAATATGGCGGGACATTGTGGACAAGGTGAATGCTGTCGGTAAGCACAAGAGGACAATGGACGAGGTCAAGAGGAGATGGAATGACATCAAGCGGGGGACCAAGGAGAAACTACATACCAACCATAGGGCAGCACCGCAGACTGGAGGTGGGGGCCCAGCGCCACAGCTCGAGCTGGATGACATGGAGTAGCTGGTGTCGACAGTCATCAGTATGGAGACTGTGGCCAGAGTAGGAGGATCAGACACTGCTTGACAGGACACAACACAATCGCAACAGAGTGAGTGACCACCAGGAACTGGGGGGACGGGAGGAGTTGGACACAATGGCACACATGCTCAATCAAGCAGAGCACAGTGCACACCCATAATGACTCTGGGTCCTGGCCCAGATCTGCAGACTGTCTCAATGTACAATGCCATGCTGTCTGAATGTCAACATGTACCATGCGGCTACATACATGTGGACACATTGTAATACACCATCTCCCCTTCACATCGCAGGGGCATTATCAACACCTCCTCCCAGTCCCAGCCACTCTTCACTGATGACGAGGAGGACAACACCAGCAGTGGCACCCAAACCATAGGACTCAGTAGCATTCATTTCCACCACCTGGCCTATTTCTGCTTGGTCCCGCACATGGCCTCATGACCTTCCACTGACCCGCGATTCACTCAGATGCACGCACCTTGGACAACGACATGGACTGCCACATCCTGTTTGATGACCAATGACAAGGTGACCAGACTGCGGACTGTACCCTTCCTCTTCCGCAGTACTTGTCATCCCCGGATGGACTCTGGTTGGCCCTCCAAGGGCCCATATTGTGTAGTGTGTTCGGCATTGCCCTGTACCGATCCAGCTGCAGAACTGAACTGGATGTGCAATAAACATCCAGTTACGCACTGCTGTGTCATGGCTTTCATCATTCATGTATGTGTGTGTGGATGAATGTAGGGACAGTGATTTCAATTGCGTCAATGATGCTCATCCTGTGGGATACCAGTCAGAGGGTGCTATATAGCAATCTGTGTAACGGGTCCCATGAACACCACAACAGGGACACACACATCAGCCACTTTCTTGTCCGGACAGGGACTGAACCACGCCCAGTGTTTACAAGTCATTTTTGCAAGCCCTGCACTGTTCCGGCATACGGCAGGCCAGACCACTCTGCTAACGCTCCCAGGGAGGGCCTCATTGCTATCTGTCGCAGGCGTACTCGCTGGTGGTGTGCAGGTCACTGGTCTAGTTTTCAGCATGTCACAACCACTCCCTGATGGCAGGTTTTCACGCACACCACAATCATCCGGCACAGGCGTCACAGGCCATGTGACCCCGCAAATATAAGGGGACGACGACGTCACATACCCCTCTGCCTGTGGTGACTGGATGACAGACCCGAGGCCTTGAGACCGGCACAGGCCAACCACCACGTGGCGCTGACTGGGGTTGAAAAGGGTTTGTGGCACATGCTGTATTGTGGCCAGCACAGGCACCCCGCCACGGGACGCTGACTGGGGTTGAACAGGATTTGTGGCACATGCTGCATTGCAGCCGGCACAGACACCCCCCCACGAAACTGTGACTTTAAGTTCACTGAGTCATTGGCACCTTTAGTTGCTGAGCAGGTGTGCAGCCTGTGATGATGCCCCGTCCCGGCGCTCCGGAGTGCTCAGGATTTGTGTGCCTTGCTGGAGTGCAGTGTTGGCCGAGCCAGCGAGCTGCGCTGGCCTACCACCACGTGGCCATGCTTCCAAGATCACAGAGTTAGTGGCACCCATTGGGCTGAGCGACTGTGCAGGCTGCGATGTTGCCGGGTGCCCTGGTATGTCCTATGCCATGGTGTAATCAAGACCCAGCACCAGACGTGAGACCTGGTGGCCTGCACAGCGTGGCTGCATGGTGTGGAGGGTGCCGTGTCCGCGGGCCCCGGGCTTGTGGCTTGCAGCCGCATGTGGTGGGACCTGCTGTCTACACGCCGGTGGCGGAAGGTGAGCAGTGAGGCCTGGGTGTGCATGGACGGGCATGCGCCGATGGGCGGCGGAAGGGGCTGGAATGCCTCTGCCTGAGTGTGCATGGGCGGGCAGGCAATGTTGTCTTGTGCAAGTGTGTGTACTGTGCCATTCATGTATCTGGACTCTGACTGATGTGTGACCTGGTGTACTGCTATGCATACCGGCAAGTGGTTTGAGACACACCGGTGGCAGCAGGTGAGCAGTGTGGCCTGGTGCCCAGGGTTGGCACTCTCTCTCCCCCTCTCTTCTTCTCTCTCTCTCTCTCTCTCTCTCTCTCGCCCTCTCTTCTTCTTCTCTCTCTACCCCTCTCTTCTTCTCTCTCTCTCTCTCTCTCCCCCTCTCTTCTTCTCTCTCTCTCTCTACCCCTCTCTTCTTCTCTCTCTCTCCTTTGCTCTCTCTCTCTGTCTTTTGATGTGCACAGGACACACCTTCTCATCATGTTTTTTGTCTTGCAGGCTGTGACCTACGGATTGACCCGAGGGGAACCGCCATGTGTCTTCATTTCATTTCTGTGTTAATTTCAATAAAGTTTCATTGTTTGCTTCAAAAGTAAGTGTGTGATGTTCATTTCTGTGACGACACATGCATGTCACCAGTTGTGATTGTGCGACATCAGGTGGGTTGTTTCATACATGTTTAGGTGTAGCTGATGTGGCATGTCTTTGGTCGGGGGGTGCCTGGGAGGGGTGGTCCTGGGTGTGGTGTTGGTGGGTGTTGTGGCCCTCTTGGGTGTCCATGCTGCATCTTCAGTTGCTCCATGGCATCTGTTTGTCTTCAGGTGTGACTGTGAACTGGGCTCCTTTTTGTGTTGCAGGCTGTGGTCCGACTTTACACCAGAGCAGGTGTTAATTTCCTGCTACTAACGCGCCTTATCGCGTGTTTTGTGATCTTCTCGCTGATCTAGCTGGTCATTGTGAATGTTGAGGTGTCGTGTTGTCATGGCTTTTTGCACGGGAAAACTGGTGCTGTGGGCTGTTAGCACCAGCTTGTGAATGAGCGGGTAAATTTATCACGACTTTGGCTGCGATAAAGTGTGGTTAATTCAGCGATAGCTACTTGTGAATATGCCTCTTGGTGTTTGTCCAAAAGATTTTAAGGTACAGGTCATTTGATGAAAAAAATGGTAAATCATATAAATATAAATGGGTGGGACACAGACAGAGAGGGGGAATTCTGGCACACTTCAGAACTCTTGCACGCAATAGACCATTCCATACCAGATGCAGAATAGGCTGAATGCAGAAACAGGAACTCTCCCTTTGAAGACTTGGCTTTGATGGGATGGCTTCTGACTTAAAACTGCATTGTGAGTGCATCCCTAACTGGGACTGATTGGCAGATGCACTTTAGCGTGACTGTAAACACCCACTCTTCACAATCCATTTTTCTGTGCCAATGTTCCCCTTCTGATATTTTAATTTGAAGGTGTTTTTATACTAATAACGCCTGGATGTGTGAGAACTACTCCCTTGGACTGGTTTAATGCTGCAAGCAGCTGGAAATTTGTGTTATCATTTCAATGTTTTCCGTGAGAGACTGGGACCATAACATGGGGAGAGAATACTGCTACCAATAATTCAGGGTAAGTTAAATTGATGCAAGACTCATATGGGGATATTCACAATGACGGGCGATGTAGGAGGATGGATATTTGACTATGGTTACCCCAGATTTTTTGCCTTGTGTTTAGTTGGTTTTCGACTTAGTTGGCCTGAGACCCTGCTAATCAGGACCCCAGGCTATCTGCTCTTTCTGTAAAATGGACTCCATGAACCCTAGGTACATAACTAATTGGATATTGAGTCACCTTATCAGCCCCCGTACAGTGTAATATAAGTACCCAGGGCATAGGTGCACCCAAGGCCCACCAGGGGCTGCAGCATATCTTTTGCCACCCGTGGCTGGCCATCCAAACTGACACAACTGGCTGATCACTCAGCTGGGGCAAGGTCGTGTAATCACCCCTTGCTTAGGTATAGTATTCCTATATCTACCTTTACATATAGACACATATGCACCTATAAGTCACTCCTATGGCAGGCCTTAACAATCCTGGAGGCAGAGTGCTTGGTTTTATGTGAGATGGTGCTCTAGCATGAGCTGAGCCTGTCTGCAGCTTTCGGAACCATGTCCTTATAGCTGTTCTATGATATTGCCATACCATATACTCTTAAGTGCATTATAATCCTCGCGGTTATTGCTAACTTTGGTATGGCTTTATCAAAACATGTCGTGTAAGGTGTCATACACTTTGGAATACTACCCCCTCTCCAGTTCTGGCGACGGGGGTAGCATTCCACCCTTCTAGAGGGAGAAGACATGTTACTTTCCTTAAACGCGGTTGAAATCAACCAGAGCCTCTGCATCACAAAATGGATGCTGCTGCCACAGACACAAGTCTGGCCTCCTGCTGCTGACCGAAACTCCAGCAGGGGAGGCCTGGACAAAAGGTTTCCTGTCACAGGGAGGTTCTAGCACCACCCCAGACAGGAGAAAGTGGATTGGGGCAGGAGGGCTGAATGAAACTAGACACTGCCGGGGGGCACACAAGGTGTCTCATGCAAAGCCCAGTTCGAACCGGTGCTGGGGCACTCCAGCCCCAGCTCTGGCACGAAACTGGACAACGGGAAAGGGGTGTAACCACCCCCTTCTTTGGCCCCACCCATAGGAGGGACCTAGCAGGTAATCCAGCCCCTTGATTTGTAATAAAGGTAGGAGTTGCGTCCTAAGACATCAGATAATCCTGACTGAAATTTTGATACATAACTCTGGACCCTTCGACATCCTACTCGACGTAGAAGACTGAAGAATCTCCCTTGTGGTCAAGGAGTGATCACCCTGTGCAAGCAGGCACCATCAAGCGCTCAAAGGTTTGCTTTGTTGTTGCTCACCGAGTGCTGCGTGGGGCCCTTTTGCATTTTCCTGCTCGACGCGTCTGTCCGGTCACTTGCCCGTTGGCTAGTGGCCTCTGTGACGACGAACCTTCAAATTTACAATGCTGGTCTGGTTGCTCCAGGTTGGCCCTTGCTCCTCTGAAAAGGAGCAGCCCATCAGACCTTGCTGGTCTGATACAGAAGCCATCTTCGATTCCTGCGTGGGTTGCATTTGCCCCAAGGCCTGTTGTCTCCGAATCGAGATCCGACACCGCCGACAGCGAGAGCCTTCGTGGGACAGTCCGTGCCCAGCGCCTGGTCGATGTCGACATCTCCTGGTTCACGTGGCAGCGGAGACTAGCTTCACGACATTACCTGATTGCAACCCAACATCGCCTGGTTCCTTCCTGGTCACTGGCTAGTGACCCTGACTCTGTCCCCTCTGCTTTCAGGTACTCTACATCTGCGATCCACCCTTGGATCCAACCGGACTCTTCTCTCCTGGTCGCCTGCAGCATCTTTTCTCCAAGGCTCCATAGAACTCCACGACGAAACCCGACAAACTTTGACACCTATGCACCTGCTTCCTGTGGGTGAGGTAACGCGAGTACTACGGTGCTCCTGTAGAGATTTACATCCCTAGTGTCCTAGTTTAAAGTGGTTAAGTTCTAGTCCAGTCGGAAGACTTCCAAATCAGTAACTTCTAACTTTTACGCACCATTGACTTCTATTGGTGCACGCGTGCGCATTTAGACACTGCACCCGCATCCTGTGGGCCTCCCACGTCCTAACTGCTGTTAGTCCAGTGTAGCCCCAGCGATTTCCAAGGCCCTAGGCCTTACCATTGTTCGTGACGTGGTTCTTATACCACTATTTCAGTATATGGTTTTAAGGGCCACCAGGGCCTATCCATATTTGTGCAACTTTTGTATGTTATATGAAGTTCTTTGTTTAACGCTTGTGCTTCTGCCCTCATAAAGAGTACAAAAGATTATTTAGTAATAAATACATATATTTTATAACAGGCAACCTTCTTTTTTGGCTGGATATATTTTATAATATATAACTTGTGTGGTGTCCTTTCATTTGGTATTAAAAGGATTGCATATGGTAAAACAGCTGGCTTCACATGCCCTCTTGAGTTTAGCCTAAGACTGCTTTTGTCCATGCTACCCCTATGATAGCTGGTCTATAAGGTTGACTTACAACCAATCACCATAAGGGTTGTTTGGACTGGTACAAGGTGCTCACTAGAATAGTGAACATCACATACCATGCCAACTTCTCACAGGCGATAACTATTGGCAATGTCATTTTTTGGTAGAAAAGTTAGCGCCGCGTAACCCTGAATATTATTGCCATGTTAGCGGCGTATTAATTATTTCTGCGCTGGGACGCTCCGTTGCTGGGGCAGCCATGCGCGTTATAAATCTAACAAATAAATAAATAAATAAATTAACAAGCCGTCACTACATGGCGATAATAACAGGGAACGGCAGCTAAAAACAGCCAATAACATTATCGCGATGGCAATAGTGATTCTGGCGTTAGCCAGCGATACCATCCGATCGGCTTATTAGAGCAAGAAAAGTCCCATTTCCCTTCCTGGCGATATTGCCTTGTGAAAATGCCCTTCTGTATCGATTGTCAAATACTTCTTTTATACCTAGCATCAAGTTTCTGACTGCAGACTCATTCAAGATGGATTGTAAGTGACTGCCATGACCTGTGCCTCAAAGTCTGTTTGCAGGTTTACTCTTATGGCAAGGTGGTGTGATGCTGCAGTAGTTTATGTGCATCCTTTGATGGCCATAATAGCATTGGTGCTACTTGTCATGTGTACTTACCTGAGCACATTGGGCTATGGTGTAATGCTTGTATCATTTGTTGTGACTATGAGGACATAATGGATATAGCCTCATTTTTGAGGACCATTAGTGAGTCACTTGCTGTTTTTGCAATGATACCTCATTTACAGGGCTGTAGCTATAAGCAGTGCAGCATGTTCAGCGTCACTGGGGCGGGGGAAGACATTTTATCAGAGCTCACGGAGGTCCGAAGTTCCCTGAGGAAAACAGCTGATCAATCAGGTAAACTGACGCAGAGAGATTATAGACAGCTCCTGCATTTGGGTGGGGGGGGGAGATAAACCCAGTAAAGTCCTTGCTTGCATACTGAACAGGGAGTGTGCCTTGAGCCTAGCTATATATTTAGTCTAAGAGGGAAAAACAGAGACATACAGTGAAGAAAAGAGAAATAGAGGGAAGACAAAGTAAAAGGTTGGCGAGGTACAGATAGTAAGGAAAGAAGGAGGCTTCAGAGATCCAAGAGAGAATTGAAAGTTAAAAGGGTCAGATGAATACTGTGGAGGTGGTATGAGATAAAGGAGAAAGAGGGAGGAGGGAGGAGAGTGATGGAAAACAAATGAAAGTATAAACACAGGAGAATGTGACGAGAAGAAGAGCAGAAAAATGCAGAGTTAGGGTGAAAGTTAGAAAGTCGCAATATTCAAAAATAGAGGCAAGAGAGGAGAGTGGAACTATAAACAAAGGGGGATATTCTCAAGAACGTGTGATAATCAGTGCAAAATAAGCATAACGCAACATTGCACATCACAGTCTATAACGGGAAAACAACACCGTGTTAACAGTGTATTCACAACACTGTGGTACCATGCAATAGGCCCATGATAACACATTAATTGCCCGCGTTACAACCAACGCAATGCCGAAAAAATGCGAAAAACGAACGCGAAAATAGTAGTGATGAGGCCAATCGCGATACAAACATCAGCGATAACCAGCGACAGGCCTGCGATTCCCACACGTCATGCGGGAAAATGCTCCATAAAAGCAGAGTAAACAATACGGTGAGATGACAACTTACGAGCACAACCCCACAGCTGTGACGTACAACAAATGACCATTGTCCCGCAACAGATAGGCATCTCCTCACAAACAGTCACAATGTACATATGTAATCCATATGTAACCTGCACCAATGCGGAAACATACATGGAACACACTGTGCACCGTGCTCACTACGCCACTGGAGTCAAGCTATCCTTGCTGATGAAGGCTGATAGCCAGAAACCGGTCCTAGGATGCTTGATTCCGGTCCAGGGAAGACATGGCTTGGCAGTTCGGGCTGGACTGTTCCCATGAGGCACAGGGTCAAGACTGATTTGCATTGGCCATATCTGAACTGGGGTGGCTTGGTGAGCAAAATAACGATGGATTAAACCCAGATCTGTGACTGGGGGTGAATGTTTGCCATGTGCAACATTCTGTCCATCATTTTGTGTGTTTTGCTGTTCACCCTATGTGAGAAGGGTATGCCCAGACGTGGGTCCCGTGCTCACTACGCCACTGGAGTCAAGCTATCCTTGCTGATGAAGGCTGATAGCCAGAAACCGGTCCTAGGATGCTTGTTTCCGGTCCAGGGAAGACGTGGCTTGGCAGTTCGGGCTGGACTGTTCCCATGAGGCACAGGGTCAAGACTGATTTGCATTGGCCATGTCTGAACTGGGGTGGCTGAGCAAAATAATGATGAATTAAACCCAGATCTGTGACTGGGGGTGAATGTTTGCCATTGTGCAACATTCCGTCCATCATTTTGTGTGTTTTGCTGTTCACCCTATGTGGGAAGGGTATGCCCAGACGTGGGTCCCGTGCTCACTACGCCACTGGAGTCAAGTTATCCTTGCTGATGAAGGCTGATAGCAAGAAACCGGTCCTAGGATGCTTGATTCCGGTCCAGGGAAGACATGGCTTGGCAGTTCGGGCTGGACTGTTCCCATGAGGCACAGGGTCAAGACTGATTTGCATTGGCCATGTCTGAACTGGGGTGGCTTGGTGAGCAAAATAACGATGAATTAAACCCAGATCTGTGACTGGGGTGAATGTTTGCCATTGTGCAACATTCCGTCCATCATTTTGTGTGTTTTGCTGTTCACCCTATGTGGGAAGGGTATGCCCAGACGTGGGTCCCGTGCTCACTACGCCACTGGAGTCAAGCTATCCTTGCTGTTGGCTGATAGCCAGAAACCGGTCCTAGGATGCTTGATTCCGGTCCAGGGAAGACATGGCTTGGCAGTTCGGGCTGGACTGTTCCCATGAGGCACAGGGTCAAGACTGATTTGCATTGGCCATGTCTGAACTGGGGTGGCTTGGTGAGCAAAATAACGATGGATTAAACCCAGATCTGTGACTGGGGGTGAATGTTTGCCATTGTGCAACATTCCGTCTATCATTTTGTGTGTTTTGACACACTGTAAAAGCGCATCTCCTCTTCACATTGCAGAGGGACACTAAACACCCCCTGCACACAGACGTGCCAAGTCCATGATCAACAATAATTAAAGCATGGACCAATGTAGGGACAGTGGCTCCCCCTTACATACATGTTGCCTATGTCGTGGGACTTGAGTCACAGGGTGCATTCCTGCATCATGGAGGCACATATCAGAGCCCAAAAGAAGCCCTGTTGTCACTTGTAGGCCACAAATGACAGCCAAAATGGAATGAATTGGGATACCATACCAACTGTGACACACAGAACTGGCAGTTCTAATACGTGACACCCTAAACAGCCTCACTGCACAGAGGTGACACTACACGTCGCACCCACAGTTGTCTGAGTGATGTGCCTGCACAAATGAGTGACATGTACGCAGGGAATGTGTCTTGGTATACATTTATTTGCACATGCTTTGCCTGTGGTCATTTTTCATACTGTCCCATGATTTCTAAGGACCGTCACAATGTGACGTCAACATGAGAAGAAATTGTCAATGATGGAGTTCCTATGGGCAATTGCTGCTGTGGAGTGTGGTCTACCGGCCTCTTCTTCATCATCATCTTCTGGTGCATCTGGCACTCGTATCCATGGGGCATTGCTGCGTACACATATGTTGTGGATCACGCAACATGCAACGATCATCTTGCATACAATGTCTGGGCTGTACAGGAGCCTCCTACCTGTGACGGCCAGGCACCTGAAACGTGACTTCAACACGCCAAATGTGCACTCCACGATGCCCCTGTTGCGTTTATGTGCCAAATTGTACTGCCTCTGGGCCTGTGTGTTCGGGGCTCGGAGGGGTGTCATCATCCAAGCGCAGAGTGCATATCCTTGATCACCTGTGACAGTGCAGAGAGACATGAGTCAAGACTTTGCACTAAATGATGTGTTGGCAGGCTTACTGGTTCATTGGTGTGTGATATGTGTGACTTAGTGAGTCCTGTATGACATGAACTGCCTGTTGCAAATGAGCAGTGTTAGATTTGGGGGTCTCTAGTTGGCACAGGTAGATACTTGTGACAAATAGGGACCCTTGCCTTTGGTCAGGGTAAGGGAGTATACTTCTAAAATAACCCCTGCTCACCCCCTTGGTAGCTTGGCACGAGCAGACAGGCTTATCAAAGAGGCAGTGTGTAAAGCATTTGTGAACACATACAGTAATCAGGTGACAACACTACAGATGGACACCACACAGTTGTATATTAAAAATAAGATAAATATTCTTTATATAGATTTAAACCAAGACCACCAACGACAAAAATCCACAATACTTTACTTAAAATGGTAGAATTGGCTTAGTTCTCTTTAGATCTTAAAATTAGACACTTTGAGTCAATGTACCTTAAGATGCGACACGCAGGGGAACGAAAGTGTTGCAAATATGGTGAAGCGTTGATTCCTTACTGCGTTTCGGGGCAATGCGGCGAGCAACGCGCGATGCAATGAAATTTTGGTGCAAAGAAATAAAGACGTTGTTTACTTTTTGGTGCGGCACGCTTCTCCGATGTTGCGAGAAGTCTTGACTTAATGCGTCAGCTGCAGCGGCGACACCCTTGTTCCATGATGCGACGACAGTGGCTCCGACTGTGGCACGCTTCTCCGTTGATGCGAGGCGCTTCTGCGGTGCAATGCGACAGCTACAGCACCCCCTCACTCACTCTCCTTTCCTTACTGCCCTTCCCTTATTATTTCACTCCTCTTACCTAACTCCTCTACCCTTAGTCCACTTCTTTCAGTCACTCTTTGACATCCCTTTCCTCACTCACCATACTCCCCTTTCCTCAATCATTCCCCTCAGTCTCTTCCTCCCCTTCAGTCAGTTATTTCAGTAATTCATTTATACACTACACATTCATTCAAAAAAATTATGACACAGTAAATTAGAAATATTGTTCTTCTTGGAGAAGTGAAGTTAGTCCCGAAAAGAACTGTTATTTTTTGTCTTTTTTGTTCTGTATTTTTTTTGTATTTTTTTTACAATGTTATATTTTTGGGGGATTTTTTTGAAACAAAAATGTAAACAGGTAACGAAAAACTACTCAACAGAAACAGGAACAAAAATAATAAAAGAAAAAAATTAACGACGAGAGCATCTGTGCTGCCTCTTCTTTTCCACAATTAAATCAATACTCTGTTCACCATAACATAACAATTCTTTGCAAAATTTGCAATGAATCATAAGATTTCCGAATTCTGGACGGATGACTGGCCCAGCAGTTGATGTAGATACACCCGGTGCAGATGAAGATGTGCTGGGGACAGCAGCTGCAGGATTGTCTCTCAAATGTTGAATGGATGCCCGAGCATAGTTGTTAGGGTGAACGTTTTTGACATGAGGGACCATAGTGTGTATACTAAACAAATAATGTTTAGTGGGATCTCCTCTTGAGAGAATCGAGCCACAGATTTTACATGTAACTTTTGGGGCATTTACTTTTTTTTGCCCTTCTGGATACGAAAAGTATTTCCAAATAAAAGAGTCTTTGGTCTTCTTCACCTTAGGTTCCTCGAGTACAAACTCCACATCACTATCTGAAGAATCCTGTGGCTGCTGCTGTTCTGCCATGTTGAAATCTTCAAGAAAAGACTGAAGATCCTTCTCCAAAGAAAGTAAAACAGATTATGAGGGAAGTGGGTGGGGTTTTTGAAGATTTGGAAAAGAAACTACTATGAACCAATCAAAAGTGTTGTTTTCAAGTCATATGACTTTTACGTGCGCGCACGGTTTTCGCACGTTGCATATGATTGACGCACCCTCGAGGCAGAAGAGAGCCCAAAACAAAAGTGGAGAACTTGAAAAGGGGGCAGGATAGAGACTCCCTGACCCCCTAGGCCTTCTCAGGGGGTCCCTAAAGGACCCCGAAGGGCAAAAAAAAATTTTTTTTTAAATCACGAGGTGCGCGCACTTTGCACGCACCCTCGAGGTTGAAGTGAGTCAAAAACAAAAGTGGAGAACGTGAAAAGGGGGCAGGGTAGAGACTCCCTGACCCCCTAGGCCTTCTCAGGGGGTCCCTGAAGGACCCCGAAGGGCAAAAAAATCATTTTTTTTTAAATCGCGAGGTGCGAACACCGTGGCACATGCGTGCGAACACCATGCGCACCTTAAAAACATCACAAATAAATAAAATAAGGCCAGTATTATTAAAAAAAATCAAAAATGAGTACATAATAATACATAAATCAAAATTAAAATTTTAATATTGTTAAAAATTTAGAACATTTGTATAACACAAAAAAGACAATAATTGATACATTTTAAAATTAGCATTTAAAAAACCTTTGAAATTCACTGAAAAAACCATAGGTTTCACACACGTTATAGTTAGGAATTAGCATTTAAAAAACCTTAGAAATTCACTGAAAAAACCATAGTTTTCACCCATGTTATAGTTAGCTGGACATTTCTCTCATACAATACCATAGAAATTCCCCCGTTATAGTTAGTTCAGCTAACTATAACTTGCGCGCCCGCATTGCACTGCTGATGACGTCACATATTACATCACTCATGACATGGTCAATGACATCACTCATGACATCACTGATGACATCTCAAATGACATCCCTGATGACATCATCCTTGTGAAAGAGTGGCAGACCTCCTCTCAGCGTAATATGACCTTTGATACACACATTAAAAAATAGAAACTACAATTTTCCAAAAAATGGAGATAGCAATACCAGTTACAACAACCTATTCAGTGATTCGACCACCTATATACACATCCACTCATTCACTAACAGTTCTATATAGTCACTCATACATGTACTCACTTATCATATGTACTGATACACCTATACATCCTGTTACATACCGACAGTCATCCATAGAGTTACTCACACACATACTCACACATGCAAAAAAACTATCAAACATCCATTTATTTGCATATACAGCTATACACACACTACCACACTTACTTCTACAGAAACTTACACATATTTACTCTCTTAAACAATCACTTATACAAACACATACTTATTTAAACAGGAACTCTTCCAATCTCTCACTCTCACATATACTCACTTATATACATCAATACTCACATATACTAGATTAAACTATATGTAGTTACTCATAAAGATACTATTAAGACAATCATTCACTCACTAACACACCCATATACACATTCATCCACCCATACAGTCCTGCACACATGCTGTCTTCAAAACACATACAAACAGTGAGTCAGACATTCATGCATCTATGCACTAAGTAATACCCCCACCAAACCATACAGACACTCATACTGATACTCAAAAAAACAACTAATAACCCATATACACACTCATGTAGCTACTCACCAAAGCATGCAGTCACTTATACACAAAGTGAGACACTGATACATATATTTAAATATTTAAACATTACTCGCTCATATATGTATTCACTAAGATACACTTAATTAGTCAGTTAACCAATTAATTTTACAAAAAAAGCATCCATTTAGACACTTATTTACCCATTTATTCTTCCATCGACCTTTAGATATACATATATAAAAAATATGTATTTTTCCGAAAGACACACAAACACTGGATGATGTCATCAGTGATATCATCAGGGATGTCATTTGAGATGTCATCAGTGATGTCATGAGTGATGTCACTGACCATGTCATGAGTGATGTAATATGTGACTTCATCAGCAGTGCATTGCGGGCGCGCGAGGTATAGTTAGCTGGACTAACTATAACGGGGGAATTTCCATGGTTTTATATGGGAGAAATGTCCAGCTAACTATAACATGGGTGAAACCTATGGTTTTTTTCAGTGAATTTCTAAGGTTTTTTAAATGCTAATTCCTAACTATAACGTGTGTGAAACCTATGGTTTTTTCAGTGAATATATATATATATATATATTTATCTATATAAAAACAAATTGCCCGAAAGCTTTGAGCAGGCACACGACATCGCTCTGGCCATTAGACATTGAATTGCGGCTTGTGTTAATGCTCTGTTTCAATTTTTCAAGTGCCGACGCGTTTCAAGGATCACTCCTTTTCCTCAGGGCTGCATTCACAAACACATCAAAAGATCGTGATGTTTCCGGCATTATTTATTTCCATTTTCCCGTAGTGGGCGTTTGTTTAGTACAATGTTTTCAGGATGCCTGATGGGACATTGAGTCCATGATAAGAACGTAAGTCTTTCCTTTAGTAAGGTCGATGTCTGTGAAATAATAAAAGCATTGACAATACCTTGGTAGGTTGCAGAGTTTTTTGCACAAGCCATTTTTTGAATAGAACGATGTGCCGGTCTGGCGTTGATTCGTGCAACACCTCAGCCTCTTCGCTTCAAGATGGAGCTCCGCTCCACGGCAGGACAGCCGTGAAAGTATTTATTAAAACAAATTGCCCGAAAGCTTTGAGCAGGCACACGACATCGCTCTGGCCATTAGACATTGAATTGCGGCTTGT
Organism: Lissotriton helveticus; assembly: GCF_964261635.1. Classification (NCBI taxonomy): domain Eukaryota; kingdom Metazoa; phylum Chordata; class Amphibia; order Caudata; family Salamandridae; genus Lissotriton; species Lissotriton helveticus. The sequence goes on from NC_136067.1 coordinate 1,244,266,797, forward strand.
GTTAATGCTCTGTTTCAATTTTTCAAGTGCCGACGCGTTTCAAGGATCACTCCTTTTCCTCAGGGCTGCATTCACAAACACATCAAAAGATCGTGATGTTTCCGGCATTATTTATTTCCATTTTCCCGTAGTGGGCGTTTGTTTAGTACAATGTTTTCAGGATGCCTGATGGGACATTGAGTCCATGATAAGAACGTAAGTCTTTCCTTTAGTAAGGTCGATGTCTGTGAAATAATAAAAGCATTGTCAATACCTTGGTAGGTTGCAGAGTTTTTTGCACAAGCCATTTTTTGCATAGAACGATGTGCCGGTCTGGCGTTGATTCGTGCAACACCTCAGCCTCTTCGCTTCAAGATGGAGCTCCGCTCCACGGCAGGACAGCCGTGAAAGTATTTATTAAAACAAATTGCCCGAAAGCTTTGAGCAGGCACACGACATCGCTCTGGCCATTAGACATTGAATTGCGGCTTGTGTTAATGCTCTGTTTCAATTTTTCAAGTGCCGACGCGTTTCAAGGATCACTCCTTTTCCTCAGGGCTGCATTCACAAACACATGCACGAATCAACGCCAGACCGGCACATCGTTCTATGCAAAAAATGGCTTGTGCAAAAAAGTCTGCAACCTACCAAGGTATTGACAATGCTTTTATTATTTCACAGACATCGACCTTACTAAAGGAAAGACTTACGTTCTTATCATGGACTCAATGTCCCATCAGGCATCCTGAAAACATTGTACTAAACAAACGCCCACTACGGGAAAATGGAAATAAATAATGCCGGAAACATCACGATCTTTTGATGTGTTCGTGAATGCAGCCCTGAGGAAAAAGAGTGATCCTTGAAACGCGTCGTCACTTGAAAAATTGAAACAGAGCATTAACACAAGCCGCAATTCAATGTCTAATGGCCAGAGCGATGTCGTGTGCCTGCTCAAAGCTTTCGGGCAATTTGTTTTAATATATATATATATATATATATATATATATGAGATCACAAAGTTTGCCCTAAAGCTTGGGAGGTCACGCGGCTTGGAATTTACCATCCGGCATACTCGTCATTCTCCCCGCATGGTGCCTCAATTTAGTGTTCTTGCCTGACGCGTTTCGATGCTTTTGCATCTCATCAGAGGCAGCTTCAATTCACAGTTGAGATCGGCCCTCTTTTATTTCCATTTTTGCATGCATGTGTTTTCTATTTACCCAGAGTGGGTTTTGCCGTTCGAGCACATATTCTAATGCATGCTGGGAACTTGAGTCACTTCGTTTCATGCTTAAGTTCTAAGAGAGCTTTCATCGTTATCTCTAAGTGGGTTCCCACTGTGAAGTCATTAAAGCTCTGTATTGTTCTTTGTAGAATTCAGCACGATGTGGAGAGTTTCATTCAGACCAACCCCAAACGCTGTTCGGCCATAGAAAAGTTCGTTGGCCCAGCCTCTCTTTTTCTCGGTTGAGAGATGGTGCTCCTCCCGCGACGGGGGCCGCCGCTTAACATGATATCACAAAGTTTGCCCTAAAGCTTGGGAGGTCACGCAGCTTGGAATTTACCATCCGGCATACTCGTCATTCTCCCCGCATGATGCCTCAATTTAGTGTTCTTGCCTGACGCGTTTCGATGCTTTTGCATCTCATCAGAGGCAGCTTCAATTCACAGTTGAGATCGGCCCTCTTTTATTTCCATTTTTGCATGCATGTGTTTTCTATTTACCCAGAGTGGGTTTTGCCGTTCGAGCACATATTCTAATGCATGCTGGGAACTTGAGTCACTTCGTTTCATGCTTAAGTTCTAAGAGAGCTTTCATCGTTATCCCTAAGTGGGTTCCCACTGTGAAGTCATTAAAGCTCTGTATTGTTCTTTGTAGAATTCAGCACGATGTGGAGAGTTTCATTCAGACGAACCCCAAACGCTGTTCGGCCATAGAAAAGTTTGTTGGCCCAGCCTCTCTTTTTCTCGGTTGAGAGATGGTGCTCCTCCCTTGACGGGGGCCGCCGCTTAACATGAGATCACAAAGTTTGCCCTAAAGCTTGGGAGGTCACGCGGCTTGGAATTTACCATCCGGCATACTCGTTATTCTCCCCGCATGGTGCCTCAATTTAGTGTTCTTGCCTGACGCGTTTCGATGCTTTTGCATCTCATCAGAGGCAGCTTCAATTCACAGTTGAGATCGGCCCTCTTTTATTTCCATTTTTGCATGCATGTGTTTTCTATTTACCCAGAGTGGGTTTTGCCGTTTGAGCTCATATTCTAATGCATGCTGGGAACTTGAGTCACTTCGTTTCATGCTTAAGTTCTAAGAGAGCTTTCATCGTTATCCCTAAGTGGGTTCCCACTGTGAAGTCATTAAAGCTCTGTATTGTTCTTTGTAGAATTCAGCACGATGTGGAGAGTTTCATTCAGACCAACCCCAAACGCTGTTCGGCCATAGAAAAGTTCGTTGGCCCAGCCTCTCTTTTTCTCGGTTGAGAGATCGTGCTCCTCCCGCGACGGGGGCCGCCGCTTAACATGAGATCACAAAGTTTGCCCTAAAGCTTGGGAGGTCACGCGGCTTGGAATTTACCATCCGGCATACTCGTCATTCTCCCCGCATGGTGCCTCAACTTAGTGTTCTTGCCTGACGCGTTTCGATGCTTTTGCATCTCATCAGAGGCAGCTTCAATTCACAGTTGAGATCGGCCCTCTTTTATTTCCATTTTTGCATGCATGTGTTTTCTATTTACCCAGAGTGGGTTTTGCCGTTCGAGCACATATTCTAATGCATGCTGGGAACTTGAGTCACTTCGTTTCATGCTTAAGTTCTAAGAGAGATTTCATCGTTATCCCTAAGTGGGTTCCCACTGTGAAGTCATTAAAGCTCTGTATTGTTCTTTGTAGAATTCAGCACGATGTGGAGAGTTTCATTCAGACGAACCCCAAACGCTGTTCGGCCATAGAAAAGTTTGTTGGCCCAGCCTCTCTTTTTCTCGGTTGAGAGATGGTGCTCCTCCCGCGACGGGGGCCGCCGCTTAACATGAGATCACAAAGTTTGCCCTAAAGCTTGGGAGGTCACGCGGCTTGGAATTTACCATCCGGCATACTCGTCATTCTCCCCGCATGGTGCCTCAATTTAGTGTTCTTGCCTGACGCGTTTCGATGCTTTTGCATCTCATCAGAGGCAGCTTCAATTCACAGTTGAGATCGGCCCTCTTTTATTTCCATTTTTGTATGCATGTGTTTTCTATTTACCCAGAGTGGGTTTTGCCGTTCGAGCACATATTCGAATGCATGCTGGGAACTTGAGTCACTTCGTTTCATGCTTAAGTTCTAAGAGAGATTTCATCGTTATCCCTAAGTGGGTTCCCACTGTGAAGTCATTAAAGCTCTGTATTGTTCTTTGTAGAATTCAGCACGATGTGGAGAGTTTCATTCAGACGAACCCCAAACGCTGTTCGGCCATAGAAAAGTTCGTTGGCCCAGCCTCTCTTTTTCTCGGTTGAGAGATGGTGCTCCTCCCGCGACGGGGGCCACCGCTTAACATGAGATCACAAAGTTTGCCCTAAAGCTTGGGAGGTCACGCGGCTTAGAATTTACCATCCGGCATACTCGTCATTCTCCCCGCATGGTGCCTCAATTTAGTGTTCTTGCCTGACGCGTTTCGATGCTTTTGCATCTCATCAGAGGCAGCTTCAATTCACAGTTGAGATCGGCCCTCTTTTATTTCCATTTTTGCATGCATGTGTTTTCTATTTACCCAGAGTGGGTTTTGCCGTTCGAGCACATATTCTAATGCATGCTGGGAACTTGAGTCACTTCGTTTCATGCTTAAGTTCTAAGAGAGCTTTCATCGTTATCCCTAAGTGGGTTCCCACTGTGAAGTCATTAAAGCTCTGTATTGTTCTTTGTAGAATTCAGCACGATGTGGAGAGTTTCATTCAGACCAACCCCAAACGCTGTTCGGCCATAGAAAAGTTCGTTGGCCCAGCCTCTCTTTTTCTCGGTTGAGAGATGGTGCTCCTCCCGCGACGGGGGCCGCCGCTTAACATGAGATCACAAAGTTTGCCCTAAAGCTTGGGAGGTCACGCGGCTTGGAATTTACCATCCGGCATACTCGTCATTCTCCCCGCATGGTGCCTCAATTTAGTGTTCTTGCCTGACGCGTTTCGATGCTTTTGCATCTCATCAGAGGCAGCTTCAATTCACAGTTGAGATCGGCCCTCTTTTATTTCCATTTTTGCATGCATGTGTTTTCTATTTACCCAGAGTGGGTTTTGCCGTTCGAGCACATATTCTAATGCATGCTGGGAACTTGAGTCACTTCGTTTCATGCTTAAGTTCTAAGAGAGATTTCATCGTTATCCCTAAGTGGGTTCCCACCGTGAAGTCATTAAAGCTCTGTATTGTTCTTTGTAGAATTCAGCACGATGTGGAGAGTTTCATTCAGACGAACCCCAAACGCTGTTCGGCCATAGAAAAGTTTGTTGGCCCAGCCTCTCTTTTTCTCGGTTGAGAGATGGTGCTCCTCCCGCGACGGGGGCCGCCGCTTAACATGAGATCACAAAGTTTGCCCTAAAGCTTGGGAGGTCACGCGGCTTGGAATTTACCATCCGGCATACTCGTCATTCTCCCCGCATGGTGCCTCAATTTAGTGTTCTTGCCTGACGCGTTTCGATGCTTTTGCATCTCATCAGAGGCAGCTTCAATTCACAGTTGAGATCGGCCCTCTTTTATTTCCATTTTTGCATGCATGTGTTTTCTATTTACCCAGAGTGGGTTTTGCCGTTCGAGCACATATTCTAATGCATGCTGGGAACTTGAGTCACTTCGTTTCATGCTTAAGTTCTAAGAGAGATTTCATCGTTATCCCTAAGTGGGTTCCCACTGTGAAGTCATTAAAGCTCTGTATTGTTCTTTGTAGAATTCAGCACGATGTGGAGAGTTTCATTCAGACGAACCCCAAACGCTGTTCGGCCATAGAAAAGTTTGTTGGCCCAGCCTCTCTTTTTCTCGGTTGAGAGATGGTGCTCCTCCCTTGACGGGGGCCGCCGCTTAACATGAGATCACAAAGTTTGCCCTAAAGCTTGGGAGGTCACGCGGCTTGGAATTTACCATCCGGCATACTCGTTATTCTCCCCGCATGGTGCCTCAATTTAGTGTTCTTGCCTGACGCGTTTCGATGCTTTTGCATCTCATCAGAGGCAGCTTCAATTCACAGTTGAGATCGGCCCTCTTTTATTTCCATTTTTGCATGCATGTGTTTTCTATTTACCCAGAGTGGGTTTTGCCGTTCGAGCTCATATTCTAATGCATGCTGGGAACTTGAGTCACTTCGTTTCATGCTTAAGTTCTAAGAGAGCTTTCATCGTTATCCCTAAGTGGGTTCCCACTGTGAAGTCATTAAAGCTCTGTATTGTTCTTTGTAGAATTCAGCACGATGTGGAGAGTTTCATTCAGACCAACCCCAAACGCTGTTCGGCCATAGAAAAGTTCGTTGGCCCAGCCTCTCTTTTTCTCGGTTGAGAGATCGTGCTCCTCCCGCGACGGGGGCCGCCGCTTAACATGAGATCACAAAGTTTGCCCTAAAGCTTGGGAGGTCACGCGGCTTGGAATTTACCATCCGGCATACTCGTCATTCTCCCCGCATGGTGCCTCAATTTAGTGTTCTTGCCTGACGCGTTTCGATGCTTTTGCATCTCATCAGAGGCAGCTTCAATTCACAGTTGAGATCGGCCCTCTTTTATTTCCATTTTTGCATGCATGTGTTTTCTATTTACCCAGAGTGGGTTTTGCCGTTCGAGCACATATTCTAATGCATGCTGGGAACTTGAGTCACTTCGTTTCATGCTTAAGTTCTAAGAGAGATTTCATCGTTATCCCTAAGTGGGATCCCACTGTGAAGTCATTAAAGCTCTGTATTGTTCTTTGTAGAATTCAGCACGATGTGGAGAGTTTCATTCAGACGAACCCCAAACGCTGTTCGGCCATAGAAAAGTTTGTTGGCCCAGCCTCTCTTTTTCTCGGTTGAGAGATGGTGCTCCTCCCGCGACGGGGGCCGCCGCTTAACATGAGATCACAAAGTTTGCCCTAAAGCTTGGGAGGTCACGCGGCTTGGAATTTACCATCCGGCATACTCGTCATTCTCCCCGCATGGTGCCTCAATTTAGTGTTCTTGCCTGACGCGTTTCGATGCTTTTGCATCTCATCAGAGGCAGCTTCAATTCACAGTTGAGATCGGCCCTCTTTTATTTCCATTTTTGCATGCATGTGTTTTCTATTTACCCAGAGTGGGTTTTGCCGTTCGAGCACATATTCTAATGCATGCTGGGAACTTGAGTCACTTCGTTTCATGCTTAAGTTCTAAGAGAGATTTCATCGTTATCCCTAAGTGGGTTCCCACCGTGAAGTCATTAAAGCTCTGTATTGTTCTTTGTAGAATTCAGCACGATGTGGAGAGTTTCATTCAGACGAACCCCAAACGCTGTTCGGCCATAGAAAAGTTTGTTGGCCCAGCCTCTCTTTTTCTCGGTTGAGAGATGGTGCTCCTCCCGCGACGGGGGCCGCCGCTTAACATGAGATCACAAAGTTTGCCCTAAAGCTTGGGAGGTCACGCGGCTTGGAATTTACCATCCGGCATACTCGTCATTCTCCCCGCATGGTGCCTCAATTTAGTGTTCTTGCCTGACGCGTTTCGATGCTTTTGCATCTCATCAGAGGCAGCTTCAATTCACAGTTGAGATCGGCCCTCTTTTATTTCCATTTTTGCATGCATGTGTTTTCTATTTACCCAGAGTGGGTTTTGCCGTTCGAGCACATATTCTAATGCATGCTGGGAACTTGAGTCACTTCGTTTCATGCTTAAGTTCTAAGAGAGATTTCATCGTTATCCCTAAGTGGGTTCCCACTGTGAAGTCATTAAAGCTCTGTATTGTTCTTTGTAGAATTCAGCACGATGTGGAGAGTTTCATTCAGACGAACCCCAAACGCTGTTCGGCCATAGAAAAGTTTGTTGGCCCAGCCTCTCTTTTTCTCGGTTGAGAGATGGTGCTCCTCCCGCGACGGGGGCCACCGCTTAACATGAGATCACAAAGTTTGCCCTAAAGCTTGGGAGGTCACGCGGCTTGGAATTTACCATCCGGCATACTCGTCATTCTCCCCGCATGGTGCCTCAATTTAGTGTTCTTGCCTGACGCGTTTCGATGCTTTTGCATCTCATCAGAGGCAGCTTCAATTCACAGTTGAGATCGGCCCTCTTTTATTGCCATTTTTGCATGCATGAAACACGGCGCCGGGAAACTCTAAGAGGGGGAATTTCGTCCGCCAGGACAAGGCACTTTGTGGTTCACGAGCGCACCCGCCCTGAAACCACAAGGACCTCTCTCCTCCCGGTTTCTACTCAACCTGCCTAATACTAAGATGTGTTTATCCACACATCAGTTACTGTTGTCAAAATAACGCAAGACTTGGTTTTCTGCCGCTACCGAGGCAGACATCCCTAGGTCATAGAAGCCAAACAAACACAATTTTTGGTTAGCCTGTCCACGCCCTGACCGGTCCCTTCGCGCCCTTTCTTGTGTCCACTCCGGATCAGCAAATCCTGTCCAGTAAGCCATTCTCCAGCCCTGAAGATTCGCATTTGTTCCTTGAGATGAAACACGTGTTGGCTTTTTTGAAACGGAACAATAAACAGAAAATGGACACTCCGAATACAGACTATTGATTGACTTACCCGTCTCAATAGATGAACTTTCTTTGAATTACGTATCTCCACCAACTGTTTAGATTGATGTGCTATATGTCACTATTGTATGTAAACAATCGTATACAAATTTTGAAATTGTACGCATTTGTGTTAGTGCATGGGCACAGTTGTTCATATTCATTGTAGACCAGTTTTCTGGTCTTTCTGAGTGGTTGTGAGGTATTACCACTCGCCCTATTGCCTACACCATTTTTTACTCTTGCCTGCCACCATTTAGCGGTTACCAAGGCGTGCGCCCTGAAGATCTGGTATTCCCAAAAAGACCTCAGCAGGTGCTCCCACTTAAGGAAATTCACTGAAAAAACCATAGGTTTCACACACGTTATAGTTAGGAATTAGCATTTAAAAAACCTTAGAAATTCACTGAAAAAACCATAGTTTTCACCCATGTTATAGTTAGCTGGACATTTCTCTCATACAATACCATAGAAATTCCCCCGTTATAGTTAGTTCAGCTAACTATAACTTGCGCGCCCGCATTGCACTGCTGATGACGTCACATATTACATCACTCATGACATGGTCAATGACATCACTCATGACATCACTGATGACATCTCAAATGACATCCCTGATGACATCATCCTTGTGAAAGAGTGGCAGACCTCCTCTCAGCGTAATATGACCTTTGATACACACATTAAAAAATAGAAACTACAATTTTCCAAAAAATGGAGATAGCAATACCAGTTACAACAACCTATTCAGTGATTCGACCACCTATATACACATCCACTCATTCACTAACAGTTCTATATAGTCACTCATACATGTACTCACTTATCATATGTACTGATACACCTATACATCCTGTTACATACCGACAGTCATCCATAGAGTTACTCACACACATACTCACACATGCAAAAAAACTATCAAACATCCATTTATTTGCATATACAGCTATACACACACTACCACACTTACTTCTACAGAAACTTACACATATTTACTCTCTTAAACAATCACTTATACAAACACATACTTATTTAAACAGGAACTCTTCCAATCTCTCACTCTCACATATACTCACTTATATACATCAATACTCACATATACTAGATTAAACTATATGTAGTTACTCATAAAGATACTATTAAGACAATCATTCACTCACTAACACACCCATATACACATTCATCCACCCATACAGTCCTGCACACATGCTGTCTTCAAAACACATACAAACAGTGAGTCAGACATTCATGCATCTATGCACTAAGTAATACCCCCACCAAACCATACAGACACTCATACTGATACTCAAAAAAACAACTAATAACCCATATACACACTCATGTAGCTACTCACCAAAGCATGCAGTCACTTATACACAAAGTGAGACACTGATACATATATTTAAATATTTAAACATTACTCGCTCATATATGTATTCACTAAGATACACTTAATTAGTCAGTTAACCAATTAATTTTACAAAAAAAGCATCCATTTAGACACTTATTTACCCATTTATTCTTCCATCGACCTTTAGATATACATATATAAAAAATATGTATTTTTCCGAAAGACACACAAACACTGGATGATGTCATCAGTGATATCATCAGGGATGTCATTTGAGATGTCATCAGTGATGTCATGAGTGATGTCACTGATCATGTCATGAGTGATGTAATATGTGACTTCATCAGCAGTGCATTGCGGGCGCGCGAGGTATAGTTAGCTGGACTAACTATAACGGGGGAATTTCCATGGTTTTATATGGGAGAAATGTCCAGCTAACTATAACATGGGTGAAACCTATGGTTTTTTTCAGTGAATTTCTAAGGTTTTTTAAATGCTAATCCTAACTATAACGTGTGTGAAACCTATGGTTTTTTCAGTGAATATATATATATATATATATTTATATATATAAAAACAAATTGCCCGAAAGCTTTGAGCAGGCACACGACATCGCTCTGGCCATTAGACATTGAATTGCGGCTTGTGTTAATGCTCTGTTTCAATTTTTCAAGTGCCGACGCGTTTCAAGGATCACTCCTTTTCCTCAGGGCTGCATTCACAAACACATCAAAAGATCGTGATGTTTCCGGCATTATTTATTTCCATTTTCCCGTAGTGGGCGTTTGTTTAGTACAATGTTTTCAGGATGCCTGATGGGACATTGAGTCCATGATAAGAACGTAAGTCTTTCCTTTAGTAAGGTCGATGTCTGTGAAATAATAAAAGCATTGACAATACCTTGGTAGGTTGCAGAGTTTTTTGCACAAGCCATTTTTTGAATAGAACGATGTGCCGGTCTGGCGTTGATTCATGCAACACCTCAGCCTCTTCGCTTCAAGATGGAGCTCCGCTCCACGGCAGGACAGCCGTGAAAGTATTTATTAAAACAAATTGCCCGAAAGCTTTGAGCAGGCACACGACATCGCTCTGGCCATTAGACATTGAATTGCGGCTTGTGTTAATGCTCTGTTTCAATTTTTCAAGTGCCGACGCGTTTCAAGGATCACTCCTTTTCCTCAGGGCTGCATTCACAAACACATCAAAAGATCGTGATGTTTCCGGCATTATTTATTTCCATTTTCCCGTAGTGGGCGTTTGTTTAGTACAATGTTTTCAGGATGCCTGATGGGACATTGAGTCCATGATAAGAACGTAAGTCTTTCCTTTAGTAAGGTCGATGTCTGTGAAATAATAAAAGCATTGTCAATACCTTGGTAGGTTGCAGAGTTTTTTGCACAAGCCATTTTTTGCATAGAACGATGTGCCGGTCTGGCGTTGATTCGTGCAACACCTCAGCCTCTTCGCTTCAAGATGGAGCTCCGCTCCACGGCAGGACAGCCGTGAAAGTATTTATTAAAACAAATTGCCCGAAAGCTTTGAGCAGGCACACGACATCGCTCTGGCCATTAGACATTGAATTGCGGCTTGTGTTAATGCTCTGTTTCAATTTTTCAAGTGCCGACGCGTTTCAAGGATCACTCCTTTTCCTCAGGGCTGCATTCACAAACACATGCACGAATCAACGCCAGACCGGCACATCGTTCTATGCAAAAAATGGCTTGTGCAAAAAAGTCTGCAACCTACCAAGGTATTGACAATGCTTTTATTATTTCACAGACATCGACCTTACTAAAGGAAAGACTTACGTTCTTATCATGGACTCAATGTCCCATCAGGCATCCTGAAAACATTGTACTAAACAAACGCCCACTACGGGAAAATGGAAATAAATAATGCCGGAAACATCACGATCTTTTGATGTGTTCGTGAATGCAGCCCTGAGGAAAAAGAGTGATCCTTGAAACGCGTCGTCACTTGAAAAATTGAAACAGAGCATTAACACAAGCCGCAATTCAATGTCTAATGGCCAGAGCGATGTCGTGTGCCTGCTCAAAGCTTTCGGGCAATTTGTTTTAATATATATATATATATATATATATATATATGAGATCACAAAGTTTGCCCTAAAGCTTGGGAGGTCACGCGGCTTGGAATTTACAATCCGGCATACTCGTCATTCTCCCCGCATGGTGCCTCAATTTAGTGTTCTTGCCTGACGCGTTTCGATGCTTTTGCATCTCATCAGAGGCAGCTTCAATTCACAGTTGAGATCGGCCCTCTTTTATTTCCATTTTTGCATGCATGTGTTTTCTATTTACCCAGAGTGGGTTTTGCCGTTCGAGCACATATTCTAATGCATGCTGGGAACTTGAGTCACTTCGTTTCATGCTTAAGTTCTAAGAGAGCTTTCATCGTTATCTCTAAGTGGGTTCCCACTGTGAAGTCATTAAAGCTCTGTATTGTTCTTTGTAGAATTCAGCACGATGTGGAGAGTTTCATTCAGACCAACCCCAAACGCTGTTCGGCCATAGAAAAGTTCGTTGGCCCAGCCTCTCTTTTTCTCGGTTGAGAGATGGTGCTCCTCCCGCGACGGGGGCCGCCGCTTAACATGATATCACAAAGTTTGCCCTAAAGCTTGGGAGGTCACGCGGCTTGGAATTTACCATCCGGCATACTCGTCATTCTCCCCGCATGATGCCTCAATTTAGTGTTCTTGCCTGACGCGTTTCGATGCTTTTGCATCTCATCAGAGGCAGCTTCAATTCACAGTTGAGATCGGCCCTCTTTTATTTCCATTTTTGCATGCATGTGTTTTCTATTTACCCAGAGTGGGTTTTGCTGTTCGAGCACATATTCTAATGCATGCTGGGAACTTGAGTCACTTCGTTTCATGCTTAAGTTCTAAGAGAGCTTTCATCGTTATCCCTAAGTGGGTTCCCACTGTGAAGTCATTAAAGCTCTGTATTGTTCTTTGTAGAATTCAGCACGATGTGGAGAGTTTCATTCAGACGAACCCCAAACGCTGTTCGGCCATAGAAAAGTTTGTTGGCCCAGCCTCTCTTTTTCTCGGTTGAGAGATGGTGCTCCTCCCTTGACGGGGGCCGCCGCTTAACATGAGATCACAAAGTTTGCCCTAAAGCTTGGGAGGTCACGCGGCTTGGAATTAACCATCCGGCATACTCGTTATTCTCCCCGCATGGTGCCTCAATTTAGTGTTCTTGCCTGACGCGTTTCGATGCTTTTGCATCTCATCAGAGGCAGCTTCAATTCACAGTTGAGATCGGCCCTCTTTTATTTCCATTTTTGCATGCATGTGTTTTCTATTTACCCAGAGTGGGTTTTGCCGTTTGAGCTCATATTCTAATGCATGCTGGGAACTTGAGTCACTTCGTTTCATGCTTAAGTTCTAAGAGAGCTTTCATCGTTATCCCTAAGTGGGTTCCCACTGTGAAGTCATTAAAGCTCTGTATTGTTCTTTGTAGAATTCAGCACGATGTGGAGAGTTTCATTCAGACCAACCCCAAACGCTGTTCGGCCATAGAAAAGTTCGTTGGCCCAGCCTCTCTTTTTCTCGGTTGAGAGATCGTGCTCCTCCCGCGACGGGGGCCGCCGCTTAACATGAGATCACAAAGTTTGCCCTAAAGCTTGGGAGGTCACGCGGCTTGGAATTTACCATCCGGCATACTCGTCATTCTCCCCGCATGGTGCCTCAATTTAGTGTTCTTGCCTGACGCGTTTCGATGCTTTTGCATCTCATCAGAGGCAGCTTCAATTCACAGTTGAGATCGGCCCTCTTTTATTTCCATTTTTGCATGCATGTGTTTTCTATTTACCCAGAGTGGGTTTTGCCGTTCGAGCACATATTCTAATGCATGCTGGGAACTTGAGTCACTTCGTTTCATGCTTAAGTTCTAAGAGAGATTTCATCGTTATCCCTAAGTGGGTTCCCACTGTGAAGTCATTAAAGCTCTGTATTGTTCTTTGTAGAATTCAGCACGATGTGGAGAGTTTCATTCAGACGAACCCCAAACGCTGTTCGGCCATAGAAAAGTTTGTTGGCCCAGCCTCTCTTTTTCTCGGTTGAGAGATGGTGCTCCTCCCGCGACGGGGGCCGCCGCTTAACATGAGATCACAAAGTTTGCCCTAAAGCTTGGGAGGTCACGCGGCTTGGAATTTACCATCCGGCATACTCGTCATTCTCCCCGCATGGTGCCTCAATTTAGTGTTCTTGCCTGACGCGTTTCGATGCTTTTGCATCTCATCAGAGGCAGCTTCAATTCACAGTTGAGATCGGCCCTCTTTTATTTCCATTTTTGTATGCATGTGTTTTCTATTTACCCAGAGTGGGTTTTGCCGTTCGAGCACATATTCGAATGCATGCTGGGAACTTGAGTCACTTCGTTTCATGCTTAAGTTCTAAGAGAGATTTCATCGTTATCCCTAAGTGGGTTCCCACTGTGAAGTCATTAAAGCTCTGTATTGTTCTTTGTAGAATTCAGCACGATGTGGAGAGTTTCATTCAGACGAACCCCAAACGCTGTTCGGCCATAGAAAAGTTCGTTGGCCCAGCCTCTCTTTTTCTCGGTTGAGAGATGGTGCTCCTCCCGCGACGGGGGCCACCGCTTAACATGAGATCACAAAGTTTGCCCTAAAGCTTGGGAGGTCACGCGGCTTAGAATTTACCATCCGGCATACTCGTCATTCTCCCCGCATGGTGCCTCAATTTAGTGTTCTTGCCTGACGCGTTTCGATGCTTTTGCATCTCATCAGAGGCAGCTTCAATTCACAGTTGAGATCGGCCCTCTTTTATTTCCATTTTTGCATGCATGTGTTTTCTATTTACCCAGAGTGGGTTTTGCCGTTCGAGCACATATTCTAATGCATGCTGGGAACTTGAGTCACTTCGTTTCATGCTTAAGTTCTAAGAGAGCTTTCATCGTTATCCCTAAGTGGGTTCCCACTGTGAAGTCATTAAAGCTCTGTATTGTTCTTTGTAGAATTCAGCACGATGTGGAGAGTTTCATTCAGACCAACCCCAAACGCTGTTCGGCCATAGAAAAGTTCGTTGGCCCAGCCTCTCTTTTTCTCGGTTGAGAGATGGTGCTCCTCCCGCGACGGGGGCCGCCGCTTAACATGAGATCACAAAGTTTGCCCTAAAGCTTGGGAGGTCACCCGGCTTGGAATTTACCATCCGGCATACTCGTCATTCTCCCCGCATGGTGCCTCAATTTAGTGTTCTTGCCTGACGCGTTTCGATGCTTTTGCATCTCATCAGAGGCAGCTTCAATTCACAGTTGAGATCGGCCCTCTTTTATTTCCATTTTTGCATGCATGTGTTTTCTATTTACCCAGAGTGGGTTTTGCCGTTCGAGCACATATTCTAATGCATGCTGGGAACTTGAGTCACTTCGTTTCATGCTTAAGTTCTAAGAGAGATTTCATCGTTATCCCTAAGTGGGTTCCCACCGTGAAGTCATTAAAGCTCTGTATTGTTCTTTGTAGAATTCAGCACGATGTGGAGAGTTTCATTCAGACGAACCCCAAACGCTGTTCGGCCATAGAAAAGTTTGTTGGCCCAGCCTCTCTTTTTCTCGGTTGAGAGATGGTGCTCCTCCCGCGACGGGGGCTGCCGCTTAACATGAGATCACAAAGTTTGCCCTAAAGCTTGGGAGGTCACGCGGCTTGGAATTTACCATCCGGCATACTCGTCATTCTCCCCGCATGGTGCCTCAATTTAGTGTTCTTGCCTGACGCGTTTCGATGCTTTTGCATCTCATCAGAGGCAGCTTCAATTCACAGTTGAGATCGGCCCTCTTTTATTTCCATTTTTGCATGCATGTGTTTTCTATTTACCCAGAGTGGGTTTTGCCGTTCGAGCACATATTCTAATGCATGCTGGGAACTTGAGTCACTTCGTTTCATGCTTAAGTTCTAAGAGAGATTTCATCGTTATCCCTAAGTGGGTTCCCACTGTGAAGTCATTAAAGCTCTGTATTGTTCTTTGTAGAATTCAGCACGATGTGGAGAGTTTCATTCAGACGAACCCCAAACGCTGTTCGGCCATAGAAAAGTTTGTTGGCCCAGCCTCTCTTTTTCTCGGTTGAGAGATGGTGCTCCTCCCTTGACGGGGGCCGCCGCTTAACATGAGATCACAAAGTTTGCCCTAAAGCTTGGGAGGTCACGCGGCTTGGAATTTACCATCCGGCATACTCGTTATTCTCCCCGCATGGTGCCTCAATTTAGTGTTCTTGCCTGACGCGTTTCGATGCTTTTGCATCTCATCAGAGGCAGCTTCAATTCACAGTTGAGATCGGCCCTCTTTTATTTCCATTTTTGCATGCATGTGTTTTCTATTTACCCAGAGTGGGTTTTGCCGTTCGAGCTCATATTCTAATGCATGCTGGGAACTTGAGTCACTTCGTTTCATGCTTAAGTTCTAAGAGAGCTTTCATCGTTATCCCTAAGTGGGTTCCCACTGTGAAGTCATTAAAGCTCTGTATTGTTCTTTGTAGAATTCAGCACGATGTGGAGAGTTTCATTCAGACCAACCCCAAACGCTGTTCGGCCATAGAAAAGTTCGTTGGCCCAGCCTCTCTTTTTCTCGGTTGAGAGATCGTGCTCCTCCCGCGACGGGGGCCGCCGCTTAACATGAGATCACAAAGTTTGCCCTAAAGCTTGGGAGGTCACGCGGCTTGGAATTTACCATCCGGCATACTCGTCATTCTCCCCGCATGGAGCCTCAATTTAGTGTTCTTGCCTGACGCGTTTCGATGCTTTTGCATCTCATCAGAGGCAGCTTCAATTCACAGTTGAGATCGGCCCTCTTTTATTTCCATTTTTGCATGCATGTGTTTTCTATTTACCCAGAGTGGGTTTTGCCGTTCGAGCACATATTCTAATGCATGCTGGGAACTTGAGTCACTTCGTTTCATGCTTAAGTTCTAAGAGAGATTTCATCGTTATCCCTAAGTGGGTTCCCACTGTGAAGTCATTAAAGCTCTGTATTGTTCTTTGTAGAATTCAGCACGATGTGGAGAGTTTCATTCAGACGAACCCCAAACGCTGTTCGGCCATAGAAAAGTTTGTTGGCCCAGCCTCTCTTTTTCTCGGTTGAGAGATGGTGCTCCTCCCGCGACGGGGGCCGCCGCTTAACATGAGATCACAAAGTTTGCCCTAAAGCTTGGGAGGTCACGCGGCTTGGAATTTACCATCCGGCATACTCGTCATTCTCCCCGCATGGTGCCTCAATTTAGTGTTCTTGCCTGACGCGTTTCGATGCTTTTGCATCTCATCAGAGGCAGCTTCAATTCACAGTTGAGATCGGCCCTCTTTTATTTCCATTTTTGCATGCATGTGTTTTCTATTTACCCAGAGTGGGTTTTGCCGTTCGAGCACATATTCGAATGCATGCTGGGAACTTGAGTCACTTCGTTTCATGCTTAAGTTCTAAGAGAGATTTCATCGTTATCCCTAAGTGGGTTCCCACTGTGAAGTCATTAAAGCTCTGTATTGTTCTTTGTAGAATTCAGCACGATGTGGAGAGTTTCATTCAGACGAACCCCAAACGCTGTTCGGCCATAGAAAAGTTCGTTGGCCCAGCCTCTCTTTTTCTCGGTTGAGAGATGGTGCTCCTCCCGCGACGGGGGCCACCGCTTAACATGAGATCACAAAGTTTGCCCTAAAGCTTGGGAGGTCACGCGGCTTAGAATTTACCATCCGGCATACTCGTCATTCTCCCCGCATGGTGCCTCAATTTAGTGTTCTTGCCTGACGCGTTTCGATGCTTTTGCATCTCATCAGAGGCAGCTTCAATTCACAGTTGAGATCGGCCCTCTTTTATTTCCATTTTTGCATGCATGTGTTTTCTATTTACCCAGAGTGGGTTTTGCCGTTCGAGCACATATTCTAATGCATGCTGGGAACTTGAGTCACTTCGTTTCATGCTTAAGTTCTAAGAGAGCTTTCATCGTTATCCCTAAGTGGGTTCCCACTGTGAAGTCATTAAAGCTCTGTATTGTTCTTTGTAGAATTCAGCACGATGTGGAGAGTTTCATTCAGACCAACCCCAAACGCTGTTCGGCCATAGAAAAGTTCGTTGGCCCAGCCTCTCTTTTTCTCGGTTGAGAGATGGTGCTCCTCCCGCGACGGGGGCCGCCGCTTAACATGAGATCACAAAGTTTGCCCTAAAGCTTGGGAGGTCACGCGGCTTGGAATTTACCATCCGGCATACTCGTCATTCTCCCCGCATGGTGCCTCAATTTAGTGTTCTTGCCTGACGCGTTTCGATGCTTTTGCATCTCATCAGAGGCAGCTTCAATTCACAGTTGAGATCGGCCCTCTTTTATTTCCATTTTTGCATGCATGTGTTTTCTATTTACCCAGAGTGGGTTTTGCCGTTCGAGCACATATTCTAATGCATGCTGGGAACTTGAGTCACTTCGTTTCATGCTTAAGTTCTAAGAGAGATTTCATCGTTATCCCTAAGTGGGTTCCCACCGTGAAGTCATTAAAGCTCTGTATTGTTCTTTGTAGAATTCAGCACGATGTGGAGAGTTTCATTCAGACGAACCCCAAACGCTGTTCGGCCATAGAAAAGTTTGTTGGCCCAGCCTCTCTTTTTCTCGGTTGAGAGATGGTGCTCCTCCCGCGACGGGGGCCGCCGCTTAACATGAGATCACAAAGTTTGCCCTAAAGCTTGGGAGGTCACGCGGCTTGGAATTTACCATCCGGCATACTCGTCATTCTCCCCGCATGGTGCCTCAATTTAGTGTTCTTGCCTGACGCGTTTCGATGCTTTTGCATCTCATCAGAGGCAGCTTCAATTCACAGTTGAGATCGGCCCTCTTTTATTTCCATTTTTGCATGCATGTGTTTTCTATTTACCCAGAGTGGGTTTTGCCGTTCGAGCACATATTCTAATGCATGCTGGGAACTTGAGTCACTTCGTTTCATGCTTAAGTTCTAAGAGAGATTTCATCGTTATCCCTAAGTGGGTTCCCACTGTGAAGTCATTAAAGCTCTGTATTGTTCTTTGTAGAATTCAGCACGATGTGGAGAGTTTCATTCAGACGAACCCCAAACGCTGTTCGGCCATAGAAAAGTTTGTTGGCCCAGCCTCTCTTTTTCTCGGTTGAGAGATGGTGCTCCTCCCGCGACGGGGGCCACCGCTTAACATGAGATCACAAAGTTTGCCCTAAAGCTTGGGAGGTCACGCGGCTTGGAATTTACCATCCGGCATACTCGTCATTCTCCCCGCATGGTGCCTCAATTTAGTGTTCTTGCCTGACGCGTTTCGATGCTTTTGCATCTCATCAGAGGCAGCTTCAATTCACAGTTGAGATCGGCCCTCTTTTATTGCCATTTTTGCATGCATGAAACACGGCGCCGGGAAACTCTAAGAGGGGGAATTTCGTCCGCCAGGACAAGGCACTTTGTGGTTCACGAGCGCACCCGCCCTGAAACCACAAGGACCTCTCTCCTCCCGGTTTCTACTCAACCTGCCTAATACTAAGATGTGTTTATCCACACATCAGTTACTGTTGTCAAAATAACGCAAGACTTGGTTTTCTGCCGCTACCGAGGCAGACATCCCTAGGTCATAGAAGCCAAACAAACACAATTTTTGGTTAGCCTGTCCACGCCCTGACCGGTCCCTTCGCGCCCTTTCTTGTGTCCACTCCGGATCAGCAAATCCTGTCCAGTAAGCCATTCTCCAGCCCTGAAGATTCGCATTTGTTCCTTGAGATGAAACACGTGTTGGCTTTTTTGAAACGGAACAATAAACAGAAAATGGACACTCCGAATACAGACTATTGATTGACTTACCCGTCTCAATAGATGAACTTTCTTTGAATTACGTATCTCCACCAACTGTTTAGATTGATGTGCTATATGTCACTATTGTATGTAAACAATCGTATACAAATTTTGAAATTGTACGCATTTGTGTTAGTGCATGGGCACAGTTGTTCATATTCATTGTAGACCAGTTTTCTGGTCTTTCTGAGTGGTTGTGAGGTATTACCACTCGCCCTATTGCCTACACCATTTTTTACTCTTGCCTGCCACCATTTAGCGGTTACCAAGGCGTGCGCCCTGAAGATCTGGTATTCCCAAAAAGACCTCAGCAGGTGCTCCCACTTAAGGAAATTCACTGAAAAAACCATAGGTTTCACACACGTTATAGTTAGGAATTAGCATTTAAAAAACCTTAGAAATTCACTGAAAAAACCATAGTTTTCACCCATGTTATAGTTAGCTGGACATTTCTCTCATACAATACCATAGAAATTCCCCCGTTATAGTTAGTTCAGCTAACTATAACTTGCGCGCCCGCATTGCACTGCTGATGACGTCACATATTACATCACTCATGACATGGTCAATGACATCACTCATGACATCACTGATGACATCTCAAATGACATCCCTGATGACATCATCCTTGTGAAAGAGTGGCAGACCTCCTCTCAGCGTAATATGACCTTTGATACACACATTAAAAAATAGAAACTACAATTTTCCAAAAAATGGAGATAGCAATACCAGTTACAACAACCTATTCAGTGATTCGACCACCTATATACACATCCACTCATTCACTAACAGTTCTATATAGTCACTCATACATGTACTCACTTATCATATGTACTGATACACCTATACATCCTGTTACATACCGACAGTCATCCATAGAGTTACTCACACACATACTCACACATGCAAAAAAACTATCAAACATCCATTTATTTGCATATACAGCTATACACACACTACCACACTTACTTCTACAGAAACTTACACATATTTACTCTCTTAAACAATCACTTATACAAACACATACTTATTTAAACAGGAACTCTTCCAATCTCTCACTCTCACATATACTCACTTATATACATCAATACTCACATATACTAGATTAAACTATATGTAGTTACTCATAAAGATACTATTAAGACAATCATTCACTCACTAACACACCCATATACACATTCATCCACCCATACAGTCCTGCACACATGCTGTCTTCAAAACACATACAAACAGTGAGTCAGACATTCATGCATTTATGCACTAAGTAATACCCCCACCAAACCATACAGACACTCATACTGATACTCAAAAAAACAACTAATAACCCATATACACACTCATGTAGCTACTCACCAAAGCATGCAGTCACTTATACACAAAGTGAGACACTGATACATATATTTAAATATTTAAACATTACTCGCTCATATATGTATTCACTAAGATACACTTAATTAGTCAGTTAACCAATTAATTTTACAAAAAAAGCATCCATTTAGACACTTATTTACCCATTTATTCTTCCATCGACCTTTAGATATACATATATAAAAAATATGTATTTTTCCGAAAGACACACAAACACTGGATGATGTCATCAGTGATATCATCAGGGATGTCATCAGTGATGTCATGAGTGATGTCACTGACCATGTCATGAGTGATGTAATATGTGACTTCATCAGCAGTGCATTGCGGGCGCGCGAGGTATAGTTAGCTGGACTAACTATAACGGGGGAATTTCCATGGTTTTATATGGGAGAAATGTCCAGCTAACTATAACATGGGTGAAACCTATGGTTTTTTTCAGTGAATTTCTAAGGTTTTTTAAATGCTAATTCCTAACTATAACGTGTGTGAAACCTATGGTTTTTTCAGTGAATATATATATATATATATATTTATATATATAAAAACAAATTGCCCGAAAGCTTTGAGCAGGCACACGACATCGCTCTGGCCATTAGACATTGAATTGCGGCTTGTGTTAATGCTCTGTTTCAATTTTTCAAGTGCCGACGCGTTTCAAGGATCACTCCTTTTCCTCAGGGCTGCATTCACAAACACATCAAAAGATCGTGATGTTTCCGGCATTATTTATTTCCATTTTCGGCCATAGAAAAGTTTGTTGGCCCAGCCTCTCTTTTTCTCGGTTGAGAGATGGTGCTCCTCCCGCGACGGGGGCCACCGCTTAACATGAGATCACAAAGTTTGCCCTAAAGCTTGGGAGGTCACGCGGCTTGGAATTTACCATCCGGCATACTCGTCATTCTCCCCGCATGGTGCCTCAATTTAGTGTTCTTGCCTGACGCGTTTCGATGCTTTTGCATCTCATCAGAGGCAGCTTCAATTCACAGTTGAGATCGGCCCTCTTTTATTTCCATTTTTGCATGCATGTGTTTTCTATTTACCCAGAGTGGGTTTTGCCGTTCGAGCACATATTCTAATGCATGCTGGGAACTTGAGTCACTTCGTTTCATGCTTAAGTTCTAAGAGAGCTTTCATCGTTATCTCTAAGTGGGTTCCCACTGTGAAGTCATTAAAGCTCTGTATTGTTCTTTGTAGAATTCAGCACGATGTGGAGAGTTTCATTCAGACCAACCCCAAACGCTGTTCGGCCATAGAAAAGTTCGTTGGCCCAGCCTCTCTTTTTCTCGGTTGAGAGATGGTGCTCCTCCCGCGACGGGGGCCGCCGCTTAACATGATATCACAAAGTTTGCCCTAAAGCTTGGGAGGTCACGCGGCTTGGAATTTACCATCCGGCATACTCGTCATTCTCCCCGCATGATGCCTCAATTTAGTGTTCTTGCCTGACGCGTTTCGATGCTTTTGCATCTCATCAGAGGCAGCTTCAATTCACAGTTGAGATCGGCCCTCTTTTATTTCCATTTTTGCATGCATGTGTTTTCTATTTACCCAGAGTGGGTTTTGCCGTTCGAGCACATATTCTAATGCATGCTGGGAACTTGAGTCACTTCGTTTCATGCTTAAGTTCTAAGAGAGCTTTCATCGTTATCCCTAAGTGGGTTCCCACTGTGAAGTCATTAAAGCTCTGTATTGTTCTTTGTAGAATTCAGCACGATGTGGAGAGTTTCATTCAGACCAACCCCAAACGCTGTTCGGCCATAGAAAAGTTTGTTGGCCCAGCCTCTCTTTTTCTCGGTTGAGAGATGGTGCTCCTCCCTTGACGGGGGCCGCCGCTTAACATGAGATCACAAAGTTTGCCCTAAAGCTTGGGAGGTCACGCGGCTTGGAATTTACCATCCGGCATACTCGTTATTCTCCCCGCATGGTGCCTCAATTTAGTGTTCTTGCCTGACGCGTTTCGATGCTTTTGCATCTCATCAGATGCAGCTTCAATTCACAGTTGAGATCGGCCCTCTTTTATTTCCATTTTTGCATGCATGTGTTTTCTATTTACCCAGAGTGGGTTTTGCCGTTCGAGCTCATATTCTAATGCATGCTGGGAACTTGAGTCACTTCGTTTCATGCTTAAGTTCTAAGAGAGCTTTCATCGTTATCCCTAAGTGGGTTCCCACTGTGAAGTCATTAAAGCTCTGTATTGTTCTTTGTAGAATTCAGCACGATGTGGAGAGTTTCATTCAGACCAACCCCAAACGCTGTTCGGCCATAGAAAAGTTCGTTGGCCCAGCCTCTCTTTTTCTCGGTTGAGAGATCGTGCTCCTCCCGCGACGGGGGCCGCCGCTTAACATGAGATCACAAAGTTTGCCCTAAAGCTTGGGAGGTCACGCGGCTTGGAATTTACCATCCGGCATACTCGTCATTCTCCCCGCATGGTGCCTCAATTTAGTGTTCTTGCCTGACGCGTTTCGATGCTTTTGCATCTCATCAGAGGCAGCTTCAATTCACAGTTGAGATCGGCCCTCTTTTATTTCCATTTTTGCATGCATGTGTTTTCTATTTACCCAGAGTGGGTTTTGCCGTTCGAGCACATATTCTAATGCATGCTGGGAACTTGAGTCACTTCGTTTCATGCTTAAGTTCTAAGAGAGATTTCATCGTTATCCCTAAGTGGGTTCCCACTGTGAAGTCATTAAAGCTCTGTATTGTTCTTTGTAGAATTCAGCACGATGTGGAGAGTTTCATTCAGACGAACCCCAAACGCTGTTCGGCCATAGAAAAGTTTGTTGGCCCAGCCTCTCTTTTTCTCGGTTGAGAGATGGTGCTCCTCCCGCGACGGGGGCCGCCGCTTAACATGAGATCACAAAGTTTGCCCTAAAGCTTGGGAGGTCACGCGGCTTGGAATTTACCATCCGGCATACTCGTCATTCTCCCCGCATGGTGCCTCAATTTAGTGTTCTTGCCTGACGCGTTTCGATGCTTTTGCATCTCATCAGAGGCAGCTTCAATTCACAGTTGAGATCGGCCCTCTTTTATTTCCATTTTTGCATGCATGTGTTTTCTATTTACCCAGAGTGGGTTTTGCCGTTCGAGCACATATTCGAATGCATGCTGGGAACTTGAGTCACTTCGTTTCATGCTTAAGTTCTAAGAGAGATTTCATCGTTATCCCTAAGTGGGTTCCCACTGTGAAGTCATTAAAGCTCTGTATTGTTCTTTGTAGAATTCAGCACGATGTGGAGAGTTTCATTCAGACGAACCCCAAACGCTGTTCGGCCATAGAAAAGTTCGTTGGCCCAGCCTCTCTTTTTCTCGGTTGAGAGATGGTGCTCCTCCCGCGACGGGGGCCACCGCTTAACATGAGATCACAAAGTTTGCCCTAAAGCTTGGGAGGTCACGCGGCTTAGAATTTACCATCCGGCATACTCGTCATTCTCCCCGCATGGTGCCTCAATTTAGTGTTCTTGCCTGACGCGTTTCGATGCTTTTGCATCTCATCAGAGGCAGCTTCAATTCACAGTTGAGATCGGCCCTCTTTTATTTCCATTTTTGCATGCATGTGTTTTCTATTTACCCAGAGTGGGTTTTGCCGTTCGAGCACATATTCTAATGCATGCTGGGAACTTGAGTCACTTCGTTTCATGCTTAAGTTCTAAGAGAGCTTTCATCGTTATCCCTAAGTGGGTTCCCACTGTGAAGTCATTAAAGCTCTGTATTGTTCTTTGTAGAATTCAGCACGATGTGGAGAGTTTCATTCAGACCAACCCCAAACGCTGTTCGGCCATAGAAAAGTTTGTTGGCCCAGCCTCTCTTTTTCTCGGTTGAGAGATGGTGCTCCTCCCTTGACGGGGGCCGCCGCTTAACATGAGATCACAAAGTTTGCCCTAAAGCTTGGGAGGTCACGCGGCTTGGAATTTACCATCCGGCATACTCGTTATTCTCCCCGCATGGTGCCTCAATTTAGTGTTCTTGCCTGACGCGTTTCGATGCTTTTGCATCTCATCAGAGGCAGCTTCAATTCACAGTTGAGATCGGCCCTCTTTTATTTCCATTTTTGCATGCATGTGTTTTCTATTTACCCAGAGTGGGTTTTGCCGTTCGAGCTCATATTCTAATGCATGCTGGGAACTTGAGTCACTTCGTTTCATGCTTAAGTTCTAAGAGAGCTTTCATCGTTATCCCTAAGTGGGTTCCCACTGTGAAGTCATTAAAGCTCTGTATTGTTCTTTGTAGAATTCAGCACGATGTGGAGAGTTTCATTCAGACCAACCCCAAACGCTGTTCGGCCATAGAAAAGTTCGTTGGCCCAGCCTCTCTTTTTCTCGGTTGAGAGATCGTGCTCCTCCCGCGACGGGGGCCGCCGCTTAACATGAGATCACAAAGTTTGCCCTAAAGCTTGGGAGGTCACGCGGCTTGGAATTTACCATCCGGCATACTCGTCATTCTCCCCGCATGGTGCCTCAATTTAGTGTTCTTGCCTGACGCGTTTCGATGCTTTTGCATCTCATCAGAGGCAGCTTCAATTCACAGTTGAGATCGGCCCTCTTTTATTTCCATTTTTGCATGCATGTGTTTTCTATTTACCCAGAGTGGGTTTTGCCGTTCGAGCACATATTCTAATGCATGCTGGGAACTTGAGTCACTTCGTTTCATGCTTAAGTTCTAAGAGAGATTTCATCGTTATCCCTAAGTGGGTTCCCACTGTGAAGTCATTAAAGCTCTGTATTGTTCTTTGTAGAATTCAGCACGATGTGGAGAGTTTCATTCAGACGAACCCCAAACGCTGTTCGGCCATAGAAAAGTTTGTTGGCCCAGCCTCTCTTTTTCTCGGTTGAGAGATGGTGCTCCTCCCGCGACGGGGGCCGCCGCTTAACATGAGATCACAAAGTTTGCCCTAAAGCTTGGGAGGTCACGCGGCTTGGAATTTACCATCCGGCATACTCGTCATTCTCCCCGCATGGTGCCTCAATTTAGTGTTCTTGCCTGACGCGTTTCGATGCTTTTGCATCTCATCAGAGGCAGCTTCAATTCACAGTTGAGATCGGCCCTCTTTTATTTCCATTTTTGCATGCATGTGTTTTCTATTTACCCAGAGTGGGTTTTGCCATTCGAGCACATATTCGAATGCATGCTGGGAACTTGAGTCACTTCGTTTCATGCTTAAGTTCTAAGAGAGATTTCATCGTTATCCCTAAGTGGGTTCCCACTGTGAAGTCATTAAAGCTCTGTATTGTTCTTTGTAGAATTCAGCACGATGTGGAGAGTTTCATTCAGATGAACCCCAAACGCTGTTCGGCCATAGAAAAGTTCGTTGGCCCAGCCTCTCTTTTTCTCGGTTGAGAGATGGTGCTCCTCCCGCGACGGGGGCCACCGCTTAACATGAGATCACAAAGTTTGCCCTAAAGCTTGGGAGGTCACGCGGCTTAGAATTTACCATCCGGCATACTCGTCATTCTCCCCGCATGGTGCCTCAATTTAGTGTTCTTGCCTGACGCGTTTCGATGCTTTTGCATCTCATCAGAGGCAGCTTCAATTCACAGTTGAGATCGGCCCTCTTTTATTTCCATTTTTGCATGCATGTGTTTTCTATTTACCCAGAGTGGGTTTTGCCGTTCGAGCACATATTCTAATGCATGCTGGGAACTTGAGTCACTTCGTTTCATGCTTAAGTTCTAAGAGAGCTTTCATCGTTATCCCTAAGTGGGTTCCCACTGTGAAGTCATTAAAGCTCTGTATTGTTCTTTGTAGAATTCAGCACGATGTGGAGAGTTTCATTCAGACCAACCCCAAACGCTGTTCGGCCATAGAAAAGTTCGTTGGCCCAGCCTCTCTTTTTCTCGGTTGAGAGATGGTGCTCCTCCCGCGACGGGGGCCGCCGCTTAACATGAGATCACAAAGTTTGCCCTAAAGCTTGGGAGGTCACGCGGCTTGGAATTTACCATCCGGCATACTCGTCATTCTCCCCGCATGGTGCCTCAATTTAGTGTTCTTGCCTGACGCGTTTCGATGCTTTTGCATCTCATCAGAGGCAGCTTCAATTCACAGTTGAGATCGGCCCTCTTTTATTTCCATTTTTGCATGCATGTGTTTTCTATTTACCCAGAGTGGGTTTTGCCGTTCGAGCACATATTCTAATGCATGCTGGGAACTTGAGTCACTTCGTTTCATGCTTAAGTTCTAAGAGAGATTTCATCGTTATCCCTAAGTGGGTTCCCACCGTGAAGTCATTAAAGCTCTGTATTGTTCTTTGTAGAATTCAGCACGATGTGGAGAGTTTCATTCAGACGAACCCCAAACGCTGTTCGGCCATAGAAAAGTTTGTTGGCCCAGCCTCTCTTTTTCTCGGTTGAGAGATGGTGCTCCTCCCGCGACGGGGGCCGCCGCTTAACATGAGATCACAAAGTTTGCCCTAAAGCTTGGGAGGTCACGCGGCTTGGAATTTACCATCCGGCATACTCGTCATTCTCCCCGCATGGTGCCTCAATTTAGTGTTCTTGCCTGACGCGTTTCGATGCTTTTGCATCTCATCAGAGGCAGCTTCAATTCACAGTTGAGATCGGCCCTCTTTTATTTCCATTTTTGCATGCATGTGTTTTCTATTTACCCAGAGTGGGTTTTGCCGTTCGAGCACATATTCTAATGCATGCTGGGAACTTGAGTCACTTCGTTTCATGCTTAAGTTCTAAGAGAGATTTCATCGTTATCCCTAAGTGGGTTCCCACTGTGAAGTCATTAAAGCTCTGTATTGTTCTTTGTAGAATTCAGCACGATGTGGAGAGTTTCATTCAGACGAACCCCAAACGCTGTTCGGCCATAGAAAAGTTTGTTGGCCCAGCCTCTCTTTTTCTCGGTTGAGAGATGGTGCTCCTCCCGCGACGGGGGCCACCGCTTAACATGAGATCACAAAGTTTGCCCTAAAGCTTGGGAGGTCACGCGGCTTGGAATTTACCATCCGGCATACTCGTCATTCTCCCCGCATGGTGCCTCAATTTAGTGTTCTTGCCTGACGCGTTTCGATGCTTTTGCATCTCATCAGAGGCAGCTTCAATTCACAGTTGAGATCGGCCCTCTTTTATTGCCATTTTTGCATGCATGAAACACGGCGCCGGGAAACTCTAAGAGGGGGAATTTCGTCCGCCAGGACAAGGCACTTTGTGGTTCACGAGCGCACCCGCCCTGAAACCACAAGGACCTCTCTCCTCCCGGTTTCTACTCAACCTGCCTAATACTAAGATGTGTTTATCCACACATCAGTTACTGTTGTCAAAATAACGCAAGACTTGGTTTTCTGCCGCTACCGAGGCAGACATCCCTAGGTCATAGAAGCCAAACAAACACAATTTTTGGTTAGCCTGTCCACGCCCTGACCGGTCCCTTCGCGCCCTTTCTTGTGTCCACTCCGGATCAGCAAATCCTGTCCAGTAAGCCATTCTCCAGCCCTGAAGATTCGCATTTGTTCCTTGCGATGAAACACGTGTTGGCTTTTTTGAAACGGAACAATAAACAGAAAATGGACACTCCGAATACAGACTATTGATTGACTTACCCGTCTCAATAGATGAACTTTCTTTGAATTACGTATCTCCACCAACTGTTTAGATTGATGTGCTATATGTCACTATTGTATGTAAACAATCGTATACAAATTTTGAAATTGTACGCATTTGTGTTAGTGCATGGGCACAGTTGTTCATATTCATTGTAGACCAGTTTTCTGGTCTTTCTGAGTGGTTGTGAGGTATTACCACTCGCCCTATTGCCTACACCATTTTTTACTCTTGCCTGCCACCATTTAGCGGTTACCAAGGCGTGCGCCCTGAAGATCTGGTATTCCCAAAAAGACCTCAGCAGGTGCTCCCACTTAAGGATAACGATGAAAGCTCTCTTAGAACTTAAGCATGAAACGAAGTGACTCAAGTTCCCAGCATGCATTAGAATATGTGCTCGAACGGCAAAACCCACTCTGGGTAAATAGAAAACACATGCATGCAAAAATGGAAAGAAAAGAGGGCCGATCTCAACTGTGAATTGAAGCTGCCTCGGATGAGATGCAAAGGCATCGAAACGCGTCAGGCAAGAACACTAAATTGAGGCACCATGCGGGGAGAATGACGAGTATGCCGGATGGTAAATTCCAAGCCGCGTGACCTCCCAAGCTTTAGGGCAAACTTTGTGATCTCATGTTAAGCGGCGGCCCCCGTCGCGGAAGGAGCACCATCTCTCAACCGAGAAAAAGAGAGGCTGGGCCAACGAACTTTTCTATGGCCGAACAGCGTTTGGGGTTGGTCTGAATGAAACTCTCCACATCGTGCTGAATTCTACAAAGAACAATACAGAGCTTTAATGACTTCACAGTGGGAACCCACTTAGGGATAACGATGAAAGCTCTCTTAGAACTTAAGCATGAAACGAAGTGACTCAAGTTCCCAGCATGCATTAGAATATGTGCTCGAACGGCAAAACCCACTCTGGGTAAATAGAAAACACATGCATGCAAAAATGGAAATAAAAGAGGGCCGATCTCAACTGTGAATTGAAGCTGCCTCTGATGAGATGCAAAAGCATCGAAACGCGTCAGGCAAGAACACTAAATTGAGGCACCATGCGGGGAGAATGACGAGTATGCCGGATGGTAAATTCCAAGCCGCGTGACCTCCCAAGCTTTAGGGCAAACTTTGTGATCTCATTTTAAGCGGCGGCCCCCGTCGCGGGAGGAGCACCATCTCTCAACCGAGAAAAAGAGAGGCTGGGCCAACGAACTTTTCTATGGCCGAACAGCGTTTGGGGTTCGTCTGAATGAAACTCTCCACATCGTGCTGAATTCTACAAAGAACAATACAGAGCTTTAATGACTTCACAGTGGGAACCCACTTAGGGATAACGATGAAAGCTCTCTTAGAACTTAAGCATGAAACGAAGTGACTCAAGTTCCCAGCATGCATTAGAATATGTTCTCGAACGGCAAAACTCACTCTGGGTAAATAGAAAACACATGCATGCAAAAATGGAAATAAAAGAGGGCCGATCTCAACTGTGAATTGAAGCTGCCTCTGATGAGATGCAAAAGCATCGAAACGCGTCAGGCAAGAACACTAAATTGAGGCACCATGCGGGGAGAATGACGAGTATGCCGGATGGTAAATTCCAAGCCGCGTGACCTCCCAAGCTTTAGGGCAAACTTTGTGATCTCATGTTAAGCGGCGGCCCCCGTCGCTGGAGGAGCACCATCTCTCAACCGAGAAAAAGAGAGGCTGGGCCAACGAACTTTTCTATGGCCGAACAGCGTTTGGGGTTCGTCTGAATGAAACTCTCCACATCGTGCTGAATTCTACAAAGAACAATACAGAGCTTTAATGACTTCACAGTGGGAACCCACTTAGGGATAACGATGAAAGCTCTCTTAGAACTTAAGCATGAAACGAAGTGACTCAAGTTCCCAGCATGCATTAGAATATGTGCTCGAACGGCAAAACCCACTCTGGGTAAATAGAAAACACATGCATGCAAAAATGAAAATAAAAGAGGGCCGATCTCAACTGTGAATTGAAGCTGCCTCTGATGAGATGCAAAAGCATCGAAACGCGTCAGGCAAGAACACTAAATTGAGGCACCATGCGGGGAGAATGACGAGTATGCCGGATGGTAAATTCCAAGCCGCGTGACCTCCCAAGCTTTAGGGCAAACTTTGTGATCTCATATATATATATATATATATATAAATATCAGGTTCAAACCAAAAATGGTAGGCTGAGAGTCTTGTTTTGCTTTGTCACACTTGCGTTGGCACAAAATGTGCTGCTGACCATGAGGGACACTTTAATTTACAGGCCTGGGTACCCTTGGCACAGTATACCAGGGGCTTATATGTAAGTTAAGCTATGTTATTTATGGGTGACTTAATCAGACAAACGTGTTTTAAAGGTCAGGGCACTACCAGTTAGGAATGGTCAGCAGGCCTCAGTGCACTCTCAGAGTTGAAAAGCAGCAGCATCAGTCCAAACCTCCGTGAATGAACATACACATAGAGGCATTTCCTTTCATAGCCCCATTCCAGACTATAGGTGATGAGAAGCTAACCTACACCCTGGAGGTTTTTATCATCTAAGGGGAAGAAACTGGAAAGGCCATCTGCATTGGCAAGGTCAGTCTCAGGTCTGAGTTCCACTGTGAGGTCCATATCCAGTAGGAAAATGGACCACCACAAAATTCTGAGGTGTTCCCTTCTCATCTGCATCAGCCACCTAAGGTCTGTGGTAAGTCTGAAATCTGAAGTGAGCCCCAAACAAGTAAGGTCTCAGCTTCTTCAGTGACCACAACACAGCCAAGGCTTCCCTCTTAATGGCACTCCAACACTGTTCACTAGTGAGGAGTCACCTACTAATAAAAGCAACTGGTACATACTGGCCCTCAACATTTATCTGTGCCAACAATGCCCCTATCCTATGTTCAGAAGCATCTGTCTGAACAATAAACTCTTTACTGAATGCAGGTGCCTTTAGGACAGGTGCTGCGCACAAATATTACTTAAGGATGTCAAAGGCCTTTGACACTGCTAAGTCCAGATAACTTTTCTGGAATGTTTCTTTGAAGTGAGCTCTGTCATTGGTACCACGGTGGTACCATACCTCTTCACAAACCTTTTGTAGAACACAGCCAGGACCAGAAAAGCCCTGATTCGGGTCTGTGTCTTAGGAGCTTGCCAGGCCAGAATTGTCTGGATCTTGGGCAGGAGAGGATGAACATGGCCTCCGCCCACATGGTGGCCCAAATGCACAACTGAGCCTTCTCCTATCTGGCACGTACTTGCCTTGATAGCTTTGGCCTACCTGCTGTACAGCCTGAAGCACTTCCTTCAGATGGACTAGGTGCTCCTCCAGGTAGAACTAAATACAGCAATATCTAGATATGCTGACCTGAAACTTTCTAAACCTGAAAGAACTCTGTTCACCAACCTTTGGACGGTGCCATGTGGATTTTTCCGCCTAAAGAGCATTAGGATCACCTACATTGGACTTTCTGGGCACCCCAGTAAATTATCATTCATCAGACATCTTGCCCCGCTCTCTTGGCTAGAGAGCTTAGAATCTGCCAGATATTGGTGTAACTTCTCTGAGGAAGGATATGCTCCTTTACCATCAAATAGATATCCACTTTGTTACCCATACTCCAGCCATCTAGTGACCTTATTGAAGCAGCTGCAAAGTCCACCCATGTCTGCGTTTCTCCCACCATGTGTATTTCTAAACATTTTCTTTGATACTATTTGGGGGGTCAGATCAATTAGCTTTACCAGTGGTGCCTTCATGTGAGAGTAAGACTCTGCTATTGCATCATCGAGTGTCAGGAGCCTATCTCCACCCCCACTGGACCCAGTTTCCACAGTAAGGACCCCCAGTGCTGGGCACCCACCCCTTTCCTCCTTAGATCTTTGTCAAAGGATGCAAGCCACTAATATATATCAGCCCCTTGCCATTTTAGGCACAATTCATTTTGGCGATCTAGAATCATAGACATCCGCTGCAGTTACCTCTTTGTCTTTGTTGCTGCCACCATTCTCTTTAGACTTAAGGCCCAGCTTGATCCTTCTTTCTTCAAAGTCCAGTCTCCTTTCCACCAAGGCCAGGCCCCTTTCCTCTAGCTCTGGAAGGTTTACTTGGTTCTAGAGGTTTCTTGGCTCCCTATGATGTTGTACTACTCTCACTGCCCAATATTGAGGGGAGTCTCTGGCAGATGCTGGGAGTCAAGGTGTCGTCACCCCTCTTATCTCCATCTCTGATGACATCCCCTTATCATTACATGTCCAATGTCTTGGGTGATCCCATTTTGCAAAATTGCTTGGGCTCTGTGGACAGCTTCCCAGGCCCTGAGGGCTCGCTCAAGGTCCTCGTTCTTTGCTGAAGCACTCAAGCTGATATTCCTAACCTTGTGCATTACTCTCAAGTTGTTTTTCCTGAGGGTGGACAGGGTCATCAGGGTGGCCAGGTCAACCTCCATGTCACCTATCCCTTTTTGTGGCTCTTAGGACTTAGCAAAACCTTTAGCAAACTTTACACAAACTCTTTATAAATTAGTTTGAACTTTTTAAACGTTTGCAAACTTTCAGAAATAGTACCAAAACTTGGCTTGAAATTACAATACATTTCCTCGAGGCATGGACTTTATGTATTTTTAGTGGTTTCAGACTTATTAACCATATAGCACTGCACAACACAAGTTCTGGATCTCACCACTAGGCACTAATATGAAGAAAGTGGTTAATTATATAGTGTGGTTGTGCAACCTCACAGTGTAATAAACTCACAGACTCATCTTGGGTCCAGTCAAGTTAATTTTAAAGACCTTCGCTCAACCCTGAGTAGCTGTGGATCTAAGCAGTCAGGCTTTGACAGAGGAGCAAGTGCAAAGCATTTAGAAGTGCCGTGCCAAACCAGTTGAATAAGAAAGAAACACGACACAAAGGGAATCCGACACCAATTTATAATTGAATAGGTCTTATTTTTATGAGTTTTTAGACACAAAACTGAGCAAAATCCACTGGAGGGTTCAATAGATATATGTTATTAAGCAAATATTAACTACCTGCTCTTTTATTCATATAGCAAACAAGCATTGGTAACTACCACGATTAGCTGGTACACTGACAAAATATTGAGTTTTTATTTCGACCTACATTAATATTGAGTTTTAAATGTCGTAGGGACAAAATATTCACATCAAGAATATCGGTGACCAGGATATCGACCTGAAGGTAAGAAATATCATTTTTTTTCATATTGAAGTTAGTAATATCGATAGCAAAAATATCTATGTTAATAATATCGATTATTTATGTTAATGTTATGTATTTTAGTATGTAATTTATATGTATGTGTTCCACATTTTTTGTTGTGTTTTGAATTTTTTTAATCGAATATATGTATTAATTGTTTAGAAGTTAGTCATTTTTTTAAAGTAAATTTTGCATTTTAGTGCCGTAGCGGGTTGTGGGTTTATAGGGGAATGGGTGGGAATTAATTTAATTATAGTAAATTAATTCATAATTTTTAGAAATTATAATTATTTTTAATTAACTTTTGCATTTTAGTTCTGTAGCGGGTTGAGGGTTTATTGGGGAATAGGGTGGGAAGTAATTTAATTGTAATTAAGTAATTATTAATTTCTATTTATTGGTATTGATAATTAATTTATTTTTAATTAATTATTAATTGGTAAATAATTTTTATTAATTGATTAATTGATGATTATATTAATTGTATTAACTTTTTTATTGGAGCGGGTTGTGGGTTTATGGGGAATAGGGTGTGAAGTAATTTAATTGTAATTAAGTAATTATTCATATTTATTTATTGGTATTGATAATTAATTGATTTTTAATTAATTATGAATTGGTAATTAATTTGTATTAATTGATTAATTGATAATTATATTAATTGTATTTTTTTATTGGAGCATGATGTGGGTTTATAGGGGAATAGGGTGGGAAGTAAACGAAATATAATAAAATATTTCATATTTTTTATTTTTTGGTATTGATAATTAGTTTTTTGTTTATTAATTATTAATTGATAATTAATGTTTATTAATTAATGAATTGATAAGTATATTAATTGTGTTCATTTAGTTTAGGAGTGGGTTGTGTGTTTACAGGGGAATAGGGCTGGAAGTAATTTATTATAATTAAGTAATTATTTATTCATATGTATTGGTATTGATAATTAATTTATTGTTAATTAATTAATGTGTTAATTCATTTTTATTAATTAATTAATTGATAATTGTAATAATTTTGTTAAATTTTATGCAGAGTGGTTGTGTGTTTATTGGTGAATAGGGTGGGAAGTAATTTAATGTTATTAAAGTAATTAGTAATTTTCATTTATTGGTATTCATAATTAATTTATTGTTAATTTATTAATAAATCATTATTTAATTAAAAAATATTTAATTGATAAGTATGTTATTTTTTACCCCTACGCTATCCAACACTTTCCATACTATTACACTCTCTGGAGTGGGAATAGTCATTTTTACCCCTACGCTATCCACCACTTTCCATACTGTTGCACTCTCTGGAGTTGGAATAGTAATTTGAACCCCTATTGTATCTAACACTTTCCCGACAATGTCACTCACTGGAGTCGGAATAGTAATGTTAACCCTTTCGCTATCCAACACTTTCCCCACTGTTGCACTCTCTGTAGTTGGGATAGTAGTTTTTACCCATACGCTATCCAACACTTTCCCTACTGTTGCGCTCTCTGGAGTGGGAATAGTAATTCCCTATGCAATCCAACACTTTCCCTACTGTTGCACTCTCTGGAGTAGGAATAGTAATTTTTACTCCTACGCTATCCAACACTTTCCCTACTGTTGCACTCTCTGGAGTTGTAACAGTAATTTTAACCCCAACTCTATCCAACACTTTCCCTACTGTTGCACTCTCTGTGGTGGGAATAGTAATTTTTACCCCTACGCTAGCCAAAACGTTCCCTACTGTTGCACTCACTGGAGTGGGAATAGTCATTTTTACCCCTCGCTATCCAACACGTTCCCTATTGTTGCACTCTCTGGAGTGGGAATAGTCATTTTTACCCCTACGCTATCCAACACTTTCCCTACTGTTGCACTCAGTTGAGAGGGAATAGCAATTTTTATCTCTACGTTATCCAACACTTTCCCTACTGTTGCACTCTCTAGAGTTGGAATAGTAATTTTTACCCCTACGCTTTCCAACACTTTCCCTACTGTTACACTTTTTGGAGTGGGAATAGTTATTTCTCTCTTCGCTATCCAATATTTTTTGTATTATGTTAGTTAATGTTATGTTTAATTTATTTTAAAAACATTAAAAAAATGTTTTTTAATTTGTTATATATTTTTTATTTATATTATTTTGTATGTGTATATATGTATTTATAATGTATTTAAAAAGTATCAATTTATAAGTTATTAAAATAATTATTTATGAATATTATTAAGTACGTTTATATATTATATTTTTCCACCAGGGAACTGCTTGGATCTCTTTCGCGAACTGGTGGTCGACGATTTGAATAATATTCAAAAAGATTGGAAGATGGACCACACAAAGGGCAATTTTTCGCCAAGAGATTGGAAAGACATCAATGAGTTAAAAAACAATCCTGCACTCATTATCAAGCCCTGTGATAAAGGAGGAAACATCGTCCTTATGGACCAAATCACATATGTAAAGGAAGCACAAAGACAATTGAACAATCTACAGCACTACACCTGTTTAAAAACTAATCCTACAACTAAATTGGAAGTAGAATACCATCAGAAATTGAAGGATTGGTTTGAGGGAAACTTACTGGACTGGGAGGAATTCAAATATCTTCACATAGAGAATGCAAAAATGGCAACGTTCTATCAATTGCCCAAAATTCATAAAAATACAGTAAATCCATGCAGACGGCCAATAGTAAGTTCCATTGGATCCTCATTAGAGAACAGCTCCAGATTTCCTGACCTATTCCTATAGTAATATGTAATCAAGCTCCCCTCTTATATAAAGTACAGCAATGATTTTTGAAAAAACTAGACGACATCCCTTGGAAAAAGGAGTATATCATGATACCAATGGATGTTGTTTCTTTGTATACTTCAATCAGGCAAGAAATGGGAATACAGGCCTGCACAAGCTTTATGAAAGATTGGCCAGTAGAGTGGTTAGAACACAAACAGATGCTATTGAATAAGTTGGAATACTGACGGACACACAATGTATTCACATTTGATGGAAAATTCTACCTGCAAGAACAAGGAACTGCGATGGGCACCATCTTCGCCCCCACCTATGCAAATCTCTTTAAGGGGTTGTGGGAGAAGGAGGTTGCCTGTCCCACAGAGAATAACATGTTTCTAAAACAGGTGGGTATATGTAACAGGTTTATCGATGAGCTGTTCATTCTTTGGAAGGGCAGCAAGAAGGATCTGGAGCTCTTTATTAACAAATTGAATATCAATCAGTGCAACCTACTGTTCACCTGCACTTGGTGCCAACAGCACTGTACCTTCCTGGATATACAATTGGAGGTCAAAGAGAAAATCTTAACCACCAGGCTCCATAGAAAACCAACTGCAACTAACTCAATTTTGCACGCTAATAGTGGCCACCCTGGTACATTGAAATGGAGCATTCCGTACAGTCAGATGTTGAGAGAAAGAAAGAATCTGCTCCACTGAAGCACTATACAATGGAGAGGTGGCTAGGCTGCCTGAAATGTTTAGACATAGGGGATATACAAGAAATGTTCTTGAAAATGCAAGACGTAGATCTCAGGAAAAGTCAAGAAAGGAGTCCCTTTATCCTAAGAAATCCCAGGAAGAAGAGAGTAGTGACACTAAAAGGATCTTTCTTGAATATAATCTGGCGCATTCTACTGTTGCGTAAATCCTCAAAAAACACTGGTGTCTGTTGAGAAATGATGAACATTTAACAAAAATCTTTAAACATGGTCCACATAGAACATCATAGAAGGTACGGTCCCTGGGTGATAACCTAACCTTGAGTCACTTCATTCCCAGAAAGAGCTAGCAAGAAATGGGTACATGGTTGTCAAAGAATCAGGAAGGCTTTGTGAAGTGCACCTCTTGTAAGGCTCGTGAGTATGGAACCAATAGTAAACACTACTGCACAATGGATGGTCGCACTATAGCAATAGGAGAAAGAATAACCTGTAATACGGATTTTGTGATTTATGTATTAAAATGTGGCTGTAACAAACTATATGTAGGCAGTACAAAGAATAAGCTGAAATGAAGAATTTTGCAGCATTTGAGAGCGATTCAAAATGGGGACAAGATGTACCCAGTAGCCTACCACTTCAATCAGATGCACAATTGATCTCTATCTACTTTCTCTTATTGGGGTATCAAGCACATCAAAGCCCATCCGAGAGGGGGAAATCATGAAAGTGAGCTACGGAAACAGGAATCCCGATTGATATTGTTGATGGGTACCGAGGTACCTTGGGGCGACAACAAGAATGCAGAACTATTTGTGCACTTATAAAGAACTATGGACATATGAACTATGTTATGATGGAGTGACATTAGACTGCGAGATTTCTAATATGCAGTATCCTTCCTCACTATGTATACAGTTATTGAGATATTGAGCTGTTTTAAATATTAAGGAGTGGGAAATAATGAAGACCCACACATATTTTTGATACCTGCGTTTTTAACTGAAATAGAGAAAATGTAACAAGGGTGACTTTTTTACATTATAGATAATATTCTCTGCGGGAATAATATTCTCTTGTTAAAGGGAATATTGCACTAGCACTTTATTCAAACACTTTGCACTTTAAGATAACCAAATGAGATGGGACTCTCAAATACAACTTAAAGAGAGGCTGAGTTTACATATACCATATGGGAACATCATACCCTAGAAGATAGAAGCACTATAACCTTCAATAAAGAGGGGTTAAAGAACAGCATTTTTTGCACTCATGACTGAGCACTCAATTGAGCACATGTCACTTTAAGGGAATCCCGGAGGGGAGCCAATTAATTGCACGTGACACTTTTTCTGAGAACCCCTGGTAGTAGGGGATTATCATTGAGAAACATCTGACACTTTAAAATATACATTCTTTCGTGCCTTTTTGTGCTCTTTTTAGGAATTTGTGCTTTAGGAATTATTTATTCATATATTTATACTCAGATTAAATTTTGTGCATGATCAGACTAAGGGGCCGATTCCGATATCGGTCGGAAGGGATCCGAACGATGGTCGGAGCCCTTCCGACCGAGACGGAACGTGTCACACGGATTCCTTTCGACCGAGCCATTCTGATGGGCTCGGTCAGAAAAAAATCAGACTCGGATTTCCGGATTGCGGACGACAGGCTCGGAGAGCCTGTCTGCCGTCCAGAAATCCCTCAGTACTCTCCCGGCCGCCTCTTTGCGAATGAGGGAGTACGATGGCAGTTTTTCACCGGCTTTCGTGACGGTTTTTCCGGCTCGAAAAGGCAGTCGGAAACTGTCTTTGGGGGCCCCCAGCAGGGCCCCCATGGGTGCGAGGCTGCCGAATGGTGGCTTGGAGGCACCTATGGTGCCCCTCTGTGGATCCCTGCACCCGGTGGCGGGCACCTTGGGGTGCTGGCCAAAGAGTGCAAGGATGAACTGCACCCCTGCTTTTCACATTGCAAGCATGCTTTCTGCTTGGAATGCATGCTAGCATTATGAAGTATACGATTCGGTCGCATTGTAGTAGCTGGGCCGCAACTGACGACAGCAGGTAGGTCGGTTATGGCTCCTGACCGATGTCGGACGGACTCAGGTCCGTCCGACATCGGAATCGGCCCCTAAGGCGTTACATTTTAATTAATGGGAAGTGCATTTGGGAGAAATATGGGTTACCTGTGCAATAATTGATTCGTTATGTAATGTTATTTATTTATTTTAGCCCTTGTTTGGTGACAGAATTTAGGTTTAAAAAATACATGTGTGTCATTGGTAAAACATAAGAATACATCACATAAAGGGGAATAAGGAAGAACACACAAAAAAAGGATGGATTTTTTTTTTTAGGTGATAATATAAATGTTGCAAGATTTCCTTTTAGAATGTGATGAAGTAAATCACCAATGGCGGGGACCTTTAACCATAGGAAAGCTAAGGAAAGTGTTGCTCTAGTTGCAATGAGGGGTTAAGGACATGGAAGAAGGACATGCATAATGTGCGTAATGTCAAACCCAGAGTGACCCAATAGAAGGCAACACACCGAAACGCGTTGGCCCGGATTTGAATAGCAAAGGACCATTTTATTGCCTAAATGTTCAAGCCTTAAATGAATATATAATTTTTGCAAAACTGACCTGGAAGTTGGAATTCCAAATGGTGATTGTTTGTCGTGTGCCACCGAAGGAACGGGTGTCCAGGAGAAAGAACATCCAACGGAGATATATTATGTTTTATATGTACATGTTTAATTTATTTTAACATTATGGGCCATATGTATCAACACATTTCCCCATAGACACAGAATGGGCAAAACCCTTTGATACATCTGGCCCTATATGTATTTTTTATTATTTTAAAACATTTTTTAATAATTTTAACTATGTTTCTTGTAATTATATGTTTTATTTGCTTTATTTTACATTATTTTGAACATTGAAAAAAACAATATTTTTACGATATTTTTTACATCGATATTTTTTCTCTCAACATTTTTGTACTTACCATGATGTAGATAGGATGTTGATATTCTTGACTTCGATATTTTTGTCACAATATTTTTGTACCTTGATATTTTTGTATTCAATATTTTGTCAGTGATTCCGATTAGCTGTTACTTTGAAAACTTTTGAAACTTTTATAAAGTTGTGTTCCATTACTCTGGCCTGCTTTGGGTTAACAATTCTGACAGAGAGCCATTACAGGAGTCGATGAGGTTTGGCAGGACAGGTATCTTGCGGTCAAAGCAGTCTCCAGTCCAATTCTCGGCTCTATGGGCGAACTGCCATAGACATCAAAGGAGTGGTCCTGATGAATGGGATACAGGATGCTGAAAGATGCTGTGGATGCTGATCGGGTACAGAGGTCTTCCTGAGGCCACCCCTCAGTCACAGAACACAATGGGACGACTTTACCCTCAAAGTCTGGTTGAAGTCCAGCCAAAAGTCTGTTGCCACTCGTCTACTGGTCTCCAGTTACAGCGAAGCCAGTGGTTCCCTTTAACTGAGGATAGTGTCCGTATTTAGTGACCAAACTGCACCCTGATAACTCTCCTTGATCCAGTAGACTTGGGTGAAACTACTGAATGTCGAAACTTGGTTTCCTAGGCTGCGCTTCAAGAGTCAGTGTTGATCAATTGATTGTGGCAACCAACTAGCCAAGGCAAACGTTTTTAGATTTGGTGACTTTGGAGCTGTAAGAGGTAGTTAGCCACCTGACTCTTTCAGTCACTTCTGTATGCGGCTCAGGGTGACTTTTCCTTGAGCAGCACAGGCACAGTGCTCTCTTTACTAGCCCAGGGATTAGCAGGTGTAGTTCAGTCTTTGGTGCAGCCTTTCTTTGCCAGGTCGTGGGAACAGCAAGGCAGTCCTTCTTCGGGCCTCTCTATTGTGCAGACGTGATCTCAGGCTTGCATGCCAGTGGTGCCATTTTGATGCTTAGGACTTGCCTTCAGAGGATGCATTGACTATTAGCTAATGAGATTCCAGGCCCCCTTCCCACTGGTAACTTCCTGCATAGTATGACATCTAGCTATCCCAAAGTGCAATTTTCTACACACGTCCAAGATGGCAGAACCCTCTATCAGTGTGGAGCTTGGTAGCCCACTATAAGAGTGTGGTCTGTGAATGACGGCTTCTCGCCCAAAGAAAAAATTATTTGGCATCAGTTCCCATCTCACAGTCCCTTGTGCCACCCTGTCTACTATAACAAAAGAGCAGCCCCTATGGTGTATGTCCAACATTTGCCCTTCAAAGGCATCTTAACGTTTGAAGCTCTCCCTTTGGGCTCCAACCCTGTTTGACCTTCCTGCCAGGGAGAGGTGCCTCCTCTTCCAGCAGTAGGCCCTTTGTGATCCTTCCTAAGACTCATTCACACTTCCCCCCAGGAGGGCAGAAGGCTGTCTCATGGCTAACAACCGTAAATGGTCACTGGAAAACTTGGACAACAGAGTTGCAAATTTCTGAAGTGGCCATTTACTTAAAAGTTACAACAAATTTGACTTTGGCATCAAGTCAAGTTTAATATAATGATTCTTTTGACACCTTGAAGTACCAACCTTAGTAGTCCCCTTCAGACGTTGGCACAGCTGAGTTCTCAGCATGTAACCCTGTACTCGCCAATGGGACTTCTAGCTTTTCTACAGCAAAATGGCAATTTGTTATGGGCTCTTTAAAACACATGTCATACTGTTTAATATACAGCACCCTGCCTTAGGGCTCCATAGGTCCACCTTAGGGTGACATATATATTAAACATTAAGGTCTTGACATTGTCATCAGCTTAAATGGCAAAGTTGATTTATTAGATTAAACCTGCTATGCCAGCCAGAAATGATTTGCTTTGCTTTGTCACACTCATAGAGGCACAATATGTGTTGCAGTCCACGTGGGACACTTTAACTTACAGGCCCTGGGTACCCCTGGTACCGTATACCAGAGACTTATAAGTAAATTAACATATGTCCGTTGTGAGTGAGGCAATCAAACATACACATTTTAAGGGTCAGAACACTGGCAACAGGGTACAAGTCAGGGGTATACCTGGATGGATGCTGTTCACACTGCCAAGTAGATTGGCCCCACTGAAATACGCTGAACTCGTCCCACTGTATTTTTCAGACACCGGGACACATTCAGCAACTCTGAGTTCCAAGCAGCAACATGCAGGCAGCAAGGGGGCTTTGTTATTTTTTTATTATTCCAATTGGGCCCAAAAAATAGGCTGGATTTAAGGGGTCATCTGGCATCATTTGTTTCAGTATCCTTGCTGGAAGGCATCTGGAGCCTCACATAGAGATGCAAATGCAATAAATGCAATGCAGGGAAAACAAAGGCACCTTGTTATCACTTCACAAGCACTTAAGAAAGGCATACTTTTGGTGTATTTACTCCCAATATATAAGAGATATGCATAAAGTATAAGAATGTCAGATATTTTGGTCTGGCCCAGTATTTACACAAATGACAATTTAAATACCACTATTTTGTTTTATTTCTTTTATAGCACTACTCATCCCAATGTAGGATTCCACAGCGCTTTATATCAAATGTAAACATTATAGATTGACAATACATCATATCTGTGTACATCAGTGTAAAGGATGTGTTACATAAGACCAGGGCCACCGGAATCATGGAGCAATGAACAACTAAATTATGTGGTAGTGTTTACTAAATTAAGTGGCAAGAAATTGCAACTTATTCAGCATAATGTGGCACACTTTATGATAGGACGAGAACATTATTTTGGCATATCTATACAGCTTAACACTGTCTGGACAAAGATTTCACCTTTTTAGTACTTGTTTAACAGACAAATATGGCAATATGCAACTGAAGGGTGAACAATCAAGTTCAAGTTCAAGTTCAAGTATTTGTATAGCACACTGCTCACCCAGAGGGTCTCAAGGCGCTTGGGTAAGGGTTCATTATTTGTCGAATAGCCAGGTTTTAAGTTCTTTTCTGAAGAAGATGTGGTTTTGAGTAAGGCGAAGGTGAGTGGGGAGTGAGTTCCAAGTCTTGGCGGCAAGGAAGTAGAAGGATCTGCCACCCATGGTGGATTTTCGGATGCGCGGGACTGCGGCGAGGGCTTGATTGGACGATCTTAGTTGGTGGGTGGGTTTGTAGAAGGACAGTCGAGTGTTGAGGCATTGGGGTCCTAGATTGTAGAGGGCCTTGTGTGCGTGGGTGAGAAGGCGGAATGTAATTCTTTTGTTGACGGGAAGCCAGTGGAGGTTTCTTAGGTGTCCGGTGGTGTGAT
The DNA here is from genome assembly GCF_964261635.1 of Lissotriton helveticus. Lineage (NCBI taxonomy): Eukaryota > Metazoa > Chordata > Amphibia > Caudata > Salamandridae > Lissotriton > Lissotriton helveticus. The sequence goes on from NC_136067.1 coordinate 1,244,309,491, forward strand.
CTTGGTGAGGGATGTCTAATATTAGTCTCGCTGATGCGTTTTGGATGCGTTGGAGTTTTTTCTGTAATGTTGCTGTGATTCCGGCGTATAGTGTGTTACCATAATCCAGTCGACTCGTGACCAGTGTGTGGGTGACAGTCTTTCTTGTCTCGAGGGGGATCCAATGGAAGATCTTTTTGAGAATGCGAAGTACGTTGAAGCAGGAGGATGAGACTGCGTTGACTTGTCTGGACATCGAAAGAGAGGAGTCTAGGATGAAGCCAAGGTTACGAGCATGGTCGGTGGGTGTGGGTGCTGTGCCCAGAGCGGAAGGCCACCAGGAGTCGTCCCAGGCGGAGGGGGAAGATCCTAGGATGAGCACCTCCGTTTTGTCTGAGTTGAGTTTTAGGCGGCTATGTTTCATCCATTCGGCTACTTCTTTCATGCCTTCGTGAAGGTTGGTTTTGGCGGAGTTAGGGTCTTTGGTAAGGGAAAGGATTAGTTGGGTGTCGTCGGCGTAAGAGAAAATGTTGAGGTTGTGTTGACGTGCGATGGAGGCGAGAGGACTCATGTAAACGTTGAAGAGGGTGGGACTGAGTGAAGATCCTTGTGGTACTCCGCAGATGACTTCAGTGGCTTCTGATTTGAAGGGGGGAAGGCGGACTCTCTGGGTTCTACCAGCGAGGAATGAGGTGATCCAGTCCAAGGCTTTTCCTTGTATTCCGATGTTGCTGAGGCGTTGTATAAGGGTGCTGTGGCAGACTGTGTCGAAAGCGGCGGAGAGGTCGAGTAGAATGAGGGCCACTGTTTCACCGTTGTCCAGTAGTGTTCGGATGTCGTCAGTCGCTGCAATGAGGGCGGTTTCGGTGCTGTGTTTGGCTCGAAACCCGGATTGAGATGGATCGAGGGAGTTGTTGGATTCAAGGAAGGCGGCGAGCTGGTTGTTGACGGCTTTCCCGATGACTTTGGCCGGGAATGGGAGGAGGGATATAGGTCTGTAGTTTTTAAGTTCAGAGGGATCTGCTGTGGGTTTCTTCAGAAGGTCGCTGAGTTCGGCGTGTTTCCAGCTTTCTGGAAAGGTGGCAGAGTTGAACGAGCAGTTGATGACATCACGGAGATGGGGTGCGATGATGGAGTCCGCTTTGTTGAAGATGTGGTGGGGGCAGGGGTCAGTTGGCGAGCCAGAGTGGATGGAGTTCATTAGGCGGATGGTGTCTTCAGTGGTGATTGGGTTCCAGGCGGTAAGGTTGTTAGTTGGCGGAGTAGGATCTGAGGGGGGTGGGGAGGGTTGTACGCTGGGAGTATTATCGAAGCTATTGTGGATGTCGGCAATTTTGTTGTGGAAGAAGGAGGATAATGCATTGCAGAGGTCTTGGGAGGGAGTGATGTCGTTGGATGCTGCGGTGGGGTTGGTGAATTCTTTGACGATGTTGAAAAGTTCCTTGCTGTTGTGAGTGTTGTTGTCGAGACGATCCTTGAGTGCTGATTTCTTGGCGGATCGGATCAGTTGGTGGTGTTTACGGGTGGCTGTCTTGAGGGTGCACATGTTGTCGATGGTTGGGTTTTTTCTCCATGTTTTCTCCAGGGTGCGGCATAGCTTCTTGGATTTTTTAAGGTCATCATTGAACCAGGGAGCCTTTTTGCTGGCTGATTTGCTCTGGTGTTTTTTCAGGGGTGCTAATACGTCAGCACTATGGGTGATCCATTGCTTGAGATTAGTGGCCGCTTGGTTTGGGTCCAATGAGAGGGTTGGAGGGTTTTGGTTGAGTGATGTGAGGAGTTGGTCGGAGGTGATTTTGTTCCAGTTTCTCCGAGGAATAGGTTGTGGGCGGTTGTGGGTCAGGGTGGTTTTGTAGGTGAAGTGAACACAGCTGTGGTCCGTCCAGTGGAGGGCTGTGGTGCGATCGAAGGAGATGTGCTTACAGGAGGTGAAGATAGGGTCGAGCGTGTGTCCGGCTACATGGGTGGGGGTGTCAACAAGTTGTTTGAGTCCGAGGTTGGCCAGGTTGTCCAGAAGGGTGGTGGTGTTGCTGTCGTGTTTGTTTTCAAGGTGGTAGTTGAAGTCTCCTAAAAGAATGTAGTTCTCGGAGGCGAGGGCATGTGGGCTGACGAAGTCAGTGATGTCATTGCTGAATTGACTGCGGGTACCTGGAGGCCTGTAGATGAGGATGCCTCTAAGTGTGGTTCTGGGGTCGGTGTGGATCTGAAAGTTGAGATGTTCGGCGGTCGCAAGAATGTCGTCGGAGCTGGTTGTGATTTTGATGGTGTTCCTGTGGACGATGGCGATGCCTCCTCCTGTTTGATTGGTGCGGTCTTTGCGGATAACCTTATAGGCGTCCGGTATGGCTGTGGCGATGTCGGTAGCTGATGATGTGTTCATCCATGTTTCTGTAAGGAAGGCGATGTCAGGTGACGCAGAGTCCAATAGGTCCCAGAGTTCTGTTGCGTGTCTGTGGACTGAGTGGGTGTTGAGCAGGATGCATTTTAGGCAGTTAGAGTCGGAATTGTGTTTGGAGGACGAGGGATTGGTGAGGGTTCTGAAGCAGTTGAATTTGCAGGAGAGGCAGGCGAAAGGGCCGTGAGTGCGTCCTGGAGTAGCTTCGCAGCAAAGTGGTGTGGGTCCGGGGTTGAGGACGAGGAGAGTAGCGGCATCATAAGCTATTCTAGAGGTTTGGGAGCGGCGGGGGCTAGGGGGAATGGCGCTGGGCGCGGTCCAGGCGCGGACGGGCGTAGACGGGCTTACCTTTGGTGCACCTTCGGCGCGCAAGGGGTGCGACTGCTGCGCGTTAACGCTGCGCGCTTTGTGAAGTGTCTTCTGCTGCACAGAAACACGTGTCACCACATCATTTTTAGTAACTTGGTATCTGTTTGAGCTAGTGTTAGAAATGGGGGTATCTAGATGGTAGTCCCTTGCACCCTGTCCAAGTAGGGACCTTTACTTCTACTCAGGGTAAGGAGATTACACAGCTAAAATAACCCTGGTCACCCCCTTGGTAGATTGGCACGGGCAGTCAGGCTTATCTCAGATCTCGGAGGCAATGTGTAAAGCATGTGTACAAAAACACACAGTAACACCGTGAAAACACTACAAATGAATACCACACTAGTTAAGAACAAGCATTTGCAATGCAATAGGTCTCGCATTTGCGAGAGTTTAAGTCATTGGAATTGTAAATGATAATGCCTTTTATTTATCTGTTTTACTAATAAACGCATATATAAAAGGCATTGTCACTTACAAAACTCTTGTAAATACGAGTCCTATTTCCTTGCAAACAAGCTGCCACCATTTTCTCGGGCTGCTCGCAAAGTTAAAGAACTCATGGAATTCTGAACGTTGCAGGAAAGTATGTTGTGCCTGAAGTAGGAGAAACTCATTTGAAAACCAGCATTAGATTGGATCACGGACATTTTTGGCATACCTACCTTGACGCCGGAGGGTCACCGTTGCTGCCACCACTGGTGCCGCTGGGTCCCTGACGCTGACAGCTCCTCCCGCCGCCGGTGCTCATCACCTGCACGGCTGCTGTGGGGTGGAACTGCAGCTCCCAGCAGGCATAGCGAGCCGACGCCCAGCCCAGCCGCTTCCCGTCACCACGCGCCCGGAGGCGCTGTAAAAGGAGGAGGCTCTCACTGGAGAGTGGGGGACATTTTTGGCATACCTACCTTGACGCCGGAGGGTCACCGTTGTTGCCGCCACTGGTGCCGCTGGGTCCCTGACGCTGACAGCTCCTCCCGCCGCCGGTGCTCATCACCTTGATGAGTTCAGGCCTCAGCAAGGCCCAAAGGTACCGAAAGGGTCCGCCCTTCTGTGTACAAAGTCCTTAGACTTTCAAATGAAGTTGGCAAGGAAACTGGAAAAACAAAAACATAGTTTAATAAACCTTTAAAGGTGGTGATACAACCTCCACAACACTTCTACAGCATTGTACAGAGTAGCACACTGAATACAAGCACATGGCCCCTTTTATACACAGTGGAAGGGGTTCAGTTTACAGCTTAGACAGAGGTTACAACCACGTAAGGACATTTCCAAATATATCAGTGGGTGGAGCTAACAGTATTTCTAGAACATTGGAGGGCTATGCTAATAAGGAACAACTCTTACTACTGCTGAGCATGCGCAACACTCTCAAGAAGGACTAATAATAACTGTTGCTAGGTAGAATCCACAGTGTAACTGGCAGAGAGGTAGGACAATCAGAACATTGAGCACATGGCAATGTAGGGCATGAAAATGGCGGACTCGAAATACAAAATGGAATCCCTATACTAGATATTTGGACTGATGCATTATGGCTTCAGCTAATGCTTAATAATACCGTTGTTTTATTTACAACAGACGACCTTTTCAGCGTTAGCTGAAGCCATTCCATTTCATAGGGTAGTCATCATACTCATCTTGAATGTCAATGCTCTTTAGTTAGACTCTTTTGATAAGCAGCTTCGGAAACAGCTTTCTTATTGGGTATACAAGAGGTAATGCAAAGAGAACATATCATAGGACCACAGTGAATACACATACAGCAAGTGAAAAGAATTGCTACTATTATACAAAGACCAGTGAGGATCTTCCAACCCCATGTAGTAAATAAGGTCCAAAACCAACTAGAGAAGGTCCATGTACCATTATCTACATGTATGTCAGCAGCTATTTTATGCAGTTTATTTATGGCATTATAAACAGAAGGCGAGTTGTCTGGGATGAAGACACAACAGCTACTTCCAATAAGTCTACAAGCTCCTCCCTTTTCTGCTAATATGACATCTAACACCATTCTGTTTTGCAGGGCAACAATTCTAGTAATTTGCAACTCTTCAGTTACGTTTCCTAGTGCTGCAGCAGTTTGGTTGGTCACTGCCTCTACAACTCTAGTTAATCTTCTTATCTTTCTACTGTTTAGAGCAGCTCCAACAAAGAAGAATAAACCTAAGTTAAAATCTACATATTGCTGCAAACTAGTGTCGGTCTGGTCCACATCATCGATAGATAAAGTACGTTTGTATCTATTCACAGTGGCATTATTCAACAATTTCAAGTTTTTATGATAAGTGGCAGGTGCTAAAAACACTGGTGGTAAAAAAAACGATACATAGCATACTCCTGACCAGCCAGCTGGTAATCGATAATATCCTCTATTACCGCATACAAAATATGTATTATGGGATGCTACAAATGTGCTATTATTCAGACCATCTATTTTTAAGACTTTAATACAATCACTAACACCTACAGGGATGTACCCAACACTTTGTACGCATAAGTCCGCTTGTGCTTGTGCAACTGAGATCACAAATTTTTCACTTTCGACAGTGTCTCTAGTGTTCGTAAAAATGTAGGGAGTAGACTCATTGTCTGGACGATATTCTTCCCACTCCCATATAGTTCCATTGGCTTGTGGATAGCCTTCTTTATTCTTGTGACATTCCTTGTTTAGTCTAAAAAGTAATCTTCCAACAGGAGGCTTTCTTGTGGCAAATAGAAGAGTATACCAGGCACGACAAGAACCATTATGAGAGAAAGGGAGAGGTATAAACGGTGTTCCCCCCTTCTTCTGGTGCGCTGGCATCATACCACATATCCAGCAATTTGTTTCATTTGTAGCAGTGTGGGTATGATGTAGCATCTGAATGAAGGTGTTATTTACAAAGGACAAGCGGTGTTTTGATTCCTGATAGGGGAGCGTATAAAAGAAATGCTCCTCTGGCACCGGTGTAGAAACCACATATAGATCACGGGCAGGAATTACATCCTCAACAAACCACGTGATAATGGCAACAACTGCCACACTAGCAATAAATCCAAAGGCGCAGATCACTTTCTTTCTCTCCATGTTGAACAAATGTCTCGCAAATCTTCCTGAAACTAAAAAAAGGCTGTCAGAACTCTTCCCCCAAGGCGGCTGTTGTTTTCTTCACCAACGGGCCAAGACGGGTGTCACTACTCTAATGCAAGGCTGATCCCCCCCCCCTTGCCTCATCGGCTCTCCGTTGCACCAACCGAGAGGCCGCTCTGACAGCAGTCTAAACAGCAGCAAACTTCTTCCTGGGTCGAAGGTTGTATTTTCTTACTCCAGAAGTCGTCGGGTCCGGGAAGAACTCCTCTTGCTCATCAGGTACCACAGCAGGGCCTTTCTCTGTAGTCAGGATTTCTCGATGGTCAGTCAACACGGCAGGCTCCACCAATCCGGGTTGCACTCTACGACAATGAAGGGAGTGAATCCAGTTCTTCCGGTTGGTCACTCGGACGGCCGTTCTTGTTGCGAGCAGAACCTGCTCGGGACCGAACCATCGGGGCTCCAGGCCACTCGTCCTCTCAAACGCCTTGATGAGGACGAAGTCACCGGGTTGGAGACTATGACCCTCACCTGTGGACCGGTCAGGGAGTGCTTCTCGAACCTGTTGATGAATAGAAACCAAGTTATCAGTTAATTGTGCCAGATAGTCATTCATCAATACACAAGGTACATCATATACGGAACTTGGTTTGGGCACTCCCCAAATATTCATGGGACGACCAAACACCACTTCATACGGTGTAAGGCCGGTTCGGGAGCTATCTTTTTAGGAAATGTCAGGGCAGTCAAAAGATTGTGCACCAATTCTCCATACATAATTTGTGTTCCATGTGATGTCAGAAAACCTCTTTCCTTCCAGAGCAGGCCAAAATCGTGCGCTACTCCTAAAGCATAGCGGCTATCTGTATAAATATTCACACACAACTCTGCACTAAGCTCACATGCTCGTGTCAATGCTATCAGCTCCGCTGCCTGGGCTGATTTCTGTGGTATGCGTGCTGTTTCCACGATAGTATACAAAGTAGTGATGGCATATGCTGCCGAAGTCGTACCATCCGGTAGCTTCAGGCAGGAGCCATCCACCCATAATTCTCCATCTACATCTGAGAAAGGCGTATCCTGGAGATCGATTCGACCCTTTGTCTGTTCCTCAGTCACAAAAATACAATCATGTGCTTCTTGTGCCTCAGGCTGAGTCGTCAGGAATGGTAACAATGTTGCTGGATTTAACGTAGCACATCCCCTCAATGTGATATGGGGAGCCAGCAACGTTAGTTCATATCCGGTCAGACGGGCACTTGTTAAATGCTGCGTCTTTGTTTGATTCAAAAGGGCGTCAACAGCATGGGGAACCAACACTAACAGCTTGTGAGATAACACTATTCCCTCACTCTGACGTATTGACACAGCTGTCGCTGCGACCGAACGAAAACACCCCGGCAATGCCCGAGCAACAGGATCGAGCAATGCTGAGAAGTATGCACACGGACGCTGCCTGTCCCCGTGCATCTGTACTAACACAGATGACGCACATCCATCTCTCTCGTGTACATATAATGTGAAAAGTTTTGTGTAATCAGGAGTGCCTAACACTGGTGCTGAACAAAGGGCCTGACGTAACTGTTGGAAAGCGTTTTCACATTCATCTGTCCAAGGAAGGGGAATTGGAGTGTCTTTTGTCAATAGCGCTAACAGTGGTTTGACTATATGTGAAAACCCCAGTATCCACTGCCTACAAAAGGACGTAAGACCCAAAAATGCTCGAACATCTTTCTGTGTAGAAGGTGTTGGTGTGTCCAGGATGGCTTGGATACGATCTGATGTAAGTGCACGCCCCTCCTTAGACAAAAGGTGGCCTAGGTAGGTCACCTTAGGTCTACAGAATTGCAATTTCTTCTTAGATACCTTATGATTGTGAGAAGCCAAAAAGGAAAGCAAGGACAACGTACACGTCTCACATTGCTCAGGGGTGTCAGCAGCCAACAAAATATCGTCGACATATTGAATAAGCACTACCCCCTCAAGCAAGACAAAGGAATCCAACTGTCTTTTCAATGCCTGACTGTAGATACTAGGGCTCTCAGTATAGCCCTGTGGAATTCTACAAAATCTATACGATCGATTATTCAAAGTAAAGGTAACGGCTATCAGGGTGAATAGGGATCGAAAAGAAGGCATTCTTCAGGTCGACAACCGAGAACGTTGTCGCTGTTGGTGGGACCAAGGTAGGAAGTGTCGTAATGTCAGAAACAACAGGGTATTGGGGCACCACTATCTTGTTCACCTCCCTCAAATCAATAATAAATCGATATACCCTAGTATCGGTGTCTTTCTTCAAGATTGGTAAAATAGGACTGTTACAAACATTGTATGGGACTTCTTCCACCACCCCCACTCGAATGAGATCCTGCACAATCTGTATGAGCGCCTCCTCACCCTCCTGTGAAATCCTATATTGAGGCAGGCGTGGCAACACAGCTCCCTCCTTTACACTAATGCGAACCGGAGGAATGACTATCTGTCCCACATCAGTGTCTGAAGTAGCCCACAACGTGTGAGGTAAAGAGGCTAATGCAGCACTTTCAGCGACCATACACACTCTCTCTTTTGCAGGGTAATTGTCATTTAAAATCACGCGTACTCCTTCAGGGGAGCAGCGGATTGTGGCTCTAAAATGTTTCAGCATGTCTAGACCCACAATGTTGTCAGGCGTGTTTGAGGAAAGCAAGAATGGACATGGTGCTGTAAATTTGTCGACATGAAATGCAAGGGGTTGGGATAATGGGCTAAGAGAAGGTGTTCCATCGAACCCTATAGATGTGATCGTTAAGCCAGACAGGGGAGCCCTCGGAACCAAGTGTTTAGACAAAGCGCTACGAGTAGCCCCTGTATCAACCAGAAACTGATCAGTAGAACCCAAAACATGTGCTGTAACATAAGGACCCCTCTGATCTACTGGCACTTCAACTGATTCCTCCCCCCATCCTACGCAATCCTATGCATATTGGGAATCATGACTTTCGGGGTGCACATAGTCAGACATCTGATACTGATTTCGTCTATCAAAGGTATTAGACCCTCCTTCTTGTTGCTCCCTAGATTCGAATCTAGCCCTGTCATTTAGGTTACCTCGTGGTCCAGAGAAACCCCCACGATTTCTCCCAAAATCTCTACCCCGTCCCATAGCCCTGTGCTCTCGCGCTAAAGGACACTCATTGGCCCAGTGGCCTCGTTGTTTACAATATGCACATTGATCTTTAGCCAAGTCTGTGCGGTTATATGTAGAATCATAAAAACCCCGACCACCTCTATTATTTCCTCTCTGGGGTGGTCCATACACTTGTGCTAACATAACTTTTGTTTTTAAATCCTTAGATTTCTTATCTTCATTACTTTTTGCTTCTAATTCCTGACGCTCGTAATACTGAGCCATTGTCAGGAGGGATGCCGGAGTCGAAGTCGTCCAGGAGCTTTCACTCGCTTTCAACCGAGCTGCTACTCCCGGTAATAAATTCGAAACATATTTGTCTACAAACAGATGTCGACCCGTGTCATCCGTCAGAGACTGACCACTGAAATCGTGAAAAGTTTCTTCAAATCGCGTAAAAAAGTCAGAAACTGATTCATCTGTCTTTTACTTGCAAGATGCTAACATAGTCCAGTCAATCTTTTTAGGGGGGATAATCGTCTTCAATTTAATCAAAATGGCAGCAGGGAGGTCTAGAATGAGCTGGGGTGGTTTCTGCGCAGGTTTCCTAGCTCTGTCCTCCTCCTCAATGTCTTCCCATTTAGCTTTAAACGCCACTAAATCATCAATTTTCCGTACTGATCTCCACATGTCAGGGGGTAATATAAGACCAAAGAATAAATCAATGTCAGCTAATGTCATAGTACAAGAATTCAAAGCCCCCTCAACTTCTTCATAAAAGGCAGCAGGATTTTTCCGTGGGTCAGGTAACGCTTTCTTTAAGGCCATAACATCCGCTCTATTCAAAGGAGTATATACCCAATTATAGATAAAATACCCTCGGGCATCAGCTGAATCTTTATCTGAACTAGTACCCGCTCCTTTAGGAGGAACATACAAAGGCGCTGCCTCTCGCATAGGTTTAACATGCACAATATCAACCTTATCTGAAGAAAAGATAGGTGATTGTTTCCCGTCGCCACTCAAACCTGTCTCTTTGTCGTCCGCCGTCTTTTGTCGTTTTTCTTCTCGTAACCGAGACGCCTCATCCCGCAATACGAACAACCGTCGAACTGCATCAGCTCCCTGGGAAGGAGAAAAGAGACCTTTACGCAATTCTTTCTTATCTTGTATTATGTCATCAGGTTCAAGAACAGGAGAATATTTTCGAAAAGCCCCGACTACTTCATCAGAAAAGGTTTCAAGAAAATACATTTTTTCCCTGTCCGGCCATTTGTCAAGAGACAACAATATTTCAGCAAGAGGAATTGTACCCTTAAGAATACGATAAGAAATTTGTCGGAGCTCCGCCATACGATCAGATGTTAACTTAGACCGCGTGTCTACCCTATCTTTAAATGATCCAGAATCCTCATCTTCCTCTTTCGGAGCAGACGGGCCAGCATACGGAGGCGGAGAACGATCTAGTAATGAAAAATCATCATCAGAATTATTAAGGACAGGATAAAGAGGCCGTCTAATAGGATATTGGCCAGATATCTGCAATCTACGTTCCTTTTCCCGTTTTTCTTCCGCTTCTTTTTGTTCACGTTGTCTCATTTCTTGCGCCTTCTCACGCACATTCTTCCTCTGCTCTTTCTCAATCAGCGCATGTTCACGTTTCTCACGCTCACGTACTTCTTTCACCCACATTCGCACACTCTTAAACATGTCTTGTCTCGCTCGGCGCTTACACAGGCACTGTTCCACATACTCAATTTTGCGCACATCAAACGAACCATACAAAGGCCATCTCAACTCAGGATCCTTCTTGGTATACTTCCTCCACAATGTGCTGTACATTATAGGGGAAAGACCAAACTTAATATACATGTCCCTATTCGGCGTCCCTTCTGGGGGAGCCGGCTGCGATTCTTCAAGACTTAACCGGTTTCCACAGCAGCACCACTTACGTAGTGCGCTAAAAACAGGCATGCTAGAAATAGTACGAAATACGCAATATTTATACAGAAAAATGGCACTTAATCGTTGCGCCGCTCACAACCATATGTTGGAGAAAAATCTCCACATTGCCTGCCTATATGTGTTGCAACGCATATATACCCATATTCATAATCATAATATGATCGATCATCCAAACATATCCATATCCATATCCATAAGCCACAGCAAGCGTATCCTAAAACTGCCTTGCTAATCACTGGCTACCATAAACACTCACAGTAATTACCATACAATGGTCCTTACCAAGCACGAGCGACCAGATTCCACTTGCCAAGTTCCACAATTTGCTCAAACAGCTTATCCACGGCAAACCGACAGAAGAGGTCTCAGTCGAGGACCGGCGCCACCCAGATGGTCAGATCGGAAGGAAGGAAGAAATACCTCAGGATGCCAGGACTAAAGAAGCCGCTGGCAGTGATCACTTCCCCGGCAGAGTTCCATTCCTTCGTCACGACCAGTCCTTCGAGCCTCCGAGTCGCCGATGAGCCCCACGTGACGGGCGCCAATTGATGAGTTCAGGCCTCAGCAAGGCCCAAAGGTACCGAAAGGGTCCGCCCTTCTGTGTACAAAGTCCTTAGACTTTCAAATGAAGTTGGCAAGGAAACTGGAAAAACAAAAACATAGTTTAATAAACCTTTAAAGGTGGTGATACAACCTCCACAACACTTCTACAGCATTGTACAGAGTAGCACACTGAATACAAGCACATGGCCCCTTTTATACACAGTGGAAGGGGTTCAGTTTACAGCTTAGACAGAGGTTACAACCACGTAAGGACATTTCCAAATATATCAGTGGGTGGAGCTAACAGTATTTCTAGAACATGGGAGGGCTATGCTAATTAAGGAACAACTGTTACTTCTGCTGAGCATGCGCAACACTCTCAAGAAGGACTAATAATAACTGTTGCTAGGTAGAATCCACAGTGTAACTGGCAGAGAGGTAGGACAATCAGAACATTGAGCACATGGCAATGTAGGGCATGAAAATGGCGGACTCGAAATACAAAATGGAATCCCTATACTAGATATTTGGACTGATGCATTATGGCTTCAGCTAATGCTTAATAATACCGTTGTTTTATTTACAACAACCTGCACGGCTGCTGTGGGGTGGAACTGCAGCTCCCAGCAGGCATAGCGAGCCGACGCCCAGCCCAGCCGCTTCCCGTCACCACGCGCCCGGAGGGGCTGTAAAAGGAGGAGGCTCTCACTGGAGAGCGGGGGACATTTTTGGCATACCTACCTTGACGCCGGAGGGTCACCGTTGCTGCCGCCACTGGTGCCGCTGAGTCCCTGACGCTGACAGCTCCTCCCGCCGCCGGTGCTCATCACCTGCACGGCTGCTGTGGGGTGGAACTGCAGCTCTACACAGGCATAGCGAGCCGACGCCCAGCCCAGCCGCTTCCCGTCACCACGCGCCCGGAGGCGCTGTAAAAGGAGGAGGCTCGCTCCGCATCGCGGACGGCGCCGGGAGGAGCCCGGGGCCGGAGGAGGCCGGGACGGGCCACGGACCTTGGATCATCCTCGCTGGACGATAAAAACTGTGAGCTCCCTTCCTTGTAAACTCTAGTGACTGTACCTAAGCTCTTTCGGTTAAATCTGTGAGCATTTTAAAGTAGGTCATTATAACTAGGGGCAATGTCTAAATCAAGGGCTGTAAAAATTCCCCCAGAGACCAGGACAATGGATAACTACCTAGTTAAGGTAGTCACCAAAATTAATACAGAAAGGCGATTGTCTTTAAACTGGCTAAGCCCGCAGGCTCTACCAACAAGCCCTAAATCCCCTGTAGCTGTTTCTGGGTCGGGGCTTAGCCTCAATACAGACTCACTTGGTGGCAGCTTTATTGATGTTCCTCCACCAGAAAGGGAGTTAGACGGGGAAGATTCATTAGAAATAAGATCTTGCCCGCCATCCATCATTTTGCCTAGGCCCCTAGCCACTTCAGATACCTCATCCACGGAGCAGTCACCAGCATGTAGGATTGCGAGGCCGGTGAGGGCTTGCAGAAAGACACAGGCAAAAAGGGGAGGGGGCAGAATAGCAAAGTCTGTAAGGAGCATACCGACAACCTCAGGGGGCCTGCCAGAAAGTATAAACATTGTTAGTAATGATGTTACACCTATGCCCCCTGCCTATACAGAGCTGCTGGCAGGTATCATTGAGGCCAAATTGGAGCTCATAATTAAACCTTTGGCAGCAAAACTAGATGAGGTCATGTTGGAGGTTACAAGACTTGGAGAAATTTTAAACTCTCACATAACACAAACCAAAACACAAAGGACTCTAAAGGAACCTAACAATTTGTTGAGAGTTGAAGGCTGCAGCACTAATAAGGGGAGAGAGGGAGGTAAGGTAACATCAACCATCAAACCTGCACCCATACTCCAAACAAACCTGCGTCCCAGTCCAACGCCACCTCACCCACCCCAATCATTAGTATTAGCGAACCAGCCTTTAACATCGAATTCTGATAATCAAAATATTAATACGGGGGGGAATAGAGGTGGAAGAACCGCCCCAAAGAAAAGAGCTGTAGCTAATTTACCTCCTGAGTGTGTTCCATACACAGTAGTCTTAACCAACGTCCCGGAAGTGGATTCACAGCTTACAGATTCTAGGCTAGAAACTCATGAAGCATTAAAAAACAAATCCATGGCGTGGCTAGGAAAAAACTGTGGTTACCCACATGCCTTTGCCAACGACATAATATCAACAGAGCGAGTTAGTTGGGTAGGAAATTCTAGGAAGACCACTAGCGGGGACTGCATTATTGTGACCTTTAAGCACCCACAACACGTGGCGACAGTCCTCTTAAGGGCAGCCTCTCTACCAATAGGGGTTAATAATGTATGTGCACGGCCACTTGGGTTCTTCTATAACCATCTCACTAATAGTAGGACACCCCAACAGGCCCAGTCTAACAGTCCTGTTTTTTGTTATGGGAGTGGTCGTCCTTGTTATATGGAAAGCAGTCATCAACGTGCAAGTAGGCAGGATCGATACTGCCAAAGTATGGATAGACAGTATAACCCTTTTGTGCAACCCTTACAACTGTCTAATCGATACACCCCCCTACGCTCAATGGAGGAAACGATTGACTCTTACCAAAACATAGTACCAATGTTGAATCTTTGGTTCCTGCACTTAGAATAGCCACATGGAACGTAGCAGGAATTAAGGCAAAATTGGGAAATAAAGCATGGATTGACACGATAAGAATGTTTGATATTATTGCATTCCAAGAGACTTGGGACCCATGTGATAGTTTTTCCTTGGATGGATATAGCCATTTTTGTATCCCGGCAGTAACTAGTGTCGCAGGCAGAGCCAAGGGTGGCCTGTTAAGTCTTTTTAAAGTTGACATAAAGGGATCTTTAAGGCAATGTGATTCGGGATCTGAGAATTGTCTTATTGTTAAATTATCTCTCCCGGAACATCCCAAGTTTTTATTAATAAACTTTTATAATTCCAACGCAACTGATTGTACTTTGCAATCTCTGGATATATTGGAAACCTTCTTGTCAGTTTACAGTAAAAATTCAAATACCTTTGAAATCATATTCCTGGGGGACCTTAATATCCACCCTTGCAACATGTTGTGTATTAGTAACGAAGAAGAAGGCCCACCATACTGCTCGCCCATCCACCTTGAACATTCCAAGCAGGGGGAGTATTTAGAAAATTTCTTAGCTAGGTGGAATTTATATGAGTCAGGATGTGGGGTGGGCGGCGAAAGGGTCCCCACTTTTAAGGGAATAGACAACGGCACCATTATTGACTATATTTTTATAACTTCATTCTTATTGTGTAAGGTCTTAATGTACAAAACTGTGGTATCTGTTTTTAGTGATCATAATCCGGTAATCATGGAACTAGCAATTACTGATTTATTTTCTATCAGAAATTGCCCACATAAGGGCAGGTTAAACCTCAGAGCTAAAGACCAAGGGCGCAGGTTGAAATGGGACAGAGTAGTCCCCGAAACCTTTCTAAGAGAGGTACTGTCCGAAGCTGAGGATGAAGTGGGCGCGTGTTTATCTAGCGGGGCCCAAAATAGTGAAGTAGTACTTGCCTTTGGTAGCATCTGTAGTAAGATCGACCTAAAGCTGACCATCGGCATTAAGCCAAAGACCTCCTCTATCAAAAGATCGTTTAATAAAAGATGCTCTAAAGCACACGGTGATCTACTTAGCGCCTTGAAGGCAACGCCAAAAGTTCCTGTACTTATCACGAGCCTTAGAGCCCAGTATAAAAAAGCAATAGTTGACAGGAAAAAAGAATTGAGAGAGGAAGCCTGGTCCCAGCTACTTGATCCAGTCACCATAAAAAATAGTGGGGAATTTTGGAAGATTGTTAATCAGCCTTTATTCTCAGGCGAGGAGAACTCCCCGCTTGAGACTAACATACCAGATGAGGGTTGGATAAAGCATTTCAGTCAAATCTACTCTCATCATAGTGGTGGAGTTGATGGGGGACTTGCTGTCCATATTGCTGAGTGTCAGTCAGTGACCTTTGAGCCAGCAGAGGTGGAAAAAGCTATAGATCTGACCCTAAAAAACAAGGCGCCAGGACCCGATGGGGTCCCTGCCGATGTTTTCAAATGCGCTCCCAAATTTTGGGCAAAGTTGCTTTGTAAGGTTTTCAACACCCTAAGCCATGAAAACATCCCGGAATCGTGGAAAACATCAATTATTATTCCTGTGTTTAAAAAGGGAAATAAGCAGGATCCCGCCTGCTATAGACCCATCTCATTAATTGACTCCTCAGTCAAAATATTAGGACGGGTCATTTTAGCCAAATTAAATGAGTGGGCAAATGATAGAGGTGTCTTAACAAATGTTCAATATGGGTTCAGACCTAAGAGAAGCACGTTAGACCAATGCCTCAATCTGCACCTGTTAGTGGAGAAATATACTAAGGCAAGGGAGGGATCCATGTACCTAGGTTTCAAGGATCTCTCGTCAGCGTTTGATCTGGTAAACAGATCAAAGCTATGGACCATCCTGTTAGACATGGGTCTGGATAGGACATTGGTTAACCTCTTGGCGGACTTGCACTCTGGCCTTAAAGCCACAGTCAGAGTCACCTCTGCGGGGCGGTGCACGGAACCCTTCAACTCAGAAAGGGGGGTCAGGCAAGGTTGTATCCTGCCCCCCCCTTCTGTTTACAATATACATAAATGCCCTGAAACCTGCATTGAGAGAGGCGACTCTTGAGATCCCGCGTGTAGGGGAGCTGGGTATACCAGTACTCCTATACGCGGATGACGCGGTCTTACTCTCACGCACTGGGGTGGGGTTACAACGCCTCTTGGACGTTTTTGAGAACTTCATGGGGTCATTGGACCTTAAAATAAACGCCAAGAAGTCCCAGATTATGTTAATGGGTAGTGCCGCGAGGAAAAAATGTTCTAAAACTTTCTCCTGTGGACAAGAGAAGCTTAGTCAAGTAGCTACCTTCCCCTACTTAGGGATCACTTTTGATAAACGGGGTAACTGGGGACCTCAGCTAAAGAATAGAGTAATATATTTGGCAAGAACATCGTCGGCCCTTCATGGTTTTTCGAAGAAGTTGGGCGCCAGGCCAATTGTAGCTCTGATGAAAATTTATAGGGCTAAATGTATCTCAGTCGCATCCTATGGCAGCTCAATCTGGGGATATAGGTGCTCGGACTCCCTTCAGATGAAGAAAATAAATTTTTAAGAGGTGTCCTTGGCGTCCCACAATCTACTCCATCTTATATAGTACATGCGGAACTTGGGGAGGGCTATATCACAGACTTGATAAAAACATCACCTTTAGTAGCGTGGATGAGGATATGGCTAAATAAAGAAATACCCCTGAATCATACTGTAATGAAAGATTGTTTACGTTTGGACAAAGTAAACAATATACAATGGTTGAGATACATCAAGGACAGCCTTACTAAAGTGGGGAGACCTGAGCTATATTCAGCGCCAGAGATGATAACATCTAAAGACATTGCACTAATTAAGGGTTCAATGCGAGAAATGTTAAGCTTGGAAAGAGAAGAAAAGGAATTGAAAAAACCCACTGTGAGGGCTAGCCTAATTCTGTCTTCATATGGTGGCCCAGAAACTTATCTAAATACTGTGAATCACCCTTACCACAGGTTTCTTTTAACCCGATTTCGTTTCAATTTGATACATTTTAATTTTGGTTTTTTCCCTGCATGGAGCACTCCAGAAAAAGCATTGCCATGCTCCTGTGACATGTTTTCCGAACAAAACACAATGCATTTTGTGATGTTCTGTGGTCATTATACAGATGTGAGGGGAAAGTTTCTTGTACCTATTTTAAAGGAGGCTGGTTTTATACAAGCCAAACCTGCCCTCCTGTATTTACAGTTATTGCAGACTCCTAGGACCATGTTTTATGTAGCTAGTTTTCTAGTGAGTGCTATTAGGATTTGGAACAGGAACGTGAATGATAACTCCCCAAAAATGAAATGAACTGAGTAAAAACTGTACCTTTTGACCATACTAGTAACTGAAATCATGGTAAACATTGTCGTGGAATTGTTTTGTATTATTATATATTAATGTTTGTATTTTTAACATTGATTATGTGATTCTTAGAAATTATGAACGGTATTTTAACCTATTTTTAACGTGGGTATTTATCAAATGTATTTTATAACTTTTGTATGGTGCCATTGTCTTTATATGATATTAAGTTATCGCAATAAAGTATTTTGACTGACTGACTGACTGACATAATATTGATTACCAAAATATCCCCATACAGAAATATCAACACATAAATATCGATTTAAAAAATGTTAACATCCTATCTTAATAATGTAAAGTACGAAAATGTTGAAAAAAGAATATTGATGTAAAAATGATTGCTGTACAAAATTTTGGTTTTTAGATATAAAAATGAATGTTAAATAAATTATGTATTAAAATTAACTTAAAAAAATATTTAGATGTAATATACATTTTAACAAATATAATAAATAAATGTAATTTTAAAAATACAAACATATATGTATAAAATGTCATATAAAATATGTAATATGAAATCAAATGTATTTTTACTTTAAAACAATGAATAAACTAGCCATTTTAACTTATTTTAAAATGTTATAAATATATAAAAAATTACAAATGTATATATATATGTGTGTGTAAATATATATATATTACCTACTGGCGATAGCCAGTAGGTATATATAGTTAGGATTTTTTTCCTATGGGATTTTTGAAAATTCTCTGTCGAATAACTTTGGCGTTTGATGACAGAATTGGCTGAAATGGTCAGGAAAATGGAACATTTTGTTTCTGAGCAGCCCCTGAAAATTTGGTGGGGTTTCGTCAAGGGGGGGCCGAGAAAAAAGGGGGGTCCCAAAACGTGTTTTTCCCATGCAATTTTCCATAGGGCGGTTGGCCTCACTTTTAGCCCGAACGGCTGAATGGATTTACACCAAACTTGGCAAAATTGTAGGGACTGGTAGCCCGATGTGCCTTTGCTATGTCTCAAGATATAGGCTCCAGTGGTTTTTACGAAAGTTAACTTTGAAAAATATATATTGGGCTACATTGGGCTATATATATGTTGGAGCCCAAATGTAGCCCAATGTAGCCCAATGTAGCCCAAAGATGGCCACCAGAGACAAAAAAAACAAATGTAGCCCAAATATCAGCCAGATGTAGCCCAACTATAGCCCAATGACAGAATGTCCCAGAGTGTTCTAAAGAACAACTAGAGTGCTAACAGTCCTACTTATTACAAAGGTATGGCACACCTGAAGCCATCTTGATTGGAATAAAGTGGTAACTCTTAAAACATTTAATTTAAAAAGGAACTAAATGAGGGGGTTCATTTTGCCATAGAAAGTATGATTAGCGAATATATGACGAAATCCCGCATACCATCAGTCCGCAAAAAAAATCCTGCATGTACTATTAGGCCGCAAATTAAAATAACGAAAACTTTTAGAACGAACATGCCTTTAGCATACACTAAACAGCTAAACTACCCTAAACCCTAAAACACTACCCCCAGCATGACCCTACACTACACAAACAGTACAACACTACCCTAAACCCTAAAACACTACCCCCAGCATGACCCTACACTACGCAAACACTACAACACTACCCAAAACCCTAAAACACTACCCCCAGCATGACCCTACACTACGCAAACACTACAACACTACCCTAACCCCTAAAACACTACCCCCAGCATGACCCTACACTACACAAACACTACAACACAACCCTAAACCCTAAAACACTACCCCCAGCATGGCCCTACCCTACACAAACACTACAACACTACCCTAAACCCTAAAACACTACCCCCAGCATGACCCTACACTACACAAACACTACAACACAACCCTAAACCCTAAAACACTACACCCCAGCATGACCCTACACTACGCAAACACTACAACACTACCCTAAACCCTAAAACACTACCCCCAGCATGACCCTACACTACGCAAACACTACAACACTACGCAAAACCCTAAAACACTACACCCCAGCATGACCCTACACTACGCAAACACTACAACACTACCCTAAACCCTAAAACACTACCCCCAGCATGACCCTACACTACACAAACACTACAACACTACCCTAAACCCTAAAACACTACCCCCAGCATGACCCTACACTACACAAACACTACAACACTACCCAAAACCCTAAAACACTACACCCCAGCATGACCCTACACTACGCAAACACTACAACACTACCCTAAACCCTAAAACACTACCCCCAGCATGACCCTACACTACGCAAACATTACAACACTACCCTAAACCCTAAAACACTACCCCCAGCATGACCCTACACTACGCAAACACTACAACACTACCCAAAACCCTAAAACACTACACCCCAGCATGACCCTACACTACGCAAACACTACAACACTACCCTAAACCCTAAAACACTACCCCCAGCATGACCCTACACTACGCAAACACTACAACACTACCCTAAACCCTAAAACACTACCCCCAGCATGACCCTACACTACGCAAACACTACAACACTACCCTAAACCCTAAAACACTACCCCCAGCATGACCCTACACTACGCAAACACTACAACACTACCCAAAACCCTAAAACACTACACCCCAGCATGACCCTACACTACGCAAACACTACAACACTACCCTAAACCCTAAAACACTACCCCCAGCATGACCCTACACTACGCAAACACTACAACACTACCCTAAACCCTAAAACACTACCCCCAGCATGACCCTACACTACGCAAACACTACAACACTACCCTAAACCCTAAAACACAACCCCCAGCATGACCCTACACTACGCAAACACTACAACACTACCCTAAACCCTAAAACACTACCCCCAGCATGACCCTACACTACGCAAACACTACAACACTACCCTAAACCCTAAAACACTACCCCCAGCATGACCCTACACTACGCAAACACTACAACACTACCCTAAACCCTAAAACACTACACCCCAGCATGACCCTACACTACGCAAACACTACAACACTACCCTAAACCCTAAAACACTACCCCCAGCATGACCCTACACTACGCAAACACTACAACACTACCCTAAACCCTAAAACACTACACCCAGCATGACCCTACACTACGCAAACACTACAACACTACCCTAAACCCTAAAACACTACCCCCCAGCATGACCCTACACTACGCAAACACTACAACACTACCCTAAACCCTAAAACACTACCCCCAGCATGACCCTACACTACGCAAACACTACAACACTACCCAAAACCCTAAAACACTACCCCCAGCATGACCCTACACTACGCAAACACTACAACACTACCCTACACCCTAAAACACTACCCCCAGCATGACCCTACACTACGCAAACACTACAACACTACCCTAAACCCTAAAACACTAGCCCCAGCATGACCCTACACTACGCAAACACTACAACACAACCCTAAACCCTAAAACACTACCCCCAGCATGACCCTACACTAAACAACCACAACAACTCGACACTACACTAACACAACACTACACTACACAACACTACACTACACAATCACTAACCCACGAAAAAATTAACACAAACCCACTTACCTCTCTCGTCATCGTGGTTTTCACAACGCAAATGCATTTACCATACATGCCTTTAAAACGTAATTCTTTGTAAAGGCATGCGCGATAAATGCACATGCGTTTTGAAAAAATGCGGGATAATGGTATGCGAGGTCAATGACCTTGCGGGATAATGGTATGTGGACTGAAAGTCTGCGGGATAAAAAATGCGGGAAAATGGCTGCAAACCATGATTAGCAGCAGACTTCCCTGGTGAGCACCAGCTTTACTACAGTGATCTAATGAGCAACTAGAGTGCTAACATTCAGAATTTATGGCAAATATGTGACACATCTGAATGCCTTCTTGATAGAACCAAAGTAAACAAGCATTGAAAATGCAATAGATCTCGCCCTCGTTTAAGTTAAAGCCATTCTGTTTGTAATGAGGTGGCTTTTTAGCTTTGCTTTTATTAGTGTTTTTAAAACTTTCATGTAAATAACATGCATATGTATGCATATATGTATATGTATGCATGCATTTATATTTATATAGATATGCAGATTATATATGTTTATATATGTATATTACCTACTGGCGATAGCCAGTGGGTATATATAGTTAGGATTTTTTCTCTATGGGATTTCTGAAAATTCTATGTCTAATAACTTTGGCGTTTGTGGACGGAATTGGCTGAAATTTTCAGGAAAATGGCACATTTTGTTTCTGAGCAGCCCCTAAAAATTTGGGGGGGTTTCGTCAAGGGGGGGCCGAGAAAAAAGGGGGGTCCCAAAACACGTTTTTCCCATTCATTTTTCTTAGGGCGGTTGGACTCACTTTTAGCTCGAACGGCTAAATAGATTTACATGAAACTTGGCAAAATTGTAGATATGGTTTGCCCGACGTGCCTTTGCTATGTCTCAATATATGTGCTCCAGTGGATTTTGAGAAATTAACGTTTAAAGAAAAATATATATCTGTGACAGCGCTCCGGTTAGCGCCCCGGTTCGCGTACCTGACGCGTAACGGAACTTCACGAAGCGAAGCTGATTGGCTCTCCGGTGTCTGTCAACATTCTAAACAGTCCGGAGCGGCCGCCATCTTGTCTCTCGGTAGGATCGAGAGACAAGATGTGGTGAAAAACGAAGGGGGAAATGAAGGAAAGGGGGCAAGGTAGACCCCTCCTGACCCCCTAGGATTGATGAGGGGGATATTAAAGTGCCCCGCGGGGCAAAAAATAAAAAATACATTTTTTTTGCGATTTTACGCCGTAGAGGCGCGTCCCGGTACGCGAACCGGGCAGCTCACCGGGCAGCTAACCGGGCAGCTAACCGGTAGCGTAGCTGTCAACATTGTAAACAGTCCGGAGCGGCCGCCATCTTGTCTCTCGGTAGGTTCGAGAGACAAGATGTGGTGAAAAAAGAAGGCGGAAATGAAGGAAAGGGGGCAAGGTAAACCCCTCCTGACCCCCTAGGATTGATGAGGGGGATATTAAAGTCCCCCGCAATTTTTCGCGGTAGAGGCGCTTCCCGGTACGTGAACCGGGCAGCTAACCGGCAGCGTAACGGGAGTCCGCCATCTTGTGTTTTTGGAGCGTCCGGTTCGCGTACCGGGTAGCGTCCCGGTAAGCGTAACAAGGGGAAAACCAAGAGAAACAGTAAAAAAAAAATGAAGGAATAGATTTCCAGCAAACTTGGCAAAATTGTAGGGACTGTTTGTTTGATGTGCCTTTGCAAGGCCTCAAGATATGTGCACGTGTGGATTTTGTCTAATTAAGGTTAAAAATATATATATATCTGTAAGCGTGCTCCGGCACGCTTATGTTATGGGTTTTGTTTGCGCTGCAGAGCCGATACGTCACGGTTATGCGACGCGTCATGAGGCGTCTCACGTGGCTACGTGATACGTCACGTAATAAAGAATATATTTTACAGCTATAGATATTAGCTTTTAAAAAACCAATGAAATTCACTGAAAAAACCATAGGTTATAGACCATATATAGTTAGGAATTTGCATTTACAAAACCTTGAAAATTCACTGAAAAAACCATAGGTTAGAGACCATATATAGTTAGCTGGACATTTTATTGACATAAAACCAATGAAATTCCATATATAGTTAGTTGCACTAACTATATATCGCGCACCCGCAATCCACTGCTGATGATGTCACATATTACATCATTCATGACATGGTCAGTGACATCACTGATGACATCACTGATGACATCTCAAATGACATCACTGATGACATCACTGATGACATCTCAAATGACATCACTGATGACATCATGACACACCAATACCAGTTACTACATACGCACTCACTAATTCCTACGTCTACACACGCATTCACTCATTCACCCATACAATCACTCATACATACAGTCACTCATTATTACAACACTATCATATGCACTCATACACCTATGCAGACACTCACACACTGCCACTCATCCATGGAGTTACTCACACACCTAGTCAGTCCTGTAAAGAATCAATCACACTTCCATTTCCTCATCTATACAGTTAAACACAGAACACCATACTTCAGTGACATCACTGATGACATCACTGATGACATCTCAAATGACATCACTGATGACATCTCAAATGACATCACTGATGACATCATGACACACCAATACCAGTTACTACATACGCACTCACTGATTCCTACGTCTACACACACATTCACTCATTCACCCATACAATCACTCATACATACAGTCACTCATTATTACAACACTATCATATGCACTCATACACCTAGTCAGTCCTGTGAAGAATCAATCACACTTCGATTTCCTCATCTATACAGTTAAACACAGAACACCATACTTTTTCACACATATACTAACACATACTTACTCTCTTATACAATCACTGATACAAGTACACATTGATATGCACAGAGTCACACACCTCCCAGCCAGCCACACACACACTCAGTCTTCCATACATCCACTCATTCTTCAATATGTAAAACATATTTAAACTTTACAAAAACACACAGACACTAGATGATGTCATCAGTGATGTCATTTGAGATGTCATCAGTGATGTCATCAGTGATGTCATTTGAGATGTCATCAGTGATGTCATCAGTGATGTCACTGACCATGTCATGAATGATGTAATATGTGACATCATCAGCAGTGGATTGCGGGTGCGCGATATATAGTTAGTGCAACTAACTATATATGGAATTTCATTGGTTTTATGTCAATAAAATGTCCAGCTAACTATATATGGTCTCTAACCTATGGTTTTTTCAGTGAATATATATATATATATATATATATATATATATATATATATATATATACACCAATAACATAAAATCTCATTAAAAAAACATTACATTATAAATTAACAAATTTAAATATTTAATAATTTTTAAACTTACCTTTTGCACTCCATTGAGTGCAACAGTAGGGAAATTGTTGGATAGCGTAGGGGCAAAAATTACTATTCCCACTCCAGTGAGTGCTACAGTAGGGAAAGTGTTGGATAGCGGAGGGGAAAAATTACTTTTCCCATTCCGGTGAATGCAACAGTAGGGAAATTGTTGGATAGCGGATCAGTAAACGTTACTATTCCCACTCTAATAAGTGCAACAGTAGAGAAAATGTTGGATAGCGGCGGAGGGGTAAAAATTACTATTCCCACTCCAGTTAGTGCAACAGTAGGGAAAGTGTTGGATAGTGGAGGGGAAGAAATTACTATTCCCATCCCAATTACTACAACACTAGGGAAAGTGTTTGATAGCGGTGGGGTAAAAATTACTATTCCCACTCCAGTGAGTGCAACAGTAGGGAAAGTGTTGCTTAGCGGAGGGGTGACAATTACTATTTCCACTCCAATTACTGCACAGTAGGGAAAGTGTTGGATAGCGGAGGGGTGAAAATTACTATTCCCACTCCAGTAAGTGCAATAGTAGGTAAAGTGTTGGATAGCGGAGAGGTAAAAATTACTATTCCTACTCCAGTGAGAGCAACAGTAGGGAAAGTGTTGGATAGCAGAGGGGAAAACATTACTATTCCCACTCCAGTGAGTGCAACAGTAGGGAAAGTGTGGCTAGCAGGGGGTAATAATTAATATTCCCAATGAAGTCAAATCAAAATTAAAAAACATGCAAAATCTCAACTACAATACAAAAAATGTTAAAAACTTTAAAAAATATATAAAAATAAAAGAAATTACAAAAGATAGAAACATATTATTATGTTAAAAAAATCTAAAAATTATCTAGACATTGTTTTATAAAAATTAAAAAAATAATTTACAACCAAATAACTATATTTATTAGAAATTATTTATAATCCAAAAGATTAATTGTTACATAAAATTGATATTTTTTATTTCCTACCCTATAACACCACACAATTCACAACACACTTTTAAGGGGTCCATTAGGATGTAGGGTGGATTGCCACCGCCCGCATGGCGGTGGCGATCCACCCTACATCCTTCCCCGTCCGCCACCTATTTCCCCCCACCATATTAGTATGGCGGGGGTATGGCGGGGGTACCACGGCAGACAGGAAGACCGTCCGCCACTCTTCCGCCCGGTCGACAAGTCGACCGGTCAGAAATGGGTTTAATACGGTGGTGGTGTCTGCTAGACACTGCCATCCATATTAGCATTGGAGCGAGAACAAGCCTTTGAAAAGGCATGCAGACTTTGCTTCCGGGGGTCCGTTGTGGGCCCCCAGGGTATTGGGGGGGTGGGAGTGCACATGGGGGGTAACTGGTACGTCATGGATACTGCGCCAGCCAACGATGCAGAACAGATGGCCCTGCTACTCATAGTAGTCCTGGAGCAAAGTTGGACATCGCGCTGCTTGCAGCTTTAAGGTCGTCGAGGGATCGAGAGCTCCAGTGACCGCCGGAAGACACACAGCACCATTGGGGAGTCATAGGTATTCACCTAATTGGGATCCCAGTCCGCATTGACTGCCCCTGCCCAGCGGACCGTTAGTGTGTTACCTCTGGCTGTAGCGGTATGAGGGACCAAGGGTAACGGCCGTGAATTTTCAGCAGTTCCAAGACTGCGCGCCTTCCACACCTACCTGCTTGCCAGCGCGAACCTACAGTCAGACTCACTCCTCCACGCCACCCACCCGATTTGCCCACCACTGCTGCAGTGGGTGTGTCGACCACATAAGGGGGAGGAGATTCAGACGCTGCTAAGTATTTTGGCAGGAAGGAGCCATTTGGGAGGACTTGTAACGGTGTTTGGGCGCTGAGGAGGCTATTTAAGCCGAAATGCATACGCTGCCACTGGGAACCTGAGAAATAAATGAGCTGTTTACCCTGAACTCCCTCTGGCCTCTGAGTTCTTCTTTTGGGAGGTAACTGGTACGTCATGGATACTGCGCCAGCCAACGACGCAGAACAGATGGCCATGCTACTCAAAGTAGTCCTGGAGCAAAGTTGGACATCGCGCTGCTTGCAGCTTTAAGGTCGTCGAGGGATCGAGAGCTCCTGTGACCGCCGGAAGACACACAGCACCATTGGGGAGTCATAGGTATTCACCTAATTGGGATCCCAGTCCGCATTGACTGCCCCTGCCCAGCGGACCGTTAGTGTGTTACCTCTGGCTGTAGCGGTATGAGGGACCAAGGGTAACGGCCGCGAATTTTCAGGGTTTCCAAGACTGCGCGCCTTCCACACCTACCTGCTTGCCAGCGCGAACCTACAGTCAGACTCACTCCTCCACGCCACCTACCCGATTTGCCCACCACTGTGCATTCTGGGACTTGTGGTTCTACAACATACACGAGCTGCAGTGGGTGTGTCGACCACATAAGGGGGAGGAGATTCAGACGCTGCTAAGTATTTTGGCAGGAAGGAGCCATTTGGGAGGACTTGTCACGGTGTTTGGGCGCTGAGGAGGCTATTTAAGCCGAAATGCATACGCCGCCACTGGGAACCTGAGAAATAAATGAGCTGTTTACCCTGAACTCCCTCTGGCCTCTGAGTTCTTCTTTTGGGAGGTAACTGGTACGTCATGGATACTGCGCCAGCCAACGACGCAGAACAGATGGCCCTGCTACTCAAAGTAGTCCTGGAACAAAGTTGGACATCGCGCTGCTTGCAGCTTTAAGGTCGTCGAGGGATCGAGAGCTCCAGTGACCGCCGGAAGACACACAGCACCATTGGGGAGTCATAGGTATTCACCTAATTTGGATCCCAGTCCGCATTGACTGCCCCTGCCCAGCGGACCGTTGGTGTGTTACCTCTGGCTGTAGCGGTATGAGGGACCAAGGGTAACGGCCGTGAATTTTCAGCGGTTCCAAGACTGCGCGCCTTCCACACCTACCTGCTTGCCAGCGCGAACCTACAGTCAGACTCACTCCTCCACGCCACCCACCCGATTTGCCCACCACTGTGCATTCTGGGACTTGTGGTTCTACAACATACACGAGCTGCAGTGGGTGTGTCGACCACATAAGGGGGAGGAGATTCAGACGCTGCTAAGCATTTTGGCAGGAAGGAGCCATTTGGGAGGACTTGTCATGGTGTTTGGGCGCTGAGGAGGCTATTTAAGCCGAAATGCATACGCCGCCACTGGGAACCTGAGAAATAAATGAGCTGTTTACCCTGAACTCCCTCTGGCCTCTGAGTTCTTCTTTTGGGAGGTAACTGGTACGTCATGGATACTGCGCCAGCCAACGAGGCAGAACAGATGGCCCTGCTACTCAAAGTAGTCCTGGAGCAAAGTTGGACATCGCGCTGCTTGCAGCTTTAAGGTCGTCGAGGGATCGAGAGCTCCAGTGACCGCCGGAAGACACACAGCACCATTGGGGAGTCATAGGTATTCACCTAATTGGGATCCCAGTCCGCATTGACTGCCCCTGCCCAGCGGACCGTTAGTGTGTTACCTCTGGCTGTAGCGGTATGAGGGACCAAGGGTAACGGCCGTGAATGTTCAGCGGTTCCAAGACTGCGCGCCTTCCACACCTACCTGCTTGCCAGCGCGAACCTACAGTCAGACTCACTCCTCCACGCCACCCACCCGATTTGCCCACCACTGTGCATTCTGGGACTTGTGGTTCTACAACATACACGAGCTGCAGTGGGTGTGTCGACCACATAAGGGGGAGGAGATTCAGACGCTGCTAAGTATTTTGGCAGGAAGGAGCCATTTGGGAGGACTTGTCACGGTGTTTGGGCGCTGAGGAGGCTATTTAAGCCAAAATGCATACGCCGCCACTGGGAACCTGAGAAATAAATGAGCTGTTTACCCTGAACTCCCTCTGGCCTCTGAGTTCTTCTTTTGGGAGGTAACTGGTACGTCATATATATATATATATATATATATATACACCAATAACATAAAATCTAATTAAAAAAACATTACATTATAAATTAACAAATTTAAATATTTAATAATTTTTAAACTTACCTTTTGCACTCCATTGAGTGCAACAGTAGGGAAATTGTTGGATAGCGTAGGGGCAAAAATTACTATTCCCACTCCAGTGAGTGCTACAGTAGGGAAAGTGTTGGATAGCGGAGGGGAAAAATTACTTTTCCCATTCCGGTGAATGCAACAGTAGGGAAATTGTTGGATAGCGGATCAGTAAACGTTACTATTCCCACTCTAATAAGTGCAACAGTAGAGAAAATGTTGGATAGCGGAGGGGTAAAAATTACTATTCCCACTCCAGTTAGTGCAACAGTAGGGAAAGTGTTGGATAGTGGAGGGGAAGAAATTACTATTCCCATCCCAATTACTACAACACTAGGGAAAGTGTTTGATAGCGGTGGGGTAAAAATTACTATTCCCACTCCAGTGAGTGCAACAGTAGGGAAAGTGTTGCATAGCGGAGGGGTGACAATTACTATTTCCACTCCAATTACTGCACAGTAGGGAAAGTGTTGGATAGCGGAGGGGTGAAAATTACTATTCCCACTCCAGTAAGTGCAACAGTAGGGGAAGTGTTGGATAGTGAAGAGATCAAAATGACTATTCCCACTTCAGTGAGTGCAATAGTAGGTAAAGTGTTGGATAGCGGAGAGGTAAAAATTACTATTCCTACTCCAGTGAGAGCAACAGTAGGGAAAGTGTTGGATAGCAGAGGGGAAAACATTACTATTCCCACTCCAGTGAGTGCAACAGTAGGGAAAGTGTGGCTAGCAGGGGGTAATAATTAATATTCCCAATGAAGTCAAATCAAAATTAAAAAACATGCAAAATCTCAACTACAATACAAAAAATGTTAAAAACTTTAAAAAATATATAAAAATAAAAGAAATTACAAAAGATAGAAACATATTATTATGTTAAAAAAATCTAAAAATTATCTAGACATTGTTTTATAAAAATTAAAAAAATAATTTACAACCAAATAACTATATTTAATAGAAATTATTTATAATCCAAAAGATTAATTGTTACATAAAATTGATATTTTTTATTTCCTACCCTATAACACCACACAATTCACAACACACTTTTAAGGGGTCCATTAGGATGTAGGGTGGATTGCCACCGCCCGCATGGTGGTGGCGATCCACCCTACATCCTTCCTATTTCCCCCCACCATATTAGTATGGCGGGGGTATGGCGGGGGTACCACGGCAGACAGGAAGACCGTCCGCCACTCTTCCGCCCGGTCGACAAGTCGACCGGTCAGAAATGGGTTTAATACGGTGGTGGTGTCTGCTAGACACTGCCATCCATATTAGCATTGGAGCGAGAACAAGCCTTTGGAAAGGCGTGCAGACTTTGCTTCCGGGGGTCCGTTGTGGGCCCCCAGGGTATTGGGGGGATGGGAGTGCACATGGGGGGTAACTGGTACGTCATGGATACTGCGCCAGCCAACGACGCAGAACAGATGGCCCTGCTACTCATAGTAGTCCTGGAGCAAAGTTGGACATCGCGCTGCTTGCAGCTTTAAGGTCGTCGAGGGATCGAGAGCTCCAGTGACCGCCGGAAGACACACAGCACCATTGGGGAGTCATAGGTATTCACCTAATTGGGATCCCAGTCCGCATTGACTGCCCCTGCCCAGCGGACAGTTAGTGTGTTACCTCTGGCTATAGCGGTATGAGGGACCAAGGGTAACGGCCGTGAATTTTCAGCGGTTCCAAGACTGCGCGCCTTCCACACCTACCTGCTTGCCAGCGCGAACCTACAGTCAGACTCACTCCTCCACGCCACCTACCCGCTTTGCCCACCACTGTGCATTCTGGGACTTGTGGTTCTACAACATACACGAGCTGCAGTGGGTGTGTCGACCACATAAGGGGGAGGAGATTCAGACGCTGCTAAGTATTTTGGCAGGAAGGAGCCATTTGGGAGGACTTGTCACGGTGTTTGGGCGCTGAGGAGGCTATTTAAGCCGAAATGCATACGCCGCCACTGGGAACCTGAGAAATAAATGAGCTGTTTACCCTGAACTCCCTCTGGCCTCTGAGTTCTTCTTTTGGGAGGTAACTGGTACGTCATGGATACTGCGCCAGCCAACGACGCAGAACAGATGGCCCTGCTACTCAAAGTAGTCCTGGAGCAAAGTTGGACATCGCGCTGCTTGCAGCTTTAAGGTCGTCGAGGGATCGAGAGCTCCAGTGACCGCCGGAAGACACACAGCACCATTGGGGAGTCATAGGTATTCACCTAATTGGGATCCCAGTCCGCATTGACTGCCCCTGCCCAGCGGACCGTTAGTGTGTTACCTCTGGCTGTAGCGGTATGAGGGACCAAGGGTAACGGCCGTGAATTTTCAGCGGTTCCAAGACTGCGCGCCTTCCACACCTACCTGCTTGCCAGCGCGAACCTACAGTCAGACTCACTCCTCCACGCCACCCACCCGATTTGCCCACCACTGTGCATTCTGGGACTTGTGGTTCTACAACATACACGAGCTGCAGTGGGTGTGTCGACCACATAAGGGGGAGGAGATTCAGACGCTGCTAAGTATTTTGGCAGGAAGGAGCCATTTGGGAGGACTTGTCACGGTGTTTGGGCGCTGAGGAGGCTATTTAAGCCGAAATGCATACGCCGCCACTGGGAACCTGAGAAATAAATGAGCTGTTTACCCTGAACTCCCTCTGGCCTCTGAGTTCTTCTTTTGGGAGGTAACTGGTACGTCATATATATATATATATATACACCAATAACATAAAATCTAATTAAAAAAACATTACATTATAAATTAACAAATTTAAATATTTAATAATTTTTAAACTTACCTTTTGCACTCCATTGAGTGCAACAGTAGGGAAATTGTTGGATAGCGTAGGGGCAAAAATTACTATTCCCACTCCAGTGAGTGCTACAGTAGGGAAAGTGTTGGATAGCGGAGGGGAAAAATTACTTTTCCCATTCCGGTGAATGCAACAGTAGGGAAATTGTTGGATAGCGGATCAGTAAACGTTACTATTCCCACTCTAATAAGTGCAACAGTAGAGAAAATGTTGGATAGCGGAGGGGTAAAAATTATTATTCCCACTCCAGTTAGTGCAACAGTAAGGAAAGTGTTGGATAGTGGAGGGGAAGAAATTACTATTCCCATCCCAATTACTACAACACTAGGGAAAGTGTTTGATAGCGGTGGGGTAAAAATTACTATTCCCACTCCAGTGAGTGCAACAGTAGGGAAAGTGTTGCATAGCGGAGGGGTGAAAATTACTATTTCCACTCCAATTACTGCACAGTAGGGAAAGTGTTGGATAGCGGAGGGGTGAAAATTACTATTCCCACTCCAGTAAGTGCAACAGTAGGGGAAGTGTTGGATAGTGAAGAGATCAAAATGACTATTCCCACTTCAGTGAGTGCAATAGTAGGTAAAGTGTTGGATAGCGGAGAGGTAAAAATTACTATTCCTACTCCAGTGAGAGCAACAGTAGGGAAAGTGTTGGATAGCAGAGGGGAAAACATTACTATTCCCACTCCAGTGAGTGCAACAGTAGGGAAAGTGTGGCTAGCAGGGGGTAATAATTAATATTCCCAATGAAGTCAAATCAAAATTAAAAAACATGCAAAATCTCAACTACAATACAAAAAATGTTAAAAACTTTAAAAAATATATAAAAATAAAAGAAATTACAAAAGATAGAAACATATTATTATGTTAAAAAAATCTAAAAATTATCTAGACATTGTTTTATAAAAATTAAAAAAATAATTTACAACCAAATAACTATATTTAATAGAAATTATTTATAATCCAAAAGATTAATTGTTACATAAAATTGATATTTTTTATTTCCTACCCTATAACACCACACAATTCACAACACACTTTTAAGGGGTCCATTAGGATGTAGGGTGGATTGCCACCGCCCGCATGGCGGTGGCGATCCACCCTACATCCTTCCTATTTCCCCCCACCATATTAGTATGGCGGGGGTATGGCGGGGGTACCACGGCAGACAGGAAGACCGTCCGCCACTCTTCCGCCCGGTCGACAAGTCGACCGGTCAGAAATGGGTTTAATACGGTGGTGGTGTCTGCTAGACACTGCCATCCATATTAGCATTGGAGCGAGAACAAGCCTTTGGAAAGGCGTGCAGACTTTGCTTCCGGGGGTCCGTTGTGGGCCCCCAGGGTATTGGGGGGATGGGAGTGCACATGGGGGGTAAGTGGTACGTCATGGATACTGCGCCAGCCAACGACGCAGAACAGATGGCCCTGCTACTCATAGTAGTCCTGGAGCAAAGTTGGACATCGCGCTGCTTGCAGCTTTAAGGTCGTCGAGGGATCGAGAGCTCCAGTGACCGCCGGAAGACACACAGCACCATTGGGGAGTCATAGGTATTCACCTAATTGGGATCCCAGTCCGCATTGACTGCCCCTGCCCAGCGGACCGTTAGTGTGTTACCTCTGGCTGTAGCGGTATGAGGGACCAAGGGTAACGGCCGTGAATTTTCAGCGGTTCCAAGACTGCGCGCCTTCCACACCTACCTGCTTGCCAGCGCGAACCTACAGTCAGACTCACTCCTCCACGCCACCTACCCGATTTGCCCACCACTGTGCATTCTGGGACTTGTGGTTCTACAACATACACGAGCTGCAGTGGGTGTGTCGACCACATAAGGGGGAGGAGATTCAGACGCTGCTAAGTATTTTGGCAGGAAGGAGCCATTTGGGAGGACTTGTCACGGTGTTTGGGCGCTGAGGAGGCTATTTAAGCCGAAATGCATACGCCGCCACTGGGAACCTGAGAAATAAATGAGCTGTTTACCCTGAACTCCCTCTGGCCTCTGAGTTCTTCTTTTGGGAGGTAACTGGTACGTCATGGATACTGCGCCAGCCAACGACGCAGAACAGATGGCCCTGCTACTCAAAGTAGTCCTGGAGCAAAGTTGGACATCGCGCTGCTTGCAGCTTTAAGGTCGTCGAGGGATCGAGAGCTCCAGTGACCGCCGGAAGACACACAGCACCATTGGGGAGTCATAGGTATTCACCTAATTGGGATCCCAGTCCGCATTGACTGCCCCTGCCCAGCGGACCGTTAGTGTGTTACCTCTGGCTGTAGCGGTATGAGGGACCAAGGGTAACGGCCGTGAATTTTCAGCGGTTCCAAGACTGCGCGCCTTCCACACCTACCTGCTTGCCAGCGCGAACCTACAGTCAGACTCACTCCTCCACGCCACCCACCCGATTTGCCCACCACTGTGCATTCTGGGACTTGTGGTTCTACAACATACACGAGCTGCAGTGGGTGTGTCGACCACATAAGGGGGAGGAGATTCAGACTCTGCTAAGTATTTTGGCAGGAAGGAGCCATTTGGGAGGACTTGTCACGGTGTTTGGGCGCTGAGGAGGCTATTTAAGCCGAAATGCATACGCCGCCACTGGGAACCTGAGAAATAAATGAGCTGTTTACCCTGAACTCCCTCTGGCCTCTGAGTTCTTCTTTTGGGAGGTAACTGGTACGTCATATATATATATATATATACACCAATAACATAAAATCTAATTAAAAAAACATTACATTATAAATTAACAAATTTTAATATTTAATAATTTTTAAACTTACCTTTTGCACTCCATTGAGTGCAACAGTAGGGAAATTGTTGGATAGCGTAGGGGCAAAAATTACTATTCCCACTCCAGTGAGTGCTACAGTAGGGAAAGTGTTGGATAGCGGAGGGGAAAAATTACTTTTCCCATTCCGGTGAATGCAACAGTAGGGAAATTGTTGGATAGCGGATCAGTAAACGTTACTATTCCCACTCTAATAAGTGCAACAGTAGAGAAAATGTTGGATAGCGGAGGGGTAAAAATTATTATTCCCACTCCAGTTAGTGCAACAGTAGGGAAAGTGTTGGATAGTGGAGGGGAAGAAATTACTATTCCCATCCCAATTACTACAACACTAGGGAAAGTGTTTGATAGCGGTGGGGTAAAAATTACTATTCCCACTCCAGTGAGTGCAACAGTAGGGAAAGTGTTGCATAGCGGAGGGGTGAAAATTACTATTTCCACTCCAATTACTGCACAGTAGGGAAAGTGTTGGATAGCGGAGGGGTGAAAATTACTATTCCCACTCCAGTAAGTGCAACAGTAGGGGAAGTGTTGGATAGTGAAGAGATCAAAATGACTATTCCCACTTCAGTGAGTGCAATAGTAGGTAAAGTGTTGGATAGCGGAGAGGTAAAAATTACTATTCCTACTCCAGTGAGAGCAACAGTAGGGAAAGTGTTGGATAGCAGAGGGGCAAACATTACTATTCCCACTCCAGTGAGTGCAACAGTAGGGAAAGTGTGGCTAGCAGGGGGTAATAATTAATATTCCCAATGAAGTCAAATCAAAATAAAAAAACATGCAAAATCTCAACTACAATACAAAAAAATGTTAAAAACTTTAAAAAATATATAAAAATAAAAGAAATTACAAAAGATAGAAACATATTATTATGTTAAAAAAATCTAAAAATTATCTAGACATTGTTTTATAAAAATTAAAAAAATAATTTACAACCAAATAACTATATTTAATAGAAATTATTTATAATCCAAAAGATTAATTGTTACATAAAATTGATATTTTTTATTTCCTACCCTATAACACCACACAATTCACAACACACATCTAAGGGGTCCATTAGGATGTAGGGTGGATTGCCACCGCCCGCATGGCGGTGGCGATCAACCCTACATCCTTCCCCGTCCGCCACCTATTTCCCCCCACCATATTAGTATGGCGGGGGTATGGCGGGGGTACCACGGCAGACAGGAAGACCGTCCGCCACTCTTCCGCCCGGTCGACAAGTCGACCGGTCAGAAATGGGTTTAATACGGTGGTGGTGTCTGCTAGACACTGCCATCCATATTAGCATTGGAGCGAGAACAAGCCTTTGGAAAGGCGTGCAGACTTTGCTTCCGGGGGTCCGTTGTGGGCCCCCAGGGTATTGGGGGGGTGGGAGTGCACATGGGGGGTACCTATGGCACCCCCCTGCATTGCCATGGATGTGGTGTACCGCTTTTGGCCGCCATAAGTGTGGCAGGGTATGCTCAGACGTGAGTCCCTTGCTCACTTTGCCACTGGATTCAAGCAAGCCGGGCTGAAGACGACTGTAATGCCAGAGACCGGTCCTCGGAAGCTTGTTTCCAGTCCAGGGAAGGCATGGCTTGGCAGTTCCGGCTGGACTGTTCCCTTGAGGCACAGGGTCAGACTGATTTGCATATAGCCATGTCTGAACTGGGGTGGCAGAGTGGGCTAAAGAACGGTGATGGATCAAACCCAGATCTTTTGACCGGGTGTGAGTGTTTGTTTGGTTCGGATGCTCTGTCCATCACCACCCCCTTTTGTACCGCTTATGGATATGGTGGCAGGCACCTCGCGGTGCCTATCACCTTGTGCATGACAATGCACACAGTGCATTCCCAGCATTGTGACGGGCGGTGCTGTGAGCACCGCCGGGCACAATGCTGGGAATGGAGGATGCCATCGCCCCGGTGGCGTTAGCATCCTAATCGCCAGTGTGGGACAGCCTCACCAGTGGCGGCCGGTCCCAGCACTCCTAGGGTGATGGACGGACGGAAGTCCACCTGCCATCCTAATGGGCCCCAGAATTTCTTTTAAAAAAAAGTGAACCTCAATAATTAACATAACTAATTATCAAATAAACAAATATTATTAATTAAAAAACTAATTAAAACAGATAACAATTAATTTACGCACCAAACATTACCCCTATAAAACAAAAATCCACACCCAAAATAAAAGTATCAATTGCAGATGCACAGCTTATGAATCTGTTATTCTTTTTCGTACAACCAGCAGTGTTGGGGTTATATTGAGGCTATGTATATGACCACGCTCAAAAAGTTTTTTTGCGCGGAAGCTAGTCCCGTTGTGACAATGTATTTTTCCTTCCGCAGCTGATTCATTGGTCAGATTGGTTGGCACAACTATAGGTCACCCACCTCCTTCACTTATTCGGAGATGCTGTCAGGCAGTAATCACACGCCTGAACCTAATACATAGGACTGCTCCAATTATTGATTATTCAGAGTAACTGTAGTATTTACTTACAATTGAATCTTTGTGATTGTCTGCTCTTCTGTACTGGCAGTTATTTACTTAACATGTATCCGCTTTGGTTGCAGAGCTGGACTCTCTATCCATGTGCCATTCTATTCACGACTGGCCTGTTTTACATTAAGGTTAATATTTTTAGTTTTCTATTATTGTGAACTACTGTCACTTGGTGGTTTCCTTCCCCTAGTCTTTTCCTTTGAAGAAGCCTACTCTATATATGTAACCTAATGTAATTATTTTATTACACAGAAACTTAACGCTCAAAATAACTCCTTGTCCTGATGATGACCGCCTAGTTATCCAGCGGTTGAAACGCCGTTGACGCTTTTTGTGGCCATAATCTACAAAGCACACATTATTTTGCTTTTGTTGTTCCTTCTTGTATATATAATGTTTGTTTGTTAGCCACTTGTATGGCATGTGAATTGTTTGTTTTGTTTGCCAACATCTCCGTTTTTTGAGCGTTATTCTCTCCCTTGTCATGAATCTTTTAAACAAAGTATATGTATAATAAATTATAATCGCTTTTGTAAATTTGTCAATGTGTACATATAGGCTTCTTCACCCGCTTTCTTTATTTCTTTGATGTTTATTGTCGTATTGTGGATTTTTAGGTTTTTACCTGAACCTCTTGTTGGGTGTAATAATCGATTGTCCCTGGTTCAGGGTGGTTGGACAGCCCCTGTAGTCTGTCAATGATTTAAGTACAACCGGTGGGTTGTGAGGGCTTTGTGCCTTGGTATTTTTCATACACACGATGGCAAATACTGAAGCTCCTATCTATTCTGAGGAGTACATTGCACGCATTAAGAGTGGTCCTTCACTGCTTGGTGCTGTAGCAGCGACACCTGCTTTGAATGCAGGACAAGCACTGTTAGATGAATTGGAACAGTGCCGTAAAAAACATGTAAGAACCACCTTACATGCCCTTATGATGACTGAATATCTCAAGAAAGATGTCATCCCTATGGGTCTGCAGGTGCGTAATGTACCTGTAATATTTACAAACGACCCTAAATTTCGTAAAGGGTTTAGCCATATCGGTGTTACGTGTTTCCGCCACTGGCTGGTACACGGCAACGATATGGCTCTTGAACACAGTAGAAAAGAACTGGAGATTATAGCTGACCTGGAAAAAAGACTTGCTGAAGGAAATATAGTTGCCAAGGCTAAGGCAGCCTTGGATAAAGTCACTAAAACTATAGCTGAATTTGAACATATTGAGAGGACAAAGAAAACTAACAAAATACAGAAAGACATCGCTAATTTTGACCAAATCCGTTTCCATCCTTATATACAGGATGAGTTTTTTTCACAACCTAGGCAACAGTATTCAGACAACTACCCCACTTGGGGAAGGTTTAAGAGAAATATAGGAGTTACATTCTCTGACTCATCGGCCAGCTCTGGTGATGACAGTGATTTAGGTGCCGGCTCCCGCCCTGGCCCCTCTAATCTCAACTACCCCCCACCACCTCCTTTTTTAGAACCACGAGGGAGGGGGAGAGGCAGAGCCAAAACTCGAGCACCGCTACCCAACCCACAGATACAACATTGGAACTTTCAATCAGGGGAGAGGCAGACACGCAGGAAATTTTACCAGTGGGGCCCTCCACAGTAGTGGAACGAGATGGTTCCGCTGCAAATACCATCCCCATTTTCAATAACTCTGAACATTTATTGTCCTCAGCTTAAGTCTCATTACTATCTAAGGGACTCAGTTTTGTTCCTACAGAGAAATCATGCCTGTTTGATATCCAACTAGAACTATTACAGTTCTTTAGAAAACTACGTATCAAAGCATTCTTCCTCGGTAGTGACACCAATATGAGTGAAAGTTTTTCCGTATTAAGGCCGCCCTCGACCTTTAATCCGCCTACCAATCAGGTCCCTATTGAATTGTTG
This sequence comes from Lissotriton helveticus, assembly GCF_964261635.1. NCBI lineage: Eukaryota > Metazoa > Chordata > Amphibia > Caudata > Salamandridae > Lissotriton > Lissotriton helveticus. The sequence goes on from NC_136067.1 coordinate 1,244,347,902, forward strand.
GCTTTTTGAATCAATGGTCTTAAATGACGTGCTTGCTTTAATTAAAAGCTTTGAGTACATTCCGTATAACATTTCTTTAGCTGAACGGCAAGCTCTCATATAATTGAAAACAAACCAGGAGGTCGTAATAAAGCCGGACGATAAGGGCGTGGGGATAGTGGTGCAGTCCAAAACTGACTATAAGACTGAAATTAAACGCCAACTGAATAATGCCAACCACTACCTTTTGTTAAGAACCAGCCCCTTGGCCGACATCCAACATATGATTCTCACTGTGACTACAGCAGCTAAAACTGATGGCTTCATAACCCAAAAGGAATTTACATTTTTGAATGCAAAATCACCACGAACACCTGTATTATATACACTTCCAAAAGTGCATAAGAGTGCTTTTTCTCCTCCAGGCCGACCCATTGTCTCTGGCTGTGGGTCGGTCCTGGAGCCACTATGCAAGTATATCGATATATTTATTAAGGATTTTGCCTGTGCCACTCGCATCTATGTGCGCGACAGTGGGGACATTATCTCCCAAGTTGAGGCCATGCAATTTTGCCCAGATACTGAGTTGTTAGTGTGTATGGACCTTGAGTCCTTATACACAAATATTCCGCAATTGGAAGGCATTGAAGTGATGCGCAAGGTTTTGGACACACGGGTCGCTCCAATGCCTGTACCAACTGACTTCATTATTGACCTTTTGACTATTTCTTTGCCAAAAAATGTTTTTGAGTTTGATGGACAATATTATTTACAGATTAAGGGAGCATCTATGGGGGCTTCTTATGCCCCCAATTTTGCTATTTTGTTTGTCGACGATTTTGAAAAACGTTTTATTTTTTACTGTAATAACAACCCTTTTTTTGATAGCGTTTGTCACTGGCGACGCTACATCAACGATATTTTTTTCATTTGGACTGGTACAAAGGACTCGTTAGACCGGTTTATGATTTGGTTACATTTGTGTTCTAACGGTCTTAAATTCACATCCAATTCAAGTAACAGCCATGTCGATTTTTTGGACCTCACAATTTTTCCTAATGAAGGGAAGCTGTCCACGAGACTATTCACGAAGCCCACGGCCCGCAATACTCTTCTGGAGTATTCGAGTAATCATCCACACGGGTTGAGAGATGGGCTTCCGTTCGGACAATTTTTGCGGATCCGGAGAAATTGTTATTTTAAGGATGACTACTTCCGGGAGGCAGAGACTTTGTCCAAAAAACTGTTACAAGGTGGTTATCCACGCAAACTTATCAAACGCTCAATGAAACGGGCATGGTATAATCATTGTGATATCCTGCTGACCCCCAAAATTAAAAAACCCATGACGCGCATTCCATGTGTGACTACGTTTGGGACCCGCAGCAATCAAATTTCAAGTATCATTAAAAAACACTGGCCACTTGTTGTAGCCACTGGTATCATACATGAGCTACCGTTGTTCTCTTTTAAGCATGGCAAAAATTTCCGGGACCATTTGGTGCGAGCATCTTTGCCTCACGCTGAGAACCCCACTCTAACATCCATGAGGGCCCTTAATAAAACTGTCGGACATTACAAATGTGGCGGCTGCCTCATGTGTGTGTCCTGTCTGAACACTAAACAAATTCTGCTTGGCAATATTAAATATGACTTGCGCAGTTTGTCAAATTGCAATACGGCTAATGTCGTGTATGCAATTTGGTGTCCGTGCGATCTGATTTATATCGGTCAAACGACACAGAAAATCAAGATACGACTTGGACAACATAAGAGCCGAATACGTTGTCACACAGAAAATGCACCCTTAGTGGCACACTACCAACAGTTTAACCATGCCCCCGAAGACATGCGCTGGCAGGTTATAGAGGTAGTAAAAATGCGTGAACGGGGTGGAAGCATCTCTAACATTTTTAATAGAACTGAATGTCGCTGGATGCTCCGCTGCAACAGTATTAATCATGGTCTTTACTCCATGGAGGAGTGCCATTCGATTGTAACTAGTTGAGCTTGTTATCTAAACCATTTGCTGTAACACTGTATCTATCCTGTAATATTCCGATAGCATACTCTCTATGGTGGAAAATAACCTGTAATGTATTGCCTATTGGGATAGTATGTTAGTACTATATGAGATGTATGTAATGTTTATAATTGCTTTTATGAGGCTATTTTCACAGTCTGACACATACCATACTGGGATGTTCTGTGTTTATGCCACTAGTATGACTTTTTTGTAACTAGACCTGTTCTAAGGAAAACACTTCTTTCTTTTTATTTTCTTTTTTTAACTTTATCTATCTTATTTAGTTGGTGTTGGGTTTTATTTCTTGCACTACTTTCCTATTACCAGTATTGGTACTGGTGTATAGGGACGTTATTTATTGAGGCGGAGACCACGTGTTGTCTCTTCGTCTCCTGGTTGACAATTGGTATATATACACTATTTTGCCCAGCAATTTGAAAAATTCTTTTACCGTTCCTTTTGGTTTATATACCGACTGTCACAATTCTTAACATCACAGACCCCTTGGTCACGTTTTTGTTTACTTTATTGAGTGTTTTTGATATTATTATTGGGCGCTCTTGCACGTGTTTAATAAGTTTCTAACACACGATTTAGGTGGAAACTTTCTCTGCTTTGAATTAGCAACTTTATTTGTTGCCACCTCTCATGATTAACATGTAATTTTGGTCCACTATGGGCCGTTTTACACCGTTCAAAGATGGCGCCTAGAATGGTGAGCGTCTCGTTTTAAAATGTTCGCTTTATGCGGTTGATTTTCATGGCCTTCTTCTATTTTAACAAGCCACGCCACTATCCGAGGGCCGGCGACTTGTTTGCACCGCGACTTGCTTGCACCGCTATGTGTGCATCTGAAGAATTATAACTGGTAAGAGGCTTGCGCATACTACCTGATAATATTTCGGGTGAACTGGTGCGTTTTTAATACACCGCTGAATGCGTGCGCTTTTTTAGCTGACATGCCGTTATTGAATAACAATGAATGCAGAGTTATTGGAAAGCCTTCTGCTCTATGCTGTCGCTGGATTGGTGTCACTACAACGCGGTTTTTTACAACGCATTCCGTTACATCGGAATTTTTACAACGCAGGATCCATTACATCGGATGCCATTACAACGCATGGCATTACATAGCAGATGCTATTACAACGCATGGCATTACATCGTAAGTATAGGTAAGTATACCTTTTTAAAAAAAATGTAATTAAGTTAATTTAATTAATTTAATTTAATTAATTTAATTAAAATACATTTTAAAATAGTAATTAATTTAATTTAATAGATTTAAATCTATTTATTTAATTTAATTTTAATAAAAATTGTAATTAATTTTAATTAATTAATATAATGAAATTATTTTAATTTAAATATTTTTAAAATTGTAATTAAATTAAATTACTTAAAATAATTTATTTAATTTAATTAATTTAATTAAAAAATGTAATTATTATAATATAATTAATTTAATTTAATAAATATATTTTAATTAATTTATAAATGGTAAATATAATTTAATTAGCCCTAAGCACAAACCCAACCCTGAACCCTAAAACACCCATGTACCCCAAAACCCAAACCCAACCCTAAAACCTAAAAATACCCCTGTACCCCAAACCCCAAACCCTGCCCTGAAACCTAAAAACACCCCTGTACCCCAAAACCCAAACCCTGCCCTGAAACCTAAAAACACCCCTGTACCCCAAAACCCTAACCCTGCCCTGAAACCTAAAAACACCCCTGTACCCCAAAACCCAAACCCTGCCCTGAAACCTAAAAACACCCCTGTACCCCAAAACCCAAACCCTGCCCTGAAACCTAAAAACACCCCTGTACCCCAAAACCCAAACCCTGCCCTGAAACCTAAAAACACCCCTGTACCCCAAAACCCTAACCCTGCCCTGAAACCTAAAAACACCCCTGTACCCCAAAACCCAAACCCTGCCCTGAAACCTAAAAACACCCCTGTACCCCAAAACCCAAACCCTGCCCTGAAACCTAAAAACACCCCTGTGCCCCAAAACCCAAACCCTGCCCTGAAACCTAAAAACACCCCTGTACCCCAAAACCCAAACCCTGCCCTGAAACCTAAAAACACCCCTGTACCCCAAAACCCAAACCCTGCCCTAAAACCTAAAAACACCCCTTTACCCCAAAACCCAAACCCTACCCTAAAACCTAAAAACACCCCTGTACCCCAAAACCCAAACCCTGCCCTGAAACCTAAAAACACCCCTGTACCCCAAAACCCAAACCCTTTAATTATAATTAATATTAATTAAATTTATTAAATAAAAATTACCCCTGTACCCCTGTACCCCTGTACCCCAAAACCCAAACCCTGCCCTGAAACCTAAAAACACCCCTTTACCCCAAAACCCAAACCCTACCCTAAAACCTAAAAACACCCCTGTACCCCAAAACCCAAACCCTGCCCTGAAACCTAAAAACACCCCTGTACCCCAAAACCCAAACCCTTTAATTATAATTAATATTAATTAAATAAAAATTAAATACTTACCTATACTTACGATGTAATGCCATGCGTTGTAATAGCATCTGCTATGTAATGCCATGCGTTGTAATGGCATCCGATGTAATGGATCCTGCGTTGTAAAAGTTCCGTTGTAATAGACTCCCGTTGTAAAAGTTGCGATGTAACGGTGCATCACCGCTGTCGCTACATTATCGAGCACCATATCGCCTAGCGCTAATGGCAGGACCACTTATAAATATGTTTTTCATGCGTGCCAGTGAGTCTTGTTGAACGAACTTATGTGGCCACTTTACATCATCGAGCACCATATCGCTTAGCGCTAATGGCAAGACCACTTATAAATATGTTTTTTATGCGTGCCAGTGAGTCTTGTTGAACGAACTTATGTGGCTACTTTACCACTTAATTTTTGCCCTATAGTCTATTGATTAGGCTTAATGATGTACGCAACTTATGTGGCTACTTTACCATTATATTCTTGCCCTAGAGTCTATTGATTAGGCTTTATGATTTTTTTGTCATCAATTGCAGATACACAGCTTAGAAATCTTTTTAGTCATCAATTGCAGATACACAGCTTAGAAATCTTTTATTCTTTTTCGTACAACCAGCAGTGTTGCGGCTATATTGAGGCTATGTATATGACCACGCTCAAAAAGTTTTTTTGCGCGGAAGCTAGTCCCGTTGTGACAATGTATTTTTCCTTCTGCAGCTGATTCATTGGGCAGATTGGTTGGCACAACTATAGGTCACCCACCTCCTTCACTTATTCGGAGACGCCGTCAGGCAGTAATCACACGCCTGAACCTAATACATAGGACTGCTCCAATCATTGATTATTCAGAGTAAGTGTAGTATTTACTTACAATTGAATCTTTGTGATTGTCTGCTCTTCTGTACTGGCGGTTATTTACTTAACATGTATCCACTTTGGTTGCAGAGCTGGACTCTCTATCCATGTGCCATTCTATTCACGACTGGCCTGTTTTACATTAAGGTTAATATTTTTAGTTTTCTATTATTGTGGTTGTTGGACTCACGAGCGGTGTGGTGTCAGTTCCCCCTGTCTCCTTGTCTGAACTACTGTCACTTGGTAGTTTCCTTCCCCCAGTCTTTTGCTTTGAAGAAGCCTACTCTATATATGCAACCTAATGTAATTATTTTATTACACAGAAACTTAACGCTCAAAATAACTCCTTGTCCTGATGATGACCGCCTAGTTATCCAGCGGTTGAAATGCCGTCGACGCTTTTTGTGGCCATAATCTACAAAGGACACATCATTTTGCTTTTGTTGTTCCTTCTTGTATATATAATGTTTGATTGTTAGCCACTTGTATGGCATGTGAATTGTTTGTTTTGATTTCCAACATCTCCCTTTTTTGAGCGTTATTGTCTCTCTTGTCTGGAATCTTTTTAAACAAAGTATATGTATAATAAATTATAATCTCTTTTTTAAATTTGTCAATGTGTACATATAGGCTTCTTCACCCGCTTTCTTTATTTCTTTGATGTTTATTGTCGTATTGTGAATTTTTAGTTTTTCACCTGAACCTCTTGTTGGGTGTAATAATCGATTGTCCCTGGTTCAGGGTGGTTGGACAGCCCCTGTAGTCTGTCAATCATTCCTAAAAGATGACACAATTAACCTTATTAATTACCAAATAATTAATATTAATTAACAAACAATGGATAAATAATTATGAATACATTAATTCCCACAATTAACACTATACCATATATATATAAACAATATTGTTACATGTATTAAAATTAAATTACTTCCCACCCAATTCCTCTATAAACCCACAACCTGCTCCTACAAAAATGAAACAATTAACATAATTACCAATTAATCGGAGTTTACCCCCAACTTTGAGTAGGTGGTATGCTACTCGCAAATGGGAAAGGGTCCCAAAGGGACCCCTAACCCTTTGTGATTGTGTGCAAAAATATTTTTTAAGAGCAGGCAGTGCTCCCATGGACCACTGCCTACTCTTAAAAACATTAAACAGAAATGTTACCTTTTTCTTTTTTAAATGCATACTTGGAAGTGCTAGCCATTCCTAATGGGGTCACAAATTGCACCTACCTCATGAATAGTAATGAGGCAGGCAATTTGTGACCCCATTAGGAATTACAAATAGTGTCTGAGACACTGTTGTTAATTTCTGTTTGTGAGTCGCAAAATGACACAATTTGCAACTCGCAAATTGATAGGGTCGTACATTTGGTCCATTTTCATTTACAATGCCAATAGCTCAAACTCTTGTAAATGCGAGATCTATTCTAAGAAGCTGCCGCCATTGTACCGGGCAGCTCGGAAAGTGAAAGCACGCATGTTGCACTGAATATTGCAGGAAAGCATGGTGTGCCTGCAGTAGGAGTAGCTCAGTAAAGAAATTTGTGCTTACAGACTTAAAAAAGACATACTGTGTAAAAACCAAAGTAAAAGGGCCAGTCCTCATGAGAGGTTACAAATAAAGACAAGGCAGTACTAGGTGGCCGATTCCGATCGGTAGAGCACCGAATCGGGTTCGGCATTAGCGGATCCGACTCGGAGGCTGAATTTCCGTCCGAGTCGTACACGGGTCCGGACGTCTAAGTACGATGCGGACAAGCGCGATATCTCTGTCCAAATCATTTCCGGGTCCGAACCGCTCCGTACGACTAGGTCACAAGCAAACCGTGGCGTGCAATGGAGACGTTTCATGACCGAGCAAGTACGATGCTCGAATCGGACAGCCGGATTGAGTCAGAGTGTCCGGCTCGCAATAGCTCCCGTAGTTGTACTTCAGGGGTCCGTGTCCAACCCCCTGTTACCCGCAGCCTTACAACTCGGACACAGGGGGAGACCCATGGGTCTCCCTAACACAGGCATGTACGGTGCGGATGGCTCCGACACGTACCCACTGTAAGGGGCACACTTGCCCGCAACGTACCCATTCAGTCAATGTGAGCCTATGTACGCTTCGTACGGCCGGCTCTCATTGACTTCTATGGGAGTCCGACCGAACCGAGTCCGACGGCATATGACCGCATCGTACTCGCTCAGTCGGACTACAGGAGTCCGATAGGTCAGAAAACCCCCCGGATCCAGCTTGGTCGGAGTGCTTTCCGACCCAGATTGAAATCGTCCCTAAGTAGGGACTAAGAAGCTTGTTAACAAATCAATAGCCAACATTTACGAAGGACAATGACACAAGCCAATGACAAATATGGGCAGAGAGTGGGCAGGGTTTCTATCCAATACTACAATACTGCATGCCGCAGAGCAGCTCATGCACTGCCCAGGCTCGACCTAAACATAACCAATATTTAACTAAGTGAAACAAGACCAAAACAACAAAAATCCAACTTACATAAGCAAAGACGTCACTATTTAAAGGTATAAAATAGTTCGGTCATAAAAAACTATGGATTTGTAACTTTTAGCTCAAAGTACCTGGGGTGCATCAAAATCAAGGACAAAAACCAGCACCGTGGAGGTGAGGCTTTGGAAAACAAAGCGATGCATCTGTTCCTTATTCCCAGGGGAGATGGCGCGTCAGCTCCTTAATACCAGGGGAGATAATGCATCAGTTCCTTACTGTGTGGGGAGGTGATGCGACGATATCCAGACATGCAGCCTTGGTTTCTTACAGCTGGGCAACGTCAATGAAGAACGTGGTGCACAGGTGTGATGCATGGAAAATATGGATGCGCTGGGGCGATACGATGGCAGCTAAAGAGACGCAGTGTCGATTTTCCCAACCGGGAGCAGCTGATGCGTCGATTTCTTCAGCCGCATAGTAGAGCCTGTGTCGGAGTCGGAATGGGTGCCTCTGACATCAGGAACAGATGATCTTCGGGCCTCACAACAGGTGCTGCGCTAATTGTTTTCGTGCATAGCGGTGATGCGTTGGTTTTTCAACCTCACAGCAAGACTGCAGCAGGAAAAAGCAGACGCTGAATGTCGATGCATGAATTTTCTTCTCTTCTTGCAGCAGAAGCCCCCTCCAAGGGCCCTGAACTGGAATTGGCACTAAAACATCAAAAGTTCTCCCTGAGCACTCTAAACAATATAAATAGAGTATCCTCAAAATCAAAAAGTCAGTCTAATTGGCACAATGCAGATAGTCCATATATATTCAATTCTTGTATTGATCCAATAGACAAAATCCTTGTGTTCCAGTTAGTCTTTATTGTTCCAAGGTTCACATCCACACGGCAGCCAACACGTGTTTCATCGTGCTATGTAAAGCACAATGACTTCATCAGGGCTGTACTAAAAGTTCATAACAAAAATCCTTCATGGTCAATCACCGTATAAGTGGTATCCAATGCCGTATATTTGTAGTAATCCACTATCTTCTAATCCAGCATTCACTTAGTGTCAGTCACTCACCATGGTTTCAAATATACAATGTATTTCAATATCCTTATAGCCCAAGCATCGGCCACCAACCTCCCCTATTGCAGATCCCCTATTTTCGTCCGTGAGCGTCTGTACACATGTTCTCATATCCTCGGTAGCCGGTATCCTCCCTTAGAAAAATCCATTTTCTAAGGGAGGCATTTTCAAACATGCAATTTAAAAACCAACTTGACTAAAAAATGTATTTTGAAATAATGAGTTCAGGGATCCCAAACCCCAAATCTCTATCCAATTGAAAGTTATACTTATAAGATGTTACAAGGCAGATCAAATGATAACCTTTGGGAGAGATAGTCCTTGCAATAGTGGAAAACAAAAGTAGGAATATTTCACTATCACATGTAAAACACACCAGCACATGTCCTACCTTTTACACACACTGCACCCTGTCCATGGGACTACATTGGACCCAACTTAGGGGTGCCTACATGTAGAAAAGGGAAAGGTTTGGGCCTGGCAAGTGGGTACACTTGCCAGGTCTACACTGCGCTCAAAAACACTGCTGTGGCAGGTCTGAGACATGATTAAAGGGCTACTCATGTGGGGGGTACAATCAGTGTTGCAGACCCGCTAGAAATATTTGATTTACAGCCCCTGGGCACACACAGTGAACTTTACTAGGGACTTACCAGTAACTCAAATATGCCATTCATCGATAACCGATCATAAACACAATTTACACAGGAAGCACTTGCACTTTATTCCTGATCAGCAGTGGTAAAGTGAGCAGAGTTATAAAATCTGCAAACATTAAATGCAGCACACAGTCAAAAGCAAAACGACAGGGGAAAAACAAGCCAATGATTGGCAGGTCTAAAAGCTAGAAGTAACAAATTTTATGATAAAAACTGCAAATTTTACAGCAGATGATTTATTATATTACAAAAATGGGACAAATCCATAATTATGTGAAAAATGCAGCTGCAGAATCGCTTTATTTCAGGGGCCCTACATGAGACAATGAGGGTTACAAGGTTTAGGAGTCACATGTCCTTTTTAGCTCACTGTGCTATGTTGGGATTACAATATATATCTGCAAGTAACAAAAGTATATTTGTGTTAAAAGCAGTAAGCCACTTACCTATCTACATAAATTAAAATTATGCCATCTCCATGCTACATGATATGCATTGCAGGAGACACAGTAACCCTCCATGTTACTTTGATTCAAAACTGGTCCTAAACAAAACACAGATCGATCTAGCAAATGTGTTAACCTCCAGAGTTATTTTACCATTATTACTATTATTATTGTTTCCTGAGATTTACTGGGCACACAATGATCTCTGCAGCAGGTGCCTTCCTTAACCCCGTAAGATATTATATATTGTAGACGTTGCAAGTCATTAAGCAGAACAGAATTACTGCCAAGTTTCTCCTTTTTACCAGTTTCTTTGTTGCAGAGTTTGTATAAATTAAATGTATAAGTTGAGGACCAAATTTTGTGTCTGGGTTGCCTCACTTTATTAGTACAGCCCCTGACACAAAATCTAATTTGTTAAATCTCATAGTGCAGTCAAATGTACTCATGATAAACCTGCTAGACATATATGAAAAGTGTTAAGATCTGATATCACTTCCTGTGTGTTCATGAGCTGTGATATCATTTCCCGTGATACATATGCAATGCCATGGACTGTGTACTGTCACTAGAATACTGCCTAACTTGGGGGCCGATTATGATCGCGGACGGACTTGAGTCCGTCCGCGACCCCTGAGGAGGAGGGAACATCCGCAAGGGCTGGGCGTTCCCTCCGAGCAGATTAGGATGTGACCGCCAGGGTGGCGGTCACATCCTCTATCTTTAACATTGCGGCGGGTACAGCTTCAAGCTGCACCCGCCGCAAGGTTAAAAATGCATGCATCGCATATGGATGCACAAAGCGGCAGGCAACGCGCAGTGCCTGCTGCTTTGTGCGCGCAAATGCAGGGGGGTGCCATAGGTACCCCCCATGAGCACCCCTTCACCCAGGGGGCCCGCAATGGGCCCCCGAAGGGAAAGTCCGTATGCTTCTCCACAGCAGAAAAGCCGCCACGGAAAAGCATGTCTTTCACACCATTCTAATATGGCTGGCGGTGTCTGATAGACACCGCCAGCCATGTTAGAGCTTTTCCGCCGCGGTCGGAAGGCGTCCGCGGCGGAAAAGCTGCGGACGGAATTCCAGACCCACCAGCCATCCTAATATGGCGTTCGGTCTTTGGAGGCTCCGCAGCGGTTTTTCCGCATCCTCCGGGCCGACAGGTTAGTCCCCCCACTTTTTTTTTTAGGACTTGTGCCCTGGCTGACACTGAGGACTGATTAGTAGGACTCAGTTTACTCTCAGAGTTGAAAAACCAGCAGCATCAATTGTTGAATATGTTTTATATGTTGAGCGTGGTTTCCACAAGCGTTTTCTCTTCTATGCTTGTGGAGGTCACGCTCCACTCTCGATTATTATGTTTTCAATAGACTTGGTTCCGGGGTGGTTAATGTGGATATCGGTTACGGCATTATGTAACTTAAACCTGACTTGTAAGGATTGATTAAACTTTCCTGGATATCCTCCGATGCACTTCTCATCATTTATTCTTGGATGTATTAAACTTTTCCCACATTGGCGACGAGCGGGCACGGATCCGTTGCCCATGCATATTTAGGAATTATTTTTTTGGGGGGGAAATTACGGAAACGTGTTTATCTTATTTCGGCATCATTCCTTGGTTATCCCCACCCAAATGTATTGGATATGCTCCTGTTGCGCTACTGAGTCATTACGCTACGGACTGCTTCCCAATTTATCGATTTTTTTTTATCTACGTGAGAATTGACTTTTTGTTTCCTGCACATTTATTGTGTGGAAGAAGAGTTCCTGTGCACGACTATTGGCAAGAGGACGCCGTGAGTATAGGAAATCAGAATGTTAGAGGATTTCTTGTATTCTCCTAATTAAGTGAGTATTGAACGCTGTTGTGCATCTTTTGAATTTGCATTTCTGTTCACTCACCGTTTTCAAATAGAATCCTCGGACCTCCATGACTTCTATCTCATGCCTCTGAGCCCTCGTCGAGGACGCACTCAAAATGTGGTATAGCTCATAGAAATATAGCTGTGTTCCATCCAGAGGCCAATGGTCAAGTGGAACGTTTTAACCACGTTGTGAAGGAAGCTATCCAACTATCTATAAAGGGAGGTCTTATTTGGCGTAATGCTTTGCAATCCATGTTACTAGCATATAGGACCTCTCCCAATCCAGTCCCTTTAGCTAGTCCATTTGAACTCTTGAAGGAACGTAAACCAAGTACTAGTTTAGTTCCGTGGCGGTTAAAAAAAAAAAGCTTAAGTGATGATAAATTGACTGCTATTGACTATGATGTAGTTAAGAAAAGGGTCAAAATGTACAAAGAAAGAATGAAACAGGTCATGGATAAGAAGAGAGGTTCTGCAAGCAAACAAAAAATTGTTATTGTGACCTTGTTTGTTTAAGAAGAAAAGAAAATGTTCTTAAAGGTTCTCAATGTTGGTCAGATCCAAAGAAAATTATAGAACTGTTCAACAATGCGGTGAGAATAGATGGAGGAAGTGTGTGGAACCTGAACAGGATTTATTTGTTCAAGGGCATTTCCCATTCACCTAGGAACACTAGCAAAAATGCATGTTTAGGTGATGTACACAATGATGTTTCCTCCAAACTGGATCCTGGTTGCTCCTATTGAAACAGTGATTATTCCAGGAGGAAACGCGAACATCACTGTCCTAAGAGATTTAAAGATTATGGGGCCGATTACGATGGCGGGCGATCCGCCACTGCCAGGCCGGTGGAGAAGACCGCCGGCCTGGCGGTGGTGGACTTCCCGCCTTCCACCTCAATATTCCCACTGCCAAATTAGGATGGCAGTGGGAATGGGAATGGTACCCCGGCGGACGGAAAGATCGTCCGCCGTGGTCCCGCAAGTCGGTCCTTTTCCGCCCGCCTTGCGGGACATGGTACAATGGGGGCATTATGGCGGTGCCTTGCAGGCACCACCGTGTGCATTAGGATGCCTGTCTTTTGTGGCAGAGATCCCGTCGCAAAAAGACAGCCGCAGAATGCCTTCGGGGGCCAGTTGCGGGTCCCTGGGTGGGTGGGGTGCTGCACATGTGGAGTACCTATGGATGTACAAGGTGGCAGGCACCGCACGGTGCCTGTCACGTTGTACATACAAATGCAAAACATGTATTTTTACATTGTGACGGGTGCTGCCACCTGCCGCAATGTAAAAATATAGGATGCTCCCGCCAGTGTGGCGGGCGCATCGTAATTTGTATTGCGGGACCACCGCACCTTTGGCGGGCGGTCCCTTTTGCCTATGCGATGGCGGACGGACCGTAATCGGCCCCTATGTTAAGGATTAGTGTATTTATATAAAAAAAAAAAGAAAAAACCAAAGAGGGAAGATGTGTTGTATATGTTTTATTTGTTGAGCGTGGTTTCCATGAGCGTTTTCTCTTCTATGCCTGTGGAGGTCACGCTCCACTCGATTGTTATGTTTTCAAAAGACTTGGTTCCGGGGCGGTTAATGTGGATATCGGTTACGGCATTATGTAACTTTTAACCTGACTTGTAAGGATTGATGAAACTTTCCTGGATATCCTCCAATGCACTTCGAATCATTTATTCTTGGATGTATTCAACTTTTCCCACAGTTATCATGAACAAAGAGCCATTCACTTAGTCACTCACTCATTCTCCTACTCACTCATTCTCATATGCAATCTCAGGGCTTTAAGTCGGGCGGGTCCTGCCAGTTCTCAGCACCAGTAGTTCTAAAAAGAAGGTGCTGAGACGGGTCACTATCGGCTTTCCATTTTTGGTGTCACCGTCAGGATAAAAGCCCGGGGAGTTCAATGAACGCCATAGTTGTTGCTTATTTATCTTCTGCAACTAGCTACCATTGGCAAAGCCAATAGTCCTGGCTTTTTGTAAATGTAAATTTACTTTTTGTGTTATATATCTAGAGGCAATGACAGAAGCAGCAAATTAGCAGTCAGGTGGCACATTATGCTAAGCACAGATTTTTAGGTCTCGCCTGTCGATGCGCATGCGCATCGAGCAAGCGAGAGTATTGGGACTTATCCACTCTTTATCCACACTGCAAGGAATCGTGGCGATTCCTTGCAGTGCCCGTGACTTTTAAGCTCAATGCGCATGAGCATTGAGCTTAAAAGCGCGTGCACGTCCGTCTTTGTTTACCCGCTCCGCCCCCTCCCCGCCGTCTCGCATTTCCCCTGCCGCATCAAAGGCTTTCACGGCCGGCCGGCCATGCTTTCAGTTTCACGGCCGGCCGTGTCAATTACATTACAAAGCCCGCTCTCCCTGCTCCGCCCCCTGCTCCGGCCGAGACGCATTTCTCCTCCCTCCTCCCCCCATTCACGTTTATTCTACTTCTTATCTGGCCTGGAAAGCCTCGACAATGCTTTTTCTTTCTCTCTACTCAGTTCCTTCTTCTCCTCATTTAATTCCTCTTTCTTTTGCTTCATTTCAGCTCACCTTGTTTTACCTCCCCCTCCCCTCTGCCCTGCGCTTCCCCTCTCGCCTCTGCTTCATGTCTCCTTGGCTTCTCCTTTTCTCTATTATCCTTTTGCTTCCACCATATCTCTCCTGTGCTTCCTCCCTCTTCTTGCTTACCCCGTGCCTCGCGTCACAGGTTTTCCTTCTTTTTTCCCGCCTTTCTCCCTCTCCTCGCTCACTCCATAGATGATGCCGGCGCCTGTGCTCAGCACAGAAACAATTATATGGTCTAAGACTCAGTTTAATAGCGTGCCTCCCGCGAGTGCCCCCCCCTGCAGCAATCAGTGTCTAATCCGCCATCACTGCTGACAGACGCAGGCCCTCGTGCTCCGCTCCGGTGCTGGCTTCCCGAATCCTCTCAGCGGGTCCCAAATCCCGACATGCTCGGGTTGAGTTGCCTGCAGTGCAAAACCTTTCTGCTTAGCGCTTGCTGGGACGCACTCACCTTTGGCTGCTTACTGCGTGGAGGACTTTCAGCCAGCTACTCGCCGCACCCGCTCCGCGGGTGCCGCTTCGCCGACAAGTGAGGAGGAGTGGGAGCCTAAGACCACCAGAGGGCTGCAGGGCTGCGAGCGTATCAGGGACTCCAAATCCCAGGAGTCCCTGAGTGACCGCTGACCACTTCCGGTCCGCTCTCCCTGCCGGCCCGCCCACCGCCCACCTGAGGGTTCGTTAAAGCCCCACCAGCTGCATAGACTCTTGGGAAACCTTTCTGCTTAGCGCTTGCTGGGACGCGCTCACCTTTGGCTGCTTACTGCGTGGAGGACTTTCAGCCAGCTACTCGCCGCACCCGCTCCGCGGGTGCCGCTTCGCCGACAAGTGAGGAGGAGTGGGAGCCTCAGACCACCAGAGGGCTGCAGGGCTGCGAGCGTATCAGGGACTCCAAATCCCAGGAGTCCCTGAGTGACCGCTGACCACTTCCGGTCCGCTCTCCCTGCCGGCCCGCCCACCGCCCACCTGAGGGTTCGTTAAAGCCCCACCAGCTGCATAGACTCTTGGGAAACCTTTCTGCTTAGCGCTTGCTGGGACGCGCTCACCTTTGGCTGCTTACTGCGTGGAGGACTTTCAGCCAGCTACTCGCCGCACCCGCTCCGCGGGTGCCGCTTCGCCGACAAGTGAGGAGGAGTGGGAGCCTAAGACCACCAGAGGGCTGCAGGGCTGCGAGCGTATCAGGGACTCCAAATCCCAGGAGTCCCTGAGTGACCGCTGACCACTTCCGGTCCGCTCTCCCTGCCGGCCCGCCAACCGCTCTCAGTCTTTGCTATATCCGGGGCAACTCCTCCCGCAGCGCGGGACGCAGCCCGGAGCGAAGACCGGGCTAAGAGCGGGCCGTTTGAGGCCGTTCGAGGCTGGGAGAGACTGGTCTGGGCCAGACCACTAGTTCCCAATACACGGGTTCTTTGGTAAACTGTAGATATCATGTCATCCCGGGAGTATAAGGAGAGGGCTGCAAAATCCAAATTAAAAAATGGTACCTTAGATGACTTCATTACCAAAACTCATTCGGCAATAGATAACCAGATTGCCAAAATGCAACGCCGAGTTTCATCTGAGCTAGACGCTGCAAGGAGGTTGTCACAGGATTTAGCTGCAGCCAAAAGATCTTCTTTAGGTGCCATTGCTTTCGCAAAATCTCCTAACCGTACCACCGGCCAGCCATTGGTATTGCTTGAAATAACTGCAGATATCCATCAGCCAGCTACCCCCACTAGATCTATACTTAAGGAGGTTTTACCATCATCATCCTTATCCCCAAATCCTTTAAAAACATCTATCTCTGAGCTAATAGAGGAAACAAATGAGTGTAAGAAAGGTGTCCGGGCGCTTGGTTCAAATCTGACTCCCACAGAACAGACCGGAAAAATTCCCAAAACTACACAGCGAGGGCCATACACCAAAAGGAAGCGTGATAAACAAACATCGTACGCTAGGAAAAAAGTGAAACTCGCAAAGTCTCATTTATTTACCAAGCTGCCATCCCCGCCCCCAGCGATTAATACACATCCTTCTGATTCCATATCTGAGGTGGATGTATATTCGCTGGCGATAACTCAAGATAAGGATAAATTGAGAATAGAGAAGGGGAAAAATTAGGGGCCACTTTGTGTTATAAATGGGGTTGATGTTGAATTCCTGACTGTAGTTTGAGAGACGCTAAAAAAGCTCTTAAATCCCTTTGAGGACAGATTAGCACAGATAGGATCCCAACTCTCCAGTATTGAAAAGAACTTCTCGCACCCAGGGGGAGAACCCCCTGGCAAAGAAGATAAAGATCTAATGGTTGGATTAGAGAAACTAATAAAAAATCTACTAAATCCCCTGATGTTGAAAACCCAAATAATAAATTCAAAATTAGATCAACTGGAGTTTCTAACATCTAAAAATACTGTTCTATTGGAGAGTTTGGTAGGAGATAAAAAACAACCAGTTACTACCTTTGGTAAGACCAGTAATAATACTAATATTACCAACTTAGAGGAAAAGGGGCCAAAGATCAACCCAATAATTCAACCTCCAGTGGTAAAATTTGTAGGCTCTAGTGGTACCACTGTTGGTTCCACCTCCTGTGCAGCTCCAGCACCTCTAATAAAAATCAAGCAAGTGAATACATTGGGCCAGAAACCAAGTATTTCGCTGGGGTTAATTACACCAGTCAACGCATCTGTGCCTGCCCCGATTAGCACTGAAGTGAAAGAAACTTCGTCGAGCAAATCACAGGTCCCTAGTAAAATTCCACCGCAGGGCAGACAGATTTATGTAAACATACCCCCGGAGTCTGCCCCTTTCATGGCTATCCTTACAGGTGTCCCGCTACTCCTTGAAAATAAATACGAGAAAAACGAGGACCTCTTGAACAAAACAAAATTCTGGTTAAATAAAAATAGGCCATTGACTGAGGATACTGTTACAGAAATATTAAGTGTACGGAGGGTCCCCTGGGTTGGACCTAGTAAAAAAGACCTGGAGGGTGATTGTATTTTGATAAATTTCAGAGATAATTGGGTCAGGGACATTATTTGCAGTAAGGCTAGGTTTGGGAGGATGGGGGATATTCAGTGTGTGGGGCTTGAGTATTTCTATCCCAACCTCTATCAGACCATCCCTGACCAAAATCCCTTCCGTCATAGACACAGCACAAATGGCAGATATCAAACGAGTTGGTCACAGAACCTGAATATGAACCAAGACCCGCATTATCACTATACCCCCTGGCATGAGACAGTTCAATTTATGGGGCCAAGAAGCATGGGTAACTTTACACAAGTCCCTTACAACCCACGAAGAGCAAGATTTAGGGGCTCAGACTATCCTGGCTGGTTCCCAAATAATAATAATAATAATTACAACAACAACATCCCACTAAGGAATCGTTTTGACCCTCTAATGAACTTGGAAGAGGTAGATTGACCATCATTCAGGATTGATGACACTGTATCAACTTCTTTAAACGGGGGAATGATTCAAGAACAAGTGATAGATAATTATGATGATGATCCAGCGCAGGTAAACCTTGACTGCGAAAATGTAAATGCTGTACACCTGCACATGGGGACTACTGTCATGTCAACAGTTAACATCATTGAGGGCCAGGAAACGAATGGTTCACCATTGCCTGAACAAAATACTATTCTTGTAAGAGATACCTTCGGATGTAACCATGGGAAACAAGGGCTTTCATCATCATCTTTGATCTCTCTACTGTCCTGGAATATTTCCGGAATTAACAATAAACTAGAAGATGAGATATGGTTAGATTTTGTGGAAGCCCATGGAATTCTGTGCTTACAAGAGACATGGTCCAGGACCGCATGTGACATTGAGGGTTTTCAATCATTTTCTACCCTAGCTGTTCCATCTACATCGGGGAGGGCAAAGGGTGGAATAATGACAGCATTGTCAACAAAACTACAAGAACTTAAAATGCAGACATTGGTTGAGACTAATTGGTATCAAGTGCTTTTATTGGAACAACTCTTCCCTGAACCAGTGTTATTAATTAATTGGTATTATAACATTTTTAATGGATATGATACCTCAATAATTCAAGGTTTAGAGGTCTCTTTGGGTGAAGTTCGCAGCAGTCACCCTTCTTCACCTCTTATTTGGGTCGGTGATTTTAATTGTACATTGTGCAGTTATGGAGGGTCTAATGTATGTGGTCTTGAGGATCTGAACGCCCAGCCCCTAAACCATTTCAGGCATACACCACAAGGGGATGCCTTGAACAATATTATCATCACAAATGATTTGTGTTTAGTAGACCCCTGGTCTCCACCAGATACTCTGCATATTCCAACTTTTCAGGGTTTGAGGGGGGAAATGAGTACGATTGATTTTGTTTTAGTATCGAGCAGTTTTCTTAAGTATGTGGAGAAGTTGGAGGTGGTGGCAAACCCCATTAGTGATCATAACCCTTTAATGTTATCATTGTGGGTGCCAACAAAATCTCCACCAAGGACTTGGGAACAGCCGATTAAGTATAACAAAAATCAGGGTGTTACTTTGAAATGGGGGCAGGTTAATGCGTCGAAACTGGAGGAAGACATTATGACAACTTGTAAATCCGCAATAGAATCATGTTTAGCACCAGGACCTGACCCTAATAAGGTTATAGAAAGCTTTGAGAAGTTGTGCTGCCATGTAGGACAGTGCCTGAAAAAACCCAAAGGGAAGGGGGGCCAAAAGGCTTTGAGATGGTTTGATCCCGTATGTTCTGCCACACACAGGTCATTGAAACAAGCACTGTGCCAAAAGCCAAGGAACAAAGAGCTTGTAAGAAATAGCAGGAAGGCTTATAAGGACGCTATCAAAAAAAGAAAACAGGATCTAAAAAGCATGGCGTGGGACGACCTCGAAAAGGCAGCAGAATTAAAAGATAGCAGGCTCTTTTGGGAGGTTATTAATCGTCCACTTTTTAAGAGCGATGATAAGGAATCCATAGTTATGCAGGTTTCTGCTGAACAATGGGTTCAACATTTTAGCATGATTTTTAATCCCAATTCCCATGAAATAATGACAAGCAGTGAAGGGACAGGGGACTGGATGTCGTCTCCCTCGGCCTTGACCCTCAGCTCTTCAATTACATTGATTGAGATTGAGGAAGCCCTAGGTAAAGGTGCATCATTAAAAGTTCCAGGCCCGGACGCTGTCCCTCTGGATCTTTTTACGTCCAACGTTAGGCTGTGGGCACCCATTTTACTGAATGTTTTTAAAGCTGTTGTTATTGGCCGTATTCCTGGCACTTGGAAGGAGGCAACTGTAGTGCCAATTTTTAAGAAAGGTAATAGGTCTGATCCACGTTGTTACCGCCCGATCTCTTTAATAGATGCCTCATGTAAAATTTTGGGCAGGGTAATCTTGGCAAGATTAGAAAGTTGGGCAGATTCTACGGGATTGATAATTGACTCTCAGTATGGTT
Source organism: Lissotriton helveticus (assembly GCF_964261635.1). Classification (NCBI taxonomy): domain Eukaryota; kingdom Metazoa; phylum Chordata; class Amphibia; order Caudata; family Salamandridae; genus Lissotriton; species Lissotriton helveticus. The sequence continues at coordinate 1,244,367,764 of NC_136067.1, forward strand.
TTAGACGTGGAAAGGGGACAAATGAGCAATGCCTTAACTTAGCATTGATTATGGGCAAATACATGAAGGCCAAAAAATCTTCGGTACATTTGGCCTTCATGGATTTGACAAGTGCTTTTGATACTGTTTGTAGGCATAAACTGTGGAGTATGATGAGCAATATGGGTTTTGAGGAACCTTTAGTCACTCTGCTCCGTAGGTTACACGAAGCAACAAATGTTTCCATCAGATTTGGAACGGGAGGGGAAATAACGAAACTAATACCTTCTACTGAAGGTGTCCGCCAAGGATGTATCTTGGCACCTTTTTTGTTCTTGGTTTATACCAATGGATTAGAACAGTTTTTATTAAATCAGGGTTGCGATTTCCCAAAAATTAATGGTAAAAGCGTTCCCATGCTTTCGTATGCGGATGATACTGTCCTAATGACACTGACAGGAAACAGCATGCAAGTGTGTTTAGACGCTTTTAACAAATTCATGCTTGATCTTGATTTAAAGGTAAATTTTGAAAAATCCTTTGTAATGTCCTGTGGCCCAAAGGGGTCATCCATTAGGAAGTTCATGGTAAATAACCGCATAATTGGGAAAGTGGGAAATTTCAATTACCTTGGTAATCTGTTTGATAGCAAACTAAGTTGGACACCGGTAATGAAGGTCAGAGCCCAGAACATGACAAGGGCAATAGATGGTATTTTCCGCTTCTGTAGTAAATTGGGGCAAAAACATATTATGCATCTCAGAAATCTTTATGCCTCAAAATGTTTATCTGTAGCTACTTACGGGGCAGGGGTGTGGGGTACCGAAACGCCTGCCGTGATACAAGTGGTGGAAAACAACTTTATAAAAAGGGTCCTATCAGTTCCAAAAAGTTCCTCAAATAGTTTTTGCCATGGAGAAATTGGTATGGCTAGTGTTTCTGACACAATTCGCATGTCCCCTTTACTGTTATGGGGTAAAATTTGGCAATCTGAAGACCTTAAATTAACCAAGGATATCATCACTGATTGCATGGCCCTAGAAAATTCAAAACAGATCCCCTGGTTGTCTTATGTTGGTAAGACGTTGAACAAAATTGGACTTAGCTCCTATTTTGACAACCCTGAAAAAATTGAGGGGAATTATAAGGTGGACATAAAGGTAAAATATCTGAAGTCATTGAACCAGGTCTCTATGGATAATGTTACTGATTACAGTATTGTTAGTGTTTGTAAACCCCGACCACAGTTTTATTTAACATTCACGCTTAATGTACAATGGCGATTCCTCTTAACAAGGTTTAGACTGGAGATCCTTCATTTTTTACTTGCATTTCCGAAACAAGGGGGTTGGTGTGAGAGACTGGACCCTTGTCCGTGTAATAACATGGATAAGCAAAGTACTTTACACTTGGTTCTTTTTTGCTCTCTGTATAGGGAGCCAAGACTCCGGTTTATTAGACCAATCTTGAAGAGGAGGCAACCCGGTACTTACAAGGAAGGGTACGATTATTTGTTATCACTATCCTCTGTGGAAATCTGCTGCGCAATGTTAAATTTTATTAGAATCTCTCTAAAAATCAGGAAGAATTATGGGTAGCACCGCATGCATGGGAATCTCTTAATTGTAAATCATTTTCTCTGAATTCTTTTATTGTATCATCATGTCCTCATTGGTATAATCGTGATTTTAATTGTGTATTCCTTTTAAATATTATGAGGCGAGATGAATTGTATGTTCAATACTTTTATGATTCATTTTATGTATCGAATAAAGTTTTTGAAACGAAACGAAACGAAGCCTGCAGTGCAGTGCTCTGCTCCTGTACGGTGGAAATGATTTACCATTGTCTCTGTATAATCCGGATTTATTTGCTCTCGTGTTCCCTTCGAGGGTGCTGTGACATTTGGCGAGATCCCACGGGATTTCCCTCTCGACTTCGAAAGTTAAGTAAAAGGTATAGTTATTAAGATACTCCCCTGAAATGACAGAGCCAATGGTTGGAGCTACAGAGACTCTTTCGGGCTAAGAAGGCGCCTGGAAGCCCACGGCTGCAGATAAGGTGGGTTAACAGGATGCATATGTAAGGATGGTAGGAAGGGCCAGTGTATGGGGCTTTCTTAGGGTGACTTCCAGGCTGCCTTCACGTCACGTATCTTTTTTGCAGGGGCTGTGCAAGTGAGAACACATCTTTTTAGATTTTCATATATGCTACAGCACATAGCTATATATTCTTATTTGTTAAACATTTTCCCCAAGATAATACATCTGTCTAGTCTCCGGCTCACCTCATCTCCCATCGTCTACTTGTGGGGTTTTGTTGCAGTGATGGCAAGTATTTACAAGAATGAACGTCCTTCAGTTGGCAAGAGAATGTACCTTTGGCAAAAACCCAGCATTGGATAAAGTGATGTTTGATTAGGAATTTGTGCTGCCAGCATGGGATAGATATTTAATGCATGTCCTGGTATTAAGGTTGTGGCTATTAAATGTGCGCAAATAGTGTGATAGAGTACCGACCAGTATGGGCGTGGGGACCTCCCAGCCCGGGACCGTGGCATGCATGCTCATCTACTTTCACCCCTTTCTAGAGGCCATAATGAAACCTTCAGACACCAAACTGTTAGACCGTGGATCCAGACAAAAGATTCATTATGCATTGTGAAGTAAGGAATGGTAATCTTCCCTCCCGCACCTAGACAGTTGGAGCACTTGAGTAGAGTTCCTAGCAGCAAACTTACTGAGAATTCGAGCAGAATGGGATTTTATTTGACTTCAATATAGGCGTGTTAGTTGTTGGCGCTGATTTGCCGGAGATCGGTCGTTTGATCAGGTTTGTGACAAATGCTTGTTAGTGGATAACTGGACTGTTCCCTCCGTTTTAAGATTGGTAAATGAAAGGATTCTTAGGACCAAGATGCCAGTACCCTCGGCAGCTGGTTAAGTGTGACTCGTTGATGTACTGTCACTATTATTTCTGATGATGTCCTTTGGTGTCAGTCTATGGACCCAGTAGGGAGGCAAGTAGGAATCTATTTAGTTGTCAGTTTTATTTTTTATTCAGGGTTGTTTTCTGGGCGATTTTGACCGGGGTTTTACAAAATTGTTACAGGGCATTAACTTTTCTAGATTTTGAAAGTTGGCCGTTTTCACCAATTGCCGGGTTTGTTCAGCATTGCATAGTGACTGTTGGTATGTAATGTTTAAGAGTGAGGTTTAGAATATGCCAATGGCAAAGTTTGGAACTTTCTGTTTGGGGACACCCCTCACCCTCAAACCCTCACCCTCACTCACCTACCCTCAACCCCTCACCCTCACTCACTCACCCTCAACCCCTCACCCTCACTCACTCACCCTCACTCACCCTCAACCCCTCCCCCTCAACCCCTCCCCCTCAACCCCTCACCCTCACCCTCACTCACCCTCAACCCCTCACTCACCCTCACCCTCAACCCCTCACCCTCAACCCCTCACTCACCCTCACTCTCACTCATCCTCACTCATCCTCACTCATCCTCACTCACCCTCACTCACCCTCAACCCCTCACCCTCCCTCACCCTCACTCACCCTCAACCCCTCACCCTCACTCACTCACCCTCAATCCCTCACCCTCTCACTAACCCTCACTCTCACTCATCCTCACTCAACCACCCTCCACCTCACTCACCCTCAACCCCTCACCCTCAACCCCTCACCCTCACTCCCTCACCCTCAACCCCTCACCCTCAAACCCTCACCCTCAAACCCTCACCCTCACTCACCCACCCTCAACCCCTCACCCTCACTCACCCTCAACCCCTCACTCTCACTCACTCACCCTCAACCCCTCCCCCTCGACCCCTCCCCCTCAACCCCTCCCCCTCAACCCCTCACTCACCCTCAACCCCTCACTCACCCTCAACCCCTCACCCTCAACCCCTCACCCACCCTCAACCCCTCCCCCTCAACCCCTCACCCTCACTCACCCTCACCCTCACTCACTCACCCTCAACCCCTCACCCTCACTCACTCACCCTCAACCCCTCACCCTCAACCCCTCACCCTCAACCCCTCACCCTCAACCCCTCACCCTCAACCCCTCACCCTCACTCACTCACCCTCAACCACCCTCACTCTCACTCACTCTCACTCACCCTCACTCACCCTCACTCACCCTCACTCACCCTCCCTCACCCTCCCTCACCCTCCCTCACTCACCCTCCCTCACTCACCCTCCCTCACTCACCCTCACTCACCCTCACTCACCCTCACTCACCCTCACTCACCCTCACTCACCCTCAACCCCTCACTCACCCTCACTCATCCTCACTCACCCTCAACCCCTCACCCTCACCCACCCTCAACCCCTCACCCTAACTCACACTCACCCTCACTCACCCTCACCCTCACTCACCCTCACCCTCACTCACCCTCAACCCCTCACTCACCCTCAACCCCTCACTCACCCTCACTCACCCTCACTCACCCTCACTCACCCTCACTCACCCTCACTCACCCTCACTCACCCTCACCCACCCTCACCCTCACTCACCCTCAACCCCTCACCCTCACACAGTGCAATAGGTCTCGGAGCATTTGAGTTAGAGCTTTTAGAATTGTTTATGGCTTTTTTTATTTGTAATTCTTTAGCATTGGCTACAGGAAACAAAAATGCTAAAGATTTACAAAAAAACCCATAAACAATTCTAAAAGCACTAACTCTAATGCTGCGAGACCTATTGCATTTCCAATGCTTGTTAGCTTTCTTTTTAAGCCATGCCCTAATTACATCAGCCACGCCCATTTGAGAGACCCCATCAGTTTTCTCATCCCACTTAAAGTCCTGTGCAAACTCACAACCGATGCATTACTTTTCACTCTTAAAACGGTGCCAGCTCACATAAATCATGTGATATTTCCGTTTAGCTTGTTTATTGTTCTTTCCTTGATTGAACTTTAGAACGGACGCCCCAGTTTGTGAATCTGTAAACAGACAGCAAACAACTCGTGTTGTGGGCGGGTCCCATGGATTCCTTCAGCGATCTGTGGCCTCCGCTCGCCGGCGGTATCCTTTGAGAGTGACACACAATGCGCCCGAACAGGTGTCTGTCTATAGGGCAAAGTTTACTTCGGCTCTTCGTGGTAATCCTCTCTCTCCTCTGCCTGGGGCTCTCCGTGCTTTGAAGAAGTGTCAGGAGCTCAGCGGACTGCGCATGCGCCTCCTCCTTGCCCCACCACCCTTTCTGTAGGCTCCTGCCCCTTGGAGGTGCTGCCGTTTCCCAGCCCCCCTGGGGTCTGTGGGAATCTGAGGGAACAACTGAGAAGGGCTGCAGAAGAGCAGCAGGATATAATACTGCCAGGAGGAGCTCGAGGTGGGAGAAAGAGGACAGGAGAGTCCCAGGCGGCGCAGGAAGGTAACGGGCGCTGGGGAGGGAGGCACACGGGGGCAATGATACCACCACCCCTTGCAAAGGGGATGTGTGACAGGTCGAGCTGTGATTCTCCTCTCTTTAAATGCAGCCCCCGGGTTCAGCTGCTGTGACGCCTGCAGGGAGCCCAGCCCGCATCCTCTCTACTGGCATGCAAGAATTCACACGATTTCTGCTCTGGAGCGTATCCGAGAATAGTTGTTTTTTCGGGACAAACTCCCGTGCCAGCGGGATGTTTCCCATTCCTAGCAGGAAATGCAGTCCGTAATAGCCATTCGAGGGGCCGGGGTGGGATTTTCCTAACTGGCATGAACTCCAGACATGCCCTGTAGCGGGCACTGGGCTGAGAGTACTTTCTAATTCCAAAATACTGAGGTGACGGCATCGGTGCACATTGTTCTTTGTGGGAGAGGCGGGGGAGGCTGTTTGGGGGAGGGGTGTCGCCTTGTGGCACAATGAGCGTCTTGGAGCCTCGTGGACTCCGCTCCGGTGTCCGGCTGCAGCCGGGACTGTTTGTAGTCACTTGTAGTGATGCGCATTTGCCTATTTATGCAGAATGCGCCACACGCTGCGGGAGAGGCACGTCTTCGCGAAAGAATCCGGGAAAGTCAGGGAAAGCAAGGCACGGGGCACCCCCTGGTTCCTTCGCAGTGTGCCGTGGGAACTTGCCTTCTAGTGACGCTCAGCCGCCCGTGCCACCCACCCTTTACCCCTGGGACAACACAAACTGTTTCCTGTTTGCTTTTCACCGAGTATTTCCTATTTCCCATTCCCCTGCCTTCCTCCCTTCTCTGACACAACCTTACGGCACTTTTCCTTTGCAAGTCACAGCAAGTCCGTTACCTGCCCTAATATTTTTTTTCTTTTTTTTTGCTTCCGGTACTGTTTGACACCTATGCAAATGCACAGCCAGGTTTTAAGGAAGGCTTCGCTGTCTCAGCCTTAAAGACGATCAGTAATACTCCCGCACTGCAAGTAGTGTCTGAATTAAAATCAACAATGTACTCTCCCGGTTCTGCTGGGAACAGCTAGGTGCTGCTGCTTTTGTTTTGAGATTTATTGTTAGTTGAGCTATCACATGATTTGCTGTGTATCTTCTTGACTGGAAGAATGAAAAGAATGACACTTTCTCTGCTTTTGGCGTTTTGAATACGCTGAAGATTACAGCTATTAGTGTAGCCCTGTCGAACGACGCACATCAGTTTATTGACATATGAAGGTGAAAGCCTTAAGTTGGCCCTGCGGTTAGGAATTTAGGAGCTGCGGGCCCCACGCCCCCACCGCATATGCCAGGAGCATAGTTGACACATTTATGCGCGGTATCGTCATGAAATAAGCGTTAGTAACATCATGTTACTATAGAAACATTGAATATTCTTTCCAGATTTGTTAGAAATCAGAGCCTGGTTTGTTGTTAAAGCTGCAATGACTCCCAAAGGGCCCACATTACTATTAGTGGTATTACATACATAAGACCCGCATCTTTGAGAGTTCTTAGACATAGGCATGCTGGTAGCACAGCCTCTCGCATTCTAGCTTTCAAGTCTTTGATGTTCGCTAGTACAAGGTAAAGCTGCTTTCGAGCCGGTATTTCTTTCAGATGTTGTAGGTGAGGAGACTGAATTCCATGGTCTTTCTCTATCCGTAGCCATTCGCATTCCGAAGCCTGCCTTTGATGTGCCGCTGTGTACGGCGGATGGTTGCTGAAACCACGTTTTAGGAAGCATTTCTTACAGATGTACCACACTGGAGGCAACCCCCTATGCGTGTTTTTAATAAAGTCTTCCTTTTTTTTAATTCATGATTTTACGTTTTCGACTTTTAAGGCACCTCCAACTATTATACAGCGGAAGCTTTAGCAAGTGTGATATAATTTGTTTATTCATTGGTTTTAAGATCATAAAATGTAGCTGCACCCACAACCGATGGGTCAGCAATTGTCTGGTTGCCTTGAGTCTGTAGAGATGTCAGGCCCTATTCACAAAGAGTTAGCTGTGGCTTACTCTTGTAGTACTCCTGTGTTATTACTCCTAGGCCATCATTACAAGGGCGAGGTGTGGTGCAGCGGCCTGAGAGCTGATTCTGGAGGGGAGGAGGGGGGGGTCCATGGTTCGATCGGTAGCTCTGCTCAGCTCCTCATCATGTGACTCTGGGTAATAGCTCACTTAATCTTCTTGATGGTACCCAGTGCCTTGAAACCTTCATGGGTGATATGTTCGAGCTTTACAAATGTGGATTATTAAATTGTGATCAGATGTATATGGTGTTTACCATGTAATTACCAGGTGCATTAAAAATCGTACAATTCGTTACATTTCTGCAGGTCATGCAGGTTTTGGTGCAAAAGCATTACAATTCTAATTTCCCCAAAACTCACAATATGCTGTAATTATCACGTTCGATAAAATGCTAATATGCCGGTGTCAGATAATATCCATGCAATAATTATTTTATCAAAATAGAGGGCCACTCATAGTGAGAGGCCTAGAAAATATCTAGAATTTAGGAGTATGCCAAGAACGCTGAAAGAGTAAGTCACACAATATCAGTCCAATGCATTTCTGAATCAGACCCAGTGTCTTTCTGGACAATGTATTGAGGCTTTCTTTTAATTTTGTCAACACATTTATTATATTGTTAGCTTTATATGAGTGACCTGGTATTTAGATGCAATAATGCCACTCCACTGTACTCCACTCTACGACACTCTATGACTCTCAACAACACACCACTCCATTCTGCGACACTCCACTCCACTCCACTCTCCAACATGTCACTCCACTCTGCGACACTCCGCTCCACTCTACGAACTCCACGTCACTCCACTCTATGCTCCCACTCTTCGACACAGCTCTCCACTCTATCACAACACTCAATCTTCAATATGCCACTCCATTCTGCTCTACAACATGCCACTACACTCTAGCCCCTCCAGTCTAAGACACTTTACTTAATGCCACTCTACGGCACACCAATCCACTCTACTGTACGACACGCTACTCCACTCTACTCTATGCCATTGCACTCTACCCTATGCCACTCCACTCCACGCCACTCTAGGAAACTCCATTCTACTCTACTACAGTCAAATCTCCAACAGTCCACTCGATAACACTCCACTCTAAGACACTCCACTCTATGCCCCTCAACTCTATGAAACTCTATGACACTCTACTCCAACCCATGGCACTCCACACTACAACACTCCACTCCATTGTACAACATTCCTCTCCATATCCCTCAACTCTATTCCACGGCACTCTATGCCCCTCCACTCGAAGACATGCCACTCTATGACACACCACTCCTTTCTATGACACGCCACTCCACTCTACACCACTCCCCTCTACTCTATGCCACTCCTTTGTATGCCACTTCACTCTGCGACCCTCCACTCTACACCCCTTCACTCTATGCAACAACCCTGCATGGTCCTGCACTCTATGAAACTCCACAACACTCCATTCTACAACACTCTACTCCACTCTACTTTACATCACTCTACTCCACTCCATAATACCGTACTCCACTTTACGATATATCTCTATGCTACTCCACTCTACTCAACTCTGTAACAATCTACACAACCCCCTCTACTCCACATCATGCCACTTTACTCCACTCTACTCTAAGACACATTACTCCACTACAGGAGTTAACTTTACGCCGCTCTATGTCACTCCACTCTACACTTTTTTTAATAACAATAAAACCTGGGGGTCTAACTAAGAGCTCATGAGAACTCAAAAGAAAAAGAAGAAAAAGAGACTTAAAACTCCTTACGAAGTGAGTCAGGACATACAATCCTGTTTAGTCTCTATAAACAAGGAAATTGCAGAAAACCCAGAAAGCAGAAACGCAAGTGATTGTTGGTGAGACTCATAGACAAACATTGGATTCCCATCAAAGTCTTGTCATGATCAATGTTCTCACTTGGTCATCCAGAGTGGGATGGTATGTCTCTTGATAATTGATGGTATGTCTCTTGATCATTGAGCTGGGGGTCGCGTAACTAGTTACGTGACCCCCAGCTTTACCCTATTTTAAGCCACCACTTGTTCCTTATTTTGCACTGCACATGGTCCCATCAACATTATATACCCATGGTTATGAAGTGATTGTGGGCGTGACCCAACTTCGTGTGGGCAATGGAAAAGGTCTCAATGATCAAGAGACATACCATCCCACTCTGGATGACCAAGTGAAAACATTGATCATGACAAGACTTTGATGGGAATCCAATGTTTGTCTATGAGTCTCACCAACAATCACTTGAGTTTCTGCTTTCTGGGTTTTCTGCGATTTCCTTGTTTATAGAGACTAAACAGGATTGTATGTCCTGACTCACTTCGTAAGGAGTTTTAAGTCTCTTTTTCTTCTTTTTATTTTGAGTTCTCATGAGCTCTTAGTTAGACCCCCAGGTTTTCTTGTTATTAATATTAGTTCGTGAGGGGATAGTATCCTGGGCAGGTCTCTAAATATCCCTTCGACCCTTCCTTCCCTGTGTTTTTTGACTCCACTCTACTCCACACTATGACACTCCACTTTACAACACAATACTCAACTCTGTGACATTTCACTCGACTCCAATCTACAGCACTCTATTCTACAACACTCAACTCTATACCACTCCACTCCCCCCACTCTATGCCACTCCACTCTACAACACTCTACTCCAGTCTATGCTAATCCACTCTACCACAATCTACTCCACTTTACTCTGCAACATGCCACTCCACTCCTCAGCATTTTACTCCACTCTGTGCCACTCTGCTATACGCTATGATCCTCCATAACACTCCACTCAGCACCACCCCACTCTACATCTCTCCACTATACTCCAACCTACGACACGTTACTCACTCCACTCCACGACACTCCACCCCACTCTATGCATCTCTACACCACTCCACGCCACCCCACGACACTCAACGGCACTGCACAACACTCCACTCTACTATATTCTACTCTTTTCTACTCTACTCTACTCTACTCTACTCTACTCTACTCTACTCTACTCTACTCTACTCTACTCTACTCTACTCTACTCTGCTGTACTCCAGTTCACAACACTCTATGCCACTCCACTCCACTATGCCACTCCGTTGTATGACACTCTGTTCTACTCTGTGGTTTCTCCACTCTATGCCATTCTGTTCGACTCTACGCCACAACACTCTACTCCACTGTACACAACTGCATCTATGGCACTCTATGCCACTCCGCGCCACCCAATGACACTCCAAGACTCTCCTCTACGCCACTAACTTTTAGCCATACTGAACAGCAACCACGCTGGTTTACAACATGGCTAAAACACATTGTCAAAGTCAAAGTCAATAGCCCTTGCATAGGCAAGACCTATTGGCTTTGCCAATGCTTTCTTTATAAATTAAGCGGTACAAAAGGGGGTGGTGATGGACGGAGCATCTGAACCAATCAAACACTCACACCCAGTCAACAGATCTGGGTTTAATCCATCACCGTTCTTTAACCCACTCTGCCACCCCAGTTCAGACATGGCTATATGCAAATCAGTCTGACCCGGTGCCTCATGGGAACAGTCCAGCCCGAACTGCCAAGCCATGCCTTCCCTGGACCGGAAACAAGCTTCCTAGGACCGGTTTCTGGCATTACAGCCGTCTTCAGCCAGGCTTGCTTGAATCCAGTGGCAAAGTGAGCAAGGGATTGGTTCAGATGCTCCGTCCATCACCACCCCCTTTTGTACCACTTTCTTTATAAATTAAGCACTGACGCAGAAGTGGTTTCTAAGCTTGCTGTACTTGGGCAGTTTAGTGGAACCTCATCTCTTTGCTTCTGGAAATGAGCCTCTGTCTTTAACTTCTAGTGCATTGCCTCAGCTCCTTCCTGCAGGGAGTCATCTTGTTTTATGTAATTCTCAGTTTCTTTTTCGAAGGGTCCTGGGCCGCATCAGGACAGTTCAGCTTCAGGTATGAGCAGGACACTGCTCCAAGGTGTCTCTATGGTTATGCAGAGTACTTGAAGAAGAAAGTGCAGGAACTCTGGAGCTGTGGCCGGTTTCCATCCAAAGGCGGGGCATCGTTATTGCAGCGTGAGCAGCGATACAAGTGCCCAAATGTGTAGGGGGCCCACTTCACCCCCAATTATTGGCTGTTTTTACTTATAAACCATAGGATGAACCCCCAATTTCCTTGATTGCAATAGGTTCTTTGGTTCCCTTGCTACGCCAGTTGTCTGATATCAGACATGAGGCCTAGCAGGCTTCCACATGTAGTATAATTGTTATATTAATATGATAGGACTGACTACAGGGACCAGAATTCAAAGTGATGGGTTTTAAATAGTGAGAGCAACTGAACATCCTGCTTCTCACTTGAAGCAAGTTGAGTAATGTACCCTGCTGCCTTTAAGCAATATGTGTGCCCACTCGATGCGATTAGTACTTATCTACACCAGGACACTGACTGCCTCTTTAGATTTGCCCGACACCCTTTCTCATTAATGTTTCCAATGCGGTTGGTGAAAAGTATTTTGTACTCCCTTTTAACATTGTTGCTGGAGTCTGCAGTATTACTTTCACCGTATAATTCACAAACAGTTGTTTTTTCTGCTTATTTGGTTTTTACTAATACCCAATTCACCTGTCACTGCTTTTCATTTTTATGGGCATGCTAGCCACCACTAATCAGTTACTTTCACTGTTTACTCTTTCAGTGCTGACTATTTCAGACCAAACAGGCTAGGAACCGCAGTTTTTTTTGCCATTTAAATAAGAAATTTGGTTAGCTCAGGTCATTTGCTTGCGCAGATATTCCAGGAATGCCACTGATCACATTTATCATAAACATTGGATAGACCGTGTCTCCTATTATGCATGTAGTTTAGGGAACTCGTCATTGTGGCATGCCCATTTCAGTCTGACACTCAGACTTCATTGGACGCCTCAAATGGAGGCAGATGGAAAGATAACTGCACATTTTATTGAGGTCTGGTCCACAACGATCGCTGGGCAAATACATGTTTGAATCCTACGCAGGCCACCCACAAGCATCCCACCGCACTTTAGTGGCCAGATCATACCTGTGTGCCAGCCTTGTGACATTTTGCACCAATACTGAATAATGTGACACTCGTGCCAGGCAAGTTTAAGCCAGCCTTCAACAAATTCCATTGGCCAGCTGGTAAAACATGTCATTTTTGTATTTGATAGGTCAGTCCTAGTGTTGTTTTTTTGCACTGGCTGACGTCTAAAAAACTACACACTCCGTTGTAAGTGGTGCAAAATTATCTGAAACCAGCTCAGAAATGTATGGCATCGGTGTAGTTAACATTAACTGGACATCCGACACCTGCTGTTATATATTTTGCTACACGTGTATTGCAGCTGTTGTCACATTCGAAATCCATGCCTTTTTCTAATGGCAGAACAATTAACAACTTACAAATTGCCTACTGTTCCTGTGTTTTTAAGTAAGATGTATTACCTGGGAATTCCATACCAGTTGCATTATACCCGGACATCCCCTATGCATCTTACTTCTCTGGGACTTTTCTTTTTTGTCATTCCTGGGAAGAACAAACAGGTAAACAGTCTTTGATTGTGCGGATGGAGGCACCCACGGTCATGTAGGGGGGACTTCTAAAGATAGATTGTCAATATGGGATTGCACTGAGCAAGCACATCATTCACATTAGATTCGCATTGGATCAAATTACACGGGTTGCTGTTTCATTACAGAAACGCATTACACGCCATCCTGGGAAGTTCTTCTCACTCCAACATTTTAGTTTCTGTAGAATGACAGATGCAACTTTGTAACTCTTCTTCAGCACACATTAACGTTTAATGAAAGAGTTCCGAGGAAAAGACAGAAACTTGGCGAGTCCATAGGGCAAGAATATAAATGAAAAAAATAATAATAATAATTGCAATTACCTGTATAACTTTGTCAAAACATATGCTAACTTTGCGCGGCCCGAGTGCAGAGGTTGACAGGCGTCTTCCAGGTGAACTGTGAACACAATAGTTTTCCCTAGTTGTGATATATGAAACATGAAGTAAATAATGCAAATTGTAGGCCCACTCAAATTTTTCAGAATGGTGGCCATTCTGTGTAACTAGTCTTTTGACACTGAAAACTACGGGGCCTAAGTATTTACAATGTCATGTTAGAGTATGCGGAGTGATACTTCTGTAGTACTCATTTACGTAGCCATACACGCTGTTGTAAATTGGCCTTAAAATATCTAAAATGGGAATAAAATTGAGCTATTCAGGAAATTGTCATGTACAATTAGTACAAATCGAAAGGATCATGCCTTATTTGCAATTTTATTACTGGCCTTTTACCATGCCAAGCATGTCCAAACTGCAAAAATGCATCATGTATGCTTTTACAATTAATTATGCATATAAAAAGCTAAAATTGAAGAGCAACATAGACACTGTAACGTAGACCAATGTGCTAATTGTTAATTACAGGCGCAAAAACACCTTTGTGCAAATAATGTTAGAAGAGGGCATTATGTAAGTTTTGCTCACAGTTTTACATTGGAGGTAAGAAAAGGACAGTGTCATGCGTAACCATCACTCACACCTTTTTTGTAGTATTTTTACGGTTTAGCACTGACATTTGAGCTCTCATCTGAATCAGTGTAATTTTCACTGATCTCCTAACTTATGCTAGTGCTAAATCGAAGCAAGTACAATCCATTCCCTTATAGCCATAAGGCTCATTCTAAAAGTAGGGTTGGACTGGGAGAGAAAGTAGACCCTGGCATCAAAATAAAAGTGCCCCCCGCTAGTTAATTAGTAGCTAAAAAATGGCCCACGTTTCCATAGTAGTGCAGTCTTGTAGCAATACGCTTCAATAAGTGGTTTTGGAACCTATGGAAGACTGCATGCTGCAGGCTCTACTGATGACTGTGTCTAACTCAAGTGGCAGAATATTTCATAATTATTAGTCATTTACACCAGTGCTTGATTTGTAAAACTTTAGGGCCAGGGCTCTCCTAAATGATTGTTTTTAACAAAAGTGGCAGAATATTTCATAATTATTGGTCATTTGCACCAGTGCTTAATTTGTAAACAATTTGCGCCAGGGCCCTTGGCAGGAGGCCACTGCAGCTTGCCACACCCATTGCCCCTGCCAGCGTTGCCAATGACAGTACCAACCCAACTACTAATGATCACACTCCAACAAGGGTGACAAATCAGGCGATTCCAGGACCCCATAGATATAAGAATGGCTTGTGTGGCAGCTACCAGTCATTTTTAATGTTAGACAAAAATGGCCATCATGTGGCAGACTTACTGACAATAAATACATGCTGATGCGGGCAGTGAAACCCACAGGTTCAAATTAAGCATTGATTTACACCTCCTCTTAGCAATGGCTCGCACTCGAGATCATGGTTGGAGTTGTTCTGTGTCTTGATTAAACTGAAAGAATGAGGGGTAAAGGTCAAATTCTACCAACATAACTATACCTTTTTCAAGGACTTACAGGTTTGAATGGAGAATGTAAGAAATTACCCTCACAATATGCCATATGCATGACATTAAGATCATAATGAAGTGTTGGATTGTAATCATCTTTCATTTGACACTCATCTAAGAATAATGTAGGAACTTATCTTGGAGAAGGATCCTAGAGAATGCATTTTTATTGTCTAATTGCCTTCAAAAGCAATTATAGACCAGGTTTACGTTATGCTGCTCTCGGGCTCAAGCAACATATGGTGGTGCACATTAGTGCAAATGGCAATGGCGATCACCTTTTGCATGCAAAGACTATTTTGATGACTCTAGCGTTGCCTCAAAATCGATGTGTCATGTACCGCTACCTGTCCCCCATGGGAAACATCCTTTACAACTAAACTTTTACAACGCAGTGCTTTTACAACGCAGGTTTTACAACGAAAACCATTACAACGCATTGCGCTGGGGGGCGCTCTAGGATAGGGAATAGATTTAATTTACTATCCAACACCTTCCCTAGTGTCCACGGGGACTGGAGTTGGAATAGTAAACTCAACTATTCACTATCCAGCACCCCAAAGCGCTATGCATTGTAAAGGTTTGCGTTGTAATACTTGCGTTGTAACAGCATGCGTGGTAAAATCATGCGTTGTAACGTCATACATCCGTTACCCATATAAGCTATGCTAAAAGGTAAGAACAGCCCAAATACCCAAACATGTTCAGAAGCACGCAGCACCCACTGGGCAAAAAGGGCTTTAGCCCTTACCCAAGCCATGGGCCTTAGCCCGGCTTCTGCAGCATCCAGGACAGACACAGGCCCAGATTTACAAGCATTTCACGCAATGCAGCACAGCAAGTGAAGTTGGTATGCTGTGTTGTTTAAAAGGGAGAGTCGAATTGCTTAATATTTTCAAAGAAATGGCACGGTTCTGCTCGCTTCCTGCTCTGGCACTCTCTGGGCTGCCTAGCACCCACGTAGTCACCCTTGCACCACAGTGCCAGGACATCTGCATTATGGTCAGGGCAGTTTTTGTGCGGGCCGGGGTAGCTTCCTGCACAAAAATATAATTGGAAGCCACATCCTTTTTGCACGTGTTCCCCAAAATGCAGCACACGTGCAAAGAGAAAATAACAATGTTTTCCTTTTTAACCTACAAAAAAAACCTCCCAAAATATGATTGAATGAATGCTTGCAATTAGTCTAACCACAGGCAATCGCTCAGGATAGCATTCCAACCCATTGTTTTTTTGCCCACTATTGCACCTAAGTTTGGACCCAGCGATTTGCAAATCGGTTTTGACCCTGATCCAGTACGTCTGCTATTCAGTACCATTTATTTGGGACTGCAGTATTCATTTTCAAAAAGGTTTGGGCCTGTGTTAGCCAAGTGGCAGACAGCCAGAGAGCGTAGTTTTTGCTTTTTAATTAATATAATACAATATTTCCATTAGGGGCTTATTATCGAATGCAATGTGCCAAAGAATGTGACCTGGAATGAGGAGGCGTGGGGGGGGGGTGGCACAGGAGGTTGTCTTTTCTGATGTTTCTGAATCATGCTCCAAGTCTAGGGATGCAAAAATAGCAGTGTAGAATGGCTCAGTGAAACTCGAAAAATAAAACCATTGAATACATGAAACACGCAGTGCAGTACTGAGAAACAAAATATTGCCTTGCAAATATTTTCACAGTCTCCAAACACGAGCTCTACCCTCTGTAAAACGCTACGCGGGCTTAAGAAATACTTAGATTAAGTAATCGCAAACTCCGCACTTAAAGGTAACATTTTGACATTTCGCTAAAAAGCAATGCTATTTACCGTAACAGAAGAAATATGTCTCCAAAACAGTAGCACATGCATTGTTTAAGATGCAAAAATGAAATGAATGCTCAGATAAGAGATGCAGATAAGAGTACCCTTCGATCTGAAAAAGAGTACCCTCCTACATAAAATAAACAAAGATAATATGAAGTGACACGAAAAATAGCATCGCTTCAAAATTCTGTGTTGGGCCATAATGCTAGGCGTTGTTCCTGTGCCAGTTGTGAATCCATAAAAACATTAGTGCTGCTAAAAATATGATGGTAAGTATGCAATTATGCCATAGGTGATGGTCAAGTGGTAATCTCAGAGTACTTTCCAAAAATCCATCTTGTCAGGAGTGTAACTGATGAAAAGCGTTAATCAGGAGACTGTACCCTGTACTATATGGTTGTTCAGGGTGCTTGAACTTGTGCAGGGTATTCCTTATATAGGTTTATGCCACAGGTAATACATTACAGGCAATGTGCTAAAGCACAGGCAAACTTTCAGAGGACCTGATTACGATATTAGGTGTTATTTATTCCACATAATAAATAACGGTACCACGGGGGACCTTAGTTATCGTGTGTGATAAAAAACACCTTTCACGAGTTTGTGGGGAATAACATGCAGATTTTGGTGTTTAATGCACCAAAATCCGCATGATATGGGAAATACCATGCAATTGCCCCAGTTAAATTTCGGCAGGTTTAAGTGCAGCTGAGGTATTTAACGCATCCGTTAAATACAGCCAAACCCATAAATGTCCCACAGTGTCCCATTGACTCTTCCAGGCCTGAAAATGTAGCATGAAAAATGTGCTTCTGAAATAGCTATGTGAATAGACAGTGGGTGCATGGTAACTTCTTAAGTTATTCAGGAAACACAGCCAGAGAAAGGGAAGGGATGAGTAATTTGCTGAAAGACCGTAGGTGTACCAATTTTGGATATATAGTTCTGCAGGTTGACTTGGAAGTCATTGTAGGTAATTTCATAGTAATGGAGCATCAATTCACAGGCACTACATTAAGGCCCAGTGGAGGTATATCACTTCAGGGTATTCCAACTTGCCCGGTTTGAGAAGTTGGGCTGGTATATGATGTCCACTATTGCACCAGTTCAATCGACCCCTATTGATGGTAGGTTATAAAGTCAATCTTATAGAAAGCTATCCTCGTGGTATCTGTGGAGAGCAGCCTTCAGGCTAAGACTTGGAGACGAGTTAAGCAAGTTATTTTATCATTTATAATCTCTTGAGTACCAAATGAAAGCACACCACATAAGGTATATATCAAATATATATGTATTTATTCTAAACACAACCCCTCTGCACTCTTTATGAGGTCAGAGATAAAAGTACAATACAAGGAACTTAATTAGCATACGATAAGTTGCACAGTATACGTTATGCCCTAGGGTCCTCACAAACCATATACTAAAATAGTGGTATAAGAACCACGTGAGAGTTAGAAAGCAGGCTTGGGGCCTGTGGAATCGCTGGGGCTACTCAGATCAACCAAAAGTTAGGATGTAGGAGGCCCACGGGAGATGGGTGCAGTGTCTAAACACAGCCGCGGGTTACCATTGACTTCCTATGGAAAACTAACAAGTTACAATTTTAAAGATTAAGGGTACAAGGAGGTGAACTAAGATGGAACCCTTTTAGACTAGGACACTTGGAGAGTCAATACCCACGGAATCACCGGAGTATTCGTGTTACCTCACCCAGGGAAGCCGGGTGCATAGGTGTCTTTTCATGTCAAATTTTGTCGTTGATTCCAATGGAGAGCTGCGAAGAAGTGCTGTAGGCGACCAGAGGAAAAGTGTCCGGGTGGATCCAAGGGTGGATCAGAGATGTGAAGAACCTGAAAGCAGAGGAGACAGAGTCTGGGTCACTAGCCAGTGACCAGGATGGTGATAGGAAGATGCCACTGGATGTCGGGTGATTTCAGGTGAGAAGGTAAAGTTTGTCTCTTCAGCCACGAGGTCCAGGAGGTGTTGACGACAACCAGGAGCTGGATTCGAGCTGTTCCACAACGGATATAGTTGACTGCAGTGTCAGTATCCGGATTGAACCCAACAAGCCTTGGCAAATGCAACCCATGCAGGATGTCAAGATTGCCTTTGGTGCAAACCAGCAAGGTCTGAGGAACTTTTCCTTTGCAGGAAAGTTGAAGCAAGCCTGGAGCAACCAGGAAAACAAGTTACATCAAGGATTGGTCTTCTTGGGGGCTCACTAGCCAATAAACTAGAAACCATGAAGACACGTCAAGTGGAAATGCACAAAACAGGCCCACAGGACGCTTGTGGAGTGTGGGCCTCTGAGCTTCGATGCAAAAAGTGCTCCGGTCTGGGGCTTCAAGCACCCCAATTCACAACTTCAGGATACCTCGGGAAGTAGGTGCAGGTAGCAAAATACAAGGTTGTCCAGGAGTTCCCGTCCCATGTCTCTCGTGTCCGCCACAGGTCTCAGCTTTGCTGGGAGTGCAGGTCAGTTGCAGAGATGTCTGGAAGTCTGTGTCTTGTGTCACAGATTCTTTGGGATCCGGTGGGAGCCTTGAAAATGCAGACCGGCAAAGATGCTGTTGGTGCCTGTTTGGACAGGGTGGTCACTCCTTGACCACAAGGGAGATTTCTTCCATCTTCCAGTCGATATGAAATGTCGAAGGTCCAGGATATGTTGCAGAGTTTCGTCCAGGGTAATCTGAAGGCTTAGGGACTGGCATTCTATACTTATAGTAAGTTTAGGGGTTGCACTAACTCTAAGGTCCCTCCTATGGGTGGACCTGGGGAGGGGTGGTTACACCCCCTCCCCTTTGTCCAGTTTTGTGCCAGAGCTGGGGCTGTGCACCCCAGCAACCGGTTTGAACTGGGAAATGCATGGAGCACCTAGTGTGCTCCAGGCAGTGTCTGAAAAGCATTCACTGAATGCAACCCTCCCTGCCCCAAAACACTAAAGCCTGTCTGGGGAGGTGCCAGCACCTCCCTGGACAGGAAACCTATTGTCCAAGCCTCCCCTGCCGCAGTTACGTCCAGCAGCAGGAAGGCAGATTCGTGACTGTGGCAGCAGCATCCATTTTGTGATGCTGGGGCTCTGTTTAACTTTAACCAGGTAAACCAGTAACTACATGTCTTCTCCCTCTAGAAGGGTGGAATGCTACCCCCGCCGTCAGGACTGGCGGGGGGGGGTAGTATTCCAAAGTGTTTGACACCTTACACGACATATTTTGATAAAGCCAAACCAAAGTTAGCATTAACCGCGAGGATTATAATGCACTTAAGAGAATATGGTATGGCTATATTATAGAACAGCTATAAGGAGATGGTTCCAAAAGCTGCAGAGGGGCTCAGCTCATGCTAGGGCACCCTCTCACATAAAACCAAGCACTCTACCTCCAGGATTATCGAGGTCTGCCATAGGAGTGGCTTATAGGTTCATATTTTTCTATATAGGTATATAGATATATGTACACTATATCTAAATAAGGGGTGATTACACCACCTTACCCAGGCTGTAAGAAGAGACCTGTGGTGTCAGTTTGGAAGGCTCGCCAGGGGTGGCACAATACATGCTGCAGCCCCTGGTAGGCCTAGGGTGCACCTATGCCCTGGGTACCTATGGTACACTATACAGGGGCTCACAAGGGTGACCTAGTAACCAATCTGGTATGTACCTAAAGTACATGGTATCAATTTAGAGAGAGAACAGCTGGGCTGTGGGCCTGATTAGCAGGACCACAGCCACACTAAAGTCGAAAAACCAGAGAATCACAGCAAAAAGTGGGGGTAACCATAGGAAGCAGACCCTACTCTCCTACAACCGGTGTATCTGGGCCTGAGGATACAGACAGCTGCTTCTCACAACTCTGCCAGTCCCCATTCTGCACCATGGAGGAAGCAGCAATAGCTCCCTAAGCTCTACCCTCACCTTCCTCACCTACTCTGATCATCCACCATGACCTGACACCCACACCCACACCCACACCATGGTCTTCAATATAACCCAAGCCCTTTTATCAACTATTCCATCTTCTCCAAGTCTTAAAAAAATATTTTTTACAATAAAACATGTAATCCAATTGGCAGAATTCAAAGGATTTATGTATATACATGTATGTATCCAGAGATGAATTTGATTTGTTTGAACCACTTTGGTAAAACATCTATTCCTTCATTCCTTCGGTGTAAAATATGTGACCTAAACATCCTCTGCACTACCTCCGTATAAAGAGAATGTGGTAGTCACATCCTCACACCAACAGCTGGGAATCTCTCTGGTTCTGGCACCAGAGTGAATGAATTTCTTTTAAGGCAACCACATCAGGCTGCAAGGGAAGTGAAGAGGTTACTCACAGTCTATTTCTCAAGTAGGGTGAAAGTGACTGGGGGCTCATGGATTTTTTTACAGCAATCTGCCACACCCGGAGGGTAGGTCGGGGCAGAAATTCCAATGAGCACAAGGGGAAGGGTTATACCTAGATACATATATATTCACTGAAAAACCAAAGGTTGTAGGGACGTTATAGTTAGGCTCAGATTTAACTTGTACAAAACCATAAACATTCTGCAGTTCTAGTAACCAGAGCTAACTATACTTTACACCCCCACAATGCACTGCTTATGATCTCACATATTACAGCACTCATGACATGGTCAATGACATCAGTGATCAGTTTGTTTCGTTGCTCCCTATTTCAATTCAGCATTAAGAAAGGAATTTGTTTGCTGAAATGCGACTGCTGATTAAATGACGGATATGGGACCATGTGAGTGCTCTGTGCTTTTGTGTTTTTGAATATTTACATGCCATAGTTAGGATCTAGTTTCCATTGGAAAATCATTTTTTGTAATGTTAATCACTTTGGCGCAGTTTGACAAGTTTTCATGAAATGTTCAAAATTAGTACGCTCTTGAGTTAAGTTACATACAAAAAACTATCAGCAAAACTGGCTGAGAAACAATATCCCTTCCATGTGATAAACAAGCCAAGAAAAGGGCTTTTATCAACAACAGAGATCAGCTGCTGTCCACATATGAAAAAAAGAGAACAACAGATTGATCTGTGTGAATACTTTTAGCACTTTATCAAATACTTTCCAGAATGTCATCAACAAACATTGGAAAATATTACAGTCAGGGGTCTTGCATTTGAAAAACCAATGCACACTTTCAAGAGGACAAGGAGCATCAAAGACATGCTAGTACATACACGACTTAAACAAATTGTAACCCAAGGAGACCAAGCAACTCTGTGGCACTTACCATCTCTGGTTGGTCATTCTCCCCGTGGTAATTGCAGTGTGTGCACGCTCACAAGGAGGATTAAAGAATGAGGCCTAAGTCTTGAAACATGATGGAAATTGAGGTCCCTGACAAACTGAAACTCCAGGGATGTGATTTACATGATCCGATGCCCATGTGGTTTAATGTACATTGACATGACCACCATGAATGTATACACACGCATCACTGAACACCGCAGCACCATTAGGTTTAAATGAGATGCAACTAAGCTCACCAGACACTACATAGAGAGATGCCATGGAGAAAATGACATGGAGTGGTAAGTCATCACGAAATTACCAAAAACAGGAATAGACGTGACTGAACCTCTGTTCCTTTATTAACAGAGATGCTCTATAGGCTCTGGATGGACCATCACAGGCTCAATGATGAGGTCCTGTGGGGAAGCATGAGGATATGGTCTAACTGTCTCAGGACATGCCTCTATTTTGTAGCACACAACTCCTGTGCCCCAATGCACACAGGAGAGCTTGCCGCTACCTGCACAATATGGTTCACCCTAGACCTTGTTTTGTGAATTTTTATCCTGAGAGAATGCCTCTCCTTGGTGAAATAACTCCAATCTTTTTCCACCTGATTTATGAAACTCCTTGCTTCAAACTAACAAGAAACATAGGAATAGAATAAGAAAAAATCCATTAATAGGTCTCTGGCAGGGACTGAAACACCTGCCTATTGTGTGGATGGATTGAGTAGCTTTCTGTTTGATGGAAATCACAATTTTTTGATTTATGCTACTCTAAACTACATTTCCCTTCACTGCAAGAGCCCTGCATCAGCCAGGACTACATTTCCCAGCATTCCTGATATGTTTTTGTGTGGGCCCGACCCTTTCCTCCTGTCAGGCAGACGTAGACCCTGACGAAAGTCCCCTACCTCTCAATTAACAAGCATTGGCATAGCCAATAGGTCTCGCCTTTGGGACCTTATAAGTATTTAGTTATGCACCAGGTCCCAAAGGCTAAACCTATTGGCTATGCCAATGATTGTTTTGGTAGGCACGGGGAGATTAAGCGATTTGCCCAGAATCACAGCACAGGATGTGGACGCGACCCTGAGGCTCGAACCTTGGTTTTCCAGGGCCAAGGTTGGTGTTGTAATCTGATGTAATGGAATTGGGCAGTTTAGCCGTGAGACCACATCCTCTCCCCAGTTGGGTGTACAATCAGTTGCAAATTTTTGTGCTTAGTTTGTAAAGCGCTCAGACTCCATCGAGGTGCCCAGTTTGAAAAGGGGGTATTCAGGCAACACAAGTGTGCGCGGGGTGCAAAAAGAGTGTTCAGATAATGTTGGTGTGTTTTCAGCGCAGCAGGTGTACCCTTGGCGCTGTTGCGTGGTTGGGTTGTATTGGGGGTGCACTGGCTGCATCCTGGGGCGCTGCAGCAGGGGTACTCGTGGTATAGCTGGGATGCAGGGGTGTGGTGGAGTCACCCCGGATAAATTGACAGGCTTTGGGGTACAGGCTGTATCAGAGTGTTCAATCTGAAATGGTGTTTTCCGTGCAGGGGGGGCGAGTGGCACGTGTCCAACCTGCGTCCAGGTGTCACAGACCACAGCAGAGAAACTCGGGGTGTAGCATGGCCGCTCGGCTGTGGTAGGGGTAAAAAGGCTCTACTGGGGTGCAGAGAACAAAGGGGGGTGGAGGGCTGGGGGGGTCTTTCGGTACGGACATGAAGAGTGCTCAGGCAGGAGGAGGGGTGTACGTGCTGCAGTAGTCCCCAAAATGTGTCTCCGGTACACTGTGCCAAAACCTCTGAAAAGTCTCGGGGAGCAGGCGCCGGGGTGCTCAGGGTGCTCAGGGTGCAGCAGGGGTTCTCTGACCAGTGGTAATGGTGTTGGGGCTCTTACCCACAAGAGGGAATGTATATATGGGTGCGGTCGGGGCAGGCAGCTGCTATGGAGCTCGGAGTTCAGACTGTTGGCAGGACTCGGGACTCAGGAGTGGGTCCTACAACAGAGCCGCCAGATGTTGTTGGGAAGGTGGCTGTTGGGCGGATTATCCTGCCTTCTCGGTAATAGAGGCTGGCATTGGCAGAGACTGGCTCTGGGACATCCAATCAGCTGAAAGACCATGACTTGAGGATGGGTGAGTCCGAGGAGCGGGGATAAAAACAAGCGAAGTGGCACAAAGTCCACCAGCGGGGACTGACCGGCTGAACAAGCATCTTAGGACCGGACTCGGGCAAAAGCGGTCCGTTCGCTCGTCATGGCAGAGAGTGTCCATAGGAGCAGCAGTCATGAAATTATTGCTGTCACGTGGGCTGGAGTGGGCGGGGGTTCAGATGAGACCATCCTGGGGAATAAGCGCATAACCTGAACCGCAGATAAACACTTATTTAATTTACTGTGTATTACGACAACCGGCCATCACCCCCCCAAGCCCCACCCCCTTTGAATCCAGAGAGTAGGGTACAAGGTTCAACAAGCATTAGCAATGGGGGTGGAGGGGGGCGGAAAGGCATAGACAGCGGAGTGTGGGCAGGGGCAGGGGGTGCAAAAATCCACGGAGTGCAGGCGAGGGGAGGTGTGAAAATTTACGGACAGCGGATTGCGGGCAGGGGGTGCAAAAATCCATGGACAACGGGGTGCGAGCTGGGGGGTTCTTGTGTTGTTGGAAAGCGCAAAGCGCTGCTTATTCTCACAGTACGAAAGCAGTATGCGGCCCAGGCGAGCTGGTTATTTACAGTAAAGATTGAGGAATTAGCAATGAGTCAGAGACAGGGAACGAGAGAAGCAATACAAAAAGCTGATGGGGGAGGAGGAAAAAGAGAATGGCGACTGGAGAAGAAGAAGATGGCGGAATGTGATAAAAGCAGAATTTCTCAGAGCAGAGAGGAAGTAGAAAAGGAGGAGGGGGAAGATGGAGTAGGCAGCAGCGGAAGAGATTGGAGTGTGGGGTTAGGAGGGCAGATAGTGGCTGTCTCCCCAAGCTGTGGCCTGTAAGGCCCCACGCGAGTGGTGCACGTGCCACAGCGAGACATCTGTTTTGCATTATCGCGCACGCATCTGTGCACGATAATTGAAAACAGATGTGGCCAGTGCGAGTAACCGCAAGCAGTAGGCCGTGGGTGGAGCAAAGACAGGACATGTGCCCGCCTTTGCCCAATTGCGTGCTGTCGTTCTTAGAAAGCGATACAAAAGGGGATGATGGACGGAGCGTTTGAGCAAATCAAACACTCACCCCCAGTCAACTGATCTGGGTTTAATCCATCACCATTCTTTAGCCCACTCAGCCAACCCATTTCAGACATGGCTATATGCAAATCAGTCTGACCCTGTGCCTCATGGGGACAGTCCAGCCCGAACTGCCAAGCCATGTCTTCCATGGACCGCAAACAAGCATCCTGGGACCGGTTTCGGATTCATAATCCTCATCAGCCAGGCTATCTTGAATCCAGTGGCCAAGTGAGCAAGGGACTCACGTCTGAGCATACCCTGCCACACTTAGGGCAAACAAAGTGATACAAAAGGGGATGATGGACGGAGCGTTTGAGCAAATCAAACACTCACCCCCAGTCAACTGATCTGGGTTTAATCCATCACCATTCTTTAGCCCACTCAGCCACCCCATTTCAGACATGGCTATATGCAAATCAGTCTGACCCTGTGCCTCATGGGAACAGTCCAGCCCGAACTGCCAAGCCATGTCTTCCATGGACCGGAAACAAGCATCCTGGGACCGGTTTCGGATTCATAATCCTCATCAGCCATGCTATCTTGAATCCAGTGGCCAAGTGAGTCTCTTGTTCACTTGGCCACTGGATTCAAGATAGCCTGGCTGATGAGGATTATGAACCGGTCCCAGGATGCTTGTTTCCGGTCCAGGGAAGACATGGCTTGGCAGTTCGGGCTGGACTGTTCCCATAAGGCACAGGGTCAGACTGATTTGCATATAGCCATGTTTGAACTGGGGTGGCTGAGTGAACTAAAGAATGGTGATGGATTAAACCCAGATCAGTTGACTTGAGGTGAGTGTTTGATTTGTTCAGGCGCTCCGTCCATCATCTCCTTTTGTATCGCGTCGTTCTTAGAAAGACGCACGCAAAGCCAAATAGCCTATGACGAAAACAAAACCACACTCACGAGCTTGTTGTGAGCTTTTCAAAGCCCCTTGCAAAAGTCTCGCCAGACCAGCGCATGTGCGCTGCTACAGGCTCGACCTAAAAAGAGCTGCCCTCAACCGGCATGTGTGCCAGTGGCGGAGAATAGGTTCCAAGCAGGTTTACCGGCACGGTGGGCCTTTCGACGATGTAAGTCCCCTGGGGGGTCTGCCATATGGAGAAAAAGCCATACCGTGCATCGTTACTTGTGCATTGGCTTAACCGTCAGTGTAGTGAATGAAATAAATGGAGGCATCCTCTACAAATACGAAAATGGAGTGTTGTGTATCTGTGTGTTTGGCGGCATACTTGACGTGGATGTCACACACCATGCTTTCATCAGTATAGCTCTAAATGTTATGAGTGGTTGCCTGCACAATCTAATATCTCAAGGGCTATTTTCAACTGATATACCTATGCTCTGATCAGATCATTGCACAGAGAGTGTTAACAAGGTAACGGGCTACCCGCAGTGAGAATGATTTGACAAAAGACAATTTATTTCTGCTTCTAGCAGTGTATTATCAGGCTTCTCATATTATGATTGTTCTCAACTATAATCTGTGTTATGGTAAGAATTGTGCGGGCTGGATACAGAGGGATTATCTGGAATCACACATTTACCAACCCGTGAGGACTAACACAGGAAGATTAGTTTTGCTTTCCTTCTCAAACTGATATACCAGTGGGTATGAGCAGCATATAGGCCCCCTATGAGTTAGAGCTATTTAGTCTCATGATTCTTTTCTTTTACAGGCTGATTTGTGAACACAGCTAGTCTTCCACAAAACTCCTCGAAACCTGGCAACTAGGATTTGCATTGTATGTATTGCATATGCCGACTGTTTTTAACCTTTTGAACCCTGATCTCACTTGTGTATGACTACAAAGGACACCGTCCCCCTCTCTGATCAAGAAGCAGGTATCCCCTATAATCTAGGGTAAGAGAGCAAACGAGAAGCTACAGTTTAGCAATCCCTTAAACAAACACGCTATTGGTTCACTACTGTGCATGCAGCACGTGCAACATCTCTGCATGTTGTATTCACTTTTCATAGGTCCTTTGAGTGCTGTGCCTTCCCGTGCAGTGTCACTTGCATCTAAGGTGTCCTCTTTTTTTATCTTATTAAGAAGGGAAGGCACTTGGGCTGGATAACAATTCATTGTTCTTATATCTCTTGTTTTCTCATCTTGAATATGTTATTTTCATTGTGCACTTCAGGTTGGACTCACCTGAGCACATTAGCTTCCCACCCCTGCCCATGGAATTATTGTGCAACATAGAAAAATGGCAGGTTGGTGCAGCCCAGCACCAAGTTCAAGGGAGCCCATCTGCATGACAGGCTAAAACCAAGATAAGAGCAGCCTGCAGAGCTCTTTGTGTTCACAACATTGTTCAGGGATAACTACAAAGGCATGAGACCTGCCATTCATCTAGTCACAGTTTTGACTCATGAAAAAGTAGTATAGAGGGTTCATGTTTCCACTGCAAAGAACAATGTGTGACATGCAGATCGCAGATCAGCATTTCATATAGATAGCTGAGTGAGTTATTGCTTATGTCACAGAGATAATTTTGTTACTGTGAGCCCATAAGTTACCATTGTTCTAAAAAGGCACATTGAGCTATGAACTGGCATCAATGCGCTACATACAAATTGAAAGGCATAGGTTTAGAACCTTATTTTTTTCTTCTCAATCCTTTGTTATTCTAAGGTTACTAAAAAGGGTTCATTTGGCAAGTAAAACAATATTAATAGTATGACACCCCAATCATTGTGTTTAGCTTCAAATATTGAGTTTATGGGGCGGATTTACCAAACGTTTCTTCCAAGACCTGGTGCGGTGTTGTTTTGGGGCTTACGTTCCATCATTGATCCTTAATTGCATGAAACAATAGCCTTAGGGTAACACAAAGTATGTGCTATTTTATGTCAAGGAGGCACACCATTGTTGATACATGAACGTTCCCATACACTCTAATCCCTTTCTACAAACTTTGATAGAAAGGTATTTGTCTTCAAAAAGCACATCTCCTCGAGCCTTAAGTTGAAGAAAAGATGTATTTTTTCCAAACCTTTCCAACTTTGCACACATACAAAGGGCCTCACTACAAGTTTATCAACATAGGGTGAGGTATTTACCACACACGACAAATACCATTACCCTAGGATGCGGTATTTACAACATGTGGTAAATGCCTCTTATTCCGAGTTTTCAACAACAAGGAAGCAAGGAAATCGTTTTTTTACACACCATTCTGTACGTTTTGCCTTTTTCCTGGACCTTTTTCCCCGATAAATTTCAGCAGGTTGAAATGTTGGATTTATGAGGGGAAAACTGCTAGGCTGTGATGATTATCATACAACTCGTAGTTTCGATCACTGTACAAAAACATGACGCACATGGAGCGGAGTTTAGCCCTGAACTTGTAATGAGGGCCAAAGTAGTAAAGTGTTAAAATTTGTTAAAGCATAGAATTTTGTGCTGGAAAGGTACACTTCCAGTATAAAACCTATGCCTTGATATCACACCCACCCATGCACTATGGTCACGTGTGTGCATTGGCGCAAGGCAGCCTGGGGTACACCGGCACAAGAGTAGAGAACAACAGCATCATAGCATAGTAGATTTTGCTCTCTTCTTTTCATACAATGCAGCACAGCAACTTTCGTTACTGCACATCATAAAAACTTAGTTAACCCCTTCGCTGCGGCGGCAATTCCGCCGCAGCGCTAAGGGGGTGGGGGTCCGCGCGGCGCTCCGGCGCTTGTGACGGAGCCGCTCCGTCACGAGACGCGGTTGCGCTGTGCTCATGACGGAGCGGTTCCGTCACGGCCCCGCCCGCTCAATGGAACGCTCAGCGCAGGCGCGGAATCGCTGCCGCGCAGGCGCTGCGAGCGGGCCGTGACGGAACCACTCCGTCATTAGCACAGCGCGGCCGTGTCTGATGACGGAGCGGTTCCGTCACCAGCAGGGGAGGGGTTAATCTGCCCATTTGTTCCTCCACACCAAACACTCTCAGCATATACTTCCTACCAGTATGGATGACATGTCACTGGTACCCCTCATAGTCTCACAGACTTAAGTAACATTTCCAGTACATTGATTTACACACCTGTATGACTCATTGCCTCTATCTAATATTTTTGTGGTTCAAAGCGCTCTGACAGTCTACATTAAGATGAGTAGTGTTATCAAATGCATACATGTGAGAGAAGGAGAGATGAGGGGCACCATTGGTGGGTAGTGAGGAAATCAGTGAAGAAGACGGTCATTGGAGGGAGTCTACAAAGATTGCTACACCAGTCAGCACCAACTCTAAAGCTGGCCCTTAGCTAATATTTTGGTTTTTCACCATTTTCTGCCCCAGTTCTAGCTTTGTTCCCCATTATCTCTGTATGTAGCAGGGCGAACAGTGAACCATTCTGTGAACAATCTCAACTAGCTAGGCACACAGGGCACTATTTTCCTTATTTTTAACTGAATGGAGCCGCAATTGCCTCTGTTTGCAGAGTACAGTATTTAAGCCCTGATAGCTTCCTTCGCAGCCATCTTTCAAAATCATCATGCCTCTTCTTGACTTGACTTGGCATTGAAGTGGGAGCACCATTGACCATTGCTAGTGCTTTTTGGGCAGCATAGGCCTTTGTCAAAAGAAGTAAGCACAGCTCTGCATTTCCTACTGAACCACCCTCCACCCCGGCCACCCGGTGTATTAATTGTACCTACGGTTCTCCAGCCTATACCCCTCCATTTTGGAAACAAATTCATTTTTCCATCAGCCATAACTCCTAAAATGGTGTAGCTATGGATCACTTTAAGAAAGAAACTCGAAAACAATGGCCTTGTGTATTTCTAGGTTATGAGTGACATGTATTTCTAGTTAAATGACAAATGGGTATTGGCGCAGCAATCAGCCAAGGCTTGTCGGGGTATCTGTAGATCAGTGTAAAATTGTTCTGGATTTGTGAGATCACTTGTTTGCTTGGGCCCAAATCTGAGCAATATTGATTTCAAACCCATCAATCTCAATAAAAGCCTCAAATCTACCCTCAAGTATGGTGGAGGGTAGTGTTTTTTTGTGGTGGTGGTTACAGGTGGTAGGCGCCAGCACATATTTTTGGGAATGGGACTTATTTTTCATTATCAGCCTTTAACCTAGAGCAAGGAGAAAGAAAAGAGAAGAGGAAGAAAGAAGGAAGTGAAAGATAGGAAACAGTGACATTGGGACAAATGAGGAATGGAAAATAACCTGCTAGGTGAGGCAAAGAGACAGGAAGTGTAGGGTGGTGTAATACGTCGTAATGATGTGAAATCAAGGGTAGGCAGGCTTTGTATTCAGCAACCCTAGCTATGAGCCGTCAGATGAGGGCTCCAATTATTTTCAAATTAGGCACTGTTGTGTGGCCATCAGCACCAGGGTACCCATGAGCACAAAGGGCACTGCATTGCAGCATATAGAACCCTGCTGTTTGGGTTATGTCAGAGTTATGGGGATATGGCTGGAGCTTATGGCCTAGTTAAGGGAAGCGTGCTTGCAGAACATTCATAAATACCTTGACAACTGGGGTATTTAGAAAAAATGTTGATTTGTAAGTATCAAGATACAGAAATATCGGAAAAAAATATTGGGATACAAAAATATTGGGATGTAGAAATATTGGCAAAATACTTGATTTTTTTCAGTGCTCTCGGCATGCACTGCTGATTTCCTACATAATAGATCACTCATGATATCTTCTATGACATCACTGAAAATATCAGTGCAACATTTGCTGTAAAATTGTTGATTAAAAAAACTTGACATGGCGTGACCGCGAGTTATAGTTATGTTATGGCACCAAATAAAGTTACTTGAGATAACACTAACTATAACTGCTGAATTTGTATTGTTTTGTGCATGTAAAATGTGAACCTAACTATCACGTATCTATAACCTTTGTATTTTTTAGTGAATATATTTCTATATATAGATACATTTTCTATAGTTGTAAATTTTAAGAAATAACCCCAAAAATGTAATATAATGTAAAATCTATATTTGTAAA